>NC_136422.1:143242500-144555000 GCF_052625555.1 Lactuca saligna
GAGTGAGGTAAAATTATAAACTTAAATACATTAAGACCAACACACATTAAAATTAACGTTTAATTTCCATTAAACAACTAAGTACAATTACCTTAAAAGGCTTTCGAGTTGTAATATATAAGGATAAATTGTAGAGTTAGTGTACTATTAACCAAAAACCATATTGAACTATAATAAAAAAAAAGTTACATATAGCTAAACCTCGTAAGACTAACCATCAATAAAGTTAACATCACATCTTACCAATTAAATATCATTATTTTAAAAGTTTTTTGATTTATATCATTTAAAAGATAAAACAAAGAGTTTTTATAATTTCAAATGAATATCACTTAAGATAAATGTATTATTTATCGATTAATTTACAAAAAGAAATATTAAAATATTATGAATTATTTTACAAAAAGAATATTTTACAACCTCATCAGTTAAAAGTCAAATACTCAAAATATAGTGGGTCTCAAGTTTAAATTCTATAAATTTCAACATTGAGATAAACACTTGTTCTAAAAAAGTTAGTAACAATTTAAATTTTACTATAAATTTCAATATTGAGACAAACAACTGTTTTAAAAAGTTAGTAAAAATTTAAAATTTAAATAAAATGATAAAAAAATTAACATAGATACATAATAATAAGAAAATATAAATTTATTATATTAGTTACTATTTAATTCTTTTTAAAAGCACCTTTTTACGAAGGGTAATATTTATGTAATGAAAAATCAAATATGATTGTTCAAAATTTAAAAAGTTGAAATTTCATCATTTTCAAACTCTAAGTGGCAAATGTTTCAACAATAATAGTATAGGGGCTAAACATGACATTAACAAGAGACCGTCATTTGTTTCCTAGATAAATACAAACGACTCCCTATTTATATTTCCTTCCTCACCCACAACCAGATTTTAATCGTTCACAACTTTATATATATCTTCTTCTCAACTGAAGAATAACCTGTTTTGCAAAATTCCGTCGATGGCGACACCTAATCAAGAAGCAATCGAGACATTCATGAGCATCACCGGTTCATCTGAATCGGTTGCTATACAGAAACTCACGGTAATTACACTAAATCTTCATCTAAATCGCGTCACTGATCATATAGTTTTTCTTTTCCTTTTTTCCTTCTTGATTAATTGACATCGTTTATTTGATTTGTTGTGGTACCTATTAGCAGTGTTAATACGTGCTTATATGTTATCTCGAGCTTGATTTTCGATGTTAGAATAGAATGTAGGGGTTAGTTTTTAACTATTCCCTAATTTTTAGTTTCATCTGAATAAACTGATTCCATATAGATGCAATTTTGATTTACTATGTTATTGTAGAAAGGGCTAGGGCTTGATTTCAAAATTAGCACTTATATACACAAAAGTGGTAGGGTTTTCTTGCATATCGAATCTCCGAACATTACTTGTAACGAAGTTCAATCAAGGTAGCGATTTTTTCTTGGTTCCTGTTTGTAAGTAACTTGTTTGGCATTAATAAGGTCAACAAGTGAGATTATCTCAAAATGGTCTAATTTTGCATTTGCTTTGGTAAGGATTCATGGCTTTGAGGATTTTTGCTTCATGTTTTCTTGGATTTCAGTTTGTAAATTTCAAAGTTTACTAAGATATTTGCTATCTATATTTCTATCAGGAGAATGGGGGAGATCTCAATGTAGCTGTTAATGCACATTTCACTGAAGGAGATAGAAACATGTTAGTTTTTCTTCACCATTTAAGTTCACAAATCACAACTTCCATCTTACTTTCTGACTCATATTTCACTTATGTAAATATGTAATTATAGCAGACAGGCAACCTCCATTGCTGCTCCACCTGAGGATTTCATGGACATAGATGATCCAACTCTTCCATCTCAGAGACCTCCTCTCTCCCTCTTTCCTTCTGCTAGAGACATCAACATCAACCCATTCTCTCTTCTCGATCCAAACTTCACAAGAAGTATATTCGATAGTGGGCCAGGGTTCAGGGGTAGTGAACCATTTGTGTCTCATCCAAGAGAAGTGAGGCAGATTCCAATTGAGGTCAAGGATGGGCCAAGTACAGAATCAGATCATTCTGGACATGCTCCAAGAATCGAAGATGTCACAGAGACAACAACAGAAAATGTCCCAGAAACCCGTGCACATGTGATAATCGATGATGATGATGATGATGAAGACTTTCCAACTTCTCTTCCATCACGTGCAGGTGTAAACACTCGTTTGACAGCAAGTGCTCCTGGAATCGGTGATTCCCCTGATCATGGAATTGAAGAAGAGATGATTCGAGCTGCAATCGAGGCTTCCAAACAGGATTCCCAGATGAGTCAAAGGGATGTTGCTGTACCTAATCTAAGGCAATTGGAAGATCCTGATTTAGCACAAGCAGTTTCTCTATCTTTAAAGGTTCATATCCTAAACTCCTAATCTCATTTCATGTTCTTTCCTTCTTCCTTAACATTGATCTTTTGGCCTTTTCAGACTGCTGAACAAGAAAAAGCCTTACGCCAGCTAGGATCTGAAGTGGGACCATCAGAACCAAGAGGTTCTAAGTTTGATGTGGAAGAAGTGGACACATTATCAGCATCAAATGGAAGGTAAGTTTCTCAGATATCATATTATGGAATGTAGTAATAACCTATTCCCTTACCTTGCTCATTCCATTACTTTGTTCATTCCATTCCATCATACTATGGAATCAATGTAGTTATGACAAAAGTATGCAAATGTAAAATAGGTTGGATGTGGGAAGCAGCTCATTGATTCCAGATGAAGTTGAAGATGTAGAAGATCAACCTTTGGTTAGAAACAGGATTCGTTTTATGGCTTCCACCTCTATTGACTCTGGAAAAGACAAAGACATTGAAGAAGTTAACTTGAGCTCACCTTCAAGTCCTCAACATCAACCAATCATCAATCCTCCTGCAAACAATGCCAATGAATTCCATGAAGTATCTTTTCCTCATTATCAACAAATATAATATAATCCATTTTAAATAATACATACACAAATAATCATTTTTTTTTTTTTTTTGTGTTATAGTGGGGAGGCATCTCATCTTTGGAACACGATGAAGCAGTGATGCTTGAGGCTGCATTATTTGGTGGAATCCCTGAAGGCACAGGGTATAATGTAAATGTCCCTTATGCCCCTCATCAGTTCATGCAAAATGGTTTGATTGATGGACATGGAGGAGGTCTAGGATCTTATCCTAGGCCTGCGCCACGCCCTCCCTCACCCTCTCTCACTGCTCAACGTTTAATACGCGAACAACAGGTACATTACTACATTTCATCAACACAAAATCCCGATTTTGCCATTACTGATAAATAAATAAATACATAATAATCTCAGGATGATGAGTATCTTGCATCATTACAAGCTGACAGAGAAAAGGAATTGCTAGAACAGTCAGCCAAAGAAGCTGCCATGGAAGAAGAAAGGAGAAAAGAGGAAGAGGCTCGCATTAAGTTAGAAGAAGAGCAGGTGAGCCTGTTGTTTATACTTTTTATAGTTTATAAACTTTGTGATAAATGACCATTTTGCCCTTTTTCAGGAAATTGAAAGACAATTAGCAGCAAAAGAAGCTTCCCTTCCTCATGAACCTTCTTCTGATGATGAAAATGCTGTCACCCTTCTTGTCCGTATGCCTGATGGAAGCCGCCGTGGTCGCAGATTTCTCAGAACCGATAAATTACAGGTACAATTTTTTTGCAAGTTTACGATTTTACCCTTTTGTCTCATTATTCATCAATATTACATTTAAGAATAAATACCTGAGTAGTTTACTTTTTGATCCTTATTCCAAGTAAAATGACTATCCGTAAATAAGGACTAAAATTGCAAAATTCAAGTATATCAGGGACCAATATTGTAATTTACTAAAATCTCTAAATATTTTCTTGGCAGTATCTTTTCAACTTCATCGATGTTGCCAGAGTGGTGAAGCCTGGTTCATACAGATTGGTATGATATTTTTTTCAAGATGTCTTGTTTATACTTTTCTTTGATCATTTTTATAAAATATGTTTTGGATTTTTAATATATGTGTGTGGTTGACCGAAGGGTCAAATGTGGTTTGACTATTTTTGTTGACTTTGATGTAGGTGAGACCCTACCCTCGCCGGGCATTTAGTGATGGAGAAAGTAGCTTAAGTTTGGATGAACTTGGTTTGTCTAGCAAACAAGAAGCGTTATTTCTGGAGTCTATTTAGAATATATTATGATATTATTTGGATAGTTTTTATTATTAAGAAAACATATAGACCTCATTAAAATACGTATACGGTAATTATGTTTGTGGTTGGAGATGTTTGGTATGTTTTGAATTTTGTATTTAAAAAGTTGATATTGGATCGATGTCGTATGTGGGTGGAATTGTTGGGTTTTATTTGGTTGTGGTTGCGAAATATTTAGTGTATGGATTTATTGATGTTTTTGTTCGAGGTAAATTCGTTTGGGACTAGCCTTGTTTATCAGATCGGTTCTTGTAGAACGGTGCTACTGGTCCCCCAAACTGAGTTGTGGATGAACATTGCTATATTTTTTGGTATATATACAAAGGATTAAATGTAAGAGGTAATAATCTAATTAAATTTATGTGTATTATAGTATTATACTCGAATAATTTTCAATTATAACATTGTACCTTATGATTTTTTTAATTTCTTTACCAAAGCATTGTACACCGGAAAATCTATCTAATTTGTAATAATATATATATATATATATATATATATATATATATATATATATATAGAGAGAGAGAGAGAGAGAGAGAGAGAGAGAGAGAGAGAGAGAAAATACCGTAAATAGTTAAAAAACGGGGGATGTTTTTAAAAATAGACTTTTCCGGATATAAACATGCATTCCGCAGAGCTCTGCGGAATGGTAAAATCGCAAATAAATCAATGTAAAAAAAAAAAAAAAACACTAAAGATCCATTCCGCGGAGGACGGAGGTAGCTCCGAGGAATCGAACTCTAGTTTTTTTTTTTTTTTTTTTTTTTTTTTTCACATCGATTCTTCGGGGTTTATATTCATTTCCCAAACTAATTATTTTTAAGAAAAGATTATCATACTATTATAATCTTTATTTGAAAATAATTAGTTGGAGAATTAATATAAACCCCGAAGAATTGATGTAAAAAAAAAAAAAAAACCTCAAGATCCATTCTGCGGAGATGATGTCGTTCCGCGGAGCTCTGCGGAGCTACCTCCATAGAATGCATGTCTATAGCCGGAAAAATCCATTTTTATGTCTATTTTTTGAAAACACCCCCTATTTTTTTTGACTATTTACGGTATTTTCTCATATATATATATATATATATATATATATATATATATATATATATATATATATATATATATATATATATATATATATATATATATATATATATATATATATATATATATCTTATTAAATCATTGTGATTTAATTGAAAATAAAATTAAATGAATTTATCTTTGTTGACAAACTTAAAAAGCATGTAGGACTATTTTGTAGCAAAAGATAGAACAAGAAAGTAGTTGTATTTGAGAATGAATCAAGATTTTTTTTTGAAATGAGTGTACTAAGAGAATTAAATATGGTTGGTTTTAGTTTAGCTCGATGTTATTAATTTTGGATTGAATTTTGTTTATTCAAGTTACTGTTATTCTTTCAACTATTTACAAATCTAATTTTTTTTAAACTACTCGTAAATTTACTTATGTTTCAAACGAGACTTAAACCCTCAACTTCAAGTAGAAAGAATAACATTTAATACCGTTAGGTAGAAACCATTTGGTTCTTTCTAATATTTCTATCAAGGGATGTGGCATAGTTATTAATAGTATCCCATCTATTTATATCAAACAAATGTAAAAGGATTTTACATATGTAGCAATCTGTGCTATCACTTTTAATATTTTTCGCGGATAAAAGATACCAGCATATTAGATTGAAAAGGCATAAAATATATTTTTTTATCTTTTCAAGATCCAAAATGTATTGTCCTATTCAATAAATAATGAAATAATTCAATCTATATTACAAATGTCATGAATCAATAAGACATCACAAAAAAAAGAATCCTTTCAAAATTTATCTTAGTTTTTAAAAAGATTTATTGATGTAAGAAATTGTACATATTTGATTGAACTCTATTTGAAAGTTACAAGAAATTTTTTATCTTAGTTTTCATAAAGATTTATTGATGTAAGAAATTATTCATATTTGATTGAAGTCTATTTGAAAGTTACGAGAAATTTTTTATCTTCGTTTTCAAAAAGATTTATTGATGTAAGAAATTGTTCATATTTGATTGAATCTATTGGAAACTTACGAGAAATCTTTTTAAAGATAATTAATCATTGTTTTTAATAAGAATTTTGTTGATGATGATGATTTTAATGTAAAATTATGTACTAAAATTTACCAAAAGGTCCAATGTGGTTGCCTATTTTCGATGACTTTAATGTAGGTGAGACCCTACCCTCGCCAGACATTTAGTGACGAAAAAAGTAGCTTTTAACTTTGGATGAACTTGGTTTGTAAAGCAAACAAGAAGCATTATTTCTTGAGTCTATTTAGAATATTATGATATTATTTAAATAGTTTTCATTATTAAGAAAACATGTAGACCTCATTAAAATACGTATATGGTAATTATGTTTGTGGTTGGAATGTTTGCTATGTTTTAATTTTGTATTTAAAAAGTTGATATTGGATCCATGTCATTTTGTGGATGGAATTGTTGGGTTTTATTTGGTTGTGGTTGTAAAACTGAAACATTTAGTATATGGATCTATTGATTGTTTCTCTTTGGACTAAATCGGTTTGGGAGCAGTTTGGTTTTGTTTTTTAAATGACAAAAGAAGTGGAAATACTTTATTTTATACACTTAAAAGTAGGTAAAACTACCCATTTTTTAAAATCAAAATTAACCGCATGATAAATTAGTTATCACACTATACAATAAAACTGTAACAACCTATATTACATTTTGTTTTTCTGTTTTTGTTTAAATATCTCCATGATTGTAAGTAACAACATTTTTAATAGGCTTCGAAAAGTGACAGAAATATACATCTTTCATAAGTGATTGAAATAATCCATGTGACTCCACTACTTGTCACTTATTACAAAATGATGTGGTTCTTTGTAGCGAAAGATAGAACAAGATACCAAGAAACTAGTTAAATTTGAGATTGAATCAAGAATTGTGTTTTTATAATATGTATTATAACTAAGAGAATTTAATATTGTTGGTTTTAATTTAGTTCGATTTTGTTAATTTGGATTGATTTTTGCGAATTTCAGTTATCTTTTTTTCTACTATTTCAATCAAAGAAATGTGGGCATGTGGTGGTATAGTTATTATCAAAGTTCTGGCTTCAATATTTGTACCGGATGTCGTGCTTTTATATATATATATATATATATATATATATATATATATATATATATATATATATATATATATATATATATATATATATATATATATATATATATATATATATATATATGCCCGAGTTATTGCATGAAGCAAAAAATTTGTGAGAACTTTTGAACTCATAACCACTTCATCACTTTTCAACAAAAAAACACAAATCTTTTTCAAATGGTGCATCTAAACCATATCTAGGCTCAAAAAAAGATTTGATAAATTTTTTTCTTTGAAATTTTCATCTATGCATAATCAACAGTTGTACGGATTGCTGATGAGCACAATCGGCAGTTGTATGGACTACATATTGCAAAATCAACAACCATATGGACTGCTGATGAAAAATCAACAGTCCAAATGACTGCTGATTGTATTGATTAGTAGTCCATATGACTGCTGATTGTGTTTATCAACAGTCCGTACAGTTGCTGATTGTGCTCATTAGCAATCCTACAAAAAACAAAAATAAATAAATAAATAAATAAATAAAAACATTTGTCAAATCTTTTTTTAAACCTAGATATGGCTTAGAGCATAATTTGGTGAAGATTGGTGTTTTTAGTGTTGAAAAGTGATGAACTGATTATGAGTTCGCAAGTTCCTACATATCTATTGGTTCTTAAAAAAACCTGGCTATCTCTCTTTCTCTCTCTCTCTCTCTCTCTCTATATATATATATATATATATATATATATATATATATATATATATATATATATATATATATGTTGCCTTAAGTCATATGGCTCACCATGATTCGTAAAAACTTGATGTTTGACATTGCCGCCAAATCACTGTCTAACGTTATTTAGAACATTGGTTATTATTCTATCTACTTCTATAAAACAAATACCATTAAATCTTTACATATGTAGCAATCTGTTCTATATTCTTCTTAATACTTTGCACTGACAAAAGATACCAAAAATTTAGATTAAAACGATATAAAACATATTCTTTATCAATTAAAAAGCCAAAATGTATCGAATATTCAATCTATAATGAAACAAATTTAACATATAGTTCAAATAAGAATCAATATGACAACATAAATGAGAGAATCGATTCAAATATTATCTCATGCTTTTATAAAGATTTATCGATGTAAGAAATTATTCATATTCGATTGAAGTTATAGTCTATAATGATTTAACATCCCGAACATTAATTTTGAAAAAAGATAACATCATTTATGATGAAAATTTTTGTAACGTTCTAAAAATACCAAGTAAACAATTCATTTTTTAACCAATCAAATCATTCATTTATTTGTTCCAAAAGATAATCAAAGTAATAATATTCTCAAAACATCAGAGTAAAAATCACAAATAGCTAATGCGGAATAAACTCTAGGGGATGTAGTGCTATCACGCTGGACCCTTTATTTTCGAACCAGAAGTACCTGAAATGTTAAACCATAAAACTATAAGCAAAAAACTTAGTCAGTTCCCCAAAATACAACATACCATACTAATTAGTGGTCCCAACCCCAGGGTGTATTCCAACCCAACATACTGATATTGCCATATTTATACATACTTTTAGCCAATATTTGAATACATTTTTATACATATTTTGGTTATTTGCATAAAATAATGGTACTTATAAGATTAAATTGTATTTTGCAGCCAAAAGAAGTCATTTTGAATAATAAGGACTAAAAGTAACAAAAGAAGGAACTTTGGAGGCTTAGAAGACTAAAGAAAAGAAAACTTACGAAAACAGCTGTATCCACATCGTGGATATCACTTACACGACGTGGAAAGGAAAATTCTGGAAGATGAGTACGTGCAAAGTCGAAATCCTTGCCCGGTAAGGATTCATCCAAGTCCACGATGTGGAGCCCTATTCCACGACGTGGAATGTGATTTCATGATAAGTATATATCTTTAACACTTACGGGTTTGAGGGTGGGTTTTTGGAAGAATAGAGTTCCAGAAGTCGTTTTTCAGAAGAATACAAGTTAGAAACTCCATAGCTTCAACCAAGGAAGAAGAAGGAGATCATAATTCCTTTATAGTTTGGTACATTATTATGCCTTTGAATATGAAGTTTACTAGTGTGATTATTTTGATGAGTAGCTAAATCTAGCTGCTTCTGTTAGCTAGATGAAGCTGTAACTCATGGTTTGTTTATATTAATTTAGACTTTTCTAGTTGGTTAATGTTTTGTGTGTGATTGTTTATACCTAGCATAGTTAACTTGATACTTGATTGCTTTAATTTATATTTTGTGTAGTTTAGTGACCATTAATCTACATGAATGTGACTACCTAGTAATTTAATGAACATTATATTATTAGAGCTAAGATTAAACCAATCTTAGATAAGTAATTGAAGTATTGAATTTGACTATGTTGGAAAACTCATATTGTGACCAAAATTATGTTTGTTAATCCAATCTTACATAGCTCTAATCCTACCTAATAATTGATTCTGTGTTAAATTATGTGTGACCATGCATAACTTTACATGAATTAATTGAATATTAGTAAATTTTGAATTGAATTGCTAATAATATTTTAATTGGTAACCAACGATAATTGTCATAATTAATATTTAAATCATTGAGGGAAAATGAATTCAAACTAATAGAAGTGTTTGTATAATTTGATTGAATAGTTGTTGATAAATTAAGTTCATCTAAACTTGCAAAATTAGATAAAAACCCATTTTACTTTTGTTAGAATTTTAGATTAATTTAATAGTAAGTGTGTTAAATAATGATTATGTTCCCTATGTTCGATACCCGACTTTTGTGCTATACTATTTGTGAGGGGTATACTGCCCTGAGTCGAATAGCTAGTAGGAGAGCAGGTAAAATTAGGTGTACCTATTTGCACGCATTAAATTTTTGAAACCGTTGCCGGGGAACAACTTATTTGATTGTTAATTTATTTGTTTTGAGTTAATCGATCCTTTTTGTGGGGTAAAACCTGCAAAAAGTTAATTTACTGGATTAATTTTTGTTTTAGATCTGAGAACACGATGCGGACCTTAAGTACACGACGTAGGTTCAGTTAGGAAGATATTTTTAGTATTTTTTTTTTTTTAGTTTTTGATCAGATTTAGGTTTTTATTTTTGTTTATTTTGCAGTAGTGGATGACCAAAGGTTCCAAGAAACCTTTGGAACCACCGCTTGAAAATCCAGAGTCAGCCCTCCACAAAAAGACGAATAAAAACATGAAAGAAGACCAACCACCAAAGAGCTCATCATTTAAAGACCTTAAATCGGTTTTTGGGAAGATGAAATGTGACATCCTCATTTTCACGGTCATAAAAGACCGATTTTTTTTATGCTTTATAGAAATCAGAGTACATATTTTAATAAAAATGTTGCGGAATTTGTTCCCAGTAAAACATGATAAATACGTTATCAAATCATTTCCGAAGAAAAGTATTTATATTCATTTTAAAACATTTGAGATGTCATCGTCGATACAGAAACATAAGCATAAACAGAACTTACATTCATTATCACTAGTGATTTATATCTCCTTAATCTCTCAGTGTAATGTGACTCCATATCAACACCTGTGATATACATAAACTGAGTGGGTCAGGTTGGGAAACCTGACGAGTACATAGAGTTTTCAACTCACAATAAATAAGTTTATTAACTTTATCAAACCAAACAAACTCGATTACCCGTTCCTATTATCCTCACTTTACGTCCCTAAAACATCTAATACAAGGAACCTAGTCTAAGGGACTTTCATCGGGGTGACAATAGGGATGAGATTTAGAACCGGAAAACTGGATCGGAACCGGAATCGGACCGGAACCAAAACCGTTAGAACCGGAATATATCGTACCGGTTCCGGTTCTGGGTTCAAAAATTGGCTTTATCCGGGTTCCGGGTAATCCGGGTTTGGGTCCATCGGGTCCGGGTAAACCGGGTCTAAAAACCGAAACCGGTTTTTGGAACCAGAAACACTTTTAGGACCGGAACCAGTTTATTGTGAAACGTTTAAAAGATGCATATCTCATTCGTTTCAACTCCGATTGACATACATTTTTTTTCCAACATGTAGTTTAGAGTTTGTACATGATTTTAGACTATAAATTTGCCATTTTTAGTTTTATATTCTTTGTCTTACAGTCCCCCAAAGTCGATATATCAAAGCTAGAAGTTTTTAATTTTTCAGGTTTTTTTTGTATTCGGTGAAAGTTCTAAAACATACATATCTAATTCGTTTGAAGTCGGATTGACATGTGGTTTTTCCAAATTGTAGTTTACAGTCTATACATGATTTTAGACTATAATTTTGTCATTATTGGTTTAACATTCAATGATTTACAGTCTTCCAAAATCGGGATATCAAAACGGAAAATTTTCAACTTTTTAGTTATTTGTTTTTGTACTTTGTATTATGTGAAAATGTTAACACATGCATATCACATTCGTTTAAAGTCGGATTGACATGAGGTTTTTTCTAGAGTGTATTTTAGATTTTGTACATGATTTTTGACTATAATTTTGTTAATTTTGGTTTCATATTCAATAAGTTACAATCCCCCAAAGTCGAGGTATCAATATGAAAAATTTCAAAGTTCAACCCACTAAGTAGTAAGTAATTACCAAAAAATTCCGGTTTTTCCGGTTCTAAACCCACTTTATCCGGTTCCAACCTACCCACTTTGATGTTTCCGGGTTTTTCGGTTCTAGACCCAATTTACCCGGAACCATACCCGAAACCGAACCGTAACCGGTTCCTATATACCGGTCTGGTTTCCGGTTCTACAAAATCCCGTTAACCGGTTCCCGGTTTTCCGGGTTCGGGTCCATCCGGTCCGGGTTTGGATCCACTTTCATCCCTAGATGAAAACACATGCTTCGGGGGTTCCTCAACAATCCATATCAAATAAGGCAACCATGTGGGGGATGGAGTACTGCTGGTGAGCACACAGTTCAAATAAACACCTACAGGTTGCGAACCTGCTAGCGTTCCACTGGTAGGGATGTCAACGGGGGCAAACGGGACGGGAGTGCATCCCCCTCCCTTGCCCCCAGAATTTTCCCGTTACCCCGTCCCCGCCCCCGCCCCCGAAATGTTCAGCCTTCCTACCCCCTCCCCCGCACCCGAATTCCCTTTATTATCCCCACCCCCGTCCTCGATTGATTTTAGGTTGCCTTTTGTTTTTTTTTTTGCTAAAAGAAGTTGTTATTTAGGCTAAAAGAAACTATTTTTTAAGTAACAAATAATTATTTATAGCAAAATTTTATATGTTAAAAACAAAAAAGTTATGACATCTTAAAAACATTATACTAACAACTTAAAAACATGTTTTTGATGAATCATGGAAGCTCGAAATCATGCTATTGTTTATTATATTTATATAATTAATATATGTAAATATATGTGTAATTTATTAACGGGATTCCCATGGGGATTTCGGGACATGATTGCCTACCCCCGCCCCGCCCCCGAAATTAAAACGGGGGTTAACCTTGCCCTCGCCCCCGTCCTCACCCCTGATATTTTTTAAAAATTTCCCCCAAACGGGACGGGGCTCCCACGAGAACGGGGTCCCACGTGACTTTTTGACATCCTATCCATCGGACTGTCTAGAATAGTCCGTGGTCGTCATCTATACTCCGCTAGATGACTGGATCATCAATAACATCTATATCGAGGCCTCTCATTATTTTATTTGGTCACACAACAACTATTACATCTACCCATGTTTTACCCGACACATTTTGTAGATATAAAATACATATACAATTTAAATCATTTAAAAAATGTATAAAATCATTCATCCAACATAGATAACAAGTATACAGATAATATGCACACACAACACGTAATTTATATAGAATAATTCATATCTATGTGTAAGATGAAAGTAACTATGCACTCACTTGAAAATGTGGTGATTCCGAACTCAGACAGTGCTTCTTAAAAATAATAATTTACTTCGACGGAACCTAGTATTATTACCACTACAGTTTAGTCTATTATTCGCCGAGACTAATTATGTAACACCGTAAATTTCAAGACAATTTTTTTTTTGAATTTTATAAAAACATAATTCACCTAATGTTCATAAAACAACCATGTTTGAAATTCAATTCAAGTAATACAAAAACCCCAAGATCTTAAAATCATAAATCCCATGCGTGTGTACAGATCAAGCCGGCGCCTTCCCGCGGTCGTCACTAGTACCTGAAACAATAACACCAAATACTGTAAGCACAAAGTTTAGTGAGTTCCCCAAAATACCACATATAACACATATTAGCCACTCGAGGCTAAAACTCTGTGGGTCCGTGCACCCAAACTCTGTGAACCCTCAGGTTCTAACTCTGTAAACATGCACAACATAAATCACAAAGAATAATGCAGCACAACACATAACACAAATATAGCATACAAGCACTGTATCACATAACTCTAGTTACCTACTCAAGGTATGTATAGTGAGAAGACTCACCTCGCGTATCTCGATAACTCGCAAGTCCCTAAAATCACTCGTGCTCGATCTTCCGATCTATAATCCTCCTATAACACAATACATCTCTAAATAACACTTCACAACTAAGGTTGACTATCCCTTAACAAGTTAACATAGGTCAACACTGGTCAATGGTCAACGGTCAACTTTGACCGGACTCGGCAAGTGCACTATAACGACTCGGCGAGTCTATGCGCATACACTGATTTCCCTGGGATCCTCACTTGACACGACGAGTATTCTCCTAGCTCGAAGAGTTCCACCTGGCATGAGTTGTGGGGCCTCCACGACTCAACTTGCCGAATCTCAAGAACAACTCGGTGAGTCCCAGCTTGACTCAGTCCACCTGTCAACCCACTCCGATTCTCCCTGACTCACTGAGTCAATCCCTTAACTCGGCAAGACCACTCGCTGAGTGGTGCTGGGCAATCTTCATGCTACTCGCCGAGTCTATTCTTCGGACTCGGCGAGTCCGTGCCATGCAACAACTCAAACTCGCTCCTGAGGTCAGATATGTTCCATACATTCATAGATCTGGCCTCCCCAAGCATGATAATCACGTAAAGTCCAAACCTTGGGGCTCAAACAACAACTATTTGCTCATAAATGATGTTTTAGCCCCATATCTCATAACTCTAGGCCAATACTCTCATGAACACTCATAAAGCTTAAGGAATACAACTCTTCTGGACCTTTATGGATCTCATCTCAAGCCTTATCATGAATAGGGACGAAATGGACATCAAATCTAACCAACAAAGGGGTCAAGAAACCCTAAACCCCCATGTTCATCATAAAAACAAAAAAGGAAACCAAGATATACCTCCAAGATGATGCTCTGAGCTCCAAAAATCACAGAATGTCCACTTCCCTTGCCTTCTCTTAGCTAGAATCTCCTTTGCCTTGCCAAACCAAGCTCCAAAGGTCAATAATGGCCTCTTTTCTCTCCCAAAACGCTCAAATCTCTTTAGGGTTTCTCTCTAGGGGTTGGTGGCCGTAAATGATGGCCATAAGCCCCTTTAAATAGGTCTCAAACCCTGGGAATTAGGGTTTCATTACACAGCGTGGACTCGCCGAGTCCAGATGCGAACCCGCGTCCAAAACCGCGATCCTACTCGGCGAGTTTGAGCTCCAACTCGCCGAGTCCACTCACAATCTTCCAAAAATACACTAATAATAAATACCTGGAAGTTCCGGGCTGTTACAATTCTCCCCCACTAGAACTAGACTTCGCCCTCGAAGTCTCGCTCTGCAAATAACTCCGAATGCTGCTCGCGCATCTCACGCTCCAGTTCCCAGGTCATCTCAGACCCCTTCTGATGCTACCACTGAACCAAAACCAAAGGTACCTCCTTGTTCCTCAAAACTTTGATTTTTCCGATCTCTGATTGCCACTGGTCTCTCAGCATAATTCAGGCTCGCATCCACCTGAATATCCTCTAATGGAACCACTGACGACTCGTCGGCTATACACTTCTGCAATTGCGACACATGGAAAGTGTCGTGAATCTGCCCCAACTCTGCTGGCAAATCGAAACGATAGGCTACCCTGCCTACCCTCGCGACTACCCGAAATGGTCCGATATATCGGGGCCCCAACTTGCCCCTCTTCCTGAATCGAATCACTCCTTTCCAAGGAGAAACCTTTAGGAGCACAAAGTCGCCGACCTGGAACTCAAGTTCGGACCGATGTCTGTCCGCATAACTCTTTTGTCGACTCTGATCAGTCAGTACCCTATGTATGACCTGCTGGATCTGCTCTGTCGTCTGAAGTACGATCTCAGTGTTGCCCATAACGTGCTGTCCGACTTCTCCACAGCAAATGGGGGTCCGACACCTCCTCCCATACAACAGCTGAAAGGGTGGCATACCGATGCTCGAATGATGGCTGTTGTTGTAAGAAAACTCGGCTAAGGGCAAATACGTGTCCCAACTTCCCCCGAAATCCAATACGCATGCTCGGAGCATGTCCTCGAGCATCTGAATCGTTCGCTCACTTTGTCCGTTGGTCTGGGGGTGATATGCGGTACTAAAATGTAGCCTAGTACCCAGCTCCTCATGAAAGTTCTTCCAGAATCTGGAAGTGAAACGTACATCCCGGTCTGAGACAATCGAAATCGGCACCCCATGCCGAGATACCACTTCCCTCACGTACATCTCTGCTAACTTTTCTGCAGACAAACTCTTGCTGATAGCAAGGAAGTGAGCGCTCTTCATCAACCTGCCCACAATCACCCAAATTGCATCTACTCCACTAGCAGTCCTTGGCAATTTGGTGATGAAATCCATGGTGATCTGTTCCCACTTCCATTCAGGAACCTCCAACGGATGCAACTTACCATGCGGTCTCTGGTGTTCGGCCTTAACCCTACGACAAGTTAAGCACCTCTCAACAAACCACGCAACATCCCTCTTCATACAGGGCCACCAATACTCCCTCCTTAAATCCAAATACATCTTAGTGGCCCCAGGATGGATCGAGAATTTCGACCGATGAGCCTCTTCCATCAAAATGGTACGCGTCCCCCCCACGAAAGGTACCCTAATACGCCCCTGAAATGTCATAAGCCCCCGACCATCGGTGACGAACTCCGATACCAACCCAACAACTCGCTCTCTCTTCTGGTTCTCGGACATCACTGCCTCAGCCTGTGCTCCCCAAATGGTGTCCAACACCGGAGCCATCACGGTCAATCGCAAACATACATCTCGCAACGGGGCGCTTTCCGCCCTGCGACTCAGGGCGTCGGCTACCACATTAGCCTTGCTCGGATGGTACAGGATCTCACAATCGTAATCCTTAACCACATCCAACCACCTCCTCTGCCGCATATTTAGGTTGGGCTGGTCCATTAAATACTTCAGACTCTTATGGTTCGTGTATATCGTACACCGAACCCCATACAAATAGTGGCGCCAAATATTGAGGGCGAACACCACTGCCCCCAACTCTAGGTCATGGGTGGGATACCTCGTCTCATGAGGCTTCAACTGCCTCGATGCATATGCTATCACATGCCCTCTCTGCATCAGCACCGCTCCCAACCCCAAGATTGATGCATCACAGTATACAACAAAGTCCTCCATTCCCTCCGGGAGGGCTAACACTTGGGCCTCGCATAACCTTTGGCAAAGCGTCTCAAAGGAGGCCTGCTGCTCGGGGCCCCATGAAAAAGCGACACCCTTCCAGGTCAACCTAGTGAGTGGCACTACGATCTTAGAGAAATGCCTGATAAATCTCCGATAATAACCGGCCAACCCTAGAAAAATCCTGATCTCGGAGGGTGACCTCAACACCTCCCAACTCATCACCGCCTCAACTTTCGCTAGGTCGACCAATATCCCTTCCTGGTTAACAAGATGTCCTAGGAACTGGACCTCTCACAACCAGAAATCACACTTGGAGAATTTGGCATAAAGCCTCTCCGACCTCAGAACTCCGAGGATCTCCCTCAAATGCTCCTCATGCTGCTCTCTAGATCTCGAATATACCAAAATGTCATCAGTGAATACAATCACCGACCAATCCAACATCGGCCTGCACACCCGGTTCATGAGATCCATGAACACTGTCGGGGCATTGGTGAGTCCGAAAGGTATCACCACAAACTCATAATGCCCATAACGCATCCTAAACGCTGTCTTCTGGATGTCCTCATCTCGCACCCTCACCTGATGGTAGCCAGATCTCAAATCGATCTTGGAGAACCAAGATACTCCCTGCAACTGGTCGAACAAATCGTCGATCCTCGGTAACGGGTAATGATTCTTGACCATCAGCTTGTTGAACTCACGGTAATCAATGCACATCCGGTGTGAACCATCCTTCTTCTTGACAAACAGAATCGACGCTCCCCACGGCGAGCTGCTCAGCCGAATAAACCCTTTCCCCAGCAGCTCCTGAAGCTGCGAGGATAACTCTTGCATCTCTGGAGTTGCAAGACGATAAGGCACCTTAGCGATAGGCGCGACCCCCGGGACCAAATCGATACTAAACTCTACTTGCCTCACGGGAGGCACACCCGGCAACTCCTCTGGAAAGACATCCGGGAACTCACGCACTATAGGAACCTTCTCCACCGACCTCGACCTCTTGGAATCAACCCGCATATCCGACACGTACGCCACAAAACCCTTACAGCCCTGCTGTAGACACTGCCTCACCCTAGCGGCCGAACAAAACGCTGATCCAGAACGGGTACCCTCGCCTTACACTGTAAGAACTCCCCCACTAGGGTCTCATATGGTCACTAGTGTTGGGTTATGAGCATTCTAACACTCCTAAGTGTACATGCAACCCTAAATACCTTGGATCTATGTTTTCTCTATTATACATGCAAATATGAACATCCAAGGTATTATCCTAATCTAGCATACAAAACTATCAATATAACAAGATAGAATACATACCTCTTTGATGTAGAATGTCTTCATGAAGCTTGAGTGCCTAGTGCCCCAAGTGTGACACCTCAAATGGTTCACAATCATCAAAACACTTAGAATAACTTAGAGAGAATTCTACACTTCATGAAATCGGCTAGCCCTTTCTAGTCTCACTAGTGGCCGATTTTTCCTCAAGAATAAGATGCTTATATAGTTATACAATTAGGGTAAACCCTAATTGTCATGACTTTCCATTTCCTTGGATCCATGGGTTCAAATACACCATGGAGCATCCATGAAGCATCATATGGGTTTTGGCCCAACTAGATAATCCATGGAGCATTAGCCCACTATACAAGTATGGATGATTTACACAATCAACCCATATATTTAATTAGTCTTCTTTTGATCACTCAAGTAATGCTAGATTAATTCTTGATCAATACTAATTAAATAATCTCATTATTCTTATTATTAATATACTAGAACTTATAATATATTAATAACCATAAGTGTCTTATTTCTCTCATTTAGTCTATCCAAGTGCATGATGGTATGCAACCCAAATGGACCATGCCGGGTCGGGTCAAGTCTTACCAATTATAGTTATGGACTTATACATTAATCCAACAGTATCCCACTTGGATAAGTCTAAAACTATTATTGCGTATGACTTCAGGAACCAACTGGCAATCGTAGCTCTCAAAAGCTTCTGTCGAACTCTGACCTTGTAGATGAACTCTGATCTTGTCAATGACTTGTCCATTAGATAAGGGATTATATATTCCTCCATTCTAGATATCATATGGACTGAGACATGGATCATAATCATTCTCTCTGTCCATTTGTTGTTTCCCGATTTCCGATTTATGACGACTGACTAATTGAACAAATCAAATCAGTCCTGGCCCGGCCGAGCACTTCCATTTGTCATCATCAAATCATCGAGGGGCCCACAGATATCGCTTTTATCCAGAAGGTAAAAGGAATGGATAAACTTCGACTCATATGGCTTGTTCTACTACTTGTTGAATCATACACAAAGGCACGTTTTATAGCACCGAGTTACCAAATGCAGTTTGGTGCAATCAATGTACAACCAACTCATAGTAACAACTCATATCTCTAGGTTTGAAGAATATAAGATATTATCGTCTCATGATCACTCGTGATAAAATCCATGAAGTGATTCCAATGAGCGCGGGTTGAATCCAATACTCAGAACTTATGAGCACTCATGAGTGTTGTAGCCATTTGTCCAACACCTTAGACCTCTACAAGCCAACCCATGACAGTCTTAATTCATATCTACTTCCAACATATGACCGACTGTGGATGGTTTGAATAACTTAGTCATTCCGGAAGAATAACCTAGTTTATTCGGGAAGTCAAAACATGCAAAGTGAAACACAATAATAATTGAATCCAATATGGTATCAAAACCTATGATCATAAATAAAACACCTTTTATTTATCACCATATGATTACACATTATTCATTGTATATTGTTTCAGCTATCAACTTTATTCTTGAATTTAAAACAATAGTTGTCCCATGCTCCAAGCATGTACACTATGTTTTTTCTAAACACTAGTCATGTCATACACCAAGTATGCATACTATGTTTGTCTATGATCTTTACTTTGTGAACTAGATCAATTGAACATAACTTCAATGATTCTCTTCCCACACTCCCAAATCCTTACTGCAAATGCAAGAATTCCAAATTCATGTCATTTACTGAAATCTGTTAGATTCTAAACTTATATGCATTGATCCTCTTGTAATGATTATGCACAAAGTCAGAAAGACTTGGCAACAATCATTACAGAGTATTCCAAAGGAGATCAGCTCCTTAGAAACATCCTTCTTGCATTAAGTTTCCTAATCTTAAACAGATTGGAAAAAAAAAATTCTAACTTTGAAACATTTCCAGATTCCATTTTGACTATCACTTCTGAACAAGAGTTGCCTCCTTACAGATTATGTCAATATGGTCCTTCCAGAATTATCACTATACTTCCAATTGTCCTTGAGAAACCAATCTTTGGTAAACCTTAGATTGTACTCGACAATTGTTTAATCCTTTTAGTCATATCCAGTTCTAAACCTTTTCCCTTCTTAATGCCCCAGGCATTTGGAAACTTTTAGAAAGGATGAATATAACACATGTAATCGATCCTATATCCGAAGCATATGGGACACAATTCATGATGTCTCACATAAAGACTAAACCAGTCTTTTGCTATAACATTTCCATTTCTATTTGCCAAGTTCTCATAATTCAGATTATGAAAAGGGATGCCGTAATCATAATCGAATTTTAGAACGCAAATAATGGACCCATATACAGAATTTCCTTATGTTATTTCCTTATGTTGAGTCATTCCAACATGAAATTCATATATATCCTTGACTAAATGATTAAAACCTCACGATCTAAGCTTATAGATTTGAGATGAAGTATAATTTCCTCTCCCTTAATTATAGCAAAACAACTCTTTCCTAGTTGAAACTTTTGTTTTCTATAATTAACATTGCTAACTTGCAATACTTATCATAATTATCATGCTCCCACTAACATGATGATTATTAGCATAACACTTATGCTCCCACTAGCTTTGACATGTACTCAGAAATCAGCTGGACTTCTAGAAATCAATACTTTATTGACTTTCTTACCAAAGTTCAGATTTCTGATACTGGATTGTTTTGATAGAACTTTATCAAAATCATACACCTTCCCTTAGATAGCACACTTGTGTGTCTAACTAATTATGAAGAGGGATGCCGTAATCATAATGGTTAGACCTTTTTGCCACTTCTCACAAGTCCAGGTTAGTGTGCTGGTAAACCACACACGCTCCACTAACGACTTTGAGAATGCAAATATCACAATTGCTATCTAGCTAAAATCTACTTAGTGGAAGTGTTTCCTCACCATCATTTTCATGAATCGGAGAGAAACCTTATGACACTTATATTTAATGGTGTATGAGTTCTTATCCATGTGAATTGTCATAACCATAGTCACAAGACAAGAATTATGACAAATCCAAACTCATATGGATTGAACTCAATCTTAACTTCTTGCCACCTGGCAGCTCAAGGGCCTGCCATTGCTTCCAAGTTGTTGTGCAACCAATTGAGAATTCTAAGAACTCATATGCAAAGCCAACTTTGATTGGAATGGGCACAGAATATGTCAACACGATAGGTTATAAACCTCAAGTCGTGTGCTAGTGAAGAACTTCAGGTTTGATTCTTGATTAGTTCTTGAGACTTTCAAGACCTTTAAGACTCCCACTGTCCTCTTGACCTATAAGACTCCCTTGTCAAACATCCAAGAGATAGTGTGGATTCTAACCAAGACAAACACTTCACACAATTGGCCTAAGTTGGTCTTTGTTTTATCCAAAACATCACAACTTACCAACTTAAAATGAACAAGAGTAGGACACTTTTACTCTTACATTTGACACGTGTTTTAAACCTTCTTAAAGACATGTTACTCAAATTACAATCTTGGAGTATGACTCTAAGACTTTTATTGGAACGAAGTATGACTCATCTTCTTGATTTAACCATTTCAACAATTCAAGATCCCTTCTTCTTAGTCATAAGAATGCACTAAGACTTCCTTAGAGAACTAATTTTGATATGGATTCTTAATCATTAAGATGATCACAAAGCTGATACTAAAGTACTCTCCCATCTTTTCAGATTTGAGGAACTTTTATCCTTCTGCCTAATTTGATTCTTCTTATTCGCTCTGCCATGAATTGGAACCTTTTCCAATGTCTCAGAGTTACACTTAAGCTTGTAAGTATAATCATATTTACTGAGCTTTAGTAAACTATGACGAATAACCTTATATCTTTTGTGGTGGACTTAATCAGTGCACAAGACTATGTACTCGATCCCTTAGTCTATTACTTGACTCACACATTCACGTGAACAAGTAATCAGTCTTAATTTTCCAATACTTGAAAGTTCTCATTCATCATGCTATAGAACTTGCATGATTCCAAGTCCTGGTCCAATTGAGACTTTGGATGATGAGAGTCTTTCCTTATTTGGTAAATTTAGACATTACCACAAATGAAGGAATCAATTTCATATTTCCACTCTTGCTATTAATGGAATCATATAAGCAACAATTTTTCCTCAAATGCCATTGTAAGGATATTTTAAAATAACTAAAATAAAAAATTTTCTTTTATTTTAAAACTATGCGGAAAAACTTATCCTTACAATCCATATGAAAACCTGTTGTTATCTATTCCTTAGCAATATCTCATAACTCCTAAGAAGTAGCTCAAGAATCCGATTTTCAAACTACGCGATAGAAATCCATCTATGCGATCAGATTCAGCATATTCTTTCTTTAAGTTCCTTTACTTTTCTTTGATTCTTAAAACATTACCATGTGACCCAGTCACATCATGTATCAGGAATCTCAGAATAGAAACTTAACAGAGTTAGATTAGTGGACTTTACCTGAAGTAGAGTCAAACTTATTGACTTTAACATCCTTAGGTAAACTTGGTAGCTTCGCAACCAATGCCCCTTCCTTTGGAAATATAAACATATGGACCCTTTGATAATGGTACACGAGACTATCACAGACTTAGACTTTTCTCTTTACCATTTGGTCAACTGAGTTGACTATGGCCAATCCCTTTCCATTGGGAAGAGAATGTTTTTCTGGATTTCCTGTGTCACTATTGTCAATGTCCATCAAGTTTTGAGGAAGTTGATCTTAACAAATAGATAAGATCATTAAGGGTCTTGTCATAGTCTGTTTCATAGGTGTTCCAAAAGAACTCACTATGTGACTTAGAAAGTAGTTGAACCACCAACTTTCTCAAGACTTTGACACCCTTCTCTCCTGGCTTGTCAATATGTGACTACATCTCCAAGATGTGATCACACCTAGACCTTGCCTTGCCAATGGGGCTTGAGTGATCTTAAACTTTTCAAGAACTTGTGGGTTAGGGAGAATAATTGGAGGAGGAGAAAGAAGTATGATATCCATGGGACATCATCTTCATTAGGAATGCTTGTTTCAAGAGATTTGGGAAGATCATAAATGTCTAAAACAGACATGTTTTGGGAGATATTCAAGATAGTTGATCTTAAAGTCCTTAATATGACACCCAATATGAAATATTAAGGCTAGGACCCAACAAACTATTTTATAACTTAGAAGAGGTTTCCCGTAATCCAAGCTATAAAACAATTTGAAGGTAGGTGAATGACGATTCACCAATTTCCACCAAGATAAACGAAATGTATTATTAGGTTTTAATTGGTTTTGAAACTCCTAGATCTTTTGAGATTCATTGAACTGTTCAATGGCATGTTTCAATCTCGAGTGTGCCTTTCAGGTTTTGTGACTGGGATGCCGAGGATCACAAAACAAGGTGTGAAGTAACCATGCAAATTACTTGGTACCCTTAATAAATTACCCCTCAATCGATGTGCCGGTTAACCACACACGCTCCATCGATACTATGATAAATATTAAGTCACCCTTTACCTACCTTGTTAAGTCCAAGTTAGTGTGCCGGTTAACCACACACGCTCCACTAACGACTTAGACAAAGTGTAAAGTGTAATTTCATGGATTAGCACCTTATTCACATTTTCCTAAGTAACTAAGATTGGGAATTATTAAGAGTTTAGTTACTTAATATTTATCATTAATACTTTTAATGAAGGGAGAATTATAGTCCTGTCAAACCCGTTCGGCTAACGACCCTCCACCGGTCAAGCAAGCGGTGGGTGAGAGTGAACACCCATTAAGTTGCCATTTTATAGGCAACAACCTTATACCCACCTTATAGACCGGCTTCGTGAATGAGGCGTACTAGCGGTAAGACCGACTCTACTCTTATACATATATATATATATATATATATATATATATATATATATATATATATATATATATATATATATATATATATATATATTATTAACTTATAATATTATAAAGTATAAGGGTTGAATTTTAACTTTTAAAATTCTAAGGGCTAACTTGGAATTAAAGTATTCATAAGAGAAAACTTTACAAATTCCAAAACTTGAGGGCAAGTTTTGAAACTATTCAAAACTAATTAATTCCATAACTTATGTGTTTAAAGTAGTTTTAATCCAAAAACTCTTCAAGTTCCATAACTTATGGAAGACTTTAAACTAATAAAAGAATTTACTTTTCTTTATTTTTATAACTTATGGAATTAATTAAGGTTACATTATTTATTTATTTATTTTATTTATTTAATGAAGAGACTCTTGGTCCTCCATAACTTGAGGACAAATTATGGAGTCATAACTCCAATTAATTAGAACTAGACTCTTCATTTTTTGTAACCTTTGCCAATTTTATGAGTTTTATGAGTCTTTAATGTGACTCTTCATGTAATTTGAGGACAAGTTACACAAACACATTTTATACTCAACTCTTAGATTAAAATGGATTAAAAACAACTATTTCAATTAACTTTTCTATTAATCTAAGCAACTCATAAGAACAAGATAATTCAAATCAAACTTTTTCATGTAATTAGTCTAAACCTTAAAATAATACAAAACATGAATCTATTGAAATTATCTTTGAAAATGGATTAGCATGAACATTACCACATTAAAAAACAAGTTTATAAGTTCAAAAATAACTTAGGGTAATGTTCCTAGTCCATTTCTAGCCAAAAAACTCGAAAATATGCTGTCTGGGGTCCAACTCGTCGAGTGCATGAACATAACTCGGCGAGTTGGATGCATTTTGCCTTGGACTCGTCGAGTCCCTTCATGGACTCGGCGAGTCTGCTGGGCTGACAGCACCAATTTCGATTTTTTAGCTTCTATTGCAGGTATAACAAGAAAACAAGCCTAGTCTCTGATACTACTGTTGGGTTATGAGCATTCTAACACTCCTAAGTGTACATGCAACCCTAAATACGTTGGATCTATGTTTTCTCTATTATACATGCAAATATGAACATCTAAGGTATTATCCTAATCTAGCATACAAAACTATCAATATAACAAGATAGAATACATACCTCTTTGATGTAGAATGTCTTCATGAAGCTTGAGTGCCTAGTGCCCCAAGTGTGACACCTCAAATGGTTCACAATCATCCAAACACTTAGAATAACTTAGAGAGAATTCTACACTTCATGAAATCGGCTAGCCCTTTCTTAGTCTCACTAGTGGCCGATTTTTCCTCAAGAATAAGATGCTTATATAGTTATACAATTAGGGTAAACCCTAATTGTCATGACTTTCCATTTCCTTGGATCCATGGGTTCAAATACACCATGGAGCATCCATGAAGCATCATATGGGTTTTGGCCCAACTAGATAATCCATGGAGCATTAGCCCACTATACAAGTATGGATGATTTACACAATCAACCCATATATTTAATTAGTCTTCTTTTGATCACTCAATTAATGCTAGATTAATTCTTGATCAATACTAATTAAATAATCTCATTATTCTTATTATTAATATACTAGAACTTATAATATATTAATAACCATAAGTGTCTTATTTCTCTCATTTAGTCTATCCAAGTGCATGATGGTATGCAACCCAAATGGACCATGCCGGGTCGGGTCAAGTCTTACCAATTATAGTTATGGACTTAGACATTAATCCAACAACTAGCTGTCACTCGCAGTTGATAACCGCACCGAACCTGCTCAACCAGTCCATGCCCACAATGACACAGACATCCCCCATGGCAATAGGAACCAAATCAATCGGTAACTCAACACCGAAAATCTCGAGTACGCACCCACGGATCTGATGGGTTTTGGTCATAAGACATCCTATGTTCTCATACAAACCCTAATGCTTGGATCTAGGTTTCTCTATTGTACATGCTTTGAATCCAAGACTATAAACCCTAATTCTAGCATGAAAGTAATCATATTAACATGTAATTAGGTTTAAGATCATACCTTGATTGTTATGTAGCAATAACAATCCCAAATTTCCTTGTATTGACTTTGGAATGCTTAGAGTCACAAGTGTCACTCCTCTAATGGCTTACAAACACCATAAGCAAATGGAGAAGGTATAAAGAGAGAGGTGAGAGGTTAGAATTCGTATTTAGGACCTCTTGGGAAGGGATACACGAATTCATGACCCTAGGGGTGTTTATATAGGTGTAGAGATAGGGTTTCAGTCATTATCCTTATCTAGTTGATTATCCATTAAGCAACCAATAAGATAATCCTTGAATCCTTATCATACTCGAATTCTAAGGCTTTCCAACCTTATATTCGTCCACCATATAAATAAGATAATCCTTACCTTATTTTGTAACTATCACATAGTTACAAATCAGCCCCTCTAGTTTAATTAATTACATTTGATCACAAAACTAATTCTTAATTAATTATTGACCAATATTAATTAAACAAATATGATTTCTCCTTTAATATATTATTCTTATAACATATTAATAAATCATATTATCCTCTCTCTCTTTATTCATTTCTCCAATCAAGTTGCTTTGGTGAAGGCAACCCAAAAGGACCATGCACCATTGGGTCAAGTACATACCAAAATAGTTATGGACTTAGACACTAATCCAACAGTCTCCCACTTGGATAAGTCTAACAACTATTCTGCGTATGACTTCAGATCCTGATCTGCAATCGTAGCTTTCCAAAGCCGTTGTCAACTCTGATCATATCAGATACGCGTGTCCTTAGATAAGGGATCATATATTCCTCCATTCTAGATATCGTATGAGATATGATTTCAAATCATTCTCTTTGTACTATATCTCGATTTCCGATTTATGACAACAGACTAATTGAACAAATCAAATTAGCCCTAGCCCGGCCGAGCATTTACGTATGTCATCACTAAACCATCGAGGGGCCCAAAGATATCGCTTCTATCCTACCTTGGATAAAAGGAACGGATAAACTTTGATACAATGCTTGCTTGCACTCACTAACCAAATTACACACAACAATATGTTTTATAACACCAAGTTACTGGTGCGTTTACATATTATCAATGTGCAACTGATTCGCAAGATACAACTCACACATCTCGGTTTCAAGAATATAAGATGTTATCGTCTCACTAATCACTCGTAATACAATTCATGGAGTGATCCAAGTGAGCGTGGGTTTAATCCAATGCTCAAATCATATTCATAAGCACTCATGAATGTTGCAGCAAACATTTGCTTATGTATAATACTCTTCTAGACAATCCACACACCAATTCATGACAGTCTTCATTCATATCTACTTCCAACATATGAACGACTGTGGCCCGTTTGAATAATTCGATTATTCTTAATAAACTCAATTATTCTGGAAGTGAAAACATGCAAAGTGAAACACAAGAATAATACTAATCCCATATGGCCTCAAACCTTTGAGTATAAACAAAACACGTTTTATTTATCACCATATCGATTACTCATTATTTGTCGTTTCGGGTAATCAACTTCTTACTTGAATTCCAACACTTGTCCCATGCTCCTAGCATGCACACAATGTTTACCTATGGTTCTTACTTTTGTAAAATAGACAAATTGAACACGTTTCCAATCATTCCCATTTTACAACTCCAAATCCATTTTCTTAAGTGTAAGAATATCAAATTCTTGTTACTTATAGAATATACTAGATTCTAACACTTTATGCAACGATCCTTTTGTAATGTCACTGCACCAAAGTCTCCAAGACCATTGCCAACGATATTACAAAGTCCTCTAACGGAGATTGTTACAAGACAATTCCTTAGATACGATGTCTTTCACTCAAAGTACATTCCTTTGAACATCCTTTTGCATAAAGGTTTCTAATCTAGACATAGATTTTCAATATTTACTTCCTAATATGGACACGCTTCCATATTTTCCATATGACAACTAACTTCTTAATAGAATCTTATCTATTCGTAATGATGTCGATATTTTCCATCCAATATGGAAACATTTCCATAATTTCCAATACTATACTTCCAACTACTCACAAGCGACCAATCCTCGTCGAACTTTGGATTGTCCTTTGATAGTTGTTTAATTATTTTAGTCAAAACTGATTCTAGTCCCTTTTCCCTATAAATGCACTACACATTTGGAAAATTTTAGAATGGTCAAACATTAAAGCATTTGCAATCGATCCTATACTCGAAGCGTATGGGACACGACGCATAATGTTTTATTTGCTATGTTCTCAAAATTCGAATTGTGAAGAGGAATGCCGTAATCATAATCGAAACTTTAAGAACACACTATGTACCCTTGACTAAATTTATTAACATTCCACAACCTAATCCTTTAGATTTGAAATGAAGCATAATATTCTCTCCCTTATTTATAGCAAAACAACCTTTCAACTCTTACAACTTTGCAAAGTATGACTCTTGTTTTCTATAATTAATATTGCCAACTTTGAAATACTTGCCTTAATAATCATACAATCATAACATTTATGCTCCCACTATCATGATGATTATTATAAAACATAACACTTATGCTCCCACTAGCTTCGACATGTATTCATAAACATCTTAACTTTCAGAAAAACAATACTTATTGAATTTCTTAAGTTCATGTTTCTAATACTTATTGCTTTGATAATCTTTTATCAAGGCTTCTTGAACTTATACACTTTTGCCTTAGATAGTTCATATGTGTATCTTAACAATTAAGATTAATTGCCAAACCTCACAATTCAAATTATGGAAAGGGATGCCGTAACCATGATCGAATTCGAGAATGCAATTTTACAATCACTATCTTTTAAAATCTTTCTTAGTGAAAGCATTTTCTCATAATCATTTTCATGAAGGAGGAAATCTTATGACACTTAGATTTAAACAGTGTATGTGTTCCTATCCATGTGAATTTGTTAAAAACCAAGGTTTACGACAAATTCAAACTCATATGGATCGAACTTCCTTAATCTTGATTTCTTGCCTTATGGTAGCACAACTGCCCACCACGTTTTCCAAGTAGTTAAGCAGCTCACCTTTTCCTATCAATGTACTTTCCATTGATCAAGGTCCTTGCCTTTTATGCATTCAAATGAGAACTCATAGGACTCACATGCATAATTAACTCGATTGGATTGGCACAGAAATAAAATAATGTCTTCACGATAGGTTGTAAACCTCAACTCGTGTGCTAGTGATGATCGATAAGGCTTATTTGATTTGTTCTTGAAACTTTTCAAAACTATTAAGACTCCCACTGACTCCTTGACATATACGATTCTCTTATCAAAACATTTTTTGATAAACAAATATTCAAGAGTTAGTGTAGCTTATATCAAAACAAAACACTTCATAATTTTGGTCTTAGTTGGTCTTTGTCTTATCACAACTTTCCACAATTGATGAATGTTATAAACCTTCTTAATACTTTTCACTCATTGTCACAATCTTAACTTTAAGACTTGTTATTGGAACGAAGTATGATAGACTTCTTGATTTAACCATTTCTTCAATCCTTGATTCCTCTTCTTAAACATACAATTGTACTAAGACTCACTTAGAGGATCAATTGAGATATGGTTCTAAATCATTAAGACCTATCATAAAGCATAAAAGCTACTCTCCCTTCTTCTTAGAATGGAGAAACTCTTATCTTTCTGCCTACTTGATTCTTCTTATTCGTTTTGCTATTGATCTAAACCCTTTAATCAATTCAAAATTACACTTAATCTTATAAGTATAATCATATTTACCAAACCTTTAGTAAATCATGACGAATATATTTGTTACTCTTATGGTGAACTTGATCAACACACAACTTTTTGTACTCGATCTCCTAGTCCTTCACTTGACACTTTGTCAATGAGTTAGTCTAATTTCCAAATACGTAATTTCTCATTCATCGTGCATCCACGTTGCATGATTCCAAGTTTCAGTCCAATTGAAACTTGGGCGATGAGAAACTCTCCCTATTTGGTAAATTCTCGACATTTCCATAAATAACATAACTAAGAATCATATCCATTCGTTGTAGAAATATGCAAACATCAATTTTCACATAACGATCTCATTGCAAGGAAGTAAACAAATGAATAAATAAGTCAAACAAAATTTATTTTATTTATAAAAGTAGCGGAAAAGCATTTGTCCTTACAATGCAAAATCTATTGAAAACTATGTAAAAGGAAATTTCTAACAACTCTATCATAACTATCTAAGCTCAAAATCCAATCTTCAAGTCCATGATATCGAGATCCATCTCTTGTGATTAGATTCATCTTGCTCTCTTATCAAGCTTCCTTTCTTTTCACCGATCCTTCAAAACATTCAAATGCAATCTTATCACATCATGTATTAAGAATCAATGAATAGGAACTTAATGGAGTTAGATAGTAGATTCTTACCTAAAGCGTAGTCATACTTTTGACTCTCCCATCTCTTAGATCTCTTAGGTAGATAGGGCAACTTCGTCTCCAATGCCCCTTCTCTTGGCAATAAAAGCAAATTGACTCCTTTGGAACAACACATGGAACTACTTCAGACATCGCCTTTCTCTTATGATCAAACTTTTCGATCATTGCATGTCTTTCATTGCCATTGTCTATATCTATAGAGGTCTTGAAGGCAGATTCACCAATCAACTTTGCTTTTCTATTGCGCCAAACCATTGTTGATTCAGCAGCAATAAGCATGTAGGTGAGATCTATAAGTGTCACATCGTGGTTCATCATATAGTACTCTCTTACGAACTCACTATACGAGTTAGGAAGTGACTGAAGAACCCAATCAACAACCATCGTTTCACCGACAACGGATCCCATCATTCTTAATCTATCAATGTGTGACTTCATCCCTAAGACGTGTGCACACACCGACTTGCCCTCTTTATGTTTACTTGCCAAAAAGGGCTTGAGTGATATTGAACCTTTCAATTTTACAATCTTGTGGGTTAGGGAGAATAATTGGAGGAGGAGGAGGAAGTGAAGCATGATTACTTGTTCCTCGATCGAATCGTGGAATATCATCTTGATGTGGAATGCTTGTTCCACGGGATTTGAGAAGACCATAGTTGTCGAACTTTGACATCGGGAGAAAAACGAATTCAAGTTAGTTGATTGATTGAGTCCTTGGTAAATCACCCAAATGAAATTCCAAGGCTAGGACCCAACACAATATCCTACAACTCGGGAGAGGGATGCCGTAAGCCAAATTGCAGAACATTTGAAGGTAAGTGAATGACGATTCACTACTTTCCACCATGAAAAACGAAAAAGAAATTTAAGTTTTAAATCTATGAAAACTCCTAGATCCTTTGAGATTCATTGAACATTTCAATGGCATGTTTAAATCTCGATATGCCCCTCTAGTTTGTGACTGGGATGCCGAGGATCACAAAGCGGGTGTGAATAACCATGCAAACTACATGGTGCCCTCACATGTTACAATCACCTATTCGATGTGCCGGTAAACCACACACGCTCCACCGAACTATGACAAACATTGAGTCACCCTTTGCTACCTTTGCTTAGAACCATTTAGTGTGCCGGTAAACCACACACGCTCCACTAACGTCTTCGCAAGGGCACAAAGTGTAATTTCATGGAATTGCATCAATTCACTTTTACCTAAGTAACTAAGATTAGGAATTTGAAAAACATTTAGTTACTTTGTCTTTCATTATACTTATAATGGAAGGTTTCGTCCTATCCTACCCGTTCGGCTAACGATCCTCCACTAGTCAAGAGTGCGGTGGGTAAGAGTGGATACCCATTCAATCGCCATTTTATAGGCAATTTCCTTAAACACCCCTTATAGACCAGCTTCGTGAATGAGGCCTACTAACGGTAAGACTGACTTTTACTCATACATATATATAATGTTAGACTTTTAATGTTATATATAGTATAGAGTGTATTTTATACTTTTAAAATACTATATGGTTAACTTTAACAATTACAGTTTTAATTCAATTAAAAGGTTAACCTAAACTTTTATGGATTTATTAAACCTCTTTTAATTATACTCCTTAATTAATTAATAAAACCATAAAGGTGTGATTTGAACTTTTCAAACCATTACTAGGGTTTTAGAATTTAACATTTCTAATTAAAATTTTAATCAACTTTTAAATTCCAAAACTTGAGGGCAAATTTTGAAATCTTTTTCAAAACATTAGGGTTTTAACTATTTAAATTTCAAAACTCCAAAACTTTTGGGTTCAAATTTAAACTATAAAACCTAAAGGGGGAAATATGAAACTTTTCATAACAACAAGGATCAAATAACAAATAATCTAAACTAACATTTAGTTACATAATTATCCATATTTGATTTGTTTAATGATTTCTTGCAAAACAATTTATCAATTTACTCAAAATAATTAATCAATTATCTTATAAGGAAACAATTATCTTGTTAATTGATAATTATCTTTAATTAGATCAAGAATATAGTCATATATATCATAAAATCGGATTTATATTGATCTAACATGATAAGGTAACTATCCAAATGCAAAAACAGCAAGAAATCCCGAGATAAGCATTATCTGACGCTCGAACTCGCCGAGTACCACACTGTACTCGCCGAGTACCACACTGTACTCGCCGAGTTGAGGTCTACTCGCCGAGTACACTGTGGTACTCGCCGAGTTCCTCAGCCATAAAGCCCAAAAAACAATTTTCCAGTTATACAATGCATCAATACAATCGAAACCAAGCTAGGCTCTGATACTACTGATGGGTTTTGGTCATAAGACATCCTATGTTCTCATACAAACCCTAATGCTTGGATCTAGGTTTCTCTATCGTACATGCTTTGAATCCAAGACTATAAACCCTAATTCTAGCATGCAAGTAATCATATTAACATGTAATTAGGTTTAAGATCATACCTTGATTGTTATGTAGCAATAACAATCCCAAATCTCCTTGTATTGACTTTGGAATGCTTAGAGTCACAAGTGTCACTCCTCTAATGGCTTACAAACACCATAAGCAAATGGAGAAGGTATAAAGAGAGAGGTGAGAGGTTAGAATTCGTATCTAGGACCTCTTGGGAAGGGATACACGAATTCATGACCCTAGGGGTGTTTATATAGGTGTAGAGATAGGGTTTCAGTCATTATCCTTATCTAGTTGATTATCCATTAAGCAACCAATAAGATAATCCTTGAATCCTTATCATACTCGAATTCTAAGGATTTCCAACCTTAAATTCGTCCACCATATAAATAAGATAATCCTTACCTTATTTTGTAACTATCACATAATTACAAATCAGCCCCTCTAGTTTAATTAATTACATTTGATCACAAAACTAATTCTTAATTAATTATTGACCAATATTAATTAAACAAATATGATTTCTCCTTTAATATATTATTCTTATAACATATTAATAAATCATATTATCCTCTCTCTCTTTATTCATTTCTCCAATCAAGTTGCTTTGGTGAAGGCAACCCAAAAGGACCATGCACCATCGGGTCAAGTACATACCAAAATAGTTATGGACTTAGATACTAATCCAACAGGATCACCTCCGTGGAATATATCACCTTCTCGTCAGCTATGGAAACTCTCAGAGGTCGACTCAGCGCCTCGCAACTAACACTGATGCGCGGACTAAAAGCCAAAGATACAAAAGACCGACTCACACCCGAGTCAAATAATACCAAGGCGGGTACAGAATTCACAAGAAAAGTACCTACGCATAACATAATATAAGCATAATATCTCAACATCACAATAAATACACGAAAGAATACATACCAGCCACGACGTCGGGCGTTGCGCGGACCTCCTCCGCGGTCAACTGAAAGGCTCTCCCACGTGCCCTCGGCGCCTCGGCCTTCACTGGCCGACTCTCGGTAGCTCTGATGGCGGCAGGGGCAGATCCCTGAGGTGCTCCCTGCACTGATCCCCGCAACTGCGGACATTCCGCCTTCTGGTGTCCGGTCTGGTTGCAGTGAAAACATACTGCAAACCCCTTGGGGCAGTCCTTGGACATATGCCCCTCCTTGCCACATTTGTAGCAAGATCCAGCTCTACATACTCCATCATGACCCTAGCCGCACTTTCCACAAATGCGACCCTTCTGGCTCCCTGATTTGGGATCAGCGGGCTTGGCCCGCTTGGCTGTCGGCTGGAATTGTGCCGGTCGCCGATCCCTCCCCTGAGACTCAGCCTCCTCTCTAGCTTGAGTCTCCAGCTTGATCTCCCTCTTCCGGGCATTTGCCTAAAGCTCAACAAATGTACGATACGAGGTGTTCGCCACGAACTCCCGAATATCTCACCTCAAGATACCCAAATACCAGCTCATACGTGCCTGCTCAGTGGACACGTGCTCAGGACAAAACATCGCCCTCTCGTGGAACATCCTGGTAATCATCGTAACAGACTCAGTGCCCTGCTTGAGGGTCAGAAACTCCTGGGCCAAACGCTCCCTCTCCACCTGGGGAACGTACTCATATCGGAACATGGCAGTGAACCTCTCCCAGGTCACCGCCGCAAGCTCAGTAGGCGAAAAGTGCACTGTCACAAACTTCCACCACTCCTTCGTTTCCAAGCGAAGCTGGTTCAGCGCGAACCGTACTCTCAAATTCTCAGGAGATGAGCAAGTGAAGAAACACCCCTCCATGTCAGAAATCCATCTCATAGCCGCCATCGGGTCCTGGGTCCCATCAAACTCTGATGGTTTCGTGTTGTTGAACTCCCGGAACAGCAACGCATCACCACCCTGCGACCTCGCAGTAGCAATAGCTGCGGTAGCCGCCGCAACAACAGCCTCAGAAAGAGCAGCATAGTGCTCGTCGAAAGTCTCAATCAGCGTGGTCTTAATAGACCCAAACAACACTGGTATCTCTGCCCTGATGGCCGCAGTCACCTCCTCGTGAATGATCTGACGGATCTCCTCATCGCTAGCCCCAACGCCCTCTGGCATATGACGTGTCCTCACCATGATCAATCTCTGAAATACAACATACAATAAGTTAGAATCCATTCGAGTATATTCACACTCGACACTCATCCCTCCTTGATCCTTGGTATTTCGAAGATTCTTACTTGGACCGTACACCGCCCTGGTGCTTTCAGTAGTACGGACCCAATACTACTATCCACACCGTTTCAGTATACACCCCAAATCCTCCTCTTCGAATCCCAATTTCCAAGTACTCTATCACTTTCTAACAGATCTCTCATAAGCTCCTCGCTGCTACCTATTCTCTCTCAAGCATCTCATAGCAGCTCACCTCTCCCTAGGCTAAGGCATCACAAATCAGGGCACTCTAGTCCTAATAGGAATACCTAGCCTACTTTAGCAAGAGAATACATCATAACAATATCATAAACATATAATATAAGGGTATTTTGGGAAATGACCGTTCGGGCGCTGACTGATCGTACACACGTTTCTCCTCTGAATTTCTCTAGAAATCTTTTACTTTTTTGAAAATTTGGTTTTCTTTTTGAAAATATTTTCCAAATCCTCATTTTGAGTTCAAATACTCCCGAAGGTGTACCCGAATCCCTCAAACCAAGGCTCTAATACCAACTTGTAACACCGTAAATTTCAAGACAATTTTTTTTTGAATTTTATAAAAACATAATTCACTTAATATTCATAAAACAACCATGTTTGAAATTCAATTCAAGTAATACAAAAACCCCAAGATCTCAAAATCATAAATCCCATGCGTGTGTACAGATCAAGCCGGCGCCTTCCCGCGGTCGTCACTAGTACCTGAAACAATAACACCAAACACTGTAAGCACAAAGCTTAGTGAGTTCCCCAAAATACCACATATAACACATATTAGCCACTCGAGGCTAAAACTCTGTGGGTCTGTGCACCCAAACTCTGTGAACCCTCAGGTTCTAACTCTGTAAACATGCACAACATAAATCACAAAGAATAATGCAGCGCAACACATAACACAAATATAACATACAAGCACTGTATCACATAACTCTAGTTACCTACTCAAGGTATGTATAGTGAGAAGACTCACCTCGCATATCTCGGTAACTCGCAAGTCCCTGAAATCACTCGTGCTCGATCTCCCGATCTATAGTCCTCCTATAACACAATACATCTCTAAATAAAACTTCACAACTAAGGTTGACTATCCCTTAACAAGTCAACATAGGTCAAAACTGGTCAATGGTCAACGGTCAACTTTGACCGGACTCGGCGAGTGCACTATCGCGACTCGGCGAGTCTATGCGCATACACTGATTTCCCTGGGATCCTCACTTGACACGACGAGTATTCTCCTAGCTCGACGAGTTCCACCTGGCATGAGTTGTGGGGTGATATTGCCATATCTATACTTATTTTTAGGCAGTATTTAAGAACATTTTTATTAATAAATTGATAATATGTTCAGAATAGTGATATTTATGAGTTTAAATTGTTATTTTCAGTCAATACAAAGGATTTTCGAAGAGAGGGACCAGAGGTGACAAAATGGGGAACATGGGAGGCTTGGAAGACAAGAAAATAATAAATTTATAATAAGAGCTTAATTCACGACGTGGCGGTGAAGCCCACGACGTGGTACGGGTGTTCCAGAAGATAAAGATCGCGACGCGGAGGATTTCCTTGAAGGTTACGTTTTACTTGAAGCCCACGACATGGCGCATATGGCCACGACGTGGCGCAGGATTTTGAGGATTATATAAGTCCTCCTATTATTACGAATAAGAAGACTTTTGGCAGAAGAAAAGGAGTTCCAGGAGACGTTTCAGAAGAGAAGAAAGGTTCTGGAAGAGAGATTTCAACACCAAAAGAAGTAAAGTTTTATATTTAGTTGATTATAAACATGTTTTTCATTAGTTTTAGCTGTGTTAGTTTAATTACTATGATGAGCAGCTAAATCTAGCTACTTTTGCTTAGCTAGATGAAGCTTTGAACTTATGAATAGTTATATGTTTATGGATTAATTTGAGTTGGTAAGAATTGTTTGTGTTTGATTTGTATAACCTAGCATGTTATTATTTGTTTATCTAATTGCTAGATTGCATGTTCTGTGTAGCTTAGTGACTATGAAACTGCATGAACTTGTTTACCTAATAATTTAGTGAACATTAAATTGTTAGAGCTAGGATTGACCAATCTTAGTTAGTAATTAGACTGAATAAATCTTAGCTGTGCTAGAGAACGTGAATTGTGACCATAATTGCGTTTATACAACAAATCTTACATAGCATATCTACATTCATAATTAGTTCTGTGTTTAATTATGTGTGAACATACATGGTTTAACATGAATTAGTTACTTATTGGTAAGATAGAACTAAATTACTAATATAACTAAAACCCAACTTAATAACCCATAATCATTAGCTAGCCATAAGGAAGAAGTGGATTCAACTAAGCAAGAGTGTATTTTTATTTAATTAAGTTCATCTGATCTTGCAAAACCAGATAAAACCCTTTATTAAATTTGTTAATAAATTAGGTTAATTTAATAGTAAGTAGATTAATTAGTAACACCGTTCCCTGTGATCGACACCCGACTTACCTAAACTATACTGTAATCTGACTAGGTACACTGCCTATAAGTGCATAGTTAGTCTTAGTTTGTTAGGTTATAAATATTAAAATTAGTGGGTGCTTTTGTGCACATCAAGTTTTTGGCGCCGTTGCCGGGGAACGGTGCAGATTATTAGTTTATTTAGTTGCATTAGATTAATCGTTTTTTTTAGGAATAAAATCTGCAGAAATCTTAATTGGTTATTTATTTTGCTAGCTTATCTTAGTTTAATTTTTGTTCTGTTTGTCACAGAGTTCACGACGTGAGATTCAGTATACTCACGACGTGAAATCTGAGAGTTCATTTTTAGTTTTTCTTATTTTAGTCCAGTTTTACGTTTTAGTTTAGCAAGTTGCAGGAGTTAATGACCAGAGGCTCAAACACACCATTGGTGCCACCACTAGAAGGTCCCGAGTCTGCAATTCACAAGAAAAAGACGCCCTTGCAAGAATTGAAGTCAGCCTTCTCTATGAAGTCGGGAAAGAAGACAGGAGAGTCAAGTTCATCAACGAAGCACGAGAGCAATCTTGAGCATTTGGATCATACACCCGTGCAAACCGAGTACGAAAGTGACACCGAGCCAGAATTTGAAGAACACACGAGTGAACCCGAGAACGAGCCAAGGAACGAGATGGTAGATATTGAAGAAATGTCCATGGGAGCTTACAAGAAGCGGATCCGAGAAGATGTGGGTCCCGGATTAGTCCAACCCGCAATACCTGCCAATGCCACATTCAAGCTGAAGGGACACATATTGACTGCGCTGAAGGACATCCCATTTTTCGGGAAAGACCATGAGGATGCTTTTAAGCATCTAGATGAAGTCAATGACATTGCAGATTACTTCAATGTCCCAAATGTCAACAGGAACACAGTCTTGCTTAGGATGCTGCCCGTCACTTTCAAAGGAGCTGCTAAGGAGTGGTTAAAAGCACTCCCACCAGGTACAATCACCACTTGGGCTCAAATGCGTGAGCAATTCCTAGACCAGTTTTGCCCACCATCCAAGATAGCTAAACTCAAGAAGGCAATAGCCAACTTTGAGCAACAGCCGGGGGAGTCACTATACGAAGCATGGGAGCGGTACAAGGGCTTACTCAGAAACTGCCCGCAACATGACCTAAATGTGCAGCAAGAGATGTCAATCTTTTATGATGGGGTCAATGTGATGACAAGATAACTCCTTGATTCTCAAGGACCGTTGACAAGCAAAAATCCAAGGGAGGTCAAGGAGCTAATTGAAGAATTCGCGAAACACTCCCGCGAATACCATAACCCGAGGCAGGATGGAAGCAAAGGCGGTGGAGGAGCCCAAACTGAAGAAATTGCAGCTGTCATGGCCATGCTGAATAACATGGATCGCAGGATAACACAAATGGACTAGTCGATACACGCCATAAGAGTGGGGTGCGAACGATGCAATGGTCCACACTTGACCAAGGACTGCAACGTGGATGAGTTTGGGAACAGAAAAGCTCAAGTGTGCTACTCTAATGGGGATAAGTTTGAAGAGGATTGGAGGAAACCGAAGAAGGAGTGGCTGCCATATGAAGAATATAAGAAGCAAAAAGAAGAGAAGTATAGGCAGACAGGTCGAGGCCTCTATCAAAAGGAGCAGCCACCAGTCGAGAAGAAACCCGACCTAGAGACCATTTTAATGAAATTTATGGAAGCATCGGAAAAGCGACACGAGGCCACGGATTACTCTATCATGGAACAACAAACATTGATAAAGAACCAACAAGCCTCCATCCATAACCTTGAAGTACAATTTGGTCAACTAGCAACTTTAGTTCATGAAAAATTGTCCCCGAAGAGTCCCGAAGTACAAGCCCAATCTCACGTAATGGCCATCAATACTGAAGAAGATACAATATCTGAGTTCCTGGAGGCGTTGGAAGAAGAACCGCAACAGCCCAAGAAATTAAGGATCGACAATGGATAAAGTGCTGAACCCGGCGATCCACGACGTGACACTCCTCTCGCCACGACGTGGCGCAAGTCTGAGCAAAAACCCTTTGCGCCTATTCCAGCTTATCATCCACCTATGCCATTTCCCACCCGCGCAGCACTTAGTCGATTGGAGAAGGAACATTTAGAGTTTGTGAAGCATGTGAAAGGGATTCCAATTAATACTCCCTTTGTTGAATCCTTATCCAAAGCTTCCGAAAACCAGAAATTACTGCAAGACTTGATAGATACGCGAAGGCAATTAAAGAAGCAGTCTACAGTGATTCTGAGTGAACAAACTTCAAAAGTTGTGTTGGGAGAAACACCAGAAAAGATGGGGGATCCTGGACGCCTCACTCTTCCATGCGAGTTTGGGAATAAAATGAAGGTTAATGCTTTAGCCGATTCTAGGGCTAGCATTAATCTAATGCTTTTTTCATTTTATCAAAAATTGGAGATTCAGAAGATGAAGGCTACAAAAATGAAGATTCACATGGCAAACCGTTCGGTGACACAACCCCGAGGCATAGTGGAGGATATTTTGGTGAGAATTGGAAAATTTATTTTTCCAATAGACTTTGTAGTCTTGGACATGAAAGAAGATCCAGATGTTCCGATAATCCTAGGTCGGCCATTGCTCAACACTGCTGGTGTCCTTGTTGATATCCGCGAGTCGAAGCTAACTTTGAGGGTTGGAGATGAACAAGAAGTCTTTGGGATAAAGCATGACTTTCAAGAAAATAAAGAAGAGGTGTTCACAATTAATGAAGAGAATGAACTAGAAGAACTGGAAAAGCTTATGGAAGAAGAGATAAAAGTAGTTCATCAAGTCAAAATGACAAAACCAAAGGCATCTGTTCCATATTGGATTGAAGTCATAGCCTACAAGAGCCCTCCTTCTTGGGTAAGCAAAGAGGATGAGGAAATAACAAGTGATGAAGAGGAGGTCACTTCAAGAGTAACAAGGCCGGTGGTGAAAGCAGAAGATAATGACATAAAGTACAAGGAGGAAACCAAGGGCACAAAACGCAAGCTTGAAGAAAAGGGAAAAGCTAAAAAGGAGAATTCAAAGAAGGCGTATAAAAGGAGAGTTCAAGCTTACAAAAGGCGGTTCAAGGAACAAAAGATCTTGGTGGAGGACTCTTCCGAAGATTCAACGTAGAAGGAACGGAGTCCAGCTCAAGACTCCAAGAAAAAGAAGCGCTTCTCAGGAGGCAACCCGAGTTTGGTTTGCATTTTCTTTTTAAAATTTTCCTTTCTTTCTTTTCTTTTTAAATAGGAAAGACATCGATTCATCATCTAAAAAAAACCGGTAACTAGTAGAAAATTAGCTGTAGGGAACTTTAAATAATGATTGATATGCAAAATAATTAATTAATATGATAAACATTATTGAGACTTTTGCATCTGGCAGTCTCCACGACGTGGGAATAGCCCAGCCACGTCGTGGGAAAAAGGGAATGCGCGACTGAGAAAAAAACAATTTAAGGTCCACGACGTGGGCATAGCCCGCCACGTTGTGGCCTTTAAAAATCAGGGGGGACCAATTGCTTAAAACCCTTTGACCGATAATTAAAATTCCCACTTGTGAGGCTGCCGCACGAACGGAAACATTGTAACCCCACAGCTAATTTCGTATTCTACTTCTAATTTCCTTGCAAGATCTTGCCAATTAAGCTATTTGGTACGTGTTTTCCTCATTATTTTGTAGTAATTCTTCCAATTTCAAGTTTTCATGGTTAGGGTTTATATGATTCACGAAATTGGTTGAATCTAATGGTTGATTTTAGATTAAGTATACCTTTAATGGTCATAGGAACAAACCCCAACCATTGATTTTAGTAGAAATCGCATGCCATTAGATCGAGCCATACTCTGTGAACGACGCGACCCACGACGTGGCGCAACCTGGCCACGTCGTGACTCCTGTCAATTTATTTAAACTGTTTAATGTGTTGGTTGTTTGCTGTTTTGGTTTGTTTTGATTGCAGAAATGGGACCACGACGAGCTGTTCCGCAGGAAGAAAACCCGATAGATGTCGCAAGCATACATCCTTTATACCAGTTTCCTCAAAACATTCCCCGACCGTTGCTAACAACCTACGAAAATCGGCTTGGATGGTTATACAATAGGGAGTTTGCAATAGCCCCGATTATTGATTGGGGATGGCTAGGTGGAGTGGGCATGGTAGCGGAGCTGGGACGTTATTGGTCAAAGACTTATGTTGGAGATCAATTTTCGTTTACTTGTCACGGGTGGAGGAATTTATTCACCATTCAAGAACCCGTGTACCGGGAATTATCGGTAGAATTTTTCTCTACCGTATGTTTCGAAGAACGCACCCTTGATGCCACCTACAATAGAGCACTTGTTTTTCATTTGGGTGGTGTATATCGTGAGTGTAGCCTTTGGGAATTTTCTTGGTGTATGGGGCTCTATACGGAAGTGGAGACGCAATCTCCGTTTTTATCCCTTTCTTGCTTGGATGTGTGCGGAATTTTGCTCCGGGTACCTTGGATGTGCAGTTTTGGCGGGGCATTTCTAACCATGATTACAACACTCGTGACTCGAGTGAGTCACAAATTCGGAATCCTGTTTTCCGATTTTTGCACCGCCTCATCATGTTTTCAATCAATCACAAGCATCATGGTGACAAGGTCCCCATCCAGAATCTATTTTATTTATGGACTCTTATTACCCTGGGGGTTTGCTGTGATTTGCCTTATATGTTGGCAAGGTTTATGGGGAAGAAAACGGCCAATTCTAGGCCTGGGAGCCCGATTACTGGGGGGCATTTGGTTACTCGCCTGGCTAGGTCATATCAGATTCTGACCCATGACTTTGTGAGGAATCTTACTCGATTCTCGGATACCGACTTGACCATTCAAGTCTTGGGTGTGATGCAAGCAATGGTGAATATCGGGGGTCGTTTTATGATACCACCAATAGATGGTGAGGAAGAGGAGGGGCAGCCGAGACAGCAACCACCAGTTAGGCCGAGGCATCGAAATGTGCGGGCTAGAGGTGAGGTCGAGCGAGAGCGTGCTGCTTCGCATTATGTGCAGGGAGTGCCCACCGACCCTTTTCAGAGTCGGGTGGGAACATATTTGGATAATCTACGGGGTCATGCCATTTACCATACCCAGCTTACCGAGGGTATTTATTCACATTTGGGTGTGACCCGACCACCTGCTATGCCACCGCAGTATCCCTATTTTTCGACATGGGAGGAGCTATGGCGTCCGCAAAATGATGAGGCAGGGCCAAGTGGAGCACAAGATCAAGATGATGATTGATTTTTTTATTTTATTTATTTATTTTTTTTTGAGTAGTTTTTTTTAGTTTGACTTTGGTGTGTGATGTAAAACCTTATTAAAACTATGATGTTACTTTTTGTTTCTTTTGGGTTGTTCTAACTTTTCAGATTAGCGTTGGAATTCTAAGGAGCATAGCAGGTTATCTTTCGAGTCGTGTTTGTCTAGTCAAGCAAGCTTAGAGTCGTGAGTCCGAACCCACAATTCAAGATAAGTGTGGGGTATATTAGGAGAGAGGTTCTAGTTGGGAAATATATTTGCATCGAAGTGTCGGACATCAGTTAGCTATTGGTCAAAGCTGCTAGAGTAAATAAAGCAAATAAGTCATTTTCTAGCTCAGTTCCACAACGTGGATTCCTTATGCCACGTCATGGCATGCTTGCAGTTTGTAGTAGTTCAGCATTTTGGTGTTCGCAGTTTCCACCCGTATCACGACGTGTCCAGATATATGCCACGACGTGATCCAGTTTATCATTGCCATGTTTTTCCTTACAAATGCCCACTTTGACAAATTCAAGTTCGAGTCCTGTTCGTGGTTTATTCACATATTCAACCAATTCTACATCGAGTTTCTATTTTTGGAAGTCCAATTCCGCATTTTCCACACTTTTCGAGATGCTCACGCCGCTATTCCAGGGGAGTCTGTTCCTTTTTCTCCCTTTTCTTTAATTTTGATTTGTTTTTATACATACAATGAGGGCATTGTATGAAATAAGTGTGGGGTAGAGGTAGAAAAAGTAAATTGCTAGGAAATTTTGAAAATTCAAATTTTTATTAATTGAATCTAGTAATAATAATTTGAGCTATAATTGCTAGTATTATGCGGGATGATCTGATGAAAGTTCAAATGTTTAGTTGAGCCAATATACGTTATAGTGCATTTGTGGCTTCCCTTATTTTAGTGAAATCATGGAACAAAAACATAACCCGGCTCGGTTTGAAGGATGCAATATGTTTAGCAGCCTAAACCTGAAATGTATCCAGGAAAATTATTATCATTAACCAATAAAGGTTGAGGTTGAGCGCCTCTGCTTAAGCATGTAGGTTTTAAGTGAAAAAAGAGAGGTACATGTAAAAAAAAAAAAGAGAGAGAATTACGAAAAAGTTTGAAGAATTTTGGAGCAAATGAAGTGAAGATCAAAAGATCAAAATTCCAAGAAATTCAAAAAGTTGAAGATACCAAGAAATCAAATCAAACAAGGTGGTGAATTCAAAGAAATCAAAGATCAAATTATCAAGAAAGTGAAGAATTCCTAAAAAGCTCCATAGTGGTATCGGGAAAAAATTGTAATTCTAGTTTATGTATGCTTAGGTTGCTCAACTAAAAATACCTTGAGGTTAGGAGGTTTTCTGCGGATGGATTCGGAGGGTTGCATAAAATGAGCATTGTTCGGAAAAAGTGGGCGAGTGTTTATGAAGATTGTTAGTATTTAAAGTATGGGGGGGTACTTTAGGAGAATTTTACACACAAATGCATGCGTTGAGGTTTTGGCATAATGGCGGAACTAGAGTCGGATTGTTCTGTGTAGTGTTAGTAATTAAGAATTAAGTTTAAATTTGCTTGAGGGCAAGCAAAGCCTAAGTGTGGGGTATTTTGATATTGCCATATCTATACTTATTTTTAGGCAGTATTTAAGTACCTTTTTATTAATAAATTGATAATATGTTCAGAATAGTGATATTTATGAGTTTAAATTGTTATTTTCAGTCAATACAAAGGATTTTCGAAGAGAGGGAGCAGAGGTGACAAAATGGGGAACATGGGAGGCTTGGGAGACAAGAAAATAATAAATTTATAATAAGAGATTAATTCACGACATGGCGGTGAAGCCCACGACGTGGCACGGGTGTTCCAGAAGATAAAGATCGCGACGCGGAGGATTTCCTTGAAGGTTACGTTTTACTTGAAGCCCACGACGTGGCGCATATGGCCACGACGTGGCGCAGGATTTTGAGGATTATATAAGTCCTCCTATTATTACGAATAAGAAGACTTTTGGCAGAAGAAAAGGAGTTCCAGGAGACGTTTCAGAAGAGAAGAAAGGTTCTGGAAGAGAGATTTCAATACCAAAAGAAGTAAAGTTTTATATTTAGTTGATTATAAACATGTTTTTCATTAGTTTTAGCTGTGTTAGTTTAATTACTATGATGAGCAGCTAAATCTAGCTACTTTTGCTTAGCTAGATGAAGCTTTGAACTTATGAATAGTTATATGTTTATGGATTAATTTGAGTTGGTAAGAATTGTTTGTGTTTGATTTGTATAACCTAGCATGTTATTATTTGTTTATCTAATTGCTAGATTGCATGTTCTGTGTAGCTTAGTGACTATGAAACTGCATGAACTTGTTTACCTAATAATTTAGTGAACATTAAATTGTTAGAGCTAGGATTGACCAATCTTAGTTAATAATTAGACTGAATAAATCTTAGCTGTGCTAGAGAACGTGAATTGTGACCATAATTGCGTTTATACAACAAATCTTACATAGCATATCTACATTCATAATTAGTTTTGTGTTTAATTATGTGTGAACATACATGGTTTAACATGAATTAGTTACTTATTGGTAAGATAGAACTAAATTACTAATATAACTAAAACCCAACTTAATAACCCATAATCATTAGCTAGCCATAAGGAAGAAGTGGATTCAACTAAGCAAGAGTGTATTTTTATTTAATTAAGTTCATCTGATCTTGCAAAACCAGATAAAACCCTTTATTAAATTTGTTAATAAATTAGGTTAATTTAATAGTAAGTAGATTAATTAGTAACACCGTTCCCTGTGATCGACACCCGACTTACCTAAACTATACTGTAATCTGACTAGGTACACTGCCTATAAGTGCATAGTTAGTCTTAGTTTGTTAGGTTATAAATATTAAAATTAGTGGGTGCTTTTGTGCACATCAAGTTTTTGGCGCCGTTGCCGGGGAACGGTGCAGATTATTAGTTTATTTAGTTGCATTAGATTAATCGTTTTTTTTAGGAATAAAATCTGCAGAAATCTTAATTGGTTATTTATTTTGCTAGCTTATCTTAGTTTAATTTTTGTTCTGTTTGTCACAGAGTTCACGACGTGAGATTCAGTATACTCACGACGTGAAATCTGAGAGTTCATTTTTATCGGAGCCGTCGAGAACTCCGGGGCTTCCCGAGCCGAAAAACTCTTTTTCTCGGAGCCGTCGAGAACTCCGGGGCTTCCGCCTCGTGCTAGGGAGGTTCCCTAGGCTTTTCGGGGCTAGAGAGAGGTTCTAGAGAGAGAGAGAGAGAATAAAGAGAAGAAAGAATGGGAAATGTGTGAAGAAAATGAGGGTGAGAGAGGTTCTATTTATAAGGTGAAAATGGATGAACTTGGTGCCATATGTCACCATCTAGTGGCAAGACTTAGGGAGAAAGCAATGGTCAAGATTGTGCCACATCACCAATTTTCTCACAACACACTTTCGATTTCTAAAAACTGTACCTTTCACATATGAACTACGTTCACGCGTAGGTAAAAATAATATCTATAACTTTCATTTTGACTCCGTCGGCTAATTCTCGACCGATCTTAAATTTAACAGTACGATTAGATAATACTGTTAAATGTCCGTGCAAAATTCATAACTTCTACATACGGACTCTGTTTTCATCTGTATTTTTACCGTTGAGTTCCTATTAATGAGATATTCAATTATCATTTAGGTCGTGTAGGCCAAAAACCGCTCGATCTAAAATTGGAGTTTCGGGCCATGCACTGCTATCTCAAATGTTAAAAAATTCATAACTTCCTCATACGAAGTCAGATTTGGGCGTTCTTTTTATAGACGCTCTCATTTTAACATATTCTACGACTTTTGTTTAGATTACTAAGGCTAAAAATTTCTCTATCGTAAATTCACTATTTACGTCTCCCGGTGCCGTGTCGGTTTTGCCGAAAAACTTCGACGGGTCATAACTTCTTCGTTATAACTCGGATTTCGGTGTTCTTTATATATATTGAACCCTTATAACATATAATAAAACTTCATTAAGGTTAATCCTTTTAAATAACCTTCCATGAAAAACTCATTTTTGATGCTTATTGTCTCTAAATTGACTAGCCCGGATCTGCGGGCGTTACATGGAAGGAAAGAACGTGAGTGAGTCTAGTATTCAAAGGAAGGAAGATAGAAAATTAGAAAGCTTTAAACAAAATCCAAATAAAAAAGAAACCGAATATGATATAGAACCCGAGTTTGAAGAAAGTGATTTCGAGGATGAGCTAAAGAATGAGATGGCAGACATTGCTGATATGTCCATGAAGGTATACAAGAAGTGGATAAGAGACGATGTTGGTCCTGGTTTAGTACATCCTACAATTCTTGCCACCGCAACATTCGAGTTAAAAGGACATATTCTACTGCACTTAAGGATGTACCATTTTCTGGGAAGGATCACGAGGATGCTTATAAGCATTTAGATGAGGTCAATGACATTGTAGATTATTTCAATGTCCCGAATGTTCCAAGAGAGACTGTGTTGTTAAGGATGCTTACTTTTAAGGGAGCTGCAAGAGACTGGTTAAAAGCACTTCCACCCGGTGCAATTACTACTTGGGCACAGATGCGAAAGAAATTTTTGGAACAATTCTACCCACCTTCAAAATTAGCTAAATTCAAGAAGGCGATAGCCAACTTTGAGTAAAATCCGGGTGAATCACTTTATGAGTCATGAGAGCGTTATAAATGGTTACTAAGAAATTGCCCTCAAAATGATCTTAACATACACCAAGAAGTGTCTATATTCTATGATGGGGTGAATGTCATGACAAGGCAACTCCTTGATTCTCAAGGACCACTTACTAAGAAAAATTTGGGTAAAGTAAAGGAGTTGGTTGAAGAGTTCTCAAAGCATTCACGTGAATACCATAATCCAAGACATGATGGAGCTAAAGGAATTGGGGGAGGAAATTATGAAGACATGACTACTGTACTAGCTATGCTTGACACTATGGATAGAAGAATAACCAAGATGGACCAATCAATTCATGCTATTAGAGTTGGTTGTGAAAGGTAAAATGGTCCACACTTAACAAAAGGTTGCCACTTGGATGAACATGGAAATAAAAAGGTGCAAGTTTGCTACTCAAGTGGGGACAAGTATGATGAAAATTGGAGGAAACCAAAAAAAGTAGTGGTTACCATATGATGAATACAAGAAGTTGAAAGAAGAGAAGTATAGGCAGATTAACCGAGGCTTCTACCAAAAAGAACAACCACCTCTCGAGAAAAAAGTTGATCTTGAATCTATGATGCAGTGATAAGGGAATATCAGAATATCATGAAGGAACAACAAGCCTTGCTAAGAAATCACCAAGCATCGATCCAAAATATTGAAGTCCAACTAGGTCAACTAACTACTCTTGTATAAGATAATTTATCTCCAAAAAGCCTCAATCACATGTCATGGTAATAGAAACGAAGAGGATACCATTTATGAGTTCCTTGAAGCACTAGAAGTCGATCCATCTCAGTCTGAACCAAAGCCAAAATGTCAAAATATCATCTCAAATATCATAGTAAAGTATCACATGCTATAAAAATTATGGTGTGTGCCATGCGATCATCCTAAGCCATTCCCTTTGCTAGTAGAAGTACCTGAAACCAAACTGAAACTTTAACATGAAGCTTAGTGAGCTTCCCCAAACTACTATATACCATACACATAACATATAACATAACTGTGGGACTACTCCCAGCTGCATCGGGATGAATCCGACATCGGCTTACCCGTCATCAGACTCCTTTCTGACATCGGGATCACCCCAGCATCATACCACGTTTAGCATCAGGCCCCGCCTAGCATCGGGCTTGGCCTGGTATACACACTCCATAACATATATCATAAACATATAACATACATCGGGCTTGCCCCAACATCAAACCGAAGCCCGGAACACATACCACATAACATATAAAATAACATACACAGGTTACCCCGACATCAGACCTAGGCCCGGAACACATAACACATAACATGCATGAATCACACAGACATCAAGCATACATAAATACTTCTCGGGACCGCCCCGACATCGGACCGAAGTTCAGAACATATAATCTACATCGGGCTAGCCCCGACATTGGACTGAAGCCCAGAACATACTAACATACATAAATGGACTGATATTGGTGCCTTCGACCCGTTCCTACTGAAGTAAGACTCACCTTTCAAGTTGAATGCTTATCTCGTGCGTGAGGAATCTCTGATGGCTGCTCCCACTACTCCCCGGCCAACTCTATACATTAATACTAAGTTAGAAAACTAAAAATCCATCTAAGGGTAAAATGACCATTTTACCCTTGGTCAAAGTCAACATTCTGAGTTGACCAACTTGCCAAGTTCTATAACTCAGAAATCCTGGAATCGCAACTTAACTCGTTGAGTCGTCCTCCAACTCGTCGAGTCCTATCGAGCTGCTCATAGTCGCGACTTGGCGAATCAACTCGTCGAGTCCCTCTACAGACTCGTCGAGTTCTACATAAATTGAAACGGGACAACACGAATCGACCCATCGAGTTCCCTCATGGACTCACGAATCGACCCATCGAGTTCCCTCATGGACTCGATGAGTCCTTCTGTCTGAATTGGCCATCTTAACAGATTAAGCCCTTATTTTCTAGATTCAAGGTCCATAGCTCATCTGTAACGCCCGCAGATCCGGGCTAGTCAATTTAAAGGCAATAGGGGTCAAAAACGACTTTTCGACAAAAAGATTATTTAGAATAAATAATCTTAACCAAGTTGTAGAATATTTCACAGGGTTTCCGTACATATAAAGAACGCCGAAATCCGAGTTATAACGAAGAAGTTATGACCCGTCGAAGTTTCGCATCAGAACCGGCACGGCGCCGGGAAGCGTAAATAGTAAATTTATGATAGAGAGAGATTTAGCCTTAGTGCTCTAAACAAAAGTCGTAGAATGTGTTAAACTAAGAACATCGATAAAAAGAACGCCCAAATCTGACTTCGTATGCAGAAGTTATGATTTTTCGAAGTTTCGGATTAGCGGTGTACAGCCCGAAATTCGAATTTTAGATCGATTGATTTTTAGCCGACACAACCTAAACAAGAATCGAAGATCTCGTTATTAGTAGCGTAACGATAAAAAGACAGACGAAAATGGACATCGGATAAAGAAGTTATGAGATTTTAACGGACCAATCCTGTCCCGGCCTGTTAAAAATATAACTTTAAAAATAAAGTCAAAATTAGCCGACGGAGTCTAAACGAAAGTTGTAGAGTACGTCTCCACCTACGCGTGGATATAAAGAACGTCAAAAACGGAGTTCGTATGAACGAGTTACAAATTATAATAGCATATTTACGTATTAAAATAAAGTATAAATCATGTATACGTACACACACATATATATATATATATATATATATATATATATATATATATATATATATCATTAGAAAGGTATCGACGATGCGGTCATTATAAGACTAATGTTGAGTTCTTTCGACATTAGTTTAGTACAAATATCATTAAATCCATTTAAAATAGTATTATAGAGGGGTGTTTAGTTGTTTATATAACTAAAAGGTCATTAAGTAATTATGGAGGGTAGTTTTTGAAAATTCAATTAGTATAAATAAGAGCCTTGGGCTCTCATATTTCTTGCACCATTCTCTTGATTCAAGAGTCTTTCTCTCCTTATCCCCCGAGCATTTCGGTCCCTCGTGATTCGACTTCTCTTTCTGTAGTTTTAGTATAGTAAGGTGAGCGCTGAAGCGCTGCACGAATCTTTCTTAGAAAGATTCAGCGACGAAGTTCTGCCCCTGCAGAGCCCGACTCCTAGCTAAAATCCCCTTGAAAGTAAGTTATGCTTACCCTATTTTAAATAAAGTTTATATTTAAAATTAGTATTGTTATTATAAATTTATAATAAATATTTGAGCTATTATTATGACTTATATAAGTGTCGTTATAATATCTTTTAACTACTCGCGGTATGGGGAATCTGGTTTAAACGGCCGCATAGGGTTGTTGGATTTCAGAAGTGCTATACGCCAAAATGGTCCTGCCCTCCGGTGTTTTATGTCTGACCCCTGTCTGTACATAGTAGTTGGAAAGTATTGTTTAAACGCTTATATAATAATAATAATAATAATAATAATAATAATAATAATAATAAGACTAATAATTAGTGACAGTAATATTAGACTAAAATCTAGTGGTGATAATATTAGGTTTCGAAGCGCTGTCCGAGTACCGAGTCACCACCTTCTCAGGTGAGTGCATAGTCCCTTTCATCTTACACATTGATATGAAGTATTTTATATAAACTACGTGCTATGTGTGCATATTATCTGAATACTTGCTGTCTATGTTGGATGAACGTTTTATACATGTTTTAAAGAATTTAAGCTGTACACGTATTTTATATATACGAATATGTTGGGTATGAGATGGGTAGATGAATGATGAGAGATAGAAGATGATACATTGGCAGCTATAGACTTAGTGCCTATGGGACAAACACCGGTAGCTATGGACTTAGTACCTGTTAAACGTTGGTAGCTATGGATTTAGTACCTGTTGGGAATTGGTAGCTATGGACTTAGTACCTATTGAACATTGGTAGTTATGGACTTAGTACCTATTAGATAAAGACTGGTAGCTATGGATTTAGTACCTGATGAATAGACCATAGCAGCTATGGAATTAGTGCTTTATGAACGAACATTGGCAGCTAAGGATTTAGTGTCAGTCCTATAACCTTGGAGGTAAGGGACTTCGGAATAAACGAATGTAGGATAGATGACTCTTAGGTTAAATCCTTAAAGAGTAAAGAAGATAATGGGGATGGGTAATTGGGTTGATTGTTTGATTGAACATAGTAATTATATTATTGTGGGTTGAAAACCATATGTACTCACCAGGTTTCCCAACCTGACCCACTCAGTTTATGTATATCACAGGTGACGAAGTGAAGTGACATTACACTGAGAGATTTAAAAGAGATGTAGATCACTAGTGTAAATCATTGTAAGTTCTGTTTATGCTTATGTTTCGGTATTAACGATGACATCCCAAACATTTTAAAATGAAATAAATACGTTTCTTCGAAAATATTTTAATAACGTATTTACCATGTTTTTCTGGGAACAAATTCCGCAACCTTTTTATAAAATGAAGTACTCTGATTTTTATAAAGCATAAACAAAAAAATCGGTCTTTTCTGGCCGTGATTTTGGGGATGTCACAGTTGGTATCAGAGCATTAGTTTAAGAGAACTAGGAATATGGATTTATTTCTAGACTTAAACTTAGAATGCTAAGCGATGATTGTGAGGTGTGAGCACTAGCTTATTTTAGGAATAATGCCTAAATTGCTTTTATGTGCTAAATGCTTTGCGCATGATATGATTTGTTCGGATCTATGGTCTGTTGCCGACCGGATCTGGAAACCTTATGTGTTTAGGATTCTAAGCGTTTAACTACGATATTAGAACTAGCATATAAACGTTTCGGGGTGATAAGGATGATTTAAGACGTCAATCCTAAATTAAGATCTAGATTCACCTTATTCGGTGTAGAGATCAAAATGGCAAGAACCCGTAGCGGAAACGTAAATGCGAATGGGAACCGAAACCAACCCCCAGTGGTTCAGCAAATACCTGTTGTTGAAGAAGTTGCGCCTGAGCCAGTCACCATGGCTGGAGTTCAAGCCATGATTCGGGCTATGTTAGCTGAACAAAGGGAAGAAATGAGACAAATGTTGAACAGGGACGAACCTACCGTACATGTTGAACCGACGGAGCCAGTTCCCGAGCAATCTGAGGAAGGGAACTACAGCCGCCAAGTGAGTCAAGTAGGGACTCAAGGTGAGCAAAGGGATGGCCCAGAAGGGAGAAACAACAAGGATGGGCGGATGTACAAGAATTTCTTGGGTGCGAAACCACCAAGTCTCTCAGGAAGCCCTAAGCCGGTTGAGATTATGGATTGGATCTCTGAGATGGAGATGGTGTTTGAGAGCTACAGTTGTAACGAGAAACAGAAGACTGTCTTCGCAGTAAGACAGCTGAAAACTGGAGTCTTGAGCTGGTGGAAGCTATTGGCAGATACGATGCCACGAGGAGAAGCCTTAAGGATGTCGTGGGAAGAGTTTTTGGAACAGTTGAAAATTCAATACTGCTCGGAGATAGATCTGATAGACCTAAACAACGAGTTTCAAAACTTGAAGAAAGGAAAGATGAGTGTTGATGAGTATGCCACCGCATTCACCGAGAGGATGAAGCTATTCCCCTACTTGGTGCCTACTGAACTCTCCAAGATTGATAGGTTTGCTAACGGGCTGCCCACTGACTTTGGCCCAATGGTCAAAATGACAACTACCTTGAAAGCAGCTGTTAGGGTAGCTAAGAACGTAGAGGCCCAGATAAGAGAAAAGGGTCTAGAAAAAGATAAGGTAGGAGAGAAGCGGAAGTTTGAAGGATCTTCGAGGCCGAACAAGGAAAGCAAATTCTCAAAGCTTGGAGGAGCAAATGGAGGTGAAGCAAGATGGTGTGATAGATGCAAGAAGAAGCATGGTGGAAAGTGCAACGAAGAAGTGACTTGTTACAAGTGTGGGAGGACTGGTCACTATTCCAAAGACTGCACGCATAATGACAAAGTATGCTATGGATGTGGAGGCAAGGGGCACATGTCCAGAGACTGCCCAAGGAAAAATAAAGCAGCAAGTCCAGAAACGCCACCAAGGCCAAGGGCATTTCACATGATCCTCGACGAAGCAGAGAACCATGCGAGGAATCAAGAATGAGGACTTCTTACCCGAGGATCGGATTATGCAGTAGTCATAGTTTCGTATGATGTAGCCTAGTAGAGGCATAGTCTAGGGTGAACTTGAACACCTATGTAATCGTTTCAAGAAATGATATAAAACCTTCGTTTTGTTATCTGATGTGTTGAATGATTGTATGAATTGCTGCATGGTGACTTGGGAAACTGCGAGACAATACTTGGGACGAGTATGAGTAGGTGTGAATGGTAGTAGAGGCCTATACTACCGGAAGCACAGGACTCACACTTGGATCGGGGAAAGTCACAAGGTTACCAAGAAGCTAGTAATTGATTTCATTTTTTTCAAGTATGTCATTACCATCGTTTCGATAATGACTAAAAAGATTGTTGATTTCCGATCCTAGTGGTCATACCAAATTGAGTCCGACTACGATGAGTATGTTGCGTGGTTCAGGGAACCAAGTTCAATGTAGCGTCCGACTTAAACCAAACAATTGAAATCAAAGCGATCAATAGAAGTATCGCGTTCGTTGTTAAAGAAGTTGGTAGCCAGAAACGCTACATGTTAAAGTGTGATTATATCACATTAGAACATGAAGGAAGGCATAGTCTATTTTAGAATTTAACTCTAAGAGACCTAAGTCTAAACGTGCATCACATGATGATAGGTCATAATTTAAAGTCTAGCCTGAGGTAGAGAGCAGGTGCACGATCGAGTACTGCTTACAGTCAATGAGTCTAAGAGATAGACTTGAAGGAATATAGAAGTTATAATTATTACCTAGGATGAAGAGATGACGTATGGAGTCATTATACGAGCCCTTTTTCGTTGATGATTCCGGGACGTAATCATCCTAAGGGGGAGATAATTGTAACGCCCGCAGATCCGGGCTAGTCAATTTAAAGGCAATAGGGGTCAAAAACGACTTTTCTACAAAAAGATTATTTAGAATAAATAATCTTAACCAAGTTGTAGAATATGTCACAGGGTTTCCGTACATATAAAGAACGCCGAAATCCGAGTTATAACGAAGAAGTTATGACCCGTCGAAGTTTCGCGTCGGAACCGGCACGGCGCCGGGAAGCGTAAATAGTAAATTTATGATAGAGAGAGATTTAGCCTTAGCGCTCTAAACGAAAGTCGTAGAATGTGTTAAACTAAGAACATCGATAAAAAGAACGCCCAAATCTGACTTCGTATGCAGAAGTTATGATTTTTCGAAGTTTCGGATTAGCGGTGTACAACCCGAAATTCGAATTTTAGATCGATTGATTTTTAGCCGACACAACCTAAACAAGAATCGAAGATCTCGTTATTAGTAGCGTAACGATAAAAAGACAGACGAAAATGGACATCGGATAAAGAAGTTATAAGATTTTAACGGACCAATCCTGTCCCGGCCTGTTAAAAATATAACTTTAAAAATAAAGTCAAAATTAGCCGACGGAGTCTAAACGAAAGTTGTAGAGTACGTCTCCACCTACGCGTGGATATAAAGAACGTCAAAAACGGAGTTCGTATGAACGAGTTACAAATTATAATAGCATATTTACGTATTAAAATAAAGTATAAATCATGTATACGTACACATATATATACATATGTATATATCATTAGAAAGGTATCGACGATGCGGTCATTATAAGACTAATGTTGAGTTCTTTCGACATTAGTTTAGTACAAAATAGTATTATAGAGGGTGTTTAGTTGTTTATATAACTAAAAGGTCATTAAGTAATTATGGAGGGTAGTTTTTGAAAATTCAATTAGTATAAATAAGAGCCTTGGGCTCTCATATTTCTTGCACCATTCTCTTGATTCAAGAGTCTTTCTCTCCTTATCCCCCGAGCATTTCGGTCCCTCGTGATTCGACTTCTCTTTCTGTAGTTTTAGTATAGTAAGGTGAGCGCTGAAGCGCTGCACGAATCTTTCTTAGAAAGATTCAGCGACGAAGTTCTGCCCCTGCAGAGCCCGACTCCTAGCTAAAATCCCCTTGAAAGTAAGTTATGCTTACCCTATTTTAAATAAAGTTTATATTTAAAATTAGTATTGTTATTATAAATTTATAATAAATATTTGAGCTATTATTATGACTTATATAAGTGTCGTTATAATATCTTTTAACTACTCGCGGTACGGGGAATCTGGTTTAAACGGCCGCATAGGGTTGTTGGATTTCAGAAGTGCTATACGCCAAAATGGTCCTGCCCTCCGGTGTTTTATGTCTGGCCCCTGTCTGTACATAGTAGTTGGAAAGTATTGTTTAAACGCTTATATAATAATAATAATAATAATAAGACTAATAATTAGTGACAGTAATATTAGACTAAAATCTAGTGGTGATAATATTAGGTTTCGAAGCGCTGTCCGAGTACCGAGTCACCACCTTCTCAGGTGAGTGCATAGTCCCTTTCATCTTACACATAGATATGAAGTATTTTATATAAACTATGTGCTATGTGTGCATATTATCTGAATACTTGCTGTCTATGCTGGATGAACGTTTTATACATGTTTTAAAGAATTTAAGTTGTATACGTATTTTATATATACGAATATGTTAGGTATGAGATGGGTAGATGAATGATGAGAGATAGAAGATGATACATTGGCAGCTATAGACTTAGTGCCTATGGGACAAACACCGGTAGCTATGGACTTAGTACCTGTTAAACGTTGGTAGCTATGGATTTAGTACCTGTTGGGAATTGGTAGCTATGGACTTAGTACCTGTTGAACATTGGTAGTTATGGACTTAGTACCTATTAGATAAAGACTGGTAGCTATGGATTTAGTACCTGATGAATAGACCATAGCAGCTATGGAATTAGTGCTTTATGAACGAACATTGGCAGCTAAGGATTTAGTGTCAGTCCTATAACCCTGGAGGTAAGGGACTTCGGAATAAACGAATGTAGGATAGATGACTCTTAGGTTAAATCCTTAAAGAGTAAAGAAGATAATGGGGATGGGTAATTGGGTTGATTGTTTGATTGAACATAGTAATTATATTATTGTGGGTTGAAAACCCTATGTACTCACCAGGTTTCCCAACCTGACCCACTCAGTTTATGTATATCACAGGCGACGAAGTGAAGTGACATTACACTGAGAGATTTAAAAGAGATGTAGATCACTAGTGTAAATCATTGTAAGTTCTGTTTATGCTTATGTTTCGGTATTAACGATGACATCCCAAACATTTTAAAATGAAATAAATACGTTTCTTCGAAAATATTTTAATAACGTATTTACCATGTTTTTCTGGGAACAAATTCCGCAACCTTTTTATAAAATGAAGTACTCTGATTTTTATAAAGCATAAACAAAAAAATCGGTCTTTTCTGGCCGTGATTTTGGGGATGTCACATCATCTGTTCACTGAAATGATTTTTCTAAGGGTAAAGTTTCCAACTTTACTCGTTGATAGCTCTTCTTGAAGGGTTTAGACAAAACCCTAATTCCTTTAGGACATAGATCTTGTCTAAAAAGCCTTAGCATCTCAAAACAAAACTTGCAAACCTAGATCTAGGGCCTAGGTACCAGTTAACCACGAAAAGTCTCAAGCTTGCTTCCATGCATGGCCTTTTTAAGCTCAAAAAGCCATTATAACGTCCTTAGCATTTGCATGGGGACTCTAAGGGCATAAAGTTTGCACCTTTATGTCCTCATAGCCCCTTGAGACACTAAATCTAAAAGAATACCCACCAGGGTTGATCCTTTCCCAAAAGCTATCAATATTGGACTAAAAACCCACATAAAAATGGAAATGAATAGATCTAAGAAAAGAATGATAAAGTTTGAGGCTTTATTACCAGAAACTGCAACTAAAGGGATGAAGCTTCTGGATCTACTCCTTCTCTCTTGATTCCTCTACCTTCCTTTTCTTTCACAAGCTTCAAAAGACACAAAGAACACTCAAAATGGCTTTCACACTCAAAGAACACTCTAGGGTTTTCGTGGATGAGGGGTTTGGACAAGGAGGCTGTAAATGAGGCCAATGGGTGGGGATTAGGATGTTTAAATAGGATACAAAAACCCCGAATTAGGGTTTCACCCTGTCCGGGCTACTCGCCGAGTCGATAACTTAAACCCCGCGCAAAGACTTCCCTCTACTCGACGAGTTAGGGCCACCAACTCGTCGAGTCCTTCTTTCAAAGTAAATAAATAATTAAATTAAATTCGTACCATGGAACCAGACGTTACCTGATCGATAGACATGAGCACTAAGTTTTTGTTCCGTATTAAGATTTGACGAAGGTGAAAGCAGAAGTTGAATGTGAACGCGGTTGTAGATCCTGTCGCATTAGCTAAAAAAGGAGACGGAGGAACAACAAACCGATGAAACTATATTAGCAATAACATCTGAATCGTACACTTATATATAAGCGTGATAGTTAGTAATACCATCATTTTTCTTGTGTTCTTCATGGGAATACTTTCCTATAGCCTATGGTCTTGATGTCTTTGTTTAGGAGGATGAATCCATAGCTTTTAGTGCTCTAGATTATAATAATGCATTTACGTCTGTAATTCCTAAATTTTAACCACAACTGGTATGTTACCTGAAAACCGGCTACAAGTGTAAAAATGAACAAATTAAACGAAACTTCGGGCTTTACAAATCCTAAAACACGTCCAAGGGTAAAACCGATATTTTTGTGAAAACTTAAGGGCTTTTATGTCATTTTCCCCTGTAAAAACTGTTGGAAACCTTTCCCGACGACATATCGTCGATATAGCCCTCCCTGTCTCGATAACATGCCGTAGGTATAGATTTATAATAATTTTTATTTTACCTTGAAAATCTTTCCCGACGATCCTTTATAGACGACAAGTCATCGGCATAGCTAGATAGATTTATACTGACAACATTTTTGACTTTTGCCTACGGAGCTGTACCGACGACTTTGTATGGTCGGCAAGTCGTCGGTATAGATTTTACCGACGACACGTCGTCGGCATAAGTGTTGAAAAAGTCGTCGATACAGGAGTCGTTCGTTGTAGTGAAAACTATACTTATTTAACTGTTTATATATGAACTTTTATCTTATTCAACTAAAAACTGAATTATTATTTTAAGAATACATACTTTTGCTAATAATTAATATTGAAACGCAAAGTTCAAGTAACTGGACAAATTAAGAAGAAAATGTTATAAAACTCGTTTTCGCCAAGCCGGCCAATTTAAAAATTCGATAATTGGATTTATACATGGTTCTTAATTATCTTCAAATAGAATATATCCCTTCAAAGTTTGTAGAGATGATATTGGAATTGCAAAAGTGTACATCAAAATGTCAATAGCGACATGCACTCATTCAAAACAATGCAAAATAGGAATCTATATTAGGACTTGACATAAATATAAAAAAGTGGGGTCGGGGATTCCAGGATAAAGGGAGCTCATGCGGGTTTATAAATAGATAGTCAGGGGTATAGTATAGGGCAACGCATAAACCAAACCAAACCAAATCAATCATATATATTCATACTAATCCTATATTTGATCAATGGCACCAGTGACAGTAGTGCGTGTGTTTGGGAAGCCAATCACTGATGGAAGTCGCGCCCAAAGGGCCCAAGCAGCTTTGAAGAACATGAACGCCGATGGAAAGTCCGACCAGGCGACGCAGTTTACAAATGAGTTAAAGAAGACGACACCAGCCACTGTAAGCACCACAATTGGCTGGGTTTACAATGCCACCGGTGATGAAGTGAAGTACGTGGGTGAAAAGAACTGGAGCGGATCTGTCGTTGAGAAGTTCCCTGTAAGTATCATGAACGGCCAGTGGGCTGTTTTTCAACATGTTGGCACCAAAGGCAAAGATCGCCAAGGATCAGTTGCTGCTGTTGTATACGGCATCGAGGATTTTGCTGATATGATGGTCGCTTGGAACAACCCTTGGAAAACTGCCACGGGAGGAAGTAACAACAGTGTAAGTTTATTATTATAATCATTTTAATTAATCACGTACGTACACTATATATATGCAGAAGCATGCATGCATGCATGCTTCATATTAATTAATTAATATTTTTTTATTTATTAGTTTGTATAAATTTGTACACCCTAGGCTTACTGTGAGATGAACGGCCCGGGATACTTTGGTGATTCATATGACTGGGATGCAGCTAAACAAAAGTTGCTCAACTCTAAGACTGAAACCACAACAACTATGAGTGGTTATGGAACAAAAGTGAGCATTAAAGCAGGTGGCAATGCTCCGATCTACACTGCCATTTTCTATATTGAACCTTGAAACCTCCAAATATAATAATAATAATAATAATAATAATAATAATAATAATAATAATAGTAAACGACTTGGCTGTTCTGCTATCAGCCACGTACGTACTTTGTTTTCTAGCTAGTTCTCCGTCGATCGAAAAGAGAATGAAAAATGTATGTGTGCTTTCTATGTACCGATAAGCCAAACTTATTAGTATCGAGTTTGTTGGCTTATATGATGTTTCCATAAATAAAAAAATATATCTTTCGTTGTCTTTGCTCTCACTCAAACTACATATAACTTAGCTGTACTGTGATGATATATAGAGAAATTAAATTAAATAACTTTTACATTTTCTTCCTACTCATCTCTACTCATCCTTTACATTTAATGAAATTAATTATGTTTTAATCAACTTTTCACCATTTAATATGTATAGAAAGATAGATATAAAAAAAAATTTAGAAGAATATTTTATTTCTCTTATATAATCTTGTACATGTTCAAGTAAGAAGACTAAAATATTGTCTCATGCATGCTCTCTCAATTCGGTATAGGATCGATTTTTGAGCATCATCGAATTTAATTTTTCAATTCAATTGATATATTCAGTTCACTATAAACGCTTTTGGGGACAACATTTTGGCATGCACTAGACAAATCATGAGTTATATATATATATATATATATATATATATATATATATATATATATATATATATATATATATATATATATATATATATATATATATATATATATATATATATATATATATGGGAAAAATGAATATACCTTAAGGGTATATAAGCTTAGGTACTCAAACTCATAATAATACGTCGTTTTGTTTGATATATTCATTATAATATTGTTAAACTTCAATCATTAACTTGATTTATATTCAATATTTTTAAATTTTCACTATCATCTTCCTCTTACATCACAACTTTTTGTCGAACACTTAGTAGGCTATATATATTATTGTTGAAAATGACAATTATGTAAGAGGAAGATAAATATGAAATTTATAAAAATCTTTGAAGTAATGCAAGTTAGAAGTTGAATTATAAGAACATTGGACAATTACAATATCTATATATGATACAAAACGATGTAGTATGGTGAGCTTGGGTACCTAAGTTTATATACCCTTAAGGGTATATCCACTTTTCCCTATATATATATATATATATATATATATATATATATATATATATATATATATATATATATATATATATATATATATATATATATATATATATATATATATATATAAGTTGAAATGTTTCTAACAACTACTGTATTGTGATTTTCTATGGACCAATGTATGAGAGAAATTATAGTAAAAGTCAATGTCACTAACATGATTATAGGAAATATTTATAGAAGTTATATATCAAAAAATAATAAAATAAATAAATAAATATGGGTGATTTAGTAATTTGATATAACTTCTATAAATATTTCCTATAATCATGTTAGTGACATTGACTTTTACCATAATTTCTCTCATATTTATCTACGGCCGTCCTTTTTCCCTCACCCCACTTGTGTTTGTATGTGTGTGTACGAGAGCACATGCATTCTTCATCATCGACAAACGCTCCTGCATCCCTCATCATCATCATCCCATGTTGTGATCTCCATTTTCAACACCTCCTTCCCAATCGCCGACCACCATTACCATCCAATACCACCACCAACCACTACTTTCTTCCACGATAATCAGGTTCAGTTTTCAAAGTCGTCTTCAAGCAATCATGTACGATTCTCCCTTGATTTGATTTCTCTTTTGTCTTTAGTTGAAGTTAATTGGATTTTAGCTACATATGATTTGGATTTCAATAATGTTGTATGTCTGATTGCTATTGTTTTCTTCACTGATTGAAAAAATTGTTAAATATCTACCAATTTATTTTTTCTTCTGATACTAAAAAATCCAAATATATATGAATATGGTGTAAAATTAAAATGCTTGTTAGGGTATTTTATTTTCTAATTTCCAACCGTATTGAAGTTTTCATATAATACTATTGTTTGTAAATTGTAATAGTTAAACTTTTAAAGAATCGATACTAACCATGTGCGAATGGTTCACATAAGCTAAATCAAATTGATATAATTGTTTTTAATCATATAAATTATTAGTTGTAGATACATAGTTAAGAGGTTTAGGTCCAATCCAGTTAGATATTGTAACATCCGGAATGTAGAAGACTAATTATGGAAAATAAAACATCATTTTGAAAGGTCTAATCGTCAAGTTTACGGTATAAACTCGACGCGTAGGAGTTAGGAGCCACACACATTTTCGAAAGTGAACTCGAGGAGTTGGATGGAACAACTCAACGAGTTGGTCGCTGTTTGAGAAACCCTAAATTCAAGGTTTTTTCATCCTATTTAAACAACTTAAGCTTTAGGGTTTGGCCTCATTTCCAGACCCCATTGTCCAAAACCCTAACCTCAAAACCCTAAGGCTATTTTTGAGTGTTGTGAGTTCATAAGGAGCATTTGTTGGTGATTCTTGAAGGAGACTTGAAGATGGAAACACCTAGCTTGGAGGAGTGACACTAGATCTAGAAACCTTTCATCAAGAGCTGCATCTTTGAGGTATAAAGTCATCACCTTGACCTATAGCTTACTAGATCTCTTTTCTTTAAGTTTTAGCTTGAGCTTTGGGGCTTTGATCAAAATGTCCAAAGAGAAGAGGTTTCCAGGGGTTAATGGGATAGGTCTAACCCCTATATGACCTATTGAGGCTTAAAGTTGCAAACTTTAATGGCCTTCATGTCCCATTCATGCAATATGTCCATTGTGAAGCCAAATATGGATATTTGAGGGTGTTTCTAGCATGCATGAACATAAAGTTGGAAACTTTACGTGATTTATCCACCTTGGGACATCAGATTTGTATGTTGTTGGGTTGTAGTATGAGTTTAGGGCTTAAGGGATCAAAACCACCTCTAAAGAAACTAGAGTTTGAGTTTTAAGCTTAGTAGATGGTTCTTGAGGGTAAAGTTGGAAACTTTAGCCTTCTAAATATCATAATGGAGAGAACCTGAGGTTTGGAGCTATTGGATTTGAGAGAAATGGCTTAATGCATTAAGCATGGTTAACAGACTGAAGAACTCGACGAGTTCACAAGGAACTCGGCGAGTTGAAACGAGTATGTCCCGATTCTGTTAAAGGAACTCGGCGAGTCCATAGGGGAACTCGACGAGTTGATTCGAAGTGTCTGGATCCTATTGAAAAGGAGAGAACTCGGATTTAAAGTAGAACTCGACGATTTGATTCGTAGTGTGTGACATCCCCAAAATCACGGCCAGAAAAGATCGGTTTTGTTTATACTTTATTTCAAAATCAGAGTAATCTTTTAATAAAAGAGATGCGGAATTTGTCCCAAAACAATATTATGATAAAGATTTATCAAAAGCATTTCCATATAAATGTATTTCATTAAAAAGACTCGGGATGTCATGTTCGATACAGTACATAAGTATAAACAATACAACATAGGCCTTACTACATTATTCCGTATTTACAGGCCTAAAATCCATTAATCTCTTATCCCAAGACATCACATATATGCTCATGCGCCACTACCTGTAATACAAGAAACTGAGTGGGTCAGGTTTGGGAGCCTAGTGAGCACATAGGGTTTTCAACCCACAATAAATAAGTTTATTAACTTTATCAAACCAAATAAAGCCGATTACCCATTCCCGTTATCCTCACTTTACGTCCCTAAGACATCTAACACAAGGGACCTAGTCTAAGGACTATCATCGGGATGGACACTACTGTCAGGGGGATTCCTCAGCCGTAAATGTTCTTAAGGCAACCATGTGGGGGATGGAGTACATCTGGTGAGCACACAGTTCAAATAAACACACTGTTCGAATAGACACCTACAGGTTACGAGCCTGCTAGTGTTCCACTGGACTGTGTAGAATAGTCCGTGGTCATCATCTATACTTCGCTAGATGACTGATCATCATTAACATCTATAACGAGGCCTCTCATTATTTTATTTTGTCACACAGCAACTATTACATCTACCCATGTTTTACCCAACACATTTTGTAGATATAAAATACATATACAGTTTAAATCATTGAAAACATGTATAAAATGTTCATCCAGCATAGATAGCAAGTATTCAGATAATATGCACACATAGCATGTAATTTATATAAAATACTTCATATCTATGTGTAAGCTGAAAGTAACTATGCACTCACCTGAGAAGGTGGTGATTCGGTACTCGGACAGCGCTTCGTTTACTTTAAAATAATTTCCTTCGATGAAACCTAGTATTATCACCACTAGATTTTAGTCTAATATTACCGTGACTAATTATTAGTCTTATTATTATTATTATTATTATTATTATTATTATTATTATTATTATTATTATTATTATATAAGCGTTTAAACAATACTTTCCAACCACTATGTACAGACAGGGGCTAGACATAAAACACCAGAGGGCAGGACCATTTTGGTGTATAGCACTTCTGAAATCCAACAACCCTATGCGGCCCTTTAAACCAGATTACCCGTACCGCGAGTAGTTAAAAAGATATTATAACGATACTTATATAATTCATAATAATAGCTCAAATATTTATTATAAGTTTATAATAACAATACTAATTTTAAATATAAACTATATTTAAAATAGGGTAAACATAACTTACTTACAAGGGGATTTTAGCTAGGAGTCGGGCTCTGCAGGGGCAGAACTTCGTCGCTGAATCTTTCTAAGAAAGATTCGTGCAACGCTTCAGTGCTCACCTTACTATACTAAAACTACAGAAAGAGAAGTCGAATCACGAGGGACCGAAATGCTCGGGGGATAAGGAGAGAAAGACTCTTGAATCAAGAGAATGGTGCAAGAAATATGAGAGCCCAAACCTCTTATTTATAGTAATTGAATTTACAAAAACTACCCTCCATAATTACTTAATGACCTTATAGTTATATAAACAACTAAAAACTCCTTCAGAATACTATTTTAAATATATTTAACGATATTTGCACTAAACTAATATCGAAAGAACTCAACATTAGTCTTATAATGACTGTATCGTCGATACCTTTCTAATGATATATGCATATGTATGTGTGTGTGTATATATATATATATATATATATATATATATATATATATATATATATATATATATATATATATATATATGTACGTATATATGATTTATACTTTATTTTAATACGTAAATATGCTATTATAATTTGTAACTCGTTCATATGAACTCCGTTTTTGACGTTATTTATATCCACACGTAGGTGGAGACGTACTCTACAACTTTCGTTTAGACTCCGTCGGCTAATTTTGACTTTATTTTTAAAGTTATATTTTTAACAGGCCGGGACATGATTGTTCTGTTAAAATCTCATAACTTCTTTATCCGATGTCCATTTTTGTCTGTCTTTTTATCGTTACGCTACTAATAACTAGATCTTCGATTCTCATTTAGGTTGTGTCGGCTAAAAACCGCTCGATCTAATACTCAAACTTCGGGTTGTATACCGCTAAGCCGAAACTTCGAAAAATCATAACTTCCTCATAAGAAGTCAGATTTGGGCATTCTTTTTATGGACGCTCTCAGGTTAACATATTCTATGACTTTCATTTAGATTACTAAGGCTAAAAGAAGCTCTATCATAAATTTACTATTTACGTCTCCCGGTGCCGTGCCGGTTTTGCCGTAAAACTTCGACGAGCCATAACTTCTTCGTTATAACTCGGATTTCGATGCTCTTTATATGTACGGAAACCTTATAACGTATACTAAAACTTGGTTAAGATTATTTATTCTTAATAATCTTTTGTCAAAAAGTCGTTTTCGACCCCTATTGCCTCTAAATTGACTAGCCCGGATCTACAGGCGTTACATAGTATCATGGTTATGTGGTTTATAGGAACTCGCCGAGTTTAAGGAAAACTCGACGAGTTAAGTCAACTTGGAGCGTGGACTTTGACTTGGATGTTGACTTTGACCTTGACTTGACTTTGACCAAGGTTGACCCTTAGGGGTTATGAAGTACAAAATGGGTTCTAAAGGGTAGTCCCATGTAAGGGTTTGGGCCTAATTTGGAAAATTGGGACATTGATGGGCTTTCATGGATTTTATTGTATGAACTTTGATGGGTCGGGGGTGAAATGGTCATTTCACCCCAAGTATGGATTATGGATCATGGGTTGGGACATAATTGCTAATTGGGTGATATTTTTGTATTGATAGCTCGAGGAGTTGCCAGGGCAGCAGCTAAGGATTTCTTGTGATGAGCTTCGACAGTATGAGGTGAGTTACCTTCCAATAGAAGTAGGTCGAAGACACCAATGGTGGCCCGCTAGTAGTTGATTATAGTTGAGATGATTGTCTTTGTGATAATTATCTGGTCTGCTACTATCTATTATGCTTTATGTGCTAGTATTCTATGATATTATGTGGTAGTGGTAGGAAGGGTATGATAGACCCTGTTACCGGTCGAAAGGAGTGAAGGGGTAGGCCAGCACCTTGATATGCTTGGTAGTATGTGACTTATGTATTTATATACTATGATGTTATATGGTAGAAGTATGGGGTTGAAATAGTGTCTGATACAGATCGAAAGGACCGGAGGGTAGGTCAGCACCTTGAAATGCTAGGCAAGGTACCGTTCAAAAGGACCGAAGGGGTAGACCATCACCTTGATATGCTAGGCAAGTTACCAGTTGAAAGAGACCGTAAGGGGTAGGCCAACACCCTGATATGCTAGGCTGTTACCGGTTGAAAGAGACCGAATGAGGATATGTTAAATAGTACGTTTATTGTATAGTATGTGGTATGATGGGGCAACTCACTAAGCTTCATGCTTACAGTCTCCAGTTTGGTATCAGGTACTTCTTTTGCAAAAGGAAAGGAGCCCGTATGATCGCAGTGCATTACACTATGTTTTCTGCACATGAGATCTTTGAGATTATTCTCTGATATTGTTTCATTATGACATGTTCTGAATATTGACATACTGGTTTTGATATGGGATGACACTATGGATGTTTTCATACTTTTGGTTTTATAATAACCTAATTAAAAACGAAATTTTTGGTCTTGAATTTTGGGATGTTACAGATATTCCAACAAAACCACATGTGTCTATAATTCGAAGGCTACTGCTTAGTATCTTAATATCTTGAATGTTTTTTCACTCTTGGAAAATTATAAATAATATATTGATTTTAGTTTTTTTGAAATGGCAAAACAAAAAATCAATTCAATATCATATGCTTTTTTTACAACATCACACTTTGGCAGTACATGCCTATTTATTATTGCTTGCTACTTTATACAAAATGTTGTCATTTTTTAATAACCATTGTTTTCCTTGTCATAGTGCCGAGAAAAGTTTTGTTGTAAGAATCTTGATGATAAATTGCAAATTATTGGTTTGTTAAGTTTCATCATCTAGAAATACGATTGCAAATTGCAAGTAACATTCTTTTAATTATTTATAGTGGCGATTAAAGCTATAACTAACATAATATCTTCTATATATTCTGTCAAAATGTATTTGATGTATTCTATGTATTCTATCATATTATATGTTTTCTGCCAGAATATATAAAGTGATATGAATTGCAAGTAACATGTTTTTAACCATTCTTACTTATCTTTTTCCCTTTTTTGGGGGTTTTGTTTTGTTTTTTTTTTTTGTGATAGGAATGACTGGAAGAATGGGTTGAAGACAAGATAAGAATAACTTGAAGAATGAATAAAAGATTGATCACACTCACAATTTAAGAATGTTGTTATTTTTTAAGAATTTTATTCATTTTTGTTGATATTCTTTTAAAAACGTATAATTATCTTAAAATGTATAAGACTATTAGTCTGTAAGAATATGTATAAATTTGTATTTAACTTTAGATGTATAAGAATATATAATAGAATGTTGTTATTCTTCGACCGAGGATTTAAGAATTTTGTTATTCTTCAACAATATTCTAATAGAAGAAAATTCTGAAAGAACATCATTTTAACGAAAAAAAACATTCAGAATGAATAAAATCGGCTATGTTTACAAATTACATTAGACTAAAAATTGAATTAATATAAAAAATTCAGATTTTTAAAATTAGGAGAACTAATGATCCCTAAAAATCCGAAAATTCCATTTTTTAAATATAGTTAATTATCCAAAATAACCTTATGTGGAAATTTGTGTGATTATATAGTAAATGTTATCCCATTGTAAGATGATGATTTTTTTTTTTGTAACCTACAGACTCAAAGCTAGTTTTAGTAATTTATGACTTTTTGTTATATTTTTATTTATTTTCAATCAAGTAAATAAACTTAAATTCGATAAATTATGTCGAAATTATTTTTTCCTTAAATTTTTCTTATTTGTAAATTAAAGCATTAATAATATTTTGTTTTATTTTAATTTTTGTTGTTACTGTTAATGTTTTTTTATCACTCAATAGTTAATATTGTTAGCAACTTTATGGTTGCATTTATCATTATCCTTATTTGACCTTTTGTTTTCTATTTTTGTTATAATTTTAATTATTTATTATTCTTCTATTGTTTTTATTTATTTTGATTCAAGTAATGAAAATTAGAAATACAAAAAACAAAAACTCAAACACCAAATTCTAATATACTCTAATATATTAATATATTTTAAATTTTCATCTTTTTTTTTTTTGGTTTTTTAGTATTTTTTTTTAAATTTTTTTCTATTATTTTTTTAATTTTTTTCGTATTATTTTTTAATTATTTCCTTTTTTTTGTTTTATTTTTCATCAACTTGATAACTTTTTTTTTTGATCTTTTCCAAAAAGTGTAAAATATATGAATTTAGAGTGTATTACAACTTTGGTGTTTGAGTTTTTTTAGTTTTTTTTTTTTTAATAATTTTGGTTAGTTATGGTTTTTGTAATTTTTTTTTTCATTTTCATTCGTGTAAATAAAATAGTTATATTTACAAATATAAATAAATAAAATAAACATAACTTTTTTATTTACACAAATCAAAATAAAAAAAGCTACAAAAACCATAAATAAAAAAAATTACTAAGAAAAATACGAAATAAACCAAAAAATATGAAATGTGTAAAATGTATCAATATATTAGAGTATTTTACAACATTGGTGTTTAAGTTTTTTGTTTTTTGTTTTTTGTTTTTTGTTTTTTTTTTTTTTCTATTTTTCATTAGTTGAATCAAAATAAATAAAAATAATAGATGAATTATATATATATATATATATATATATATATATATATATATATATATATATATATATATATATATGAACAAAAGGCGAAATAAAGATAATGATAAATGCAAACATAAAGTTGGTAACGATATTAACTATGGAACATCAAAGTAAAAAAAAAAAAAAAAAACCATAACAACAAAAAATTAAAAAAATGAAAAAACATTAGCGTTTCATTTCATAATTAAGAAAAAAAAGTTTCGATATGATTTATCGAATTTAAGTTTATTTACTTAGATTAAAATAAATAAAAACATTAAAAAAAACATACATAACTAAAATTATAAAGATAAATAAATAAATAAAATGTTAAAAAGATTAAAAAAAATATCAAGTTGTTGAATTTTTTTAATTTTTTGTTGTTATGGTTTTTTTTTTTTTTTACTTTGATGCTCCATAGTTAATATCGTTAGCAACTTTATGTTTGCATTTATCATTATCATTATTTCGCCTTTTGTTGTTTATATATATATATATATATATATATATATATATATATATATATATATATATATATATATATATATATATATATATATATATATAGTTATTTATTATTCATCTATTATTTTTATTTATTTTGATTATATATATATATATATATATATATATATATAGGGAAAAGAGAATTTTTATTTATTTTGATATATATATATATATATATATATATATATATATATATATATATATATATATATAGGGAAAAGAGAATATACATTGCAGCCCCACCTAAGCTTAGGTACTAAACCTCTTGAAAATACATTGTTTTACTATATAAAGATTACGGTTAATGGATTCACGATTAATACTTCAAGATGGAAATTCAAGATCGACACAATAGGGCTTAGGGTTTAGAGTTTAGGGTTTAGGGTTTAGGTTTACGTTTAGGGTTTAGGGTTTAGGGTTAAGGTTTAGGGTTTAGGGTTTTGGGTTTAGTGTTTAGATTTAGGGTTTAAGGTTTAGCTTTAGTGTTTAGGGTTTAAATTTAGGGTTTAGGTTTAGGTTTAGGGTTTAGTAATGCTCACTTGGATGAAGTAATAAATGATAATTGAGGAAAAGAAAACGGAGATGATAAAATGATAATGAAAGAAAAAAATGTTATGGAGAATGATATATTTACCAATTGAAACCAAACTGGGTATATTTAGCATGTTAAAACGACATATTTTAAAGGTTGTGTACCTAAGCTTAGGTGGGACTGTAATGTATATTCACTATCCCCATATATATATATATATATATATATATATATATATATATATATATATATATATATATATATATATATATATATATATATATATATATATATATATATATATATATATATATATATATACACACACACACGGAATTTATATTTATAATTTATATATATACAAAATTTCATTTTTAAAAAATTACACGAATGGTCCTTGAAGATTGTAGTGTATTGCAATATTGGTACAAGGGCAAAATAGTATTTTTCCTTAAAATCTAACGGCAGAAAAGTTAGATTTAACGGCAGGAGAACCTTTCATGTAATTTTACAAACCACAGGGACCAATCGCGTGACTTTTTGCTAGGAAGTCCTCAAACTGTGATATTATGTAAACCAAAGGGACCGATTGTGAAATTTTGTCTAAAAAATTTAACACGCCAAAAATTAGATTTAATAGTGAAAGGACCAACCGCATAACATTTAGAAACCACATAGACCATCAGTGTAACATCTTCTAAAGATATCCTAAAAATGCAATTTTCCGGAAACTATAGGGACTATTTTTGAAAATTTCGTCTAAGTGTTAAATCACGTGAACAGTTGGCATCTTAATTTCAGTAACTTTTAAGACAAAATTGCAAAAATGGTCCCTGTGGTTGTCAAAATTATGCAGTTTTGGTCTAAAAAAGTTTGGTGGTGCACCGGTGGTCCAATTTTGAATCTTTTTAGTGATTTTGGTCCCTATACACTTGAAATTACTTTTATACCCTTATAATTTATTTTTTCTATTTTTTGTAATACTTTAATTAGTTTAATTTATATATTTTTTTTCATCTTAAAACAAAATAAATAAATAAATAAATATATAACCCACTACTCTTCCATCTTTATCATAAAACCCATTCATCACCAACTCCACCTCCATAACCGGTGCAACCCTCTTTTGTCCAGAACCACCATCGGTGGCTGCCGTTTCGCCTGAAACCACCTCCGACGCCCACCATTTTCGCCGAAAACGTAGGAGACTTCTTTACGGGGGAATGTTATTTTTTCACCGGAAATCATAACAGGAAGTGTGAGTTTCATCCAAAACCAAGACATCCAACGAACACCAAAACTCCGGCGAGCACCTGAACTCCAACACAATCCGTATAATCGTCCTCTTCCTTTTCTTCTTCTTCTTCTTCTTCTTCTTCTTCTTCTTCTTCTTCTTTCTGTTCCCCTTTTCCATTTTCTGAAGACGAACACCAAACTCCTTCGTCATTGTCAACTACCAGCATCTTCGTCACTTCTCCCTCCTCCACTGTTCTCCTCTGGTTCTCATTCTCCTATATCTTATGACCACTCATCGAAACATGGATTCTAATGGACGAAAATGGTGGAGTTTCTCTAAAATCAGGCTCTTTAAAGCCACCATCAACATCATCCTCCATTGGAGCTTCTTCCAAGTCCTCCTAAACTAGTTTTTGAAAATTAGGGCTTGTGTATGACCGTTCTTCTCTTCTTCTATAGGGGGCTCCGTCTCGTTCACCTTCTCAAGTTAATTTCTGGTGCTCTACTGTGTTTGATTGAACTTCTGCACAATGGATCTGACCACCACCATTGTTGTCGCATACCATCACCATTTGTCACCACAAGGAAACCATAGCCCTAAAAAATATAGATCGGGACCACTGATGAATGAAGAAGGTTTCCGTTGGTGGTGTTTTCTGGAGATGAAGAAAGAAGGATGGTCCCGGTTGTGGTGTTTTCTGGTTACTGTGATGAGAATAGTGGTGTTCAAGGAGGAAATCGGGTGGTCCATCGGTGGTTCTTTGTTAAAATTTTGGAAGCAATCTTCAAAATCCCTAAATCAAAACTGAGTGGTGGTGTTTGGAGAATGGCTACCGAGAGAGAGAGAGAGAGAGAGAGAGAGAGAGAGAGAGGGGGGGGGGTAGAGTTATTTTATTTTAATCTTTTAATTTATTTTTTAATTAAAATAGTAATAAAAAATTAAAAATAAATAAAAAAGAATTATCAAAGGGCATATTCGTCATTTCATGTTGGGTTTGGACCAAAAACACACAACAATTCCAACTATAGGGACCAAAATTGCATAAGGTATTTGAAATTGGACCACTGATGCACCGCCAAACTTTTTTGGACCAAAACTGCAGAATTTTGACAACTACAGGGACCATTTTTGCAATTTTGTCAACTTTTAATCAAATTTAAAATTCATTGAGTTGGCACTATACCAAATTTTAGACAGATTCTATAAAATGGGTTGGATGTATATTTTGAGACCATCTTCAATTTACAATTTAGATTCGTTACATAAGGCTTTTGCAACCTTTGCTATATTGGAGAGTTAGAAATATGATGGGCTTAGCACCGAAACTACCTTTATGGGTTTGGGCTCATTTTAATACATGTCAAAGTTGAAATAGTGTTCGGGTTATTTTGGTCTTCTTGTGATGATAACAAGTATGATTCGATCGAATTGCTATGTTGGACACATCTTATCACAAATCAACGTGGAAGCATGCTCAATTCCATTAGGGTTTTCATTTGTTCACACGTAGAATCAGGGTTTTGATTTGATGCCAATCAAATAGAGCAAGTGGAGCACCAAATGTGGTTGTTGCTATTCGCCCATACGAACCACTTAAAATTTGTTTAAAAACATTTTATGATAATAAGAAATGTTTATTCGATAAAGTAATTACCGAAAGGTAATTACTTTTTATTTTCGGATTATCAGAAATGATAATACGTGTCAACTACCAACTCATGCTTCGAAAGGAACGTAGTTAAAAATGAAGCTAAGTCATAAGAGTCAAAACTTGATTAAAAAATGATTATTATTTTATTATTCTAATTTTAGTAATTATATTCAATAATTTAGTTATTAAAAATTTAAACACATGGATACAAAGGTTTTGGGGAGGTTAATCTGGCCCGACACTATCCATCATAAAAATGCATTTTCAACCGTTAACCAATATAACTTATTTGTTTATTTTGTCACCTCTTGTTACTTTTGATCTTCTAGATTTCTTGAACACTAAGAAAAGTGGAATTTTAGTGCTTTGGAGCATCTTATTCTTGTCACATGGAAGCATGCACTTTGTATTTTAAACGATGATAATTTTGGTGCACTTTTTGACAAAATTTATCCCCCGACATAATAGAATATTACAAGGTTCTTGGGAGATAAGTAGAAACATAACTAATTAAATTCAAAGTGGTAACAAAACTAATCGAATCTAACCTAATCTAATCTACTTTGAAATTACACATTTGTGTCAAATGAAATTAGAAAGTTTGACTTATTGATTGAATGGTATTTTTTTTTATTCCTTATACTGCTGGTCTGTTTATCATTGGATAATCAACTCAATATGTTTGAAATATACTCAAGGGTATCACTATTAATATTAGTATTTTTTGTATAAAGACTATCCATAGTTGTAATCGTTAAAATATTTACTAAAATTAAGATCGTTATATCATATACTTTTTTTTTTATATAAACTATCATAGTGTATTGTGCTTTTAACTTGTTTAAATAATCGATTGTTGTTGGTATTTGCATTTTAGAGAAATGAACCCAAGTTGACTGTATATAAAATTCATTCATTAAAAGACATCTAGTCCAACGTTATTATATATGCTCGAAAGGTGACCATCAACTAAAAGGTTGAAGATTTGAGTTTCGCAATAATTAAATTTATAGATTTAGGATTAAGATAAGTATGCATTAGCTGTACTAAAAAATATGATTAATTTAACCAATTTAAAGATAATTTATAGAGTTAGAGATTTAGAGAAATTTAAAGATAATTTATTTACTATTTAAGCTTAGCTCAACTCATCCCGCCTTCAAAATCTACAAATAGCTCACTGAGTTCTAAATTTGGGAATAACAAGCACATGAAGAAAGTAGTTGTAGAAGTCTTGAGGGAGAGAAACACTATTATATAATATTATCTCATACTTTTGAGAATAATATTCTGTTCTTTGTAGCCATCTAACTTAAATTTACTAATTAAATATATTACACGGTATTGTATTGCAGCCAACTTTTTCCTAATAATTAAAGTAGGTTATATAAACATTTTGAATATAAAACAAGAAAGTAAAAAAAGCAAACCGACTTTATTAATTCTGCCAACCATTTATAATATTTTATCAAATATTAACCAAATTTCTAAATTATTTTCGTTGAAATTTTTATCAGCTTGCTTAGTTTTCTTAATACTCCTGGTATAAACAGAACAAAAGAATATCTCATTTCCTTCCAAGATTTGATAAGCATCCATGATTCTTATCGGTATCTGATGGTTTTGTCCAACGATCTTAGATTAATCAATGTTTGTAAAATGAACAATTGCCCCCACCTTTTTATCCTCTGATTGAGATCGACCTTAACCAAGAACATACGGGTATTCCTTTTGTTGAGATATGATATGTTGTCATCAATAGTGATTGATTTGTTGCCTTCAAGGTGTTTGATGAAAGGTTTTAGCAACTCAACTAATGTCGGTCGTAGACGCAAAAGTTTACAGTAGTAATAGCGATGTATACTGATAGTTGCATATATTTTTTAGTTGTTGCAACTTAATACAAAAAAATAGATTTTTTTTTACTCATTTTTACACTTTGAAGCTAAAATTGAGTAGTGGCTCGGAACCCTAGGAACCCTTTGACTAATGTCCTTTCACATTTCTTGTATTAAACCACATGAAAAATTAGGTAACAATTTTATCAAAAATGTTAGCCATCTTCCGTTTTGTAGTTGCAAACAACCGGGCATTCCTAAAGGCCCAAACATGTCACCACATCAAGTAAAAAATTGTTTCAAAATATTTCTTCATAAATCCTTATAAACGTAAAACAGCGAACCAAGATAACCAATCAACATACAAATGAAAATTCTGGATTGTCAAACTCCACCATCTAGCAACATGTATCAAAGGTTCTTTTTCATAGCGCGCGCAGACAAAAAAAAAAAAAAAAAGAGAGAGAGAGAGCCACATATATTTGGTACAAAAGAAATATCCATGCCCCATGAATCTAAGTTCACTCTAGTTGGCGAGGAAGTAACTATGGAAGAAGCAAGTAACTGAGAATTTAGAAATGAAGCTTTTGAAAACTCACAACTCCCTAATAGAGACCAGACCCATCTATTTGAAGTAGGAGCCAATTTAACTTAGTCAATCGCATCTCGAAACCCCTACCATTGCAAGAAGAAGAAGACGATAATAATAATAATAATAATAATAATAATAATAATAATAATAATAATAATAATATATTTTATGATATATTTGCATGATTTGCTTTATACTATGACAACAATTATTTTCTCATACAAAATTTATGCTCATTAATGATTAATGTACAATATATAAACTTGGGCTAGACAAATGGCCATAGGGCGAAATTAAACATACATAATCGTGTGTATATATATATATATATATATATATATATATATATATATATATATATATATATATATATATATATATATATATATATATATATATATATATATAACTTGGGCTAGACAAATGGCCTTAGGGGGAAATTAAACATACATAAGTAGGGATGTTATTCGGGTCGAAACCGAACTGAACCGATCCAAACCTGAATAAACCGAAAACCGAATAAGGGTAATTATATGAACCGAAAACCAAACCAAATAAGCAATACGGGTTCGGTTCGGTTCGAGTATTATCCGGTTCCGACCCGAATAACCAAAATAACATGTACAAGACGATTAAGAAGCCGAATAACCCAAATAACATTTACAATGTGATTATAAATACTATATTTTGTATGACTTTTGTAGTTTATGATAAACACGAATAACACGGATTAACTATTATTGATATATAAAATGTAAAATCCAACCACTACAATCTTAATATATAGTTATTAAGCAACATATTAAACACTAAACATTAAACACCCAAAACACCCAAAAATCTATTTATAAGTATATAAGTTAAACCTTAAACATTACGTGAGTATTTTGGGTAATGATTTATAGAACACAAGACTGAATAAACAATCGTGCAAGGGGAAAAAGATGTGACTTTTCATATTCGGTTCGGTCCTTTTGGACCAAATTAATTTAAGTATTTATAAAACTATTTTTATATTCATTAAAAGTTTCCAAATAATGGATTAAAAATAACGTACAACAACCAGTGTTGTAAAACTCGACCAACTCGGGAGAGTAATCGAACTCGGACTCTTACTAAGGCGGATTTAGCCAACTCAGCCAAATAACTCATAAATTGGTCAAAATCAGTAAAACTCTAACCAAATTGGTCAACTCGGGTGAGTGCTTGGCCAACTCGGTCAAACTCGCTCAAAGGGTCAAAATTGTCTTAAATAGAAAAAAATCAAGAATTTCAATATTAATATGTATAATACACTTAATGATTTATTATTTAAAACATACATATGATTATTACAACATATATATATATATATATATATATATATATATATATATATATATATATAGAGAGAGAGAGAGAGAGAGAGAGATAACTCGTGGAAACCACAGTTAGTATATTTAAAATTTTTATATAGATAAAAAAATTATAAATGTCAAAAAAGCCCAATATATTGTCGATTGTAAGCAATTATGAATTAATATGTTAAGTAAAATAATATAATAATGTTATTAGGATATGATTTTATATTTTCAAAATTTGAATTGAATTTGATTTGTTACCAAAAAAATGAAATAATAAAAATTATAGAAAAATATCACGTGTCAAAGAGACATTTTAAAAAAATGACACATATCATTTTTAAGTTTCATTTATTAGAAATATATATATATATATATATATATATATATATATATATATATATATATATATATATATATATATATATATATATATAATTTCCCTAAAGATATTTCTATATGAATTACTGAGTCTAAGTACATACCGAGTATTCTCGAATATTCACTACTCGACAGTCGACCGAACAATTACTGAGTAGCGAGTTCTACAACTTTGACAACAACAATAGTTAAAAGTAATATTATATATTAAGAAAAATTATATTGTTACCTTTAGAAAATAATATTATATGTTTTATGAAATTACAATGATATAAATTAAAATATTAAGTTAATATTTTTTTTAAATTAATTAATCATAACAAATATAAATAAAATTAAATCATATATTATATTTTATTTTGTTCATGAGTAATTTACACCACCTTTGCCGTTACTACCTTCATGGCTCCACCTCCACCTCTAGCCAGCACCAATACCATTGTTACCACCAACACGGGCACTAGCTTCAACACCGACACCAACACCACCACCGACACCAACACTACCCGCTTTTTTTATGAAGACTTTAGAAAACAAATATCTTTTAACGAAGATTAAAGATATAGAAAAGGATTTGATCCACAATTTATTCTGAAATAAAAAATGATCAAAGATATTTTACATCTTTCAAAACAGACACCATCTAAAAAAATCTTCTTAACGCAGTTACATATGCATGTTAGTAAAAATTGAGGGACTAATTTTGTAGTTTGCTCAATTATAAAAAGTATCTCTCCATAAATAAAGCCAATTAAATAACTACACTTCCTTTATTCATCCCCATTCGCTTTCTCTCCCAAAATCCACCGGAATTTGCCCCAAATTTCGATCAATTTCTAATCGAACCACCGAAACCCATTAAATTCAATTCATCTAGAAGTTGGGTTTCTGCTTATGGGATCTGGCTTTTCATCTTTTCTTCTTATGTGCAACAGCACCACCTCTGCTCCGGTGATGCCGTCGGAGCCAGGTCTAGGTGATTTGCCGGAGAGTGTGGTGGGTTCTGTTCTTGTTTACTTAAACCCACAAGAAATCTGTAAACTCGCATCTCTCAACCGTGCTTTTCGTTATGCGTCATCGGCTGAATTTGTGTGGGAATCAAAACTGCCGAAGAACTATGATTTGTTTATATCGAGGGTATTTGATAATAATAATTTCTCTTCGACTCTTTGTAAAAAAGAAATTTACGCGAGGTTATCTGCGCCTAGTTCCATTGATGGCGGCACAAAGGTTTGATACACAAAAATTTCCCTTTTCCTTTCCTTCTGTCTCCGTGTTCATGAATGTAATTAGAATATGACATGTCGCTTTCAACGTTTGTTTTGATTTTGGTATGTGATAAACAACAAAGTTTGATCCACAATTCTTCTATTACATATCTGATTATGTGTTTGTGAACGAAAACAAAAAAAAATTATGTTGCTTTGTGCGTTTATTTAGATTTGGGGATGAACAGAACAACAAATTCTTATTTGAAGGTTTTATGTTTGATTAGTGATCAGGGTTTGTGAGAAACACAAAGATCTTGAAACAAAAGTAGTTCGAATTGTATGTAACAAGTATTACAAACTACAAACCACAAACCACAAAATTCAAGAGTTTGATTATGCTCCTCTTCTTTTTCTTGTTTGTAATCTTGGTTGTTCAAGAATCTAAAAGGGTATATTCGTTTTTCAAAATAGATTTTTGGGGTTTTACATGAAATTAGCTGATATGATTTGGGAATTCTTTTGCAGAAAGTTTGGTTAGATAAGGGTACAGGAAAAGCTTGTGTGTTGATATCTTCAAATGGATTAGCAATAACAGGCATCGATGATCGTCGATACTGGAGTTGGATTTCTACAGAAGAATCAAGGTGAGGTTTCTAATGTCTTCAATCAAAGATATCATCTTTTTCCCTCAACTTTCTAAAAAGTCATGGCTTTAGTCCACATGTTTGATTATTAGCACGAGTAGTCCTTAACATCACTTTGTCCTTTTACACCAAGTAAAATGACTATTTTGCCCCTATCTTCATCTTATCTTAAAAACATTTTTGTGTAGATTCCGATCGGTGGCTTATCTCCATCAAATATGGTGGTTTGAAGTTGATGGGGAGGTGGAGTTCCCTTTCCCTCCGGGCAGCTACACCCTCCTCTTCCGCCTGCAACTCGGGCGGTCGGGCAGGCGGTTCGGGCGGCGGGTCTGCAACTCCGATCAAGTCCATGGCTGGGATATAAAACCGGTCAAATTCCAGCTGTCAACTTCAGATGGTCAAAAGGCAACAACTCAATGCTATTTGACTGATCCTGGAAAATGGAATGTTTATCCAGTTGGTGATTTTGTTGTTGAGGATTCAAAAGTGCCAATGAAGATCAAGTTTTCAATGACACAAATTGATTGTACACACACTAAAGGTGGACTATGTGTGGATTCTGTGCTCATTTGTCCTAAATGAAAGATTTTGAATAGATTTTAATGGGGGAGGTTAGAAGCAACTTTTTTGATTTGCTAAAGTAACCTTTTTGTAAGTAGGATGTATTATTAATTATTATACATAATTAGTGAGGTGAGATCAAGAATGTACATTTTTTTAAATTGTTTTTGGTATTGTATTAACGGGTTTGAGTAAAATCGGTAACATTTGATTTTATATTTAGTTTTAAGAAATTGGGTTAGATGTAGGAATAAGAGCTTACTTTTATTGATTTGTTTGTTCTAGCATTCGAAAGCAATTTGGTTTTGAACACTCCCAAATTCATATGCTTATCGATTGTCTTATAATCTAAAGTCTAAAAAAATTTCATTTACAAGTTAATTTAGCAATAAAGGTTATAAAGAACTTAATTGTAAGTCTCCAAGTTTTTTGATTTTTTTATCTACAAGAACCAAGAAGGTTAAAAGATGAATACGAGTATTAAATACCGATCTTTATCCAACCAGATATTTTGGTGAAAGGCTCTTTCAGCCGGGATTAACTATGACAATTGTCAAACTATTAAAACCTGTTTTAGACGAAATTCGTAAGTAAATGTATCTTAAAAGGAACATTGGTGGGGTCTAATGGGACATCATTTGATGTTGTAGGTTCATATGTATCTTGTCGCATTCATGTGCCAACACTATGAAGTAACAGGAGAATTAATTTCGAAAGACTTTAAAAATCATATCAATTAGACAATTTTTTTATTATTCTGTATTTTATGATTATTATTATTTTTTATGTTATTAGAGAACACTTGGGTATGTAATTTGAATTCAAAAATCCAAAATTATTCTGAAAAAAGAAACAAGTTTAACATCTAAAACTACATCAAGCTCCGAATGGAATTTTTATCAAGTTTTTCCAGAAACCATGTGACAACTGGATAAATCTTTTTTTAGTTTTGTCTATAGCTCGAACAGTTTAATTTTTTTTTCATATAAGTACTTTGACTCAACCCAATTAGTCTCTTTAACTTATCTTTATATATTTTAATACCCAATATATATACAGTCTCTCCGAGATCTTTCATAAAGAAATATTTTCCTATCAAATACTTGAATTTGTGCAAGGAAGAAATATTGTTTCTGATGTGATGAGTAGTATAGGTCACCAATGCTCATGAGTGTTATATGGATGTGAGTATCCTTAGGGGTTCAATAAGAGTCATGTTGAGTAATAGGGTGTTTAGCTTGTTTTTTTGAGAGACAAAAATCCTTTTTGGAAAAGATAAAAGGTAAAAGATGTTTGGTAGAAACATTTTAAAAACTACTTTTGGATTGTAGATAGAAATAAACTGACTTTTTGGAAAAGTTAGAAAAACCGGATTTTTTTGTAACTTTTTCAAAAAAAAACTTTTGTTTTTAAAAAAGACAAGTCAAACACCCCCTAAGTACTTGGCATATGGAACTTATTAAAAATAGTAGCAAAATGTTGGCTTTTGGGGGTGGTAACAAATTATTTGTCTATCACCATAAATTATAACAATGTTAGTATAGAACTGTCTAAAGCTATAATGTTTGAATGTTTCATTTCTTAATATTTTCAAACTTTATTATGAACGTTTAATTAATTTTATAACAAATAATAAATAATAAATACAAGTAATATATACAAGGGAAATAGTCAAGTGTACTCCACATTGCCACATAAGATGCCATATAACTAAATGAGACGAAATGACAGCATTAAAACCGGATATAGGCAAAATGGCTATTGGCTACAATAAATGATTCGAATGGTCAAAATGAAAAGGTAGCAAAATATAGTAATTTATATGTAAATAGAAAATACATATTGATAGTATAATTACTTGTAATTGTTATATTAGTGATATCCATTCTTCTTCATAAATTAGACAAACCCCTAGCACTCTAGCAACCTAGGTCTAGTTTCCTTTTTCTACAAATTGTCGTTTCTTTGGACCTCATATTTCTTTATAGGACCCTGTAATTATGATATTTTTTAGTCAAAATGATGTTTTTTTCAATACCTAGGAAATTAAACTGTTTGACTCTGCAAATTTAATATTTTTCAGCCTTTTCTTTTTCTGTAAAAGAAATCATTGAACGAATAAATAACCTAACCATCTTATTTAATTTTATAACAAATTCAATATCGATATTTACAAATACAATTTTGATCTTTACAATTATCTACAAATTTCAAACATTGAAATATGTATCCTCTTAATAGCCAATTAATTGTCAACTAATCCAACTATAACACATATCTAATATAAAATCAAAACATACATTTTTAATGTAAACAAACAATAGCTTCTGTTTTTAAACTTAAGGTAAAATGAAAATGCTTGTAAATATATTTTCTGCCCACTCTTATTATCCAACGCAACCTAACACCTCCACTGAACACCGCCGTAACCACCTCCGGTCCGACCACCGGTGGTGTTTCTACAACATCCGGTCATAATAGAAAATAAGAGAGAGAGAGAGAGAGGGAGAGGGAGAGAAAGAGGGAGAGAGGGAGAGAAATCGATAGGTGGTGGTCCAAATGTCGAAGTTTTTGAAGGAGAAAGAGATGAGGGAGGGACAAATACGGGTGAAGGAGATGAGTGGGATGTTTGGGTGTTGTCGGAAATGTAAGGAGAAAGAGATGAGACAGATTCGTTGGTGGAGAGATCAAGAAAGAAATGGGCTAGAGGAGAGGGGGTGGTGGTCGTCGTTTTCACTTTGGTTGTAACCGTGATCGGAAAATAGATGTTGTTGCCGGTGGTGGAGGTGGTCGCGGCTCCTGGTCGGACGAAGATGGAGGTTGCTCGTGCTCACAGATTTGTGGGGATGAGGGAATTTTTGATGACGGCTAATAATAGTTTATGATTTTAGGGTTTATTTTCTAATTTATATGGATGGTTTAGAGTATTAAAAATATTGAATTGGGCTTAAAATGGTGGGCTTTAAAAAAAACGGAAGTTATATATTTTTTTTTTAAAAAATACGTCTTTTCTTATAAAAGTTATTTAAATAAGTTTTTTTTAGTATTAAAATTTTATAAAATATTTATTTTTATGTATTTCTCATTTTTATATTTGTGCAATATTCTAATTATTTATCTTTTTTTTTTTTTTTTTTATTTTTTTTATTTAGAGATGTTTAAGTTTTTTGGAATCAACTTGTCGGCTAGAGATAAAGATTTTTCTACAAAAACTTCAGCATTTTCTACCAATCAGGTTATATAATTATATCAATTATTATGCTTTCAAATACAACATATATGCTAAATCACTTGAAATTTGATTGCAGAAGTTTAAGTCTCGTGAGGAATTATTGGAGTGGACACAAAACACCGCACGTTCTTTAGGATATGTCATTGTTACTAGAAGATCAAAGGCATATGGGAACGGCTACGTGCATACAGTTATACTTATATGTGATCGTGGCAGAGAGTATAAACCTAAAGAGTATACAAGAGCATCTGGAAGCAAAAGGACTAATTGTCAATTTCAGTTGGAAGGAAAGTATTCAAAAGAACATGATAAATGGACGCTAAGAGTAATATGTGATGAACATAATCATCCATCGGCACAACATATGGAAGGTCATCCATTTGCAAGACGGTTATCAGTCGATGAGACTCGTTTGGTGGCTAATTTAACAAGAAAGAACGTGGCGCCACGTGACATCCTATCAGCATTGAAGGTTCAAAACGAAAACAATGTGTCGACAATTAAAACAATATACAATGCACAACAAAAGATTCGGATGCACGAGCAAGCAGGAAGAACTCCAATGCAGGTTCTTATGTCCCTTTTACACACCAATGATTATGTTTATGAGTTTACTACAGGCGATTCAAATGAGTTAGAAAATTTATTCTTCGTTCATCCAACGTCTTGGAAGATATGGCGTGCATTTCCACATGTGTTGATAATAGATGCCACGTATAAAACCAACAAATATAACAAGCCGTTGGTGCAAATTGTTGGTGTTACATCAACTCAAAAGACATTCTCTGTAGGCTTTGCCTTTATACATAGGGAAAAGGAGGCCAACTATACTTGGGTGTTAAATTGTCTAAATTCGACGCTTGATACATGTATGCACCCACGTGTAATAATCACAGATAGAGAGTTGGCACTCATCAAGGCATGTGAAACAATTTTTCCGGATGCTGCCCGATTACTTTGTAGATGGCATATTGAACAAAACATTTTGAAGCATTGCAATAAAAGTATCACGTTGGAAGATGATCGACGCTCTTTTAGATCATTATGGAACTTACTAATTGATTCTCCAACATTGATGGATTACACGAAAAACTACATGCGACTTCAATCAATGTTGATAAAATATCCACGTAAGCTTGTTTTTTAGCGATATTTCTAAATCATAACCTTCATATGATTATTTATTTACGTATTTGTTAACTATACTTCTAAATCACAACATTCAGGTGTTTTGAAATACATAGAAGATACTTGGTTGAACAACTACAAAGAAATGTTTGTATCTGTTTGGATTGATCAACATCTTAATTTTGGAAACAACACAACCAATAGACTCGAGAGTGCACATGCCAATTTAAAGAGATTTTTGGACTCTGCAAGTTCTAATCTCGATAGATTTGTGCAACGAATTAATGAAATTGTGCAATCACAACTCACTTCAATCAATGAAAGCTTTGAGAAAAGCTTAATTTTCCGATATAAGCATCATAATTTGTACTGCTTCGGGTTACTAAGAGGTTCTGTTTCAAACGAAGCTCTTGATATAATAGTAGGAGAGCTCCAAAGGTTAAATGTGTCAAAGTTAGACTCCTCAAATTGTGGTTGCAAAGTCCGTACCAGTTGTGGGTTACCATGTGCTTGCATGCTTTCTGTTTACTTAAGCTCAGGTTAGTATGTTCAATTACAACATATATAAATTTTTAAATATTACAAAAATATTTATTTTGTATTTTAATACAGGTGAAGAAATACCCTTGGATTTAATAGATATCTTTTGGAGAAAGCTTAGTATTTTTGATACGAAGCCTGAAAAAAAAGGCAATATTTGTTGCGACGATGAAGTTGAAAAGTATAAAGAAAATTTCAACAAGCAGACAGAAGCAGGAAAAAAATTTTATTTGAAAAAACTAAAAGAGATATACGATGCACGCACAATTGATGTTGGAGAACCTACAGTTCAAAATAAGACCCGCGGACGGCCGAGTATGAAGAAACAACATAAAAAGAATGTCAACCCTCCAAATCAAGCTCCTCCTAGATGCAATGACTCTACCACATCAGAGTTCATTGGGTTGGATTTAAATAAAGAACCTGAAAGGCATAATTATTCGTACGCCATTGACTTAAATGAAGAACCACGAATGCATGATCCATTCCTAATGAAGAGTATTCCTGATGTATTTCATGATTACATCGACAAGATACAAGATGTACTCGGTGATGGAAACTGTGGGTTTCGAGCGGTAGCTGTTAGTCTAGGGCACAGTGAAGACCAATGGCTATACATTAGGCAACAATTGCTTGAAGAGTTAGAAAGTCAATTTTATGCATACCAACAAGTTTTTACTGATGGGTTCAATGAGGTATACGAGTCTTTGTGTTGGTTCGAGTCACCTGCATATTTGCGACATTGGATGATTATGCCTTTGACTGGTTACTTGATTGCCAACAAGTTTGGTGTGATTGTTCATTGTCTAAGCCATGAACAATCTACAACCTGCTTCCCTCTTTGGAGAGGTCCTGAAGAGTTTCAATCTCACCGAAACATTACAGTGGTACTTGTAGGCAGACATTATATTTCGGTGTCTTTAAAAGGAAATTACCCAATGTCTCCAACCACAACATATTGGAATGCTCATAAAAGCTCGTCTGCATCTTTCTGGCAAACTATGTATTGGTCGCGTTTCGAATTATACAATCAACATAGGCCTCGTAGTTCTGAAATACCTTGGATACATATCACGGATTAAGTATGAATGTAATTGAACTCTTTTGATATGTATTGCTTTCAAAATTTTGTTTTATTATTAGTATGTCATATTTGTAGTCTTTTGTTATAATATTTTTAAATAAAACAATTTTAATAAATTACATACAAATAACCTAAAAAATATATAAAAAAAATTATATTTAGCCTATTTTATTTTGCAAGTTTAATAACCTAAAAAATATATAAAAAATTATATTTTACCTATTTTATTTTGCAAGTTTAAAAAAAATATAAAAAATTATATTTAACTATTATATTTTGCAAGTTTAAAAAAATATATAAAAAAAAATTATATTTAACATATTTTATTTTGCAAGTTTAAAAAAGATTATTAAAATACTTTGACTTAATAATTATACATAAAAGACATAAAATTATTATGTAATGATGATTATTAAAAGGTAATGATTAATATAATGATTTGTTTATTTAAGAAAAAAAAAGGTAAGGTAATGATTAGAAGGATCCTTTAAGACTAATAAAGGATCTAATTAGATGGACCCTTCGTATTTGATAACCATTTTAGCAATTCGAGACAATTCAAAAACAATATCATTCCTATTTTGTTTTTTTCACTAAAATCCGATCGTACTTTTTTGTTCTCCTTAACATATTGAACCAATCGTTGAAATTCAATATGTTAGTTCAATGAAGATGACCATAAAACCCCTCACATAAAACATCCATTCAAATCCTCAAAAGCCAAAATCTCTTTCAAGATTCAAATGAACCTAGTAAAGTAGTTAATCATCAAATGTCAAAGACAAGTTTTCCACGTACCTTTTGGCTTCTAATATAATAAAACAACAAGGCCAAACTAAAGTTTCTAGAACAATTGGCACCAATCTTACAATAATTCAATTACAAAAATAACACAAAATATAAATTCATGTTTTCAAATTTACTCTTCCCCTTCATTGGGTCTTCGATATGGCATAAACCTATGGTCTTTTGCAGCATTTTTCCTTCTCTTTTTCTCAATAAATGATGCAAGCTTGCCCGATGCCTTGTGAATAACATGCCATGTCAGCATTATAATTTTAAAAAATACAAAAAATAAAACATTGTACTTGTACCTTGAGCTCCTTGAATTTTTCAACAAGTTCTTGTTTACGGATTTCAGCTGCAAGAAAAAAAAAAAAAAACAAATCAAGAAAACTTTTTAACCCCTTTTTTTTTATTTTGCTATATTAACATATGGTGACATGACTTAATAAGGTAAGCTAAAAGAATGACTTAATGAAGAAAGTCAAGAGAAAGAGAGAGATTACATTTCTTCAAATAATAAGGCTGTTTCCCTTGTTTTGCAGCTTCTCTTTCCTTCTTCTTATGCTTAACAAGAATCTCTTTATCCGTATGTTTTGTGGATGCTGATTTCAATTGTTTGTCCTAAAATTTACAAAAAAGAATTAAAAAAAATTATATCTTAAAAATGAATTGATCAGTTTTAACTTAGTGAAAAACCACTTACAATCCATGCTAAACGTTCCTTCAACCCGCTAATAACTTCTGGATCCTTTGTTTTCTTCATTTGCTTTTTTAATTGCTATCAAGATCATGAAATAATAATCATCAAAAAGTTGTAAATTAAATAATAGTATCGAGTATTAGGGTATACATGGTTATGAATTTCTTAAAGCTACCTCTTTCTCTTTAGGGAGCTCACTCTCGTATAGAAAGTTATATCTTTTCTTGAATCTGTAAGATTTAGAAAAAATATAAGTGATTATATTATTTTTATTACTGTTGATCAAAGAAGTTTAAAAAAGATATAATCTTGGAGGTTATTGAACATTAAAAGGGCATGAATATCATGTAACAATCTAAACCATGATACAATTTATTGAACAAAACATAATGAACTTAATGGTAACAGAAGAAAAAAAAATGACTTAATAAAAGAAAGTCAAGGAAATGAGGGTAGAAAGGAGAAATTACCCATCTACATCAAGTGTTCCACATAATGATTCAAAACGAGGGTCACGAACAATCTGATTATAGAAGATAGGGAAAACAAGAAAAAGTTAAACCTCATGATTATCATAAAATTTTGAATTCTTTGATAAGGCTAGAGAGGATAATAATCAAGATGTTTGCTAACCTTTTTAGGAGCCTGAATGACTTCTCTAAATCTACCAACTGGTTTTTTGCTACTGATCTCCATTGGCCTTAAAAGACAGAAATAGATCATACTTAATCATTTACAACTCTGTGAAGTAACAACATGAATGAAAATAGTAAGTTGCATAGATCATATACCTATTTTTGTTCTCTCTTTTACCCTTTCTCTCTAATTTAGGCTTCTGATTGACTACATGTGACCCATCTGAACGTGCCTTCTGCAACTCTTCAAATGTAACATTTGCAAGCACCTCATGTATCTCTGTCTCCCCATCCTAATTGAAAATTCATTACATGTTTTACTTGAGTATATAACACATACCACCATTTACAAGAGATTGGTTCAACATGGATAATTGGATACATAATATATGTGGTAAGCAACCATAACAGCATCATAACAGTAATGCCACCATATACATAACTATGTAGTGATTGGTGAACAGAGGAGTGACGGTGGATTAGCACTCCTGATGATACATTCTTTACTTAATTTTGAACCTAATACCTTCCTCTTTGTGATGTTTATCGTAAGGTTCAGTAAATTATCAAAAATCTCCAGAAATAAGAGTTCTATATCAAATTTTCCATGGAAAATCAACTATGTGTATGTCCCTCTTCTTGCGGGAAAGAACGCGATAAACATAAATCCGAGCGAGCATTAGAAATTCAGCATATAAATGTGTATATTGAAACTCACATCTTCGGAAGCAGATTCTTCTTCTTCTTCTTCTTCTTCTTCTTCTTCATCGCTGTCTTTGAATTTGATCTTGCTCGAAGTAGGCATATCATCGTGGCGATTCTTCATGTTACTCTCTAAAAGTGCGAAAAATTCATTAGTTTCAACCAATTTAACCCGTAAAATCTCAAATTTTAACCGACAGCATTACAATCGCCATAATTACAGCTGCAAAAGTGTTTAGGTCGAATCGAAAAATAAAAATTCGATGAATTAAACACGGAACAGGAAACGAAAGAAAAAAGCCCGAACAGAAGTATAAAACCTAACCTGAGAAGCTAATCCTTCGTGCTCTTACAAGGAACGCCGCTTCTTCGCTTCACCAAGAGCTTATGACTGTGTGCTGAATGTAATCAATGGGGGAGGGCGGAGGGGGGAAGGCGGATTCAGAACAGAAACGTGGCTTTGTGAAAAGATACTGTAAACCCAATAAGCGCCCAATTAAGGTTCGAAATGTTTCATATTGAGCCCAATAAGCTTTAAGAGGCCTATAGACTATATATAGACTATGCAATAACTTCCAAATATAGTTGTTCACCCCGATTAAAAGGTCCATTATAACATTTTTAAAATAAGTTGAAAAGTATGTAAATTGTTGTTTACAGAAGGTCCTGATTTTCTTAACAATGTTCAATTATGGACTTAATCGGTTATGGGAGGTTCAATAATAAAATCTTGGATTTTGGGCTCGAGAACTACTACAATCATATATAGGAATCGGCAAGCATACATTTGTTGGATTGGATATAACTGAACTAGGATTTAACATTGTATGTTGAAAATTTTAAAGAATGGGGTTTTTATTTGGTTTGATAAGAAACCGGTTCAATTTGATTGTTAGTTTTAGTAGAAAAAAAAACTATCATTATGATCCATCACTTCTTCACATTTGTTGTCGAGACAAAAATTTTGGGGTTTTTCTGAAAGATTTTGACCACTTAAATGATCCCCATGATGGTCAAGAAATATGAAACGTATAAAAATATCGTTTTGACTCCATGCATGATCTCAAATAGCCGAAAAAACATATCATATCAATGGTAAAACGTTTTATTTATTAGGTTTTTTTTTTTCTGATCAACCATGAAAATATTGTTAAATTCGAAGATTGGAATCAATGGCAAAATACAATAAAAATTTGTGTATCTATAGATTTTTTAAACCAGTGTCCTTTCCAATCTATTTTGATGACCATTTACATAGAATTAGACATTTTAGCCTCAATACCAATATCGATACAATTCGGTTTCACCCAAGAGGCCAAAAGCGGTTTGCTTAATTTAAATAAGTAAATAAATATATAAACTTATTATATCGATTTTAAATTCGATATATTTGCACCTCTAATCAAAGCTTAAGCACATATAGGTCAAGATTGGTGGGTAGCATATTAAAGCAATGCCATCATAGGCCAAATATAATATAACTACAACCAAGTTGTTGATCATAGGCCAAATATAATATAACGATTGTTTTGTATATCTTATTTTGTTAGTGTAGTAGTGTCTATATGTCGATTTATGTGAGTAAGAGAGTGCGTATAGCAACACCCTTGTGACAACCCGAAATTTAATCTGTCATATTTAACCACTCCTTTCGTTAATATGCCTTGTTTTATTAAACTGTCTGTTAGCCTTTTTGGAAGAGGTTAATTAATGTAGGACTTTTATAATGACTTGGTAAGGGTTGAAAACAAATTAGAAACACCCTCATTAATCCCTTGAAAATTCTAGTTTCAACCAAGTCGAAATACGACCACTTAATCGGGTGCGACCAAAAGCCCCGTTTAGCGGCAGTATCGGGTAGATTTCCATTGAGCCCAAACTCAAGCACCTATATAAGGGAGAGTAAACTTCATTTACACTCTTTTCACCCTCTTTCTACACTCTCTCTCTACAACTTGTTTTCGAGCCAAAAACGTCCGTTTCGAGCCCCAAACTAGTAAGAAATCTATCCTAACTTGTTGTATAGCTTAGTTAACATGCAAATTCGTGTTTAAGACATCAAATAGGTATGTGTTTACGGCCCAAGAACACTCTTGGACCGTGAAAACCCTTAAGTGGGGTTTTTAAGCCCTAAAACCCCTCCAAACTACCCCTAAGGCTTAGATATGGCTAAATGACTTAAGGTAACGGACTTAGAACACCTTGAACTTAACTTTTGGGGAGTAAACTTGAGTTTACTGCCCAAGAACATGCTTGGGCGGTAAACTCCTCTTCATGGGGAGTAAACTCAAATTCAAGTGTTAGAAATGCCCTCAAACACCTCCTATGGCCTTGGAAAATGTCTAAAAGCAACCACCATTGAAGTAAAGGCATTAAACAATAATTAAACCAAGGAAATAGGAGTTTACGGCCGTGAACCCCCCTAGAACTGGTCCATGGGACGTAAACTCCCAAAAAGTGCCCAAATGGTGCCCTAACTTCTTCATTTGACTTGGAAAAATGCATAGAACTTTATTCTCTACCAATTAAGGCCTTAATACACCAAAGGAATGAACATATAAGAGTTTACGGCCGTAAAATCCTTGTTTAGGGCTGTAAACTCCCCAAATGGTCCATTTGTTGCCTTAAACCCATTCCCATGCCTTATATTTGGACCTAGCCTAATTCTATGAGTGAAATAAGACCATTTAGCATCCTATAACACCCCCACCATGAGTTTACGACCGTAAACTCATGGGGAGTTGGTCTTAGGGCCGTGAACTCTATAAAGAGTTCACTCTTGAAGAGTAAACTCCTTATCTAGGCCATACATACCCATAGATGTTACCCGGGACACCCCTAACACTTAATCAAAGTGTTTTCTGCACTTTAGGATGCGTATACGTGTTTAATTAGTATTATATTTACTAATTGTATATAAACATATGTCATCATATGTTAATAGGTCACTAAGTGTGTTTAAGTCTTTACTAGACACCGAGCACCCAATCGGCACCTTCGTTCGATCCACTTACAACAGGTGAGTTCATACACCTGAATTAACCTTTTAAATGTTTTTACATGCTTTTATGGGGGGGGGGAATACAAGTTAAACATGCCAGTTATCACATCAATCTCATGTGATATATAACCCGCATGTACAAGGATTTATTACACTGTCAACTGTTTTACCAAGTATGATACTGTAAATGGTTTTCCAAAACGTCTTTACCTGTTCAAAGCTTTTCTCAAATTGTCTCTAGCACTGTATGTTTTACTTCAAATTCAGTTACAACAGTATTCGAAACAAAGGTTTTTCTTAACTTATATTGTTTTATCAGAAAATACATTCAAAACGCGTTAATGAAAGGTTTTCAAAGGATTTCTAAAGGTTTTTCAAACTTATTTTACAAAAGAATACCAAGTCGTGATTTTCTCAAGTATAAAGGTTTTCCAAAGTTTCCATCAAAGTTTTCATCCATGTGTTTATACTCCTACTTTGTTAGATACTATTGCTTCGTTATACTTCTACTTAGTTAATGCTCCTACTTAGTTAAATACTACTACTTTGTTAACGCTTTTACTTCGTGATACACTTCTACTTTGTAATACGCTTCTACTTCACGATGCGCTTCTACTTCACGATACGCTTCTACTTGTTAACGCTTCTACTTCACGATACACTTCTACTTGTTAACGCTTCTACTTCACGATGCGCTTCCACTTATTAACACTCCTACTTTATTAATGCTACTACTTCACGAACCACTCCTACTTTATTAATGCTACTACTTCGTAAACGCTTATACCTTATTAGCATTTCCACTTTGAGGAACGCTTCTACTTCATGAAATACTTCTACTTTGTTAACACTTCTACTTAGTTACATGTATGCCTGTGCTTGTATAGTTATATAAATAATGTTTAAAGGACTTAAGAAGGCTAGTTCGCCATATTTCCTTTTCTTCGTTGAGATGTGGTCTGGTGGGATTGGATATCCGTCCGAAGGTCGTTTGATCATTAGTTACATAATATGTATACAAGCATAGACATATAGGTTTACATCAGTCAGTTCAGTTGTGAGTCTCTATTACTAGTCCAGTATTTTACATCAGATCTCACTATACGAGATGCATCTTCAGGACACGGCCTTCTCCGTTGTCTAGTTGGTAACCAAAGTCTCCTATAGGAAGAGCGGGCATTGTGCGTATAGATCTATACGGGATTGACACCCCCACACCCTGATTGCTAGCTACAGTCCACGGCCTACCAAGCCAAGGGATGACAGATGTCACATTCTTTCTGATGCTTGCAGGGCGTCAAGTTCTCTAGTGTCTATCAGTATGGTTACGAGTATCTCGGGGTTACCTTATAATTCATAGCCTTAAGGTAACGGGAATTAACACTGTATTCACTGTTTTTAGACCTTGCTAGACGTATCATTCATTTGATACTGTCTGGGGTCTGTGTCTCATCTCGTTAGACTGAGTCAGGCGCGTCGTTCATTCGATACTCTCCTGGAGTCTATGATTTCTTTTGCCTTAGTCAGCAGCATTTTCTGCTGAGGCATACGTTATTTTCCCTAATGTTTTTACTTGTGATATCCTTCTACTCCTTTAAAATCAAATACCATGTTTTGGTAATGATAATATTTTAGAAAGAATACTCCTTAAAACATAACATCGTCGGGTCTTGGTAGAAGACTACTTTTAATTAGAAAATATAGGATTTTCTGGAAAAGACTTTAATACACTGTTGATTCTAAACTACTACTTTTATAAAGTTATTTGAGTAAAATGACACTAAATACTTATGAACTCACCAGCATTTGTAAAAATGCTGATACCCGCTTTCAAATAACTGTGGTCGTTTGTTCACCGGTCATCACAACCATTACCGACGTAACCCTCCGAGAGATGATTTGCATAAGAATTCGGTATTACTTCTTTGAATTGAAAAGAAATCAATGGATCGGGGATGAGTTACGACACGAGTGTAGTCTTTAAAGACAATGCAAAGGGGTGATCCATGGATGAGAGTAGCCGGTAAGGATGGTGCCGGCGATGGTGAAAGGGGTTAGGTTTACAGAGCGTGTAATGAGTTTGGAGAGAGTATATTTCAGTTTATGGAACCAAATAGCCATTCTCCAATGTTAGGTGTGTTATAAACTACAAAGGGGGGGGGGGGGGGGGGATAAAGGGGAAGGAAAAAGTCAAAGATAATAAGAGAAAGGAAACATATAGGTGAGTCCGCTGGGTCAATTGTTTGACCAATTCAATTGGCAACAACATAGTTCGAGATAAGATGTCGACCAAAATATTTTGAATGCATACAATTATTGTACATATTGTATAAAAACTTGTACCTCTTAAAATTCAACAAAACATGCTAAATGCTAATTAAGGTATAAATATATATTATTTTAATGGGTTTAATAGATAAAAATTATATTTTTCCAGGAAAATAAAAATATATTATAACAATTGTAAAAAAGTATAAAATATAATCGGTAAAGATATTTTATATTATATTTTAATATGATCTTTGTAATTTCTTTAGTTTTCATATTGATATGAATATACATACTATCCTAATTTGGTTTATGATCGGTTTTAGAAATAGGGAGAATTTTATATATGCCCTTCTTAAACATCAAAATATCATATTTACCCAACTTAATTTCTAAATATCATATTTACCCTTTATAAAATTTATAAATATCATATTTATCCTTTATAAAATTTCAAAATATCATATATGTCCTTTTTACACATCAAAATATCATATATACTTTTCTTAAATATAAAAATATAATATATGTCATTTTTAAACATCAAAATATAATATATATACCTTTCTTAAATATCAAAATATTGTATATGTACTTTTTAAATATCAAAATATAAATGACAATATCTAAAATATCATTCATCTACAACATGATAATAATCAACAACAACAAAAACTAAACAATCAAAATATATATTCCATAGAGATGATTGATGATGAATCTTTTTGTTCGTCAAGGGGGTGATATTCCAACAATTTAAAAGTTCACATTTCATTATCATACACGTAAGAATAATATGGTTAAAATTTTTAATTATTATAATAATTCTAAGGTATAAAGAATGATTATAAAATATTAAAAATATTATAAAAAAAAGATTTGGGCAAATATGATATTTTGAAGGTTTATGAAAGGCAAATATAATATTAAGAAATTAAGCTGGACAAATATAATATTTTGAAGTTTAAGAGGGATATATATAGAATTTTCCATTAGAAATAATATCTCACCTCACTTTTTTTTTTTCCAAACGCAATTATTTTAAGTACACATAAAAAAAAAAAAAAAAAAATACATCTTGTCCGATTTCAACGCTATTATCCAATTTATATAAAAAAGGATAGGAAGATATTGAATTGTCGCGATGATATATTCAAAATTTCTTAAAAGAATAGTATATAAAATGGGTGTATACTAAAACATAATGTTTATTATACCGAAAGGATATGATACTATATAATAATATAAAATACTAAACATATTCAAGGGTGTAAACTAAAATCTAGGTGTTTTTTTCTAAAATGAGGCGTAGAAGAGGTAAACAAAACAATATTTAATAATTATTAAAAGAACATTAACTTTCATGATTTTATGAATAATAATATACTTTATTATTTTAATTATAATAATTTTTTGTTTCCTAAAATCAAATTAATTATTTAAAAATAATTAAAGATTATTATGTAATGATTAGTTTTTTTTTTTTTTTTTTTTTTTTTTTGAAACGGCAAATATAACCTACTCCTAAACTACACCTAAAATCCACCTATGTCCACGACGGGACTTGAACCCTCAACCTCAAGTAGGGAGGGCAAGGGCAAATCTAATTAGTAAAGGTTGTCCAACTACCAAATATGATGACATTTTAATCAATCTAAAAAAAAATGAACGTAAAACTAAAGGGAGTGGGTGTGGTACCACCTACGGTTTTATCACCTCAGCATGCAGCACACCGTCCTTTGGGTGTGGTTTAAACCGCACTCTCTCCATCCACGATTTTTTACTGCCGCACAATACTTCTCTTTCTCTAAACATTCTCTCTCCTAGGTTAATTTTCTGGTTAAAGCTTATATTGGGCTACAAAACCCACGACTAAAACAAATCAACATTAGTATTTTTTTTTTTATTATTATGTATTGTTACTAGATAATGAATAAAATATGAAAAGTATTTAATTCTTTGGGTTTATAATATATATATATATATATATATATATATATATATATATATATATATATATAGAGAGAGAGAGAGAGAGAGAGAGAGGGGGGGAAGAGTTATATGGAAATTGAATGATTAAGGCAACACATATTTGAATCAATGAAAACATGACAACACACCACTTTCACAATAACTTCTACAATACATTACTTGTAAAGAAATAAATGGACATGTGTCATTTGATTATTGGTTTCGGTAGATGTTGCCCTAGTTATTTGTTTTCCATAGAACTCATTCTTTTATATATATATATATATATATATATATATATATATATATATATATATATATATATATATATATATATAATTTGAAGTTTTTATTTAAATTACATTTTCTAAAAAAATTGTGGCACCATACCTAGTAATGTAATGGGCTTTTACTTTTAATTAATGAAATCTTTTGTTTTTAATTAAAACTAAAAATTTTAATTATTTAAAAATAATATATGGCACCACTTCTTGGGTTTGGCATCCAATCACACTTTTGTGGTACATGCTAATGTGTCACCTAAGTGGCAGTGTGGTAAAATAAGAGAGTGTGACACCACTCCCTTCTACCTAATTATCATTTTGCATGTGCATAAAGACTTGTAAACTAATTATCATCTTTTTCTAAAAATATGATATATATATATATATATATATATATATATATATATATATATATATATATATATATAATTGTAAATAATTGATGAGTGACACACAAATAATTGATGCATTGTTAAAAAATCATCATTCATTACTAGTTATGTAGACATATGGAGAGTAACATTTGTAATATAAATATGGGATAATGTTATAAAAAACCTTAAGTTTGGCAGAAAATGTCGGTTTTACCCTTTGGCAGATTTTTGGTTCATTTATACCGCAAACTTGTCATTTTTTTGTCGGTTTCGCCCTTGTTACCTGCAATAGCAGGTTTCCAGGTTATTATGAATTATTTTTTGCGAAAAAACCCTTAAGTTTACAAATATTTTGCAAAAAAACCCCTTAAGATTATAAACATATAAAATATAAATATATATATTCAAAATTTTATAAAACTAAATAGTTTTCTACTGAAACATATTTTTAGCTTTATGTACGGTAAATTTTATATTTGTTTGATATAAAGTTTTTATATTTAAATTTTAAAAAACTTACCTAGTTTTATCAAAATTTAAATATTTATTAATTAATACTTAAACTTTTCAAAGTAACATTAAAAAACGTCTATTAGCTAATAATAATATAACATTAGTGACATTCAATTAAGTTTTTTTAAAAGAAAAATAAAAATATTTTATATGTTTAAAAGGTTTGAATTTCAGAAATAATAAACTATCATATTTTATATAAAAATAAATATATTTATATAATAAATTAGACAAATATATTTATATTTTATATGTTTAAAATGTTTATATTTATTTTTGATGTTTAACATGTTTATGATATTTTTATAAAAAAATATGATAATATTATTATGTATTTAAACATATAAAAAATACGATATGTTAGTATTTCTGAAATACAAACCTTTTAAACATATAAAATATTTTTATTTACCTTTTAAAAAAATTAATTGAATGTACATGATACCATATTATTCATAACAACTATTTTAGCATAATTACTTATTAACTAACAAATGTTTTTTAATTTTGTTTTGAAAAGTTGAAGTATTAATTAAGAAATATATTCAAATTTTGTTAAAACTAGGTAAGTTTTTTTAAAATTTAAATATAAAAAGTTTATATCAAACAAATATAAAAGTTACCGTATGTAAAGCTAAAAATATATTTCAGTAGAAAACTATTTAGTTTTATAAAATGTTGAATATATATTTATATTTTATATGTTTATAATCTTAAGGGTTTTTTTGCAAAATATTTGTAAACTTAAGGTTTTTTTGGAAAAAAATAATTCATAATAACCTGGAAACCTGCTATTGCAGATAACAAGGGCAAAACCAACAAAAAAATGACAAATTTGCGGTATGAACGAACCAAAAATCTGCCGAAGGGTAAAACCGACATTTTTTCCAAACTTAAGGCTTTTTATGACATTATCCCTATAAATATTCCTCTATTATAAAGCATATGGAGAGTAACATTTGTAATATAAATATTCCTTTATTATAAAGAATACGATATAAAATAAGTTATATTTTTTTATAAGTGATATAACTTTTATGTTTTCTCTAACTTTTTTTTCTCCATCAAAGTTCATAACAAAAACTAATTTGGTTTAGTTTAAAGTTACCTTAATTACGTTAAATTTATAAAATATTATCAGCACGAAAGTTCTAATTAAAGTGATTAAAGAAGTGAAATCACATTTATCTTAATCAATATATGTAATTAAAGTGATTAAACAAGTGAAATCACATTTATCTTAATCAATATATGTATTATTTAGTAGAAACATTACTAATTATGAAATCATCATTTTCTTCATTATAATAAAATGATTTTAATAATAATTGTTAGTATAGTAATGAATTAATAATAATTATTCATTATGAACATTATAAACAACTAACGATTTTTATTATTATTCTAACATTTCTTTATGTATTCGAACTTTAATTTATATATACTAACATTTATTTATGCGTATTAACTTTTATTTTTGTATACTAACATTTATTTATGCATTTTAATTTTCATGCTTACAAATTTTTATTTACGTTTATAATTAATATAGTTATACCGAATATAGTGGTGTCATAATTATAATGCTTATTAAATTATTTACAAAGAAGCCGATTAATTTATATATCCGTTGTAACACCGTAAATTTCAAAACAAAATTTTTAAATTTTTATAAAACATAATTCATTTAATATTCATAAAACAACCATATTTAATTATCCAATTCAAGTAAATACAAAATCCCAAGATCACAAATGTATAAACTCCGTGCGTGTGTACGGATCAAGCCGGCGTCTTCCCGCGGTCGTCACTAGTACCTGAAACAATAACATCAAACACTGTAAGCACAAAGCTTAGTGAGTTCCCCAAAATACCATATATATAACACATATTAGCCACTCGAGGCTATAACTCTGTGGGTCCGTGCATCCAAACTCTGTGAACCCTCAGGTTCTAACTCTGTAAACATGCACAACATAAATCACATAGAAATAATGCAGTACAACACATAACATACATAGCATACAAATACTCTATCACATAACTCTGGTTACCTACTCAAGGTAAAGTATAGTGAGAAGACTCACCTCGCGTGTCTCGGTAAGTCGTGAATCCTGAAATCACTAGTGCTCGATCTCCCGAGCTAAAGTCCTCCTAAATCACAATACATCTCTAATTAACACTTTCCTAACTAAAGTTGACTACTCTTTAACAAGTCAACTTAGGTCAACATTGGTCAACGGTCAACTTTGACCGGACTCGGAGAGTGCACTATAGCGACTCGGCGAGTCTGAGCATATGCACTGATTTCCCTGAAATCCTCCCTTGACACCTCGAGTATTCTCTCTAACTCGACGAGTTCCACCTGGCATGAGTTGTGGGGCCACCACGACTCAACTCGCCGAGTCTCAAGAATAACTCGCCGAGTCCAACTTGACTCAGTCCACCTGTCCACTCTGACTTCCCCTTGACTCACTGAGTCAACCCTCCCCAACTCGGCAAGACCACTCGCTGTGTGGTCGGGCATTATTCATACTACTCCCTGAGTCTGTTCTTCGGACTCGGCGAGTCCGTGCCATGCAATGACTCAAACTTGCTCATAAGGTCAGATCCAGTCCATTAACCCATATATCCAGTCCTTCTAAGCTTATTTAGCACGTAAAGTCACTATCTTGATGCACATACAATCTTGATATGACCATATATGATGTTTTTGTCTCAAATACTACAACTCAAGGTCATAAACTCCATTGCTATACATAAAGCTTGATGAGTGAGGCTCTCTAGACCTCTATGGATCCAGATCTAGAGCCTCAACACAAGAAGGGAACTATTTGGCATCAAATCATCCCATAAATGTCCATAAGAAACCCTAAATCCCATTATACTTCACAAAACAGAAGATAAACCGAAATCATACCTCTAGATCGATGATCTAAGCTTCAAATCCACAGAATAGAAACCTCATTTGCTTCCTCTTGCCTAGAATCTTCTCCTTCTTTGCTAAATGACACACACAAGGTCAAGAATGCTTCCTTTCTCTCTCAAAACGTTCAAGCACTCAAGGGTTTTTCTCTAAGGGTTGGGTGAGCACAAATGACGGCCATAAGGCCCTTTAAATAGGTCTCAATCCCCGGAAATTAGGGTTTCACCACACAGCGTGGACTCGACGAGTCCGGACGCGAACCCGTGCCCAAATCCGCGATCCTACTCGACGAGTTTGAGCTCCAACTCGCCGAGTCCACTCACAATTTCCATAAATAAATCCAAAATAAATACCTGAAAATTCCGGGCTGTTACAATTCTCCCCCACTAGAACTAGACTTCGCCCTCGAAGTCTCACTCTGCAAATAACTCTGGATGCTGCTCTCGCATCTCATGCTCTGGTTCCCACGTCATCTCGGACCCTTTTCGATGCTGCCACTGAACCAAGACCAAAGGTACTTCCTTGTTCCTCAGAACTTTGATTTTCCGATCTCTGATGGCCACTGGTCTCTCAGCATAATTCAGGCTCGCATCCACATGAATATCATCTAGTGGAACCACTGCCGACTCATCGTCTATACACTTCCGCAATTGCGACACATGGAAAGTGTCGTGAATCTGCCCCAACTCTGCTGGCAAATCCAAGCGATAGGCTACCCTACCTACCCTCGCGACTACCCGAAATGGTCTGATATATCGGGGCCCCAACTTGCCCCTCTTCCTGAATCGGATCACTCCCTTCCAAGGAGAGACCTTCAGGAGCACAAAATCACCGACCTGGAACTCAAGTTCGGACCGACGTCTGTCCGCATAACTCTTCTGTCGACTCTGAGCAGTCAGTAACCTCTGTCTGACCTGCTGGATCTGCTCTGTCGTCTGAAGCACTATCTCCGTGTTGCCCATTACACGCTGCCCGACTTCTCCCCAACAAATGGGGGTTCAACACTTCCTCCCATACAACAACTCAAAGGGTGGCATACCGATGCTCGAATGATGGCTGTTGTTGTAAGAAAACTCAGCCAACGACAAATACGTATCCCAACTTCCCCCGAAATCCAATACACATGCTCGGAGCATGTCCTCGAGGGTCTGAATCGTCCGCTCACTCTGTCCGTCTGTCTGGGGGTTATATGCGGTACTAAAATGCAGCCTAGTACCCAACTCCTCATGGAACTTCTTCCAGAACCTGGAAGTGAAACGCACGTCCCGGTCGGAGACAATCGAGATCGGCACCCCATGCCGAGATACCACTTCCCTCACATACATCTCTGCTAACTTCTCTGCGGAAGAACTCTCACTGATGGCAAGGAAGTGAGCGCTCTTCATCAACCTATCCACAATCACCCAAATTGCATCAACTCCCCGAGCAGTCCTTGGCAATTTGGTGATGAAATCCATGGTGATCTGTTCCCACTTCCATTCGGGAATCTCCAATGGCTGCAACTTACCATGCGGTCTCTGATGTTCGGCCTTAACCTTACGGTAGGTTAAGCACCTCTCAACGAACCACGTAACATCTCTCTTCATATAGGGCCACCAATACTCCTTCCTCAAATCCAAATACATCTTAGTGGCCCCGGGATGGATCGAGAATTTCGACCGATGAGCCTCTTCCATCAAAATGGCACGCGCACCTCCCACGAACGGTACCCAAATACGCCCCTGAAAAATCATAAGCCCCCGACCATCAGTAACGAACTCCGATACCAATCCAACAACTCGCTATCTCTTCTGGTTTTCCAACCTCACTGCCTCAGCCTGTGCTCCTCGTATGGTTTCCAACACCGGAGTCATCACGGTCAAACGCAAACATACACCTCGCAATGGGGCACTCTCCGCCCGACGACTCAGGGCGTCGACTACCACATTAGCCTTGCCCGGATGGTACAGGATCTCACAATCATAATCCTTAACCACATCCAACCACCTCCTCTACCGCATATTTAGGTTGGGCTGATCCATCAAATACTTCAGACTCTTATGGTCCATGTATATCGTACACCGGACCCCATACAAATAATGGCGCCAAAACTTGAGGGCGAACACCACTGCCCCCAACTCTAGGTCATGGGTGGGATACCTCGACTCATGAGGCTTAAACTGCCTCGATGCATACGCTATCACATGCCCTCTCTACATCAGTACCACTCCCAATCCCAAAATCGATGCATCACAGTATACAACAAAATCCTCCATTCCCTCCGGGAGGGCTAACACCGGGGCCTCCCATAACCTTTGGCAAAGCGTCTCAAAGGAGGCCTGCTGCTCGGGGCCCCATGAAAAAGCAACACCCTTCCGAGTCAACCTAGTGAGTGACACTGCGATCTTAGAGAAATCCCTGATAAATCTCCGATAATAACTGGCCAACCCTAGAAAACTCCTGATCTCGGAGGGTGACCTCGGCGCCTCCCAACTCAACGCTGCCTCCACTTTGGCCGGATCGACCAATATCCCATCCTGGTTAACAAGATGTCCTAGGAACTGGACCTCTCGCAACCATAAATCACACTTGGAGAATTTGGCATAACGCCTCTCCAATCTCAGAACTCCAAGGATCTCCCTCAAATGCTCCTCATGCTGCTCCCTAGATCTCGAATATACCAAAATGTCATCAATAAATACGATCATCGACCGATCCAACATCGGTTTGCATACCCGGTTCATTAGATCCATGAACACTGCCGGAGCATTGGTGAGCCCGAAAGGCATCACCACAAACTCATAATGCCCATAACGCGTCCTAAACGCTGTCTTCTGGACGTCCTCATCTCGTACCCTCACCTGATGGTATCCAGACCTCAAATCGATCTTAGAGAACCAATATGCTCCCTGTAACTGGTCGAACAAATCGTCGATTCTCGGCAACGGGTAACGGTTCTTGACCGTCAACTTGTTCAACTCCCGGTAGTCAATGCACATCCGGTGTGAACCACCCTTCTTCTTTACAAACAGAATGGGCGCTCCCCACAGCGAGCTACTCGGCCGAATAAACCCTTTCCCCAGCAGCTCCTGAAGCTGCGAGGATAGCTCTTGCATCTCTGGAGGTGCATGACGATAAGGCACCTTAGCGATAGGTGCGGCCCCCGGGACCAAATCAATACCGAACTCTACTTGCCTCACTGGAGGCACCCCCAGCAACTCCTCTGGAAAGACATCCGGGAACTCACGCACTATAGGAACCTCCTCCACCGACCTCAACCTCCTGGAATCAACCCGCATATCTGACACGTACGCCACAAAACCCTTACAGCCCTGCTGTAGACACTGCCTCACCCTAGCGGCCGAACAAAATGCGGATCCAGAACGGGTACCCTCGCCGTACACTGTAAGAACTCCCCCACTAGGGTCTCGTATGGTCACTAGCTGCTGTTCGCAGTCGATAACCGCACCGAACTTGCTCAACCAATCCATACCCACGATGATACAAACATTCCCCATGGCAATAGGAACCAAATCAATTGGGAACTCAACACCGAAAATCTCGAGTACGCACCCACGGATCACCTCCGTGGCATATATTGCCTTCTCGTCAGCTATGGAAACTCTCAGAGACCGACTCAACGCCTCGCGACTAACACTGATGTGCTGACTAAAAGCCAAAGATACAAAGGACCGAATCGCACCCGAGTCAAATAATACCAAGGCAGGTACAGAATTCACAAGAAAAGTACCTACACATAACATAATATAAGCACAATATTTCAACATTATAATAAATACACAAAAGAATACATACCAGCCACGACATCGGGCGCTGCACGGACCTCCTCCGCGGTCAACTGAAATGCTCTCCCATGTGTCCTCGGCGCCTTGGCCTTCACTGGCCCACTCCCGGTAGCTCTGATGGCGGCAGGGGCAGATCCCTGAGCTGATCCCCGCAACTGCGGACACTCCGCCTTCCGGTGTTTGGTCTGGTTGCAGTGAAAACATACTGCAAACCCTTGGGGCAGTCCTTGGCCATATGCCCCTCCTTGCCACATTTGTAGCAAGATCCCGCTCTATACACTCCATCATGACCCTTGCCGCACTTTCCACAAGTGCGGCCCTTCTGGTTCCCTGATTTGGGATCAGCGGGCTTGGCCCGCGTGGCTGCCGGCTGGAATTGTGCCGGTCGCCGATCCCTCCCATGAGACTCAGCCTCTTCCCTAGCCTGGGTCTCCAGCTCGATCTCCCTCTGCCGGGCATTTGCCTGAAGCTCAGCAAATGTCCGGTATGGGGAGTTCGCCACGAACTCCCGAATTTCCCGTCTCAAGATACTCAAATATCAACTCATACGTGCCTGCTCAGTGGACACGTGCTCAGGGCAGAACATTGCCCTCTCGTGAAACATCCTGGTAATCATCGTAACATACTCAGTGCCCTGCTTGAGGGTCAGAAACTCCTGGGCCAAACGCTCCCTCTCCACCTGGGGAACGTACTCATCACAAAACATGGCAGTGAACCTCTCCCAGGTCACTGCCGCAAGCTCAGCAGGTGAAAAGTGTGTTGTGACAAACTTCCATCAGTCCTTCGCTCCCAAGTGAAGCTGGTTCAGCGTGAACCGTACTCTCAAATGCTCAGGAGATGAGCAAGTGAAGAAACACACCTCTATGTCAGAACTCCATCTCATGGCCGCCACCGGGTCCTGGATCCCATCAAACTCTGGTGGTTTCGTGTTGCTGAACTCCCGGAATAGCAACGCGTCACCACCCTGCGGCCTAGCAGCAGCAACAGCTGCAGTGGCCGCCGCAACCGCAGCCTCAGAAAGAGCGGCATAATGCTCGTCGAAGGTCTCGATCAACGTGGTCTTAATAGACCCGAACATCTCTGGTATCTCTGCCCTGATGACCGCAGCCACCTCCTCATGAATGATCTGTTGGATCTCCTCATCACTAGCCCCGACACCCTCCGGCATATGACGTGTCCTCACCATGATCAACCTCTGAAATACAACATACGATAAATTAGAATCCGCTCGAGCATACTCACACTCGACAACCCATCCATCCTTGATTCTTGGTATTCCGAAGATTCTTACTTGGATCGTGCACCGCCCCTGTGCTTTCAGTAGTACGGGCCCAATACTACTGTCCACACCGTCTCAGTACACACCCCAAATCCTCCTCTTCGGATCCTAAATTCCAAGTACTCTATCACTCTCTAACAGATCTCTCATAAGCTCCTCGCTGCTACCTATTCACTCTCAAGCATCTCATAGCAGCTCACATCTCCCTAAGCTAAGGCATCACAAATCAGGGCACTCTAGTCCTAATAAGAATACCTAGCCTACTCTAGCAAGAGAATACATCATAAACATATAATATAAGGGTATTTTGGGAAATCACCATTTGGGCGCTGACTGATCGTACACACGTTTCTTCCTTGAATTTCTCTAAAAATCTTTTACTCTTAGAAAAGTTTAGTTTTCTTTTGAAAATATTTTCCAAATCCTCAGTTTGAGTTCAAATACTCCCGAAGGTGTACCCGAATCCCTTAAACCAAGGCTCTGATACCAAATTGTAACACCGTAAATTTCAAAACAAAATTTTCAAATTTTTATAAAACATAATTCATTTAATATTCATAAAACAACCGTATTTAATTATCCAATTCAAGTAAATACAAAAATCCCAAGATCACAAATGTATAAACTCCATGCGTGTGTACGGATCAAGCCGGCGCCTTCCCGCGGTCGTCACTAGTACCTGAAACAATAACATCAAACACTGTAAGCATAAAGCTTAGTAAGCTCCCCAAAATACCATATATAACACATGTTAGCTACTCGAGGCTATAACTTTGTGGGTCCGTGCACCCAAACTCTGTGAACCCTCAGGTTCTAACTCTGTAAACATGCACAACATAAATCACATAGAAATAATGCAGTACAACACATAACATACATAGCATACAAATACTCTATCACATAACTCTGGTTACCGACTCAAGGTAAAGTATAGTGAGAAGACTCACCTCACGTGTCTCGGTAAGTCGTGAATCCTGAAATCACTAGTGCTCGATCTCCCAAGCTAAAGTCCTCCTAAATCACAATACATCTCTAATTAACACTTTCCCAACTAAAGTTGACTACTCTTTAACAAGTCAACTTAGGTCAACATTAGTCAACGGTCAACGGTCAACTTTGATCGGACTCGGCGAGTGCACTATAGCGACTCGGCGAGTCTGAGCATATACACTGATTTCCCTGAAATCCTCCCTTGACACGTCGATTATTCTCTCTAACTCGACGAGTTCCACCTGGCATGAGTTGTGGGGCCACCACGACTCAACTCGCCGAGTCTCAAGAACAACTCGGCGAGTCCAGCTTGACTCAGTCCACCTGTCCACTCTGACTTCCCCCTGACTCACTTAGTCAACCCTCCCCAACTCGGTCGCTGTGTGGTCGGGCATTATTCATACTACTCGCCGAGTCTGTTCTTCGGACTCGGCGAGTCCATGCCATGCAATGACTCAAACTTGCTCAAAAGGTCAGATCCAGTCCATTAACCCATAGATCCAGTCCTTCCAAGCTTATTTAGCACGTAAAGTCACTATCTTGATGCACATACAATCTCTATATGACCATATATGATGTTTTTGTCTCAAATACTACAACTCAAGGTCATAAACTCCATTGCTATACATAAAGCTTGATGAGTGAGGCTCTCTAGACCTCTATGGATCCAGATCCAGAGCCTCAACACAAGAAGGGAACTATTTGGCATCAAATCATCCCATAAATGTCCATAAGAAACCCTAAATCCCATTATACTTCACAAAACAGAAGATAAACCGAAATCATACCTTTAGATCGATGATCTAAGCTTCAAATCCACAGAATAGCAACCTCCTTTGCTTCCTCTTGCCTAGAATCTTCTCCTTCTTTGATAAATGAGACGCACAAGGTCAAGAATGCTTCCTTTCTCTCTCAAAACGTTCAAGCATTCAAGGGTTTCTCTCTAAGGGTTGGGTGAGCACAAATGATGGCCATAAGGCCCTTTAAATAGGTCTCAATCCCCGAAAATTAGGGTTTCACCACACAGCGTGGACTCGCCGAGTTCGGACGCGAACCCGTGCCCAAATCCGCGATCCTACTCGGCGAGTTTGAGCTCCAACTCGCCGAGTCCACTCACAATTTCCATAAATAAATCCAAAATAAATACCTGAAAATTCCGGGTTATTACATACGTACAAGGACCGTGTGACGTAAAAAGCTACGATTAAAATGATTGACTTTGAGCTAAAATCACCAAAAGAAAAATCAGAGTACCTTTTAAGATATGAATTTCTAGATAAAAAGAATGCCAAAAACGAAGTTTGTACGGAGAGTTATGTTTTTAGCAAAAAATCATTTAATAATGTAAAAAACAGGGACGGAAAATAAATTCAAAATTAACCGATAGAGTCTAAATGAAAGTTGTAGATATCGTCGAGAGCTTTCCAAGTATATAATGATCGTAAAAAACGGAGCTCGTATGAAAAAGTTACAAATTTTACAAAATATGTGTTTTGCGCCACGTGCGGTGTGCGACGTGCGCTTCTTGAAGGTGAAAATGCGGACCACAAAGAAGCTGACACGTGGCACAAATCGACAAGCGAGACGTTGGCTTATACGTGCGATGTGCACTCCATTTGCATGGGGGTGCATGTCCAAAAGTCACCCTATAAATAGATGAAGCCTTTCATCCCATTCCTCACATCATACAGAGCATTTCTCTGAAATCTCTTTTCTCAAATTTCGATTTCTTTCAATTCTAGCCCATTTTCTCTTAATTTAATCTTCGATGAAACCCTGCGATTCCTGAAGTAGTAGTAGCTAGCGAGTAGAAGCTTTGTTAGTGCAATTTCCTAACTTTTGTTAGGAAAAACCTCTGTAAGTTAAGCTACACTTTAGTATACTCAATGTAACTTATATTTATAGTCATAAGTCGTTATTATGAACCTATAAATAAGAATTATCAGTGATTCTAAAGTCATAATACTGATTAATCCACTTACGGTGGGAGTGTCTACAATGGTCACATTGACTTGGTTGTTGGATTTTAGAAAGGTTGTTATGCCAAAATGGTCTTGCCTCCCAACCGTCTTGCCTGGCTGATCCTTACTTAATACATCTTTATGTAGACATTGGGATTAGTGAAGATCTGAACTATTATTAGTCTCCTCAATCATTAGACTAAAACTTTGTATTAATTATACTTAAGTCACATCAAGGAATATCTAAGGTGTTTAGCAAAACTTTGCCCAGATCACCAGTCACCCACCTAAGTCAGGTGAGTGCAATATTATATAATAATATTAAAATTAGCATTACTGAGAAGTATTAAAATGAACATGATTTTATACAAGTATTAAATATATGTTGGGAATCGTATATATATATATATATATATATATATATATATATATATATATATATATATAATATTATATATAATGTGGTATGTGTGAACCAGATGTGGTTCTATTTTATGTTAGGATAAATAGATAATATTATATAATAATATTAAAATTAGCATTACTGAGAAGATAAATGAATAATAATACCTAATACTTTGTATGGAATATATATACACACTAAAGATAGGTTAGTGTCACCTAAGAATAGAGTTGGTATTAGAAGTTTGTTGTAGGCATTTTAATATAGTCTATGGATAAACTTAGATTTATGGAAGATACATAGTTCAATTAAGTTTGATATAAGGCAGTCTCATTAGGAGAATGTGTGTAACCTAGGAACGGAGAGTAAAGTTCTATTTCATGGCACTTTCAGGTGTCGATGTACTGTAGCCCCGTACGGGAGTAAGATATAGTATTCCCTTTGGGATAACCAGATATGGTGTGTCCCAATTAGACAACCGTAACATCCAGAACTCTAAGGTGCTAAATTTGTTCAATTATTTCTTTCTAAGGGTCTTCATGATGTGAGATCTTAGGGGTCACATCATGAGTGGCCGTTGACCCTATGACTGGTGTTTTAGAGCCTCACGACGTGAGACATAAGGTCTCATGATGTGAGCATGGCTTAATGACTCCAACCTGAATTTTCAAGTATTTAAGGGAATGAGAGGCTAGGTTTTCCCCATCCTCGACCTCTCTCACTCTCTAAGCCTCTGGAAACCCTAGTTTCCATATCACCTTGAGTTGTTGAGCATTTTTCTTGTAGAAAGAAAGGAAGAAGAAGTATCTTGGGAAGGAAATTGCTTAGGATCACCATCATCATCAGCTTTCATCTTGTTTGGACCATTGTAAGTATCAAGACTCAAGATTTATTTCATTTCATGCCTAGATCTCGGCTTTTGGTCCATTTTCTTATGATTTGGCTTGGTTAGACGTGCATACACTAAGCAACTACAGTAATGATGTCAATTTCATATAAGGAAAACCCTAGGCTATCAGGCATCATATAATCATGAAATTCTATCATGTAATTCCTGAAGATCCCTAGCCTAGTACTAGCATGCTATTCTATCATATCATAATATCAAATATCCGTATGGTATTTTGGGGTCTACTTACTGACTCCGGCTGATCGTACACTCTACATCCACCTTTAGTATTTTCAAAAACCATTTGAAAATCTTTTCCTTGATTTCTGATTGGATTCACACGAGTGTTCCACCAATTCACTCAAACCAAGGCTCTAATACCTACTTGTAACATCCATAAAATTCAAGCAAATTTAAAACTTTTTAAATCATTCAAAAACCAATAATTATTACAGATTTGTTCTCAAAATGGTTTCATGTCAGATATTCCATAATTAAATCATAAAAATAGAAGGAGGTGCACGATCACCCCTTCGCCTTCCCACGATCCTCAGAAGAACCTCAAACATAATCAACAACTATAAACCCGAAGCTTAGTGAGTTTCCCCAAAATACCAACGCCATACAAATCATAGCTATATCATAGCAAACAAATAAACAACATGCATAATGAGCCATCAACCTGACTGGACTGTCTCGAAAGGCCATCAGTCTATCTGGACCGCTCTCCGAGCCATTGGCACATCTGGACCGCCTCTCAGGGCCTTCAGCCTATCTGGACCCCTCGTTAGGCCTTCGGCCTGACTAGTACGCCTTAACCGGGTCTGCAGTCTATCCGAACCACCCTAGGTATGTTGGCCTAGAGCATAAAGCATGGCCGCCTCAACCCAACCCCTAATCAAAAAATCATGTGCACATAAATATCATATGTTGGCATATATAACAGTCAAACTGGTTTAACAGATTACTAGCATCATCCTATATACCAGGATACCGACCTAACAAGTCACTAACATAGCATCATCCTATATACCAGGATATCGACCTAATTGGTCACTAACATAACATCATCCTATATAACAGGATACTGACCTAACATGTCACTACACATATCAACATGCAATAAACCCGGATATAAATCTGAAAAGGGCCGACATTAGTGCCTTCGACCCTATCAGTATAGTGAGGATAACTCACCTCACAGTGTCGATCGAAACTGAAATATCAAACTCTCGAAATATGGCTCCAAACACCAACACCTAGAACCACCAATGATCCATTTCCATAAATACCTAATTTACCAAAATACCCTCATAAGTCAATTGGTCAACCTTTGGTCAAAGTCAAAGTCAATGGTCAAGATCAACAATCCATGTTGACCCAGCTCGTCGAGTGTAGCCTACTTACTCGTCGAGTTCTTCCAGTACTCAAGAAATTGTGAAAACCCTAGTTGAATCGCTGAGTTTCCAGACAACTTGTCTAGTCCATGTGGTGTCTAAATGTCGAGAAAAACCTAACTAACTCGTTGAGTCATCTCGTTGACTCGCCGAGTCCATGCAGAAACCAACAACGACAATCTTCATTTGACTCGTCGAGTTGACCATGCAAATCATCGAGTCCCTTTAGTCTATTTCTCATTCAGATGTTTTAAGCTACCCTAAAGCTCTGACTTGTAGATCTAGCATCCTAAGGCATAGTTACCACATAAAGTTGCAAACTTTATGTACATGCAATGTCTTAAAGTCCCAAAATCAAGCCAAAGGAGAAGTTTTAAGTAAGAAGAAGGCCATAACTTGCTAAAGGCTATAAATTTATAACTATAAGGGCTAAAGGAGTCCATATCTAAAGTTACAACTTCATATCATGCCTAAAACTAGGAATAACTCCACAACAAACTAAGAATAGCCCTAAACCTTAGCGTGAAGATATCTAGCCAAAGAGAAGTTAAGGTAACGACTTGTTACCTTCCAGATGATGGTAAGATGAAGTAGAAATCAGATCCACAAGCTTCTCCTTGCTCCAAGCTCCTTAGACTTCAAGCTCTCTTCACAAAATCCACATTCCAAGCTTCTTAACACACAAAAATGGAGAGTAAACACATTTAGGGTTTTCCGAGCTTAAGGGGGAAGATAAGGGAGGTAGTGGGAGGCTAATGACCCTTTAAATAGAGTGTGAAACCCTAAAAATTTGGTATTCATTCCCCACCTCATACTCGTCGAGTGGGGTCCTCCAACTCGTCGAGTAGAAGTCATAAATCATGTGGGCTCACCAGGTTCGACACGACGATTTGGGGCCTCCAACTCGTCAAGTTCCCTCTTTAATGAATACAAAGCTTTTAAAAATTATACCTGGGATTCAGATGTTACAACTAGCAACCTGCATTAGTAGAATTGCATATTCGTGACCTAACTATAATGGAACTTTAGCTTTAGCTGGTCGTGACCAAGAAACCACCGGTTTCGCTTGGTGGGCCGGGAATGTTGTAAATCAATTGTAGGTTTGAATGAAATCTCACCAAAAAGGTTCGATTTTTCATCATTGATGGATCCTATCCCAAAAAAGGTTCATATGTTTTTTTACATCTAAGCTCATTTGATTTAGTTAGTGTTCCTTTTTAACTATATTAAAAGTAATGGGGTCAAAACATGTGGTTGTTTATAATAATTGAGTGTAATTTCCCACATAACAATGTCTACAAGATAACATAAACTATTACAAAACAATATTTTTCAGAAAATGTAACAACTTTGATCTATTTCCAAATTTACCCACATAAAAAAGTGAAATTCTTTCATTTATGTATAAATTAAGATGAGCAATAAGTTATTATTGAATATAGTTGGCAAAACCAAGATCTAGCTATATTTTATTGATGATTATTGAGGCACAAAAGGACAAAACAAACCCATAAGTAATCAACAATAGGGGCATATTTATATTATATTTATCGCACTTGATCCTTATACAACTGTTTGAGCTTAGTTTGGAGTAGATTTATGCAAATGACCACTAATGTCACACCCTCGGCTGAGGCGGTGGAACACGCCAGGATGTGCGACTAAGTACATGGATCATAGCTAAACTGATTATATAGCACAAGAACAACAATAAACAAAATAGCATTCGAGTTCCATATTGATATTTGAATACAAGGTTTTTACATATAAAAATAACACATGAATTGCATTAACAGATAGGAATATAATAAAATAACATTTAAACTAGGCAACCTGTAATGCAATCCATCTTGAATGTCTGTTTAGTGATTTCCTAAGAATACATGTAGTTTTGAGGGTCAACACAGGGTTGGTAAGAGCTACAGGTTTTCTGCTGACCACAGTAATACTTTTAAAATGTCCAAAAAGTATTATCTTTGTATGAATAACAATAGTTGAAACAGTATTTGCAATGAGTCTTTAAAAGCCAAAATGTGTCTTTGTATAAGTAAATCCATAGTTAAAAAAATCATGTTTGTAAAGAATATTTGACCTTGAGAACTGAATTGTACTGTTACATAAGTAACTCCACACTTAAAATAGTTTTGAAAGCAACCAAGCCCATGGATGTAGTGAGAGGGAGAGATGTTCTAATTAATGTTTATAGTGAGTTCTATAACCGAGCTATGTGACTAAAATGTACCCCCTACAACACTTCATTGGACGTTGTAGTGAAAGTTGTAGACACCTATCACCTGCTTCGATTGATCGGTAGAGGTTGTAGCTAGCAACTGCAGGTGGGGATGTTAACCCCGTATAGATATGTACATACGTATCTCGCTTTGAAGATTAACAATTATAGTAATGTGGGTATGCTAAGTGTTTAGACTCAGCTAATGAATAATGCCTCACTAAAAATCCCTTAACTAAAAAGTCTGTGAATAGGTCTCAACCCTAACTTAATTGTGAATAAGTCACTAGGTATAATGAATATCGTTGTATGAGGTTTATAAAAATCGAGTATGTTTGACATGTTTGCAAAAATGTGGTGTGATCGCTTTTATAAAAATGAATGTTTCAACTTAATGAACATAGGTACATGTACAAACGTTGTATACTTAAACATATAAATAAACATGCATAGTAATAACTTGAATCCTTGAAATACTACATAGTTTCATAACGTGCTTGTTATAATATGCCATGTCACATAAAATCATATAATTTTGTATCGTATAGTATTTGTTTTGCGAAATGGTTATTTCATGATAAAAATAACCATAATACGTATACGGAAAATTTATACTACTTTATTCGTAACAATATGGTAAATTGTTAAATAATAATATTTTTATAAATTAGATTTATTATATTTTCACATAAAAAGGAAATTGCTTTGTATAAAAAAAATATTTAGGTAGATGTATCCCCCCTTCTTAAATAATTAAAATATTAAAAATGGGTCGTATCACTCACCCTTGAAGTGTGAGTTCAAATCGTTCGAATTTGGTTTCTTCGAGAAGCTTGACGTGAGAAGTCGTAAACCCACAATTATAAACTTTAAAATAGTCTCGTGACCATTTCGTAAACAATTGGAATTATTGGGGACTGATTTGTAACTTCGCTAAAGTATAGGGGCTTTTGGTAATTTAATTAAGTGGTTAGGACTGTTTTGGTGAAAGATATCAAACCAGGGGTTGTTTTAAACAAATGGATTCAATAATTGGGGTTGGGACTGATTTTGAATAAAGAGTTTAACAGTGGGGGCATTTCGGTCCTTTCACACACTAAATGAAATTAGGATTTAAATTTACATCCCGTGTTTTCGTTTTCTTTATTTGATCGGACATATGAAGGAAAAGGGGATACGAATCGAATGCCAAAGCAGTGAACAAAGACGGGAGATGGAGGCTCGCAAGCTGCTCAATCCGGATTTGCGTGATCGATCGATTGCGAACGAGGATGTCGTCTCCTGGTGTTTGGCGAGGCCGAAGAAGAGAAGGATCGAAGCGGTAGGGGAAGAGGTGTACGAGGGTAGCGGTGTTGCTTCCAGTTCTTCGGTCTTTGCAGACTAGAAGAAGACAGAAGGCAAGAGGAAGCTCGCAGCGACTAATCAGGGGATTATTGGGGTCGATTGCTTGCGAAGGCGGTGTTTCCGGGGATCGATGGGGCCGAAGAGAAGGAAAGGGGAAAGCAGCGAAGCGGCTGGGATTTCGGCAGTGGAGCTCGACGGAAAAGAAGAATGGTGCGATGGGCGAAAAGGGAAAGAGATTCAAGGATTCTCAGATCGATGCTTTGGTGTGGCTGTTCTTGTCTGCTCTTCTCGTGATTCGATCGGAAGTAAACGCGAAGGAAATAGGAAACAGTTGGATTCAAGGGTAAGGACGAAGCAGCAACCGATAATCCTCTTGTTTTTTTTTTTTTTTTTTTTTTTTTTTTTTTTTTTTTTTTTTTTTTTGATTTGGCATCCAATACAAAGGATGATGACACTGGCAGAATGGTTGATGAAGGGTGTTGTGATGATGTTTTGACAGGGAATGAAGAAGATGGTGATCAGAAGATGTTGAAGTGTTGTTCTCGTTTCCCTTGCACGATTAATGAAAGGGAATGGCAGCAAGCAACCCATCTCTGGACCGGTACGATGCAGTATGATAATTGTAGGCTTCTTTTAGTTAAATGAAGACTCCAAAGTTGTGCAAATGATTGGTAAAGTGTATATGTTTGATTTTGTTTTGGCTGTCAATTTAGGAGGTGTATTTGATTTGAACTTAGCAACAGTGTATTGATTTTATGATTCATGTATTTGTGTGATGTATTCGTTTAATTATTTATGTATTTTGTATCATGTATTGGTTTCATTATGTATGTTATGCGTTTATTTGTTTAATTTGGTATGTATTATTGAGAATTTATATTGGTTCAATAATTATGTATTTTGTTTATGTGTGTATTTGTGTATGAATTTATTGATCGGTGTGGATATATATTTTTAATAGATTTAATATACACTCTTATTGTATGTATGTGTATATTGGTTGGAGACATTTTATAAAAATAATACATACATAATATTCACACACTTTGATATTAAAAAAATTTCATGTATGTTTGTAATATATATAAAGAAATTGAATATTTATACATAGTAAGTGTCCAAAATTTGAAATATATAGTATTAATTGCTATTTGGAAATGTTACATAACACACACACACACATATATATATATATATATATATATATATATATATATATATATATATATATATATATATATATATATATATATATATAGGCCTTGCTATTATACGTCTTATAAACTTTTTTCACATTGATTATATAAATTTTTTAAAAGTGCTTGCTTAAGGTTCAGGTCGTGGTGAATCCAAAAATGTAGACATAATTGAATTCTTTTATACTGATCTTTGTGAAACGTCGTATAAAGTTTCGCGTTTAATTAAAATGAAAACCTCTAATTTTTTACTTTTATAAATATTTTTACAAAAATATTTCAAATATGAAATTAAATATAGACTATAGCCGGAGTCCAAAAATACTTTTGGAATTACCAATTTTGGTATGCAAGTCCTTCAACGGATAGAAATAGTTTACTCGTTTTAAGAAAAAACGTATTATATTGGTTTTAGATTTTTAAAACGGTCGTATATTGTCACACCCCTAAATCTGAACGGCGGAAACATTCAGGGGTGGAGGACTACATGTCAAGTATCACAACAATGCATAATAGTAATCAAAGTACAACAACCATTGTATTACAAAGTTTTAAGTTTTACAATTGTGTTCAAAATATAATGTATATGAACTCAAAGTACAAGTTTAAAAGACATGAGTTTATAAATCTCCGTCTTCTCAAAAGTTGTGGTTGTACCTGTATCACTGTTTCCTTGAGAATATACAAGTAGAATTTTGGAAAAGTATCAACAATTAAGTTGGTGAGTTCATAAGTATGTTATGAAAATATTATGTCATTTGTTTTTCCGTAATGTAAATATGTTCACCCAGAAAAATCATATATCTTCTGCTGTATATGTATTTGTATTCCGAAATAGTATAGTTTTAAATCCTCATAAAACTATAAAAAGTATGTTTTCTCTGTATTTCAATAGTATCCTGTATTTCTACCTGTACAAAGCTGTAAATATCAAGATTTTACCCTTTATAGTTTTATTATTATAAAACTATGTGAAGTTGTTTACTTATTATTCAATACCAAATTGTGAGTTATCATAACCATATTTGATGACCTAAGCCTCTCTTGAAACACAACATTCTTCAGGCGTTGTAAAATGGTACGACAGTTGTTACCCCAGGCCTGCCGGCCTAGCTGTTGCAAGCAGTTTACGTGTGAGATTGTCAGTCCCGTGTTGATCTATAGACAAGTGTCACGCTGTCCTTCCAGGAGACTCTGGTTATAATTTTCAGGAATTTTGATTAATACTTAAATAAGTACTTGAAGCGAGTCTCACAAAAGCTATATTAATAATATGTAAGTTAACTATATGAATAAATAAGTTTCATAAACTATATAAAATATAGTTTTATATGTAGTAAAGTATTCCATTTGTTTTCTGATGATTGTTTATATGTTTACTTTATGATAAAGTATTCCATTTGTTTTCTAATGATTGTTTTACATGTTTACTCTATTAGTATTTTATACTATGTTTATGTGTTTTGAAACTTGTAATCAAAGAATGAGTCCTCTAAACTATACCTATTATAGTTTAGCAGTTTGTTTTACTGAAAGAATCTGTGATACTATTATTCTATGAAATTCTCTGTTTGTACCCATGTATTATCAAATAGTTTGTAAACTATTTTATATTTATATAAATGTAATATTTATATAATTGTGATTAATTAGACAATCGATTAAATAACTTTACCCTAAGTCCACAACCAAACAAGGAACAGGAAATGGGGTCAAATTATATATTTTGAATCTTCTAAATCCAAATTATATAATTTACACATATATAAATATGTAATTTTATCAATTAAAACAATTTAAAAGTATTAAAAACATTTGAAAACTATTATGATATTAACACAATTTTATTGTGTTTCACTTGTATTTCACCCCTAAAAACTATACAGACTAAGTAAATATGGGGGTATGAGCTCACTTGATAGGTGGTAATTTGGATAACATTTCGTTTTCTGGAAAGGAGTTTATTTGATGAAAAACCGGCTTTAATTGGGTAGAGTTTTGGGCAGAGAAGGTTGTTTTTCTCGGGAATCTCGGGGCTTCAGGGCTTGCTCATGGTTTTAGATATGCTTCACGGGCTTTGGGGGTTGTATAAAAGCTTATGGAAGTGAAAGGAGTGAAAAAGATGGAAAATGGTGTAAAATGGATTAAATCCAAGAAGTCTCGCACCCTTTATATAGGGTTGCAAGGGTGCGGTCCGAAGATGAGTCAGCAGCGACACGCGTCGTCAGTAGCGAGGGCCACGAGGCCGAGATCCGGATGCGAAACAGGGAGGTGAGTGTGCGTCGGATGGCTATTGGACCGAACTTTGGTCCAATCAGGAGGTGCTACACGAGACTTCGGTCCAATCAGGAGATGACACGTAGCGGACACAGGGAGGCCTCACCTGCGAGGTGACATGGCAGAAGGGTGACCATGCGAGTTTTCCCGGTTTTCAACATTTTTTCGATTTTTGTGCCAAAAACTTGCGAAATTCACAACTTTCGCATACGAACTCCGTTTTTAAAGTTTTTATATGCACACGTAGGTAAAATTGTACTCTACGACTTTCGTTTAGACTTCGTCGGCTAATTTTGACTTTATTTTTAATATTATTATTTTTAACAGACCGAAATAGGAAAAATCTGTTAAAAATTCATAACTTCTTCATCTGAAGTCCGTTTTCGTCAGAATTTTTACCGTTGTACTACTATTTACGAGACCTTCGATTCTCATTTAGGTTGGGTCGGCTAAAAATCACTCGATCTTTATTTCGAATTTTTAGCTGTATACTGCTATACTGAAACTTAGAAAAATCACAACTTCGTCATACGAAGTCAGATTTTGGCGTTCTTTTTATGTAAGTTCTCGGTTTAACATAAACTACAAATTTCATTTAGATTGTTAAGGCTAAAAAGCCTTTTATTGAAAATTTAGTTTTTACACTGAACCGTGTTTTGCCGATTTTGTCGTGGATCTTCGATTAGTCATAACTTCTTCATTATAATTCAGATTTTAGTGTTCTTTATATTTTTGGAAACCTTATTACAATCTTTACCACTTGGTTCATCCCAATAAAGATTGTCTAATAATTTATTTTTAAGGGTCAATTATGTAAATATACACAGTATGCTAAAATTTCTCTTTATTATTAGAAGGAAATACAAACTGACCTACATTATTACATAGGTTTGCAATAACGGTTTGTTACATATCTTTTGCATACAAACTCCGTTTTGGACGTTCTATATATTTTCAGAAACACGGAATCACGTATTTCAAGACTAAAATGTTTGCTTTGCTCATAACTACTTAATACGGAATTTCCGTTACTCAAACGCATTCCTTAGGTTGTAGTTTTGAGCTGTTTGATTTGTTTTCCATATTACATATTTGGAAGTAAGATACCATATGGTATCTTTTAATAGTTGAAATAACTCATTTGTTTTACATTAGATGCACTGAAACTGAATGAGTCAAATTACCAAGAGACTTATTATGAACTTGTCCATTCACAGTTTTTTACCTAAATTTCGGGATGTCACATTGCCTCCCTATTAAGGGAATTTCGTCCCGAAATTATTATGTTCTAGATTATTTTGTTCCACTATCATTTTGTTCTACTAGTGAAGGGAACACCGCTGATTATTTGCGGATACCTTTGTTTCATCTAACCCTTACGTTCCCAAGTAAGCTTCGGCTCTCAGTGAGAGTTCCGTTGGGTGTTTACTATAGGAATACGGATTTTGTTTGAGGCTTTTAATTTCTTGATCCATGATCTCCACCGGTTCCTTCGCGAAATGAAGTTTAGTGTTGACCTGGATCTCATTGAGAGGAAAGACAAGGTTCTCATTAGAGAGACATTTCTTAAGATTAAGCACATGGAAGGTATCATGAACTTTGATGAGTTCTAGAGGTAAATTGAGTTTGTAAGCCACCAGACCAACTCTTTCCAAGATTTCAAAGGGCCCGATGTATTGGAGATATATTTTACCTCGTTTTCCAAATCTAACGACATTTTCCCATAGTGTGAACTTTTGTAGGACACGGTCTCTTACTTTGAATTCTAAGGGTCTACACCTTGTGTCAATATAACTTTTCTGATGACTACCTGTGGCATTTAATTCTTCCTTTATCTGAACGATATTCTCTTGTTGTTTCATGAATGATCACCGGATGAATGTGTAGTGTATCTCTATCTTGCTTTTGAGCTAATTGAGCATTTCCAACTTCTACCCAACATATTGGAAAATGGCATTTGCGTCTATACAAGACCTCGAATGGAGCGACCTTTATACTAGTGTGATAACTATTATTATATGAAAACCCAACTGGTGGCAAGTGGTATTCTATGCTTTACCAAAGTCTATCACATAAGCGAGAAGCATGTCTTTCAGGGTTTGTATCGTTCTTTCAATCTGTGTATCTTTTTGAGGATGGTAGATTGTACTCATATGGAGTTTGGTTCTTAAGAACCTTTACGTTGATTTCTCAAAATTTGGAAGTAAATCTACTATGTCGATCGGAGATAATATATATTTGTATACCATGTAGCCTAATTATCTCCTTGATGTGACAACCCGAAATTTATTCCGTCACGGTAAACCCTTATTCCGCTAATAAAACTTGTTTTATTAAATTGTTTCGTTAACATTTTGGGATTAGGTTAATTAAATTGGGACTTTTACTATAACTTCATGAGTGTTCAAAATGCAGTTGAAACACATGAAAAGCCCTCGATATACTTTTTAAAAGTTTCTAATTCACGACCCCGTCGAGTTACAACCATTCAATCGGGTACGACCAAAAGCCTCGTTCAACGTCAGTATCGGGTAGATCTCCACCGAGCCTCAAATTCAAAACCCTATATAAGGGTGAATGAACCTCATTTACACCTCTCTCTCTCTCTCTACAAAGTCGATTTTGATCCAAAAACACCTCCTTCAATCCCCAAACTAGTATGTAATCTACCCTAACTTGTTGTTTAGCTCATTTAACATGTAAATTCGTGTTTAAGACATCCAAAAGCCTCATAAACATGTGTTTACGGCCCAAGAACCCTCTTGGACGGCAAACGCTTATAAATGGGGTTTTGAAGCCCCAAAACCCTCCTAAATTACTCCTAGGGCTTAGATATGACTTGTGGACTTACACATATGAGCTTAGAACACCAAAACCTTATCATATGGAGATTAAACAAGAGTTTATAGCCCAAGAACACTCTTGGACTGTAAACCCATCTTCTTGGGCCGTGAACACCAAGTAGGGTGTTAAATTTGCCCTTAAACACCTCCTAAGGCTTGGGAAAATGTCTAGAATCAAACACAAATGAAATAGGGGCTTTAAACATCAATGAAACCAAGGACCTAGGAGTTTACAACCATAAACCACCCAAGGATTGGTCCATGGGCCGTAAACTCCCATAATGGAGCCAAATGACGCCCTAACTTCCCCATTTGACTTGGAAAAATGCATAGAACTTTATATCCTTTCATTTAAGACCTTAATTCATGAAGGGAATGATCAAGTGAGAGTTTATGGCTGTAAAATCTATGTTTACAGCCGTGAAATCCCTTAAGTGATTCATTTGGAGCCTTAAACCCTTCTTAAGCCCAAAAAGTGAACCTAGCTTAACTCTATGAGTGATATAAGACCTTTTAGCATCCCAAAACACACCACCCATGATTTTACGACCGTAAACTCATGGGGATTGTTGGATATAGTGTCTAAGTTCATAACTATATTTGGTATGTACTTGACCTGACCCGGCATGGTCCATTTGGGTTGCACTTCACCCGAACAATTTATGGATAATATTTGAGAATAGTACAAGTTATGATTTATTAATATATTATAAGTTCTAATATATTAATATAAGATCATATTATTTAATTAGTAGTGATCTATAATTAATCTAGGATTAATTTAGAGATCAAAGATATTACTAATTTAAATATGGGCTTGTATATTTATAGTGTGGGCTAAAGCTTATTTGGAATGGGCTAGGCTTGCATGGAAAAGTCCATGGATACTCCATGGAGCTTTAACCCATGGATCTCATGGAAATGAAGAGACATGGGTTTTAGGGATGTAACCCTAATCCTCCACACTATATAAAGGAGGCTTTGGTTCTTGAAATGACACTAGTTGACACTTGTTGATGTGAGGGCAAATTTCAAGATAGTAGTGACTATTCTCTCAAAGTTCCAAGTTTGTGGTGATTTGTGATTTCCACTTGAGGCATCCACACTATTGGTGCTAGGCTAAAAAACTCCAAGCAATCAACTACAACTTCAAGGTAAGTATTTCTTCTAGCTTTATTTGATTCATGTTCCCCATGTCATGCTAGCTAGGATATAAACCTTGGAAAAATTAATTATTTGCATGTATCTTAGACAAACATAGATCCAAGGTTTATTAGGGTTGCATGTACACTTAGGAAGTGTTAGAATGCTCAAAACCCAACAGGGGATATGGTCTTACGGCCGAAAACTCCATAAAGAGTTTACTCTTGAAGAGTAAACTCCCTAACTAGACCATACACACCCCTATTGCGACCCAATAGCCTCTTAGCACTCGACCAAAGTGTTTTCCGCTCATTAGAATGCTTATACGTGTTTAAATAGTATTATAATCACTAATTGTATGTAAACATATGTCATCATATGTTACTAGGTCATTAAGTGTGATCAGGTCTTCACTTGACACCGAGCACTCGACCGACACTTCCATCTGATCCACTAGCCAAAGGTGAGTTCATACCCCTGAATTAACCTTTTAAATGATTTTAACTGCTTTTATAGGGGGGAATACAAGTTGAACTGTACAGTTATTAGATAAATCACATGTGATTAATAACTATATAACAAACTAGACTTTTGCATGCTAACTGTTTTAATCAAATTAAGATTCTCAAATCATGTTTTCAAATCTTGTTAAAGTATGAATATCTCTTTTTAGATCATTAAATGTTATCCAAAGTTTTCCAAAGTGTGTTTGCTAAAGAGATTCCTATTCCACGACATTTATTGGATAATGACTTATTAAAGGTTTTCTTCACTAAAACTATTTTATAAAAACCCTTTTCAAAGCTTGTTTTACATAATGACATCAAATCGCAAATTTCTTAAGTATAAAGGTTTTACTAAAGTTTTGTCTATGTATTTATTTCGTTAAATGCATGCCTATATTTGTATAATTATATAAATAATGTTTAAAAGACATAGGAAGGTTAGTTTGCTCTATTTCCTTTTCCTCGTTGGGATGTGGTCTGGTGGGTATCGGGCATCCGTCCGAAGGTCGTTTAAACATTAGTTATATATCATGTATACATGTATAGACATAAAGATTTCCATCGACCAGTTCATAGACCATATACACTAGTAACTATTATTGGAACAGTTAGGAGACTCTATCTCTATCTTGATCTCTATCTCTATCTCTATCTCAATCTCAATCTCTATTTCTATCTCTATCTCTATCTCTATCTCTATCTCTATCTCTCCCTCTTTTGCTTTAGAATGTGACACACTATTTCCCTCTATAACGCTTCATTGTGCCAACACTATGTAACCAGAGTCTTCGGGAAGGAGAGCGAACATCATATGTATAGATCTATACAGGACTGACACTCCTACACCCAGACTACTAGATACAGTTCGCTCCGGTAAGGCCCATGGGTGACATAATGCCACTACCTCTATTGCCACTACCTCTACGCGTGACCTGGAGGGTCATCGAATACTCTATCGTCAATCAGCATGGTTACATTCGAGTTCACATTCACCCTTTTATTTTAGATTTTGCAAGTTGTATCGTTCCCTTGATACTGTCTGGATTTTGTGCTTCCTTTTATTAGACTGACCCAGACATATCAGTTATTCGATGCTCTCTTGGAGTCTATGTTTTCATTTGCTTTTATTTAGTAGTATTACTGCTGAAGTATATGTTATATTCCCCTAGTATTTTTAATTGTGTTTTTCCTACTTTTCCTTTAAAGCCAATACTGTATTTTAGTAAGGATAGTATTTTGGGGAAAATTTCACTTTAAAACATAAACCTGTCAAGTCTTGGTAGAAGACTTCTTTTATTTAGAAAATATAGAATTTTCTGGAAAGGACACTAATACACCGTAGATTCTAAACTACTATCTTTCATAAAGTTATTTTGAATAAAAATGCTTACTTACACAAATGACACTAAATACTTATGAACTCACCAGCAATATAAAATGCTGATACTCACTTTCAAAATAACTTGTATTCTCAGGTCAGCAATAGACAGGTACACCCGAGAGCGTTTGCGAAGTCAGCCTAGAACCGAGCTACATCTATACTAGTTTCTGTATTACTTTAATGTCTCTATGAAATGTAACTTATGTAAAACTATTACTATTAATGCAATGGTTATTGTACTTTGACTACTATACTGCATATGTTGTGATACTTGACATGACGTCATCCACCCCAGAACGTTTCCGCCGTTCCGGTTTTGGGGTTTGACACCTTGAGATAGTTCCTCGTAGGTTTTTCCATCTTATCAGTTTCTTTGATGGCTAAGAAGTGGGCAGACTTGGTCAAACGATTGACCACTACCCTTATGGTGTCATAATCAATCGAAGTTCTTGGCAACTTCGTTATGAAGCACATGGTTATCTATCCCCATTTCTATTTCGGGTTTGATGGTTGTTGTAGTAGTCCTTATGGCTTTTGGTACTCTGCTTTGACTTTGGAACAAGTCAAGAACTTACTGTTATAGGTGGCAATATATGCCTTCATGTTGGGTTACCAATAAAGTTTTCTTAAGATCAGATACATCTTATCTCATCTAAATTGTACCAAATATCTTGATTTATGTGCTTCATTTAAGACTAGACTCATGACTTCACCAAACGTTAGGGTCCAAATTCAGTTCATCAAATATCATGTTCTTCCTTGCGGTTGAATTTTTTGTCCACACCTTACAAATTTTCCTCCATGATATTCTTTGGTTTGAGTGCTTCCAGCCAAGTAACACGAATTTAGGTTGTGAGGTTTGAGTAGGTGGTTAGGGTTAGTGCCTTTACATGAAGAGGCTTTTTTCTCTCTTTCCTATTTAAAACATTAGCGAAAAAATTTTCTTTACCAAGATGATAATAAATTTTCCATTCATAATCTTTTAGCAATTTGACACACTTTTTTTGTCTCATGTTGAGCTCTTTCTGATCAAAGATGTGTTGAAGGATTTTTTGATCGGAGAACATGACACACTTTATTCCGTAGAGGTAGTGTATCCAGATTTATAAGGCAAACACTACAACTCTCAACTCTAAGTCATGAGTAATGTAGTTGCTCTTGTTTGGATTAAGTTGTCCGGATATGTATGCAATAGCTTTATTCTTTTGCATCAGCACACATTCCAATCCTTGGTGTGAGGCGTCGCAAAATACTACAATGTCTTCTGTTCCATCTGTAAGAGACAAAATTGGTGCATTGCACAACAGTTGTTTCAATTTCTAGAAGGCAGAATCTCATTTGTCTCCCCAATCAAAAAATTTGTCTTTCTAGGTTAGAGTGGTGAGAGGCTTGGCTATTTTGGAGAAATTCTCGAAAATTCTATGATAATAGTATGTAAGCCTTAGGAATTAACATATGTCGATTGGCATCTTTGGTCAGTCCACATGGCATAAACAGAAACTTGTAGTGACCATATCGGTTCCTAAATGTCGTCTTTAAAATGTCTGCTTCTTGCACTCTTATTTGATGATATCTGAATATTAGATCTATCTTTGAGTAGTAGCAGGATCCTTGTAGCTGTTTGAACAGGTCATCGATCCTTGGGAGTGGATATCGGTTTTTGATGGTGAGTTTGTTCAACTCTCGATAGTCGGTGCACATCCTGAACGATCCATCCTTCTATCTGAAAACAATACCGGAGCTCCTCATGGAGAGAAGCTTGGTCGGATAAAGCCTTTATCAAGAAGTTCTTTGAGTTGACCGGATAGTTCTTGCATTTCTGATGGATCCAGACGATAAGAAGACCTTGCGACTGGTGTTGCACTCGGGATTAGGTCAATTTGGAATTTGACCTGTCTGACCGGAGGTACTCCATGTATATTCTTTGGAGATATGTCCGGGGCATTGCACACTCATGGTATGTCTTTGATTTCATTCCCCTTGTCTTGCATATCCAGCACATGGATTAAGGAAGCGAAGCATCTTTTTTTTTTTTTTGCAAACACTTTCTTTCCTTCATGCAAGATATGATTTTTTAGATTCTTTCATGATCTATCTCTGTAAATCACAAGAAATTCGTTGCTTGGTAAAGGTAGTCAAACGTATTTTTCATAACATAAGATCTCTGCTCGATGAAGCGATAACCAATCCATTCTGATGATCACATTGAAACTTTCAATGGTCAAAGTATTAGGTTGATGTGAAAGACATGGTTATTTAGGTTGAGAAGACAATTAGTGAGTATTTCTTAGGTTCTTTCTAATTGGCCATTTGCTACTTCTACCGTGTAAGTTTCATTAAGTTTGCATGATTTATGGTTAATCATGCTTCCAAAATAATTGGAAATAAAGCATCTTTCGACATGAGTATTAGATAATACGGAAGCATAAATATTGTTGATAGGAAACATACCAGTAACCACAGTTGGTTCCTCACGAGTAACTCTGGCACCTATCACAAATTCTCTTCCATTTCCACCCTGGTTCTTCAGTTTTTGGTAGTCCTTCTTGAAATGTCTTAGTTGATTGCTTTCAAAACAATTTCGGCTTCTTATCGCAGCAGGGGTTGAGGTTTCGTTGTTCAGATTCAGTATGCAGTACTTAGAGATATGACCTCTTAAGTTACAGATGCTACAGACCACACCATTTCCGACATGGTGGAAATTACAGTTGGTATAGTGAGGTAAAGTCCTAGATTATGGATTTGATTAAGTGGGCATGTTTATGATTACGATGTATACAACCATAGGTTTTGGATTGGGTTTGATATATTTGAAGTTATCCTTTGACTTGTACTGGAACTTCCGTGTTGTACTTCAGTTTGGCTCTCTTCAGTTTGTGGGATTATGGTATAATGACGGATACATTGCTCAATTAATTGATAGGTCAATTGCTTAGCACTATCAAAGATAGTGGGTCTGGATGCAATAATCAAACCTTGAACTAGTGAAGCAAATCCCCAGATGTACCTTTCAGTATTTTTGTATTATGGGTTCACCAATCATAGACAAAGGTTTGCGAGGTCGTTAAATCGGGAGGTGTAATCAATCACATGCAATCCTTTCATGGTATGATTCCAGATTATAGAGAGTGAACGATACCATAAATCCAATAGATTTCCTAATTATTAAAAGTGATCGATTCCAAAAATCCTACAAATTTCCAAATTATAGAGAGTGATAGATTCCAAAAATTCTACAGATTTCCTAATCGTAGAGAGTGAATTGAAATCCTACCGATTTCACATGATAAAGGGAGAAGTTTGGAGACTACTGAATGATCAATTGGGAACTATAGGATTTCTGCTACGACGGTAGCAAAGCTATTCATTCTTTGTTCTTCTTTGGGTTTAGGCTAACTAGGAAAATTTGAATGTCATCCCATATTTTTAACTATTTTTTAAAATGTATATTTTATTTTGGGGTTGATATAAGGTTTTTAAGGTACTAGTTTCTGCAGTGATTCTTGAGAACGTCCTTCAATCTCTAAAACTTTCAACCATTGTAGTATGCCATACTTCTTGCTCAAGGTTGGTTGTGCACCAGCCCGATCATAAATAACATAGGCATATGTTCCAGGTTTATTTATGGTATGGCTTATGTATGCTACTAACCTTAGTTGAGGCTTTTGACCTAAAGGGATGAGTTGGTAGTTTTAGTTGGAGGCATGTTAGAGTTTTATTAAGTGTTCTCATCGTGGGTCAGAGTATATATATATATATATATATATATATATATATATATATATATATTATTGTTGGTGAGGTTTTCAGGATTATTAAATTTTGTTTTGTACTCCAAGACTACGAATTAAAGACAAGGGCTAGACAGGAAACACTGGTAGGTAGGACCATTTTAGCAATTAAGCCATTCTGGAATACAACAACCCAAGTGACATTTCAAACAAGATACCTCATACCGTAAGTAGCCAAGTAGTGTAATTAATAATAATTATAATACTTTTATTAGAAGCTAGTTGCTATAGTTGTATTCCTCTTTCGAGGATATGAGTTATCTACAACCAATTTAGCTATGATACCAATCTGTTACAACCCTGACTAAGGTGGCGGAACACATCGGGCTGTGCGACTAAGTTCATGGATCATAGGTAAACTGAATATATAGCACAAGTACAACAATAAACAAAATAACATTCGAGTTCCATCTTGATATTTGAATACATGGTTTTTACTTATAATAATGATACATGAATTGCCTCAACAGATAGGCATATAATACAATAGTAAGTAAACTAGGTCACCTGTAATCTAATCCATCTTGAATGTCTGTTTAGTGATTTTTTGATAATACATGTAGTTTTGAGGGTTAACACAAGGTTGGTGAGAGTTACAGATTTTCTGCTAACCACAATAATACTTTTAAAAAGTCCAAAAAGTATTATCTTTGTATAAATAACAATAGTTCAAACAGTGTTTGCAATAAGTCTTTAAAACCCAAAATGTATTTTTGTATAAGTAAATCCATAGTTAAAAAAAATTGTGTTTGTAAAGAATATTTGAATATCCTTGAAAACTAAATAGTACTATTACATAAGTAATTCCATACTTCAAATAGTTTTGAAAGCAACCAAGCCCATGGTTGTAGTGAAAGGGAGAGATATTTTAGTTAATGTTTATAGTGAGTTCTATAATCGAGCTATGTGACTAAAATGTACCCCCCCCCCAACAACGTTTCATTGGACGCTGTAGTGACTACTGTAGACACCTACCACCTGCTTCGATTGATCGTCGAGGTTGTAGCTAGCAACCGTAAGTGGGCATGTGTAATGACCGTGTTTCTAAGCTAAGCACTAAAGATGATGTGGTAGTCTAGGTTAACCTTTGTAACTCGTTTTAAAGTAATAAAGAGGAATTATGTGAATATTATGCGAATTATGTGCTTATTTGCTTAATTATTATAATGTAATGAATTAAGGATAAAAATAAGCGTAAAAAATAAATATTAGATAATCTCGATATCTAAGAATGAAGTTGTAGTGGTTGAAACAAGGATTCCGAAGATATAAAAAAATATCGAAATCCGAGTTATAATGAAAAAGTTATGACCTGTCGAAGTTTTGCGACAGAACCGACACAACGCTGTGTGACGTAAAAAGTGAATTTACGATAAAGTACTTGCTAACCTTAACGACCTAAATTAAAGTCGTAGTATTCGTTAAACCGAGAGCGTGCATAAAAAGAATGTCCAAATCTGACTTCGTATGAGAGAGTTATGAATTTTCTAAGATTTGGCATAGCAGTATGCAACCCGAAACTCGACTTTTAGATCGAGTGATTTTTAACCGAAACAACCTAAATGAGAATTGAAGATCTTGTTGATAGTGGTTCAACGGTAAAAATACAGACGAAAACGGACGTCGGATGAAGAAACGAATTTTTAACGGACTTTTCCTGTCCCGATCTGTTAAAAATATAACTTTATAAATAAATCAAAATTAGCTGACGAAGTCTAAACGAAAGTTGTAGAGCTTAATTTCACCTCTACGTGGATATAGAGAACATTAAAAACGAAGTTCATATGCTAAGGATATGAATTTTTGAGGTTCGGAGCACAAACTTCGAGTCCTGAAAAAACTCACGACGTGAATAAATTATGGTTCATGAAGTGAGGTAGTTGATCGAAACCTCTCAAGCCTAGAACACAAGCGACAAGCCTACGAGCTGATCCGGACGAACTCACAACATGAGCTTATATGGCTCTCGACATGAGATTCGAATTTTTGACCTATAAATAGAGGGCCAACGCTCTTGTTTCGGTTTACACAAAAATGCAACCTCTCTCCCGTATTGCTAAATTTGAGCTGTTTTCACAAGCCGACGATCGCTAATGCCGACAGTGTCTAGTTAAATTCTATTCAGTCACGCTACTAAGGTGAATGTATAGTGACTTTCATCTTACACATAGAGATGAAGTATTTTATATAAAACACGTGCTATGTGTAATTATATTGTTTGTTAATTTTAGATGAGTGCTGAATGAATGTTTTATACATGTTTTAAAATGATTTAAACTGCATATGTATTTTTTTATCAACAAATAACATGAGTAGATGAAATAGTTGGTGTGTGTTAAAATGATTAAATGCCTTGATGTTGTTGTTATTGTTGTCATCTAGCGGAGTATAGATGACGACCTCAGACTTTTCTAGACAGTCTAGTGGAACGCTAGCAGGCTCGCAACCTGTAAGTGTTGGTGAACTATATGTTCGTTGGTGTACTCCATCCCCCTTACGGTTGCCTTAAGGACACGTATGGCTCAGGAATCCCCTTAGTAGTTGTGTCCATCCCGATGATGATCCGTAGGCTAGGTCCCTTGTGATAGGTGTTTAGGGACGTAAAGTAAGGATAACGGGAACGGGTAATCAAGGTTATTGTTGGTTGATAAAATTAATAAATTTATTTTGGGTTGATAAATTTATTGTTGAGTGATGAAATTAATAAATTTATTTTTGTTGATGAATTTAATAAATTTATTATTTGTGGGTTAAAAACCCTATAAGCTCACCAAGCTCCCAAGCCTGACCCACTCAGCTTTTTATATTACAGGTAGTGGACTCAAAACATAGTTGAATGATGAAGATGGATTTTTGAATTATAGATAATTAGATGTAAATATCTGTTGTAAGGTCTATAATTTGTTGTTTATGCTTTTGGCCTGTATTGGAACATGACATCCCGAGTTTTTTTATTATATAATGAAAATATATTTCTTTAAAGAAATACTTTGATAAATTTTTATTATATTTTGTTTTGGGAACAAATTCCGCAACATGTTTTGGAAGATTACTCTAATTTTATTTTAAAAGCATAAACTAAATTGATTTTTTATGGTCGAGAAATTGGGGGATGTCATAGTATGTCAACCCCGTATAGATGTATACATATGTATCTCACTTCAAAGGTTGATGGTTATAGTAATGTGGGTATGCTAACTGTTTAGACTCAGCTAATGAATAACGTCTCACTAAAAAGCCCTTAACTAAAAAGTTTGTTAATAGCTCTCAACCCTAATTTAATTGTGATTAAGTCACTAGGCATAATGAATATCGTTGTATGTGGTTTATAAAAGCCAAGTATGTTGACATGTTTGCAAAAGTGTGATATGTTCGCTTTTATAAAAATGAATGTTTCAAATTAATGAACATAGGTACATATATAAACGTTTTGTATTTAAACATATAAATAAACATGTATAGTAATAGCTTGAATCCTTGAAATACTACAGAGTTTCATAACATGCTTGTTATAATATGCAATGTCATATAAAAATCATATAATTTTGTACCGTATAGTATTTGTTGTGCGAAATGGTTATTTCATGATAAAATAATCATAATACGTATACAGAAAATTTATACTAGTTTATTCGTAACAATATAGTAAATTGTTAAATAACAATATTTTTAAAAATTAGATTTATTGTATTTTCGCATAAAAAGATTATTGACTTGTATAAAAAAAAATACTTAGACAAATGTATCCCCCCTCCCCTTAAATAATTAAAATATTAAAAATGGGTCGTAAGCACTCACCCCCGAAGCGTGAGTTCCAATCGTTCGAATACGGTTACTTTGAGATGTTTGACGTGAGAAACCGTAAATCCACAATTATGACTTTAAAATACTCTCGGGACCATTTCGTAAACAATTTGAATTGTTGGAGACTAATTTGTTACTTTGCTAAAGTATAGGGGCTTTTTGGTAATTTAATTAAATAGTTAGGACTTTTTTGGTTAAAAAAATACCAAATGAGGGGTTGTTTTAAAAAAATGGATTCAATAATTGGGGTTGGGACTGATTTTGAATAAAGAGTTTAACAGTGGGGGCATTTTGGTCCTTTCACACACTAAATGAAATTAGGGCTTAAATATACATTCAGTGTTTTCGTTTTCTTTATTCGTTTGGGCATATGAAGGAAAAGGGGATACAAATCGAATGCTAAAGCAGTGAACGAAGACGGGAGATGGAGGCTCTCAAGCTGCTCAATCCAGATTTGCTTGATCGATCGATCGCGAAGGAGGATGTCGTCTCCGGGTGTTTGGCGAGGCCGAATAAGAGAAGGATCGAAGCGGCGGGGGAAGAGGCGTACGAGGGTAGCGGCGTTGCTTCCGGTTCTTCGGTCTTTGCAGACCACGAAGAAGACCGAAGGCAAGAGGAAGCTCGCAGCGACTAATCAGGGGGTTTTGGGGAGTCGATTTCTTGCGAAGGCGGTGTTTCGGGGATCGATGGGCCGAAGAGAGGGGAAAGCAGCGAAGCGGCTGGGATTTCGGCAGTGGAGCTCAACGGAAAAGATGAATGGTGTGATGGGCGAAAAGGGTAAGAGATTCAAGGTGTTTCAGATTGATGGTTTGGGGTGGCTGTTCTTGGTTGCTCTTCTCCTGGTTCGATCGGAAGTAAACACGAAGGAAATGGGAAATAGGTGGATTGAAGGGTAAGGACGAAGTAGCAAACGGTAATCCTCTTATTCATTTTTAAATTTTTTTTTTTTAATTTTTTATTATGATTATTTTTTTTATGCATGCAATCCAAAGGGTGATGACACTGGCAGAATGATCGATCGAGGATGTTTTGTTTGCCCCTCTTTTTTGTGTGTTGATTGCAATGGATGATCCTAAGTGTGTGTTTGGGCTTTGGTTTTTTGACAGGGAATGAAGAAGATGGTGATCAGAAGATGTTGGCGTGTTGTTCTCGTTTCTCTTGCACGATTAATGAAAGGGAATGGCAGCAAGCAACCCATCTCTGGACTGGTACGATGTAGTAGGATTAATTGAATAGTGTTAAGGAAAACTTGTAGGCTTTCTCTTACTTAACTGAACACTCAAAGTTGTGCAATTCATTGGTAAAGTGCATAAGTTTCATTTTGCTTTGGTTGTCAATTTCGGAGGTGTATTTGATTTTAACTTTGCAACAATGTATTGATTTTTATCATTCATGTATTTGTGTGATGTATTTGTTTAATTATTTATGTATTTTGTATAATATATTGGTTTCATTATGTATGTAATGTGTGTATTTGTTTGATTTGATATTTATTATTGAGAAATTATATTTGGTCAATAATTATGTATTCTATGTATGTGTGTATCTGTGAATGAATTCATTGATTGGTAGGGATGTCTATTCTTGATCAATTTAATATACACTCTTATTGTATGTATGTGTATATTGGTCGGAGACATTTTATAACAATAATACATACATAATATTCACACTTTCATATTAAAAGTTTTCCATGTATGTTTATAATATATAGAGAAATCTTCGGAAAAGTTCTAATATTTCACCCTAATTTACGAAAAAGTTCCAAACAAAAATTGGTTTATGAAAAATCCTGATTACCGGATAAAATGACGATTTGATCATTTTTTCCTGTTTATCGGTTTCAATACTTCCTAGATTTCATTAAATTCCTATTATTTTACCATAATTTTCATTAAAGTCTGATTATTTTACCATAATTTAGGATTTATTTGTAAATTACGGTAAAAAAAGGACTTTATTAAAACCGGGTAAGTAATTAAACCGGTAAAATAGGACAAAATCTTCATTTTATCGGTAATTGAGACTTTTTCGTAAATAAATTTTAGTTTCAAACTTTTTTGTAAATTAGGGTAAAATATTGGGACTTTTTCAGAGATTTCTCTAATATATATAAAAAAATTGAATATTTATACATAAATACTATTTGTTGGTATTTGGAAATGTTAGATGACACACACACACACATATATATATATATATATATATATATATATATATATATATATATATATATATATATATATATATATATATATATAGTGTTGTTATATAATTTTAATTATATAACATATATCCATGTTGATTACACGACTAATTTGGACTGGGCTGGGCCAAGACGATTGGAGGCCCGGGGCAAAATAAAAAAATGGGGCCCTTTTGAAAATTTTGCGTATTCGTATATTACACTATTTTATACATACATAACAATACATTTAAATTCGTACACCATAAAATGGGGAAAACTAAAAGTACAATGCTATTAGAAGTATAAAAATACTAAAGTCTCATCCCCTTTGTTTCTTCATTAACTTGTTCAGTTCTGTTTCTTTACGTAAGTTGTTAACCTCTAACTGAAGTAGATTTATCATCGGTAAAAAGTTGTTAGGTGAATTGCTTAAATCCAGAATACTTGCTGTTGTTAATATCCTGGAAGTAGTTGAAAAAACAATACAACAAGAGAAAATTTTGTACATATCAAAAACATAGAAATAGAAATAAAAAAGAGTAACATTCATAAATAAAAAATAAGAATATTAACATTACAAATCGAAATTAAGCAATGAAGTTCAAGAACTGTTTCTAACTTAAAAATATTAACATTTGATTATGTCTCTAACTTGAACAACCTCATAAAAATCGAATTTCAAAAAAGAATAAGAAATTTCAAGGGCGATATAACATACAGAGATTCACAGTCATATTATCAGAAATCAATTTCACCTCTAACAATCGATTCTGAAAACTGAACCTTCAAATTTCTAGCAATTGAGAAAGAAATCCAATTGAGGCGGTGACTAGAACTCTCGATTCAAATCTCTAGGCCAGATTCCTAAAATAAATCAAATAACCTGATTAACTTCCCATTGATGCTATATCAGAAAAAGGAAATCGACAACAAGAAGGGAAACAATAGAGTTTCCCGTTTTCTAAAATCGTGAAAAGGACGAGACACTAGTCTCTCAATTCTAAAATAACATTCGATTCACTAATGGTTGTTGTGGACGAATTCAGAAAATCAGAAAAGAATGAAAGAAATCGATTAACTTGAAATCTTGAATAAGAAATAGAAGAATGATCGTTAACTCTTGCTTTTGGAGAAGACGTCGTTTGGATTTTCCATGGCAATGTTTGGATTTTCTATAGAAATTTAACTGTTGAAGAGTTACGACGCCTTGGAATTAGGACGCACGCCAGGTAAGTCTGGTTTTCTCCCATGCTCCATCTTTTGGATTAGTTCATGATCAGAGTATTGGGGTTTGAAGTAGTCCAATAGGTTAAAAAGTAATGGAAAATAACAAGTTAAAAATTGGGGCCCTGTAGCATTTGGGGGCCCGGGGCGGTCGCCCAGCTTGCACATGCCCACGGGCCGGCCCTGAATTTGGATCTCTTGAAGTCGCATACGATACATATATATATATATATATATATATATATATATATATATATATATATATATACACACACACACATATATATAGTGGCCTTGTCATTATACTTTTTATAAACGTTTTTCACTATAATAACTACAATAAATTTCATATATATATTTATTTATCATGATGTATAGCTCAATTCTCGTGGCTTCGCACATATTATATAAATTTTCCAAAAGGTCTTGCTTAGTTTCAGGTCGTGCTGATTCCAAAAATTGTAACGCCATGTTCTGAATATCCGAGGTTGTGGACCGAAGAGCAGTCATCATAAGGATTAGGGCCTTTTAAAAGGTAATATTTAGGCCCTTTTGGATGTGGGTAATGTAGATATTGTTGGAATAGTGTCTAAGGCTATAACTATATTCGGTTGTGCATGGTCCTTTTGGGTTGCCTTCATCATAGCAACTTGAAGGATGATTTGTTAAGAGAGAGTAAATATTATAAGAAATAATATTTAGCTATTTGATTAATATAAGTCATAAATTAATTGGTATTAATTTGGTGACTTAAAGAGATTAATTAAATAAGAGGGTATAAACTGTCAATTGTTTGATAGTTAGACTTTGGACTATAAATCCATTAGGATTGACTTTGGACGGTTTCTAAGAGCTTTAGGATAGCTCAAAATAGTCCATAAGGATATCTATGGAATGGATTTGGATAGCCTTAAGTGAAGATTATCCAATTAGGGTTTAAGGTGAAACCCTTAAGGAGTCTACAAGTATAAATAGGCCCTTGGGATGTGGAATTCGTGGACAACCTTTCAGAACCTAAAGCAAGGAACCTCTGGTCGAATTCCATCCCCTCTCCTCTCTCCTAAATCATCTTGCTTGCTATTGGTGTTTGTAAGCCATTAGAGGAGTGACAATTGTGACTCTAGAAGCTCCAAGACAAGAAGATCAACAAGGAACTCAAAGGTATGATTCTAGATCTGTTTTAATGTTGTTGTTTAATCTAATTAGCTATTAGAAGTCTTGGATTCAAAAGCATGTTTATTAGAAAGCCTAGATCCGAGCAATAGGGTTTTGCATGCGCACATAGGAAAGTTCTTATGGCTAAAACCCAACAGTGGTATCAGAGCCTAGATTGGTTTTCTTTAAATTGTTGCTTGAATAACTGAAACAAACCTGCAAAATTCGAATTTTTGGGTTTTGAGTCACTGACTCGTCGAGTTCCAAGGTGGACTCGTCGAGTAGGCCTGACTCGGCGAGTCCCCTTGTGCACTCGGCGAGTCCAGGCGTCAGGAAAGGCAAAATTCGGGATTTCTTTGTGTTTATCTTATCCAAACTTTCCATAAACTAATTAGATCAATATGAATCCGATTTCTTGATAAATATAAGTGTTATCTTGATCTAGTTAAAGGTAATTATCAACTAATTAAATATTTAGTTTCCTTATATGATAATTAATTAATTATTTTGATTATTTTTGGTAATTATCCTCAAAGAAATCAAAGATAAATCAAATAAAGATAATTAAGATATTAATTGTTAATTGAAATTATTTGTTATTTGATCCTCCATGTTTTTAAATGTTTAAAACCTACCCTATAGTTTTGAAATTTATATTTGTGATTAAAAGCATTAATTTAGACAACTTAAATTTCAAACCCTAGATTTTGAAAAGTTTAAAATACAACCCTATACTTATATGATGTTATTAGAATAATATATATATGTATAACTAAATGCTAGTCTTACCGCTAGTAGGCCTTATTCACGAAGCCGATCTATAAGGTGGGTATAAGGTTGCGGCCTATAAAATGGCGCTTAATGGGTGTACACTCACACCCACCGCTTGCTTGATTGGTGGAGGGTCGTTAGCCGAACGGGTAGGATAGGGCAACCTCATCCTCTCATTAAAAGTATAATAAGAAATACGAAGTAACTAAACTTTCTTTTAAAATTTCCCAAATCTTAGTTACTTTAGGAAAAGTGAATTGATGCAATCCCATGAAATTACACTTTGCACCTTGCTAAGATGTTAGTGGAGCGTGTGTGGTTTACCGGCACACTAATTGGTTCTAAGCGAAGGTGGCAAAGGGTGATTCATTGTTTATCATAGTTCGATGGAGCGTGTGTGGTTTACCGGCACATCGAATAGGTGATCGTAACAATGAAGGCACCATGTAAATTTGCATGGTAATTCACACCCGCTTTGTGATCCTCGGCATCCCAGTCACAAACAAGAGGGGCATATCGAGATTTAAACATGCCATTGAATAGTTCAATGAATCTCATCCGAACCTAGGAATTCTCAAAAACACTTAGGACTAAAAGTTTAAGTTTTGTGATGGAGAATTAGTGAATCGTCATTCACTTACCTTCAATTTATTTGCGTATTAGATTACGACATCCCTTTTCTAGTATGTAAATGTTATTGTTGGATCCTAGCCCTAATTTTTCTTATTGGGTGATAATTAGGGATTCTTGTTCTAATCTATCTTTGTCCTTTCTATAGATGTCAAACGCAAACAACGCTGCTGCTAGTTCTTTCACGTTGATGAGCCTTTGCCAAAAGGTCACCTTCGATGGAACGAACTTTGGCGAATGGATAAGATACATTCGCACGATTGCTCGCTATGAGGATAAAGAGTATGTCCTCGATGAGAAGCTCGAGAAAATCAACCCCGAAATTGCTACTCCCGCCGAAATCACCGCCTTTGAAACTCATGAGCGAGATGCGACGAAAGTACATTGCATCATGATCGCCACCATGAACTCCGAATTCCAAAAGTCCTACGAGGACATGTATCCATACGAGATGCATCAAGACTTGTTGGAGAGGTACCACCAAAACGCGAGACAAGAGCGTTACGAGATCTTCACTAACATGATTTCCGCTAAGATGGGTCATGGAGAATCTCTTACCGTGCACTTGCAAAAGATGCAAAGGTATGTCGACCGCCTTCGCAAGTTAAATGTTGACTTCGGCGAAGACTTGGCGATCGACATGGTGCTTCACTCTTTGCCTCCGATGTATAATCAATTTAGGATGACCTACCACATGAACAAAGAGGAGGTCACTCTAAGTAAACTCCAAGGTCTCTTGAGGGTTGCTGAGAGCAATTTCAAGGACAAGTCTGTTGCACCAACTCCCAATCCGTCTGCTGCTCCTGTCTTGGCTATTGGTCAAGGGAAGGGAAAGAAGAGGAAAGCTTCTTCAAATAACTATCGAAAGGTGAAAGCCCGAGATGGTTCCTCTTCTAGTGGGACAAAAGTTGATCCCTCTAAGCCCTGCTCTAACCCGAAGGAGGCAGAGTGCCACCACTGCCACAAGATAGGACATTGGAAGCGAAGCTGCCCGGACTACCTGCAAGCCATCAAGGAAGGAAAGATCAAGCCATCTTTCGCAGGTATATATGCAATCAAATCTAACAATTCTAATCATGCTATTTCTTGGGTTCTTGACACCGGTTGTGGTTATCACATTTGTTCTAATGTGCAGGGACTAAGAAGAAGTAGGGATGTGGAGCAAGGACGGATCAATCTAATCATGGGGAACAGAAGATCGTCGCCTGTGACCAAGATTGGAGTGTATTCTTTAGTGCTTAAGAATAGTTTAGTTTTAGATTTGAACAATTGTTGCTATTCGCCAGAAATGGCTAGAAACATCATTTCATTTCATGGTTTATATAGACAAGGTTTTAGATTTTCTTTTAATAATGAGAATGGTTCTATTTTGGCTTATCTGAATGGTGTCTTTTATTTTGAAGCTATACCATGTAATGGAATATATGAAACTGTTATGATTGTTGATAACTTAGGAAATGATGTTTTGAATATTGATTCTTCCACTAGTATGGATAAAGCATCCTTGTGGCATTGTCGTCTTGGACATGTCAACAAGAAACGCATAGCCCAACTCCAAAAGGATGGAGTGTTGGAGTCATTCGACCTTAGGGAAGATGACACATGCGAATCTTGTTTACTTGGAAAGATGACTAAATCACCCTTCACGAATACTTGTGAAAGGGGTGAGGGACTATTAGACCTAATACATACCGATGTATGTGGACCTTTTAGATCAACCACGAAGGATGGGAACCGCTTCTATGTGACCTTTACCGATGATTATAGTAGATATGGGTATATCTATTTAATCAAGCAAAAGTCAGAAACCTTTGAAAAGTTCAAAGAGTTCAAGAGTGAAGTGGAGAATCAATTGGGCAGGAAAATCAAGATGCTTCGATCCGATCGAGGAGGAGAGTACCTAAGTCTTGAATTCCACGAGTATCTCAAGGAGTGTGGAATAGTTTCGCAATTGACGCCTCCTAGGACACCGTAGTTGAATGGTGTGGCAGAAAGGCGTAATCGAACCTTATTGGATATGGTTCGCTCTATGATGAGTCGTGCTTCACTACCTATCTTCTTTTGGGGGTATGCCTTAGAGACTGCCGCCCATATCCTTAACCGAGTCCCTACTAAGAAGGTTGCCAAAACACCTCACGAGATGTGGACAGGGAAAGCTCCCTCGTTGGCACATATCAAGGTTTGGGGTTGCGAGGCTTTCGTAAGACGAGATACTCACGACAAGCTTGAACCTCGAAGTGAGCGATGTATTTTCATCGGCTACCCGCAAACTTCCTTTGGATATCTCTTCTATAGACCGTAAGATAATGTTATCTTTGTTGCGAGGAGAGGAGTTTTCCGAGAGCGAGAACTCATAAGCCAAGGAGACAGTGGGAGGCAAATCGAACTTGAAGAGATTCAAGAATCGATAGATGAAGGAACCTCCACCGCTGGCGTTCAACCCGAGGAGGAAACTCCGGTTGAACCGATTGACGAATCCTTACCTCTTAGACGTTCCGATAGATTTAGAGTTCAACCCCAGTTTTATGGTTTTCATATTACTACCGAAGGGGACACGTATATTAGTGATGGTACACTAGTAAATCTTGATGAACCTAATAGCTATAAGGAAGCCATGGCAGGCCCGGAGTCTGCGAAATGGAAAGAGGCGATGGATAGCGAGATCCAATCCATGTACGATAACCAAGTTTGGAATTTGGTTGATTACGTGCCCGAACGTAAGACCGTAGGGTGCAAGTGGATCTTCAAGAAGAAGACCGACGTGGATGGGAACGTACACACATACAAAGCGCGATTGGTTGCGAAGGGCTTTACTCAAACTCCCGGAGTTGACTATGATGAGACCTTCTCGCCAGTTGCGAAGATTAAATCTATTAGAGTGATGCTAGTAATTGCCGCATTTCATGATTATGAGATTTGGCAAATGGATGTCAAGACCGCTTTCCTTAACGGAAAGTTGGCTGAGGATGTTTACATGGCTCAGCCAGAGGGGTTTGTGGATCCGAAGCATCCGAATAGAGTGTGTAAGCTTGAAAAGTCCATTTATGGACTTAAGCAAGCGTCTCGCAGATGGAATCTTTGCTTCGATGAGAAAGTCAAAGAGTTTGGATTTATACGAAGTGAAGACAAATCTTGTGTATATGTCAAAGCCAGTGGGAGTGTAGTAAGCTTCCTCGTTCTATATGTCGATGACATATTACTCATAGGAAACGACATCCCGACTCTGCAGGAGGTTAAGTCCTGGCTCGGGAAGTGCTTCGCTATGAAGGACCTCGGAGAGGCTTCTTACATTTTGGGAATAAGGATAGTAAGAGAAAGAAGTAAGAGACTAATTGGACTTAGTCAGAAAACTTACTTGGAGAAGGTACTAAAACGTTTTAGTATGGAAAACTCAAAGAAAGGAGAACTACCGATACAAGGAAATGCCAAGTTGAGTAAGACTCAAAGTCCGAGTACCGAAGCTGAGATAGCAGAAATGAGCCGAGTACCATACGCTTCCGCAGTTGGCTCAATCATGTACGCTATGACTTGTACTCGCCCTGATGTAGCCTTCGCTTTGAGCATGGTTAGCAGATATCAAGGGAACCCTGGCAAAGCACATTGGATTGCGGTGAAGAACATCCTTAAGTACCTTCGGAGAACGAAAGAATGGTTCTTAGTCCTTGGAGGGAGTGATGACTTGAAGGTGCGAGGGTATAGTGACGCCAGCTTTCAAACCGACAGGGACAACTATCGTTCGCAGTCGGGCTGGGTTTTTACCCTAAATGGAGGAGCAGTGACATGGAAAAGTTCCAAGCAGGAAACCGTAGCTGATTCAACGTGCGAATCAGAGTACATCGCAGCAAGCGAAGCGTCGAAGGAGGCAATATGGCTGAAGAACTTCATCGGTGATCTTGGAGTTGTGCCGGCCATAAAGGAGCCCATGGAGATTTTCTGTGATAACGAAGGTGCGGTTGCCTTGACCAAGGAACCGAGGGATCATGGTAGATCTCGACATATCGACAGAAAATATCACTTTATTAGACATCGTGTAGAAGAAGGACAACTCGTAGTAAAGAGGATATCATCAGAAGATAACCCAGCAGATCCGCTTACGAAGGGACTGAGTAGGGTTAAGCACTTGCAGCATGCTAGGAGTATTGGGCTGAAGGATGATATTAGCATAGATTAGATAGTATTAGAAACGTATAATAGATAAATGTAATTGACATTTGATGAATAAATAAAGAAGTTTTATTTATGAGTAAAGTTACTATCACATGTTAGTTGTTTAACTATTGTTTCACTTTGCATGTTTTGACTTCCAGAATAATTGAGTTTATTAGGAATAATCGAATTATTCAAATGGTCCACAATCGTTCATATGTTGGGAGTAGATATGAATGAAGATTGTCGTGAATTGGTGTGTAGAGTGTCTAAATGGTGTTAGACATAGCAAGAGTTGCTGCAACGTTCATGAGTGCTTACGAACTAGTTTTGAGCATTGGAATAAACCCGCGCTTGCTGGAATCACCTTATGGAATACGATATAAAAGGTGATCGCAAGACGATAATATCATATGGTCTTAAAACCTAGATATATGGTTTATTATTTGTTAATTGATTGTGCATTGATAATGCGAAAACGCATCAGTAACTTGATGTTATAAAACGCATTGTTGTGTATAGTTGGTTAATGAATAAGTAAATGCATATAAGTCGAAGTTTATCTGTAAATTTTATCCTAAGAGGGTAGAAGAGATATCTTGGCCACTCGATGATTTGATTTGACTTATGTGCCGGGCCCGGTCAGAACTGAATTGATGTGTTCGATTAAGTTCTATGTCAAATAAATCAAAGATCGAGAAATATAAATGCTATGACTAACCGTTCCATAGGATTGTCAGCATGATATCTAACAGAGGACTGTACGATCCCTTATCTAAAGGACAAGATTGATTAGATCAGAGTTGACAGCGTCTTTGAGAGCTACGATTGCAAACCGTATTGTACTTGTATAGTTACTAGACTTATCCAAGTGGGAGACTGTTGGAATAGTGTCTAAGGCTATAACTATATTCGGTTGTGCATGGTCCTTTTGGGTTGCCTTCATCATAGCAACTTGAAGGATGATTTGTTAAGAGAGAGTAAATATTATAAGAAATAATATTTAGCTATTTGATTAATATAAGTCATAAATTAATTGGTATTAATTTGGTGACTTAAAGAGATTAATTAAATAAGAGGGTATAAACTGTCAATTGTTTGATAGTTAGACTTTGGACTATAAATCCATTAGGATTGACTTTGGACGGTTTCTAAGAGCTTTAGGATAGCTCAAAATAGTCCATAAGGATATCTATGGAATGGATTTGGATAGCCTTAAGTGAAGATTATCCAATTAGGGTTTAAGGTGAAACCCTTAAGGAGTCTACAAGTATAAATAGGCCCTTGGGATGTGGAATTCGTGGACAACCTTTTAGAACCTAAAGCAAGGAACCTCTGGTCGAATTCCATCCCCTCTCCTCTCTCCTAAATCATCTTGCTTGCTATTGGTGTTTGTAAGCCATTAGAGGAGTGACAATTGTGACTCTAGAAGCTCCAAGACAAGAAGATCAACAAGGAACTCAAAGGTATGATTCTAGATCTGTTTTAATGTTGTTGTTTAATCTAATTAGCTATTAGAAGTCTTGGATTCAAAATCATGTTTATTAGAAAGCCTAGATCCGAGCAATAGGGTTTTGCATGCGCACATAGGAAAGTTCTTATGGCTAAAACCCAACAGATATGTGATCCAATAGTTCGATTTGCACTTTGGAATCAAATGGTAAAATGGGAAAGTAGTGTTTCAGACTTCTTTTATGAATTATGGATTTTAGTCTGACGTGTTTTAAATCAAAAGTAATTATATAGGGTTGTAGAGGTCCTCAATACCTTTTCGTGGATATAAAGAACGTCAAAAACGGAGTTATAAAGAAATTATGACCGTTTGAAGTTTGGGTGGTTTTGGGCCAAGCTGAGTACGTTGGGCGTACAAAAAGGTGTGCGTTGGGCGTACTAATGGAATCCTGAGTATGCTGTGTATTCCAGGAGTACGTTGAGTGTATGCAATCAGTGTCGAAACCCTATTTTCATGGTTTAAGCCCTATTTAAGCTCCTTAACTCCCCCAAACCCACTACATTCTTGTCACACCCCCGAACCAGACGGCGGAAACGTCCTGGGGTTTGTGTAACTTAAATTGAAATATCATCACAATAAATATAAATGAAACAAACACATTCATCACCAACATTACATAGTACAACTGTCATTGTTCACATCAAGTACATTGTTTAAATATTACATATCCATAGCATAAATAGTTTGATGACTGACATCTCACAAAAGAAATTTCGAAAACACACTTGATGATTCTTCATTCTAACGTTTACCTGAAAATACAAGTTATTTTGAAAAGCGGTCAACATATATAATGTTGGTGAGTTCATAAGCATGTTTGATATAAAAATAGTTTGTATTGTTTGTAAATCCCAGAAAATCCGATATTTTTTGAAACAACAATTGTTTACGAAATAGGTGCGATGATCCATAAGTATATGCATGAACGATTTCAAACGTGTAAAAGCCGCTACATGTTCTCCCCTTGCCCTTGTACGATAAAAGAACTACTTTTGTCACCCTAGACTGGCCGAGTCTAACTTTAGCTAACAACTTAGGTGTGGGGGAGTCACCCCTGTATAGATCTATACACAAACTCTCGCTCTCCCTCTAGGACACTCTGGTTATAATTATAGACTACGACCGACACTCATTGGTGTCACCCGTTATTTCCCACCAAATCCAACTGAATTTGATTAACCTTGTTTAACAACCTGATTTATGTTTACTTGAACCAAAAGGTAAGCCTAACAGACGAATATAAGAGGGCAACAGAGTCCCACTAATCATGTATGTTATTATAGGTTGACCTAAGCCTCGCCTGAAACACAACGTTCTTCAGGCGTTGTAAAATGGTACGACAGTTGTTACCCCGGGCCTACCGGCCTAGCTGTTGCAACCAGCTTAGGTGTGGGTTTGTCAGTCCCATATTGATCTATACACAAGTGTCACGCTCTCCTTCCAGGAGACTCTGGTTATAATTTTCAGGACTTTGGTTTTATACTTAAATAAGTACATTAAGCGAGTCACACATAAGCTATATTGATAATATGTAAGATAACTATCTGGAAAAATAAGTTTCATAAACTATATAAAATATAGTTTTATATGTAGTAAAGTATTCCATTTGTTTTCTGATGATTGTTTATATGTTTACTTCATGATAAAGTATTCCATTTGTTTTCTGACGATTGTTTTGCATGTTTACTCTATTTGTATTTTATATTATGCATGTTTATGTGTTTTGAAACATGAAATCAAAGAATGAGTCCTCTAAACTATACCTCTTATAGTTTAACTATTTGTTTTACTAAAAGAATCTATGATATTATTATTCTATGAAATTCTCTGTTTGTACCCATGTATTATCAAATAGTTTGTAAGCTATTTTATATTTATATAAATGTCATATTTATATAATTGTGATTAATTAGACATTCAATTAAATAACTTTAACCTATGTCCACAACCAAACAAGGAACAGGAAATGGGGTTAAATTATATATACTGAATCTTCTAAATCCAAATTATATAATTTACACATATATAAATATGTAATTTTATCAATTATACCAATTTAAAAGTATTTAAAAAATTTGAAAACTTTTATGATATTAACACAATCTTATTGTGTTTTACTTGTATTTTCCCCCTAAAAACTATAAACACTAAGTAAATACGGAGGTATGAACTCACTTGATAGGTGGTGATTTGGATAGCGTTTCGTTTTCTGTAAAAGTTTATTTGACGAAAAACTGGCTTTAATTGGGCAGAGTTTTGGCTGGAGAAGGTTGTTTTTCTTAGGAATCTCGGGGCTTCGGGGCTTGCTCGGGGTTTTAGATATGCTTTAGGGGCTTTGGGGGTTGTATGAAAGCTTATGGAAGTGAAAGGAGTGAAAAAGATGGAAAATTGGTGTAAAAATGGCCTAAATCTGAGAAGTCTCGCACACTTTATATAGGGGTGATAAGGTGCAGTCCGAAGATGAGTCAGCAACGACACGCGTCGTCAGCAGCGAGGGCCACGAGGCCGAGATCCGGATGTGAGACAGGGAGGCGAGTGTGCATCAGATGGCTACTGGACCAAACTTCGGTCCAATCATGAGGTGCCACGCAAGACTTCGGTCCAATCAGGAGGCGACACGTAGCGAACACAGGGAGACCTCACCTGCGAGGTGACGTGGCAGAAGGGTGACCATGCGGTTTTTCCCAGTTTTCAACATTTTTTCGATTTTTGTGCCAAAAACTTGCGAAATTTATAACTTTCGCATACGAACTCCGTTTTTAACGGTCGTTATATGCACATGTAGGTAAAATTATACTCTACGACTTTCATTTAGATTTTATCAGCTAATTTTGACTTTATTTTTAATTATTATTATTTTTAACAGACCGGGACAAGAAAATCCGTTAAAAATTTATAAATTTTTCATCCGAAGTCCGTTTTCGTCAGACTTTTTACCGTTGTACTACTATTGAAGAGACCTTCGATTCTTGTTTAGGTTGTGTCGGCTAAAAATCACTCGATCTTTATTTCAAATTTTTAGTTGTATACTACTGTGACATCCCCAAAATCACGGCCAAAAAAGACCGATTTCATTTATGCTTTTGATTTAAAAGTGTTGCAAAATTTGTTCCCAAAACAAAACATGATAAAATAATATTTATCAAAGCATTTCATCAAGAGATGCATTTTCATTATATAGTCAAAACTCGGGATGTCATGTTCCGATACAGACCATAGAGCATAAACGATAACATTACAAGTCATTCAACAAATAATACATATACAGACTTGTAAACAAAACAACTTGATGATTCATCCATCTTATGCCCTTGCGCCACTTCCTGTAATACAAATAAACTGAGTGGGTATGTCGACACTCGCACTCGAGTGTTGCATGCCATCTTAATGCTCGAGTGAAAACTATTATTATAGGAAAATTCTACCAATGGTAAATGTTCATCCCAGTTACCTAGGAATTCCAAGGTACATGCTCTTAGCATATCTTCAAGTGTTTGTATCGTTTGTTCGCTCTGGCCATCCGTCTGCAGATGGTAAGCTGTACTTAAACACAACTTGGTACCCATTTTCTCTTGTAGACTTTTCCAAAACCTCGAGGTGAAACGGCTATCACGATCCGATACAATCGTTAACGGAACACCGTGAAGCCTCACAATTTCTTTCACATAAGAATTCACGAGCTTTTCCATAGAGCTGCTATGAAATGCGCACTCTTAGTGAATCGATCAACGACCACCCAAATCATGTCGTGACCATTCTTTGTTCTGGGCAGTTTAGTGACAAAATCCATAGCAATGTCCTCCCACTTACCCATAGGCACATGCAATGGTTCTAAACTCCCGTACGGTTTCTGATGTTGTGTCTTGATTCTTGCACACATCACACACTCAGCCACATACTTTGCAACGTCGAGCTTCATCGTCGGCCACCAGTAGTAGGGTTTCAGGTCCCTATACATTTTAGTGCTACCGGCATGAATCGAGTATATGGTCTTGTGAGCTTCTTCTATCAGAAGATCTCTGACTCCTCCTGTCTTAGGTATCCAAATCCGATCCTAGAACACCTTCAGCCCATGACTGTTTACACCGAACACCAATGTTTTGCCCAAACGTTCCTCCTTTCGGTCATTCTTCTCAGAATCTTCCTCTTGAGCTTTCTTTGTACTTTCCACAATGGTCGAGACAACTTCAATTCTCAACGCTCTTGGCCTTTTTCTCTCAACATTGACTTTCCGACTGAGAGCATCAGCAACAACATTAGCTTTACCAGGATGGTAAAGTATCTCACAGTCGTAGTCCTTAAGTAACTCTAGCCAGCGTCGTTGCCTCATATTTAACTCTTTCTGATTGAAGAGATATTGGACACTCTTATGATCTGTGAAAAGTTTGCACTTCGTGCCATAGAGGTAATGCCTCCATATCTTCAGAGCGAAAACTACCGCTGCTAACTCCAAATCATGAGTCGGGTAGTTCTTTTCATGCTCTTTCAGCTGTTGAGATGCATATGCTATCACCTTTTTTCTTTGGGTCAAAACACAACCCAATCCGACCCCAGACGCATCGCTATAAACAGCGAAGTCTTCAACTCCATCGGGTAGGGAAAGTATCGGTGCCTCACATAGTTTCTTCTTTAGCTTCTCAAATGCTTCTTTATGCTTCTCACTCCAAGCATAAGTAGCTCCTTTGTGGGTCAAAGCTGTCAACTGAGTAGCGATCGAAGAAAAGCCTTGGATAAACCTTTGGTAATATCCGGCTAATCCCAAAAAGCTTCGGATCTCCGTGGGACTTTTCGGTTGTTCCCACTTCATCACAGCTTCGATCTTCGCTGGATCAACCATTATCCCTTCTTGGTTGACCACGTGACCCAAGAATTGGACTTCACGAATCCAAAAATAACATTTGGAGAACTTAGCATACAATTTCTCCTTCTTCAAGACTTCTAACACTTCTCGCAAGTGTTTGCCATGCTCCTCCTGGCTTTTCGAGTAAATCAGAATGTCGTCTATGAACACTATCACGGATTTATCAAGGAATGGGTTACAAGCCCTATTCATTAAATCCATGAAAGCTGCCGGAGCATTGGTTAGTCCAAACGACATAACCAAGAGCTCGTAGTGTCCATATCTAGTTCTGAATGCAGTCTTCTCGATATCTTGCTCTCTTACTTTTAGCTGATGATATCCTGACCTTAGATCGATCTTCGAGAAATAGCTCGAACCTTGCAATTGATCAAACAGGTCATCAATCCTTGGCAACGAATATCTATTATTTATTGTTGCCTTATTCAGCTCTCTGTAATCAATGCACATTCTCATACTTCCATCTTTCTTCTTCACAAATAACACCGGAGCTCCCCAGGGCGATGAACTAGGTCTAATGAAACCTTTGTCCAATAACTCCTGAAGTTGCATCATCAATTCCTTCATCTCCGTCGGTGCTAATCGATAAGGTGCTTTTGCAATTGGCGTTGTTCTTGGTAACAAGTCAATTATGAACTCCACTTGTCTATCAAGTGGTAATCCAATAAGATCTTCGGGAAATACTTTCGGATAATCACACACCACAGGAATACTCTGCATCACCTTCTTTTCCTTCTTAGCATCAATCACGAATGCTAAATATGATGTACATCCCTTGGTCAAACACTTTCTGGCTTTCATTAGGGAAATGATTCTAGAATTCACTCGGCGTTTGTCCCCATACACCATAAACGATTCCTTCCTAGGCAGGTTCACTTTCACTATCTTCTTCTTGCACAAAATCTCGACGTCATTAGCACTAAGCCAATCCATTCCCAAAACGATGTCGAAACCGTTAAGTTCGATGGGCAATAATTCCTCGTGGAACTTATTCCCATTCAGATCGATTAAGATGTTTTTCATACGATGGCTAACAGGTACAAACTTGCCACTAACAACTTCAACTAATAAAGCGTTATCTAGTCTATCAACAGGCAAAGCTAGTTTTCTACCAAATTCACGCGATATAAAGGAGTAGTTGGCTCCAGAATCAAATAAAATTTGGGCAGGAAAATTGTTAACGAGAAAGGTACCTGAAGCGACATCAGCTTCATCTTTAGCAGCTTCCAGTGTCATCTGGAATGCTCTCGCCTTTGGCTTTGGCGGAATGTTGGGTCTAATTGCCTCCTTCTTCTTCGGTCAGTCCCTTGACATGTGTCCCTCCTCACCACAATCATAACAAACTTTCTTAGTGAGGGTACATTCATTGGCATAGTGACCTGGCTTTCCACACTTGTAGCATGTGGCCACTACATCACATTTTCCATGATGTTTCTTCTTACATTTGTCGCACCATTTCGCTTCGCCTCCACTTCCCCTCGAACCAGACTTCGAGAACTTGTTTTTCTTATTGGATCCTGAAGTTCCATCGAACTTCCTCTTTTCACCAACTTCTATCCTTTCCAGACCCTTTTCCTTCTGCTGGGCCTCCACATTCTTAGCTGCACGAACAGCCGTTTTCAGAGTAGTTGCCATCTTGACTGTCGGACCAAAGTCGACAGGCAATCCATTAGCAAACCTCTCAATCTTGGAGAGTTCCATTGGCACTAGGTACGAAAATAATTTCATTTTCTCAGTGAATGTCATAGCATAGTCGTCTACGCTCATCCTCCCCTTCTTCAAGTTTTGGAACTCATTGTTCAGATCAATCGGATCTATCTCTGAACAATATTGCACCCTTAACTGTTCCAAGAACTCCTCCCATGACATTTTCAGGGCTTCCCCTCGTGGCATAGTATATGCCAACAACTTCCACCAACTCAATACTCTAGTCTTCAGTTGTCTAACTGAAAAGACAGTCTTCTGTTTGTTGCTACAGTCGCAACTTTCAAATACCATCTCCATTTCGGAGATCCAATCCATTATCTCAACAGGCTTTGGGCTCCCAGAAAGACTTGGCGGCTTGGCACCCAAGAAGTTCTTGTACATTCGCCCATCCTTGTTGCTTCTCCTTTCCGGATCGTTCCTTCGTTCTCTTTGAGTCCCAACTTGACTCATAATGTGACTATTGTTCCCTTCCTCTGATTGCTCGGGAATCAATTCAGGTTCCTCAATAGGTATGATAGGTTTGTCGCTATTATTATGCAACATCTGTCGCATCTCCTCCCTTTGTTCGGCTAACATAGCCCGAATCATGGCTTGCACCCCAGCCATTGTTATTGGTTCTGGTGCTGCTGCTACAACAGGTGCTTGCTTAATTACTGGCGGTTGATTCCTGTTTTCATCCGCGTTTCCAACGCCACTCCTTGTTCTCACCATTTTTGATCTACACACCGAATAAGCTGAAATTTAGATCTTCATTCATGATAGATTTCAAATCATCCTTATCACTCCGAAACGATTACATGCTAGTTCTAATATCGTATACATACGCTTAGAATCCTAAACACATAAACCTTCAGATCCGGTTGGCAACAAACCGTAGATACGAACAAATAATATCATATATGGCAACATATAACATTTAGCACATAAAAGCATTTTAGGCAACTTTCCTAAAAATAAACTAGTGCTTGTGTCTAAAATCCAACAGACACACATCTCAAAATTCTACTTAGCATTCTAAGTTTAAGTCTAGAAATCCTACAAATTCCTAGTTCGCTTAAACTAATGCTCTGATACCAACTGTGACATCCCCAAAATCACGGCCAGAAAAGACCGATTTCATTTATGCTTTTTAAAATAATTTCAGAGTAAATCCTTTTGATTTAAAAGTGTTGCGGAATTTGTTCCCAAAACAAAACATGATAAAATAATATTTATCAAAGCATTTCATCAAGAGATGCATTTTCATTATATAATCAAAACTCGGGATGTCATGTTCCGATACAGACCATAGAGCATAAACGATAACATTACAAGTCATTCAACAAATATATACATATACAGACTTGTAAACAAAACAACTCGATGATTCATCCATCTTACGCCCTTGCACCACTTCCTGTAATACAAATAAAACTGAGTGGGTCAGGCTTGGGAGCCTGGTGAGCATATAGGGTTTTCAACCCACAATAAATAAATTATATTTAATTTCACCAACGAATCACTATCCCGATTACCCATTCCCGTTTTCCTCACTTTACGTCCCTAAAACAACATCTATCTCAAGGGACCTAATCTAGGATTTTCATCGGGACGGACATTACTGCTAAGGGGTTCCTCAACAATAGATATCCTAAAGGCAACCATGAGGGGGATAGAGTACACCGGTGAACACATCGTTCACAACACCTACAGGTTATGAACATGCTAGCGTTCCACGAGACTGTCTAGAAGGAGCCTATGGTCGTTATCCATACTCCGCTGAATAACTAGGTCAACAACAACAACATCGAGGCCTCTCATCTGTTTATCACACACCAACTATCTACCCATGTTCTCCCCAACATATTAGTAGATAAAAATATATATTTTTATACATAGTTTAAAACCTGTATAGCATTTTCAGTCAATACATATTTCACATAACAGATGAGGCATACCCACATAACACGTATTTCATAGAGAACAAATCAGATCTATGAGATTGAAGAGAGTGAATATACATTCACGTACATAACAACAAAATTATACACATAACACGTATTTCGTATAAAATACTTCATAATTATGCGTTAGAAGAAAGTAACTACACACTCACTTGATCAGAAGATGATTGGACAACACTACGGCTTGTAGAAGTAGTAATCCTCAGCAGATCTGGAAGATCTCTACAAAAATCGAACTTCTCGCGGACAGAGCTTCGGCTCGGGAACCGCACTTCTCGGGAGCTTCGGCTCGGGAACCGCACTTCTCGGGATCTTCGGGATCTCGGAACTTGCTTCGGGACTCGGGAATATTACCGCGGATTCGGGGTACTTCTGGCATGCAAAACGATGCAAAACGGGAGAGAGAAGAGAGAAAAATACCAAAAGAGCTGGCTGCCCTCGCATCCTATTTATAGGAGGCTGAGGACTCGCAGTACGCGGGGCGTACGAGGGTACGCAAGGCGTACGCCTTGGTTCGTAAGCGCATGCGTCATCCGAAGAACTCGAGTGCGAGTGTCGACATACCTTGGGTACGCGGGGCGTACACGAGTACGTGGGGCGTACTTCGGATGAGTCCGGTGACTCCTCTTCGGATAATGCCGGATTTAATAATTAAATTTAATTATTAATTATTTAATAAACTTCGAAAATTCATATCTTCTTCATACGAACTCCGTTTTCGACGTTCTTTATATCTACGCGAAGATGAGACTATGCTCTACAACTTTCGTTTAGACTCCATCGGCTAATTTTGAGTTTATTTTTATTATTTATTTTTAATAGGCCGGGACAGAAAATTTCGTTATAAATTCATAACTTCTTCGTTTGACGTCCGTTCTCGCCTAACTTTTTATCGCTTCGATACTAACAACGGGATCATCGATTCACGTTTAGATCACTAAGGCTAAATATCACTCTAACGTAAATTTCACTTTTTACGTCATTCAGCGTTGCCGGTTCTGTCGCAAAACTTCGAGAGGTCATAACTTCTACGTTATAACTCGGATTTCGGCATTCTTTATATCTTCGGAAACCTTGTTTCAACTACTACAACATTATCCAATGATATCAAGCTTATTTTATACTTAAATTTTGACGCTTATTTTTATTCTTAATTAATCAAACCACATAATTAAGCAATTAAGCACAAAACACATAATACTCTAATAATACACTTCTATTATTTCAAAACGGGTTACAAAGATTAACCTAGACTATTATATCATCATTAATGACAGGCCCAGAAACGCAGGCATTACAACTACTATACTAAAACTTAGAAAAATCATAACTTCCTTATACGAAGTCAGATTTTGGTGTTCTTTTTATGAAAGTTCTCGGTTTAATATAAACTTCAACTTTCATTTAGATTGTTAAGGCTAAAAAGCCTTTTATTGAAAATTTAGTTTTTACACTGAACAGTGTTTTGCCGGTTTTGTCGCGGATTTTCGATTGATCATAGCTTCTACGTTATAATTCGGATTTTAGTGTTCTTTATATTTTTGGAAACCTTGTTACAATCTTTACCACTTGCTTCATCCCAATCGAGATTGTTTAATACTTTATTTTTGAGTGTCAATTATGTAAATATACACAGTATGCTAAAATTTCTCTTTATTATTAGAAGGAAATATAAACTGACCTACATTATTACATAAGTTTGAAATAACGGTTAGTTACATTATCCCTCCGTTAGAGAGAATTTCTTCCCAAATTAGGACTATATTATTATGGAAAGACTAGGGAAATAGATGTGGATAATTCTGTTTCATCTGATCTTCTCGTTCCCATGTGAATTCAGGTCCACGTTTTGCATTCCAACGAACCTTCACTATCGGGATAGGACTTTGTTTAATTCTCTTTACTTCCCTGTCTAGGATTTCTACAGGTTGTTCCATGAAATTGAGGCTCTCGTTTATCTCGATTTCTTCAAGCGGAATAACAAGAGTCTCGTCAGACAAACACTTCTTGAGATTTGAGACATGAAATACGGGGTGAATATTACTGAGTTCATGCGGTAGATTGAGTTTGCAAGCAACAGGACCAATTCTAGCAATGATTTGGAGTGGTCTAATGTACCTTAGACTTAGGTTACTACGTTTACCAAAACGTATCATTCCTTTCCAGGGTGAGACCTTCAATAGAACGCGGTCACCAACCTGGAATTCCAAGGGTTTTCATCGTTTATTCACATAACTCTTCTGTATATCTCGAGAAATTTTTAACCCTTCCCGTATTTAAACAATCTTTTCTGTGGTTTCACGAATGATCTCAGGACCGGCTAAAGTACTATCAGGTATTTGGTTCTTTGCTAGTTGTGTATCGCCCACTTCAGAGGGGATCTGCTATTACGGCCATAGAGAACTTCAAAGGGTGCCACTTTAATACTAGTGTGATAGCTATTATTGTAGGAGAAATCAACAAGTGGTAAATGGGTATCCCAAGCTTTACCGAAATCTATCACACATGCTCTTAACATGTCAATTTGAAAGGAATGGTTATTTAGAGTAGGTGTGCATCCTATGTAAATTTCATTAGTTTTCTCACTTTTCCTATTGGCCACCTAACCAGTGAATGTATCTTTTAATGCTTTGGGATTTTGTTTTAGAAAATGCTTGAACTAATGGCTTACAAAACTTTTCTCAGCACCAGTATCGAAAGGAATGCATGCATAGGAATTGTTGAGGAGGAACGTATCGGTCACCACATTAGGATTTGCTATTGCTTCTTCATAACTAATCGCCAAGACTTTCCTAGTACCACTAGCATTCTTTAACTTAGGACAATTTGTCTTGAAATGTCCTACTTCTCCACATTCATAACACGTCTGACTCACTCCTGTAGCAGGGACTTGAGAAATAGGCTGTGCTGGTGCCCTAAAATAACGGGCGGTATGCCCTTTCCTATCACAATTCTTGCAGTGCATTTATTTACAAGCTGCTGTATGATGAAAGTTGCATTTATTGCACTTTGGCAAGGATACGACATATTTACTTGGGGTTGCTGGATTGATAGATGAAGTGGTAGGAACTGGAGTTGGAACTACAGCAGGAACAATAGCAGTGAGTGCTGCCACTTTTGCTTTTTCGAGGTCTCTTGAGATGCTTGTCCTTTTCGCTTGTTCCATAATTTTTTCTTATTACTGCTCCCTTCCTTGGGTTTCTCTGGAATAGGTGCCATAGATCCATGACTAACACTATGATCTACCAGTGTTTGTGCCAAATGTTTAGCACTGTCAAAGGTGAGAGGTTTAGTAGCTATTACATTTCCTTGTATCTGAGGAGAGATTCCCCAAATATACCGCTCAAATTTCTTGCTCTCGTTAGGAACCATCCCTGGACACAAAATAACTATATCACTAAACCTGGCAGTATATGCAATTATATCAGAGTCTTTCATCATTAGACTCCAAAGTTCTTCGTCTAACTTTTGAATTTCGCCACAAGGATAATATTCTGCTAGCATCAGGGTTTTTAGATCATCCCAGCCCATAGCATTGGCGACTGGAAGGCTTAAGGATTTGACATAGCCATTCCGCCAGGATAAGGCTCTGTCTAGGAAGGTACATGCTGCAAATTGACTTTTCTTGCTTCATGGCATGCACAAATTTCAAATACTGATTCAATTTTCTCAAACCAGCGTGTCAGAGTAATGACACATCCAGTGCCATCGAAAGTTATGGGTTTTGCATTTGTAAAATCTTTATATGAACACTCACGAGGGTGTCCAAGACCTTCGCCATGACTTGAAATTGGAGCACCATTGCCTGATCCTTTGTTACCACTAGGGTTGGTTTGTGCCATGGCAGCAGCTACAATAGCACCCACTGTTGCCTGAAAGGTAGCAGTGTCAAATTGTGGAGGAGGTGGTGGCGGTGGAGGTGTTTTTGGTGCTTCATTAGTATGTCTCAGATTCTTTCTGGGAGGCATCTTGATCTATAATGATTTGAGAAAAATAATAATAAGTACTTCATGATGATCACGAATCATATAATATTTAAACATAAAAAAAAAATTTAATTCTAAATGTATCATTTTTTGACTTGTACATAGTGTTCTGTTAACTGAACAGTCTACTAATATAAGAAAAAATTTGCCAATTTTGTTTACAGTAACACTTGTAATGAATTGGTATAGTGGAATATAATGAGTCTGTTAACCAGAATTTTATATAGTAAAATGTTCATGAAAATTGTAATAATTCTTAATGAAGTAAAATACTTATCATTTTTATTGATATATTGTATTATGCATGAAGCTAGGAAAATAAACATAGGTCTATATTATATCAATAAAAAGGGAATTTAAACAACATTACTTACCTACGAATAGTACACTCAGTTATTTGTAGGGTTTACTTACAATAAAAAGTAATATATACATTCTACATTATTAAAGTAGAAGTAGTGTAAATACTACTTTTGATGAGTACGGCTCCTAGTGCTGGGCCCTGCCTTATGAGATTCTGATTCCTTTAAATGCCTCTATAGTGTAGTCTGGAATTCTTGGAGTGCTCTCATTTCAATTTGGGCGGTAATCATTTCTACGTGGAGCATGTCGGTGTGATGTCTGGTTTCGTCGTGATCTTCATCTAGATGTTGAATATTTGTGGCGTTTTGCTGGGAGGTACCTGTGACTTCTAGAATCTGGATAATCGATATACGGGATTGATCAACCTATCGAGATATACGTCGCACTTTAACAGGGAGGGCCTTGTCAGACGATCCTCCATTTCGGATGTCGTAGAAATATCTGTTCATTCCAAATGGAGGGTGTTGTCCTTGTTGTTGGCTCCACCCGTGTAACTCTTCACCCCATGCTGGTATTGGACCTTGAAAATCTTGTCTGGCTACTAGGCGTTTTAATCCTTGTGGTAGATTAATTACCTCAGGTTCTGAGTCTGTGTCATCTGAATTTTCTTCTTCACTATCTTCCTCGGGATCCTCTTCAGGATCATCTTCTATCCAACCATGATTTCCTTGGTTAGGGAAGTAGGGTTCCCCAGGCGGATGATATCCTGCCATAAGGTCTATACAAGGAATTTAAAGATAAGATGTATAATGATATAATGTTACAAAATACTCCTATAGTATTTTAAATATGTGTTTTGTTTTAAGGTTCTTCTATATAAGTAGAGTTTTGGTAAGTTTTAGACTTGTCGCAACAGTGTTATTATTCCCAAACACATGTTGGTCATATCTAAAATTAATATAGTTGATCAGGCTATATTGATTCCAGATATGATTACATAACTGTTCAGGTTTAACTGTAGTGTCAAACATCTAAATACTTTTATGTAGTGATACTATTTTCGTATAAGTGAGTGTTAGTATACTTCTTATAAAATAATTATGTTTTAAAAGTATACTTGTAGTCAGAGCACTTCGGCCCCATTATATTTATAGTTGTATATCTTTAGTAAATTAATATACTAAGTTCACTATAAACTATTGCTCTGATACCAATCTGTCACAACCCTGAATTTGTACGGCGGAAACATTCAGGGGTGGAGGACTTCATGTCAAGTATCACAACAATGCATAATATTAATCAAAGTATAACAACCATTGTATTACGAAGTTTTAAGTTTTACAACTGTGTTCAAAATATAATGTATATGAACTCAAAGTACAAGTTCAAAAGACATGAGTTTATAGATCTCCATCTTCTCAAAAGCTGTGGTTGTACCTGTATCACTATTTCCCTGAGAATACAAGTAGATTTTTGGAAAAGTGTCAACAGTTAAGTTGGTGGTTTCATAAGTATGTTATGAAAATATTATGTTATTTGTTTTTCCTTAATGTAAATACGTTCACCCAGAAAATCCTATATTTTCTGTTGTATATGTATTTGTATTCCGAAATAGTATAGTTTTAAATCCTCATAAAACTATAAAAAGTATGTTTTCTCTATATTTGAATAGTATCCTGTATTTCTACTGTGTGAAGTTGTTTACTTATTATTCAATACCAAATTGTGAGTTATCATAACCATACTTGATGACCTAAGCCTCGCCTGAACCACAATGTTCTTTGGGCATTGTAAAATGGTACGACAATCGTCACCCCAGGCCTGTCGGCCTTGCTGTTGCAAACAGCTTAGGTCTGGGATTGTTGGTCTCGTATAGATCTATACATAAGTGTCACATTCTCCTTCCAGGAGACTTTAGTTATAATATTCAGGACTTTTGTTTTATACTTAAATATGTACTTGAAGTGAGTCTCACAAAAGCTATATTGATAATATGTAAGATAACTATATGAATAAATAAGTTTCATAAACTATATAAAATATAGTTTTATATGTAGTACAGTATTCCATTTGTTTTCTGATGATTGTTTATATGTTTACTTCATGATAAAGTATTCCATTTGTTTTCTGATGATTGTTTTACATGTTTACTCTATTTGTATTTTATACTATGTTTATGTGTTTTGAAACTTGAAATCAAAGAATGAGTCCTCTAAACTATACCTATTATAGTTTAGCTGTTTGTTTTACTGAAAGAATCTGTGATACTATTATTCTATGAAATTATCTGTTTGTACCCATGTATTATCAAATAGTTTGTAAGCTATTTTATATTTATATAAATGTAATATTTATATAATTGTGATTAATTAGACATTCAATTAAATAGCTTTACCCTATGTCCACTACCAAACCAAGAACATGAAATGGGGTTAAATTATATATACTGAATCTTCTAAATCCAAATTATATAATTTACACATATACAAATATGTAATTTTATCGATTATACCAATTTAAAAGTATTAAAAACATTTGAAAACTTTTATGATATTAACACAATCTTATTGTGTTTCACTTGTATTTTCCCCTATAAACAATAAACATTAAGTAAATGCGGAGGTATGAACTCACTTGATAGGTGGTGATTTGGATAGCATTTCGTTTTCTGGAAAGAAGTTTATTTGACGAAAAACTGGCTTTAATTGGGCAGAGTTTTGGCTGGAGAAGGTTGTTTTTCTCGGGAATCTCGGGGCTTTGGGGCTTGCTCAGGGTTTTAGATATGCTTCTGGGGCTTTGGGGCTTGTATGAAAGCTTATTTAGGTGAAAGGAGTGAAAAAGATGAAAAAGGGTGTAAAATGGCCTAAATCCGAGAAGTCTGACACCGTTTATATAGGGGTGCGAGGGTACGGTCCGAAGATGTGTCAGCAACGACATGCATCGTCAGTAGCGAGGGTGCGAGACAGGGAGGCGAGTGTGCGTCGGAAGGCTACTGAACCAAACTTTGGTCCAATCAGGAGGTGCCACACGAGACTTTGGTCCAATCAGGAGGTGCCACACGAGACATTTGTCCAATCAGGAGACGACATGTGGCGGACACGGGGCGGCTTCGCCTGCAAGGTGACGTGGTGGAAGGGTGACCATGAGATTTATCCCGGTTTTCAACATTTTTTCGATTTTTGTGCCAAAATTACGAAATTCATAATTTTCGCATACGAACTCCGTTTTTAAAGTTCTTTATAAGCACGCGTAGGTAAAATTCTACTCTACGACTTTCGTTTAGACTACTTCGGCTAATTTTGACTTTATATTTAATATTATTATTTTTAATAGACCGAAACAGGAAAAATCTGTTAAAAATTCATAACTTCTTCATCTGAAGTCCGTTTTCGTCAGACTTTTTACCGTTGTACTACTATTCACGAGACCTTCGATTCTCGTTTAACGGACTTTTCCTGTCCCGACCTGTTAAAAAAATAACTTTAAAAATAAATCAAAAATAGCTGACCGAGTCTAAACGAAAGTTGTAAAGCTTAATTTCACCTACGCGTGGATATAAAGAACGTCAAAAACGGAGTTCGTATGCTAAAGATATGAATTTTTGAATTTTGGAGTACAAACTTCGAGTTTTGACAAAAATCATGACGTGAATAAATTATGGTTCATGACGTGAGGTATTTTATTGACACCTCTCAAACGTAGAACACACGCGACAAGCCTATGAGCTGATCCGGACGAACTCACAACGTGAGCTTATATGGCTCACGACATGAGAGTTGATTTTTCAACCTATAAATAGAGGACCAACCCTCTTGTTTCGGTTTACACAAAAATGCAACCTCTCTCCCGTATTGCTAAATTTGAGCTACTTTCACAAGCCGACGATCGCTAATGCTGACAGTGTCTAGTTAAATTCTATTTAGTCACGCTACTAAGGTGAATGTATAGTCACTTTCATCTTACGCATAGAGATGAAGTATTTTATATAAAATACGTGCTATGTGTAATTATATTGTTTGTTAATTTTAGATGGTTGCTGAATGAATGTTTTATACATGTTTTAAAATGATTTAAACCGCATATGTATTTTTTTTATCTACAAATATGTTGGGTATAACATGAGTAGATGAAATACTTGGTGTGTGTTAAAATGATTAGATGCCTCGATGTTGTTGTTGTTGTTGTTGTTGTCATCTAGCGGAGTATAGATGACTACCACAAACTTTTCTAGACAGTCTTGTGGAACGCTAGTAGGCTCGCAACCTGTAGGTGTTGGTGAACTATATGTTCGTTGGTGTACTCCATCCCCCTCACAGTTGCCTTAAGGACACATATGGCTCAGGAATCCCTTAGCAGTTGTGTCCATCCCGATGATGATCCTTGGGATGGATGATCCTTAGGCTAGATCCCTTGTGATAGGTGTTTAGGGACGTAAAGTAAGGATAACGGGAACGGGTAATCAGGGTTATTGTTGGTTGATAAAATTAATAAATTTATTTTGGGTTGATAAATTTGTTGTTGAGTGATGAAATTAATAAATTTATTTTTGTTGATGAATTTAATAAATTTATTATTTGTGGGTTGAAAACCCTATATGCTCACCAGGCTCCCAAGCCTGACCCACTCAACTTTTTATATTACAGGTAGTGGACTCAGAGCATAGTTGAATGATGAAGATGGATTTTTGATTTATAGAAAATTAGATGTAAATATCTGTTGTAAGGTCTATAATTTGTTGTTTATGCTTTTGGCCTGTATTGGAACATGACATCCCGAGTTTTTTTTTTATATAATGAAAATATATTTCTTTAAAGAAATACTTTGATAAATTTTTATTATATTTTGTTTTGGGAACAAATTCCGCAACATGTTTTGGAAGATTACTCTAATTTTATTTTAAAAACATAAACTAAATTGGTTTTTTCTGGTCGAGAAATTGGGCGATGTCACAGTATGTCAACCCCGTATAGATGTATACATATGTATCTCGCTTCAAAGATTGATGGTTATAGTAATGTGGGTATGCTAAGTTTTTAGACTCAGCTAATGAATAACCTCTCACTAAAAAGCCCTTAACTAAAAAGTTTGTTAATAGCTCTCAACCCTAATTTAATTGTGATTAAGTCACTAGGCATAATGAATATCGTTGTATGTGGTTTATAAAAGCCGAGTATGTTGACATGTTTGCAAAAGTGTGGTATGGTCGCTTTTATAAAAATGAATGCTTCAAATTAATGAACATAGGTACATATATAAACGTTTTGTATTTAAACATATAAATAAACATGTATAGTAATAGCTTGAATCCTTGAAATACTACAAAGTCTCATAACATGCTTGTTATAATATGCAATGTCATATAAAAATCATATAATTTTGTACCGTATAGTATTTGTTGTGCGAAATGGTTATTTCATGATAAAATAATCATAATACGTATACAGAAAATTTATACTAGTTTATTCGTAACAATATAGTAAATTGTTAAATAACAATATTTTAAAAAATTAGATTTATTGTATTTTCGCATAAAAAGATTATTGACTTGTATAAAAAAAAAATACTTAGACAAATGTATCCCCCCTCCCCTTAAATAATTAAAATATTAAAAATGGGTCGTAAGCGCTCACCCCCGAAGCGTGAGTTCCAATCGTTCGAATACGGTTACTTTGAGATGTTTGACGTGAGAAACCGTAAATCCACAATTATGACTTTAAAATACTCTCGGAGCCATTTCGTAAACAATTTGAATTGTTGGAGACTAATTTGTTACTTTGCTAAAGTATAAGGGCTTTTTGGTAATTTAATTAAATGGTTAGGACTTTTTTGGTAAAAAAAAATACCAAACGAGGGGTTGTTTTAAAAAAAATGGATTCAATAATTGGGGTTGGGACAGATTTTGAATAAAGAGTTTAACAGTAGGGGCATTTTGGCCCTTTCACACACTAAATGAAATTAGGGCTTAAATATACAACCAGTGTTTTCGTTTTCTTTATTCGATTGGGCATATGAAGGAAAAGGGGATACGAATCGAATGCTAAAGCAGTGAACGAAGACGGGAGATGGAGGCTCTCAAGCTGCTCAATCCAGATTTGCTTGATCGATCGATCGCGAAGGAGGATGTCGTCTCCGGGTGTTTGGCGAGGCCGAATAAGAGAAGGATCGAAGCGGCGGGGGAAGAGGCGTACGAGGGTAGCGGCGTTGCTTCCGATTCTTCGGTCTTTGCAGACCACGAAGAAGTCCGAAGGGAAGAGGAAGCTCGCAGCGACTAATCAGGGGGGTTTTGTGAGTCGATTGCTTGCGAAGGCAGTGTTTCGGGGATGGATGGGCCGAAGAGAGGGGAAAGCAGCGAAGCGGCTGGGATTTCGGCAGTGGAGCTCGACGGAAAAGATGAATGGTGTGATGGGCGAAAAGGGTAAGAGATTCAAGGTGTTTCAGATTGATTGTTTGGTGTGGCTGTTCTTGGTTGCTCTTCTCCTGGTTCGATCGGAAGTAAACACGAAGGAAATGGGAAATAGGTTGATTGAAGGGTAAGGACGAAGCAGCAACCGATAATCCTCTTGATTTTTTTTTTTTTTTTTTTTTTTTGATTTGGCATCCAATCCAAAGGGTGATGACACTGTCAGAATGATCGATCAAGGATGTTTTGTTTCCCCCTTTTTTTTGTGTGTTGATTGCAATGGATGATCCTAAGTGTGTGTTTGGGCTTTGGTTTTTTGACAGGGAATGAAGAAGATGGTGATCAGAAGATGTTGGAGTGTTGTTCTCGTTTGATTTGATATTTATTATTGAGAAATTATATTTGGTCAATAATTATGTATTCTATGTATGTGTGTATCTGTGAATGAATTTATTGATTGGTACGGATGTCTATTCTTAATCGATTTAATATACCATTCTTAATCGATTTAATATACACTCTTATTGTATGTATGTGTATATGGGTTTGAGACATTTTATAACAATAATACATGCATAATATTCACACTTTCATATTAAAAGTTTTCCATGTATGTTTATAATATATAGAGAAATCTTCGGAAAAGTTCTAATATTTCACCCTAATTGAGACTTTGTCGTAAACAAATTTTAATTTGAGAGTTTTTTTTTTTAAATTACGGTAAAATATTGAGATTTTTTTCCGGAGATTTCTCTAATATATATAAAGAAATTGAATATTTATACATAATAAGTATCCAAATTTTGCCCTATATACTATTTGTTGGTATTTGGAAATGTTACATGACACACACACATATATATATATATATATATATATATATATATATATATATATATATATATATATATATATATATATATATATATATATATGTGTGTGTGTAACATATATCCATGTTGATTACACGTTTAATTTGGATCTTTTGAAGTCGCATACGATACCATATATATATATATATATATATATATATATATATATATATATATATATATATATATATATATATATATATAAAGCATTTTAAACATTTCTTGAAATTTAAGAGGTATCAAACCTACTACATCATGTACGATCAACTTATGCTTACCATTCAATACACATATTACATTTGTATATTTAGTATGTTGAAAATCTTAATTGATATCAAATCTATAACCATTATATCATCATGTTTGTATATTTAGTAGGCTGAAAATCTTAAGTACAGGTGAGATACGTTCCGGTGGTTTTCTTCACACCATAGGATTTTCCAGAGAGATAATGATAAAAAAAATTGAAAAATACACTGTTAAAAAATAAAAGTAAAATGTTATAATAAACAAATAAATAGATAAACATTTGTGTGAAATTTATAAATTAAAATGGTTTCTGAACTACAAAAAAGAACTTAAAATAGATTGAAAAAAAAACCCGATTGAATTTACACCCCAGCAAACCGGTCAAAGTTGTGAAACAAGTTAAGATATTACGGTAATTAGAAATTAACATTATGAATGAATGATTATTTGCAATTTACAAAAGTGACATATAAATGGATTTTTCAATGTTTGAGGATTGTAAAAACGAAAAAATTATCAATATTGTAACTTGGTTATACTTGAAGGTTTTTATGGTATGATCTGATCGTCGTAATGAAACTATTCACCGAAATAAATTAATCACCGCTCGAACACTATTTGTCGCCGCCACTTTACGCGGGCACACATCTAGTATAATAACTACAATAACTACAATAAATTTCATATATATTTATTTATCATGATGTATACCTCAATTCTCGTGCCTTCGCATAGATTATATAAATTTTCTAAAAGTTCTTGCTTAGTTAAGGTCATGGTGATTCCAAAAATTGTAACGCCCTGTTCCGAATCAATTCCTAATCCGAGGCTGTGGCCAGAAGAGCGGTCATCATAAGGAGTCGGGCCTTTTCAAAGGTAATATTTACCCCCTTTTGGATGTGGGTAATGTAGATATGTGATCCAATAGTTCGGTTTGCACTTTGGAATCAAAGGGTAAAATGGGAAAGTAGTGTTTCAGACTTCTTTTATGAATTATGGATTTTAGTTTGACGTGTTTTAAATCAAAAGTAATTATATAGGGCTGTAGAGCTCCTCAATACCTTTTCATGGATATAAAGAACGTCAAAAACGGAGTTATAAAGAAGAAGTTATGACCGTTTGAAGTTTGGGTGGTTTTGGGCCAAGCTGAGTACGTTGGGTGTACAAAAAGGTGTACGTTGGGCGTACTAATGGAATCATGAGTATGCTGTGCATTCTAGGAGTACGTTGGGCATACACAATCAGTGCGCCAACCCTATTTTTGTGGTTTAAGCCCTACTTAAGCTCCTTAACTCCCCCAAACCCACTCCATTCTTGTCACACCCCCAACCAGACGGCGGAAACATCCGGGGGTTCGTGTGACTTAAATTGAAATATCATCATAATGAATATACATGAAACAAACACATACATCACCAACATTACATAGTACAAATTTCATTGTTCACATCAAGTACATTGTTTAAATATTACATATCTGTAGCATAAATGGTTTGATGACTGACATCTCACAAAAGAAATTTCGAAAACACACTTGATGATTCTTCATTCTAACGTTTACCTGAGAATACAAATTATTTTGAAAAGCGGTCAACATATGTAATGTTGGTGAGTTCATAAGCATGTTTGATATAAAAATAGTTTGTATTGTTTGTAAAACCAAGAAAATCGGATATTTTTTGAAACAACAATTGTTTACGAAATAGGTGCGATGTTCCATAAGTATATGCATGAATGATTTCAAACGTGTAAAAGTGATATGTTTCCCATAATAAATTCTTGTATTATCGTTGTTGTAAGTAAAAGTGAATAATGCTGTTTCCCAGGAAAACACGATGTTTTCTGACTTCATTAGTATGATCTTTTTGTATTATTGTATCGTCACAATCGAATGAATATGATTCCCCATGATTACTTAGATGGTGTTGGATCTCTATGTGAGTCGCTATAACCATGCATAATAATGACTAATTCATCTGTCTTGGCATTCTTGCGAATGTCGGTATTGAATTAAGACTTTGTCACCCTAGACTGGCCGAGTCTAACTGTAGCGAACAACTTAGGTGTGGGGGAGTCACCCCCATAAAGATCTATACACAAACTCTCGCTCTCTCTCCAGGAGACTCTGGTTATAACTACAGACTACGACTGATACTCATTGGTGTCACCCGTTATTTCCCACTAAATCCAACTGAATTTGATTAACCTTGTTCAACAACCTGATTTATGTTTACTTGAACCAAAAGTTAAGCCTAACAGACGAATAGAAGAGGGCAACAGAGATCCACTAATCATGTATTTAATTATAGGCTGCCAAGCATGTGACGGACGCGTTAGTCTATCACACATATGATTGATTTTTGGACCATACTAGCAATGTAATTGGGTCACTAAGGCCTGACAGCATGTAAAAGCCATTGAGGGTCCGTTAGGCATGCTATTGAGTCACTAGAAGCCCAATAAACATGTGTGATATATTGGGCCCAAGAAATCATGATATTGGGTCATAAGGCCCAACAGCATGAATAGAAGATATTGGAGCCCAATCATTGAATCTTTTATGGTTTGTTGAGTTTAAGTTCGTAGTGTTTGTATTTGTTGTATGCTAATTGTTTATTCGCAATGATAAAACAAAAATATCTTATTGTTTGATTTATAACGAAGCTTTAGTTATATATATATATATATATATATATATATATATATATATATATATATACAGAGAGAGAGAGAGAGGTGGGTTCAATTGAGAAAATAAAAAAAAAGTTGAGAATGGAGGAATCATTATCAGTCACTCATTTAATCTAAGCATAAAAAGACACGGTGACAAACTTGTAAATATGTTAAGAACCTTCAATCTCAAATACGTAACTATAGAGAATTCGATAACAGTTCATTCATCATCAAAATTTTTACTCCAACCTTCAATAATCATCCATATTTCTTCAACTAAACCGGAATTTCTTCGCTGTTCATAACATTGGACTCGGAGTTCTGGACTCGCAATCACAGTCGACATTGAAGGACTCAGAATCGATACTCACAGGTTCCCAATCAGATTTTCGGAAATCAAAATCAAAATGAGAAATTAATCAAACATAGGATGTCGAACTCGAGGTCGAAATCGGAAGTATATGATGATTTGGAATTGATAACTTGATGTTTTTAACATTTTAAAAATAGTTAACTTGTATGCACTCCAACTGTTTGATGAAATGCATAAACTAAATTACCACGTTATATTCACGTATGAATATGTTTTCTCACTTGAATCAGTATATGATTATTAAAAATACAAAACAAATATGCAAGTCTGTATGTTATTCATATGTGAATAACATATAAAAATTATATATTCAAATATTCATAAGTGAATATATTCACAAGTGAATATACCTTGTAATATTCATATGTGAATATACTCTGTAATATTCATAAGTGAATATATCATCTAATATTCACAAGTGAATATACTATGTAATATTCACATGTGATATACCATGTAATACTATGTAATATTCACATATGAAATATCATTTAGTATTCATAAGTAAATATACCATCTAACATTCATAAGTTAATATATTATATTAATATTCACAAGTGAATGCATCGTCTAATATTAAAATATGAATATACTATGTTTATTTTATGCTATATTCATATATGAATGATACTTAATTTGTAAAAAAAAATCATACTTTTTATTCATAAGTGAATAACGAATGTACTGTAATAAAACCTGATACATTTTTATTCACTTATGAATAATGATAGCTGAAAATATTTTTTTTTTTTTATTTTATCTTAAAACTGTATCAATATGAATGTCTTTTGTAGAGAATAAAAAATCATGAATTTTGGTATATTTAAAATCATTTTTTGATAAAAATAGCTTCTAAAAATTTAAAAAAAAAAAAAAACCAAAAAAAAACTATGTTTTTGTATATATTAAGGTAATGATTAGCATAGTTTAAGGAAATATGTTTTGTTGGAAAACACATATCTATTCATTTCCCATTTCCGTTGGTACGACGGAGGCTTTTGCGGCAAAAATAAATGAGTGACTGAGAATGTGTGTGTGTGTGTATATATATATATATATATATATATATATATATATATATATATATATATATATATATATATATATATAATCCGTGTGTTATGAACTTGATATTTTAATCCAACGATTTATAATTGTTTATCTGGTCTAAAAACATTTAGTTTGATCATTGCATCCCCTTTTTCTATAAAATGGCACTTTTAGTCCCTTTTTATGAAAATTGATATTTTTGGTCCTCAAACCATTTTTCTTGACCGTTTTGACCCAAACTTTGTTTAAATGGTAATTTCAACCCAACACTATTGTATTGGTCATTTTCAGCCTTTAATTGCAAAAAGTTTACATTTTTAGCCTAATTTCCGTAAGTTTTACAATTGTGATCCAAAATCAAAAACTTTTCATTTGTAGTCCAAACTTGGTAATAAACTCATTTTAACCCCTAAAAATGTTTATTTACATTTTAGTCCCATAGTTTGTTGAGTTTTTCCAATTCAACCCCTTAAAATCTCATTTTTCACAACTTTGGGCCCAAAACCCATTAAACCCATTTTTAAGCCCATTAAGCTATAATTTATGTTTTTGACCCTTTGGAAAGTGTTATTTTCATAAAAATCATCTTTTATACAAATAACCAACTTATGATCCTCATAAAATTGACAAATTACAATTTATACCCAATCTTTGCTATTTTTGCAAATATGACACTTGTAAGGTTCTTTTGGTTTTGGTTTTCTCTTTTTAAACTTAAAGACTCTTAGATCTATGATGTATGTTGTTTAGGATGTTTTTGTTTACGATTCTTTCACCCTTTTTGCTCTAGATCTCGAAATTTAACCAATTTTACACATTATCATAACCAAAAACTAAAGAAATCACATATAGCATGCAAACACAGATAGATCATCACATAATACTTGTATTCTCCCCTAAAAACAAGTAAAAACCAAAAACAAGGGGGTATGAAGCTCACCTTGCTTGTTGCTCTCGGTTTTTGAAGAAGAATGAAAGAAGATTTTGTCCCTAGCAAGCTTTCTTGAGTGGATTTCGAACTTAAGAAGTTCTAGGAAGCAAAATCACCAAAACTTTGCTTAAAAGAGTGATCTATCAATAGAATGGAATAATAAAACTTGGAGGTGTAAAGACTTACCAAGAAGTGATGATTATCTTGTGAAAAACCTCTTGAAACACAAGCAAAAGTCTTGAGATTTTTGGATGAAGAAGATGAATGAGTCTTGAGAGAATTTGAAAGAGTTTGTTGAAATGTGTGTATGTTTGGGGGCTCTCGGCTGAGGATAAGAAGAGAGGGGGGGAAAGAAAGAGAGTGAGGTGATAGATGCATGGGGAGGTGAGAAATATTCTTAGATATCCCACATACAAGTTTGAGGTGTCACCCCCCCTAATCACCCATTAATTTCTCTTTTTTTATTATTATTTATTTATCATTTGGGCCGAAATGGGCTAAGGAGAAGGGGAAGGAAATATCACTTTGGACCATTCTTGGCTTTTCCTGAAAACACAAGGTCCAATAAGAGGTTTTCGGCCTATTGGGCCCTTATGGTGGTTCATGGCCCAAATTGCATAAAAGAATAAATTCTATGGCCCATTTGGGCTTATTAGATTTGTTATGGTCCAACAAGGCACACTAAAGGTATAGTAATTCATTTTAGATCCATTATAGTCCAAAATGTTAAGTTTCATGAAAGTGTGTCCAATTAGGGCCTATTTAAGGGTCCTAAGCCCAAAATAATCAGATTGGAAACTTATTGGTCCATTAGGCCCAATAAGGAAATCCTAGTCCATGATGGACTTAAACCAGGATTTTAGGGTTTCCAATTCTTTTGTTGACCATTTTAAGTGTTTGTATAGAGTGTTTGATGGAATTTTGTTGTCATTGAATAAACATCAGGCATACTTTCAAGTTTTAGTCACAAATGTTACTCTTGTTAATGTTTACAAAAACCTTATAATTCCTAATTGTAAAAATTCTCAGCCTCCACCCCTCCAACACCCTTTTTATGAAACCCTAACCTTAGATGAGCATTGTGAGCTAAAAGAAGGCGATTTTGAGTGCTTTGAAGTATGTATGCTGCACCTTGGATAAGAATGAACTTCTTGTAGAAGTGTTGGTTGCATTGCAGCTTATAGATCTGGACTTTTTTTCACCTTGATCTATCTTCTAGAGGTAGAAAGTTTTAATCTTGATGATGCATTTGTTAGAACTAGTTAGTTTTGGATGTTATGAGCTTTTGGTCATTTTAGTGCATAAAGTTTAGATCTTAAATGTTTGTGACCTTGTTGTGGATAAAGTTGGAAACTTTATCCATCTAAACATCATTATGATCATAAGGTTAGAGACTTGGACTTAATGGATTAAGTTGAAAAAGATGCACTTTCGGTCCCATTTGATGCTTAAAGGCTAGATCTTAGTGGTTTGGACCATTCTAATGGATAAAGTTGGAAACTTTATCCATTATGGAGCTTTTAGGACCCATAAAAATGTAATCTTGATCCTTTTATACCTTCCATGAGAGTGTCATGATGTCTTAATGGATTAATTAGTTAAGGTTTTAGCTTTTGGACATTTTCTAGACATGGAAAGTCATAAAGGTGGAAACTTTATGACTTAGAATGATGTCGTGGACTATATCTGAGTGTTGGATGAAAGGACTTAAGAGGTAAAGCACTTAATGGAAAAGTGTCATATGGCTGAGTACGCCATGCGTACCTTTGAGTACGCTGCGCATACTCGTATGGGATCCCGATTCTGGTTGGTAAGTACGCCATGCGTACGAGATGAGTATGTTGGGCGTACGCAACCTGAAGTTTGACTTATTGACTTTGACGTCTAGTGACCATTGAATTTTGACCAATTTTGACCTTGGGACAAACTTGTGGGTTTTGGCCTATTAACTAAGATTTTATCTGGTTCTGGTATTGATAGCTTGGGAAGCTGGTAGGGCAGCAACTAAGGATTTCTTCTGGGGAGCTTCTGCATTCAAGGTGAGTCTCCTCACCATACCAATGGGTCGAAGGCATCGAGCCTGACCCATTATGTGTTATGTGGTATGCTAGTTGATTATGTGTTATGTGGTATGTGTAACATCCATAAAATTCATGAAAAGTTAAAACTTTTTCAAACATCCAAAAACCAATATTTATTACAAAATGTTTTCAAAATAGTTTCATATCAGAGTATCCTAGAAATCAAAATCACAAAATGCGAGGAAGTGCATGACCAAGCCTTCTCCTTCCATCGATCATCCGAAGTACTTGCAACAAAATCCAAAACTATAAGCCTGAAGCTTAGTAAGTTCCCCGAAAATATCAATGCCATACAAGCCATAACCATATCATAACAAACAACATGCATATAGAGTCTTCAATATGACCGGACTGCCCTCACCATGCCTTCAGTCTATTTGTCCCACTCTTAATACCTTCAGCATTTTTGGTCCGCCCTCCCAGGCCTTCAGCCTATCTGGACCGTTCTCCGGGCCTTCGGCCTAACCGATACGCCTCGTTGGGTCTGCAGTCTATCCAAATCACCCTGGGTATGTTGGCGTAGAGCACGAAGCATGACTGCCTCAACCCACCCTCAATCATACAACCAACACATAAATATCATACGTTAGCTAACATGCACAAATAGTCAAACGGATCTAACAGATCACTAATCATAACATCATCCTATATACCAGGATACCGACCTAACAGGTCACTAACATATCATCATCCTATATACCAGGATATCGACCTAATAGGTCACTAACATAGTATCATGCGATAACCAGGATAACAATCCAAAAAGGGCCAACATTGGTGCCTTCGACCCTGTTAGTATAGTAAGGAAGACTCACCTCAAAATACTGAATTGAACTAAATACCCTCGGCTGTTGACTCACCAAAAATCCCGAACTATCACAATAAATGAACACCAATCAATAATTGGAATATCAACCTCGACTAAGGGCCCAAACATAGAGTAACAGTCCATTCTATCATTTCCTTAAGTTGGGCCAAGGCCCAACTCCAATTTCTTAATCCAAAAGCCCAATATTCAAGGCCCATAGTTGATCCAATTTTCCAAATTTGGCCAAACTCCCTGATATGGGCATATTTATTTATAAAATTCATGCATTATCTTAATATCTTATGTTAATTTATCTTATTTAATGAACAAAAGGGGCTTAATTAGTTTAGAATTTCATTTTTCAGGAACAATTACATGCTCGGATGGAAAAGGAATCGGAACTAGCAATTGGAAGCTTGGATCTTGGATTTTGAAGAAAGAAGGATGTTGCTGGACAGCTTGACCCCTCGTTAGTCTTTTGGCCATATCTCATGAACCGTAACTCCGATTGACGAGATTCAAAATTTTCAGAAAACTAGACACAATTTCAGACGACTTTTGTGTTTTGAGAAAATGTTGATTCCAAACGAACCCGATGAGTTAGGCCTCAAATCGACGAGTTGGTCAGAATGTTCACGATTCGATGATGCCTAGCCGTACACGCTGTATACGCGAATTATCGAAAAAACTCGTTGAGTTGGTCTTAAAAACTCGATGAGTTGGGTTGATTTTTGGTAACTATAGATAGAGAGCATATATTCATTAAACCCTAACATTTTTTGGAGGCTAGCTGCGATTATTGAAGATCAGAAGGGTTCTTGGAGCTTCAGTTTTCGAGATTGCAACCTAAGAGAAAATTTAGAAGAGATCAAAGGAAATTAATTATTCTTCTTTTCTTAATCTTTGTTTTTGAACCATGTTTGAATCATTAGATTTTTAGTTTATGTTATTACTTGCTGTAGATATGAGCTAAAAGCTTTATACTTCTTTTTGGATGAGATAATATTATGAACGTGGTTTGATTGAGTGGTTGAATTAATATTGATTTGGTTATTCATCTTGTTAAGATTGTTAAAGATCCTTATGTATTGATGATAAATATTTTCTGTTAATAAGTAAGTTATTGAGTTGCATGAACATCTTCTTGATTACTTGAATCATATAGTTTTGTGAGCACAAAATTCTATGCCTAGGAATGGTGAACATGAAACTAGGGTTAACTAGAAAATATGTAAATCAATGTGTAAGCATGTGTGATGAACAACCACATATGAGTTGATTGAATTGAACAAATATGATTAGCTATTATTACAAGTCTTACTTTATATGAACTAAACACTAGGAAACTTGTTAGTTTAATCACTTAATCACTATTTGAATTAATATGTCTACTAAAGAGTTGGTATTAGTGAACATAAACCCAATCACATTAGGAATCGTTAACCATTGACTTATTGATCCATTGCCCTTGCCATGAAATCAACCATTGCCCTTTCTTGTTCTTCTTATTTTTTAATTATCTTTGTTTAAGTGTTAAAGTGCTTGTTTAAGTTTCTAGTCTTGAAAAACTAGAGAACCCCCTCTTTTATTAATTATTTTATTTAGATAATATTATTATTAATTTTAGATGTTACCATTCCTTGTGTTCGATACTCTACTTGCTTGAACTAAACTGCAATCGATAGGTACACTTCTTGCGTGTGTTTGTTTTAATTTGAGTTTGTTAGGATTAAAACTGGTGCATTTTACACACATCTAGTTTTTTGGCGTCATTGCCGAGGAACGGTTCTAAATAGTTAATTTTATTTGCTAATTGTTATCGTTTTTAATTTTATTGATTTTTTATATTTAGTTTAATTTTTATTTATATTTATTTATTATGTATTTTCCAAATCTCGATGCTTTTCTTGAGGAAGTGGTATAGAAAATTAAACATGAAGATGAGGAGTGTGACTCAGATGATGATTTGAAGAAATTTGGAAGATGGTTAGATAACATCTTGCCTAATGAACAAGAGCAATCTAAGTTTCAAGAGCTAGAGTTAAAAGATGAAGAATTGAATCCAGAAAGAGACTTGGAAAAGTTGGAAAGATTGCTGGCAGAAGGGTCAAACGAAGAACAAGAACAAGCTGAGTTGCAGGAACCAAGCCGTGGATTCACCATTACCACGACGTGGCCCCCTATTTTTCCAGTTTGTGTTTCAAAGCATGGGGTGACAATTCCAAATTTGGAGGTAGTTCTGAGGCATGACCCATTTCTGATTAGTACCCGACCGATTCCCACCCTTGTCAAGATTCTTGGGTGTTATGAATTCAAGCGCGTTTAGCCAATTGTTGAAGCAAATAGCCAAATTTTACAAATTGGTCCAAAGAAAATATTTAATGCAATGGATGGATTGGCATTGAGTTTATTTAAAGTTTATTAAGTCGGGAGTCCAGCTCAAGACTCGCACAAAAAGAAGCGCTTGCGGGAGGCAACCCGTCATTAAAGTTTGCTTTTCTTTTTCTTTTTCTTTTGTGTGTTTGGTTTGGTTTGTTTCTAAACTTCTAGTTTATTAGGGTAATGTAGGAATGCTAATTTGATGTTTTTTTTCCTGTTATTATGTAGTTTTTTTTGTCTTTGATCTATGCAGAAGTTAGGGTGAGATTAGAGTGATTTCTTAAAGCGTGAGGGAAATAAAGTGAGGGGTTGAGTCATTTACGAGAAGATTAGAATACTTTGAGTGATATGTTGAGTCCGATGTTTATATTTTCTAAAAGGATTCTCGTCAGTGAAGATTATAAGGAAGTGTATTACACTAATACCCTCCTTGAACACCAAATCAGAACTGGAGTAGAAAGAAGAATTTACACGATTAAAGCCAAAAACTCGTCGAGTGCATACATACAACTCGACGAGTTCCAGAGGAAAAGAACGACTTCTGCCCAAGTTACGATCCAACACGACGAGTTCTCCACTATCAACTCGGTGTGTTGCTCAGTCATTTGATTTTTGAGTCTTCGATTTGATTCCATACGACGCGGGCATTGTCTATATTTTTGAAGATCATTTTCCAAGCATTTCCAAGAAGCTTTTTCCAGTATATTTGGAGTTGAACCACACGAGATTTGACATCCAAGACACGGATGAGCTGTTCCCATGTCTAAAGTCAGCTGAAGATGGAGCTTAACAAGAAGAATATCAATCTCACAACTTCTATCCTAGGGGAGTCTGTTCTAATTCTCTCTTTACTTTTATGTTCTTTAATTGTTTTAACATGCAATAGGGACATTGCATAAATTATGTGTGGGGTAAGGGTTGATTAAATTTAGTCAAATTTAGAATCCTAGGTTAATTTTTTAAAAAAAAATTACATAAAAATTGCTAGGGCTAAATTAGAAAATCATGGTCAAAGCAATTAGGATTCATGCTAGTATTATGTTTGATGATTCTATGAGGACCCAAATGTTTAGTTGAGTCAATATATGTTATAATCCATTTGTGGCCCCCTTTATTCTAGTGAAATTATGGGACAGAAACACAACCTTGCTTAGTTTGAGTGACACAATATGTTTAGCATCGTGTACTTAAAATGTATCTAGGAACGCTTAAGTAGTCATTGCACATGAGACTAATGCCTTTAACCAATAAAGCATGAAGTTAAATCCCCTTGCGTAAGCATATGTTTTTTTCTCTAGGTTTTTAGTTTGAGTGAAAAAAAGTGAGAAAAAACAAAAAAAAAAAAAAAATAGAAGAAAAAAAAGAGAAAAGAAATAAAAATAGAAAAATAAAAAAGAGTGATGAAATGTTTGAAAGGAAGAATCTATAAAGCTTTGAAGACAAAGAAGAAACATCAAGAAGAAAAGCTACAAATTATTGAAGAAACAAAGTATCAAGTATTTCTATTCTAATTTTCTTTTCTACGTTATTTTATCGTATGTGTGCTTGGAGGTTTAACCAAAAATGACTTGAGGTTAAGAAAGTTTTCTGTGGATGGATTCGGAGGGATGCATAAAATGAGTGTTGTTCAAAATAAGTGGGCGAGTGTTTATGAGGATTTTGAGTATTTAGGATTAGGGGGATCCTTAGGAAAAAAAATTAGACACAAATGCATGCATTGCGGTCTTGGCATAATGGTCAGGTTCAATTGGGATTGTCTTTTGTGGTACTAGTGTGTTAAAATTCAGTTTTCCTCGGGGGCAAGCAAAAGTCAAGTGTGGGGTATTTTGATATGGGCATATTTAGTTATAAAATTCATGCATTATCTTAATACTTTATGTTGAGTTTATTTTATTTAATGAACAAAAGGTGCTGAATTAGTTAAGAATTTCATTTTTCAGGAAAAATTACATGCTCGGATGGAAAAGGAATCAGAACTAGCAATTGGAAGCTTGGATTTTGGATTTTGAAGAAAGAAGGATGTTGCTGGACAGCTTGACCCCTTGTCAGTGTTTTGGCCATATCTTATGAACCGTAACTCCGATTGACGAGATTTAAAATGTTTTGAAAACTAGACACAATTTCGAACGAATTTCGTGTTTTGAGAAAATGTTGATTCCAAACGAACCCGACGAGTTAGGCCTCAAATCGACGAGTTTGTCAGAATGTTCACGATTCGATGATGCCTAGCCGTACACGCTATATACGCTAATTATCGAAAAAAACTCGTCGAGTTGGTATTAAAAACTCGATGACTTGGGTTGATTTTTGGTGACTATAAATAGAGAACATATATGCCCAAAACCCTAACACTTTTTGGAGGCTAGCTGAGATTATTGAAGATCAAAAGGGTTCTTGGAGCTACAATTTCCGAGATTGTAACCTAAGAGACAATTTAGAAGAGATCAAAGGCAATTAATTATTCTTCTTTTCATTATATCTTTTTTGAACCATGTTTGAATCATTAGATTTTGAGTTTAGGTTATTACTTGTTGTAGATATGAGCTAAAAGCTTTATAATTATGTTTGGATGAGATAATATTATGAACATGGTTTGATTGAGTGGTTGGACTAATATTGATTTGGTTATTCATCTTGTTAAGCTTGTTAAATATCCTTGTGTATTGATGATAAATATTTTCTATTAATAAGTAAGTTATTGAGTTGCATGAACATCTTCTTGATTACTTGAATCATATAGTTTTGTGAACACAAAATTATATGCCTAGGAATAGTGAACATGAAACTAAGGTTAACTAGAAAATATGTGATATGTGCATATTTAGCTATATATTTAGTATAGATTTTTATTTTTTATTAGCTAATTATTTGCATATTATGGACAAAATGTACTTAATTGTGTTTAAATTGTATTTTCAGTCCAAAAGATATGCTCGGAAGCAAAAGGAAGCAGGAGATGCGATCGGAAGCTCGGAAACCAAAGAAAGAAGAAAAAGAACCAAAACCTAAAGGACTCAGCGAGTCTGAACGCCCACTTGACGAGTACCTGTGAATGTTCGCAAAGCAAAACACAAAGTCCTTGCCGTACACAGACTCTACTGAGGGGATTCGGCGAGTCGGTTATCTACACGACGAGTAGACCCTATTTTCTGAAATCTATAAATAGAAGACACATTCTTAAATTGAGGCTCTCTCTAGAATCTTTGGTGAATTACTTGACGACCAAGAAGGCATTTGGAGTTCTGGAAATCATGAGATAAACCCTAATCTTCAATTCTAAGGAGATTCAAGGCAACATAAGTTTATTTCTCTCTTTATTCTTGAATAGAACTATGATTGAGTTGTTAGATTTCGTTTTTGGATTTTTATTTACAGTAATTATGAACTAATTCTTTCAGTTTTTGTTTAGGGTAGATGAGTTATTACCTATGGATTGATTTATGATGGGATTGATTGTTGTGAACTTTGTTAAATTAAGCTTGTTAAAGAACGTCATGCATTAACCATAACTATTTTCAGTTAATTGACAAGTAATTAAGTTGCATGAACATCTCTTAATTGTTTACCTCATGTGATTTATGTGAAAACATTGTTATGTGCCTAGGAATAGTGAATATGAAACTAGGGTTAACTAGAAAATGGGTAAATTAATGTGTGAGCTTGTGTGATAAACCATCAACAATAGGCTAATTGAATTATTAATTTGATTAACCAATTACAAGTCTTATTTAATCAAAATAATTGAACTAGGGAATTCATTAGTTTAATCACTTGATCAATGCTTAAATTAATTTGTTTTCTAAGGATTGGTAATAGCGAATGTGAATCTAATCACCTTAGTCGGTAACCAATAACAATTAATCCATTGCACTTATGATAAATCAACCATAGGAATTAACGAATCGAACCTAAATAGAAACTTTTTTATTGAATTTGGTGAATTTTTACTTGTTTTTAGCTAATTAGTCACTTAAATTGTGCGTTAGTTAGTGTGTTAAAGTTTCTAGTCTTGTAAAACTAGAGAAACCATTTTACTTTTATTACTTGTTTAGTTAATTCTAGTTATTAGTTTAATTTCCGTTCCTCGAGTTTGATACCCTACTTGCTCAACTATACCACTAATAGATAGGTTCACTGTCTTTGTGTGTTTAAATTTCATCTTAAAGTAGGATTAAAACCAGTGCATTTTTATACACATCAAGTTTTTGGCGCTGTTGTCAGGGAACAGTTCTAAAATTAATTCTAATTTCTAGTGTTATCGATCCTTTGTGTGAGATTTATCTTGCACAAAGTTACTTCTTTAGTAATTTAGTTATTAGGATAAGTTTTAAGTTTTTCTATTTTTAGGATTTTTGTTAATTTTTTTTCTATTTAAGTTGTGAACTCGTCGAGTGTAGTCGAACCTACTCGGCGAGTCCATCGTTGATTTCCAATTTTGTTTTTATTTCCTGCAACTGCCACTTTTGAACTTAAAGGACACATACTTGCTTAACTTAAGGAGATTCCATTCTACGAGAAGGATCATGAAGACGTGTATAAGCATCAAGATGAGGTCAACGATGTAGCCGACTACTTCAATGTTCCTAACGTACCTCGCGATACAGTTTTACTTTGTATGCTACCGGTCACATTTAAGGGGGTCGGGAAAGATTGGCTAAAATCACTCCTTCCAGGATGCATCACTAATTGGGCTAAAATGAAGGAAGAATTCATAGACCAATTTTGCCCTCCATCAAAGATAGCCAAGTTGAAGAAAGCCATTGCCAAATTTGAACAATAAGCTGGAGAGTCACTTTATGAGGCATGAGAGAGATACAAGGGCTTACTAAGGAATTTCCCACATCATGATTTAAACAGTCAACAAGAAGTCTCTATTTTCTATGATGGAGTCAATGTAACAACAAGGCAACTCCTTGATTCACAAGGACCTCTCACAAAGAAACCACCCCCAGTGATAAAAGAACTAATTGAAGAATTCTCTAAGCACTCTAGATAATATCATAACTCAAGGAACGACTTAACACGAGGGGTGGTGAATTCTATTACCGATGGCATGGCAACAATGATGGCAAAATTGGAAAGCATGGATCGAAGAATGACTAAGATGGACCAATCCATCCATGCCATTAGAGTGGGATGTGAAAATTGTAGAGGGCCCCACATTACTAAAGATTGTGACCTTGATGAGAATGGGAACTGGAAAGTACAAGTATGTTATTCAAGTGGTGATAGATTTCATGACAATTAGCGAAAACCCAAGAAAGAATGGCTACCATATGATGAGTACAAAAAAGACAAGGGAGGAAAAATATAAGCAAAAAGATAGAGGCTTTTATTAAAAAGGAGGAACCGGTACATGAAAAGAAATCAGATTTGGAAGACATGCTTACAAGATTCGTGGCTGCATCCGAGAAAAGACATAATGATACCGATGTTGCAATCAAAGATCAACAATATGTTGAGAGAACACCAAATGATGATGAAAGATGAACACGCTCTGCTTAGGAATCAACAAGCATCTATTCTCAACATAGAAAAGCAGCTAGGGCAACTTGCTCAACAAGTGAATGAAAGATGACCGGGTGGACTTTCTAGTAATACCGAAAGTAACCTAAAAGGTGCACACATAAATATCATGACGACTAGGAGTGAGAAGATTATAACTCCTCTGGTCCCTATTCAGCAAGAAGATCCTAAGGTGGTGCAAGAGGAAGAACCATAACATGAAGAACCGCAAATTCCGACCCGACTCGCCGAGTCGACATTACGGACTCGACGAGTCCCCCAGCTGAATAGAAAATCAAGCCTCCCGTTAAGCCATATCAGCCTCCACTTCCATTTCCATCCCGAGCTAGACAAGAAAAGAATGATGTGACTACCAGATGTTTCTGGAACACATAAAGGCTCTTCAAATTAATATGCCATTCATAAAGGCAGTTGCGCAAATGCCTAAATATGCCAAATTTCTCAAGGAACTTCTGACTAATAGAAAGAAAATGGAAGAAGTGAAGAAAGTGGTCCTAAATGAGAACTCTTCAGCTGCCATTTTGAACAAACTACCTAAGAAAAAGGGTGATTTGGGAAGCTTAACCTTGCCTTGTCAATTTAGAAACTTAGCTACCATTTATACATTGGCTGATTCAGGGGCAAGTGTAAATCTCATGCCATACTTATTTTTCAAGAAATTAGATCTTCCAGAGCCGAGGCCAATTCGAATAGCAATTCACCTAGCAAATAAAACATTCCAATTCTCAAGGGGGATATGCAAAGATCTCTTGGTGAAAGTGGATAAGTGCATGTTCCCCATGGACTTTATAGTTTTAAACATGGAAGCGGATCCTTAAGTCACGATCATACTTGGAATACCTTTCCTTAACACTGTGAGTGCTATAGTTGACATGCGAGATTCTAAACTTACTCTTTGGGTAGGAGACAAATCAGTTACTTTTGGGGTTGATCAAGCCATGAAACATCCAAGGAATAGTGATGATATAACATTCTCAGTTGATATGTTGGAGGAGTTAATAAAGGAATGGAACGAAGATGAGCCAAACAAGTCTACCGTCACCCTTGAAGAAGAATTTGATGCTGAAAGAGACCTGCTGGAAATAGAGAGACTGCTCGAGGAAGCTGAATATAATGATCTAATTAGAAGTGCAGAACACCCGACTCATTGAGTAGCCTCGATTGACTCGACAAGTCCATTCGAAGAAACCCGATCAGCTGTGAATTTCACCCAGGACTCGACGAGTCCTCTCACTGGAATCGACGTGTTCAACATTCAGAAAACGAAAACTGAGCTTAAAGCACTATTGTAACATCCAGGATTTCAGGTATATTAATTATACTTTTATTTTGAGTTTTGTGGAAGGACTCGGCGAGTTGGTGCGTAGACTCGCCGAGTTGAGACGCGGTTTTTCACCCGGATTGATGGCCGGACTCGGCGAGTCGCCTTGGTGGACTCGGCGAATCTGCGCTGTTTAATGAAACCCTAATTTCTCGGGTTTGAGGCCTATTTAAAGGACCTTATGGCCGTTATTTGCGCTCATTAGTCCCCAGATTGAAACCCTAGAGCATTTGAGTGATTCAAGTGAGGGAAGGAGCCATTGTTGATCTTGGAGTTATTGTCTAGCAAGGGAAGAGGAGATCTAGCCAAGAGGAAGCAAGAGAGGGGTGGATTCTTGAAGAACTAAGGTCCAGGACTATAACATCCCAAAAATACAGGCCAAAAATTTCATTTTTAAATACGTCATTATAAAACCAACAGTGTAATAAAACATTGTAATATCATGTCATGTCAAAACCAAAGTAGAAATAATCAAACATGTTATCATAAAACAATATCAGAGTGTAATCCCAAAGATCTCATGTGTGGAAAACCATAGTGTGATGCGCTGCGATTAAGCTGACTCCTTTCCTTTAAACACGAAGTACCTGAAACCAAAACTGAAAACCGTAAGCACGAAGCTTAGTGAGTTCCCGCATCATACCACATACCATACAATCACATAGCATACATACTGCCAAGAAATTTTGGGGTGCCCGACCTACCCGTGTCAAGCCATTCTGGGGTGCTGACCTACCCTTGTCAAGCCATTCTGGGGTGCTGACCTACCCGTGTCAAGCCATTCTGGGGTACTGACCTACCCATGTCAAGCCATTTGGGGTGCTGACCTACATGTCGGTCCTAACAACCGACCCTCAGGGACTATTCCACCCCCTACTGCTACTATCACATATATCATAACATAAACATACTATCAGACATATCTGGGGTGCCTGAACTACCCTTCGGTCCTAACAACCGAACTCGAGGACTAGTCCCCTCCTACTACCTCTATCGTATATAACATAACAAGCCAGCATGCAAACATACCATCACATATTTTCAGACGTATCTGGGGTGTCTGACTACCCTTCGGTCCTAACAACCGAACTCGACTACTATCACATACAACATATCATGCTAGTATATAACATATCAGGTAGTAGCAAACCTAGATGATATCACAAAGACAATCATCTATCATACGTCTCCTACTGGTGGATCGGCATTATGGCCTTAGACCCACCACTACTGGAAGGTAACTCACCTCACATTGCTGAAGTCCCGTAGACACAATCCCACACTGCTGAAGTCCCGTTGACTGAACCCCAGCTATTGGTTGACAAATTCCCGAACTGTCAACACCAAAATAACACCGAATTAATAGTTGGGTCCCAACACATAACCATAATACATACTTGGATAATTATTACATTACCCTAGGCTTGGCTTAGTTAAGCCAAACAAGGCCCAATCCATAAGCCCAAAGCCAACTAGGAAACAAAGCCCAACATATGGCCTAATTTTCTAAATTGGGCCGAAACCCTTACAAGGTCTTACCATAAGGCCCAACCATTTAGTCCAGTCCAACATTCAACATTCTAATGGCCCAATATCATAGAATCATAAATGCCCAAACTATGGCCCATATATGGCCTAATTTTCCAAATTGGGTCGAACTCCTCATATGGGCCTTACCACAAAGCCCATTAATTATTCTAGTCCATTTGCTTGCTCTTGGATGGCCTATTATAATCCAAGTGAAATTAGGGCTTCACATAAAATGATAATGAGGGTTAAGTTTCCTACTAAACCCATTAAGGACTTAATCCATTAAGTCCAATATCGCTTAGATTAATCTTTACCAATGATTATTATTTAATATCTCAAGTTATTAAATAATTTCCGTGTGTCCCGATTAATTCTCCCAAATTAGGGTTTCATGGCATTAGGGTTTTCCAACCCAATACTAGTCGATTAATTAATTTGTTGGGCTTTTAGATCAATTAGAGCTTTATTGGGCCTATTAAGCCCACTAGAATATCATTAAGCTCATTAGGGTTTTATTATGGTCCATTAAGGTTTTATTAAGCCCATTAACTCTTATTGGTCCCATTAGGGTTTCAAGCCCTCCAAACGAATCAACACAATCAAGACAAGGCACACCGCCACCCGACACGGCGGCTAGTGGCGGCAGCCACCACCCTAAGGTGGTGGTTTTCAATTTCTTTTCATTATACCATTCATGTTACAATTTACAATTCAAGATCCAAAATCACACACACACTAAAGAAAATACACCCACCCATGGTGGCAGCCACCACCTTGCGGTGGTGGTGGTGGTGAGCTTTCCATGAATTTCCGATTACATAACCCACACATAACACGCCATAATAATGAAGACACACTCAAACATCTCCATTTGCGAGATAAATCCAACCACACATGGTGGCTCATGGCGGTGATAGCACGGATCTAGGATGGCGGCAGCAACCAAGCGGCGACACAGCAGCTGACGGTTAATGGTGGTAGGCGGCAGCATACAACAAAAGGTGGCCTTCAGGAGCTCGTTTCCGGTGACAGCAAGCTAGCAGCCACACGAGTCTTGAAGCAACATCACATATCCTCATGAACTCATAGCCACCACCCATGGTGGCTAGTGGTGACGAGATAAAGCAGCGAAGGCAGGCTGAGTAAGAAGAAGAAGGAGACACGGAGGGGCGAGGGTACTTCAACGAACTGATGGGGAAGAAGGGTGGAGTGAAGCAGCAGCGACGGAGACGAACTGCTCCTCCATCTTTGACTGACGCGGCGTCGGAAGCAAAACAGAATGGAGCGGAGAGGAGAGGAGATCTGCCGTCGGGATTCGTTGAGGAAGAACCAAGCGACGATGGCAGCGGCTTCCAGCGTTGTCGTCGTCGATGGCGGTTGAGAGGGTTTTGGAAAGATGGCGGCAGTCGAACGAGGAGGTGGATACTGGCGGTCCTTGGCATCGTCGCTGATCGGAAACATGAATCGGAGGGAGGTGCGGCTATCGGAAGTGAGGATGGGGAGGGTGACGGCTAGAGAACCCCGACGATGGCGGATGAAACATATGGGAGGGTTTTAGGTTAGGGTTTGCCCGTTAGAAGAGTTATATACCCGGTACCTCACATATCTTTTCCATAATGACAGTTTCAGCCCCTCCTCCATAAAATCCTTTCATTGGAAGTCTATAAATTACCATTTAAACCCTGCCCCTTCACTTCCTCTACAATTTAAGTCCAAATAATTACCATGGAGTCCCTAACTTCAAAAAAAATCTTTATAATAAATTCGGAAATCATATCTTTAACCCCCTAAGCTTTCAATTATTTATTTTAGGGCTATTATTCGCTCATTATTTTATTTATTGATTTAATAAATAAACGGGGCTTTACGACTCTCCTCCACTTAAATTAGATTTCATCCTCGAAATCCTTCCTTACCAATCCTTACATACAAGCCACTCTAGTAACATAGTCATCTTCCTGGGCACACCCTAGCCTTCCTAGGGTAGCCGTGACCAATCTTCGCAAAGCCCTACAATATGTAGGTGAACGGATTCCTTGCAAGAAGACCACATGTAATCTATCCGAAATCTGCTATCTCGAGATGGTCTGAATCCTTGACAGACCACTCGTACTAAACCATTATCGATGAATCTAGTCCGTTCATCCATCAACATGCTACTCAACTTATGATAACTTCAGGTTCTCACTATAAAGCATGTTTACAGACCCAGTTATCCCTACAGATCACTATACTTGGCCAAGGCTCAGCTGATCCCACTGTGAGTGACTTGTCACTTCCCAGATCAACCAGTTATTCCATCCGTACTTTCAACCTGAAACACAAATACTAATACTGCCCAACACTGAAACTGCCCGAACATTGAACTGCCTGAAGTAGTATACGTTGCTACATAGCTGCTTACCAAAAGCTACCGAGACCTCCTGGGTCTCAATTTGCTTGTCAATCCTCTAAAATACTGAGTTTACACCCGGCTGCGGAGCCAAAGGACTCACTACTTAGTTGCCTCACACGTCTTCTGAACGAAATCCTTCTTTGGAACTAGTTGCCACTAGTTATCATTGTTGGATAAGGTGTCTAAGTCCATAACTTATTTGGTATATACTTGACCCGACCGGCATGGTCCATTTGGGTTGCATCTCATCCAAACTATTATGGATAATTTTATGAGAGTTATACACATATGTTTATTAATATATTATGAGTTATAATATATTAATATGAAGTTACGTTATTTAATTAGTTTTAGTCTTAAATTAATTATGAATTAATTTAGAGATTAAAAGGAAGACTAATTAAATTATGGGCTATTTGTTTTATATAGTGTGGGCTAATACTCATTTGTTAATGGGCTAGGCTTATGTGGAAGTCCATGGATGATCCATGGAGCTTTTAACCCATGGATCCTTGGAAAAAGGAAAAGACATGGGTTATTAGGGTTTCACCCTAACCATGCACACTATATAAGCATGCTTATGGAGCATGAAATGGAGCATAAGAGAAAACTAGTGAACTAGTGTGTGTGTGTGTGTGTGTGTGCATGTGTGTGGCCGATTTTATACAAGGTGTATACTCTCTCAAAGTTTTCCAAGAGTTTGTGGTGTTTGTGATTCCATTTGAGGCATTCACACTATTGGTGCTTGGCCCTCAAACTCCTTAGAACCAAACTCACCAAAAGGTATGTAATCTCTTCTAACTCTTTTATGTTGAAATGTTCCCCATGCCATGTTAGATAGGTTATAAACCTTGGAAAATTATTATTTTGCATGTATTTAGACAAACATAGATCCAAGGTTTATTAGGGTTGCATGCACACTTAGGAAGTGTTAGATTGCTCAAAACCCAACACTGGTATCAGAGCCTAGGCTTGCTTGTTTGATACTTGATGCAAAATAGTGAAAAAGGTCAAAATCGTTGCTGTCTGCATGGTGGACTCGCCGAGTCCATTGGGGGGGACTCGACGAGTCCAAGGCAAACTTCAACCTACTCGACGAGTCAGTTCATGCACTCGACGAGTAGGATCGAAAGAGTGCAGATTCTCGACTTTTGCTGCTGGAAATGGACTAGAAACATTACCCTAAATTGTTTTGGTGTTATAAAACTTATTTTAGTTGGTGTAATGGTTGTTCTAATCCATTTACAATAGCATATATCAAAATTACATGATTTTATGTGTTCATATAATTCTTGAATTTTTGATGATCATGTTCATGTTCTTATGAATTTAGAAAATGATAGGAATTATTTGTTGAATTGTTTAGGATTAATTCTTTATCATTTATGTGTTTTAATGGAGTCCATAATTTGTCCTCAAGTTATGGATTACCAAAGGTCACTTTCATTTAACACACACTTAAAACACATAAGTTACATGAAAATGAAGAGTCTTCATTTTTATGAACCTTTAATTCATAAGTTATGAAATGAAGAGTTTTGCAAAGTTACAAAACTTGCCCTCAAGTTTTGGAATTTGTAAAGTTTCACACACTTTAATAAACTTTAATTCCAAACCTTAGAGTTTTAATAGTTAAAATTCAACCCTTATACTATTTATAACATTAATGGTTAATTATTATATATATGTATAAGAATAAGTCGTTTTACCATTAGTAGGCCTCATTCACGAAGCCGGTCTATAAGGTGGGTATAAGGTTGTTGCCTATAAAATGGCGACTTAATGGGTGTATACTCTCACCCACCGCTTGCTTGATCGGTGGATGGTCGTTAGCCGAACGGGTAGAACAATGACTTTAAATCCTCATTAAAAGTATAATGAATATTATAAAATAACTAAACTCTCTTAATTCCCAATCTTAGTTATTTTAGGAAAATGTGAACATGGTGCTAGTCCATGGAATTCACACTTTGTACCTTACCAAGTCGTTGGTGGAGCGTGTGTGGTTAACCGGCACACTAACTAGGACTAGTAAGGATCACGAAGGGTGACTTAATGTTTGTCATAGATCAATGGAGCGTGTGTGGTTAACCGGCACATTGATTAGGTGATAATATTAAGAGTACCAAGTGAATTAGCATGGTTATTCACACCTTGTTTTGTGATCCTCGGCATCCCAGTCACAAAACTTGAAGGGCACAATCGAGATTGAAACATGCCATTGAAAAGTTCAATGAATCTCAAAAGAATCTAGGAATTTCAAATCCAATTAAACCTAATAAATCATTTCGTTTTCATGGTGGAAATTGGTGAATCGTCATTCACCTACCTTTCAAATATATTATTACTTAGATTACGGCATCCCTCTTCTAAGTGTAATATATTGTGATTGGATCCTAGCCTTAATATTACATTTGGGTGTCTTATTAAGGATCATATATATCTAATCTAAACTTACTCTCTTTTCAGATGTCTTCCAACACTAATGCTTCAGGCTCTAACCCAACTGGTTCTTTCTCTCTCATGAATCTTTGTGGGAGGGTCATCTTTGATGGTTCCAACTTCATGGATTGGATTAGGAACATCAGGATGGTTACTCGTTACGAGGACAAGGAATATGTCCTTGATAAGGAGTTAAAAGAACTTGATGAGTCTACTGCTACTCCTGAGGAGATCGCTGAATTCAGGACTCATGAGAGAGATGCTACTAAGGTGGCATGTATCATGATGGCCATGATGACAGCTGAGCTCCAAAAGTTGTATGAAGATTTCTACCCTTTTGAGATGCACCAAGACCTGATGGAAAGGTACCATCAGAGTGCTCGTCAGGAGCGGTATGAAATAATCTCCTCCATAATAACTACCCGCATGAAGGACGGTGAATCCGTCACGGGCCACATGCAAAAGATGCAAAGGTATGTGGACCGTTTGCTGAAGCTGAATGTTAACATCCCCGAGGAGTTAGCAATTGACATGATTTTGCACTCCTTGCCTTCTTGTTATGATCATTTTCGAATGACATATCATATGAACAAGGAGGAAGTTACCCTCAGCAAGCTTCAAGGACTCTTGAAGACCGCTGAAACCGGTCTTAAGGGTAAAGCGGTTGTTACCTCTACTACTCCTACTCCAACTTCTACCCCTGTTTTAGCTATTGGGAAAGGCAAAGGGAAAAAGAGGAAGCACCCTTCGAAGGGTACCAAGGGAAAGTCTCTTGAAGGCTCCTCATCAAAGACCAAGAACGGTTCTGCCACTCCTTCTGCCATTCCCAAGGATGCTGAATGCTTTTATTGCCATGAAAAGGCACACTGGAAGCGAAACTGTCCTAAGTACTTGTAGGATCTAAAGGATGGGAAAGTGAAACCCACCTATGCAGGTATTTACACTATATTGTCTAATTACTCAACATACTCTAACTCTTGGGTGCTTGATACAGGATGTGGTATTCACATATGTTCTGATTTGCAGGGCCTAAGAAGAAGTGAGGATGTGGAGCACGGGAAGATAAACTTAATCATGGGGAATAGGAAGGCTTCATGTTTCCAAGATTGGAGTTTATACTTTGTTGCTTAATAATGGGTTAAAATTAGATTTGAATAAATGTGTGTACTCGTCTGAAATGGCGAGGAATATTATTTCTTTTCATGCTTTGTACAAACAAGGTTTTACCTTTTCGTTTGATAATGAATGTGGTGGTATTAATGCTTTCTTTAAAAATGTGTTTTATTTTAAAGCATTACCTTGTGATGGTGTGTATGAAACTGTGTCGATTGTAGACAACTTAGGAAATAATGTGTTGTATATTGATTCTTCTACTAGCCTAGATAAAGCATCATTGTGGCATTATCGTCTTGGACATGTAAACAAGAAACGCATAGGCCAACTCCAAAAGAGTGGAGTCTTGGAATCATTTGACCTTAAATCAGATGATAGTTGTGAATCTTGTCTACTTGGAAAAATGACAAAATCACCCTTCACTGGAACTTGTGAGAGGGGTGAAGGTTTGTTGGACCTAATACATACTGATGTATGTGGGCCATTCAAAACCGCCACAAGGGATGCTAATCGGTATTATGTGACTTTTATTGATGATTTTAGTAGATATGGGTATGTCTACTTAATCAAACATAAGTCCGAAACCTTTGAAAGGTTTAAGGAATTCAAACAGGAAGTAGAAAATCAATTGGGTAGGAACATTAAGATGCTTCGATCCGATCGAGGTGGTGAGTATCTTAGTACTGAGTTCGTTGACTATCTTAAGGAGTGTGGGATTGTCTCACAATTGACTCCTCCCAGGACACCACAGCTGAATGGTGTAGCTGAGAGGCGTAATCGAACCTTGTTGGACATGGTTCGCTTTATGATGAGTCGAGTTTCATTACCAATCTCTTTTTGGGGGTATGCCTTAGAGACTGCCGCCCATATCCTTAATCTAGTCCCTACAAAGAAGGTTACCAAAACACCTCATGAGATGTGGACTGGGAAGGTTCCCAATTTGGACCACATCAAAATTTGGGGTTGCGAAGCCTTCATGAGGCGTGAAACTCATGATAAGCTTGAACCCCGAAGTGAAAGGTGTATTTTCATCGGCTACCCACAGAAATCCTTCGGTTACCTCTTCTACAGACCCAGTGAGAATGTGGTCTTTGTAGCACGAAGAGGGATCTTTCGCGAGAAAGAATTTATAAGCCAAGGAGACAGTGGGAGGCAGATTGATCTTGAAGAAATTCAAGAATCAATTGGTGAAGGAACCTCAGAAACTAGCAATCAACCTGAGGAGGAAACTCCTGTTGATCCAGCTGACGAGTCTGTACCTCCGAGGCGTTCCACACGGGTTAGGAACACACCTTCGTTTTATTATGGTTTTCATATTACTACGGAAGGTGATACGTTTATTAGTGATAGTACACTAGTAAATTTGGATGAACTTAGCAGTGTTAAGGAAGCCATGGCAGGCCCGGAGTCTGCTAAATGGAAGGAGGCTATGGACAGCGAGATACAGTCCATGTATGACAATCAAGTTTGGAACTTGGTTGACAATGTACCAGGCCGTAAAACAGTCCGGTGCAAATGGATCTTCAAGAAGAAGACAGACATGGAAGGAAAAGTGCATACTTATAAGGCTCGACTGGTTGCGAAGGGTTTTACTCAAACTCAAGGTGTTGATTATGATGAAACCTTTTCGCCGGTAGCAAAGATTAAGTCTATTAGGGTTATGTTAGCCATTACAACATTTCATGATTATGAAATATGGCAAATGGATGTCAAAACCACTTTCCTTAATGGAAAGTTGGCTGAGGATGTGTACATGAATCAGCCAGAGGGTTTTGTCAATGCAGAGTACCCTAATAGAGTATGCAAGCTTAAGAAATCCATTTATGGATTAAAACAAGCATCTCGTAGCTGGAATCTTTGTTTTGATGAGAAGGTAAAAGAGTTTGGCTTCTTGAGAAGAGAAGATGAGTCTTGCGTGTATGTCAGAGCTAGTGGGAGTATAGTTAGCTTCTTGGTACTGTATATGGATGACATACTACTCATAGGAAATGACATCCCAACCTTGCAGGAGGTTAAGTCCTGGCTTGGGAAGTGCTTTGCTATGAAGGACCTAGGGGAGGCTACCTATATCCTAGGGATAAGGATATTAAGAGAAAGGAGTAGAAGACTAATTGGACTTAGTCAGAGTATCTACTTGGATAAGGTGTTGAAAAGGTTCAACATGGAGAATTCCAAGAAAGGAGATTTACCGATCCAAAGCAATACCAAACTGAGTAAGACTCAGAGTCCGAGTACAGAGGCAGAGATAGCTGAGATGAGCCAATTACCATATGCTTCCGCAGTTGGCTCGATCATGTATGCCATGACTTGTACCCGTCCTGATGTGGCATTTGCTTTGAGCATGGTTAGCAGGTTTCAGGGGAACCCTGGCAAGGCTCATTGGACCGCGGTAAAGAACATTCTCAAGTACCTACGGAGGACTAAGGATTGGATCCTTACCCTTGGTGGCTGTGATGACTTGAAAGTATTAGGGTATAGTGATGCTGGTTTTTAGACTGATAGGGATAATTTCCGCTCTCAGTCGGGCTGGATCTTTACCTTAAATGGAGGGGCAATTTCTTGGAAGAGTTCCAAGCAGGAGACGGTGGCTGATTCGACTTGTGAATCAGAGTATATAGCAGCGAGTGAAGCAGCGAAGGAGGCGATATGGCTAAAGAACTTCATCGGAGACCTTGGAGTTGTACCAGCTATTAAGGAACCTATAGAGATTTTCTGTGACAACAATAGTGCGGTTACCTTAGCCAAGGAACCAAGAGATCATGGCAGATCCCGACACATTGACAGAAAATATCACTTCATAAGACACAAGATTGAAGAAGGACTCCTTGTGACAAGGAGGATATCGTCGGATGAGAATCCTGCAGATCCCCTTACGAAGGGACTGACGAGGATTAAGCATTTTCAGCATGCGAGACGCATCGGGCTGAGGGACGATATTAGTTTTACAGATTAGATAGTTTTCCTAAAACTTGTAAAATGTAATCGACGTTTGATGATGAATAAAATTTGTGATTTATTTATGAGTAAAGTGTTACTGTCATTGTCAATTATTTACTATTGTTTCAGTTTTGCATGTTTTGACTTCCAGAATAATTAATTTATTCAAACCTCCACAATCGATCATACGTCGGAAGTAGGTATGAATCAAGATTGTCATGAATTGGGTTTGTAGATGCCTTAAAGGTGTTTAGACATGGCAATGGTTGCTGCAACATTCATGAGTACTCATAAGTTATGAGTATTGGTATAAACCCACGCTCACTTGTATCACTTCATGGAATTTATCTCGAGTGATCGTGAGACGATAACATCATATAAATCTTTAAACCTAGAGATATGAGTTGTTACCTATGAGTTGGTTGTGCATTGATTGCACGTAAACGCATCAGTAACTTGATGTTATAAAACATGCCTTTGTGTACAATTCAATAAGTAGTAGAACAAGCATATCAGTCGAAGTTTATCTGTTCCTTCTAGAAATAGAAGCGATATCTGGGCCCCTCGACGATTTTGTGTTGACCCATGTACCAGGCCTGGTCAGAACTAAACCGATGTGTTCAGTGAAGTTCTTCGTCAAACAAATCGGAAAATCGAGAAACAACTGCTAGACAATAAGGAAGACATAGTTCCATGTGTTTGTCCGGCTGATATCATGAGAACAGAGGATTATGTGATCACTTATCTAAAATGGCACTTCATAGTTCGACAGAGTCTTCATTGTTCGAGGGAGTTTTCGAGAGCTACGATTGCTGGTTGGTTCCTGAAGTTATAGGCAAATATAGTTATTAGACTTATCCAAGTGGGAGTCTATTGGATAAGGTGTCTAAGTCCATAACTTATTTGGTATATACTTGACCCGACCGGCATGGTCCATTTGGGTTGCATCTCATCCAAACTATTATGGATAATTTTATGAGAGTTATACACATATGTTTATTAATATATTATGAGTTATAATATATTAATATGAAGTTACGTTATTTAATTAGTTTTAGTCTTAAATTAATTTAGAGATTAAAAGGAAGACTAATTAAATTATGGGCTATTTGTTTTATATAGTGTGGGCTAATACTCATTTGTTAATGGGCTAGGCTTATGTGGAAGTCCATGGATGATCCATGGATCTTTTAACCCATGGATCCTTGGAAAAAGGAAAAGACATGGGTTATTAGGGTTTCACCCTAACCATGCACACTATATAAGCATGCTTATGGAGCATGAAATGGAGCATAAGAGAAAACTAGTGAACTAGTGTGTGTGTGTGTGGCCGATTTTATACAAGGTGTATACTCTCTCAAAGTTTTCCAAGAGTTTGTGGTGTTTGTGATTCCATTTGAGGCATTCACACTATTCGTGCTTGGCCCTCAAACTCCTTAGAACCAAACTCACCAAAAGGTATGTAATCTCTTCTAACTCTTTTATGTTGAAATGTTCCCCATGCCATGTTAGATAGGTTATAAACCTTGGAAAATTATTATTTTGCATGTGTTTAGACAAACATAGATCCAAGGTTTATTAGGGTAGCATGCACACTTAGGAAGTGTTAGATTGCTCAAAATTATTATTTTGCATGTGTTTAGACAAACATAGATCCAAGGTTTATTAGGGTTGCATGCACACTTAGGAAGTGTTAGATTGCTCAAAACCCAACAATCATGACACTGTGACTCTACTACTTTTCGATATAACCGATCGGGTGTATACGTCGAATCTTGTCATCTTCAAATCCATGGCTGAAAGTGATTGCCACCTGACCAATGGTAGCCTTATCTCACATGTTCTGAAGCAGTCTGTTGCTTCTATGATCTCATAACTGTAGTGGCACTCCTACAGTCCTATCACTGACTCAAACAGATCTAATTCATTTGGGTAATTCCGAAATCCAATCCGTGGATTTCCTTATCCTTACTGCTACATCCGAACTGGTGGGCACTACTGTTCCTTCTGCATCCTAACAACGTGCTCACACTATCTACTAAACTAGTGAATGCTACGGCTACACCCGCAGTCTCACAACACTCTATCATTATCTGACCGCTAGTGAATGCTACGGCTACCCTCGCAGTCTTACAACACTTTCCATACCATCTGACTACTAGTGAATGCTACGGCTACCCCCGTAGTCTTACAACACTTTCCATACCATCTGACTACTAGTGAATGCTACGACTACCCCCGTAGTCTTACAACACATTCCAAAACGGGTCGGACACGCACTCGACCTAACACATCACTGAACTAGAGTCCTAACTGAAACTCTGACATGGTTCCCGAAACCTGCTATCATGCGACCCCATTGTATCAGTATCGTACCCACGCCCGTGATCAAAGCATCACCATAAACCACAAAATCATCCACACCCTCTTGCAGGGTGAGAATCAGTACGTCGCACAACTGCTGTCTGAGAGTATTGAAGCCTGCCTGCTATTCAGACCCTCAACGAAAGGCCACCGACTTCTTGGTCAATCGGGTCAAAGGAACCGCAATCTCGGTGAAGTCCCATGTAAATCTCCGGTAGTAACCCGCTATACCCAGGGAACTCCGAATCTCATATGGAGACCTCGGAATATCCTACTATATCACGACCTCTATCTTGGCCGAATAAACTAGAATACCCTTCTGGTTGGCAAGGTGGTCAAGATATTGCACCTTGCACAACCAGAACTCACAGTTAGAGAACTTATAAAAAGTCCATCCCCCACTTAGGTTCGACTAAGTCTTCACATCACATGAGAATTGAAGGATTCCCGATCCTTCTTGCTTTCTAATATCTTGATGATGACAACCGATGTCTGCGAATGCTTACGTTTAATCGCCGATTAAACCTTGAGATCGCCCATCCTCAGAAGTCTCGATGAGTACCCTTGAAATCTGATCCAGTCTGACATCTCAATCCATTTAACATGCTATCAATTGAAGACCTTAATCTTCACTCTAGCTGACGAATCCTCGTTCCCACTGCCAATCTTGCAGTACCACTGAACTCTAACCGAACACAACCCATGCGAAAACACAATTCTCTTGAACATCCTATGACCAACCACTTATGCATCTAACACCCGCGACTGACACTACCCTCTTCCTGTCACCAGTTCTGTCCTCGCAACGGTAATGCCTTGAACTCCAAGGTTCATCCATAAACAATTATCGACCATACCTAAACAATGATAGAACCTCTGAACGCTGACTTCATTAGGGAACAATCACTCCAACCCTGATCGAGTATCCTCTAAATAATACTCCTGCATAGATCCCAACAAAGATCCGAAATGATAATGGTATGCGCGGAAGCCACTCCGCAAGATGCGCCCCTCTTTGGGTTCATCAAGGACTTTTTGGCATGCAGGATGGCACATATGATCCTTGGTAACCCAAACACTAGCAGAAAAACCGACCCGAGGTCTGACTTATCCAAACTCACTCACAATTCCAACGCGATACGCATTCCAAACATCCACCTAATATCATAGAAGATGACATACCCACAACATCTGGAGGAATACTGACCCCCCCTTCTGCTGACATGACCAATCCTGCTACCCTGTAGCAGCCTAAACCCTTGGAGTGACAAACTCCCTTATGTACTTTCTCGTACGCGCTGCACTGACTCAGGCCCTGCTGGCCTTTCACCCGATGATCAGAAGTCATGGGTCTCTTCCTGAAACCCTCTACTATACGCACCTAGCATGCACCTCTCTTTCCAGGGTGCTCGCAAATCGATCCCGCATCTGCAACTCTTGGAAATCATATCCTTCAGGGTCTGACACCCTGTCATGCTCACTAGCTCGCTTGCCAATGGCTAAGCTGCAACAACTGGAACATCATCTGTCCCCAAACTGGGTCACAAACTCTTCCCTGAAGCTTCTTAGATTCTCCAAGACTCTCACTGATTCGAGTATGGATCCTGTGCTTTCAGTAGTACGGGCCCAATACTACCTTCCACACATATCCATACTTTCCTCAGCAATCGTCCCGGATCCTCCAAATCACTTCCTCAACTGATACACCCAAGTCTAACTGAGCCTCACTACTAACTCACTGAAATATATCCTAGGCTTCCCTAGATTCCCGAACTTACCCAGTCCTCAGCGACCGAAAGATTCCCAGTAATGTCAACTAGCTACCTCATGAATATAGCCACATGCAACAGAGATCAGATAATCCTTCAAGTAATAGACTCATCCCTATAATGGTTAGACTCAAACGAGAGTTGCGCAATAGGGTCAAGTCTCTCGCTTTGAGATTATCCAACTTGTGTCCCATGTGACCTAGCATATTCACTTAATAGTTAGCTCACATTACTAAGAGCCCCACAAAGCACAGAGCAAGAAACATTCAGACAATGGAAAATCTAACCATCATATTCCAATCAGATCATTCTATCCTCTATTCAGGAATCTGTACATGCAATTCAAAGGCTCATACAATCAGGCATAACCTAAGCAGGCTATCCTATCACTGACTAATCAGTACTAGCATGCAAGTCTACAAGCATATACAATAGGCATATAAGGCATCCTCCTAGATCCTTAGCCCTAATCAAGCATGCAATTCTCATATTCATATCATATCATACCATAACATAACATGTATGGGTATCTTGGGGAAAACTTACTTGAGCTCGGCTGATTGCACGCATCACACACTCTGTTCTTCTCAAAGTTCCTTTCTCTTTTCAGATTCTTTTCAAACTCCTTTTTATAAAATGGTTTTACTTTTGAAAATTTCCATACCAAGTCCTTAGTTTGAGTTCAGACACACCCGAGAGCGTGCCCGAATCCCTCAAACCAAGGCTCTGATACCAACTTGTAACATCCCAAAAATACAGGCCAAAAAATTCATTTTTAAATACGTCATTATAAAACCAACAGTGTAATAAAACATTGTAATATCATGTCATGTCAAAACCAAAGTAGAAATAATCAAACATGTTATCATAAAACAATATAAGAGTGTACTCCCAAAGATCTCATGTGCGGAAAACCATAGTGTGATGCGCTGCGATCAAGCCGGCTCCTTTCCTTTAAACACGAAGTACCTGAAACCAAAACTGAAAACCGTAAGCACGAAGCTTAGTGAGTTCCCCCATCATACCACATACCATACAATCACATAGCATACATACCGCCGAGAAATTTTGGGGTGCCCGACCTACCCGTGTCAAGCCATTCTGGGGTGCTGACCTACCCTTGTCAAGCCATTCTGGGGTTCTGACCTACCCGTGTCAAGCCATTCTGGGGTGCTCACCTACCCATGTCAAGCCATTTTGGGGTGCTGACCTACCTGTCGGTCCTAACAACCGACCCTCGGGGACTATTCCACCCCCTACTGCTACTATCACATATATCATAACATAAACATACTATCAGACATATCTGGGGTGCCTGAACTACCCTTCGGTCCTAACAACCAAACTCGAGGACTAGTCCCCTCCTACTACCTCTATCGTATATAACATAACAAGCCATCATGCAAACATATCATCACATATTTTCAGACGTATCTGGGGTGTCTGACTACCCTTCGGTCCTAACAACCGAACTCGACTACTATCACATACAACATATCATGCTAGCATATAACATATCAGGTAGTAGCAAACCTAGATGATATCACAAAGACAATCATCTATCATACGTCTCCTACTGGTGGGTCGGCATTATGGCCTTAGACCCACCACTACTGGAAGGTAACTCACCTCACACTGCTGAAGTCCCGTAGACACAATCCCACACTGCTGAAGTCCCGTTGGCTGAACCCCAGCTATTGGTTGACAAATTCCCGAACTGTCAACACCAAAATAACACCGAATTAATAATTGGGTCCCAACACATAACCATAATACATACTTGGATAATTATTACATTACCCAGGCTTGGCTTATTTAAGCCCAACAAGGCCCAATCCATAAGCCCAAAGCCAACTAGGAAACAAAGCCCAACATATGGCCTAATTTTCTAAATTGGGCCCAAACCCTTACAAGGTCTTACCATAAGGCCCAACCATTTAGTCCAGTCCAACATTCAACATTCTAATGGCCCAATATCACATAATCATAAAGGCCCAAACTATGGCCCATATATGGCCCAATTTTCCAAATTGCATCGAACTCCTCATATGGGCCTTACCACAAAGCCCATTAATTATTCTAGTCCATTTGCTTGATCTTGGATGGCCCATTATAATCCATGTGAAATTAGGGCTTCACATAAAATGATAATTAGGGTTAAGTTTCCTACTTAACCCATTAAGGACTTAATCCATTAAGGACTTAATCCATTAAGTCCAATATCGCTTAGATTAATCTTTACCAATGATTAGTATTTAATATCTCAAGTTATTAAATAATTTCCGTGTGTCCCGATTAATTCTCCTAAATTAGGGTTTCATGGCATTAGGGTTTTCCAACCCAATACTAGTCCATTAATTAATTCGTTGGGCTTTTAGATCAATTAGAGCTTTATTGGGCCTATTAAGCCCACTAGAATATCATTAAGCTCATTAGGGTTTTATTAGGGTCCATTAAGATTTTATTAAGCCTATTAAGTCTTATTGGGCCCATTAGGGCTTCCTTGGGCCCATTAGGGTTTCAAGCCCTCCAAACGAATCAACACAATCCAGACAATGCACACCGCCACCCGACACGGCGGCGGGAGGCGGAAGCCACCACCCTAAGGTGGTGGTTTTCAATTTCTTTTCATTATACCATTCATGTTACAATTTACAATTCAAGACCCAAGATCACACACACACACACTAAAGAAAATACACCCACCCATGGTGGTGGTGGTGGTGAGCTTTCCATGAATTTCCGATTACATAACCCACACATAACACGCCATAGTAATGGAGACACACTCAAACATCTCTGTTTGCGAGATAAATCCAACCATGCAGCGACACAGCGTCTGACGGTTAACGGCGGTAGGCGGCAGCATACAACGAAAGGTGGCCTTCAGGAGCTCGTTTCCGGTGACATCACATATCCTCATGAACTCATAGCTACCACCCATGGCGGCTGGTGGTGACGAGATAAAGCAGCGAAGGCAGGCAGAGTAAGAAGAAGAAGGAGACACGGAGGGGCGAGGGTACTTCAACGAACTGATGGGGAAGAAGGGTGGAGTGAAGCAGCAGCGACGGAGACGAACTGCTCCTCCGTCTTTGACTGATGCGGCGTCGGAAGCAACACAGAATGGAGCTGAGAGGAGAGGAGATCTGCCGCCGGGAGTCGTTGAGGAAGAACCAAGCGACGACGGCAGCGGCTTCCAGCATCATCGTTGTCGAGGGCGGTTGAGAGGGTTTTGGAAAGATGGCGGCAGTCGAACGAGGAGGTGGATACTGGTGGTCCTTGGCATCGTCGCTGATCGGAAACATGAATCGGAGGGAGGTGCGGCTACCAGAAGTGAAGATGGGGAGGGTGATGGCTAGAGAACCTCGACAATGGCGGCTGAAACATAAGGGAGGGTTTTAGGTTAGGGTTTGCCCGTTAGAAGAGTTATATACCTGGTACCTCACATATCTTTGCCATAATGATAGTTTCGGCCCCTCCTCCATAAAATGCTTTCATTGGAAGTCTATAAATTACCATTTAAACCCTGCCCCTTCACTTCCTCTACAATTGAAGTCCAAATAATTACCATGGAGTCCCTAACTTCAAAAAAAATTCTTTATAATAAATTCGGAAATCATATCTTTAACCCCACTAAGCTTTCAATTATTTATTTTAGGGCTATTATTCGCTCATTATTTTATTTATTGATTTAATAAATAAACGGGGCTTTACAAGGACATCACAACTGAGGTACCATTCGAATTCTTCCTTGTATTTGTGATGTTCATACAGATTTAGGGTTTTTGAATCCATTTGTGGCTAGATCTAGTATCCTCATAGTCCCTTGGCGAGTTATAGCTCTGAATCTGGACCCATAGAGCTCTAGAGCACCTCTTTGCCCAAGCTTTATGTGCATCCACGGAGGTTTTGGGTTGGGATCAATGAATTTGAGGCTAAAACACCATTAATGAGCTATTTGATGCTTAATGAGCACCAAGACTTGGACTTTACGTGGTCAATAAGCTTAAGGGGACTGGATCTATGAGTTACTAGAGTGGATCTGACCTTAGAAGGTCGTTTGAGGTTGTGCATGGAATGCACTCACCGAGTCTACTCCCAGACTCGGCGAGTTGGTGCGAGATGTTCAGTGATTATGAACCAGGGACTGAGTAACCGAGTTGGGTGAGTGACTCGGTGAGTCGGAAGAGATTCAGAGGGATCAGGTTCCCGTAGGGACTCGACGAGGGATCGGGTTCCCGTTGACCAGGGTGACTAGTTTGACTTTGTAGTGTTAGTCAGCCATGGTCAAGGTGGTATTAAGTAGAGTTATGCTTGTGTTATAGGAGGACGATAACTCGAGAGATCGAGCACTAGTAGTTACCAGATTTACGGGATCCCGAGATACGCGAGGTGAGTCTTCTCACTATACATTACCTTGAGTAGGTGTTTCGAGTTGACCAGAAGGTCTCATATGCTATGTATGAGTTTATGTATTTTCGTGCTATGTGTTATTTTTATGCTCCATGAGGAGGTGGCTGCTGTCATAAGAGCTGAGATTCCGGAGATGTTTGGGTCTATTAAGACCACACTGATCGAGATGTTTGACGAGCGTTACGCTGCTTTGACTGATGCTGCCATTGCTACTGCGAGACCCCAGGGTGGTGATTCGTTGTTGTACCAAGAGTTCAGCAACACGAAACCACCGGAGTTCGATGGTACACAGGATTTGATCGCCTCCATGAGGTGGATCTCAGACATAGAGGGGTGTTTCTATACGTGCTCGTATCCGGAGCACTTGAGGGTGCAGTTTGCCCTCAACCAGCTTCGCTTGGGGGCGAAGGACTGGTGGAAGTTTGTGACCGCGAGCTATTCGACAGCTGAGCTGACTGCAGTGATTTGGGAGAGGTTTACTGCAATGTTTCGTGACGAGTATGTTCCCCAGGTGGAGACGGAACGCTTAGCCCAGGAGTTTCTGACCCTCAAGCAGGGGACTGAGTCGGTGACAGTGATTACGAGGATGTTTCATGAGCGAGCATTGTTTTTCCTGGAACAGGTGTCCACTGAGCAGGCTCGCATGAGCCGATATCTGAGTATACTGAGGAGGGACATTCGTGAGTTCGTGGCGAACTCGACTTACCAGACATTTTCCGAGCTCCAGGAAAATGCACGGAAGAGGGAGATTGAGCTTGAGACGCAGGCGAAGGAGGAAGCCAAGTCTCAGAGGGGTGATCGGCGACCGGCACAGTTGCAGCCAGCCGCCAAGCGGGCAAAGCCCGCTGATTCGAGGACGAGTAGTTCGAGGGGCCGTACTTGTGGGAAGTGCGGCAAGAGCCATGATGGGTCATGCAAGTCTGGGGTATGCTATAAGTGTGGGAAGGAAGGGCATTTCGCGAGGGATTGTCCTAAGGGGTTCTCGGTTTGCTTCCATTGCAACCAAACCGGCCATCGGAAGGCCGAGTGCCCCCAGCTTCAGAGGACAGTGTAGGGATCCGTACCTGCAGTTCGAGCTACTGAGACCCGGCCGGCAAAGGCCGAAGCACCGAAGGCTAGGGGGAGAGCCTTTCAGTTGATAGCGGAAGAGGTCCGCGCAGCACCTGATGTCGTGGCAGGTACATATTCTTTATTTAATTATGCTGAGTTTATATTGTGATGATTATATGTTATACGTAGGTACTTTTCTTGTGAATTATGTACCTGCATTAGTGTTGTTTGACTCGGGTGCGAGTCGATCGTTCGTAATTGTGACTTTTAGTCGGCACATTAGTATTCCGAGGGAGGCGTTGAGTCGACCTCTGCAGGTTTCCATAGCCGATGAGCGTGAGGTATGTGCTACCGAGGTGATACGTAGATGCGTATTGGAGATCTTCAGAGTGGAGTTTCCGATTGACTTGATACCGATTGCCATGAGGGATGTTTGTGTTATAGTGGGCATGGATAGGTTGAGCCGTTTCGGGAGCTGAACAAGTTGACGGTGAAGAACCGTTATCCACTACCGAGGATCGATGATCTATTTGATCAGTTGCAGGGGGCGTCTTGGTTCTCCAAGATAGACTTGAGGTCGGGATATCACCAGATGAGAGTTTGGGATGAGGATATCCAGAAAAAGGCGTTTAGGACTCGTTACGGGCATTACAAGTTCGTGGTGATGCCATTCGGGATCACCAATGCACCCGCGGCATTCATGGACCTCATGAACAGGGTATGTAGGCCGATGTTGGATCGATCGGTAATTGTATTCATTGATGACATCCTGGTGTATTCGAGGACCAGAGAGCAGCACGAGGAGCATTTGAGGGAGCTCCTCGGATTTTTGAGATCGGAGAGGCTATTCGCCAAATTCTCCAAGTGCGATTTTTGGTTATAGGAGGTTCAGTTCTTAGGGCATCTCGTTAACTAGAATAGGATATTGGTTGACCCGGCCAAGATCGAGGCTATGATGAGTTGGGAGGTGCCAAGGTCACCTACGGAGATCCGGAGCTTCTTAGGGCTGGCAGGCTACTATCGGAGATTTATCAGGGACTTCTCCAAAATTGATGTGCCACTTACTAAGTTAACCCGGAAGGGTGTTACTTTCTCATAGGGTCCGGAGCAGCAGACCTCATTTGAGACCCTTCGCCAGAGATTGTGTGAAGCTCCCGTGCTTGCATTACCGGAAGGGATGGATGATTTCGTGGTATATTGTGATGCATCGATATCGGGGTTGGGAGCGGTGTTGATGCAGAGAGGGCATGTGAACGGGTATGCGTCAAGGCAGTTAAAGCCTCATGAGACGAGATATCCCACCCATGATCTGGAGTTGGGGGCTGTGGTCTTCGCCCTCAAGATCTGGCGTCACTATTTGTATGGGGTTCGGTGTATGATATACACGGACCACAAGAGCTTGAAGTATTTGATGGATCAGCCAAATCTGAATATACGTCAGAGGAGATGGTTGGATGTGGTAAAGGATTATGACTGTGAGATCCTGTACCACCCGGGCAAGGCTAATGTGGTAGCCGACGCCCCGAGTCGTAGGGCAGAGGGTGCCCCGATGCGAGATATTTGTTTGAGGTTGACGGTGATGACCCCGATTTTGGACACCATCCGAGGGGCTCAGGCTGAGGCTGCGAGATCAGAAAATCAGAAAAGGGAGCGGGTGGTCGGTCAGTTATCGGAATTTGTTACGGATGGTCGGGGACTTATGACTTTTCAGGTCCGGATTTGGGTACCGTTTGTGGGTGGTGCGCGTACTATCTTGATGGAGGAAGCGCATCGATCGAAATTTAAGATGTATTTGGACCTAAGGAAAGAGTATTGGTGGCCATTTATGAAGAGGGATGTTGCATGGTTCGTCGAGAGGTGCCTGACTTGTCGTCAGGTTAAGGCCGAGCACCAGCGTCCGCACGGCAATTTGTTGCCGCTAGAGATTCCGGAATGGAAGTGGGAACAGATTACCATGGACTTTATCACCAAATTGCCACGGACTGCGAGGGGATTTGATGCGATTTGGGTGATCGTGGATAGGCTGACGAAGAGCGCTCATTTTCTAGCCATCAGCGAGAGCTCTTCTGCGGAGAAGTTGGCGGAATTATATGTGAGAGAGGTGGTATCACGGCATGGGGTTCCGATGTCGATTGTTTTTGATTGGGATGTGCGTTTTACTTCCAGTTTTTGGAAGAAGTTTCATGAGGAGTTGGGTACGAGACTGCATTTCAGTACCGCATACCACCCACAGACGGACGGTCAGAGCGAGCGGACGATTCAGACGCTTAAGGATATGCTCCGAGCATGTGTTTTGGATTTTGGAGGGAGCTGGGACACCTATCTACCTTTAGCAGAGTTTTCGTACAACAATAGCCATCATTCGAGCATTGGTATGCCACCCTTTGAGTTGTTGTATGGGCGGAGGTGTCGCACCCCCATCTGCTGGGGAGAGGTGGGGTAGCGGGTGATGGGTAGCACAGAGATTGTACTCCAGAAGACCGAGCAGATTCAGCAGGTCAGGCAGAGGTTGTTGACCATGCAGAGTCGCCACAAGAGTGATGCGGACAGGCGTCGGTCCGAGCTCGAGTTTCAGGTTGGTGACCTTGTGCTCCTAAAGGTCTCTCCTTGGAAAGGAGTGATACGATTCAGGATGAGGAGCTAGTTGGGACCCCGGTATATTGGACCCTTCAGGGTAATTGCTAGGGTAGGCAGGGTAGCCTACCGGTTGGATCTACCTGTTGAGTTGGGGCAGATCCATGATACTCTTCATGTCTCGCAGTTGAGGAAATGTATTGCCGATGAGTCGGCAGTGGTGTTGTTAGAGGACATTCAAGTGGATGCGAGCCTGAACTACGCGGAGAGACCAGTTACGATTGTGGATCGGAAGATCAAGGTTCTGAGGAACAAGGAAGTGCCTCTGGTACAGGTTCAGTGGCAGCATCGGAAGGGATCCAAGTTGACCTGGGAACTGGAGCGGGAGATGCGGGAGCAGCATCTAGAGTTATTTCAGGAATGAGACTTCGAGGGCGAAGTCGGATTCTAGTGGGGGAGAATTGTCACATCCGGGATTTCAGGTATATTAATTATTCTTTTTATTTTGAGTTTTGTGGAAGGACTCGGAGAGTTAGTTCGTAGACTCGCCGAGTTGAGACGCGGTTTTTCACCCGGATTGATGGCCGGACTCGGCGAGTTGCCTTCATGGACTCGGCGAGTCTGCGTTGTTTAATGAAACCCCAATTTCTCGGGTTTAAGGCCTATTTAAAGGGCCTTATGGCCATCATTTGCGCTCATTAGTCCCCAGAGTGAAACCCTAGAGCATTTGAGTGATTCAAGTGAGGTAGGAGCCATTGTTGATCTTGGAGTTGTTGTCTAGCAAGGGAAGAGGAGATCTAGCCAAGAGGAAGCAAGAGAGGGGTGGATTCTTGAAGAACTAAGGTCCAGGACATCACAATTGAGGTACCATTCGAATTCTTCCTTGTATTTGTGATGTTCATATAGATTTAGGGTTTTTGAACCCATTTGTAGCTAGATCTAGTATCCTCATAGTCCCTTGGCGAGTTATGGCTTTGAATCTGGACCCATAGGGGTCCAGAGCACCTCTTTTCCTAAGCTTTATGTGCATCCATGGAGGTTTTGGGTTGGGATCAATGAATTTGAGGCTAAAACACCATTAATGAGCTATTTGATGCTTAATGAGCACCAAGACTTGGACTTTACGTGGTCAATAAGCTTAAGGGGACTGGATCTATGAGTTACAAGAGTGGATCTGACCTTAGAAGGTCGTTTGAGGTTGTGCATGGAATGCACTCGCCGAGTCCACTCCCAGACTCGGCGAGTTGGTGCGGGATGTTCAGTGATTATGAACCAGGGACTGAGTAACTGAGTCGGGTGAGTCGGAAGACATTCAGAGGGATCGGGTTCCCGTTGACCAAGGTGACTAGTTTGACTTTGTAGTGTTAGTCAGCCATGGTCAAGGTGGTATTAAGTAGAGTTATGCTTGTGTTGTAGGAGGACGATAGCTCGAGAGATCGAGCACTAGTAGTTACGAGATTTACGAGATCCCGAGATACGCGAGGTGAGTCTTCTCACTATACATTACCTTGAGTAGGTGTTTCGAGTTGACCAGAGGTTCTCATGTGCTATGTATGAGTTTATGTGTTTTCGTGCTATGTTGTATTTGTATGTTGCATGATTATATAGACCGGGCCGGAGGGCCCAACGATACTGACCGTGCCAGAGGGCCCAACGAGCTATGACTGGACCAGAGGGTCCGACGAGCTGCGGGACTGGAGGGTCCCGCTGAGACATCTTGACCGGAGGGTCAGGTTTAGCCTTGAGTGGCGTATTTGTGATATGTGGTATTTTAGGGAACTCACTAAGCATTTATGCTTACAGTTGTTGTGTTTGATGTCTCAAGTACCAGCGAGGACCGTGGGAAGGCGAAGGCTTGACTTGTACACACCCACACCGATGGAGTTTATGTTAGAAAGATCTTGGGATTTGTTTGAAAACACTGTTGTTATGGTTTTGTGATTATGATATGATATACATTTTGTGATTTAAAAATGAAAAATTAAATTGGAAATTTTATGTTGTTACAACTACCAGATCACTTGGAGTACGCATTTCTTGAAGATGGCTAACAAAAACTTGTGATTATAGCTACTGATTTGGCCAAACATGAAAAAGAAAGTCTTGTGGGTGTACTAAGGAAGAGGCAAGGAGCTATAGCGTGGAAGATAACTGACATCAAGGGAATTAGTCCAACTTATTGTTCACATAAGATTAACTTAGAAGATGGAGCTAAGCATGTAGTTCAACACCAAAGAAGACTTAACCCGAACATGCAAGAAGTTGTGAAAAAGGAGGTGGTTAAACTACTAGATGCCAGAATCATTTACTCAATATCTGATAGCTGGTAGGTAAGTCCGGTGCAAGTGGTACCGAAAAAAGGAGGAATGACGGTGGTGGTTAATGAAAATAACGAGTTAATTCCAACAAGAACGGTAACCGGGTGGCATGTTTGCATTGACTACAGAAAACTAAATGATGCCACATGAAAGGATCACTTTCTGTTTCTAATATCGATCAAATGATTGAAAGGCTCTCCGGTCATCTATATTATTGTTTTCCCGATGGTTTCTCAGGGTATTTTCAAATTCCAATTGACCCACAAGACCAAGAGAAGACCACATTTACATGTCCAAGTGGAACATTCACATATAGACACATGTCTTTTGAGTTATGCAATGCACCAACTACTTTCCAAAGGTGCATGATGGCCATTTTCACGATATGATCGAGAAGTATATGGAGGTCTTTATGGATGATTTCTCGGTGTTTGGGTCATCTTTTGAAGATTGCTTACCTAATTTGGATTTGATGCTAGCTAGATGTGAGAAGACAAACCTTGTCCTTAATTGGGAAAAGTGCCACTTCATGGTGAAAGAAGGAAATGTGTTGGGTCACAAAGTTTCATGGAAGGGGATAGAAGTGGATAGAGAAAAAGTAGACACAATAGCTAAGTTACCCCCTCCAACAAATGTAAAAGTGGTGAGGAGTTTTCTTGGCCATGCGGGATTTTATCGTTGCTTCATTAAAGATTTCTCGAAGATCACTAGGCCTTTGACTCAACTACTCTTGAAAGATGCTCCATTATATTTTTCTAAAGAATGTCATGAAGCATTTCATTTATTAAAAGAAAGATCAACTACTACTCCTATCATGATAACACCAAATTGGGATCTTCCTTTCGAGCTAATGTGTGATGCTAGTGATTATGCTATGGGTGTTGTTTTAGGGCAAAGGGTTGATAAACATTTTCAACCAATATACTATGCAAACAAAACTTTGAACCCAACCCAAGAGAATTACACTACTACCAAGAAAGAGCTGCTAGCAGTGGTATATGCTTTTCATAAGTTCCGACCATATTTGGTATTATCCAAGACAATAGTTTTTATCGACCATTCTGCCCTAAATTATCTTTTTGCTAAACAAGATGCTAAGTCCCGATTGATACGTTGGGTATTACTTTTACAAAAATTGATATTGAAATAAAAGATAAAAAGGGAATGGAAAATGTAGTTGTCGACCATTTGTCAAGACTAGAAAACCCGCATTTGAAGGAGTTGGAAGAAAACAAGATTGGAGATGATTTTCCTGATGAGTATCTTTTAGTAACGGCAGGAGAGGTGTCATCTTGTTTTGTAGAAAGCATGTCTAGGCACGGACAAAGCTCGAGGGGAGGCAGTTATAGGGACATCCCATGGCTGAATTTTCCACAAATAACTTCCAAATCTTCACTCGCCCATGCAAAAAACAAGTTGGAAGCACTAAGAGGAAAATAGATATATGTTCCAAACGAAATAGACTGGAATTAGATAGGTCAAACCGAGTTGGAGGAGGAGTTGACTCCTTATTTGGTCAAGTCTTTTGTAAATGATGGGGTGACCATAATTTCTGATGGCTGGAGTCGATTGTTCAAGATTCAAGAGCCTGTTTACCAGGAACCTTGTTGGGAGTTCTTTGCTACCATCTCCTTCCGAGGTGGTAGTGATTATTATAATCCGGGGATTATCACTTTTTGTCTTGTAGGGAGCTGTGCCAGTGCAGCATAGCAGAACTTGCCTGGAGGCTAGGGATTTATGATTAAAATGTTATCATGTCTGAAAATTTTGAGGCATTTCTGGAACACTACCACAAGGACTTGCCTGAAGAGGTGGTTGCATCTAATTGGTGGAACATAATCACAAACTGGGTCTACATTCCTTCTTCTGCCCAAGAGGGGAGCATCCGTTCCCCCATCCACCGCTTGATTCACCGTCTTGTCGCAAGCATTATTAACATGCGAAAGGACGATGATAAGGTCCCCACTCTTGACATCTTTTATATGTGGAGTATTATTACCCCCGATGTCTTTTGAAATTTTCCGTATTTTTTGGCAAAGTACCTAGCTTAAGGGGTGGTCAAAGAGAGAATTACGTCCAAAAACCAATGGGGGTATGTTTGTTACAAAGCTGGCTAGGTCGTACGGGATCTTGGACTAAGGGGTGGCGAGAGTATTGACAATGATTCCTTTTCCTCCATTTAGCACTACATTATTTAGGAGGGCAAGGATCATTAAAGATTATGGTGGGGGACATTTTGGAATCCCAAATGTAGATGAGGTGTTGGTACCCGAGGGTTTGAGTTTAAGGGTGAGGCAAAGAAGGGAGCGTATCCGAGAAGACCCATCGGTCATCTCGGTGGATGATGAATTACCTATGGACTGGTACAACGTGGAGGCAAGAAGTTACCAGGACGATATTGGGCGAAGCATGAACTACAACAACAAATCATTTGTTTATTTATTCAAACAAATGAATATTGCGCCAAGACCCGGACCCGAATTTCCCTATGTTCCAAGTTGGGATGAGCGAGTAAATCAAAGAAGCATTCTAGCTAGTGGGAGTGGAGTTAGAGAGGATGAAGAAGATGAAGATTGATGATTTGTGATTTTTATTTGGTTGTTTGAAGACTATTTTTACTTTTATTTGTTTTGTGTGTTTTGAACTTTTAAGTATTAGACTTAAGTAGGAGTTTATTTATTGTTCCCTATCACTTGTTGTTGTTTTTGTCTTTTCAGTTTGAAGATTAGGATGCATGCGAGAGTCTCGATGTCAAGGCTAAAATGAGAGTCATGTCTAGACAAGGATGCGGAAGTTTTGAGTTTAAGGTCGAGTTCATTAGTAATGAGGGTTAATTACTGAAGAAAAATGAAGTAAGGATACTAAATTGCCATTCCCAAACACATCATAAACGGATTCAAACCAGAAGATTTATTTTCCACTCAGCGTTGTACTTGCCGAGTGCGTGTCTTGGGCTCGACGGGTCCCTTTGCGATACTACGAATTTTCTGCTAGAATCCCTTCTGCTCGCCAAGTTGACGTATTGACTCGACGAGTCACTCAATATTCCACTCTCAAAACCTACATTTTGACCACATTTGACACGGGTTTTGCTTATATTCTTTAAAGATTAATTCTTGAAGATTTTTTTAGACTATTTTCTTGCATGTTTGAAGTCGTACCACACAATATTTGACACCCAAGGCATTGATGAGCTGTTCCCATGCCTAAAGTTAATTGATGATGGAGTTTTTCAGAAGAAATATCGACCTCGTCACTATTATCCCAGAAGAGTTTGTTCTAATTCCCTCTTTAATTTGCCATTTTCTTTGTCATGCATAACATGCAATTGGGACATTTCATAATTTAAGTGTGGGGGCGGGGTTGATTATATTAGTTATATTAGAATCCTAATTTAGGTATAATTTTGAAAATTTTGCATTAAAATTTACTAGGATTAATTTAGAAAATTTTTGGTAAAATAATTAGGATTCCATGCTAGTGTTATGTTTGATGATTGCATGAAGGCCCAAATGTTTAGTTGAGCCTATATACGTTATAGTGTATTTGTGGCCCCTTTTATTCTAGTGAAATCATGGGACAAAAACACAACCTCGATTAGTTTGAAGGATGCAATATGTTTTGCATTGTGTACCAGAAAATGTATCGAGGAAATTTTTTATCTTTAACCAATTAAGGTTGAAGCATGTAGGATTTGAGTGAAAAAGAAAGTGAGCTACATGTGAAAAAAAAGAGAGAATTACAAGAAAAGTTGTAAGAATTTTGAAAAAAAAAAAGTGAAGATACCAAACATCATAAAGGTGGTGAATTCAAATTAATCAAATATCAAATATCAAAGAGGTGAAGAATTCCAAATAAGATCTATAGTGGTATCAAAAAGTTGTAATTGTCTAGATTATGTATGCTTGGGTTGCTCAACCAAAAATACTTTAAGGTTAGGAAGTTTTCTGCGGATGGATTCGGAGGGATGCATGAAATGTGCATTGTTCAAAAGAAGTGGGCAAGTGTTTATGAGGATTGTAAGTATTTAGAATTGAGGGGGTCCTTAGGAAAAATTTGTAGACACAAATGTATGCGTTGCGATCTTAACATAATGGTTGGGCTCAATTGGGATTGTCTTATATGATATTAGTGTGCTAAAATTTAGTTTTTCTTGGGGCAAGCAAAAGTCAAGTGTGGGGTATTTTGACATGTGCATATTTAGCTATATATTTAGTATAGATTTTTATTATTTATTAGCTAATTATTTGCATATTATGGACAAAAGGTACTTAATGTGTTTAAATTGTATTTTTAGTCCAAAAGATATGCTCGAAAGCAAAAGGAAGCAGGAGATGCAATCGGAAGCTCGGAAACCAAAGAAAGAATAAAAAGAACCAAAACCTAAAGGACTCGATGAGTCTGAACGCCTACTCGACGAGTACCCACGAATGTTCACGAAGAAAAACACAAAGTCCTTACCGTGCACAGACTCTACAGAGGGGATTTGGCGAGTCGGTTATCTACCCGATGAGTAGACCCTCTTTTCTGAAGTCTACAAATAGAAGACACATTCCCTAATTGAGGCTCTCTCTGGAATCTTTGGGGAATTACTTGATGACCAAGAAGGCATCTGGAGCTCTGGAAATCGTTAGAGAAAACCTAATCTTCAATTCTAAGGATAATCAAGGCAACATAAGATTATTTTCTCTTTATTCTTGAATAGAACTAGGATTGAGTTGTTAGACTTCATTTTTGGATTGCTATTTACTATAATTATTAACCAATAACAAGTCTTATTTAATCCAAATAATTGAACTAGGGAATTCATTAGTTTAATCACTTGATCACTGCTTAAATCAATTTGTTTTCTAAGGATTGGTAACAGGGAATGTGAATCTAATCACCTTAGTCGGTAACCAATAACAATTGATCCTTTGCACTTATCATAAATCAACCATAGGAATTAACGAATCGAACCTAAATAGAAACCTTTTATTGAATTTGGTGAATTTTACTTGTTTTTAACTGATTAGTTACTTGAATTGTGTGTTAATTAGTGGGTTAAAGTTTCTAGTTTTGTAAAACTAAAGAAACCCTTTTACTTTAATTACTTGTTTAGTTAATTCCAGTTATTAGTTTAATTTCCGTTCCTCAAGTTCGATACCCTACTTGATCAAGTATACCACTAATAGACAGGTTCACTACCTTTGTGTGTTTAAATTACATCTTAAAGTAGGATTAAAACTAGTGCATTTTTATACACATCAATATGTAAATCAATGTGTGAGCATGTGTGATGAAAAAACACATATGAGTTGATTGAATTGAACAAATTTGATTAGCTATTATTACAAGTCTTACTTGATACGAACTAAACACTAGGAAACTTGTTAGTTTGATCACTTGATCATTGTTTGAATTAATATGTCTACTAAAGGATTGGTAATAGTGAACATGAACCCAATCACATTAGGAATCGGTAATCATTGACATATTGATCCATTGCACTTGCCACAAAATCAACCATAGGAATAAGTGAATCAATTCTAAATCTATCATTGAATCTAGTTGTCCTTTCTTGTTCTTCTTAGTTGTTAATTGTCTTTGTTTGAGTGTTAAAGTGCTTGTTTAAGTTTCTAGTCTTGCAAAACTAGAGAACCCCCCCTCTTTTATTAATTGTTTTATTTAGATAATATTAGTATTAATTTTAGCTGTTACCGTTCCCTGTGTTCGATACCCTACTTGCTTGAACTAAACTGCTATCGATAAGTACATTGCCTACATGTGTTTGTTTTAATTTGAGTTTGTTAGGATTAAAACTAGTGCATTTTACACACATCACTCCCTAATTGGGCCTCATTTTAAGATCCATTACCAAAACTAGCCCAAAGCACACCTATTCAGAAAGTCCAGCAAGGTCCAAGTCTAATTGGCCCAAAGGTGGCCCAATCCCGAAGCCCAAATCATCAAAAGCCCATCAAAGGGCGTACGCTGGGTCTACTCCGCCTTGCGTTGACCACCATCAGGGTGGTTGACCCAGTACGCTGGGCGTACGAAACTTACGTGGGGCGTATACAAATTTTACCAAATACTTAATAAGTGCTTAATGGCTTAAGCACTTGAGCCCAAATCCCAGATCCATGGACTAAACGAACCTCAGAACCATAAAGTCATAAACTTTAAGACTTTGGAAATCTAAAAAGTCCTTAATACATGGTCTTAACCCATTAAGATCTTTCTACTACATGCATGGGACACTTTTAGCCATTGGGACATCATTTTTATCATTTAGAACTCTTTCTAGGGTCTGAAAGGACAGCTTAACATGTCCAAAACACATCATGCACAAACTTGGGACTTTTTGGGACAATAAAGGTGTCATAACGCCAATAAGGCAAGATCTACATCATACAAGCATAAAGGTTGGAGCTTTTTACCTCTTGGAGCTTCTAGAGGACAAGATAACTTCAGATCTCCAAGCTTGCCTTCTTTCTCCAACTTCTTGATGCAATACCTTCTTCTTCAACTACTCAAAACACACACTTTTAGCTCACGCACTCAAAATATGTAACGCCTGTGTTTCTGGGCTTGTCATTAGTGTTGATATAATAGTCTAGGTTAACCTTTGTAACCCGTTTTGAAATAATAGAAGTGTATTATTTGTGTATTATGTGTTATGTGCTTAATTGTGTGTCTTAAATTAATTAAGAATAAAAATAAGCGTCAAAATGAAATGTTAGATAAATCCAATATCTATGGATAAATTTGTAGTAGTTGAAATAAGGTTTTCGAATATATAAAGAATGCCAAAATCCGAGTTATAACGAAGAAGTTATGACCTGTCGAAGTTTTGCGACAGAACCGACAACGTTGAATGACGTAAAAAGTGAAATTTACGTTAGAGAGATATTTAGCCTTAGTAATCTAAATGAAAGTTGTAGAGTTCGTTAAACCGAGAGCGTGCATAAAAAGAACGCCCAAATCTGACTTCGTATGAGGAAGTTATGATTTTCTGAAGTTTCGACTTAGCAGTATGCAGCTCGAATACTCGATTCGAGATCGAGTGATCGTTGGTTGAAACAATCTAAATGAGAATCGAAGATCTCGTTGATAGTAGCGCATTGGTGAAAAGTCAGACGAAAATGAACGTCGGATGAAGAAGTTATGATTTTATAACGGAGTTTTCCTGTCCCGGCCTACTAAAAATAAATAATAAAAATAAATTTAAAATTAGCCGACAGAGTCTAAATAAAAGTTGTAGAGCGTAGTCTCACCTACGCGTGGATATAAAGAACGTCGAAAATGGAGTTTGTATGAAGAAGATATGAATTTTCAGTTTATTAAATAATTAAAATTTAAATTTATTTAATAAATCCAATATTATCCGAAGGGGAGTCACCGGACTTATCTGGGTTACGCCCAGCATAGGGTTGTACGCCTAGCGTACAGCGAAGCATGACACGCCTCGCACTCGAGTTCTTCGGATGATGCATGCAATGACGATTTCGGAGGCGTACGCCCCGCGTAAATCAGTACGCCCAGCGTACTGCGTGGCCTCAACCTCCTATAAAAGGCATGCGAGGGCAGCTCCTTTCTTTTACAAATTTCTCTCATTCCTCTCTAGTTTTTGCCTCGATTTGCATGCCATTTATACCCCGAAGCCCCGATATTATTCCTGAGCCCCGAAGCAAGTTCCGAAGCCCTGAAGATCCCGAGAAGTGCAATTCCCGAGCCGAAGCTCTGCTCGCGAAAAGCCCGGTTTTTGTGAAGATCTTCCAGATCTACTGAAGAATACTACTTCTGCAAGTCGTAGTGTTGTCCGATCATCTTCTGATCAAGTGAGTGTGTAGTTACTTTCTTCTAATGCATAATTATGAAATATTTTATATGAAATACGTGTTATGTGTATAATTTTGTTGTTATGTGTGTGAATGTATATTCACTTCCTTCTATATCATAGATATGATTTATTCTCTATGAAATACGTGTTATGTGGGTGTGCCTCATCTGTTATGTGGAATATGTATTGAATGAGAATGCCATACAGGTTTTAAACTATGTATAAAAATATATATTTTTATCTACTAATATGTTGGGTAGGACATGGGTAGATAGTTGATGTGTGATAAACAGACGAGAGGCCTCGATGTTGTTGTTGTTGACCTAGTTATTCAGCGGAGTATGGATAACGACCACAGACTCCTTCTAGACAGTCTTGTGGAACGCTAGCAGGTTCATAACCTGTAGGTGTTGTGAACGATGTGTTCACCGGTGTACTCTATCCCCCTCATGGTTGCCTTTAGGATATCTATTTTTGAGGAAACCCCTTAGCAGTAATGTCCGTACCGATGAAAATCCTAGATTAGGTCCCTTGAGATAGATGTTGTTTTAGGGATGTAAAGTGAGGATAACGGGAATGGGTAATCGGGGTATTGTTGGTTGGTGAAATTAAATATAATTTATTTATTGTGGGTTGAAAAGCCTATATGCTCACCAGGCTCACAAGCCTGGCCCACTCAGTTTTATTTGTATTACAGGAAGTGGCGCAAGGGCATAAGATGGATGAATCATCGAGTTGTTTTTTTACAAGTCTGTATATGTATATATTTGTTGAATGACTTGTAATGTTATCGTTTATGCTTTATGGTCTGTATCGGAACATGACATCCCGAGTTTTGATTATATAATGAAAATGCATCTCTTGATGAAATGCTTTGATAAATATTATTTTATCATATTTTGTTTTTGGGAACAAATTCCGCAACTCTTTTAAATCAAAAGGATTTACTCTGAAATTATTTTAAAAAGCATAAATGAAATCAGTCTTTTCTGGCCGTGATTTTGGGGATGTCACAAAATAGGGGTTAGGGTTTGGGGAAAACGACTCAAAGCTATGGACGCTGTCGGAAAGCCAGGTTATGATAGGTTTTTGGTCTCAGAAGGTAGAAGTAGCTTGCAAGAGTTGAAGGATCGAGCGATATCTACAGGATGGAAGTTACGGTTTGGGGGGTCCAGTGGTATTCCTCAAATGGTTGTTTTGAGATGGGTGTTAAGAAAGAGCGATTTCGAGGACGAAATCTAATTTAAGTGGGGGAGAGTTGTAACACCCAGTTTCAGATTTGACTTATTAATTGGGGTTGTGGCTCAATCATTAGTTGTTATAGGGATTAGATCTCTGGGAAAGGAAGGATTTAGCCCATTTCGGATGTAGTTGTTATGATTCAAGTGACAATGTATTCAATTGTGTCTTCGGGAGCCAAGGGTATGACTGTAAATGGATATCTCGGCCTGTTATGCATTTTTAAGCTTTATTCGGAAGGTTTTAAGGCTAAGGTGTGATGATAGGAGCGTAGGGCTTCTCGCCACTTTTTCATGGATATAAAGTTCGTCGGAAACAGAATTAGAACAAAGAAGTTATAGTACTTTGCATTTGTTGGCAAAACTGGCCCCTAAATGGAAAAGCTTGCATTTCAGCCCATGCTTGCAAGGTGACAACTAGGTGAGTACACCTAGCGTAATCTGGGGTACGCCCAACGTAGTAGAGTAAAATGATCTTGGGTGTGGGAGGAGTACGCCCAACGTACAAGAAGTACGCCCAACGTACTCTCAGAGATCCTAAACCCTAGTTCCTCTACTTGTGCCACATATAAGCCATATTATATCCTTCCATAGGTCATTTTAGATTAGCCTCCACTGCTTTTCACGACCATGAAACCCTAAATGATCTTGGATGAAACTTGGAGCTTGAAAGAAGACTTTTGTGTTTGTGTGCAAGAAGAGAAGGTGATGTTCAAGTGTTGATCTTGGAAGGGAGCTTGTAGATCCAAAAAGTTATCATATTTGTCAACTCATTAGAGGTAAAAAGCTCTAATCTTGACCTTCCATTTCATAGATCCTCTTTTTGGTTGGTTTTGGCCGTTTTTAGCCTTTTGCTTGGCCTTGGTGAGCTATGGTCGTTTTGGGGTCTCAAACTTGTAGATCTGGACATTCTAAGGTCCCCTCTCTCATAAAGGTGCAAGCTTTATGAAGTGTTTGAGTCCAAGCATGAGCTAAGACCATCCATTAAGCTATTTTGAGCTCTAGAGTCCCATTATACCATCTATGTTAGTAAAGTTGCCACCTTTACTTGAAAAGTCACCCATAGAAGTCAGACTGGAGAGTTGGAGCAAGAGATGAAGTGATTAATTGCTTAATAGAAAAAAGAGCTTAACAGGGGAGTACGCTGGGCGTACAATCTGGTACGCGCAGCGTACAAGTCACAAGCCCAATCCACCCTACGTACACCTGAGTACGCCCCACGTACTCAATCAGAGCAGGTTTCGCACTAATGGGCCTCGATTTGGGCCATTAGTAGGCCTTTACTGATTTTGGAGCTTTGGGCTTGATTGGTTTTAGACTTGGGTCATTAATGGGCCTTCACGGATTATATAGTATGGACCTCGATGGGTCAGGGGTGAAATGGTCATTTCACCCCAAGTATGGATTATGGATCATGATTTAGGACCCAACTGCTAATTGGGTGATATTGTGATATTGATAGCTCGGGGAGTCGTGAGGTGAGTTACCTTCCGGTAGAAGTGGGTCTAAGGCACCAAGGCCGGCCCACTAGTAAGAGTTTTGGTGGAGAAGATTGTCTTTGTGATAATTATCTGGTTTGTTGTTATCTGTTATGATTATGTGATAGTATGCTATGATGTTATGTGATATGTGATAGGAGGGGTAGGATAGACCCCGGTAGTGATCGAAAGGACCGAAGGGGTAGTTAGTACCCAGTTATGATAGATAATTTATGTTATGTGCTATGTTATTATGTGGTAGTAGTAGGGGTGAAATAGTCCCCGGAGACTGGTTGAAAGGACCGAAGGGGTAGGCCAACACCCAGATATGATATGCAAGGTTACCGGTCGAAAGGTCCGAATGGGTAGGCCAGCACCCAGATATGATAGGTAAGGTTACCGGTCGAAAGGACCGAATGAGTAGGCCAGCACCCATATATGCTAGGCAAGGTTACCAGTCGAAAGGACTGAATGGGTAGGTTGGACACCCAGATATGCCTGACAGTATGTGTTATGTATGGTATGTGGTATGATTGGGGAAATCATTAAGCTTCGTGCGTACGGTTTTCAGTTTTGGTTTCAGATACTTCGTTTTTAAAAGAAAGGAGTCGGCTTGATCGCAGCGCATCACACTATGTTTCCGCACATGAGATCTTTGGGATTACACTCTAATATGGTTTTTATAATGACATGCTTTGATTATTGACGTACTGGTTTTGACATAATATGTTATTATGAACCTTTTCTTATACTGTGGCTTTATAATAATTTAATTAAATATAAAATTTTTGGTCTGTATTTTTGGGATGTTACACACTAACACACACACACACACACATATATATATATATATATATATATATATATATATATATATATATATACACACACACACACACACACAATACAATATATTATCTAATTTTAAAGTTCCTTGACTTTCTTCCACTTCACAACATATGATAATACGATAGTGAATTGGTTATATATTTTTAGACATGTCGTAATTTTTTTTTTTTGTAATGTTAGAATTATCGTATTTTATATTTGTAAGTTTGTTGGATATGTTGTTTTGTAATGTTGGATTGTTAATTTTTTAGTTGTTATAAACTAGATTTTAAGCTTTTAAAGTTATAAAAAATAGTTTTTTTAGCCCAAAATATAACAATTTTTTAAGCAAAAAAAGTCAAGTTTAAACCTATAAAACGGGAAAACAGAGGCGGGATTGGGGACTATGTAAACGGGGGATTCGTGGGCGGGGGCGGGGACGAGGGCAATAACTGATTTCGGGGGCGGGACCAATTATTTTCGCTCCCTTTTTGTTCCGTTGACATCCCTAGATTAAGGACTCATACTAACTCTAATAAAAAATGATTAATGAGTTTTCTTTTATAAATAGATGCTTCGTCTTTCATATTCGTGCAATATAAACTCTAGATGTCTAGTTTAGACAAATTAAGAAACACAAGTTAGTGTACTGTGAATACCAATTTTTATACATGCTAAAAATGTTATTTTTCTGGATGTACTGATCCGGTTTAACCAAGTTTTTTTAACCAACCTGATTGAACTCGGTAAGTGAATCATTTGGTTTTTTATTCTATACTCACCACTAAAGAAAACCGGATGTTAGTATTAGTTTTGGATATGAAAAATCAAGAATTCGGAATCTATTTTGATGAAGTGATGGTTTTCCATAACGAAACTTATGATGTTTTTCCATAATGAAACTTTTGAAGGTCGTTATATCTAGCTAATCGTAATTAAAAAAAAAAATCCTATAGTCTTTTATCGGGACATTTTATTTTTGTGTTACCCGTTACAAAAGTTTCTAGTTCCGCCGTTCATTTTATCCCTTTTTACTTTGATTTAGAAGAAGATAATTATTCGGTCTTCAATCTTTGTGATTTGAGAATCAACGAATTAAGTCCCACGTTTAAAATTACTTTTACGCAGTCGATCACAATGATTCTGAGATCTTGTATTTCTGTTGATGAGACCGTTAAACAAAAATGTGTTCTGGTCGCCTTCCAGTGCCCACTTGCATCTAGATTTTTGTTGCTAATCTAAAATACGATTAAATTTAGGTGTTGAATCGCTAAATGGAATCCGATAAATCTATTTAAGTTTTATTCTCTACCAAATTCCAAAATAAATTTAGTTGGCATTGATGGCCAAACGTAGGCCTAACTTACCAACAAATATGAAGTAGTTGGGATACTAAAAACGGATAATTCAACGTGCATCTTTTACTTTAGAATAACCAAGAGTGAATTCGTATCTCATTATTTTTTTTGGTAATAATAAACAAATTCTTGATTTTCTAAAAAAAACAAAACAAATATCAGTAAGTAATATTGATCGTTTATAATATAGTATAGGCTAGTATATATATATATATATATATATATATATATATATATATATATATATATATATATATATATATATATATATATATATATATATATATATATATTTCAAGAACGAATCTTAAATATTAATAAACAAATAAATATATAATTTTAAATTGATTTTAGACATAATTTTAAATATGCATAGGGTGTATATATATATATATATATATATATATATATATATATATATATATATATATATATATATATATTCAGGTTCATTTGAGACCATTTTAATTTTGTGAGACCGTGAGACAAAATCAAAAAATAATTTTAAAATACAAAATAAATGGAAAAATCCAAAAATTCCTTTTTTAAATATTATTTTCAGAACTTGAATTAACTAAAAAAATAAAAAAAATCCCGTTTTTTTTTTTTTTGAAAAATACGTGAAATATTCTAAATAGAATATTACACTGATATATTCTAAAAAATAATTTTAAAATGCAAAATAAATAGAAAAATCTAAAAATTCCTTTTTTTAAATATTATTTTCGAAACTTGAATTAACTAAAAAAAATCCTATTTTTTTTTTTAAAAAAATACGTGAAATATTCTAAATAGAATATCACTGTACATATTTTAAAAATAATTTTAAAATGCAAAATAAATGGAAAAATCAAAAAATTCTTTTTTTAAATATTATTTTCGGAACTTGAATTAACTAAAAAAAATTAAAAAATGCGTCTCACGGTCTCACAAAATTAGGCCGTCTCACATGAACCTAACTATATATATATATATATATATATATATATATATATATATATATATATATATATATATATATATATATATATATATATATATATATACAAAAATTCAAATCCTTGACAACATGATTCATGTATGATTATACATCACAACCTCAAAATCGGTCCTTAAACCTATATTATATTAAAACCAATATATATGTAGGTATATTAAAACCAAACTTGATGGTTAAAGGCAGGACCGATCCTGAAAAATGAAATATTCTTAAAGGTCCAGAACGAACAAGAAAAAAAAAGCCCTTATCTTTATTATAATTTTGTATTTCTAAATAAAAATATATAATAAAAAAAATTGGGCTCTGTGCAACTGCTTACTTTGCCCCCCTCTAAGCTCCCATGTTAAAGGCATCGTATAAAAGATCTGATTAAATAAATGAAAATAAAATACGCTTGACTAAAATCTTTATATGATAAGCTAATCAAAAAACATGGAGTATTATAATTTGCGTACAACTACCAAACATAATCCACATATGTTTCAAAACCCTCCACTATAAAGAAAAATAACAACATTGATACCACTAAATATAAACCATTTTTATAACGCAAAATAAGTAACAATAAAATGAATTCCTTGGTATTTGCTTTTTTCCGCACCAAATAAATAAAGAAAATCTTAAAAACATCCATAAAACAATCAATTTTTTTATTGTTATCTTTACATATATCATTTTATAAAATTTTATAAAATGACTTTGCCTAACTTATTCCGAATAACACAAATGAAATAACCGAATTAAGCTGAAAATGCATAAATCATCATGATAAACACTTTTCAGTTTAACACATGATTATTTAACAAAAAGATACTCTTAATTTTGAAAATAAATTAAAGATAATTTAGGAATAGCCTTAGTCCTATTGCATAATTGTTCCCTATGCCAAACCATCTTTTCTCATTTAGCTATGCTAGTGTTACTGTTTTGTCAAATTATCAATTTGTATTGAGACAAAATATTTTTTCCAATTTAATAAATATATTTTTATCATTGTGCTCCTAAATCATATCGAAAACTCGGGGGAATTCAATCCCGGATTTAGCTATCAATTTACGATACCCTACTGGCCTACTCAGCTACTCTTATCTGCTACAGTATATTCCAATCAGAATCCTACACGTGTCATCCAACCTCACCTGACCCCACCACAACTCCCATTTGATCCCATTTAAAGCTTTGCCTGCCCAAATTGAAATCCAGAAAAAAGACTCCGACTGACTCACTGTGAGCAAAGACAAAGTTGAGAGAGACCATGGATATGGAGTCAACGGCGACGGCGATCGGAGTATCGGTGCCGGTACTCCGGTTCCTTCTATGTTTCGTTGGCACTATTCCGGTCGGCTTCTTCCACCGCTTCATCCCCGGCGGCCCCACTGGGAAACATTTGTACGCCGCCTTGACTGGCGCTTTGCTCTCTTACTTATCCTTTGGTTTCTCTTCGAATCTACACTTTTTTGTGCCTATGTTGGTTAGTTACGGGTCAATGGTGCTCTATCGAAAACGTTGCGGCTTGATTACTTTTGTGCTGGCTATGGGATACCTCATTGGATGGTACGAACTTGTTTTTTCATCGTTTGATTCAAAGTTTCGATCATAAATTGACAAATTAGGGTTAATGTTTTGATAGTATCCGCGAATCCGCCTCTTATGCTATTTGAATCTCTTTAGACTCGTAAATTCTTTTAGCATTGCGTGCGATTTCTGCTATTCCATGAGTTATTTTACTTTAATTTAAGTGATAGATGGTTGCATGATTCGTCACAGTTGCATATATGGTACAAAAGTGGAATATTGTTGCTTAAATTTGAACAAGAGAATGAATATTGTTAGCATAAATCGGTAGAAGACTGAAAAGTTTTTGCATAGATGTACAGCATAAGCAAAAGAAGTTGTTTAACTTAATTTAATTCTTAGGTTTTCTAGTTGACCAGAAAGGGAAAGAAAGCCTACGACTTAACTATGATACAATTACACTCTTTCCATCTAAATTAGGTCGACTTTAAGCAATAGCAAGGTTATTAATGATTGTTAATTATTTTGATAACATGTAGCCATGTATACTACATGAGTGGGGATGCTTGGAAGGAAGGAGGTATTGATGCTACAGGTAAGCCCTCTCTGTTTTATTATTTAGTTAAACTGTGTTGTATTCAAAGGCACTTAATTGATTTCTTATTGTATGATTTGTATCATATAGGAGCTCTTATGGTGATAACATTGAAAGTGATTTCATGTGCTATAAACTACAATGATGGATTGTTAAAAGATGAAGATCTTCGTGAATCTCAAAAGAAAAATCGATTAATTAAACTTCCCTCTTTGATCGAGTATGTGGGCTTTTGCCTCTGTTGTGGAAGTCACTTTGCAGGTCCAGTTTATGAAATTAAAGATTACTTGGATTGGACAGAAGGGACAGGGGTAAGTACATCAAACGAAAAAACAAAATTACTATATTGCCCCTTCTTTCATTTCATCAAAACACCACCTTTTCTTCCCATTTTGTTACAATTATCATATTCTTGTAATTCATTTCTTACCAATTTATTTTTCAGATTTGGGCAAAATCTGAAAAGGGTACACCATCACCATTTGGGGCAACCCTAAAAGCCCTTTTGCAAGCTGGATTTTGCATGGGTTTATATCTATACTTATCACCTCAATATCCTCTCTCAAAATTCACTGATCCAACATACAAAGAATGGGGATTCTTGAAAAAACTAAGCTACCAATACATGGCTGGATTTACAGCCCGTTGGAAATATTATTTCATATGGTCGATTTCAGAAGCTTCTATTATTATATCCGGCTTGGGTTTTAGTGGATGGACGAATTTGCCCTCGCCCGTTGCCCGATGGGAACGTGCCAAAAATGTTGATGTCTTGGGAGTCGAGTTCGCCAAGAGTTCAGTCGAATTACCCCTCGTGTGGAATATTCAAGTCAGCACATGGCTTCGTCATTGTGAGTCTTCTTTCTAAGGGCGTTTTCGTCTTTTTACACAAACACCTTTTTCCGGTAGGACAGAAGTTTGTAGTTTTTGTCTCGTGGATATTAGTTGTTGTCCTGTTCTATTAATGACAAATACTGTAGTCTGTACAACCTTATCTGTCATGTCATGTCATGTCATGCCTGATAACTGTATTTTTTTTTACAGATGTTTATGACAGACTTGTTCAGAAGGGGAAGAAAGCTGGATTCTTTCAGTTACTTGCAACACAAACCGTTAGTGCTGTATGGCATGTAAGTCTATAAAATTTATTTCCATTTAGTATATAGTAAAAGATTATGAAATTATGCTGACGTGGCAATATCATAACAGGGATTATATCCGGGATACATGATATTTTTTGTTCAATCGGCTTTGATGATTGCTGGGTCAAGAGGTGATAAATAAATAATAATAATAATAATATATTCGGCTTTCGTACTTTCATTTAAATAAAGTTAGTGGAAAGCTGATCTGGATATCTGACTGTCTATATTTGTCATGTGCAGCCATTTACAGGTGGCAACAATCGGTCAACCCAACGCTTAAGAATATTTTTATGCTTCTTAACTTCCTTTATACACTTCTAGTGCTCAACTACTCTTGCGTTGGTTTCATGGTCAGTGCACTAAATAACAATTTACTTTATTTTTTTAAGTAGAAAGCCTTAAAAAGAAAAAATATAAATTTGTATTTTTGTTTTTGTAACAGGTATTAAGCTTACACGAGACACTGACTGCATACGGGAGTGTATACTACATTGGAACTGTTATTCCTGTTGTTTTGATTGTTCTTGGTAACATAATCAAACCAAAGTCAGCCAAATCCAAAGCACGGAAAGAACAGTGATTTGTTTGGTTGTAACACATGTAGAATTAGTTGTAATTGTTTATTTTTATTTTTATTTTTGTATTTTTATTTTTGGATTAAGCTTTGTGGTTTTGGAGTGTTGTAGAATAATTTATAATTATATTGTATGAAATATGAATACAGTATAATTGAGAATAGTCGAGTTACGTTACTTAAGGACTAAAACCGAAACAAAACCAAGATTGAAAAAATGTTTTAGGGATGAAATGTGTAGTTTTGACTAAAGCAAATGGGCATGCGATTTTGAGGTTAAAACTTGCAAGATTTGGACCTTAAGATTCATGCTTTTGAAGTGTTTAAATCTTAATGATGACCATTAGGTCACATTGTTCGTGGTTCATTGATGTTAGTTATAAATAGGAATGGCAATGGGTAGGTGTCTTATCGGGAATTTTTTCTTGAAACCGGAGACCTTATATAGACCCGAAATATAGGCCAAAAAAATTTAAAAATGTTTGGAAAAAACTACAATTATTGATGAGAAATTAAAACTTTACATATGCTTAGACCATCTACATCGAGGGCTTGCAAACCATTTGCAAGGCTAGGTAGGTTATTATTTCATGTCATATGAGACTATCTTTCAATACTTGAAAATCTTGCAAAGTGATATATTAATATTTTAATCAAATAATCATATCTAGATATTAAAAACCAATTGATAAATTATCTTTATAATAAAATAATAATATCTAATCTATGTGTTTCACAAACAAAGTACATGTGGCATTTGCAAGCACCACGACCGATGTGGTTGCTCTTACAACACCAAATAAGTTCTTAACATCATATATAACCAGGTAGAAATTAGTAATAGTTTCATATTATAGCAAAAGGAATCAACAAGTACAAAATATGAAAAACTAAATCCATCACAATATTTTAAAATTAAAACAAGCTTAAAATCAAACCATGTCATCCAAACAGGTTGTTTTGTTTTTTAGTGTCTTCCTACAAAATATTTAGAAAAACTCAAAATCAAATAAAATAATTGAAACTGTATAAAAATAATATTTTTATTAGTGTCATTTTACCTCTTCCATATCATAATCAAATTCAACATAACGACAATATGTATCCGTCTCTTATGAACAAGGTGATAACATAAAAGCAATTTAACAAAATATTATTAATATGCAAAAACGATTTATATAACAATATAAAATAGTAGATTACTTCGAATTTCATTCAACAACCAATTCTGAGCACATATTAAAGCCTCTACTGACTTTGTATGAAATCGGTTACGATGATGACTTGCTAATCTTCCACTAGTGTTGCAAGTTGATTATGAGGCAACGATGGAAACATGAACAACTAATATATCTTTAGCTATCCTATGGAGGGTCGGAGACTTAAACCCTTTTGTTTTTCACCATACCAACAAATCAAGTTTCATAAATTGAAATATCTAATAATCAACCATTTACAAATAAGGAAATTCCTTAAGTAATAGAAGCTCATTTTTCACTTGTTGGAATTAAGATTTTAGAGATCATATCTTGTAATTTTTCCTAAGCTCATTTTTATACTTTTTGTGCTCCTTAAGTAGTTATCCAACTCACTCATACTTCTTGATTCATCATCATTATTGTAATAGAAGCAATATCCAATAAGAATTTTTTGAATCCAACACGATAACCAGAAGACAATCCAAAACTAAATGAAGACGAACTAGAAACTGAACCACCAACACCTAATGTTTAGTATAAAATTTTAAATAATTTAAGATAATGTTATACATACATATATATATATATATATATATATATATATATATATATATATATATACATATATATATATATATATATATATATATATATATATATATATATATATATATATATATATATATATATAGCGATGGGCGATGCATAGCGGTAGATGGTTTATTTCAACAATTAGTTTCTTTTTGCGGACAGTGGTGGATTAATTTTTTCGTCCCTCAGAAGTCTTCACGAAGGTCCAGCTAGTCGAGTTAACCCCTAACTCGTCGAGCTATAACATGGCCAGCTCAGCGGGACAAACCCTAATCGACTCGGCGAGTCGGCTCCTCGATTCGGCGAGTCCATTCAGATTTTTTTCTCATTCAGACGATTTCAAGGCAGAAAACCCTCCCAAACTATAGATCTACACTATTAAGACTCATTTATCACGTAAATCCACAAGTTTTACGTCCATGCATGACACTTAGGGCTTGAAATGCCAAAAACATACTTTCATAAGGGTTTTTCACTCAAGAGCATTATTATGGCTGAATAAAGCAGGGACTTTTGGACTCTAGGGACTAGGGATGAGCATATGGACCGGGGAACCGGCCGGAACCGGTACCGGAATCGGAACCCGATGGAACCGGTCGGGCTAGGACCGGGACGTTATTTTTGTGGATTTTTGGAACCGGGAACCGGTAGGAACCGGAACCGATATAACCGGAACCGGTAAAACCGACAAAAACCAGAACCGTATGATGCTATTTTTCGAAGACCGGTTCCAACATTTGAAGACACGATATGAACCGGTAGGAACCGGGAACCAGTAGAACCGCCGGGCCGGTTTGGTTCTTGATTTTGGCCGAAGCCGGTTCCCAGTTCCGGTCCGGTTTGGGCCGGTTCTGGCCGGTTCGGTCCTTTTGCTCATCCCTACTAGGGACCTCACATGGTCCACATCTGAAGTCCAAACCTGTATAAACACTGAAGGTCCTCATATTAGATCAAAAAAAGCTGTAAACTCCCAAAATCATGAGATCTACTCAACAAAATGAGAAATGTGCAAGCTTTATACCCTTCCCAGAAGCTCTACGGTGAAATAACCATGGATCTAACAGCTCCTTCTTGTCCCTTGGGTTGGAATCCTTCCCTTCTCTTCAAAAGATGCACCAAACACTCAAAGTTAGCTCAAAATACTCTCTTTAAGAACAATGGACGATTAGGGTTTACTCTTAGTGATGGTAACAGCTGGTGAGCCGCAAATGAGGCTATAAGTGTCCTTAAATAGGTCCCAAACCCGAGGATTTAGGGTTTCTCTTCATAACGACTCGACGAGTCGGCTCATCGGACTCGTCGAGTTGATCATTAATCCACGTGGCATATCACGACCCTACTAGACGAGTTGTAGCACTAACTCGTCGAGTTGTTCCATAGTCCTTCCCAAAAACATATATAAACAATATACCTGGAAGTCCGGATGTTACAATTCTCCCCACTAGAATCAGACTTTGCCCTCGAATTCATGCTCCGGAAATAACTCAGGGTACTAATCCCACATCTCATACTCTGGCTCCTAAGTCAACTCGGACCCTCTACGATGCTGCCATTGGACCTGAACCAGGGGCACCTCTTTGTTCCTCAAAAACTTCTCCATTCGATCAACAATCGCAATCGGTCTCTCAATGTAGTTCAGGCTCACATCCACTTGAATATCCTCTAATGGCACCATTGCCTTCTCATCGGCTACACACTTCCTCAGTTGAGACACATGAAAGGTGTTATAGATCTGACTCAACTCTGTAGGTAGCTCCAGCCGACAAGCTACCCTACCCACTCTAGTGGTCACTATGAAAGGACCAATGTATCGGGCCCCCAGCTTGCCCTGTTTCCTGAATCGGATCACCCCTTTCCAAGGGGACACCTTTAGGAGTATAAAATCTCCGACCTGGAACTCCAGCTCGGATCATCGCCTGTCCGCATAACTCTTCTGGCAAATCTAGGCCGTTAGTAACCTCTGTCTTACCTAGTGAATCTACATGGTCGTCTTGAGTACTATCTCAGTGCCACCTATCACTCGTTGCCCCACCTCTCCCTAACAAATTGGAGTCTGACACCTTCTCCTATAAAGAAGCTCAAAGGGATGCATACCAATGCTCGAATGATAACTGTTCTTGTAAGAAAATTCAGCCAAATGCAGATAAGTGTCCCAACTTCCTCCGAAATTGATAACACATACACGCAACATGTCCTTGAGCGCCTAAATCGTCCCCTCGCTCTACACATCTGTCTGCGGATGGTATACGGTATTGAAGTGTAACCGGGTACCCAACTCCTCATGAAATTTCTTCTAGAATCTGGAAGTAAAGCGCACGTCTTGATATGACACTATCGAAGTCGACACTAAATCCCAAGCTACTACTTCCCACACATAAATCTCGACCAATTTCTCTGCAGAAGAACTCTCACTGATGGCGAGGAAGTGGGCGCTCTTCGTCAGCCGGTCCACAATCACCTAAATCGCATCCACTCTGCGCGCAGTCCTTGGTAACTTGGTGATAAATTCCATAGAAATATGTTACCACTTCTACTGGGGGATCTCCAGAGGCTGCAATGGACTATGCGGACGCTCGTGCTCTACCTTAACCTAGCGTCAAGTCAAGCACCTCTCAACTACCCAAGCCACATCCCTCTTCATACAGGGCCACCAATAATCCCTTTTCAGGTCCAAATACATCTTGGTGGCCCCAGGATGGATCGAGAATCTCGACCTATACACCTCCTCCATCAATATACGCTGAGATCTGCCTATATAGGGCACCCAAATCTGCCTCGGAAAGTCATAATCCCACGACTGTCCGTCATAAACTCAGACACCTGCCCAATTATCCGCTCCCTCTTGCGATTCTTTGGTCTCACGGCCTCCACATGGGCCTCTTGAATGGTATCTAAGACTGGAGTCGTCACCATCATCCTCGTGCACATATCTCAGATTGGAGCACTCTCAGCTCTACGATTCAGGGCGTCGGCTACCACATTAGCCTTGCGTGGATGATACAGGATCTCGTAGTCATAGTCTTTTACCACATACAACCATCTACTCTGTCTCATGTTTAGTTTGGGATAATCCATGAGATACTTCAAGCTTTTGTGGTCCGTAAATATGGTGCACCCAAACCTCGTATAGATAATGGTGCCAAATACTGAGTGTGAACATCGCCACCCCCAGCTTTAGATCGTTGGTGGGATATCTCATCTCGTGAGGCTTCAACTTCCTCGACGCGTATGCTATCACATGCCCCCTCTGCATTAGCACCATGCCCATCCCTGAGATAGATGCATCGCAGTATACATTAAAATCATCCACCCCCTCAGGAAAGGCTAACACCGGGGCTTCACACAATCTCTGGCGAAGTGTCTCAAATGAGGCCTGCTGCTCGGGACCCCAAATAGAAGTAACACCTTTCCGGGTCAACCTGGTGAGAGGGACGACAATCTTGGAGAAATATTTGATAAATCTCCGATAGAAGACAGCCAATCCCAGAAAACTCCTGATCTCGGATGGGGATCTCGACACCTCCCATCACATAATTGCCTCAATCATGGCTGGGTCGACCAATATCCCATTCTGATTAACGAGCTGTCCCAGGAACTGGACCTCTCGTAACCAGAATTCACACTTGGAGAATTTGGCATACAGCCTCTCCGATCTCAAAATCCCAAGAATCTCTCTTAAATGCTCCTCAAGCTGCTCTCTGGATCTTGAATACACCAAGATATCATTAATGAACACGATAACCGATCAATCCAACATGGGTCTACACACCCAGTTCATAGGATCCATGAACACTGTTGGTGCGTTGGTGAGCCCAAAAGGCATCACTATGAACTCGTAATGCCCATATTGAGTCCTAAAGACCGTATTCTGGATATCCTCCTCACGGACTCTCATCTGATGATATCCCGACCTCAAATCGATATTGGAATACCAAGATGCCCCCTATAACTGATCGAACAAATCTTCGATCCTCGGAAGTGGATAACGGTTCTTGACTGTTAACTTGTTCAACTCCCGGTAATCAATGTACATCCGGTGTGAACCATCTTTTTTTCTTGACAAAAAGGATCGGCCATCCGCACGGTGAGCTACCTGGTCTGATAAACCCTTTCCCCAGCAGCTCCTGGAGTTGTGAGGATAACTCCTGCATCTCTGGCGGCGCAAAGGCAATAAGGTGCCTTGGCGATAGGTGCCGCTCTCGGAACCAAATCAATCTGGAACTCCACTTGCCTCTCAAGAAGCACGCCCGATAACTCCTCGGGAAAAACATCCGAAAACTCTCTCACTATCGGAACCTCAGTAGAAGAACTCGTTCTCTTAGTAGCAACCCGCGTATCTGACACATATGCTAGAAAACCCATACAACCCTGCTAAAGACTCTGCCTCGCCCTAGCAGCAAAGTAGAAGGCTGGCCTAAATCTGGTACCCACGCCATACACTATCATCACTCCCCCACTAGGGTCTCGTATAGTCACCAATTGAGGCTCACAGTCGATCACGGCTCAAAAACGACTCAACTAATCCATGACCATGATGACACAGACATCCCCCATCGCAATCGGTACCAGATCAATCGGAAACTTGACACCAAAAATGTCCAATACACACCGTTGGTACACATCAGTAGCGAAAACCACATACTCATCAGCTATAGAAACCCTCAAGGGTGGACTCAATGCCTCATGCTGGATACTGATGTGACAACTAAAAGCTAAGGACACGAAGGATCGACTTGCACCCGAGTCGAATAATACTAAAGCAGGTACAAAACCCACAAGAAATGCACCTAAATAGAACAAAAAATAAGCACAATAAATTTCAATATAATTAGATAAAAGGGAAAAATACGTACCAGCCATGACATCAGGAGTTGCGCGGACCTCCTCCGCTGTCAGCTGAAAAGCTCTACCACTAGCCCTCAGAACCTCGGCCTTCACTGGTTGACTATCAACAGTACGCAAAGCAGCAAGTGCAGATCCCTATGCTGATCCCTATCAAAGCTGGGGGCACTCGGCCTTCCGGTGGCCAGTTTGGTAGCAGTAGAAGCAAACTACAAACCCCTTGGGGAAATCCTTTGCCATATGCCCCTCCTTTCCAAACTTGTAGCAAATCCCCGCTCGGCACGATCCCTCGTGAATCTTGCCGTACTTTCCACAATTGCTGCCCTTCTTGCCCCCAATCCTCAGATCAGCGGGCTTAGCCCGCTTAGCTGCCGGCTACAACTGTGCCGACCTTCGATCTCTCCCCTAAGACTCTGCATCCTCCCTAGCCTGAGTCTCCAACTCGATCTCCCTTCTCCTAGCATTTTCCTGAAGCTCAGCAAATGTCTGATAAGACGAGTTTTCCACAAACTTGCAAATATCCCTCCTTAAAATGCTCAAATACCGACTCATACGCACCTTCTCTATCAATACATGCTCGGGGCAAAAACAGTGCCCTCTCATGAAACATTTATGGAATCTCAGTCACCGACTCTGTCTTCTGCTAAAGAGATAGAAACTCCTGGGCTAACCGTTCCCTCTCCATCGGGGGAACATACTCATCTCGGAACATCATAGTGAACCTCTCCCAAGTCACTGCAGTGTGTTCTGCATGAGTAAAACTGGTCGTCACAAACTTCCACCAGTCCTTCGCTCCCAAGCGAAGCTGGTTCAGTGCGAATTGTACCCTCAAATGCTCTGGGCATGAACAAGTGTACAAACACCCATCGATATCATAAATCAATCTCATCACAACAATCAGATCATGTGTCCCATCAAACTCTGGTGGCTTTGTGTTGCTAATCTCCCGATATAGCAACAAGTCACCCCCTGTGGCCTGGCAGCAGTGACAGCTGCAGTAGCCGCCTCAGAAATTGCGGCATATCGCTCGTCAAATGTCTCGATCAAAGTGGTCTTAATAGACCCAAACATCTCCAGAATAGCCTCTCATATGGTTGTGGCCACTTTATCATGAATCATCCTACGAATCTCATCATCGCTAACTCCACTGCTCCCTGGGGTGTGGCGCGTACCTACCATGATGTCTCTGAAACACAACACAAAATCATTAGAGACTCGCTCGAACATACTCACACTCGACTAATCATCCCTACTTGCTCCTTAGCATCCTAAGGATGCTTACTTGGATTGTCTGCAGACGGGGTGCTTTCAGTACTACGGGCCCAATACTACCTTCCACACCCCATCTGTAGTCACCCCAAGTCTTGCTTCTAGGATTCTAATTCACATATACTCTATATCTCACAGATCACATATTATTCTCTCAGTAGACCCCTATTAAACTCATCTAAGCATCTCTTCCTAGATGATCTCCTATCTTAGAACTCATCACATACTCAAGCAAATAACAAATAACATTGATCAAAAACATTCCCTAGGTTAAGCCATCATAAATCAGTCAACTCTAGCCCTAGAATATGAAATACCTAGCCTACCCTCTAGCATGTAATTCTAGTAAACTATCTCATAAATATTGCATAACACAAAAGTAAGGTATTTTGGGAAATCAACGTCCGGGCTCTGGCTAATTGTACACACCGCTCCAGCTCATTTTCTCTTAAAACTCTTTCTCATTTTAGAAAAATCATTTCTTTTGAAAATTTCTCTCAAATCCTCACTTTGAGTCCAAACGCACCCGGAGGTGCATCCAAATCCCCCAAACCAAGACTCTGATACCAACTTATAACAACGTGCAATTTCAAACCAGAATTTTTAATTTAAAATAAAACATTTGTCTCAATAAACAAAAATTGTCACAATGTCAGACCATCAAATCCCATATCAAAATTGTTCATATTTCAAAACTCCAGGATCCTCTAAATCATAACTCAATCGCTGATGTGTGTACAATCAGGTCGGCACCTTCCCGTGATCCGTAGACATACCTGAAACACAAAACACATAACATGGTAAGCATAAAGCTTAGTGAGTTCCCAAAATACCACACATATCGCATTAGCCACTCGAGGCTAACTCAATACGACCCTCTGGTCAATGTGTTTAAGTGGAGACCCCCCGTCCTACTACTCGGGAGGATCCTCCGACCCTAACTTAATAAGTTCACAACAATAAGCATAAATCACAAGAACAGCATGCAAAGTAGCTCAATAACACAAATAAGCACATAAAACATCTCAGTCACACAAGGATACCACTCATGGTAAGTATAGTGAGAAGACTCACCTCAGAAGCTAGTAAGTACAAGTCTCGTGCTTGGAAATCTCGAACAAGCCTCCGCCTAATACATATGATAACCATATCTAATTAATACTCTATTCATACTTAATTACACCAAGGTTGTTCTCTCTTTTTTCTCAAATTCTTAGAATGGATAAAAGATAATTTTACCCCTCCATGGTACTCATTACTCATGTTGACGAACCCTAAAGTCAACAGAAGTCAAACTCGAGTCAACAATCCAAGTTTGACCTGACTCGCCGAGTGCACTCATGTGACTCATTGAGTCCAGTCGTCCCTCAGAAGTCTTTGCGAAGGTCCAGCTCGTCGAGTTAACCCCTAACTCGCCGAGCTATAGCATGGCGAGCTCATCGTGACAAACCCTAACCGACTCGTTGAGTCGACTCCTCGATTCGGCAAGTCCATTTAGACTTTTTCTCATTTAGACGATTTCAAGGTAGAAAACCCTCCCCAACTCTTGATCTACACTCTTAAGACTCGTTTATCACGTAAAGCCACAAGCTTTACGTCCATGCATGGTACTTAGGGCTTGAAGTGTCAAAAACATACTTTAATAATGGTTTTTCACTCAAGAGCATTATTATGGCTGAGTAAACCAATGACTTTTTGACTCTAGGGACCTCACATGGTCCAGACTAAAGTCCAAACCTCTATAAACACTCAATGTCCTCATATTAGATGGTAAAAGCTGTAAACTCCCAAAATCATGAGAGCTACTCAACAAAATGAGAAATGTGCGAGTTTTATACCTTTCCCAGAAGCTCTAGGGTGAAATAACCACAGATCTAACAGCTCCTTCTCATCCCTTGGCTTGGAATCCTTCCATTCTCTTCAAAATATGCACCAAACACTCAAAGTTAGCTCAAAATACCCTCTTTAAGTACAATGGCTGATTAGGGTTTACTCTTAGTGAAGGTAACAACTGGTGAGCCGCAAATGAGGCTATAAGTGTCCTTAAATAGGCACCAAACATGGGGATTTAGGGTTTCTCTTCACATCGTGTACTCGACGAGTCGGTTCCTCGGACTCGTCGAGTAGATCATTAATCCATGTGGCATATCACGACACTCGGCGAGTTGTAGCACCAACTCGTCGAGTCACTCCATAGTCCTTCCCAAAAACATAAATAAACAATATACCTAGAAGTTCGGATGTTACTACCCTATCCGATTTTGTGTGTTCCTAGCCTCTCTCTCATTATCCTCAATTTGATCATGGTGTTTGTGAACCATTTGAGGCATGACACTTGAGGTGCTAAGTTTTTGAAAGGCCAATAACTACAAGCTACAAACAAGAGGTATTCTTCTAACTAGTTTTTATGATTTGTGTACCAAATTTGTATGCTAGTTAGGCTTCATGCTTTGGAAAATTGTTTATTGCCTGTATAACTTGAGAAAACTTTGATCCAAAGCATTAGGGTTGTATGTACACCACATGAGTGTTATAGTACTTAAAACATAATAATGGTATCAGAGCCATGAGTGTTTTCTGTTATATAGATGCAATTGTATTGTTTTCAAAGTTGAAAAATTATGATTTTTACTGTCTGACTGCTGGACTCGATGAGTCCCATGAGTGGACTCAACGAGTTAACTCATATGATCATGAACTCGACGAGTCCATAGCATGGCTTGACGAGTTGGCTCATCAGTTTATATATTTGCGGGTTTTTTTTTACTAGGATTGGATTAGGATCATTACCTTAAACTGTTTTGTATCATAAAATCTGAATTTTATGATATGATAATGATTATCCCATCCGATTAGAAGATAAATTGTTAAATTATAAAATAATTACTAGATTATATCATAAACTAATTATTTGTGTAGTTTGATTTGAATTGTCTTGCAATAAGTGGGTTATATTACGTCAAATTGGTTACAGATAATATGATTATTTTATTAGTTTTAAATTTGATATAAATGTTTTTGAGAGGTTATAAAACTTGGGATCAAGTTTTGGAACTCAAAAGTTTTTTTTAAGGAGTTACAAAACTTTTCATCAAGTTTGGAATCCAAAAGTTTTCAAGAGTTACAAAACTTGCCCTTAAGTTTTGGAACTTAAAAGTCTTTTATGAAACATTAACTCTAGTAATTGAAAGGTTTCAAAAGGTGCAACTCTTGGGTTCATAACTTAAAAATTAATTAAATAGTTTTTAATTTTGAGTTTTTATATTTAGAACCTTGATGTTTTTGAATAGTTCAATTACACTCTTCTAGATTTTATTAAGTTAATTAAATATTTAATTAAGAGAGTATTATTAAATCCATAATCACATGGTTTAAGATTAATTAAATTAAGAGTATAATTTATTAATAGATTGAACCACCAAGTATTTTAAATGTGTAAAATACACCCTTATACTATATAAAGTTACAAGTTTAATATTATATATGTATAAGTAAAAGGTCAGTCTTACCGTTAGTAGGCCTCATTCATGAAGCTGGTCTATAAGGGGCGTTTAAGAAAATTGCCTATAAAATGGCAATTGAATGGGTATCCACTCTTACCCACCACACTCTTAACTATTGGAGGGTCGTTAGCCAAACGGGTAGGATATGACGCAAACATCCATTAAAAGTATAATGAAATACAAAGTAACTAAACACTTATATTAATTCCCAAATCTTAGTTACTTTAGGAAAAATGTGAATTTGGTGCTAATCCATGAAATTGTACTTTGCACATTGCCAAGTCGTTAGTGGAGCGTATGTGGTTAACCGACACACTAACTTGGACTAGTAAGGATGGCAAATGGTAGCTCGATGTTTATCATAGATCAATGGAGCGTGTGTGGTTAACCGACACATTGGTTAGGTGATAAATGACTTTGAAAGTACCAAGCTAATTTGCATGGTTATTCACACCTTATTTGCGATCCTCGGTATCCTAGTCACAAACTTGAAGGGCATAATCGAGATTAAATCTGCCATTGAAAAATTCAATGAATCTCAAAAGATCTAGGAGTTTCATTTAAAACCTAATTCGTTTAAAAAATTTCGTTTTCATGATGGAATTGGTAAATCGTCATTAACCTACCAACAACTTGTTTGCAATTGGATTACGAGATCCCTCTTCCGAATTGTGAATTATTATGTTGGGTCCTAGTGTTAATATTTCATTTGGGTGTATATTAAGGACTTAAATCAACTAAACTTGAATTTCTCCCTTGTAGATGTCTAGTTCTGACAACTATGGTCTTGTAGAATCTTTTTGAAAAAACTTTCCTTATGAAGATGATGTTCCCTGAAATCATACTTCACTTCCTCCACCTCCTCCAATAATTCCTCTTGACCCACATGTTCGAAGACTTGAAAAGTTCAAGGTCACTCAAACCCTATTGGCAAGCAAACACCAAGTTGGAAAGTCTGTGTATGTACATGTCTTGGAGATGAAGTTTCACATTGACAGGCTAGGAATGTTAGGAGTCGTTGTGTCAAGGAAGTTGGCTGTTGACTTGGTTCTTGAATCAGTTCTTGAGTCATATAGTGAGTTCATTAAAGGTTAGTATATGATAGACCACGACATGACCCTTATTGATCTTACCTATTTGCTAATTGTTGCTGAATCAACAACGTTTTTGGCACACTGGTAATGCAAATTTGATTGGAAGATCTACTTCCCAAACTTCCATGGACATTAAAAATGGAAACATCAGAAGTCTAGAAAAGTATTGTCTGCCCAATGGAAAGGGATCGGCCATGGTCAAACCATTTGATCAAATGGAAAAGAGAAAGGCTAAGTCTGAGATTGTCCCGTGTGCCATTCCGAAATAGTCTGTTTGCTTCTACTGCCAAGAGAAGGGGCATTGGATGCAAAGCTTCCATATCTACCTAAAGGACCACAAGGATGGTAAAGTCAAAATGTTTGACTCTGCTTCAAGTAAGTCCACTATCTAACTCTATTAAGTTCCTAATTGAATATTCTTAATACATGATGTGATGAGATTAAAATTTGGTGTTTTGTAGAACCGCAGAAGAGAAAGGAAGCTTAAAGAAAGATCAGGCTGAGTCTAATCGCGAAGAGATGGATTTCGATCGCATGATTCGATGATCAGAGTTTTGAGCTGCTACTTAGGAGTTATGATAGATTGCTTAGAAATATGTAGTAACATAGTTTTCATTTGTAGTTTCATTGTAAGGACAAGTTTTCCGTAATTTTATAAATAAAGAGAAATTTGATTTTATCTTATTTCATTGCAATGACATTTGTGAAAATTGATGTTTGTATGTTTCTAGTTTTAGCAATATGGATTTGATTCTTTCATTTGTGGTAGTGTCAAATTTTACTAAATAAGGAAATATTGTCATCACCAAAGTTTCAGTTGGACAGAAACTTGGAATCATGCAACTTGTGTTGTATGATGAATGATAACTTTCATCTTTGGGAAATTAAGATTAATTCCTTGTTCACACATAGATGTAAGTCAAGTGAAGGACTAGGGGATCTAGTACACATTATTGTGCACTGATCAAGTCCACCACAAAGAACAATAAGACTATTCATCATGATTTCCTAAGACTTTCGTGAATATGATTATGCTTACAAGATTAAGTGTAATTCTGAATCATTGAAAAAGTTTCAATGTATAGCAGAACGAATAAGAAGAATCAATTAGGCAAAAAGATAAAAGTTTCTCCAATCTAGAAGGAAAAGAGAGTACTTGAGTATCGTGTTTTATGATCATCTTAATGATTATGAGACCATATAAAAATTGATCCTCTAAGGACACCTTAGTGTAATTGTATGGATAAGGAGAGGAATTGGGGATTTTTTAAATGGTTAAATCAAGAAGATGAGTCATACATCGTTCCAAAATAGAGTTATAAAGTCATACTCCAAGATTGTGACTTGAGTGACATATCTTAAGTAGGTTTATAACACATTTGAAATTGGTAGTTGTGATGTTTTAGATAAGACAAAGATCAACTAATACCAATTATATGAAGTGTCATTCTTGATAAGAATCTGCACTAACTCTTGGATATTTTTTTGTCAAGGAATGGTGCTTGACAAGTCTTATATGTCAAGAGGTTAGTGGGAGCCTTAAAGACTTTGACAAGCTTCAATAACTAATCAAGAATAAACCTATTATTTATCACTAGCACACGAATTGAGGTTTGTAACTTATCGTGTTGACATATTCTTGTTTATGTGCTCATTCTAGTTAACGTTGACTATACATGTGGGCTCTATGAATTCTCAATTATTTGCATAAGGCAAAGCACCTTGATCAGTGAAAGTTCGTTGATCAGCAAGGGTTATCTGCTCAACAACTTGGAAGACATGGTAGACCCTTGTGCTACCAAGTGGCAAGAAGTTAAGATTGAACAAGTTCAGTCCATATGAATTTGATTTTGTCATAGACCTTGTCTTATGATAACTACTTAATGGTGAAGTTGTTGCCTAACGACATAAATTTGCTAATTATCATTATAAGAGATTCAATTTTTTGGTCATTAGAGTACACAGAGTGGGCAACGGGGGAGAGGCGTTATGGCTATGTGGCATCAAATAACGACATCATAACATGAGGAACACCACCTCCTCTCATGTTATTTAGTGTTATGTTAATAGATGTTATCGTGATAACATATTGTAATGGGAGTTTTTCTTTCCGGAACACATACACCATAAAATCTAAAGTGACATAAGGTTTCTCTCCAATTCATGAAAATGATTGTGAGGAAAAACTTTCACTAAGTAAATTTTAAGAAGATAGTAGTTGCGTTAATTGCATTCTCAAATCGATTATGATTATGTCATCCCTCTTCATAGTTCGAATTGTGAGAAATGACAAATAGTTTGAACATTCGAAACTTATTGCTATAAGTTCTGAAATAGTTTAGACACACAAATAAGCTTTCTAATAAAAGGTGTATGAGATTAGATAAAGGCTTATCAAAGCATCTCATATGAGAAATCTTAACTTTGGAAAGAAATTCAATAAGTATTGATTTCTAGAAGTCCAGCTGATTCTAGGTACATGTCAAAGCTAGTGAGAGCATAAGTGTTATGCTAGTAAGAATATAATTATCATGATTGTGAGAGCATGATTATTATGTTAAGTGTTTCAAGTTAGCAATATTGGTTATAGGAAACAAAGGTTAAGATTTTTGCAAAGTTGCAGAATTTGAAAATTTGTTTCACTATAATAAGGGAAAGGATACTTATACTTTATTTCAAATCTAAAAGTTTAGATTGAAGTTTTAATCAAACTTAGTCATGAGCATATATGAATATCAGATTGAAATGTTTCAACATTGAAAATTCTATATATGGGAATATTTTAGCAAAAGACTGGTCAAGTATCATGTGTTTATGTAACACATTATGAATCGTATCCCATATGCTTCGGGTATAGGATCGATTGCATATGTTATAATATTCACATGTTCTAATTTTCCAAATGCCTAAGGCATTAAGAGGGAAAAAGGACTATAGTTGTATATGAATAAAGTTATTAAAAAACTTTCAAGGACGATCTAAGGTTCGCTAAGGATTGATCGCTTGTAGTTGGAAGTATAATAATGGATGGACTGTGTTGACATTATTATGAATAGACAGGATTCAAATAATAATGAGTGGTCATATGGGATATATGGAAAGGTTTCCATAATGAGAGTTGGATATTAAGAATCTATGTGTAGGTTATAAAACTTTTGTGCAAGAAGGATGTTCAAAGGAATGTACTTTGAATTTCAGACTTCACTTCCATGGAATTTTTCTTGTGAAAATCTCCAAAGGAATACTTTGTAATATCATTGGCAAAGTCTTTGTGACTTTTCTACCTCAACATTACAAAATGATCATTGCATGATAATTTAGAATCTAACACACTCTTATAGTGGCAAGAATTAGGTATGCATACACTTGTGATAAAGATTTGGAATTGTGAAATGAGCATCATTGAAATGTTTTTCAATTGATATCTTTCACAAAGTAAGGACCATAGATAAACATAGTGTGCATTCTTGGAGCATGGGATAACTATTGTTTTAGTTCAAGTATTAAGTTGATTAATCGAAACATCATACAATGAATAATGTATAAACAATATGGTGATTAAATAAAATGAATCTTATTTATATTCAAAAGTTTTGAAACCATATTGGATTAAATTATTCTTGTGTTTCACTTTGCATGTTTTGACTTCCCGAATAATAAGATTATTCAAACATCCACAATCAATCATACTTTGGAAGTAGGTAATGAGGTAAGATTGTCATGAAACCTGTTGTTGTGTGTGATTTGATGAGTAAATAGAGCAAGCATATGAGTCGAAGTTTATCCGTTCCTTTTACCCTAAAAGGGATAAAACGATATGTGTGGGCCCCTCGATGATTTAGTGATGACATCTAAGTGCTTGGCCAATCCCGGACTGATTTGATTTGTTCAATTAGTCAATCATCATAAATTGGAAACCGGGAAAAAACACATAGACAAAGAGAATGACTATAATCCACGTCTCATTCTATATGATATCTAGAATGGAGGAATATATGATCCCTTATCTAATGGATGCATCGTTGACTAGGTCAGAGTTTGACAACGGCTTTAAAGAGCTACGATTGTTAATCGGATTTTGGAGTCGTACTTGCAATAATAGTTATTAGACTTATCCAAGTGGGAGACTGTTGGATTAGGTGTTAAGCCCATGACTATAATTGGTATGTACTTGACCCGAGAGTAGCATGGTCCTTTTGGGTTGCCTTCACCAGAACAATTTGATAGGATAAATATTTGAGAAAGAGGTTATTTGTGATTTATTAATATATTATAAGTATAATATATTAATTGAGGAATCATATTATTTAATTGGTATTGATCAAGAATTAATTTGGAATTAATTTAGTGATTAAAAGAGACTAATTAAATTAACGGGGACTGATTAAGTAAATCAGTGATACTTATAGTTTGGGCTAATGATCCATATTGATTATGTGGACTAAATCTTTGTGGAGTCCATGAAGATTTAGTCCAAAGGGCTTATCATATGGATTATTGGATTAAATGCCCAAGGAAGTGGATTTGGGTTTACAAGTTGAAACTCTAGGAATTCCACACTATAAATGTAAACCCTTAGCTCCAAAATTGGTACCCCAAGAGTTCTAAGAGAACCCTAGCCAATTTTCTGTGTCTAGTCTCTCTCTCATTATACTCAATTTGTTCATGGTGTTTGTGAACCATTTGAGGCATCACACCTGAGGTGATAAGCTCTTGAAAGGCCAACAACTACAAGCTACAAATAAGAGGTATTCTTCTAACTAGTTTTAAGATTCGTGTAACAAATTTGTATGCTAGTTAGGCTTCATGCTTTGGAAAATTGTTTATTGCGTGTATAACTTGAGAAAACTTAGATCCAAAGCATTAGGGTTGTATGTGCACCATAGGAGTGTTATAGTTAAAACCCAACATGTTCATTGTTAGGGTGCAAAGTCATGCTTGGATGAGGTTATACCCACTTGTATGTGTAATGAGTTGTCTTTCCTTTATAAGGAAGTGAGTAGCACTCATTTTATGTAAGGAACCATTTGGAGTGTTGGACTAGAGAGAGAAATTTTATACAAACTCATTTGTATATCCTTTCTAGATCTAATATGAGTTTACACATATTTATTTACTCCTTGTGTTCTTGATTTTACATGATGATTCACTAGATTTTTCATATTCCGCACATGCCATCATAATCAACACCACTACATTTGGTATTAGAGCAAGTATTCTTGATTTTATCAAGAATTGATCCTTGATGGCAATCTTGATTTGGTGATTCTTCATGATCTTATTGATCTTCGTGATTTGGAGAGTTTGGATTCTAGAAATTGAATTCATCTTTAATTATACTCATAATTCAAATTTCTGCACTAGAATTCAGGTGATTTTTTCTTTTTCTCTCTAGAAAACTCATTCAAAATCACTTTCTCTCTGTAGAAAACCGAAGTTCATATCGTTTGATTTGAAAGAAAAGAAGAAATTATGGAGAAATGGATGATACATAGTAATGATGTTCAAGCTGAATGCTCTTTTGAATATCTTCTTTATAGCTTGACTGTTGGATTGAAAAGTGAATGTGATATCGTTGTAAATGGAGAAAAGAATGAAGTTGGAGAATTAATTAGTTGTCCAATTTTTCAAACCAAAGATTTGTTTGATCGTTTGGTTACAACATATCAAAAGAGATGAAGAAATAGAAGACATAGAGAAGTCATAAAAAGAATTCCTCGTGTTGAATGCAAATATGGAAGCAATAAACTTGAATATTATGCAAATTGTCGTGAAGCTCGGGAAGGTGTTCTTGATGATGATCTTGATGCTCAAGAAAAAGGAGTTTATGATGAAGAAGTTTTTTGCTCGATTAGAGTTCAAACCGATGATATTTTGTGTTCGTGTGATTCGTTTGAAGGAATGATTCCTTATCGGAAGCTGGTGATTCAAGAAATTCACAAATATCAAACTCCAAAAGATTTGATTCAGATTCACAAAGTTGATGTTGTGAAAAGTGAGTTTGTTCATGAAGTCAAGTCTTCAAGATGCAAAAAGATGAGAAAGAAAAAGAAGAAGAAGATTAATCGCAAAAACAAGCGGGTTTACTCACAAAAATCATAAAATGCTGTGAAGACGAAATCCGTGAAGCAAATTTGGGTTCCAAAGCAACAATCTCCAAAGTTTGCATTGAATTTGAAGTCAAAACCCAAAAGTGTTGGTGGTTCTTTTGAAGATGTTCTTGGATCGTTGAAGAACACAAAGAGCACAAAGAACGAGTTGTACATCACGCATAGTGGGTGGTACAATGTTCAAATTGGAGATTTTCTCATTCCAATAAAAGAACCAAGATCTTCTAAATTTGATTCGATCGTTGCAAACGGAACTCGATTCGTCAAAAACATATCTCAAATTCTCAAATGGATTCGAAAATGTCCATGATTTTGATTCGTACATTTGCTTTTTCATTTTTGATCAATTTGTTTCGTTGGATCTAATCCGTTTGAACCCCATTGATGATCCAATAATTTCTGTTTAGATCAAGTCCAAACGTTTTTTTATACAAAACTTTAAGCCCAATCTAAAAATGTTGAGTTCATTAATGTTTATATTTCTTTTATTCAAGCCCAATCTTATACAAGTTTGATTATAATGAATCAAATCTTCGATCTAATACTATTCATTGATATCAGATCATATTGCTCAAATTTGACTTTTCCTAATATTCATCTGTCCAAATACATATTTCATTTGAGTTCAAATTCATCAAATCTCGTTCCTAGAGTATTATTGTTTCATGTTTCAGTCTATCATTGATATGCATCATCTGATTTAGATCATGAATCTACTTCATGATTTTGAAATATTAACGTGATATAGTTTTTTTTCTCTATCGATGATCGAACAATCTGTGACAACCCGAAATTTCCATTGTACGAACATTATCTATTCAATAGAAGCTAGTCCAGTTTCTGTAAATTTCAGACTTGTCCGAACAAGTTTGTGTACATTAGGGTTTATATTTCTGGACGTATCAGGAGAGTGGATGCTCCTGTAATTGTGAAACTTGAACATTTTAAGTTTCACAATGTTATAGTTCGACTTCCGGAATAAAAATATTTTCTGTCAAAATATTCCAGGACTATAAATAGATTTCTGAATTTAATTAATTCATTATTTACAATTCCAACTAGAGAAAAGCCAATTCTCTCTAACGGATCTTCGGGTTTTCATCCCGGATTGTGAGTCTACTTTCCTAAACGTGTTTTAATACTTGTTATATGCTTTATAACATCATTTATATGTCTAAGCTACAAGATCTGAGAGTTTACCGCCCAAGAACGTTCTTGGGGAGTAAACTCCAAAATGGAGCCTAAAGGCTTCCTAGTCCCGATTCCATGTTAGACAACTTGTTTAGGGGTTAAGGTATGGACATTTGAGACTAAAAAGCAACCAAGAAACACAAGTTATTGGAGTTTACGGCCAAGGAACTTCCTTGGGCCGTAAACCCCTTTTTATGGGTCAAAAATGCCCTAACTTGCCTCCTTGAGCCTAAGGACTTTAATCACTAATGCTTGTGACTATTTTGGACACCAAAACACTTCAAGATCTTAGGGTTTTAGGAGTTTACAGCCAAGGAAAGATCTTGGGCCGTAAACCCCTTTTTCTTGTGTTAAACATGCCACAATCACCCCTAAGGCCTTAAGACCATTTACCTTGAACACATGGGACTTGAATGGGGATCAAAGGACTTCATAATCACTCCTTAAAAGGAGTTTACGGCCAAGGAACATATCTTGGGCCGTAAACTCCAAGTGATGACCTAAATGTGTGCATCTTGTCCCTATTAGCCTTAGATAAAATCATGGAAGCCATCCTTGATGTCCAAGTGCCTCAAATGAATTAAAATCCATCACCCATAGGAGTTTACGGCCGTAAACTCTAGGGTATATGGACTATAGGCCGTAAACTCCCCTATGGAGCATTCTAGGGCCTTAAACTACTTCATGTATTATTCCAACAAAGCTAGAAGTGTTCTTGGATCAAGATAACACTTTAAAACACCCAAAACCACCATGTGAGGAGTTCACGGCCATAAACCCATGAGTTTACGGCCGTAAACTCCAAAGGGTGGGGTTTGTTGGGTGGTGAACTCTTATGCAAGGCCATTTGATGTTTCAAACCCTTTTGCCTTGTCCCGTATCAACTTAGATGCAACCATTAGGACCTATAACACTTATACAAAGTGTATACATGTTCCTAATTGTGTTAACTTACTTTGTTAAGTTATTATGTGGCTAATTAGTTATATATATGCTTATTATATGATAACTAGGCTCGAACGTGTGAACAAGTCTCCGTTTGACACTTAGCACGGTACCCGATACATCAGTTCAATCTATTCACCACAAGTGAGTTTATACCCCTTTAATCAACCTTTGAAATACTTTTAAATGTTTTAAATACTTTATGGGGGGGGGGGGGGGGGGAATACAAGTCAAATACTTATAGTTATTACATCAATCACATGTGATTGCATTAATCACATGTGATTAATAACTAGAAAACCAATGATTTTATCACTGTTCAACTGTTTATCAAACTATTTCACTTCAAATGTTTTACAAACTCTTTTTTACTTATCAAATGCTTTTATTAAACTTTGTTTTATTTCTTATAAATTGCATGCCCATATATGTATATATATATATATATATATATATATATATATATATATATATATATATATATATATATATATATATATATATATATATATATATATATATATAAGTAATGTTTAAAGGGCTTAGGAAGGCCATCCGCCCTATTTCCTTTTCGCGCGCTGAGATGTGGTCTGGTGGGATTTCGGGTGACCATCCAAAGGTCGTTTCAACATTAGTTATATATCATATATACACGTATAGACATAAAAGTACTTCCATATTCATATTTATCAGTACATCAATAGTTAGTTACCATCGGGGTAACACAATACATATATAATGATGCTAGAAACAATACATATACAATGATGCTAGAAACAATACATATACATATACATATGCTAGAAACAATACATATACAATGATGCTAGAAACAATACATATACAGATACTAGAAACAATACATATACAATGATGCTAGAAACAATACATATACAATGATGCTAGAAACAATACATATACAATGATGCTAGAAACAATACATATACAACTATACTAGAACGAGAAACAGTACATATACATGAATACTTTATTATTGTGATTTAAATCAGAGCATGACTTAACTGTCATGGCTCGAGTTGTAGCCAGAATTCTCTTGAAGGGAGAGCGTGAGTTTGCGTATAGATCTATACTGGATTGACAATCCTACACCTTGCTGCTAGCTACAGCCGGACCTGCAAGTCTGCGGGTGCCAAACGTCATTCCGTTATTACGACCATTCATTTGTCGTTGTTACTAGTCGATAGTATGGTGCAATTTATCACGTAATGCCTTAATATAAATCCGGTTTAAGGTAGTTAGTACAACAGTAGTTCTTATAATACAAGGCTACAGTACTACAATAATTTACCCATTACATATTTTAGTGATAACCTCACTTAAACGTTTATGTACAAACTATATTTTGTTAAATGATAGTTACATTTGGGAAATTACACATTTTTACATCAAACGAGCATACAAAACAGTTAAGCCTTGGTAGAAGGCTACTTTAATAGAAAATATAGGTTTTTCTGAGAAATTCAAACTTTTACAAACAATTGCAAACCTTTACATACATTTTACAAACTTATACTTTATACATGTTCAAACATTTTGGATGACAAATACCGACACTAAAATACTTATGAACTCACCAGCTTAATGCTGATAAACTCTTTCAAAATAACTTGTATTCTCAGGTCATCAGTAGACAGGTACCGAGGCCAGCTTTTGAGAAGATGGAGCGCATTCAAGACTCATCTTATTATTTTGATATACGTTATTTTTGGTGTCTATAATGTACAGAACACGCTTGTATTAAAATTATATATTTAATGCAATGGATGATGTTGTTTGCTTATTTACATTTACTGTGTTGTGATACTTACATGACGTCCTCCGCCCCAGAACATTTCCGCCGTTCTTGGTTTTGGGGTGTGACACAATCAATCTTACTTGATCTGGATATTTTATTTTTTACTGTGAATCGACTTGAAGTTTGTTTATTTCAAATCACAAATCGATTTGTTTTTGAATCACAAGTTGATAACGAGTTCTTGCTACTAATTGTTTCGGTGATTCAAAATCTTAATGTTGGGTATTTGATAAGTGATGAAATCGATTATATTCTGGAGATTAATTTGAAGAAAACATATTGAATGGGATCGATGTTAATCCTATGGTTTTTTAAATCACGAACAAATGAAGAACACGATGATCGTTGTTTAATCATTGGGTTTGATCTGAAATAGTTTGGAAAAATATTGGTTTGGTGTTTGTCGACTAGTATCGAAAATTGGAACTCAAAAGGTCAAAATGAGAAGTCAAAGTCGATACGAATATCTCATAGTTGACATTTGTTTCTTATATGGATTAAGGAATCTAAAATTGGAAGTCATCAAAGGGTTCGGTGTCTCATCTATATGTTTGATTTGTAACACGAAATCAGATTTTATGGTGAAATTTTGACAACGAAGATCAAGGGTGAACAGGTTTCGCTATGGTGAAATTGGTTGAATTGAAAATCGAAACTAACCTGATACTACGACTGAGAATCGAAATTGGTTGATATTGAAATTGATTGTTTGTTGACTGATTTTGGAATTTGAATGCTTATCTTGAATGAAAAGCGAAGCAACGAATTTGGAAGCGAGATGTTATTTGTGAATGGAAAGCAAAGGTAGCTGTGTTTGGATTTTGATAATGAAATAGGTGTGTTTGATTATGTAATGAAGGCAATGGTATTCGACAACAATTTCTTTAACAAATTCGACATCAATTTCGAAATGGGTGTGTTTGATTAATTTTTGTTACCAAATTAACGAAGTGAAGAAGAAGGTCTCTTTAACGAATTAGGGACGATGAAAACGAAAATTGGATGTAGTGGCTAGCAATTTCGAAATCAGTACTTAAACTTTCGATAATTTGCCACATTTTACCCAAATTCGATATAAAGACCTAATTTCGAAAATTTTGAAGATGTGGGCAGAACTGTCGAAATGAGTCCCTGAAGTTTCGAAATTTTGTCAGATTATATCAAATTTCGAAAATGATGTCTCAAAGCCGAGAAAAGGAAGATTTTTCATTTCTGGTTCCTGCAGTTTGTGCGAATTAACATTTTCTACTCAGTTTCGCAAATGGGGGAGAATTTCGCATACTTGGCTGTTTTTGGTGCAACGGGTCCCTGCAGAATTCTGTTATTGATGGTTTTTACCCGGTTTTTGAAAAATCCTGCAACTTTTACCCAAAAAGTCAAAAAATTCCACAAATTGGAAATTTTTTGTGATTGTTTTTCCGTGCAAATTTTTTGGTGATTCATTTTTGGTACACATCAAGGGGGAATATTGTATTGTTCATTCCTCAGGCGCTTCTCATCCTTAATGGGTTTTATAATCATTTTTTGAATATAAAAAGGGGGAGAATGATAGGTAGTCGAAGTGAGTTTGTCGGATATACATTTGCGGATTTGAAGACCGGTGTTACTTCAAGGGGGAGTTTTGGTCTTGATCGTGCTAGCTCATTGGAGACTGAAGCCTGGACATCCAATCCTAACTTTGAGGGGGGAAAATGATAGGGTGCAAAGTCATGCTTGGATGAGGTTTTACCCACTTGTATGTGTAATGAGTTGTCTTTCCTCTATAAGGAAGTAAGTGGCACTCATTTTATGTAGGGAACCATTTGGAGTGTTAGACTAGAGAGATAAATTTTAGACAAACCCATTTGTATATCATTTCTAGATCTAATATGAGTTTAGACAGATTTATTTACTCCTTGTGTTCTTGATTTTACATGATGATTAACTAGATCTTTCATATTCCACACATGACATCATAATCAACACCACTACATTCATGAGGTCCATGAACGTGACTGGAGCATTGGCGAGCCCAAAGGACATCACCACAAACTCGTAATGACCATACCGAGTCTGGAAGGCTGTCTTATACACATCCTCCTCTCTGAAACTCATCTGATGGTAACCCGAATGCAGACCAATCTTGAAAAACCAAGATGCACCCTGAAACTGGTCAAAGAAATCATTAATCCTTGGGAGTAGATTACGATTCTTCACTGTTAGCTTATTCTGCTCCCGATAATCAATACACATCCAATGAGACCATCCTTCTTTTTCACAAACAAGATCGGTGCTCCCCATGGAAAACTGCTCGGTCAGATGAACCCTTTGTCTAACAAGTCCTATAGCTATGTAGATAAATCCTGCATCTGTGGAGGAGCTAACTGATATGGTGCCTTGGCTAATCGGAGCCGCACTAAGAACTAGGTTAATCCGAAACTCCACCTGCTTCTTTGGAGGCTCCCCAAACAAATCCTCCAGAAACACATCCGGATACTCCCGCACAATCGGCACATCATCCATGGTCGCCTTACTCTAATCCCGGGTAACCATAACATAGGCGACGAATCCAGAACAACCTTGATGAAGATAGCGTCAGACCCTTGCTACTGAACAAAAAATCGGCTTGCGTTGAGCACTGTCTCTCTAAACCACTAACTCTCCCTCACTTGGGGTTCGAATCCGGACTAACTGGTGCTCACAAATCTATCACCACCCTATTGGGGCTCAACAAATCTACACCCATGATAACCTTGTTATAGAGCAAAGGAATGGGAACCAAATCAATCAAATATTGCTCGTTGAACATCTGAAGAGTACAACCCTGATGAAACCTTGCCACTTGTACTAATCTATCATCTACAATCTCGGTGTCTAAAGTACAATCCAGCTCCCCTGGAGCTCCGACAAACATCTTGCTAAGCACAAACGATAAAAAGAATCGGGTAGCTCCCGAATCTAACAATACCAATGCAGAAATACTATTCACGAGGAACAATCCTAAAATAAAACACATAAATATGAGCAGTCAATTCATTAAAAATAAAGTGATAAGGAAAAGATACATACCTGTCACCACATTAGGTGCTGTGTGAGCCTCCTCGATCGTCAACTGAAAAGCCCTGCTATTCACCACAGGCATATCCGCCTTGCTCGTGCGGCCATTGGTGATCCTCAACGTCGCTGGATCGGGTGCTACCACTAGTCCCTCTGCTGTCAAACTCAGACAATAGGCCTTCTTATGGCCCTTCTGATTGCAATGGAAGCAAATCAGATCAGATACTGGGGTGGTGGTTAGGGATGAGTTATAAAACCGAAAAACCGGATCGGAACCGGAATCGAACCGGAACCGAAACCAGTATAACCGGAAAATGTTTAAATGGTCCGGGTATTGGGTTCCAAATTTAGTCTTATCCGGGTTTCGGGTATTTTGGGTACGGGTCTAACGGGTTCGGGTATTCCAGGTAAAAAAAGAGGAACCGGTTTTTGGAACCGGATATGTAAAAAAACTGGAACCGGGTTTAATGGTCTGGAAGTGATTTTTGTACGTTTTATAAAGTTTTTATATAGGAAATATAAATAAATATGTAAAAAAGATTATAAGTTGATGGGTATTTTATCATAATCTATATAAGTTTTAAAAAATGAATATATTTTTGGTATAGATATTTGTATAAAAAATAGTGTTGGTTAAAGATGAAATATTATTTATATATTTTTTATCTAAAGAAAATGAATGTAGGATTGGAGATGGTTGTTTATCATAATCTCAATTTGCATACGAGCTTTCATAATAATAAAAAAAAAAGAGAAAACATTGAAGTAATGGAAAAACTCACAGATATGAAGCATGATATTCATCAAGCAAAATCTCAGCCTATCTCTCATTCCCTTATCTGGTGAACTTTATTTTTAAGAACCATAATTTATATGTAATATTAATATTAGATAAATGGTTATAAGTTTGGTTTTATATGCTGAACAATGGTTTAATTAACAATGAGTGATTTCGTCATTTGTAGGAAATTTTGAAAAATTGACTTATGGTTATTTGAGTAATTTCGACTATATAATAGTGTATTTGATCAAAAAAGTGAAATCGAAAGTTTTATTATTCTTAGTATCAACTTGTTTTGTTGGCTTAGTAAGTTAAAGTTCTATAAGCTTTTTGCCTATTACAGTGGTTCTTTTACAAAATGTTATATATTCATTTTGTTGTTTAATTATTCTAACTATTTTTTTAATAGAACCTCTAATCATGTTACAATTAGCTCGTCCCTACAAAGGTACAATATATATTACAATCACATAACTAAATGCTCATATTTCATAGTTATATTAAACTAACTTTGCTATGTCACGTTGCTTTTAAAAAAAAATTAAATGTCAGCAATAACCTAAATGTAATTTTTTGTTTATTAATTTTTTTAACGGTTGAAAGATTATGCAATTGAGGTAATTACAAATAATAATAATAATAATAATAATAATAATAATAATAATAATAATAATAATAATAATAATAAAATCTAGGTTTTCCGGTTCTAAACCCATTTTACCTGGTTCCACCTTACCCACTTTCCTATTTCCGGGTTTTTCGGTTCTAGACCCACTTTACCCGGAACCGAACCAGAACTGGTTCCTATATAACGGTTCGGTTTTCGGTTCTAAAAAATCTTGTTAAACGGTTCCGGGTTTTTCGATTCTGGGTCCATCCGATTCGGGTTTGGATCCACTTTCATCCCTAGTGGTGGTGGCAGTAATAGTACAATACCTGCTAATATGACCCATCCGGCCGCAGTTGAAGCAACCATAACCACCCACCCTATACACCCTATCATGCGTATTGATGCACTTACCACAACGACTCCAAACCTATTGGCCTCTAGATCTAGAATCAAATACCTTGGGCCTCTTGCACGAACTCTCGGAAACCTGAGCCTGATCTGACTTCATCTTCCTCTCCATCCCAATATCAATCTCCCTCTCCCTAGCCCTCGCTATCATATCCTCCAGTGTCCTGCAAGTGGATCAACTCAGAAACTGCCGAATGACACTTCTCATCATCTCATGGTACCTCGCCTTCTTCGTCTCCTCATCCACCACATACTGCGGGAACTAAAAGTGCCCTCTCACGGCACATCGCAGTGATCTCTACCGCCATCTCAATAGTCTGGCGAAGGTCCTGAAACTCCCCTGCAAGCTACTGCATCTCAATCACTGATGTGATCTCAGCTTGGAACATGGTCGTAAAATCATCACATGTCATCAAATCAATAGCCTCATCACCAACGGAGCGCCCTACCTCCTCCCACCAATCTCGATCTCTGTCTTCCGGAAGACATGAAGCAACTGTGACCTTTTCCCCATCAGGACAACTGCTAGTGTGGAAGGTGTTAGCGATATCCGCTAACCAATGCTTGCTCGCAATTGGGTCCTTCTCCCCATAGTAATCCGAAGCTCCGCATACCCGAAACTCTCTGAAGGTAAGTGAACGCGTACCAATCAAAGCCACCATCTCATAATGGAAAGAGCTTAAATGCTCCTCTAACACCTCCATGATACCCTCCTTGATCGTACCAAAGATCACAAGAGTCTGCTCAAGTATGCTATGAGTAATCTCAGATGAAATGAACTCCCGCATCTAATCATCTAGCTGCCTGGCTCTAGAATCCGAGCCCAAACCCTCACCAGTACCAGAACCACCAACTAGTCTGCCTTGAAGAGTCACCGTACTAAAAATAGACCATATAAACCATTAGGATACAAATCAATATATACATACACACACATACTCTATAAGCTCCTTGGTTTCATTGAAGTTCTCCTTGAATCGAGTATGGATCCTTTGCTTCCAGTAGTACGAGCCTATACTACCTTCCACATCTATCTGTACTTTCCTTAAGGATCACTTTGCATCCTCTAAGTCACTCCAAATCCACACAAATAACCCTTCACAAGACAAGGCTCCCAACACTAAATCTCTTCCTAGTTTTTCCCAGGGCAACCACCACGACACTCTCCACCATCAACTACAGAAGAAACTTCTACCATCACCCTCTAACTAGCTCATGGATACAATTACATATCACTGACAGTAGATAATTCTTCAATTAAAAGGTCTCACACTACAACGGTTAGACTCAAACAAGAGCCGCACAATTAGCAATAGAGCTAAAACCTAACATTCTAAAATTATTTAGCTTCTGTAATATGTAACTTGACATATTCGGTTACTAGTTACCTGATGTTAGTGAGAATTCCTAAAAAGCAAAAAGCAAGCAACATTCGAGCATCGAGTAACCTTAATCAAGCATAACCTAATCAAGTCATCTTATCACTGACCAATCAGTACTAACATGCAAGTCTACATGCTCATACACTAGGCATAAAAATACATATCTCCTAGCATTCTATCATGCAAACATTGAGCAGATCCTTAGCCCTAACTAGCATGCGATTCATAAATTCTTAAATCAAAGCATATTATGAATCATGTATAGGTATTTTCGGAAAACGTACTTGAGCTCGGTCGATTGCATGCACCACACCCTTTTCTTTTATTAGAAAACCCTTTTTATAAAACATTTTCCTTTTGAAAAAAAATTCTACCAAATCCTCAATTTGAGTTCAGACACACTCAAGAGTATGCCCAAATCCTTCAAACTAAAGCTCTGATACCAACTTGTAACGTCCCAAAAATAAAGACCAAAAATTTTCATTTTTAAATTAATAAATATGTAATTCAAACATCATCACAAAACCAAGATGGAACAGAGTGTGTCAAATACATCATGAATCATCAGAGTAATCATAAAACATAGAACGAGGTGGTGTGTGCACTGCAATCATCCTGAGCTCTTCCCTTTTAAACCAGAAGTACCTGAAACATAAACTAAAAACCGTAACGATGAAGCTTAGTGAGTTCCCCAAAATACCATATATCATACATAATAAACTCATAATGAGCCCCGCCTATCATCGGGTCCAGCCCGACATCGAGCCTCACTCGGTATATAGATCTATCGGCCATCGAACCCTGCCCAGAATACATATAAACATATAAGCATATAATCATACAACACATGTGATAATCACAAAGATAATAGCATACATAATAGTCATCGTCCTCGCCTGATAATCATACAAGCACATAACACATGCAAGAGTCACGCAGACATCTAGCATCCTAACATAACAAAGCATGGACCGACATTGGTGCCTTCGACACGCTAAACACAGTGAAGAAACTCATCTCTAGCTGCTGAATCACTTGAATGAATCTTTGTCTACTGGTCTAGAAAATCCCCACGCTATCATCAGATAACAATATCCAATTAATAATTGGACCCTGAATCAAATCAAGAATCTAAGCTGCTTAGCCCATAACCAGGGTAAAATACCATTTTACCCTTTTTCCAACTTGGCCCAAAGACAATGTGCAACCCAACTACTCAAAAGGTCCAAATCCTAAATGGCAACCCAAAGACCAATCATGGCCCAATCTTTCAAAATGGTCCCAAAACCCATCATGGGCCTAAGTTCAAGGAGTCCAATATGCTAGACAAAAGCCCAAATCAGAAATCTAATGGCCTAAGAAGGCCCAAATCTTAATAGTGCAAAAAATGGCCCAAATATGCAAATCCATAATCTCTTCGGCCCAGACTAGCATACACTCAACATACCAAACTCGTACGCCCTGCGTACACGATCGATGCAGACACAGACTCACAACCAGTACACTTAACTTGCACAGGAGTACGCCCCGCATACCGGCCTAATCCCAACTCCATGGCCAAATGACTTAATCACTTCAGAACTTACTATCCAATCCACAAGATATATTCATACTAAGGTCCTAACATATAAAGACGATGGCTTTAAGATTTTGCATGGATAAAATACTCCAAAAACCAAATCTATCACCATATAATGAGGCATCAACTTTGCATGGATGCACACAACTCATAAAGGAGACAGTTTTATGCATAAGGGACCTTAAAAACGTCCAGATCTAAATGCTAAGCTTCTGAAACAACCTTTACTCACAAGGACCAACCAAAAGGGACCAAATAATCCATACACAAACCCAAACTAGATCTACACAAGGATTTGTCAAGCTAAGAACTTTATATCTCAAATGGCTCGAAATGATGATGCTAACTATAGATCTCAAAGCTCCACTCCAAGGAATGAGTATTCAATCTCCTTCTACCGCTTCAAAATGCACAAGAACACACCAAAATTCTTCACAGGAGCTCAAAATCATCAAAACAATGGCTAAGGGGCAAAATTAGGGTTTAGAATATATGGAGGCTGGTAAGAGGCTAAGCTCATGGGACTTAAGAAATTTAAATAGGGCACAAACCCTAAAATGAGGGTTTGCCCCAGCCTTGCGTACGCCATGCGTATTCCACGTACGCCCCACATACGTGGGTGATATCCACGATCACGCATCAGGCTAGTACGCCAAGCGTACCACTTAGTACGCCCCACGTACTAGCTAAAGGACCATAATGAAAGGTTTTTCAATGAAGGGGCTAAAAGTGAAAATTACCAAAATTGAGTGTTACAATAAGAAACTTAAAAACAACATAAATATGTAAAAATACATATAAATACGTAATATATAAAAAATAACACATAAAATACATACATACATATATATATATATATATATATATATATATAATATTTAAAAATACATATAAATACATAAAAAAATATTTGTATATTTAAAATGCTTAAACATATACATATAAAAACTTAAAAATACGAAAAAATAGATATAAATATGTAAAAAATCGTTTATACATCATATAAAATTTTGACGGAATCTGTAGTCCCATTATTTTGGAAAAATTAACGATTTAGTCTCATGGCCTACTGAACATGTCAAAAATGACTAAAATGTATAAATTTGCCATTTTATTGAATTTTTCTATTCAAAAAGTTAAACAGTTGTAACTTTTCTGTTCAAAAAAATAAACTGAGGGTTTTATTTAAAAATTTCCTAAAATATTGGGAATGTTTTGGAGATTTTCATATTTTTAAATTAAAACATTACTAATTTCAAATTAAACTAATGAAACTAATTTAAAAAAAAAATTCATTTAACAAACCTCAATTAAAATTCCAAAACGATAATTAAAATCCTAAAATATAATTCCAACTCTCAACCATAAATTGATTATATTTCCTTCTTGCGAGCGAGCATTGCGTTCAACATCCCTCTAATCAAATGATCATGGAGCTGAAAAAAGAATATCATATTTTCCATTTGTTTCTATTTGAGCACTGATAACTCGTCTTGTAAGAGTTTCACTTTCTTTTGCATAGTCATTTCCATGATGTGCACAATTTATCAGCTCGATATCGTTTTTTGTCGTGTGCATCTTCATTGTTTGTATGGACGAGGCCATTGATTTTTACAATGAGGTTTGTCATTTTACAAGCGTTACTATGCTTTAATAGGAAACTTTTCAACCTCTACATTTAATTCAAAAGGATGTTATGCATCAGAAGTGGTTGTGTAACATGTAAGTAGTTTTGGTCCTTTTGGATGTAGGAAGGGATTCTCACCCATTACTTCTATGATTAGCTATTTTATGTGTAATTTTAAAATATCATATGCTAGTTTGTATGGAAAACATTCATTTCATTATAAAATACTCACTTTATTTGAGTTTAAAATATCAACCGTTCTTCTACTTGCACGATAATTTGATTTTTGGTTATAGATGCAATTGTAGTTGTTAACTTTCATCTGCAAATCTATCCTTTTAGAGTTCACTAGATGCCTAGAAGGACTCGGACCCTAATTGTTATTGTTTGAAGTTTTCTAGAACTTGCTACCAAAAAATATGTTCTTTGGTGATTTCCACGTTACTGGTCTTATGAAACTTCGATATAAGCCTTTGCAAACACCACTTCTTTTAGACTATTTTCTTGATTTTTTATGTTGGGTATAATTTATTCAGGGTTGGGGTTCATCTCTTGATTCGTCGTTTTGTGTTTGAGGGATGGGTTGTGGTTCATTGCATAATTCTTTGGATATGCCATTTTGATCATCACTAAATTATGATGATTTGGGAGTGGAATATAGGAGTTAGGTTTTGGGAATCAAATGTGGATATTGTGGGTGTGGATTAAAACCATATTGGTATCGAGATAGCTGAAGTTGGTTATAAGAATATTACAAAGGAAGCTGACTATATTGGTGTTGATATTGTGGGTATTGAGGACAATTTGGGATTTAGGTTTCGGAATGTAAAATGAGAAATCTTGCAAACCGTTCTGCTTTTGTTTCGATAGTTTAGTCTTTGGCTTAACGATTTTTTTCTACTTTCCATGACTAGAATCCTATTAAAATGAAGTATATAAGATTATGTAATAGAAAGATTAGAATGAAATTGGAGAGAGTTAGAATGAAATTGGAGAAAATTGGAATGAAATTGAAGATAAGATTTGGTTTTTAAAGTGGTTTATATAGATGGTAAAAAACACTAATATATATATATATATATATATATATATATATATATATATATATATATATATATATATATATATATATATAGCGTGACTGGTGAACGGCCTAGAGAGAGAGAGAGAGAGAGAGAGAGAGAGGCTTGCTAGAAGAGATGATGCACCAAAGCTCCATCTCTTCTTATTCTCATCATTCTTCTTCTTCTTCTTCTTCTAAGCTTGAAATCACCTAAAGAAGCTCACAATCAATAATTGAGGATTAGGGTTTCGTTGAGGGTGAATGGAGATGATGGAGGCTGAGGGTGTGCAAAACCTAACCCCCTCACTTCCCTTAAATATGGTAAATCACGAAATCAAGGTTAACCCCAGGTGGTCGTCATGTCGTGACCACTTACTCATCATGTCGTGGCCCACAAAGATGAATTCATGTTTCTGCATCGATGGTCACGTTCGGAGACCTCCTTTCTCACGTCGTGATCATCTTAAAATCCATGATTTTACATCTTTAATTGGACCAAAAGTAGAAATGATCATCCTAAACTCTAAACCCTAAACCCTAAACCCTAAACGATTTACCAGAAACAACTTTAAATATTCTTACATTGCTTAGCAAAGTGGAACTTGTCGATTTGTTGTGTGTGTGTTTTTTTTAAAGTCTTGGACAATTTCCTTTAAACTAATCTTTTCGGCAAATCTCTATCGACGTATAAAATTACCAAGTCATTCCAAAACTCGGTAATAAGAACACTAGACGTAGAGGTATAAGCGAGTCAAACTTCTAGGATCGATTGTTTAACATGGTTACTTGAGATCAATTTTAATAAGCTCAAGCTGAACTCGAGCCTAAGCTTCAATACTGATATAGATTTGGCATAGGTTCCATTGTATAAATAAAATAAAATATTATATATTACTATTGAATTTTGACGTAACAAACTTTTTATTGAATATTATGGATATCTCAATCATGCTTGACTTTAAAATCAATTGTAACTAGAAAGGTTACCCCCGTTACGCGGGGGCGAGGAGCTTTCAATGTTGTTTCGAAATCGATAAATATAACAGACTAGAAAGTGCAATGATGAAATGCACGGGCTTTGCCCCGGACCATTTTTTCATGTTTTTATGAAAAAATGTAAAAGTTTTGACTGCAAGGACCAGAAGTGTCAAAATGGCTAAAGAACTAAAGGAGTAGGAATTAACAACTTTTTCTAAAATGGATCAAACTTGTCAAACCATTAAAGTTTTGTGACCAAACTTTAAATATTAAAAGGTTCTTAAAAAGTGTAAAATTATTGATTTCAAGGACCAAAAGTGTCAAAATGGCCAAAAAATGAGGAGCAAAATTGCCAAACAAAATAGCAAGTTTACTATTCCTAAGATTTATTTTTTTAATATATATATATATATATATATATATATATATATATATATATATATATATATATATATATATATATATATATATATATATATATATATATATATATATATAAATGTTCAGGTTCATTTGAGACCATTCTAATTTTATGAGACCGTGAGACCAAATATAAAAATAATTTTAAAATGCAAAATAAATGGAAAAATCCAAAATTTCTTTTTTTAAATATTATCTTCAGAACTTGAATTAACTAAAAAAATTAAAAAAAATTAAAAAAAAATTAAAAAAAAAATCCCGTTTTTTTTGAAAAATACGTGAAATATTCTAATAGAATATTACACTGACTATTCTAAAAAATAATTTTAAAATGCAAAATAAATGGAAAAATCTAAAAATTCTTTTTTAAAATATTATTTTCGGAACTTGAATTAACTAAAAAAATAAAAAAATAAAATAAAATAAAAAATCCCTTTTTTTTTTTTTTTTGAAAAATACATGAAATATTCTAATAGAATATTACACTGTACATATTCTAAAAAATAATTTTAAAATGCAAAGTAAATGGAAAATCTAAAAATTATTTTTTTAAATATTATTTTTGGAACTTGAATTAACTAAAATTAATAAAAAAATATAATTTTTTTTAAATACGTGAAATATTCTAATAGAATATTACACTGTACATATTGTAAAAAATAATTTTAAAATGCAAAATAAATGGAAAAATCCAAAAATTCTTTTTTTAAATATTATTTTCGGAACTTGAATTAACTAAAAAAAAATAAAAAAATGTGTTTCACGGTCTCACAAAAAATAAGTGGTCTCAAATTAACCTAACCCTATATATATAGAGTCAAGATCAAATAAGAAGAAATTTTTTGGTAGGAAGGTAAGAAGTTTTTTTTTCTACATATTTTTTTCGCGAACAAACAAAATGAATCATTAGATGATTCATTTGTAAGATGATTCACAAGAAAAAATTCTCAAAAAAACATCTTGATGATTCATTTATACAATGATTTTGTTGTTATTCACTAAAATTATCATAAAAATGAATTTTTTCTTAATTTACTTAAAAATGAATCATAAAGATGTTTTTTTGGGAATTTTTTCTTGTGAATCATCTTACAAATGAATCATCTAGTGATTCATTTATTTTGTTCGTCAAAAAAATATGTAGAAAAAAATTTTCTTACCTTTCTACCAAAAAAAATTTCTTACCGGATATATATATATATATATATATATATATATATATATATATATATATATATATATATATATATATATTAATTTATCAATGATTATTTTGGACAATTAACCTTAAATCGTTAAGAATCGTAAAATTATAGAAAATTTCAATGTTTCCATTATTATTATATATACTAAGGAAAAAGTTGATGAAAAATAAATATTCTGTTAATATTAGTTTACATCAAATGGATTTGAAATTAACGGTTCTTTTTATATTATTATATTGACATTTTTTTGATATTTATAAACATATAATATAAAATAATAACAAGAATATTTATATTGCATGGAAAATAAATACAAAGTAGGAAATAAGATAAAAAGAAAAGTTAAAACGAGAGAGTAGTCTAAGAAAAGAGGTGAAAAATGATAGATCCATTTTGTTTAATAAGTAGATAATATCTTAGCTTCAAAAATATCTTCTTTGGTTTGCATATTAAAGTTAGAGTTAATAATTTGCGAGAATAAAGAAATTTAGTTTTTTTTATATTTGGATAATCATGTTTTTTTCATACTAACATATGATTAATAAATTTGATTGACTTGTTCAATATATGATAATATTAGTGGTAATTACATGTGATATTACTTTATTATTAACTTATCAAACAAATTTACTGGTCAAATATGTACGAAAAAATAGTTACATAAATATCGACAAAAACAAAACTTTAATACCCATTTTGGGAATATTTGGTTCTTTATGGGAATTGCAAGTAGGAAAAAAAATCATAGCTTCGGAATGCAAAGAACTATTAATGAATGTGTGTGTTTTAGAGGTATGTGTACTTTCTTTTTATATTTACATTATTAGTGTGTTTTTATGAGTGATTATACTAGTTCCATTGACATGACCTAAACTGAATGACAACATTGTTTTACAATACCACATGACTACACATCATGGTGTGATAACATCGCCTGAGAGCACATCCTAGCCCTTGACTAGCTAGGCTTTAGCTGGGTTGGCCGAAAGCCTGACCTAATTCTCAATTGACCATGCTTTATAAATAGAACATCTCCTCATCCAGGAGGAGGATCTTTTATTCTCATATATGAGCCTCCATTATATACATACACTCTTCCGACCAAGATGGTTCTCTCGATATTGGAGAAACCATCTCCTCATATAAATCGATCTAATTTGATCATTAGATCCTCTCCTAGGGCACATGGAGAGTCCCTAGGATGGTTCTAATCGTTTTGTGCTATGATGGCAGTTAAGAATCAAATCAAGAAATCGTTAACGACACCTACTCCAGATCTATGATCCAGATCTGACACCAAAACCTGATGGTCTGATTCTATGCCACATTAGTGGGTCGTATGACTACTTGCACTTAGCATAAAGAACCAAATATTATCAAAATGGATAACAAACTTTTGTTTTTGTTTACATTTAGGTAACCATGTTTTTCTCGTATATGGTTGACAGTAAACTTGTTTAACATTTTCATAATAAGGTAATATCACCAGTAATTACTAGAAATATTATCATATTTCAAAAAATTCAAACAAGTTTACTGATCAAACGTGTATAAAAAACATGGTTACGTAAATATGAACAAAACCTAAAGTTCGCTACCATCTTAGGTCATTAACCCTTAAAGTTGCTAATTAGAAAGCAAAAAAATGAGGAGTCCATGGCTCCCTTTGGCATCCGTTGAGTTCCGCTGCTGTATCTGCAACATGTATATTCACAAGACATCACACCAAAAATGCTACCACCTCAATGTCATATTATCAATACACTTACAATATTACTATAAAATATTCATCTATATATCTAGATCACTATATCTCTTTTATTTTTTAATTATCTAAGAAAAAATATTTTTAATTAACTAAATGTTATGAGATAGAAAAAACATGATTGGACAAAAGATGTTAGACATCATGTTGTGCATACCATATTCCACTGCATAGTGTGGTGGTACATCAAGACCAGAGTGGTGTGTACACCCAGTGACGGCCTTGTGGTCGTATGGTCGTACGAAACCTCCAATCATAAGGGACTTCTGATTGAGAATTTTTTAAAATATTATATTAATAAAAAAATTATAAGAAAATAATAATAATATGCTAACTAATGTATATTATTAACATTAAAGTTATGTTTGTTAAAGTAGTCTCTTTTTGTTTTTAGCGATAAAAATTTTCTTTAATAATACTCTCTTTACTATATGAAAATAATTTTGTTATTTTTTCAATTTGTCAATGTCAATTTATAGTAATTTAGAGATATATATTTTCCACTTGTTACTTGTTATTTACTTTATTTTTCAAAATTTTAATATATTATTAATTTAGTTTCCATAAATCAAATATACTATAATAACTATAATAATCTCAAACTTCAAATTTCAATTTCAATTTCTAATAAATTACACTTTAAATCTTCATATTTAACATTTTGTTATTATTAACATGTTTAGTACACGAGTATAACAATTAAACACGTAATTTTAATTTATTTATTTTTCGCATGTTTATTTTTAAAAAAAAAATTCTCATAGTTTTCAATTATTTCAAATTTCAAATACAAATAAATTTCTGATTATTTGTTTGTGTTTAACATTCTCTTTTTAATCAAACCATATAATAACCTAGTTTTACATAAAACATATGAAAGATTTAATTTAATTTTTGCACGTATACCTCAACCACATTGTCATCTCTCATCTTATGTGGTGATGACCAAAAGCATGTAAGAGATTTGATAAAGCGGGATTCCTGTGAAAAGAATATAACATGGCATATACCTTTGTCCGAAAGTTAAACACCATCTCCATCTTATAAATAAAAGCATCTTCTTCTATCCATTCTACAGAACACATCGAATTGTTTCCCAAGAATCAAAACTTACAGGAATATCCAAGGCATAAACCCATCAAATTATTTCTCTTTATTTCTATAACTTGAGGAGCCACTGAACTGCAGTCTAGTGAGTCATAAGCGAACTAATTGCAGGGCGTCTCTCCTCTGGCAGAAAACCCTAATTAATTTTCCCATTGTCGAATGATTTTGGATATATGGAAGATTTAGAACGCTATTTGCCAAAGGAGAGTTGCCCTGTATCTGGTTTGCTTAATCGAGTCAAGAAAATGAATGAAGGTGTGGACGTACAAGTTCATAAAGGTATGACCTATAATCGTAGACTAAAATGGTGTCGATTAACTCCCTTTCAGTTCATTAACTCTCATCTCCAACATACAACACGACTTCTGTTTATCCACCGTATCTAGGATTTTTCGACCCGTATGCACTATAGCTACAGCCAACATGCACTAGAAACCTATGTCAAATCACATGATAATTAATATTACATATAGACTACTAGCTTGTAGCTCCAACATAATCTCGACTGATTTTGTTGCTTGGATCATAAGCGGCGTTAGCTGAAAATACTCGGGTTTTCTAATTATCAAGTTGTATATATCACCCCATTCACTTGGTTGAGATATGTTATTTCCTGCATAATCTGGTTCTTGGATATTGTGACAGTTAACTGGCTTTCCTGGATATTCAATCAGGGTATATATGTAATAAAATTTCTGCAAGGATGCAGCATATATAGATTTATTTTCTTATATACATCACAAGACACTTTATAAGTAATTTTCAGGGTATACACGACCAGGTCTCTTGTTTCAGGGAAAAGCAAGCATAATATATAGAACATGGTACGCGTTGTGGTGTGGCAACTCATGCACGATCAATAGATAAATATTGTCTCTAAAACCAGAATCATAACAATGTGGCAAAACAATTGCCACATTGTTTTTTTGGAGCCACAACCTAATTGTTGAATGCGTTAGCACGTCTTAGTTATTCAAATAGTTGAATCTTTCTTACGAGAATCATAAATTATAACTTCGAACTTTAGGGTTGGATTTTAATTTGAGTTTGACATATATAATTTTTAGTTTGTACAAAACTACGTGTGTGATTTTGTCTATATGATGCACACATTATCATCGTTTTGAACTTTTGATTATATCAATTTGTCTAAGACGAGAGAAATGGTTGTAGGTCTCGATCTTTTATTACATATAAAAGATATGTAGGTCTCGATCTTTTATTACATATAAAAGATATGTAATTAGAAAATTTGTCATCTAGCAAGCCAAATAATACTATCTATAATCAAAGATGTTTGAGTAGATTGCGACTTAGATTACTATTAGATATATGTCTATGCGCACACACTACAAGGAAAAAGGCCATTACCGGCGACAAAAGTCGCCGGTAAAAGTCTCAAAAGTCGCCGGTAATACTAATAGCGGCGACACGTCGCCGGTACTGAATCGCCGCTACTGTCTCGTCGCTATTGATCAGTTTGTCGCCGCTAATGATAATAATCGCCGCTATTAGTATGTCGCCACAACTATAATTATATAATGGTTAATTAAATTTATTCCGGTCTGAGAAATTTTTATATTCATTCTTATGTTCAGAAAAAACAGAGAAATGGTTAAACCAAAAAATAATATTGAAAAAAAATTATTATCGATTAGTTGTGATAATAAATCCAATTATATATATATATATATATATATATATATATATATATATATATATATATATATATATATATATATATTAATTATCAAAATTTTCCAGAAACTAGATCTATCATTCACTTATGATTATAAGAAATGTAGAAGGAAGATTGTGCCGTTGTCAAATGAAATTAAAAGACTGAGCTGTAAATTAAAACCATCATTGTAGTTGATCTTGAGTGGTGTAAGACTGTATGTAAGAAACACTTGTCCTTCAAAGTTTTTTTTTTCATAATTTTAAGTTTGTAAGCTTCAACATAAAACCTAAGATTTGATAAAGAATATCCTTCGTTCCACCAACTATGGAATAATAGATAGATGCAAATCGATTACTCTATTAAATAAGAACACATAAAATCAGAGAGAGAGAGAGAGAGATGATAGCAGAAAGCTATGTTTTTCAGGTGTGCAATAAATGAGACATCATAGGACCTATTTACATTAATATGAAATAAATCGAACCTCCAAAAAACGAAAATGATGACGATGTCTGGCCACTCACAGACTGTCATGCGACAACTAGAATTTCAAATCTTATGATGTCGTTATATAGTATCTCATTTGATTCAACCTGGAGTTTCTCTCGTCTTTATTGAGGCTCCTACGATGTTCCTTCTGCTTATCGTCAAAGTCAACACCGTGCCAATGTGTTAATCGGGTTGGTTGAAACGACTCCACTACGACTCGGCAAAAATAAAGATCTCATTTGATTTAAAATGGAGTTTCTCCAATCTTTCTAGAGGCTTCCACAATGTTCTTTATGCTTATCCATGGAGTTAATGCAGGTCAACGTGTTGAGTGGGTCCGTCCAACCGACTCCACTCGAACTCGCCAAAAATAAAAGTTCCTTAGCTCCTAACGATCGATGTCTCATATGTAACACCTATTCTAGGTATTATTTATTTTTTCAAGTTTTAGGGTCTTAGGATCGGACTCGATGAGTTAGGGAGCTCCAACTCATCGAGTAGAGATTATTTATGTGGATGCGGGATTTAGATCCTACTCGACGAGTCGGAAGGCCCCAACTCGACAAGTAGGAGATGTAAAGGAAAACCCTAAATTTTATGGTTTGCACGCTATATAAAGGACTTAATCTACCTCTTGTGGCCTCCCTTACCACTTCCTTACCCAAAGAAGAAACCCTAGTCGTTATTGTTGCTTCCTTGTGCTTGAGAGAGCAAGAAAGGGCTTTTAGTGCCTTTTGTTGAAGAAGTTTGAAGGTTGAGAAGTTTGAAACAGGAAGAAGATTGTAGATCCAACATCTAACAACGTTTGGGCATCGATTTGAAGGTAACAAGCTATTACCTTGATCATTCTAGCATTAGATCCCCTTTTTCTTAGGTTTAAGGTCATTTTTAGTACATTTGAAGGGCATTTCGGGTATTGCGCATGATCTGAAGTTGTAACTTCAGATTTGGACTCCTCTAAGTCCTTAGATTTATAAAGTCTCTGAATTTATCAAGCATTGGCTCTTCTCTTTGGCTAAAACCCCTCCCTTAGCTTGGTTTTGGCATTTAAGAGCTTGCATGCATGTAAAGTTTGCAACTTTACGTGGAAACCATGCCTTAGGAGGCTAGATCTGCAATCTGGAGCTTTAGGTAGCTTAAAAACGTCTGGAAACAAAAACGTATGAAGGAACTCGTCGACTCACTTAGCCAACTCGACGAGTCGGGTAAGGTTGACCCGTTTTCGAGATTCCGAGTGATTTCTATGAAGGATTGGAGTATTCGGTCTACATGGGTTTTTGGTTTTCTGGACATTGAGAAACTCGACGAGTTACACAGGTAACTCAGCGAGCTGACGAGTTACTCAAGTAACTCGACGAGTTGCTGGATGCACTCGACGAGTTGAGGTCAACATGGACTGTTGACCTTAACTTTGACCAGGGTTGATGTAACATCCCAAAATTCAATGCCAAATTTTTTGTTTTTAATTAGGTTATTATAACACCAACAATATAACAAAAACATTCATAATAACATATTATGTGAAACTAGTTCGTCAATAATCAAACATGTTATCATAAAGTAATATCTTAGTGAAATCCCAAGGATCTCTTGTGCGGAAAACATAGTGTGATGCTCTGCGATCGAGCCGACTCCTTTCCTTTGAAAACGAAGTACCTGAAACCAAAACTGAAAACCGTAAACACGAAGCTTAGTGAGATCCCCCATCATACCACATACCATACAATCACATATTGCCAGGCATATCTGGGTGCCCAACATACCCTACTAAGCATACCAGGGTGCTCAACCTACCCCATGTCAGGCATATCTGGGTGTCTGACCTATCCCTTCGGTATCTTTCAACCAGTAACCGGGGAGTATTTCACCCTACCACTACCACATAAAAGCATAGCATAAACATATAAATCATATACTGCTTAGCATATCTGGGTGCTGGCCTACCCCTTCGGTCTTGTCGACCGGTAACTAGGGACTATTTCACCCCTACTACCACTATCACATAACATCATATCATGCTAGCACATAAACATAACAGATAGCAACAACCTAGATGAAAACCACAAAGATAATCATCTAACATAATACTCCTACTGGTGGGCCGACATTGTGGCCGTAGACCCACTGCTACTAGAAGGTAACTCACCTCACACTGCTGAAGTCCCGTAGACACAATCCTAGCTGCTGGATGATAGATTTCCGAACTGTCAATATCAAAACATCACCCAATTAATATTTGGGTCCCAACACATAACCATAAGTTCTTGGAGTAACGGACTACATTACCCCATTTTGGCTTGATCCAAGCGCAAGGCCCAATCCAAAGGCCCAAAAGTCAAACTAGGAATCAAAGCCCAACATATGGTCTAATTTTCTAAATTGGGCCCAAACTTTTACAAGGTCTTACCATAAGGTCCAACTGTTTAGTCCAGTCCAACATTCAACATTCTAATGGCCCAGTATCACATAATCATAAAGGCCCAAACTATGGCCCATCTATGGCCCAATTTTCCAAATTAGGCCCAACTCCTCATATGGGCCTTACCTCAAAGCCCATTAATTATTCTAGTCCATTTGCTTGATCTTGGATGGCCCATTAATAACCCAATCATCAAGGCCAACCAATAAACCCAAGTGAAAATAGGGTTTCTCATAAAATGACGATTAGGGTTAAGTGTTTCTCACTTAACCCATTAAGAACTTAATCCATTAAGTCCATCACACTTCTAAATAAATCATATGGTGTGATTGGGCCTAATACACAATTCCATTCCAATTGCCCAAATGTGGGTCCCAATAAGTCCAAGCCCATAAATCCAATGTTAGGGTTTTCTAAACCCTAATTAGGGTTCCCAACCCCATCTTAGCCCAATAGGCCCAATAGTTAGGTCTTTTGATCAATTAGGGTTCATTAGGCCCATTACTCACATGTTTGGGCTTTTAGGTCATTTAGGGCTATATTGGACCCATTAGGCTTTCATTGGGCCCATTAGGGTTTTAGTCCCTTTATCCAAACATCCCAAACGAGTCACAATGCAAATGAGGTAGACCACCACCTGACACGGCGGCCAGTGGCGGCAGCCACCACCTCACAGTGGTGGTTTTGAGTTTATTTCCAATTTACAAAGCTTTAATCCAAAAAATAAACACACACTAAAAGATAAACACACACACAGCCACCTTGTGGTGGTCGGCGGTGGTAGATGGTGGCAGCTACCACCTCATGGTGGTGGTGGTGGTATTTCTTAGGTTTTAGGCTGAGATGCACTAAAACAACCTCCTGGATGCTAAAATACAACTCAAACACGTTCCCTTGACACACACCCATCACTTTACAGCAACAAACACCCACCCGATGGCGACTATCATGAAACATCTAAGAATGGTGAAACATCTAAGAATGGTGGCAGAAGGCAGAAGAAGAAGAAGAAGAAGAAGAAGAAGAAGAAGAAGAAGAAGAAGAAGAAGAAGAAGAAGAAGAAGAAGAAGACACGGAGCTTATAACGACCGCGTCTTCCAGGTTCCGGCGTATCAGCAATTCACAGCAGCAACACCCGACACAGTGGCGGGTTATTCCGACTCCAATGACAGCTAGGAGGCTGACAATTTACATTGGCTGTTGGTAGCAGGCGACGTATAATAGAAGAGGAGAAGAAGAAGAAGAACTGGTGGCAGCGACTTTGACTGGAGACGACAATTGATCGGATCTTCCACATGTCGGAGGACGAGAGGAAGTCCGGTAGTGGCGGCTGAAAGGTCAAGGCATGGCGGTTGCCTCATTGTTTAGGGTTAGGGTTTCACAATGTATATGTATGAAGCCTTCATAGGAGGGTGACAGTTTAAGCCTGCAACCATACAAACTTTTCGCACAATAACACATCTGGTCCCTCCTATAGGATCTTTTTCCAAATTTAATCCAATGTCTACCCCTTTAGCCCCTGAGTTAACAAATCTTTACAATATACGTACAGAGTTTACATTTTACCCCTTGCTTCCATAATTCCTTTCATATTTAGTCCCAATAATTTACCAATTAGTCCATGCCTTCGATAATACTTACAAATTAAGTCCAGATTTTACACTTCCATCCCCGAAACTCTAAATCACGTCATACGACTCCCCGAAACCAACACCCCGATAAATATTATGGACTTTATGGCTACTATTCATCCATTAATTTTATTTATTTATTTATTTAATAAACGGAGTGTTACAGTTGACTTTGAGGGCATTTATGGTATTTCGGGATCGTGATAAGTTAATCACATAATGATTATAGGCAATTAAGTTGGAGCACCATATGGGACTATCTGATCTTATCTTGTCCGTTCAACATTCACGAGAGGTGAGTCTCCTCACCATACCAATGGGTCAAAGGCACCAAGGCGACCCATTATTGTTATGAGTTATGATTAGTTGGTTATGGGATATGTGATATGCTAGTTATTTATGATACTCGCATGAAAGGCCTCAGGGGGTTCTCGAGGCACTTATATGTAAGACCTTAGAGGGTTTCCATGGGATTCTAGTACATTTGCTTGTGTGGTTTGTGTGTATCTTTTGATTGTAAAGATCATGTGGGGGTTCCCATGGCAAGAAGACCATGTGGGGGTTCCCATGGCAGGAAGACCATGTGTAGCTTCCCATGGCAGTTAGTTAAGACCACGTGGGGGTTCTATTGGCACTAGGTGTAAGATCCTGGAGGGTTTCCATGGCTTCCTTATGTGTTTGTATGCATGGCTTATGTGGTTTATGTAACTTTCATAACCAATATGATTATGTGATTATGTGAATTATGTGGGGTATGCTCTGGGGGAACTCACTAAGAATTAGCTTACAGCTTGTGGACTTTTTTAAGATACATTTGAGCCCAAGGGCAATGGCAAGGTTTGATGGCGTGGCATGCACTCTCTCTCAGGCGTTTTATGCGACACTCTGATGATTTAAAATAATATTGTTATCGTATGAATTTGAAAACAAATGTATTGACTATTTAAAAATGAAAACTTTTTTTTTTGAAAATTTGGGTCGTTACATCATATAAGGATCTAAGTGTACTTAAATTGTGTCACTTCACGCACTTGCATTTATGGCTATGCCATGTTCATGTATGTGGGCCTCGACCATCTCTTGTCTTGACTAAATCTTGAATTCCTATAAACTTAAAAAACTTATAAACACACACAAGGTTTCTTCCCCCACCAGTATGGCATAACGAAAGATGGTGAACAGTTTTGAGTACTTCGGTCGTAGAGATCGAAAGATGGTGTATAGTTTTGGCAACAACATGTTGACGTATAATGTGTTAGTCGATCACAATAAGTTTGGTAAAATATATCGTTGTGGGAGATCTTAATAACACTGTGTAGTCACACCATAGTGTTGTAGGGCCAGTTTAAGGAGCACCCATGTCAGCCAAAAGCTAATGGAGACAACTAAATCTTGATCATTCGTATTAATAAGAACTTAATATTCTGCTTTTGTATTTGAGTGAGCTATAAGATATTGTTTCTTACTCCTCCAAGATATTGAGGATCCTAAGATAAAGTAACATTAACAAGTAGTCGACCGTCGGTCAGGTCACCATTCTATTTTAATTTAGAGAATGGCTTTAGTATTATAAAGGAGTTGGCTTAAAAATGACTCCCTTGAAGCATATAGTACATTTAAGGTGTCGAAGAATCTAAAGGACAACTACATAGTGATGAAGATAAGTTGTAAGAACCCTAAAAAGCAACCTACAAATCATCATAGTTTACAGTTTAGTTTTAAAAACATGTTTAATATCAAAGTTTTTCCCAAAATCATAAATCAAAACACAAGGGAGTGCATGATCACTTCTTCACCTTCCTGCGATCATCTTAGGTACCTGAAACATGACCCAAAATTGTAAGCCCAAAGCTTAGGGAGTTCCCCTAAAGTACCAACACAGCACATAATCATAATAATAATAGCAAAAGATAAAATTATATGATTATTTTATTAGTTAAAATTTTTGATCTAAAAGATTTTGAAGAGTTTCCAAATTTTCTCTCAAGTTTTGGAAGTTGAAAAGTCTTTATTATGAAATATTAAATTCTAAAACCCTAGTAATTTGAAAAGGTTCAAAAGTGCACCTCTTGTTTTTGTAACTTAAAATTTAATTAAATAGCCTTTATTTTGAAATCTTAAATTTAGAACCTTGATATTTTGAATAGTTTAAATTACACCGTTATGTTTTATTAAATTAATTAAGTGTTTAAGTTAAAAGAGAGAATTAATAAATCTATAATGATATGGTTTAAGTTTAATTAAATTTATTAATAGATTAAACCACTTAGTATTTTAAAAGTGTAAAATACACTCTTATACGATATAAAATTAAAAGTTTAATATATTATATATGTATAAGTAAAATGTTAGTCTTACCGTTAGTAGGTCTCATTCATGAAGCTGGTCTATAAGAGGTGTTAAAGGAAATTGCCTATAAAATAAAAATTGAATGGGTGTCCACTCTCACCCACCGCACTCTTGACCAGTGGATGGTCGTTATCCGAACGTGTTTGATAGGACATTTAAATCCTCATTAAAAGTATAATGAAATATAAAGTAACTAAATGTTTTATAAATTCCAAATCTTAGTTACTTAGGAAAAATGTGAATTTGATGCTAACCCATGAAATTACACATTGCACCTTATTGGTCGTTAGTGGAGCGTGTATGGTTAACTAGCCCTCTAATATGCGACTAATGAGGGATGGAAGTGGGTAGCTTGTAGTTTATCATAGATCAATGGAGCATGTGTGGTTAACCAACACATTGATTAGGTGATAAATGACTTCGAGAGTACCAAGCTAATGTGCACGGTTATTCACACCTTGTTTGTGATCCTCGGTATCCCATTCACAAACTTGAAGGGCATAATCGAGATTAAACATGCCATTGAAAAGTTCAATGGATTTAAAAAGATCTAGTAGTTTCATTTAAAAACCTAATCCGCTTAAAATTTTGTTGTCATTGTGGAATTGGTAAATCGTCATTTACTTACCGATTAATAATTTACAATTGCATTACGACATCCCTCTTCCGAATTCTGAATTATTGTGTTAGGTCCTAGCCTTAATATTTCATTGGGTTGTTATATTAAGGATCGAATCAACTAACTTGAATTTCTCCCATTTTGTAGACGTCTAGTTTTTACAACTATGGTCTTCCCTAATCTTTTGGAAAAAGCTTTCCTCATGAAGATGATGTTCCATGTTTTGATCAAGGAACTAGAAATCATACTTCACTTCCTCCACATACTCCAATTATTCTCCCTGGACCACATGTTCGTCGACTTGAAAAGTTCAAGGTCACTCAAGCCCTATTGGCAAGCAAAGACGAAGATGGAAAGTATGTATATGCTCACGTCTTGGAGATGAAGCTGCATATTGACAGGATGGGAATGTTGGGTGTTGTTTTCCCTAGTAAGGTGCATATTGACTTGGTTCTTCAATCACTTCCCGAGTCGTATGGTCAGTTTGTTAAAGATTATTATATGATAGATCACGACGTGACCCTTATTGATCTTATATATTTGCTAATTGCTGCTGAATCAGTAATGATTTGGTGCAATGGTCTTGCAAATTTGAATGGAAGATTTGCATCCCAAATTTCCATGAATCCTAACAATCGAAAAGGTGATAGTCCAGAAATGGTTTCTTCTCCTAAGGGAGAGAAATCAATCATGATCGAAAAGTTTGATCATAAGAGAAAGGTTGAGTATGAGATAATCATGTACAACATTTTGAAATAGTCTGTTTTTTTCTATTGCCTAGAGAAGGGACATTAGATGTGAAGCTTCTGTATCTACCTGAAGGATCGCAAGGATGGTAAAGTCAAAACGTATGACTCTACTTCAGGTATATTCACTATCTAACTTTGTTAAGTTCCTATTTATAAATTCATATTACACGATGTAAAGTTACATTTTGATGTTTTGAAGAATCTTAAGAAAAAGAAGGAAGCTTAAAAGAAAAGTAAGTTGAGTCTGATCATGAAGAAATCGATTTTGATCGCATGGCTCAATGATCAGATTTTTGAGCTGCTGCTTAGGAGTTATGCTAGATTGCTTAGGAATATTAAGTAACATGTTTTTCATTTGTATTTTCATTGTTAGGACAAGTTTTCCGCATTTTATAAATAAATAAAAAAATTGATTTTATCTTATTTATGTTTCCTTGCAATGACATTTGTGAAAATTGTTGCTTGCATGTTTCTATTAAAATAAAAAATGGTTTGATTCTTAGTTATATCGAAGGTGGTAGGGTTGTAATTTTCTAAGTAAGGAAAGATTCTCATCACCCAAGTTTCAATTTGATAGAAACTTGGAATCATGTGATTTGACTTATATGATGTATGAAAATCTTGGTACATGGGAAAATTAGGACCAATTCCTTGTTCACATATGTATGTGAGTCAAGTGAAGGAATAAAGGATCTAGTACACATTGATGTGCACTGGTCAGATCCACCACAAAGGACGATAAAGTCTATTCTTTATGATTTACTGAAAGTAAAGTAAATATGGTTATGCTTACAAGATTAAGTGTAATTCTGAATCATTGAAAAAATTTCAATGTATAGCAGAACGAATAAGAAGAATCAATTAGGCAGAAAGATAAAAGGTTCTCCAATCTAAAAAAAAAGGAGAGTACTTTATGGTATCGTGTTTTATGATCATCCTAATGATTATGGTACCATGTCACAATTGATCCTCTAAGGACACCTTAGTGCATTTATATGACTAAGGAGAGGAATTGGGAATTGTTGAAATGGTTAAAATCAAAAGGACGAGTCATACTTCATTTCAAAATCGGTTCTTAGAGTTGTACTCTAGTTACTCCAAGTTATGCTTTGAGTAACATATTTTAAGAAGCTTTATAACACTCATGAAATATGGAGTAGAAATGTTTCTTACTCTTACACATTTGGAATTGGTAAGTTGTGATGTCTAGGATAAGACAAAGACTAACTAAAACCAATTATGTGAAGTGTTTGTCTTGATAAGAACTTGCACTAACCCTTAAATATTTGTTTGTCAATGAATGTTTTTTGACAAGAGAATATTATATGTCAAGATGTCATTGAGAGTCTTGATGATCTTCAATAGTTTCAAGAACTAATCAAGAATAAACCTATTGTTTATCACTAGCACACGACTTGAGGTTTATTACCTATCGTGTTGACACATTCTTGTTTCTGTGCCATTCCAGTTAAGTTGACTATGCATGTGAGTTCTATGAGTTCTCATTTGATTGGATATGGCAAAGCACCTTGATCAATGAAAGTACATTGACTCGTATGGGCGAGCTCCTCAATAACTTGGAAGTAACAGTAGGCTGTTGTGCTATCAAATGGCAAGAAATTAAGATAAGAAAGTTCAGTACATATGAGTTTGGATTTGTCACAAACCTCGTCTTATAATAGTGGTTGGAAATGACAAATTCACATGTATAGGAACACATACATCATTAAATCTAAGTGGCAAGAGGTTTCTCTTTACTTCATGAAAATGATTATGAGGAAACGCTTTCACTGATAGATTTAAAGAGATAGAAGTTGTGTTATTTGCATTCTCAATTTTGATTATGATTGTGACATCCCTCTTCATAGTTCGAATTGTGAGAAATAGCAAAAAGGGTTGAACATTTGGGACTTATCGCTATAAGTTCTGAAATAGGTTTAGACATACACATGAGCTGTATAATGAAAGGTGTATGAGTTTGAGAAGCCTAGATAAAGTTCTATCGAGGCATCTTGTATCAGAAGTCTGAACTTTCGTAAGAAAGTCAATAAGTTTTGATTTCTAGAAGTCCAGCTAATTTCTAGGTACATGTTAAAGCTAGTGGCAGCACAAGTGTTCTGCTAGTAAGAACATAATTGTCATGCTAATGGCTACATGGAAATTATGTTAAGTGTTGCAAGTAAGCAATGTTGCTTATAGGAAACAAAGTTCTGAATTTGCAAAGTTGTAGAATTTGGAAATTGTTTCGCTATAGTAAGGTTTAAGGGAGAGGGCATTTATACTTTATATCGAATCTAAAAGTTTAGATTGAAATTTTAATCAAACTTAGTCATGGTCATATATGAATGTCTAGTTGAAATGTTTCAACATAGGACTTTCTATACATGGGAATATTTTAGCAAAAGACTGGTCAAGTATCATGTCTTTATGTAAGACGTTATGAATCATGTCCCATATGCTTCGGGTATAGGATCGATTGCATATGCTATAATATTCAAGTGTTCTAATTTTCCAAATACCTAGGACATTAAGAGGGATAAAGGAATATAACTTGATATGACTAAAGTAGTTAAACAACTGTCGAGGATGATCTAAGGTTCGTTAAGGATTAGTCGCTTGCAAACAGATGGAAGTATAGTAATGGATGGACCATATTGATATAATCCTGAATAGATTGGAATCTATTTAGAATGGATAGTCATACGACAATTGTGGAAATCTTTCCATAATGGGAGTTGCATATTAAGAATATTTGTGTGAGTTAGAAACTTTAATACAAGAAGGATGTTCAAGGAATGCTCTTTGAATGTGAGACTTCAATTTTAGAGAATTGTCTTGTAACATTCTCAAACAGAATACTTTGTAATATCATTGGCTAAGTCTCTATCACTTTAGTACCTAGACATTACAAAAGGATCATTGCATGTAAGTTTAGACTCGAAAAGTTTCTAATAGTGAAAAGAAATTGGTATTCTTACACTTATAATAAGAATTTAGAATTGTGGAATGAGAATCATTGGAAATGTGTTCGATTGATCTATTTCACAAAGTAAGGACCATAGATAAACATAGTTTGCATGCTTGGAGCATGGGATGACTATTGCTTTAATTCAAGTATCAAGTTGTTTATTCAAAACATTATGCAATGAATAAGTTCTAATCAATATGGTGATTAAATAATAAGTGTTTTATATATATTCAAAAGTTTTGAGAACATATTTGTTTGTTTTATTCTTGTGTTTCACTTCGCATGTTTTACTTCCCGAATAACTAGGTTATTCAAACATCCACAATCAATCATACTTTTGAAGTAAGTAATGAGGTAAGGTTATTCAAACATCCACACTACATCATACATTGGAAGTAAGAAATAAGGTAAGGCTGTTTTTCTATACATGGGAATATTTTAGCAAAAGATTGGTCAAGTATCATGTCTTTATGTAAGACGTTATAAATCGTGTCCCATATGCTTTGGGTATAGGATCGATTGCATATGCTATAGGTGTTCTAATTTTCCAAATACCTAGGGAATTAAGAGGGAAAAAGGAATATAACTTGATATGACTAATGTAGTTAAACAACTGTTGAGGATGATCTAAGGTTGGCTAAGGATTGGCCGCTTGCAAACAATTGGAAGTATAGTAATAGATTGACCATATTGATATAATCCTTAATAGATAGGAATCGATTTAGAATGGATAGGCATACAACAATTATGGAAATGTTTCCATAATGTGAGTTGCATATTAAGAATCTTTGTGTAAGTTAAAAAAATTTAATGCAAGAAGGATGTTCAAGGAATGCTCTTTGAATGTGAGACTTCAATTCTAGAGAATTGTCTTGTAACATTCTCAAATGGAATACTTTGTAATATCATTGGTTAAGTCTCTATCACTTTTGTGCCTAGACATTACAAAAGGATCATTGCATGTAAGTTTAGACTCGAACAGATTCTAATAGTTACAAGAAAATGGTATTGTTACACTTATAATAAGGATTTAGAATTTTGGAATGAACATCATTGGAAATGTGTTTGATTGATCTATTTCATAAAGTAAGGACGATAGATAAACATAGTGTGCATGCTTGGAGTATAGGATGACTATTGCTTTAATTCAAGTATCAAGTTGATTGTTCGAAACGTTATACAATGAATAAGTTCTAATGAATATAGTGATTAAATAATAAGTGTTTTATTTATATTCAAAAGTTTTGAGACCATATTTGATTGTTTTATTTTTGTGTTTCACTTTGCATGTTTTACTTCTCAAATATCTAGGTTATTCAAACATCGACAGTCAATCATACTTTGGAAGTAAGTAATGAGGTAAGGTTGTCATGGATCCGACTGTAGATTGTCTAAGTGTTCAGACATAGCACAAGTTTGTTGTAGTGTTCATGAGTACTTCTGAAATAAGATTTGAGTATTGGATTAAACTCGTGCTCATCCAAATCACTTCATGGATTTTATCACAAGTTATTATGAGATGATAATATCTTATATTCTTTAAACGAAGACATATGAGTTGTAGTTTAGAAGTTGGTTGCACATTGATGATTCGTAAACGCACCAATAACTTGGTGTTATAGAACGTATTGTTGTATGTGGTTTGATGAGTAAATTGAGCAAGCATATGAGTCGATGTTTATCCATTCCTTTTACCCTAAGAGGGATAAAAGCAATATCTATGGGCCCCTCTATGATTTAGTGATGACACTCTAAGTGCTTAGCCAAGCCTAGACTAAGTTGATGTGTTCAATTATAGTCAATCGTCATAAATCGGAAATCGGGAAACAACACATGGACATGGAGAATGATTATAAATCCATGTATCATGTCCATACGATATCTTGTAGATCGGAGGAATATTTGATCCCTTATCTAAAGGACGCTTTGCTGCTAAGATCAGAGTTCGACTGCAGCTTTTGAGAGATAACATTGCTAATCGGATTTTGAAGCTACAGTGGCAGTTATAGTTATTAAACTTATCCAAGTGGGAGGCTGATGGATTAGGTGCCTAAGTCCATAACTATAATTGGTATGTACTTGACCCGATAGCAGCATGGTCCTTTTGGATTGCCTTCATTGGAGCAATTTGATAAGATGGATATTTGAGAAAGAGGTTATTTGTGATTTATTAATATATTATATGATTAATATATTAATTAAGAAATCATATTATTTAATTGGTATTGATCAAGAATTAATTTGGAATTAATTTAGTGATAAAAAGAGACTGATTAAATTTACGGGGACTGATTAGGTAAATCAGTAATTCTTATAGTTTGGGATAATGATCCATGTTGATTAGCGATGGACTAAACCTATATGAGAGCCCATGAAGGTTTAGTCCAAAGGGCCTATGAAATTTGAAGATTCATGGTGAATTAGGGTTTACATGGAAGAAACCCTAGGAATTCCACACTATAAAAGTAACCCCTAGAATCCAAAAGTCGACACTTGTGTTCTAAGTGAAACCCTAATCCTCCATTTGCTCATGGTGTTTGTGACTTATTAGAGGTATCATACTTGATGTACTAAGTTCTTGAAAGGCAAGAACTACAAGCTACAAAAAAGAGGTATTCATCTAACTAATTTTTATGGTTTATATCTCCAACTGCATGCTAGCTAGGGTATATGCTTTGGATAAAATGAAATTGCATGTATAACTTGAGAAAACTTAGATTCAAAGCATTAGGGTTGTATGTTCACCAAGGGATGTTATAGTGCTGAAAACCCATCACTTCATCCATCTTTCTAGAATAGCCACCAGCTTCTCAACATAGTTCAGGCACCCATTAACATGAATATCATCCAAGAAAACCATTGCATCCTCATTCAATATGAACTTTTGCAGCTGCGAAACATGGAAAGTGTTGTGAATCCAACTGAACTCCCTAGAAAGATCCAATCTGTAAGCAACCTTGCCAACCCTGGTAATCACCCGAAAAGGCCTAATATACCAGGGGCCCAACTTCCCCTTCTTCCTAAAGTATATGACACCTTTCCAATGTGAGACCTTTAGTAATACCATGTCGCCAACCTGAAACTCCAACTAGGATCGGTGCCAGTTAGCATTACTCTTCTGCCAACTATGAGTGATCTGCGGTCTCTACCTGATCTACTGAATCAGCTCTGTGGTCTGAAGGACCACTTCAGTCTGTCCTATAACCCTGTGACCAACCTCGCCCCAACAAATTGGGGTACGAAATCTCCGCCCATACAAGAGCTCGAAAGGCAGAGCACCAATGCTGGAACGATAACTATTATTGTAGGAAAACTACATAAGAGGCAGGTAGGAGTCCCAACTCCCTCTAAAATCAATAACACAGGCCTACAAGATATCCTCAATGGTTTGTATCGTCCTCACTCTATTCGTCGGTCTACGGATGATAAGCAGTGCTGAAGCACAACCTTGTGCCTAGTTCCTCATGGAACCTCTGCTAAAAATTGAAGGTGAACCGAACATCACAATCTAAAACAATGGAGACCGAAACCCCATGGCGAGCAATGATCTTGCAAAAATACACATCGGCCAACTTCTCAACTGAAGAACTCTCCGAAATCACCAGAAAGTGGGAACTCTTGGTCAATCGATCCACGGTGACCTAGATAGCATCAAAACCCTTTGTTGTCTACGACAACTTGGTGAAAAAATCCATCGAAATATGTACCCATTTCCACATAGGAACCTCCATATTTGTAGCTTTCCATGTGGCCTCTGATGCTTAACCTTGACCATATTGTAGGTCATGTACCTCTCAGCATACCATTCTATCTATCTCTTCATACACAACCACCAATAGCTCAATCTCAAATCCTGATACATCTTGCGGCTCAAAGCATCTCCCACAGTATTTGCTTTACCCGGATGGTAAATGACCTCGCACTCATAATCCTTAACTACGTCCAGCACCTGCATTGCCTCATGTTCAAGTTCTGCTGATCCATAATATGCCTCGGACTCTTTTGATCCATGTAGATAGTACAACAGATGCCATAAAGATAGTGTCTCTAAATCTTGAGGGCAAAAACCACTGCCCCGGACTCCAGTGTGACATCCCCAAAATCACGGCCAGAAAAGACCGGTTTTGTTTATACTTTATTTCAAAATCAGAGTTATCTTTTAATAAAAGGGTTGCGGAATTTGTCCCAAAACAATAATATGATAAAGATTTATCAAAAGCATTTCCATAGAAATGTATTTCATTAAAAGACTCGGGATGTCATGTTCGTACAGATCAAAAGTATAAACAATACAATATAAGCCTTACTACATTATTTCATATCTACAGGCCTATATCCGTAATCCCTCGTCCAAAACATCACACCTATGCTCATGCGCCACTACCTGTAATGCATAAAACTGAGTGGGTCAGGCTTGGGAGCCTGGTGAGCACATAGGGTTTTCAACCCACAATAAGTTTATTAATTTCATCAATCAACAATAACCCGATTACCCGTTCCCGTTATCCTCACTTTACGTCCCTAAACACCTATCATAAGGGACCTAGCCTAAGGATCATCATCGGGACGGACACTACTGCTAAGGGGATTCCTCAGCAATAAATGTCCTAATAGGCAACCATGTGGGGGATGGAGTACATCGGTGAACACATCGTTCACAACACCTACAGGTTGCGAGCCTGCTAGTGTTCCACTGGACTGTCTAGAAGAGTCCGTGGTCGTCATCTATACTCCGCTAGATGACTGGATCAACAACAACAACATCGAGGCCTCTCATCATTTTATCACACATCACCTATTACATCTACCCATGTTTTACCCCAACATTTTCGTAGATATAAAATACATATACAGTTTAAATCATTGAAAACATGTATAACAACGTTCATCTAGCATAGATAGCAAGTATTCAGATAATATGCACACATAGCACGTAATTTATATAAAATACTTCATATCTATGTGTAAGTTGAAGGTAACTATGCACTCACCGGAAAAGGTGGTGATTCCGAACTCAGACAGCGCTTCGCTTCTTAAAAAGAATTTTTCTTCGACGAAACCTAGTATTATTACCACTAGAGTTTAGTTTATTATTCGTCGAGACTAATTAATAGTCTAGCTATTATTATTATTATATAAGCGTCAAAAAAAATACTTATATAACCCATAATAATAGCCCAAGTATTTATTATAAGTTCCTAATAACGTTACTATAATTAAATAAAAGTTATATTAAAAATAGCGTAGGCGTAGCTCACTTACAGCGGGTTTTATAGAAAACCGGGCTTTGCTTGGAGCAGCGTTCCCGAGCCGAAAAGCTCTTCTTCTCGTAGCCTTCGAGCACTCCGGGGCTTCCGCCTCGTGCTAGGGAGGTTCCCTAGGCTTTTCGGGGGATTTCGGGGCTAGAGAGAGGTTCTAGAGAGAGAGAGAGAGTAAAGAGAAGAAAGAATGGGAAAGGTGTGAAGAAAATGAGGGTGGGAGAGGTGGTATTTATAGGGTGAAATGTGGCTTGGGGAAAAAGCAATGGCCAAGATTGTGCCACATCACCCATTTTCGCACAGCACACTTCCGACTTCTAAAATCCGTAACTTTCACATACGACCTCCATTTTTGACGTTCTTTATATCCACGCGTAGGTAATAATAAGATCTACAACTTTCATTTTGACACCGTCAGCTAATTCTCGACCGATCTTAAATTTAACAGTACAAGGAGATTATACTGTTAAACGTCTGCGTAAAATTAATAACTTCTACATACGGACTCTGTTTTTGTCTGTCTTTTTACCGTTGATTTCCTATTAATGAGATCTTCAACTCTCATTTATGTTGCGTAAGCCAAAAACCGCTCGAACTAAAATTCGAGTTTCAGGCCGTGCACTGCTAAGCCGAATCTTAGAAAAATCATAACTTCTTCATACGAAGTCAGATTTGGGCGTTCTTTTTATCGATGTTCTTAGTTTAACATATTCTACGACTTTTGTTTAGATTGCTAAGGCTAAAAAGTCTTCTATCGTAAATTCACTATTTACGTTTCCCGGTGTCGTGCCGGTTTTGTCGTAAAACTTCGGCGGGCCATAACTTCTTCTTTATAGCTCGGATTTCGGCATTCTTTATATGCACGGAAACCTTGAGACATATTCTACAACTTTATGTATAGATATCGGGATTATCTCACACTTTAATTTTGACGCTCATTTTTATTCTTTATTAAGTATACATTTATAATTAAATAATAAACACATAAACACACATAATTCACATAATACTCAAATATTTCATATTTATTACTTCAAAAAGAGTTACAATAGTTGACCTAGACTATTACATTGACAAAAATGCTTAGCCCTGAAAACCCAGGCGTTACAATTCTCACCCCCTTAGGATGATTCCGTCCCGGAATCATGCATCAGCAAACAGATGTGGATAGCGACTCATCATGTCATCCTCTGTTTCCCAAGTGAGATTCGACCCATTCGAATGTTTCCATCGGACTAGCACCAAGTCGACCATCTTGCGTCGTAACTTCTTAGTCTTACGGTCAATAATTGCCTCAGGCTCTTCGATCAGCCTTTTATTCTCATCCATCCTTAATTCCGAGATTGGAATTATGTCGGGAACATCTCCCATGAATTTCCTCAAATAACACACATGGAAGGTGTTATGAATACCATTGAGTTCTTCGGGCAATTCCAGCTTGTAAGCTTGGTTCCCAATCCTCTGAAGAACTTTGAATGGTCCAATAAACCTTGGACTCAACTTTCCTCGTTTCCCAAATCGTATAAGTCCCTTCCACGGTGAGACTTTAAGTAAAACGGAATCCCCAACTTCGAAGGTTATCGGTCGTCTTTTCTTGTCGGCATAGCTCTTCTGACGATCCTGAGCTGCTAACATTCTTTCCCTAATCACCTTCAATTTCTCAGCAGTCTCATGGACTATCTCGGGGCCCATAAACTGCTTCTCTCCGGCTTCAAGCCAACAAGACGGCGTACGACACTTCTGCCCATACAAGGCTTGATAAGGAGCCATCTTGATGCTCGAGTGAAAACTATTGTTGTAGGAAAATTCTACCAGAGGTAAGTGCTCGTCCCAATTCCCTTGGAATTCGAGGGTACATGCTCTCAGCATATCTTCCAACGTTTGAATCGTTCTTTCACTCTGACCATCAGTTTGCGGATGGTAAGCAGTACTCAAACACAACTTTGTACCCAACTCCTCTTGTAGACTCCTCCAAAACCTTGACGTGAAACGACTATCACGATCTGACACAATCGTAAGAGGGACACCGTGAAGTCTTACAATTTCCTTCACGTAAGCATTTGCGAGCTTATCCATAGACCACTTCTCATTGGCGGCTATGAAGTGTGCACTCTTGGTGAAACGATCCACGACTACCCAAATCATGTCGTGTCCATTCTTCGTTCTGGGCAGTTTAGTCACAAAATCCATGGTGATGTCTTCCCATTTACCCATGGGTACAGGTAAGGGTTCTAAACTCCCATACGGTTTTTGATGTTGTGCCTTAACCCTCGCACATGTTATGCACTCAGCCACATACTTCGCAACATCGAGCTTCATCGTCGGCCACCAGTAGTAGGGTTTTAGGTCCTTATACATTTTAGTGCTACCGGGATGAATCGAGTACATGGTCTTGTGTGCTTCTTCCATTAGAAGATCTCTTATTCCTCCCGTCTTAGGTACCCAAATTCGATCTTGGAATACATTCAGTCCTCGACTGTTCGTACCGAACACTAACGTTTTTCCCAAACGTTCTTCCTTTCGGTCATTCTTTTCTAAGGCTTCTTCTTGAGCTTTCCTGATATTTTCCACAATCATCGAGACGACTTCAATTCTTAACGCTCTTGGCCTTCTTCTTTCAAGATTGACTTTCCGACTGAGAGCATCAGCAACAATATTTGCTTTACCTGGGTGGTAAAGTATCTCACAGTCGTAGTCCTTGAGAAGTTCTAGCCAGCGTCGTTGCCTCATGTTCAACTCCTTCTGATTAAAGAGATACTGGAGACTCTTATGATCAGTGAAGAGCTTGCACTTCGTGCCGTAGAGGTAATGCCTCCATATCTTTAAGGCGAATACTACCGCTGCCAACTCCAGATCATGAGTGGGGTAGTTCTTTTCGTGCTCTTTCAATTGTCGAGATGCGTATGCTATCACCTTTTCTCTTTGGGTCAGAACACAACCTAACCCGACTCCAGATGCATCACTATAAACTGCGAAATCTTCGACTCCATCGGGTAGAGAAAGTATCGGCGCTTTACATAACTTCTTCTTTAGCTTCTCGAACGCCTCATCATGTTTCTCACTCCATGTATACGTAGCTCCTTTATGGGTCAAAGCTGTTAATGGAGCAGCTATCAAAGAAAAGCCTTGGATAAATCGTCGGTAATATCCGGCTAATCCTAGAAAGCTTCGAATCTCCGTGGGATTCTTCGGACGTTCCCACTTCATTACAGCTTCGATCTTGGCAGGGTCAACCATTATTCCTTCTTGGTTAACAACATGACCCAAGAATTGGTCTTCCCATATCCAAAAGTCGCATTTGGAGAACTTTGCAAAAAGCTTCTCCTTCTTTAACACCTCCAACACTTCTCGTAGATGCTTGCCATGCTCCTCCTGGCTTTTCGAGTAAATGAGAATGTCGTCGATGAACACTATCACAGATTTATCGAGGAATGGTTTACAAACCCTATTCATCAAATCCATGAATGCTGCGGGAGCATTGGTTAGTCCGAACGACATAACCAAGAACTCGTAGTGTCCATATCTTGTTCTGAATGCAGTCTTCTCAATATCCTGCTCTCTCACCTTCAGCTGATGATATCCTGACCTAAGATCGATCTTTGAGAAGTAGCTCGAACCTTGCAGCTGATCGAATAGGTCATCAATCCTCGGCAATGGATACTTGTTCTTCACCGTTGCCTTATTCAGCTCTCGGTAGTCTATGCACATCCTCATGCTTCCGTCCTTCTTCTTCACGAATAACACCGGAGCTCCCCAGGGTGATGAACTAGGTCGAATGAAACCGCTATCCAACAGCTCCTGAAGTTGCATCATGAGCTCCTTCATCTCCGTCGGTGCTAATCGGTAAGGTGCCTTTGCTATCGGTGTTGTTCCTGGTAATAAGTCTATACGAAATTCTACTTGCCTATTAGGTGGTAATCCAGGAAGATCTTCGGGAAAGACTTCCGGATAATCGCACACAACCGGTATATTCTGCACCTCTTTCTTTTCTTTCTTAGCATCGATTACGAATACCAAGTACGATGCACATCCCTTGGACAAACATTTCCTAGCTTTCATCAAGGATATGATTCCAGAACTCACTCTGCGTTTGTCCCCGTACACCATAAATGATTCCTTTCCGGGTGGGTTTATCCTAACTATCTTCTTTCGGCATAATATCTCGGCATCGTTGGCGCTAAGCCAATCCATACCCAAAACGATGTCGAAACCGTTTAACTCTATGGGTAATAGTTCCTCCTGGAATTCGTTTCCGTTTAGGTCAATGACGATGTTCCTAATACGATTACTAACAGGTACGAATTTGCCACTGGCAACTTCTACAATCAGGGCATTATCTAGTTTTTCTACAGGTAATGCTAATTTTCCACCAAATTTATGCGACACAAAGGAGTAGTTGGCTCCGGAATCAAACAGTATATTTGCAGGCAAACCATTTACAAGAAAGGTACCTGAAGCGACGTCTGCTGCCTCCTTTGCAGCCTCGAGCGTCATCTGGAAGGCTCTCGCCTTCGGCTTTGGTGGTATGTTGGGTCTTCCTGCCTCCTTCTTCTTCGGGCAGTCCTTCAAAATGTGCCCTTCTTCATTACACCCATAACAGGCCTTCTGGTTAAGAGTGCATTCGTTGGCATAGTGCCCAGGATTTCCGCATTTGTAACAAGTGACCCCTCCATCACACTTCCCAGAGTGCTTCTTCTTGCACTTGTCACACCACTTTGCTTCTGATCCTCCTCCTCTCGAACTAGACTTCGAGAATCTACCTTTCTTACCGGACCTCGAGGATCCGTCAAATTTCCGTTTCTCTCCCACTTCCGCTCTCTCCAGACCCTTTTCTCGTATCTGGGTCTCCACATTCTTAGCAGCCCAGATGGCAGCTTTCAAAGTGGTAGTTTGCTTGACCATTGGACCGAAGTCCGCTGGTAATCCGAGGGCAAATTTGTTAACCTTGGAGAGTTCAGTTGGGACGAGGTGAGGAACAAGCTTCATTTTCTCAGTAAAGCTTGCAGCATATTCAGTAACGCTCATTCTTCCCTTCTTCAGATTCTGGAATTCGTTGCTGATCTCCAGAAGATCCTGCTCAGAGTAGTATTGCATCTTCAACTGTACCAGAAAATCCTCCCACGACATTTTGCTTGCTTCACCTTTGGGCATTGAATCAGCTAATAGCTTCCACCAGCTTAGTACTCCAGATTTCAATAGAGGAACTGCAAGAGCAGTCTTCTGCCTATTGCTACACTCGCAACTCTCAAACATTGTCTCCATCTCAGAGATCCAGTTCATGACTTCCACCGGCGTCGGGCTTCCGGATAGACTCGGTGGCTTGGATGCCATGAAATCCTTGTATTTGCATCCACGTCCATCATTTCCTCCATCCTGGTGGTTTTGCCTAACTATCGGTGGGTTGGCTTGACCAATAGTCCCACTGTAGTTTCCTTCTTCAGTCTGCCCTTCGTTCAACTCGGGCTGTTCGAGCTGAATAGTCGCTTCCTCTCGATTTTGCTGGAGCAAACGCCTGGTTTCCTCCATTTGACGATCCAACATTGCCTGGATCATCGCTTGCACTCCGGCCATCGTTATTGGTCCGGCGGCGGCTTCCACAACTGGTATTTGCTCGATCACGGGGGGTTGGTGTCCATTCCCATTTGCGTTTACGTTTCCGCTACGGGTCCTTACCATCTTGATCTATATACCGAATAAGGTGGATTTAGATCTTTATTTAGGAGAGACGTTTTAAATCATCGTTATCACTCCGAAACGTTTACATGCTAGTTCTAATATCGTAGTCGTACGTTTAGAATCCTAAACACATAAGGTTCCAGATCCGGTCGGCAACAGACCATAGATCCCGAACAAAATAACAGCATATCATGCATAAAACATTTAGCACATAAAAGCATTTTAGGCACAATTCCTAAAATAAGCTAGTGCTCACACCTCACAATCATCGCTTAGCATTCTAAGTTTAAGTCTAGAAATCCTACAAATTCCTAGTTCGCTTAAACTAATGCTCTGATACCAACTGTGACATCCCCAAAATCACGACCAGAAAAGACCGGTTTTGTTTATACTTTATTTCAAAATCAGAGTTATCTTTTAATAAAAGGGTTGCAGAATTTGTCCCAAAACAATAATATGATAAAGATTTATCAAAAGCATTTCCATAGAAATGTATTTCATTAAAAGACTCGGGATGTCATGTTCGTACAGATCAAAAGTATAAACAATACAATATAAGCCTTACTACATTATTTCATATCTACAGGCCTATATCCGTAATCCCTCGTCCAAAACATCACACCTATGCTCATGCGCCACTACCTGTAATGCATAAAACTGAGTGGGTCAGGCTTGGGAACCTGGTGAGCACATAGGGTTTTCAACCCACAATAAGTTTATTAATTTCATCAATCAACAATAACCCGATTACCCGTTCCCGTTATCCTCACTTTACGTCCCTAAACACCTATCATAAGGGACCTAGCCTAAGGATCATCATCGGGACGGACACTACTGCTAAGGGGATTCCTCAGCAATAAATGTCCTAATAGGCAACCATGTGGGGGATGGAGTACACTGGTGAACACATCGTTCACAACACCTACAGGTTGCGAGCCTGCTAGTGTTCCACTGGACTGTCTAGAAGAGTCCGTGGTCGTCATCTATACTCCGCTAGATGACTGGATCAACAACAACAACATCGAGGCCTCTCATCATTTTATCACACATCACCTATTACATCTACCCATGTTTTACCCCAACATTTTCGTAGATATAAAATACATATACAGTTTAAATCATTGAAAACATGTATAACAACGTTCATCTAGCATAGATAGCAAGTATTCAGATAATATGCACACATAGCACGTAATTTATATAAAATACTTCATATCTATGTGTAAGTTGAAGGTAACTATGCACTCACCGGAAAAGGTGGTGATTCCGAACTCAGACAGCGCTTCGCTTCTTAAAAAGAATTTTTCTTCGACGAAACCTAGTATTATTACCACTAGAGTTTAGTTTATTATTCGTCGAGACTAATTAATAGTCTAGCTATTATTATTATTATATAAGCGTCAAAAAAATACTTATATAACCCATAATAATAGCCCAAGTATTTATTATAAGTTCCTAATAACGTTACTCTAATTAAATAAAAGTTATATTAAAAATAGCGTAGGCGTAGCTCACTTACAGCGGGTTTTATAGAAAACCGGGCTTTGCTTGGAGCAGCGTTCCCGAGCCGAAAAGCTCTTCTTCTCGTAGCCTTCGAGCACTCCGGGGCTTCCGCCTCGTGCTAGGGAGGTTCCCTAGGCTTTTCGGGGGATTTCGGGGCTAGAGAGAGGTTCTAGAGAGAGAGAGAGAGAGTAAAGAGAAGAAAGAATAGGAAAGGTGTGAAGAAAATGAGGGTGGGAGAGGTGGTATTTATAGGGTGAAATGTGGCTGAACTTGGTGCCACATGTCACCATCTGGTGGCAAGCCTTGGGGAGAAAGCAATGGCCAAGATTGTGCCACATCACCCATTTTCGCACAGCACACTTCCGACTTCTAAAATCCGTAACTTTCACATACGACCTCCGTTTTTGACGTTCTTTATATCCACGCGTAGGTAATAATAAGATCTACAACTTTCATTTTGACACCGTCAGCTAATTCTCGACCGATCTTAAATTTAACAGTACAAGGAGATTATACTGTTAAACGTCTGCGTAAAATTAATAACTTCTACATACGGACTCTGTTTTTGTCTGTCTTTTTACCGTTGATTTCCTATTAATGAGATCTTCAACTCTCATTTATGTTGCGTAAGCCAAAAACCGCTCGAACTAAAATTCGAGTTTCAGGCCGTGCACTGCTAAGCCGAATCTTAGAAAAATCATAACTTCTTCATACGAAGTCAGATTTGGGCGTTCTTTTTATCGATGTTCTTAGTTTAACATATTCTACGACTTTTGTTTAGATTGCTAAGGCTAAAAAGTCTTCTATCGTAAATTCACTATTTACGTTTCCCGGTGTCGTGCCGGTTTTGTCGTAAAACTTCGGCGGGCCATAACTTCTTCTTTATAGCTCGGATTTCGGCATTCTTTATATGCACGGAAACCTTGAGACATATTCTACAACTTTATGTATAGATATCGGGATTATCTCACACTTTAATTTTGACGCTCATTTTTATTCTTTATTAATTATACATTTATAATTAAATAATAAACACATAAACACACATAATTCACATAATACTCAAATATTTCATATTTATTACTTCAAAAAGAGTTACAATAGTTGACCTAGACTATTACATTGACAAAAATGCTTAGCCCTGAAAACCCAGGCGTTACATCCAGATCATGGGTGGGATATTGCGTCTCGTGCGGCTTTAGCTGCCATAAAGTATAAGTTATCACCTGTCTATTGGATTTGGTGTCTAAGCCCATAACTATAACTAGGATATACTTGACCCGATTGTAGCATGATCCTTTTGGGTTGCCTTCACCAGTGGAATTTGATAGGATGGACTTCTGAGAATAAGCTTATTTATGTTTTATTAATATGTTACAAGTATAATATATTAATATGAAATCATATTATTATTTAATTAGTATTGATCAAGAATTAATTTTGTGGTCAAAAGAGACTAATTAAATATACGGGGATTGATTATGTAAATCAATGATTCTTATAGTATGGGCCAATGATCCATGACTATATGGATGGGCTAAACCAATGAAATACTCCATAGATAGTCCATGAAGGTTAAACCCAGGGAGCATAAGAATGTGAAATGTCATTAGGGTTTGCAAAGATGTAACCCTAACACTATAAATAAAACCCTCATGAACCAAAATCGGTTGCACCTTCTTTGTGGGAAAAGCAACTTATTCTCTTAAGCCTCCTCTTGCATATTGGTGTTTTTGAACCATTAGAGGCATCACACTTGGGGTGCTCAAGATTTCAAAGGCCAAGAACTACAAGTCCTTCATAAAGGCATGTCATTTAACTAGTTGTATTGTTCATTTAAAATTTTGTATGCTAGTTAGGACAATGCTTTGGAAGAATGGAAAATGCATGTATAATTAGAGAAAACATACATACAAAGTATTTAGGGTTGCATGTGCACCAAAGGAGTGTTATAGTTCACAAAACCCAACAGTGGTATCAGAGCCTATGATTGTTTTATATTATATTTGATGCTTGCTAATTTTTCAAAGCTGAAAAAGTCGATTTTCTATCTTCTGACTGGTGAACTCGCCGAGTCCACTGGCTGACTCGACGAGTCCACCCAATAATGGACCAACTCGATGAGTCAAGTTCATGTACTCGCCCAGTTGGAGCTCCTGTGTGCAGAATTTCGAGTTTTTGGCTAGAATTGGATTATGATCATTGCCCCAAACTTTTTTTGAACCATGAAATCTATTTTCTGATATGGTAATGATCATGCTTATCCAACTAAAAGATAATCGTCATAATTTCAAGATTTGTATTAGTTTATATGATTAGGCTAAGTTCTTGAAGATTGTTGATATGAATTATCTTGTCCTTATGAGTTTAACTAGATTATGGATGAATTATTTGATTATTGTGTTAATTCAAAAATAATGGTTTAAATGATTTTAATGACTTCCATAACTTGTCCTCAAATTATGGAAAATGAAAAGTCTCATATATTAAAATGACATTGAACTCATAAGTTATGGAAATGAAAGGATGATTATCAAATATTAAGATAATAAGTTAATTATTTGTATTATTTGATATGAATTACCTTACTATATGAGTTAGATTAGATCAATAGAATATTATATGATAATTTTTCTTTGTTAGAATTGTTCTAGATGTTTTAATGAGTTCCATAACTTGTCCTTAAGTTATGGAACATGAAAATCTTATCATAAATGTTTTTATGAACTTCATAAATTGTCCTCAAGTTATGAAAAATGAAGAGTCGATTCATAAAACCCATCATTAAATCATAAGTATTAAAATGGAAGAGTTTTGACAAGTTTCAAAACATGCCCTCAAGTTTTGGAATTTTTAAAGTCTCACTAATGAAACTTTAATTCCAAACCCTAGAGTTTTAAAAGTTAAAATTCAACCCTTATACTTTATAATATTACAAGTTTAATAATACATATATGTATAAGACAAGTCAGTCTTACCGTTAGTAGGCCTCATTCATGAAGCTGGTCTGTAAGGGGGTATAAGGTTACTGCCTATAAAATGGTGGTTTAATGGGTATGCACTCTCACCCACCGCTTCCTTAATTGGTGGAGGGTCGTTAGTCGAACGGGTCAGATAGGACATTAATTCTCCCTCATTAAAAGTATAATGATAAAAAAATAAAGTAACTAAACTTTTACTAAATTCCCAATCTTAGTTACTTTAGGAAAAATGTGAAAAAGGTGCTAATCCATGAAATTACACTTTGCACCTTGTTAAATCGTTAGTGGAGCGTGTGTGGTTAACCGACACACTAATCTTGGACTGACAATGAGTGGAAAAGGGTAACTTGATGTTAATCATAGATCAATGGAGTGTGTGTGGTTAACCAGCACATTAATTAGGTGATTTGTAACATTGGGTGTACCAAGCTAGTTTGCATGGTTATTCACACCTTGTTTGTAATCCTCGACATCCCAGTCACAAACTTGGAGGGAACAATTGAGATTTAAACATGCCATTGAAAAGTTCAATGAATCTCAAAGGATCTAGGAATTTCAAATCCAATTAAAACTTAATAATCTATTTTGTTTTTCATGGTAGAAATTGGTAAATTGCCATTTACATACCTTCAAATATTTTACAATTGGATCAAGGCATCCCTCTTCGCAATTGTTAAATATTGTGTTAGGTCTTAGCATTAATATTCCGTTTTGAATGTTATATTAAGGACTTAAATCAACTAACTTGAATTTCTCCCTTATATATGTCTAGGTCAGACAATTATGGTCTTCCCGAACTTGTTGGAAAAGGCTTTCCACATGAAGATGATATTCCATAATAGCATACTTCACTTCCTCCACCTCCTCTAATTATTCTCCCTGACCCACAAGCTTGAAGACTTGAAAAGTTCAAGGTCACTCAATCCCTACTTGACATGAAACATCAAGATGGAAAGTCTATATGTGCTCATGTGTTGGACATAAAGCTGCATATTGACAGGCTGGGAATGTTGTTGTGTTCCCGAGGAAGTCGGCTATTGACTTGGTTCTTCAGTCACTTCCCAAGTCATATAGTGAGCTCGTTAAAGACTATTATATGACATATCATGACATGACCCTTATTGATCTTTCCTATTTGCTAATTGATGCTGAATCAACAATGATTTGGCACAATGATCAAGCAAACATGATTGGAAGATCTACTTCCCAAGTTGCCATGAATATAGGCAATGACATCGATAGCCCATAAAAGATTCCTTATTCGAAAGGAAAGGAATTGGCTGTGGTCAAAAGCTTTGATCACAAGAGAAAGGCCGGTTCTGGGATTGTCTCATGTGCCAATGCAAAAGAAGCCATTTGTTTCTACTGCTATTTGAAGGGACATTGGAAGCGAAGCTGCCTAGACTACCTGAAAGATCTAAGAGAAGGTTGAATCAAAATGTTTGACTCTACTTCAGGTAAGTCCAGTATCTAACTCTATTAAGTTCCTATTTGGAGATTCTTAATACATGATGTAGTGTAATTAAATTTTGATGTTTTGCAGGATCGAAGAAAAGAAAGGAAGCTTAAAGGAAAAGCAAGTTGATTCTGATCGTGAAAAGATGGATTTCAATCGCATAGTTCGATGATCAGAATTTTGAGTTGTTGCTTAAGAGATTTTTAGATTGCTTAGAAATATGTAATAACTTAGTTTTCCTTCGTAATTACATTATAAGGAAAAGTTTTTCTGTGATTATATAAATAAAGAAAAAAATTATTTTATCTTATTGTATATCTCCTTACAATGACATTTGTGAAAATTGATGTTTATGTATATTCTAACAATATTAAAATGGATTTGATTCTTTCGTTTGTGGTAGTATCTAATTTAACCAAATAAGGAAAGATTCTCATCACCCATGTTTCAATTGGATAAAACTTGGAATCATGCAACTTGTATTGTATGATGAATGAGAATTTTCATCTTTGGGACATTAAGACTAATTCCTTGTCCGCATGTATATGTGAGTCAAGTGAAGGACTAGTGGATCGGGTATACTTGGTTGTGCGCTGGTCAAGTCTATCACAAAGAATGATAAGACTATTTTTCATGATTTAGTAAAGTTAGTAAATTTGGTTATGCTTACAAGATTAAGTATAATTCCAAGTCATTGAAAAGTCTCGATGTATAGAAAAAACGAATAAGAAGAATCAAAGTCGGCAGAAAGATAAAAGTTTCTCCAATCTAAAAAGATAGAAGAGTATTTAAGTATCGTGTTTTATCATCATCTTAATGATTATGAAACCTATATCACAATTTGATCCTCTAAGGATGCCTTAGTGCATTTATTTGGCCAAGAAGAGGAATCGGGAATTGTTGAAATGGTTAAATCAATTAAGATGAACCATACATCGTTCCAAAATCAAATCTTAGAGTCATACTCCAAGATTGTATATTGAGTGACATATCATGAAATGTAGAGTAAAATGTTTTCTACTCTTGTACATTTGAAATTGGTAAGTTGTGATGTCTTGGATAAGACAAAGACCAACTAAGACCAATTGTATGTAGTGTTTGTCTTGATAAGAAATCGCACTGCCTCTTGAATATTTGTTTGTGAAGCAATGTTTCTTGACAAAGAGAAACTTATATGTCAAGAGGTCAGTGGGATTCTTAAAGATCTTGAAAAGTTTTAAGAACTAATCAAGAGTCAAACTATTGCTAATCACTAGCACACGACTTGAGGTTTGCAACCTATCGTGTTGACTTATTCTTGTTTCTGTGCCAATTCCAGTTAAAGTAGAATATGCTTGAGTTCTATGAGTTCTCAACTGTTTGCATAGGGCAAAGCACCTTGATCAGTGAAAGTCATTGATCTGTAAAGGTGATTTGTTCAATAACTTGAAAGACACGGTAGGCCCTTATGCTGCCAAGTGGTAAGAAATTAAGATTAGATAGGTTTAGTCCATATGAGTTTGGATTTGTCACTAACCTTGTCTTAAGAGTATGGTTATGACATATTCACATGGATAGGAACACATACACCTTAAAAATTTAAGTGTCATAAGATTTCCCTCCAATGCAACCTTTAAATTTGGACGAAATATACTTGTTGCCTTATTTAATTGGCTAAATACTATTTCAAGGGATCCATAACACAAAAAGTTAATTCATTGACCAAAAAAGACCGAAATTGATAGGTTAATGTTGCTCCAATATCGTTAACCCTAAATAAACCAGTAAAATCTTCTTTTTTATTACCATAACCATGTTCGTACAATGTATATCTAGTAGATCAAAAGGGTGTTTGAGATTGTTTATTTAAAAAACCGCCCACATGGATCGTTGAAGCTGCAAGATATTCTTTCACTAGCTCTATGAGGGGAAAAATAACTGAGGATTTCCCCAATTCGATTTACGAAAGGTGAAAGCTTATTCTTATTCCATGTACTTCAGGTAGAAGACAACAACATTCTCATGATTTGTTTTAGGGTTCTTCAATATTTGATTGTGAGGATGAAGAGAATAAAATTTATGTGTGGATTTACCAAGGATTTGTCGTGGAATCTTACCTAATAAGTTGAGACACATTGGGGTTTATGTGGACTAAAATAGTAAGCGACATCATTACTTCCATCTCAAAAATGCAACCTTTAAGCTTGGACGGTGAATACACACGTTGTCTTATTTAATGGATCAAATACCGTTTTAGGGGATCCATAATATCAAAAACTTAGTTTGTTGACCAAATAAGACCGGAGCTGATAGTTTATTGTGTTACAATATCATTAATCCTAAATAAAATAATAAAATCTTCTTTTTTATTACCATAACCATGTTCATACAATGTATACCTAGTAGATCAAAAGGGTGTTTGAGATTATTTATTTAAAACAATTTTTAAGTGTATTAATTTATCCAGTGTAAAAATAGAGGTTTAAGACAAAAATATTTGGATTAACTTATAAGTATCAAAAAAATAATAAATTAATATATTGTTTTTTAAGGTTTGACCGGAAAAGGACATTTTAGATATCATCACTTTTTTGTTTCTTTAAAACGTATTATTTAGTTTCTACCTTAATAAGGAGTTTTAATAAGTTAACAACCTATCAAAATATATTTATTATTGGTACCAAAAATGCTTATTATCTAAGCTAATATTCCCTTTAAATAAGTAATCCCAAAAGAACCCCATAACTTAGACTCCATTTCACATCACCAAATCTACTTATCTAGGCAATACTATTCTTCAACTTGGTTAATCAAACAATTGAGGTCTTAGTCCATATTTTACAAGTTTCGTCATGCACATAGTATGATAGTGCAACCAGAAAGACCTTATGTTGATTTCATATGATCAAATGAATCAAGAACTATATATCATTTCCCACATACTTATTCATAATCAAGATAATCCCGATAATACAACAAGAAAAATACACTATATTGTAAGAAATCCTCATATTAATCTCACAATCTCAACATACAATCAATAACATAATCAAGAAAAGGAAACAAACCAACCAAAATAACTTCAAACCTTACGGTTATGCCACAACGGGTGTCTTTCGGTTAGGCTCAAACACAAACTTCACAAGAGATTCTTTGATCGATAAAAGCTCGGGGAACTCTTTTTTCAACTTAGAAGTGTCAAGTTCATTGTTGCTTCTTGGTGCAATTATAACTTTTGCTTGCTCTTCAAGAGTGAAGTTCTTCCATGTGTAGCTTGAATCAATGTACTCTTTATACAACTCCAAGACCTCATTGTGGCTAACACAACCAGGGTTAGTGAAGTTGTAGATACCGGTTAGGTTTCTTTTTGCCATTTCAATGGAGATTGGGAGGAGTTCATCAAGAATGGTCATGGAGTTTGGAATGTCTACAACTTTTTCATATCGACTGATTTTTGTGATGAAGTTTCGGGGGTTTGTAAGATCGGATGAAATCGGCATTCTTACACGCAATGTGCATACATTTTCATAGTTTTTGAGCAATTCCTCTACCTGTGGATCAAACAAATTAGTTTACTTTGGTGTGTAAATTATAATTGGGTGGATTTTTTAAAAGTACAACTGACCTAATATAAGAAGTTGGATAAGTGGCAACATGCATGAAGTGTTTTTCATAAGATTTTTGAAGTACAATGTTGTAACAAAAAGAAATGAAAGAAGGATGTTAAAATACACAACTAAATGAAAGTGTGTTCTTATATCTTGCATTTAACCTTTGTTCATGATCTTAGGTATCCAAACATAGTTTTATTTTGTAAAATTGAAATAAATATGGGAGCTATAAAATGGGAGATGGAAGTAGATTAAACTAAAAAAGTTCACTTTTTGACAAAATGCAAACCAAGATCTTCGATCTAACACGTTTTATGAACAAATTCACACAAAAACGTAATAAAAACACAAAATTGTCAAAAGGTGTATTAAAGTATGAAAAAAGAATAAATCTTCAAAATTGAAGTGATTATGCAGTAAGTCAACTTAGGTTAATACTTTCATTTTGTGGGTCCCAAATTATACTTCTCTATAAAGTAAGAGGTCAAATTGACCATGAAACAAGACACAAAACAAGCTTAAGCTAATGAAAGTTTTTTTTTTCCTTGAAAATGTATATCAAGATCTTAGATCCACCACATTTCTATCAACATATTCACTTATTCACACAAAAACATCATACGAACGCAAAATCTTCAAAGGTGTACACTAAAGTATGAAAAAAAAATGGAATCTTGAAATAAATATTAAATCTTCTTACAATTTATCTTTGTCCTATGGTTTTTGTTTCATGGGACCCATATTATATTATAGGTCTCATTTAAGTAAAAACTAGTGTGGACACATGAAATGAGGCATAAGTGTAAAAGTAAACTAACAAAAGCTCAGATTTTTCTTTATAATGGCTATATAGATCTTATATCCACCATTCTTTTATCAAAAAAATTTAAACAAAAATATCTAAATAACACAAAATCCTCACATGGGTCATTGCTCAAAATCTTCAACATTATACTAATGTTGAATAAATTGAAATCTTGAAGTAAATATGAAGTTTTCTTACACGATCATAGCTTTACCCATTGGTGGGTCCCAAATCATAGCTTTCGTTATGGTAAAAAGTTAGTATGGACCCATGAAATGACACATAAACCATAAATATAATGAAAGCTTGGATCTTTCTTTAAAATGCACATCAAGACCTTAGATCTACCACATTTTCATAAAAAAATTCACACAAAACATATCATAAAAGCACAAAGTTATCACAAGGTTCATTGCAAAACTTTAACATTGTCCTAAAAATGGAATCTTAAAGGGTCCCACATTATAGCTTTCTTTTAGGCAAGAAGATAGTATAGATCTATGAAATGAAAATGTCAAATAGAATGAAAGCTAAATATTTATTTAAAATGTACATCAATATCTTAGATCCACCACATTTTTATCAAGATCTCACCCAACTCTTTAACAAACATTTAAAAAAAAAAAAAAAAAAAAAACGAAGTTTTATTATTTTGAGTCCCAAATATAATACGACCCGTGAAAGGAGGCACAATTTTCTATATGCAAGTGAAAGATTTTAGATTTGTGTTAAAAATTCACATCAAGATCTTTCGATCCACCTCATTTTTCAAGAAATTCACATAAAAATATCACAAAATCATCAAATGGGCAATCGAAATCATCAAGATTCTACCAACATTTGAAAAAAAAAAATGAAATCTTGAAATAATAATACCAAATTTTCTTAGAATATTACCATTGCTTTAGTCTTGGAGTAGTAAGATCCGATGAAATTTGGAGTATCCTCTTCCTTAAACCCGACACCCGACCCGAGTTGATGCTCCGAATCATACTCGAATATACATCCAGTAGCATAGTTGATCAAAATCAACCCCTTTTCACGGCAAACGTCGGCGAGAGTTAGGGTTCCGACGACGTTAGTACGTATGGTCTCCACCTTGTGTGACTCACACCAGTCAACGTTTGGGCGGCCGGTAACTCCGGCAGCGTTGAATACATGGGTAGGATTGACGGCGGTGATGTCAGCGATAAGGGTGTCGCGAGACTCAAGACGGCCGGAGCCGTAGGTGTACTCGATGCCTTGAGCTTCGCAGAGTTTGCCCAATAGACCACCAATCCAACCGGTACGGCCGTAGATCAAGAACTTAAATGGCGTCGCCGGCGTGCCGTTGGATTGGGAAACCATTATGAGGTGGTGAGAGTGAGAGAGAGAGATTTACCGATGGGGTGAATCTGACTCCGGCGAGTGTGTGATTGTTTATAGGAAGAGAGATATTCGCCAGCTGTTTTTATTTGTGTTGTTTACTTGAGATGAGATCTTGACACACTGTCGGTTTGGAGTGAAGTTAGCAAAGTTGAAATCGATAAAATCATTTATATTTATAAAAAAAACAACACGTTCAAAATGTAACATTATGCAATTAATTTAATAATTAACATTATGCAATTAATTTAATATTTATAGTGTTGTGCAGGTCGGAATGATGCGGGTGGATTGAAATCGATATTGAAGTAAGATATTATAACATGAGAAGTAAAAATGGAACACATATTTCAAGAGGTAGCTTGATATTTTGTTGCACTTGAATCAACAACATTCAAACATATCTTTTACAATCAATGAAGAAGTAAAAGCAGGGTCCTACAATTTCATTGAATTTCAATCCTAACAATTCTACTAAGATGTTACATGTCACATCTCTGCCACTATATAATGGCACTGATGTTGGAGGTGGTGATCCGACGGTAGTGGTGGATATTTCAACTTATTTCGATGAATCATTTGTCATATATATATATATATATATATATATATATATATATATATATATATATATATATATATATATATATATATAGATATAGATAGGTTCAAGTTCATTTGAAACCATTTTAATTTTGTGAGGTCGTGAGATTAAATCTAAAAATAATTTTAAAATGCAAGATAAATGGAAAAATCCAAAAATTCTTTTTTTAAATATTATTTTCGGAACTTGAATTAACTAAAGAAAATATAAAAAAAAATTAAAAAAAATCCGTTTTTTTTAAATACGTGAAATATTCTAAATAGAATATATATTACACTGACATATTCTAAAAAAATAATTTTAAAATGCAAAATAAATGGAAAAATCTAAAAATTCTTTTTTTAAATATTATTTTCGGAACATGAATTAACTAAAAAAAAAATAAAAAAAAATGCATCTCACGGTCTCACAAAATATAGGTGGTCTCAAATGAACCTAACCCTATATATATATATATATATATATATATATATATATATATATATATATATATAGTAAATTACTAAAATCGTCCATGTGGTTTGATCAAAATTGCACGTTTGGTCCCTAATTTTTTTTTTTGCACTCGGATCGTCGTTGTGGTTTGATTTTGTTGCGTTTTTCGTCCCTGTGGTTTGATTTTGTTGTATTTTTCGTCCCTTAGGTGGTGGTGGATATTTCAACTTATTTCGATGAATCATGTGTCCTATATATATATATATATATATATATATATATATATATATATATATATATATATATATATATATATATATATATATATATATATATATATATATAGTAAATTACTGAAATCGTCCATGTGGTTTGATCAAAATTGCACGTTTGGTCCCTAATTTTTTTTTTGCACTCAGATCGTCGCTGTGGTTTGATTTTGTTGCGTTTTTCGTCCCTGTGGTTTGATTTTGTTGTATTTTCCGTCCCTTACATACATAAAGTTGGGGACCAAACATGCAATTTTTACTAAACCATAGGGACGAAAACCACAACAAAATCAAACCACAGGGACGATCCGAGTGTAAAAAAAAGTTAGGGACCAAACGTGCAATTTTGATCAAACCACAGGGACGATTTCAGTAATTTACTCATATATATATATATATATATATATATATATATATATATATATATATATATATATATATATATATATATATATATATATATATATATATATATATATATATATATATATATTCAATAAACCATTTAATCGTAAAAAATTCCAACTTTCACTTTTTTCTTCAACAAAACAATGTTATTGAATCTCTAAAAGCTTCTCTTGATTATGTTTTAAATTTGTAAGATGGTTCTAAAACTTAAAACATCAATATATATATATATATATATATATATATATATATATATATATATATATATATATATATATATATAGCATTAACTTGATGAAAAAACAGAGAATATGATGGTGGTCTGTAGATTTATCATATGTATCTGTAGAACACAAAAAATCATCAAAAAAAAACACAAAAGAAGCCAAATAAAGCAATTCTAAAATCAAACTAACCATGACAATCTTTAAGTCATCATCAAAACTCCATAAGACATCTTATGTTAACCCTCACTCCCAAAGCACCTTAGTAGATTTCTCTACAGTAGTTTTCAATTTTTATAAGAAAACTTAGCAAATCTTGAAGGCTATTAATTATATAAAAAATTAATTGCAACTTTTTGTACTAACGATCAACATTTTTTAGAATTAGGTGAAACAATCCTTACTATAGAGATAAACAAATAGAAATATGAGTTGCATTTTGAGGAACATTAGAATTCATGAAAAAAATACTTTTTAAATATGTAAATTTAATAAAAAGATCAAGCACTTACCTTGATCCACCAATCCTAATGAGATCAATATACGTTGTCAGAAACTACATGCTACAAATTTGAGACCGCATGCAGCAAATTGATACCACTTGACCATATAAGAACCTGAAACTGAACGAGAAATTGAGTCGACAACAAATTTTATCAAAATAGTGAAATAAGTTCGATAACTTTTCATAAATAATTGACAGTTTAATGGAATGGTTAGATGTAGAAGAGCATGAAATGGACTTCTCTTTTTCATAACAAATGAATATTTTGCTCTATTTTGGTTATGTTTTACTGTGAACCTGTATTATCAAATATCAAGAATTGATGTTGATATTTTACAACTATAAGAATGTCATAATTTGAAATAGTAGTAGAAGTTTACCTTCTTCTTGTGGTGACACCTTGTTATTTGCAATGCATACTTATTTCAAAAACCCCATCCCTGATTTCACATTTGTGCAGAAGCACATCTGCAATACAAACATTTGGACATATGTTGATTTAACATTTCAAGGCCTATAAAATAGACTCAACAGTAAACAATTTTCATATAAGTATAAAAATATTGCAATAAAGCTTAAAATTAGAATCCATACATGTGACCCTCAAAGTAAAAGTATATTCCAATTTACCTGGAATAACTTTCAATTAAGTCTCTTGTTGGAGAAAATATGTGTACTTACATCTTCCAAACACCTAGAAGCCCAAAAAAACCACTTGTTAATGGTTTGTAGCATCTAGTCAACACCGTGGGGAGAAGGTTTTGTAGTGAAGTGTCTCCGCTTCCCATGGTCTGTTGATTTCATGAATTGCAGCTAAGCTCAGATCGATTGAATATTATTTCAATTTGATCACTAAAATATTATAAACGTCGAATATAACCAAAAAAACATATAACAGTGATTGAAAACATCAAATTGTAACAATAACCAAAATGGAAAAGCAATAGCAAAGTCTTTTCAAGCCATTCAATGCCTTCAACTTCATAAACAATAGATAATCCTAGATTTTGTACCTTTTTTTATTGCTTCTTCTTCTGTTCTAGATGATTGTACACGTAAAACACATCCAAAAATTTCCTCTCCAAATTTGCATGGATGTGGTGACATCACTGATTATTGTTGCCTCAATGTAAAATCCGCTTTTTAAATGCTGAAATATTTATATAATATGTAAGTTTCGAATTTAAAAATTAATTTCAGATGACAATAGAAAGTCTTAAGTTTTACCTCGGGACGTTTTCCTCCAAATGAATTGGTTGCACATTCACTTTTGGCAGTGTCAACAAATTTTAATCTTTTTGTAACAAATATTGAGAAATTCTTATTTGGATAATTTATTATTATTATTATTATTATTATTATTATTATTTTATATATATATATATATATATATATATATATATATATATATATATATATATATATATATTTCTACATGTGCATCACTAACAACAGGTCCAAGCCTACAACCTTCTTCTAATGGATATGAAATCTTGATATTTTTAGCCCATTTCACAAGCTTCTCTAAAAACTCCTTAGCAATACTTTCCTGAAACATGAATATAATTATATAGTTAATTAAATGGTAATTATAATTTGAATAATCGTTAATTACTACAGACTTACATGCACTATGTGACAACCCTATATTTTTCCAAAGCAATGTAACACTCAAAAGTCTAATACAATGAAACTATTTGGAATCAACGGAATTAACCTCAAAAATAAAATGTTCAAAATCTAACGTTGGGATGCATCAAATGATAGATATCGTGCCAAGGTTTCCAAAAACATAAAGAACATTCAAAACTGAGTTATAATGAAAAGATTTTGACTACTCAAATATTCACGACACACCCGGTAAGACATTATTAAACGTAAAATGAGAAAATTCAATAAAATGCATTTTAGCCTTAAGTATCTAAACAAAAGTCGTAGATTACGTTAAACGGTGAACATGCATAAAAAGAACGCCCAAATTGGACCTCGTATGAAGAAGTTACGAATTTTCAAAGTTTCGTAACAGTAGTAAAGAGCTAAAAACTCGAATTGAAGATCAAACGATATTTAGCTAACGCAACCTAAATGAAAGTTGAAGGTCTCCACAATAGGAGTAAGATAATAAAAAGACAAATGAAAACAGATGTCGGATAAGGAAGTCATGCATTTTTAACGGACTTTAGCAGTCCTGGCCTATTAAAAACATAGCATTAAAAATAAATTCAAAACTAGCCGACGGAGTCTAAATGAACGTCGTAGAGCGTAATCTCACCTACGCGTAGATATAAAGAATGCGAAAAACGGAGCCCGTACGCGAAAGTTACGAAATTTAGAAAATTAAAGCTGGGATTACGCCCAACGTACTTCAAGAGTATGCCCAGCGTACTCAGGTGCAGGGTCGAGTCCCATCGGCTGCAAGCTCTACGTCTAGCTAGACCCGAGTTGTAAGCCATGACGCAAAGTTACGCCCAGCGTAACTGAAGTACGCCCAGCGTACTCCGGTGGTACGCCCAGTGTACTCGCGCCCTCAACCCTATAAATAGAAAGCATGGACTCTGGATTTTTGGCACCTTTTCTCAAACCCTCACTCACTCTCACACACTTGTAAGCACCAGAGGCCATCCCGACACCCTCGGTTCCACGCTCGAGCCCCCGACAAAGGTTCTACGCTACCGAGATCCCCGAGAAGCTCGAAGATGCAACTTTCCGCAGTCGAAGTTCTGCCCGACTTTAGCCCCACACTCTTCAAACCGAACAAGTGAGTTCATACCCCTACTTTTCAAGTCTTTTCATGTTTTAGGGGGGACTACAAGTACAATACAAGAAAACGTATCGTTATAAATACAACATCTATCCTACTTTACGTATAAGGTTTAGTATTTTACCAAGTTATTTTCATCAAATGGAACATACTTTCTGAAAAACTATAATGGGTATAGTTTGCGAGTTATTCATACATTCTTACGTATACATATTGAAAAACGAAATGCTTTCATCTAAAGTAAAACAAAGACTTTCTTATCATGAATCTGTTTATACTAAGTGATGTGAGATATTCAACTTCAACGTACTTTCTAGTATGCATTTCAAGTCATGTATTATAAACCATAATCTATTGGAGGGAGAGCGTGATACTTGTGTATGGATCTATACGGGATTGACAACCCTGCACCTAAACTGTTAGCTACAGTTAGACCAGCAGGTCTGGGGTGAAAAATGTCATAACACTACAACACCTGAAGAATGTTGTTATAGGCATTCTGTGTTGATAGTATGGTTATAAAACTCACACAAATGAATAAAAAGAAACTTGATTTACGAGACTCATAAATGCATTTAGTATTTAATTTATTTTGAGCACAAGATTTATCTTTATCATTTAAGTACGAAAGATACTAATGCCCTCCAACTTTGGGAACTTTTCAAAACTATATGTGGAAAATATTGGATTTCCTGGAAACTACATTCATTTACTTTCTTCCAAAATGACATACTTTTCAATACAAAAACTCTTATGAACTCACAAACTTTATTGTTAACACTTTTTCGAAACCACTTGTATTTCTCAGGGAATCGGTAATACATGTAACGACCAGCTTTTGAAGAAGGAACGCTATGACATTTATTATCAAACATTTTAAACCATCTTATTGTAATATTCTTTTGGAAGCACGTATAATGCAACAATGAACGTTTTTATTATATATATGATGGTTGTGTTACTTTCTTTACGATATTCAATTGTTATGGTACTACGTGAAGTCATCCACCCCCGAATGTTTCCGCCATTCTGGTTTGGGGGTGTGACACACTATGAGTCGAAAGTTGCCCAGCTGAATTGTCCATTTGTCCAAAAGCAACCAAACAGTGTCCACTCAACAACTGTTTCAACAAAAAAACCAAAAACTTATTATAAATCATATATATATATATATATATATATATATATATATATATATATATATTAAAAAATTACCTTTATCAATATCAACGTCATCAAACACAACTATTGGACTCTTTCCACCAAGCTCAAGTGTAACAGGCTGCCAACAAAAAAAAAGCACAAGGATTATCTATATAAGCCCTGTTAATTTTTCCTTTCTAAAACAAAATTTGATTTACTTTTTTTTTTTGTTATTGATAGGAGTGGATTACCTTAACATTTTGAGCTGTTGCAATCATAATCTTGCTTTATGTCGCACTGCTTCCAGTAAATGCAATCTATTTTAAGAAGAAAGGTGAGTTTGGATTTATAAGAAAGGTGAAGGGTAGAGTATAAAATGCAATGGGAATATGGGATTTGGACCTTATCAACATCAGGGTGAGAAGCCAAAGGGGCACCTGCTTCGGGACCTAATCTAGTTGTGATATTGTGAATACCAGGAGGGAGATCTACCTCCTTACATATTTCACCTAATTCTAGCCAAGTCCTAGAATTGAATACATGAATGGAATGGAATACAGAAAAATTAAAGACAGAGTGGAAGAAGTGGTTGAATCGGAGGAAGACAACAATTTAGGGGGTGTTTGGATTAGATTTTTAGCTTATTGCTTATAGCTTATTTGTGGTGGGAATAAGCAATAAGCAATAAGCATGGGGAGGAATGCTTATTAAAATTAGCTTATTTAGCCTAATAAGCTGGATTTTATCCAAACACTTAAATTAGCTTATTGTGAGAATAAGCAATAAGCACCTCTTTTTTTCCTATCCAAACACCCCCTTAGGTTTTTTTTCCTGTGTAATCTGGAATGGGAAATCCAAGGCCAAAGGTCACCCCTGTACTCTCCGGCGACCAGCACCACCGCTGCAGCTACCATCGATGTGATTAGTCGGTCGCTCATATCAAGAACCGTGAGTAGCTGTAGAAGAGATGGTGGAAGAAGGAACGGTGGGAGGAGAAAGGTAAGAATCGCATTGAATCGATGTAGAAGAAAAAATAAGCGGTGAGAATTGAAAGGATGAAGGAGAAAAAAGCGGTGGGAAGCTATAATGTCTGATTAAACAATGTTGCTTCCTAAACCTGCTGATGAAGCCAAAGATTAGAGCCGACATCTCTGACTGGACGCCACCGCTACCCTCTTCCATGGTGACCACCATCTCCATCGTTAGATAGATACAGACACAGAAAAAAATAGATAAGTGGTAGGTAACGCGGTGTTGGTGATACTAATCCCATTGAAATCGGGTTACAGTGACGATGGAGAAAACCCACCAGAACATAAATGGGGATAGAGTGATGAAGCGCTGGCGATGATATGTATGAGTACATAAAGAATTGATGGGCGGTGGAGAAGGATCTGGACGAAGGATGAAGATGCAGATGAAGCGGTCTACCGTTGATGAAACCAATGCGGTAGAATAACATAACACGTGTGTGGAACTGACTATAGGGGTAAATTGTATCTTTACAAAAGAAGTGGGCTAATTCTGTCAAATTGTTAGGAACTTCACTGTTCCTAACTTTCATTTCTTTTATATATATACTAGGTGTGAGACTCGTGTGATACACAGATTGATTAAAAAAAATATCAAGTTGTAATCAGTTCTGGTAGGATTCGTTTACAACATAACAAAAATTAAAGAAATAAGTTAATAAGATGTTAAATATAATATATTATAACAATATTTATCATATTTCAATGAGATAAATTAAAGAAATAAGTTAATAAGATGTTAAAGATAATATATCATAACAAAAATTAGATTTTTTGTATAGAATTCATCGTTGAGAGAAGAAATAACATATAAAAAGGGAGATGTAGTGACTATAGTTACCAAAAATACCCGTTAATTTTGTTCCTAATTTAATTTTTTTTTTGAACCGGCAAATCTAATCTACTCCTAAACTAACAATACCTATTCCATCTATGTCAACGACGAGACTTGAACCATCGACCTCAAAGAGAAAGAACACCACCTGATACCACTGGACTACAAGCCCTTTGATTATTCCTATTTTAATGACATTAAAACATGAGGAATTTTAATTTTAGAAAGTGATTATTAAAATTAATATCCATTTAATACCATACATGAAATTTAATAAAATCTAAACACCATAAAATCACATGTGGATATAATTTAACTTAAAATTACCAAAAAATGTTATGTGACAAAATGCATGAGAAGATGACAAATTGCAAAAATTATCTTCATCTATTAGAGTATATATATATATATATATATATATATATATATATATATATATATATATATATATATATATATATATATATATATATATATATATATATATATATTAGTAATAGAATAATCGATTGTTATAATCTTTTTAGCTGTTATTATTATATGACACCTTTGAAAATTATTAGGTGGTCAAAGAATTAGTTGTAATAAAAAAAATTGAAAACCAGCATTTATAAATATTGTATTATCTGAAATGGTTATCATCAATAATCAATTGTTTGATCTTTCTTGATAAAGTTTTAATTATTTAGATTATCAATAGATAAAATAAAAAAAAATGAATTTATACATTATTAAATTATGCTAAACTCATAATTTCCACGATTAAAAAGAAATATGTTATTGATAATTTAAAATGGTAATGAAAAATCAACAATTTAAAAATTCTATTAAATTATAAAGATATAAATGATTAGTTAAAATTAATATATACATAATTTGAATATCCGATATACGTTTTATATATGTAGACATTTAATAAAATTATGATTTTAAACAATGCAATCTAAATTTGAATATGATGTAAAAAAACTCGATAAATCATGAAAATGATATTGTTATACGAAAAATGAAATATAACACTAGTGTAATAAACATATATAAACACAACACAATAAATTATAAATTAAAATATGTGCTATATTTATATATCAACTATTTAACATGTTTTTTAATCAACCTATATAAAAGTAATTCTTTACAAATTTATCATTAATGATTACGATATTTATAATTAAAAAATAACATTTAGACTGAATATGCTATCATTGATCATAAATTGACACATAATTACTTTTATACATATTGAATAAAAGACATTAAATATTAGATAATGAAGATTGTGGAATTAGACTGCCCTCCAGAGAAATCACATAACAAAGCACTTGCAGAAAAACCAATAAATAATAATTAAAATGAAAAAAAAAATCAACTGCAATTACATATGAGATATCCTTGCACTTACTCGTCTACCTTGTTTTCCCACAGGCACCTGCAAGTCCCCCTTCTTTGTCAAATATCTATGATAAGCTTCAATAAATACGAATAGAAAATTTATAGAACTAAAAAAATACGATACGTTTGTTTATATTAAATATAATATAAAAATAAGTAATATAACTTGTATGTTTTTTTTTTTTCCTGAAATGAAGCCCATTTACCCCTCCGGGTATTGCATGTGCAATCTAGAGACACAAAGCTAACCTTTTGGTAATAGGCTCAATAAAATAGTATCGATTTTTATAATCGGTTCAACTAAAACCGAACCGCGGGTTTCATATGGGTTTTAAAAAAATTGAAAACCGATTTTTTTTCTAGCTTTTTAAAATGAAGAAAACCGGTTGTTTAACAAAATTTCGTTTCACCTGAAAAAACTGAACCGATTATAACATAAACCAATTTTTCTATAACCAAGTTTTCAAATAAATTGTTTTTATTGTATTATAGCATTACCCTTTGAAAGAACAATATTTGAATGAGAAAAAATAATAATTAAAAAGAAATATATTTTTTTTTCTAATTAAAGTATTGCACTTTGAAAGTACAATGTTATAATTGGGTGGATGTTTTCAAAATAAACCCAATGATGGTGTTGTACTTTCAAAGTACAATGCTTTAATGAAAAAAAAAACTAAAATAGTAGGACAAATCCTTCTATTAATTCAATGCAGCGAATATTTAACGTAACTCTAGCATAGTGATCGGATGGTTACGAAGAGTTGGTCTATCAGTTGATCTCATTTTCCACCGGTTGATCGAAGGGTCTCATAGATCCACCGAAATGTGTTGTTCGTTCGTTGGAAAATAGAATAAAAATCATAAATTTAACAGAGTATGCAGAGTATGTATGTTAGAAATAAATCATTAAAATGTTTAAAAAATAGTGTACTTAAAATGTTTAAAAAATAGTGGATGTTGAATATATATATATATATATATATATATATATATATATATATATATATATATATATATATATATATATATATATATATATATAAAGTAGAATTCTTTTTTGCAAAGGGCCTATGAGGAAGGGGTAAGAATTTATAGGCAATGCTAAAATATTTAATATGACTTAAAGCAAATATCATTCTATATGTAAGACTTGAATATACCTATCAGTGTCACATATCAAAATTAAACCCATATTACCCTAAAAACACTAATTTTAATTTTATAGTCACACACAAAGACATATAACATTGTAGTTTAAAAGTGATACTTAAATAAGAAAAAATTAATAAGGAATATACTTACTTTTTTCCTAGTTAAAATATTATACTTTAAAAGTACAATGCTATATTTAGGTAGATGTTCTCAAAGTATACCCAATTATATCATTGTAATTTGTAGGTGTGACGATTTAAGAAAAAAACTAAAAAAATAGTAAAAAAACTACAACAATTAGACAATATTTTAAAGTAGTCACTGAAATTGAGTATCATTCTCCTTTATTCCCAATATGAAAATATACAACTATATATAAAAATACACCGAAGGCCAAGTAGGCGGAGACTAGCAAATACACAACACTAAAATACAAATACATTGGCTAAGATATTCGTTAACATCCCCCCACAGTTTGAACGGTAGTAGGAAAGACATTTAAACTGAATCGAAAATTGTAAAAGAGTATGGACGGAAGACCCTTAGTGAAGATATATGTGTATTGTGATGAAGAAGGAACGTGAAGAACCCTAATATCACCGGTTGCAACTTTATCTCTATTAAAATGAATATCAATCTCGAAGCGTTTTGTGTGTTGATGTTGGAATGGTTTTGAAGACATATATACGATGCTGATGTTATCACCATACACAATAGTGGCCTTGGATGGGGGACAATGGAGCTCTCTAAGGAGGTTACATATTTATGAAGTCTGTGCAACAACATTCGTGACTCCTTTGTATATGCCTAAGCGTTGGATCAAGATATGACACCTTGTTGTTTGGATGACCAAGAAACAAGATTATTGTTGGATTAGTGTCTAAGTCCATAACTATATTTGGTATGTACTTGACTCGATTGCAGCATGGTCCTTTTGAGTTGCCTTCACCAAAGCAACTTGACTGGATGAATAATAGAGAAAGAGGTTATTATGGTTTATTAATATATTATATAAATAATATATTAAAAGAGAAATCATATTGGTTAATTAATATTGGTCAAGAATTAATTAGGAAATTAATTTTGTGGTCAAAAGATATTAATTGAACCTAGGAGACTAGAATTGTAGTTATAAGATAATTGGATTTTGGGCTGAGGATCCATAAGGAAGAAGTGGACGAAATTAAAGGAGGGAAACCCACCTTGAAATCGTCCAAGGCCTTGTTCTGGAAGGTTCCTTTAGATTGCTTAAGGCCTAAGCTATCCAATTAGGATTTTGACTGAAACACTAGCAGCTCAACTATCTATAGGGACCCTAGGCATCATATTTTTGGCTACCCTAATCCTAGAAGGATTGCTAAAGCTGAAAATCACCTCCCTCCTCTCTCTCTTACATTCTTCCAATTGATTTGGTGTTTATGATCGATTAGAGGTGTAACATCCAGAATAAAAAGGTATGTCATGAACCCCCTTAAAGTTATTGTTGCATTTTGATCCCTTAGTACGCTGGGCGTACTTAGGAGTATGCTTAGCGTAGTAGGGCCTTTTATGGTCGCGGGTGTTTGGAGGTACGCTGGGCGTACGTGCCAGGGACCAGAAAACCCTAATAGCAGACTTGAGGCCTATATAAACGACTTTAAGCCCTTGGGACTAAACCCTGGAGAGCCTCCACTATCCTTGAACGTCATTTAACTGCTGGAAGCTTTGAGGAACCATTTGTGAGCTCTTAAGGTGTGCTTTTGTGATCTCTAGTGTCCATTTCAAAGAGAGGAGTTGGTCAAGCAAGCTTGGATCAAGAGGGAGCTTCAAGATCTTGCATCATTATCATATTTCAGAGATTTTAGAGGTAAAAAACTTGCACCTTTCCTTTTTGCTCTTTAGTTTTAGCTAGGGTTTTTGTAGTTGGTTCTCTTGATGGATTTTGGGCCTCATTTGTTGGCTAGAACGTCCCCATTCGTTAATAAGGTCAGATCTGGGGTCCTTAAACAATTTGAGGGTATAAAAATAGGATCTTGGTGGAAGTATTAACCTTGTGCATGAATGAGAGGCTTGGGAAAGGTCTTAATGATGACTTTGGGGGCTTAATGGACATGCAAAGGCATAAAGTTAGCAACCTTATGCCCTAGGAGGTATTAACGGACTCAGATCTAGATTTTGGTCGTAAAAGAATGAAGTAATAAGAACTTAATGGAGAAAGTGCTTAACTGAGACTTACACCGAGCGTACTCCAAGTACGCTACGCGTAACCCTTGAAGCCCGGTACGCTGCGCGTACCTGGAGCGTATGTTGGGCGTACGCGGGACAGTTTGGGTCGATCTTATTTTGGGCTCTCAAACTTTTGGGCCTCTTTTGGGTTTTGGGCCTGTTTGGATTCTAAGGGTAAAGCCTTTCATCAATGACTTATTAAGTGAGCCTTTTGGGCCAAGGGGCCCCATTAAGGACATTGGACTTAAATCTTGGCCCCATTTGCAATGTAAGGGTGATTGGGCCTTTGGGGTTAGGGTTTAAAGGTTGGGCCTTCCCTTGGGATAATTTATGGACCAATCATTGATGATATTATTATTGTTATTATCCAGTTTGGGAGGTTTCAGGTCATTGAGAGTGCAATATTCATATTCTTCGGGTAAAGGTGAGTCTTCTCACCATACCCATGGGTCTACGACACCAAGGTCGACCCATTATGTGTTATGATATATGTAATTACTCTGCACCTTGTTATGTATTATGATTGTATTTTTGCATGAAGACCTCGGGGGGAGCCCGTGGCCTTGGGTGTAAGACCATGAAAGGTAGCCCATGGCAGTCCAAGTAAAGAGCATGTGGGGTTGCCCATGACCTTGGGTGTAAGACCATGTGGGGTAGCTCATGGCAGTCCAAGTAAAGACCATGCGGGGTAGCCCATGACATTCTTGCTAATTCTTTGTATACGTGACCTATATGACTTGTACTTGTGTTTACGTATGTGTGGTGTGGTATGCTCTAGGGAACTCACTAATCATTTCGCTTACAGGTTGTTGATTTGTTTCAGGTACATCGAAGCCGAAAGGCAAGGCCAAGGCTTGATGGCGTGACGTTCACTCTATCTATCTATATCTTTGTTCCCCGATATGTTGGGCACCCACTCTGATATTTTATATATAATGTAAAAGACAATGTTTTTAACTAAACGTGTGCTTTATGGATTTCATGACATTATATTATTTAAATTAAATGAAATTTTTCGTCGTAACATCAGGCTGTTACAAGAGGTATTACATTTCTGATACTAAGCTCTCAAAATCAAGGATCTTCATACTAAAATTGAAGCTAATCATCTAGACTTGGTTTAGTTATTAATTTCAAATTTTGTTTGCTATATTAGGGTTCATAAGCTTTGGATCATTTGCATGTACAATTAGAGAAACCTAGATCCAAAGCTTTAAGGTTTGCATGTGCACCATAGGATTGATGTAATGCTCAAAACTCATTAATGGTATCAAAGCCTAGGCTATTTTATATTGTATTTGATGCATTGTTTGATCATTCACTGCTTGTAATATCGAATTTTCTGCACTCTGACAGCTGAACTCGTTGAGTCACCTGATGAACTCGACGAGTCCAGTTAGTAACTCGGTGAGTTGGAGAGTCAGAGAGCAGATCTTTCGGGATTTTGACCTATTTTTTATTGGGATAATTACCAAAAATGTTTTTGATTGATAAAATCTGATTTTTATTAGATATATATGATTATCCTTATCAAAATAGAAGATAATTGTCAATTAATAAGATAATTATTGCCTTTTATGATAATTGGAATTATTTGAATTATATGATTGAATTATCTTGCCATGAAATTGAATTAGATCAAATTTTGATAATCACTAATTAATTGTTTAATTAAATTATTTGTAATTTGATCTAGAAAGTTTGGAAAAGTTTCAAAACCCTCAAGTTTTGGAATTTAAATTTTTGATTAAAAGTTTAATTTTGAAATATTTAAATTCTAAACCCTAGAATTTTACAAGTTTAAAATTCAACCCGTATACTATTATAGTATTACAAGATTAATAATATATATATGTATAAGATTAAGTTAGTCTTACCGTTAGTAGGCCTCATTCATGAAACTGATCTATAAGGGGGGTATAAAGTTGTTGCCTATAAAATGGCAGTTTACTGGGTATCCAGTCTCACCCACCGCTTCCTTGATTGGTGGAGGGTCGTTAACCGAACGGGTATGATAAAGCAACTAATTCCTCATTAAAAGTATAATGATAAAGTAACTAAATGCTTTTATAAAATTCCCAATACTTTAGGAAAAATGTGAAAATGATGCTATTCATGAAATTACACTTTGCACCCTTACCAAGTCGTTAGGGGAGTGTGCGTGGATAACCGACACAATAATTTGAGACTAGCAAAGGTGGCAAAGGGTAGCTTGATGTTTATCATAGATCAATGGAGCGTGTGTGGTTAACCGGCACATTGATTAGGTGATTTGTAACATCGAGCGTACGAAGTACATTTGCATGGTTATTTACACCTTGTTTGTGATCCTTGGTATCCCAGTCACAATCTTGAAGGGCATATCGAGATTTAAACGTGCCATTAAATGTTCAATGAATCTCAAAAGAATCTAGTAATTTCAATTCATTTAAAACTTAAAACTCTTTTCATTTTTTGATGGTGGAAATTAGTGAATCATCATTCACTTACCTTTAAATTATTTGCATTATAGATTACAACATCCCTTTGGGTCCTAGCCCTAATTTCTTATTTGGGTGTTTAATTGGGGATTCTTATCTAATCAAAGTTTCTCTCTTTTTCTATTAAGATGTCTAATTCAAAGAACAACGCTTCTAGCTCAACCCTCGCTAGCTCATTCTCACTCATGAATTTGTGTGGGAGGGTGATTTTTTACGGGACCAATTTCAATGATTGGATTCGAAATATCCGCATGGTCACCTGCTATAAGGAAAAGGAGTATGTTCTCGATAAGGAGCTAAAGGAGGTGACACCAACACTGCTACTCCCGAAGAGATTGTTGCGTTTGAAGCTCATGAGCAAGATGCTACGAAAGTTCATTGCATCATGCTCGCGACAATGACTGCTGAGCTCCAGAAGTCCTACGAGGACTACTATCCCTACGAGATGAATCAAGATTTGATGGATAGGTACCATCAAAGCGCAAGGTAGGAAAGGTACGAGTTTATAGCTTCGATGATCACTACCAAAATGAAGGATGGAGAGCCCATCACGACCCACCTGCAGAAAACGTAGAGGTATGTGGACTGCTTGCTGAAGTTAAATGTTAACTTCAATGAGGAGCTGGTCATATATATCATTCTACACTCCTCACCTCCTTGTTACAACCAATTCCGCATGACCTACCGCACGAACAAGGAGGAGGTCACTCTAAGCAAGCTTCAAGGCATGCTAAGGACTGCTGAGAGTAGTCTGAAAGACAAATCTGCTGCATCAACTCCTCCTGCTATCGCCCTCGTCTTGGCTATTGGGCAAAGGAGGGGTAAGAAGAGGAAGGCTCCTTCTAAGAGCCACCATAAGGGAAAGTCACATGATAGTACCTCTTCAAGTGGAACCAAGTCTGGTCCCACTACACCCTTCTCCAACCTTAAGGATGCAGAGTGCTACTACTTCCATGAGAAAGAGCATTGGAAACGAAGCTGCCTGAAGTACTTGCAAGATATCAAGGATAGGAAGATAAAGTCGTCCTTCTTAGGTATTTATACTATTCATTCTAACAACTCAACGCATGCTATGTCTTGGGTCCTTGATACATGATATGGTTTTCACATTTTTTCTGATTTGCAGGGCCTAAGAAGAAGTAGGGATGTGGAGCATGGGAATATAAACTTGATCATGGGGAATAGGAAAGTGTCGCCTGTCACCAAGATTGGAGTTTACTCTTTAGTGCTTAGTGGTGGGTTCGGTTTAGATTTGAATAATTGTTGTTACTCGTCAGAAATGACATGAAACATTATTTATTTTCATGGTTTATATAAATAAGGTTTTAGATTTTCATTTGATAATGAAAATGGTTCTATTAATGCTTTCTTTAATGGTTCTTTCTATTTTGAAGCATTGCCTTGTAATGGAATATATGAAACTATTATGGTTGCAGACAACTTAGGAAATGATGAGTTGCATATCGATTCTTCTAATAGTTTGAATAAGGCATGCTTGTGGAATCTGTCACACCCCCAAACCAAGGATGGCGGAAACGTCCGGCGGTGGAGGACTTCATGTATAGTATCATAACCACAATTTCAATAGTAATTTAAGCAAACACAACCAACATATATATAATTGAAAAAGTTACATCACTCTTATGAATTACATGTTTCAAAATCAATTACAATATGTTGACAAAATATGAAAAGTTTGACGCCTTAACGTCCCATCCTCAAAAGCACTTGATTACCTGTTTAGTGATTTCCTGAGAATACAAGTTGTTTGAAAAGTGTCAACACAAAGGTTGGCGAGTTCATAAGTTTTTACTATAAAATTTAATAGAAGTCTTTCTCATGTAAATGTCGCGTTTGTTTTAGAAAAATCCGATATTTTCCTTAAAATCCGTATAATGTAGCCTTATGACCAAAGACCAAAATGTATAAGAAATCATTCTTACTTAGTAGAAATGTCATGAGTTTGAATTGATATAAAAAGTGAATTTAAATCAACCTAAAACCTACTTAGGTTTTATGAAATCCCGTAAACTTTATGAATTGTTATCTCCCTATGTGAGTCGCTATAATCATACTATGACTATGTGAACCTGCCACGACGTTTCTCATGCGTCGCGAAAATAAAATGACATTTGTCACCCGTAGATCTGCAGGTCCCACTGTAGCTAGCAGCAAGGTGTGGAGTGTCAAACCAAATATAGATCTATATACAAGTATCACGTTCTCCCTCCAGGAGACTCTGATTATAACTACCAGGAATTATATTCCGCACTCGGACGTACGGAAAGAGAGAATGTCTCACAATTTAGGGTAACAAGTTTACGTATAATGTGTGTGAGTGTAACCTTTTTCTATATGAATGTACTCTTTTAGTACGAGTGTGTTATGCAATATATCATAAACTATACCTATTATAGTTTATCTAAAACGATTGTAATATGTAAGAACTCATTTATGGAAATGTATTAGTGTTATGAATTTATTAAACTATACTTTTTATAATTTAATATACGTGTTCTAAAATGAATGAATAATATTTATTATGAATGACTTAGTTTTAGTTCATGATGATAAACTAACAAAGAAACACATTTAATAATTAGAACTTATGATTATATACTTTGCTCAACATAATACAAAGTGTTATGATATTTAAATGCTGTTGGCTAACTTTAGCCATTCTGCACTGTTTTGGAAAAATCATAGAAAAATCATACGAAGTTTAAAAATAGATTCATAAATTCTGAGAGTTCAAAAAATGTGTCTAGTTTACTCGTAATTTTTATCACGATTTTTAATGACCTCCAACTTGGGTGAAAAAGTCCATAATCACAGACTGGTCCGGATTGTTGTTTGAAATGATAGGTAGTTTTGTAAAAATCACCATAAATTGTAGAAAAATCGTATGGATATGTGTAAGTAGTCATTTTAAAGCTAAGAACTTGAAATATTTTGCACCTTGTACAGTTTTGAAAACAAAAATGTTTAAGATGCCCAAAACAGTCTGTGAATGGAGTTGAACTTTTCTGATGAAGGCTGTTAGAAAAGTTTAGTTATGTTCTTGGTGTTTTAACTTGTATTCCCCCCCTAAAAACTTGAGAAAACATGAAAATATAGGGGTATGAACTCACCTTAAGTGATTTCAGTAGATGATTGTTGAAGAATGGAAGTGTTTAACTCAAGAACACTTGGAGATGCCTTGAAGATTTTCGAGAATCTACCATCATAGTTATGGAGTTTGTGTAAGAAATCAATGATTTGAGTAGAATGAAGTGAAATAATCATAAGGAGGATGAATTATACTTACTAAGAGTGGAAGAACACTTGAAAATCAGCCTTGAATCTCGAATTTGGTGGAGAAAAAGTTTGAGAGAAAAGTGGTGTTTGATACTTAGTGAAAGGAGAGCAAATGAGAGAAATGAGGAGAGAGGATGTTTGTTCCATCTCTAAAAACGTGGGAATGAGTGGAAATTGAGTGTAAGGGACTTTGAAGTGACCTAGGTAAGGTGGGGAGGTGTAGCTGGTCATAGAGTGGGTGTGGGAGTGGTTGCTTGTGTCATAAGGTAAAGCAAAGTCAACACTCCACCTCTTTGTACTTTACCCACTAACTTTTATTATTTAAATAAAGATTTTCATGAAAATATGATTAAATTGTGAATATTTAGGGTTCATTATGTTAAAGTATAATTTTGGGTGAAAATCACGCGTTAAAATAATTAAAAAAGGGTCTTAAATGCAAAACTACGCGAAAACCGGGAAGAAAAGCATTCCCAGCGAGACCTCTCGGTCCCTAGGCCGAGGTTCGGTCCTTGCTGGGGACTGTAGCCGGAAATGAAGGGAGGCGAGGAAGCGAGAGGGGCAAGGAAGCGAAGGGTGCGAACCGAAAGTGAGAGGCGAAGGCGAGAGGTTCGGTCCGGAGATAAGAGGCGAAACTATCAGACCCGAAATGAGCCGAATGAACAGTGAATGAACAGTACCTTCGGGTTCGGGTGGTGCGCGAGGTTCGGTTCCTCCTGGGCTCGGGTTCGGTTCCTCGTGGGCTCGGGTTCGGTTCCACCTGCTCTCGGGTTCGGTTCCTCCTTGCTCTCGGTCCCTAAGAGGCTTCGGCTCTTATAAGGGGGTTTCGGTTCCTAAGGTCCATTTTTCTCGTTTTACCCCGTTTTAAGCCGTTTTTGACCTGGTTAAGGGTCGGGATGGCCCGAAAGACTATAAAAAGTCCAAGGAACTTTTGAGAGAGATTTGGGAGAGATTTCACACACTTGGAGAGATTTCTCATACAAAGAGATATTTGGGAGAGATTTCACATACTTGGAGAGATTTCTCATACGAAGAGATATTTGGGAGAGATTTGACATTATTAGAGAGATTTGGGAGAGATTTGACATTCTTAGAGAGATTTGACATTCTTAGAGAGATTTGGGAGAGATTCTTGATGAGAAGAGATAGAGTGAAAACGATTGAGAGAGGTTTCGTGTGTGACCAATGTGAGTGTCCGGCTTCGCAATGCAAGGTCCGTAAACCCTGTTAAGCCTTGTTTAAGGATCTTACAAACTCCCGATGAGTATGCAACATTGTTTTATCAGTTCAATTCATTGATTAGCACTAAGGCTCAGGAAGTTTTGACACAAGGGCTTTTCCCAAGTGATGTTTTCCCATTAACATAACAAGTTATACAGTATGTACATAACACAAACCCTAATACACAAGGTTTAATCGAGTTGACCAGTTGACTTGATGACTTGACTTGACTCAAGATTGACGATTGTCACAGAATTGTCGTCTTGGACATGTCAACAAGAAGCGTATAGTCCAACTCCAAAAGGATGGAGTGTTGGAGTCATTCGACCTTAAGGACGATGACATGTGCGAGTCTTGCTTACTTGGAAAGATGACCAGGTCACCCTTCATTGGTACTTGTGAAAAGGGTGAGGTTTTATTGGATCTCATACACATCGATGTGTGTGGGACCTTTAGATCCACCACAAGGGATGCAAGCCGCTTCTATGTGACTTCCACTGATGACTATAGTAGATATGAGTATATCTACTTAATGAAGCACATATCAGAAACCTTTGAAAAGTTTAAACAGTTTAAGCAAGAAGTGGAGAATCAGTTGGGCAGGAAAATCAAGATGATTTGATTCGATCGAGGTGGTGAATACCTTAGCCTTGAATTCCACGATTACCTCAAGGAATGTGGAATTGTTTCGCAATTGACGCTGCCTAGGACACCATGGTTGAATGGTGTGGCTAATAGGCACAATCGAACTTTGTTAGACATGGTTCGTTCCATGATGAGTTGTGCTTCATTACCTATCTCATTTTGGAGGTATGCCTTAGAGACTGCCGCCCATATCCTTAACCTAGACCCTACAAAGAAGGTTGCCAAAACACCTCATGAGATGTGGACAGGGAAAGCTCCCTCGTTGGCATATATGAAGGTTTGTGGTTGCGAGGCTTTTGTAAGAAGAGAGACTCACGACAAGCTCTAACCTCGTAGTGAGCGGTGTATTTTCATCGGCAATCCGCAAAAGTCCTTTGACAATCTCTTCTATAGACCAAGTGACAATGTTGTCTTCGTTGCGAGGAGAGGAGTTTTCCTAGAGTGAGAACTCATAAGCCAAGAGGACAGTAGGAGGCAAATTGATCTTGAAGAGCTTCAAAAGTCAAGCGATGAAGGAACCTCTAATGTTGGCATTCAACCCAAGGAGGAAACTCCTGTTGAATCGATTGACGAGTCCGTACCTCTTAGACGTTCCAGTAGAGTTAGTGTTCCACCCGCGTTTTATGGTTTTCATATTACCACGGAGGGTGATATGTTTATTAGTGATAGTACACTAGTAAATTTGGATGAACCTAACAGTTACAAGGAAGCCATGGCAGGCCTGGAGTCTGCAAAGTGGAAAGAGGCTATGGACAACGAGATTCAGTCCATGTATGACAATTAAGTTTGGAATTTGGTTAACAATGTATCGGGTCGTAAGATGGTCAGGTTCAAATTGATCTTCAAGAAGAAGACCGACATGGATGGGAAAGTGAACACTTATAAGGCACGATTGGTTGTGAAGGGCTTTACTCAAACTCCCAGAGTTGACTATGATGAGACCTTCTCACCAATAGCGAAGATAAAGTCTATAAGGGTTATGCTATCCATAGATGCGTTTCATGATTATAAAATATGGAAGATAGATGTCAAAACCGCTTTCCTTAATGGGAAGTTGGCTAAGGATGTTTACATGAGTTAGCCAGAGGGTTTTTTCGATGGAAAACACCCTAATAGAGTGTGTAAGCTTGAGAAGTCCATTTATGGATTGAAACAAGCATCTCGCAGATGGAATCTTTGTTTCGATGAGAAAGTCAAAGAGTTTGGTTTCTTGCGAAGCGAGGATGATTCCTATGTATATGTCAAAGCCAGTGGGAGTATAGTTAGCTTTCTTATTTTGTATGTCTATGACATACTGCTCATACGAAATGATTTCACGACCTTGCAGGAGGTTAAGTCTTGGCTTGGAAAGTGCTTCACTATGAAGGACCTCGGAGAAGCTGCTTATATTATTGGGATAAGGATTGTGAGAAATAGGAGTAAAAGACTAATAGGACTTAGTCAAAGTACTTACTTGGATAAGGTACTAAAGCGTTTTAGTATGGAAAAATCCTAGAAAGGGGAGTTACCAATCTAAAGAAATACCAAGTTGAGTAAAACTCAAAGCCCGAGTATCGAAGCCGAGATAGCAGAAATGAGCAAAGTACCTTATGCTTCCATAGTTGGCTCAATCATGTATGTTATGACTTGTACTCGCCCTGATGTGGCCTTCACTTTGAGCATGGTCAGCAGATATCAAGGGAACCTTGGTAGAGCACATTTGACCATAGTCAAGAATATTCTTAAGTACCTTTAGAGGAATAAGGAATGGTTTCTTATCCTTGGTAGGAGTGATGACTTAAAGGTGTGAGGGTATAGTGATGCTAGTTTTTAGATTGATCGAGACAACTTTCGCTCCCAGTCAAGCCGGGTCTTCACCCTTAATGGAGGAGCAGTGACTTTGAAAAGTTCCAAGCAGGAAACCGTAGTTGATTCAACATGTGAATCAGAGTACATAGCAGCTAGCGAAGCGTCAAAGGAGGCAATATGGTTGAAGAACTTCATCGGAGACCTTTTAGTTGTGCTAGGCATAAAGGTGCATATGGAGATTTTCTGTGATAATGATGGTGCGGTTGCCTTAACCAAGGAATCAAGGGATCATGGCAGATCCAAAAATATCGACATGTAGTATCATTTTATTAGACATCGGGTAGAAGAGGGACTCTTTGTAGTGAAGATTTTATCATCAGAAGAAAACCCAGTAGATCCCCTTACGAAGGGACTGAGTAGGGTTAAGCACTTGCAGCACGCTAGGAGCATTGGGCTGAAGGATGATATTAGTTTTAGTGATTAGATAGCTTTAGAAACTTGTAATAAATAAAGTGTAATTAACATTTGATGAGTAAATAAAGGAGTATTATTTATGAGTAAAGTTACTATCTTATGTTAATTATTTACTATCGTTTCAATTTTGCATGTTTTGCTTCCCAAATAATAAGATTATTTAAACTATCCACAGCCGCTCATACTTTGGAAGTAAGTATGAAAGAAGATGGTCATGAATTGTCTTGTAGATTATCTAAGCGTTTAGACATAGCAAAGGTTTGTTGCAACGTTCATGAGTCCTCTTGAAATAAGATTTGAGTATTGGATTAAACCCACACTCACTCGAATCACTTCATGGAATTTAATCACGAGTGATTAATATCATATAATCTTTAAACATAGATATATGGTTTGTTGTTTGCAAATCGGTTGCACATTGATAATGCGTATACGCATCAGTGACTTGATGTTATAAAACGCATTGTTGTGTATGAATTGATGAGTGAATAGTATATGCATATAAGTTGAAGTTTATCTGTTCCTTTTATCCTACGAGGGTAAAAGAGATATCTTGGGCCCCTCGATGATTTGGTTTGACTTATGTTTCGGGCCCGGTCAGGAATGAATTGATGTGTTCGATTCAGTTCTATGTCAAACAGATCAGATATCAAGAAACAAACTGCTAGACAATAAGTATGACTATGTTCCATGTGATTGTCGACATGATATTTTGAGAACGGGGGACTATACCATCCCTTATCCAAATGGGAGACTGTTGGATTAGTGTCTAAGTCCATAACTATATTTGGTATGTACTTGACCCGATTGTAGCATGGTCCTTTTGGGTTGCCTTCACCAAAGCAACTTGATTGGATGAATAATAGATAAAGAGATTATTATGGTTTATTAATATATTATATGAATAATATATTAAAAGAGAAATCATATTGGTTAATTAATATTGGTCAAAAATTAATTAGGAAATTAATTTTGTGGTCAAAAGATATTAATTGAACCTAGGGATTGGAATTGCAATTAAAAGATAATTGGATTTTGGGCTGAGGATCCATAAGGAAAACGCGGACGAAATCAAAAGAGGTAAGCCCACCTTGAAATTGTCGAAGGCCTTGTTCTGAAAGGTTCCTTTGGACCGCTTAAGGCCTAAGCTATCCAATTAGGGTTTTGACTGAAACCCTACCTGCTCACACACACACACACACACACACACACACATATATATATATATATATATATATATATATATATATATATATATATATGGACCCTAGGTATCATATTTTCGGCTTCCCTAACCCTAAAAGGATTGCTAGAGCCGAAATCACCTCCCTCCTCTCTCTATTACATTCTTCCAATTGCCTTGGTGTTTGTGATTGATTAGAGGTATTACATTTGTGATACTAAGCTCTCAAAGTCAAGGATCTTCATACTAAAATTGAAAGGTAATCATCTAGACTTGGTTTAGTTATTAGTTTTAAATTTTGTTTGCTAGATTAGGGTTCATAAGCTTTGGATGATTTCCATGTACAATTAGAGAAACCTAGATCCAAAGCTTTAGGGTTTGCATGTGTACCATAGGATTGATGTAATGCTCAAAACCCATCAATTATCACCTAGGAAGATGTAATAGCTTGGTGTTGATCTGTGAGTGGTAGGACATTCCCCCCATTATGATGGGTTTTGGTCCTAAGAACATCCTATGTGCTCATACAAACCCTAAAGCTTGGATCTAGGTTTCTCTATTGTACATGCAAATTATCCAAGACTATAAACCCTAATTCTAGCATTCAAATAATCATATTAGCCATAATAATAAGTTTATAATGTTACCTTGATTGTTATGTAGCAATAACAATCCCAAATCTCCTTGAATTGACTTTGGAAAGCTTAGAGTCAAAAGTGTCACTCCTTTAATGGTTCACAAACACCATAAGCAAGAGGATGAAGAGGAGATAGGTTGGAGGCTGCCCAAAAACGTGTGAAACCCTAGAAAGATCATTAGCCACGTTTTTGAGCCTTAAAGGATCTTTATATAGTTGGGCTATTAGGGTTATCTAACAAGGAAACCCTAAATTGGATGCTTAAGCCCTAAGCAACCCATGGAGTCCTTTCCTCAAGGCCTTGGACGATTTCATATGGGCTTCCCCCATAGAATTCGTCCACCCCTTAATATAAGGTAATCCATGGCCCAAATTGCAATTATCTTATAATTACAATTCCAGTCCCTTAAGTTTAATTAATCTCTTTTAGTCACAAAACTAATTACCAATTAATTATTGACTAATATTAATTAAACAATATGATTTATCCTTTAATATATTATTCTCATAATACATTAATAAATCATAATTAATCGTTTCTCTCCATAATTCATCCTATCAAGTTGCTTTGGTGAAGGCAACCCAAAAGGACCATGCACCATCGGGTCAAGTACATACCAAAATAGTTATGGACTTAGACACTAATCCAATAGTCTCCCACTTGGATAAGTCTAATAACTATTATGCGTATGACTTCAGATCCTGATATGCAATCGTAGCTTTCTAAAGCCGCTATTAACTCTGATCCTATCAGATACGCGTGTCCTTAGATAAGGGATCATATATTCCTCCATTCTAGATATCGTCTGAGATATGATTTCTAATCATTCTCTTTGTACTATATCTCGATTTCCGATTTATGACGACTGACTAATTGAACAAATCAAATTAGCCCTAGCCCGGCCGAGCATTTACGTTTGTCATTACTAAATCATCGAGGGGCCCAAAGATATTGCTTTTATTCTACTTTGAATAAAAGGAACGTATAAACTTTGATATAATGCTTGCTTGCACTCACTAACCAAATCACACACAACAATATGTTTTATAACACCAAGTTACTAGTGCGTTTTCATATTGTCAATGTGCAATCTATTCGCAAGATACAACTCACACATCTCGGTTTCAAGAATATAAGATGTTATCGTCTCACCAATCACTTGTGATACAATTCATGTAGTGATCCAAGTGAGCGTGGGTTTAATCCAATGCTCAAATTCATATTCATAAGCACTCATGAACGTTGCAGCAAACATTTGCTTATGTCTAATACTCTTTAGACAATCCACACACCAATTCACGACAGTCTTCATTCATATCTACTTCCAACATATGAATGACTGTGGCCTGTTCGAATAATTTGAATGTTCTAAACCAATTAAATTATTCAGGAAGTCAAAACATGCAAAGTGAAACACAAGAATAATATTAATCCCATATGGCCTCAAACTTTGAGTATAAATAAAACTCCTTTTATTTATCACCATATCGATTACTCATTATTTGTCGTTTCGGGTAATCAACTTCTTACTTAAATTATTACACATGTCCCATGCTCTTTCGCATGCACACAATGTTTACCTGTGGTTCTTACTTTGTGAAATAGACCAAATTGAGCACATTTCCAATCATTCTCATTTCATAACTCCAAATCCTTTTTCATAAGTGAAAGAATATCAAATTCTTGCTACTTATAGAATATGCTAGATTCTAACATTCTATGCAATGATTCTTTCGTAATGTCACTGCACCAAAATCACAAAGACTATTGCCAATGATATTACAAAATCTTCTATTCGGAGATTGTTACAAGACAATTCCTTAGATATGATGTCTCTCACTCAAAGTACATTCCTTTGAACATCCTTTGCATAAAAGTTTCTAATCTAGTCATAGATTTTTCAATATTCAATTCCCAATATGGACACGTTTCCATATTTTCCATATGACAACTCATTCTTAATAGAATCTTTTCTATTCATAATAATGTCGATATGGTCCATTCAATACCATGCTTCCAACTACTCATAAACAACCAATCCTCGTCGAACTTTGGATTGTCCTTTGATAGTTGTTTAATTATTTTAGTCAAAACCGATTCTAGTCCCTTTTCCCTCTAAATGCGCTAGACATTTGGAAAATTTTAGAATGGTCAAATATTAAAGCATTTGCAATCGATCCTATACCCGAAGCGTATGGGACAGGACGCATAATGTTTCATTTGCTATGTTCTCAAAATTCGAATTGTGAAGAGGAATGCCGTAATCATAATCGAAAATTTTAAGAACACACTATGTACCTTTGACTACATTTATCAACATTTCTCAACCTAATCCTTTAGATTTGAAATGAAGCATATTATTCTCTCCCTTAATTATAGCAAAACAACTTTACAACCCTTACCACTTTGCAAGGTATAACTCTTGTTTTCTATAATTAATATTGCCAACTTGAAAAACTTTCCATAATAATCATACAATCATAACTTTTATGCTCCCACTATCATGATGATTACTATAAAAAAACATAACACTTATGCTCCCACTAGCTTCGACATGTATTCAAAACATCTTAACTTCCAGAAAAACAATACCTATTGAATTTCTTAAGTCCATGTTTCTAATACTTAATGCTTTGATAATCTTTTATCAAGACCTCTTAAGCTTATACACCTTTGCCTTAGATAGTTCATATGTGTGTTTAAACAATTAAGACTAATTGCCCAAACCTCACAATTCAAATTATGGAAAGGGATACCGTAACCATAATCGAATTCGAGAATGCAATTTTACAATCACTATCTTCTTAAAATCTTTCTTAGTGAAAGCATTTCCTCACAATCATTTTCATGAAGGAGGAAATCTTATGACACTTAGATTTTAATGGTGTATATGTTCCTATCCATGTGAATTTGTCAAAACCAAAGTTTACGACAAATTCAAATTCATATGGACCGAACTCTTTTAATCTTGATTTCTTGCCTTATGGTAGCACAGCTGCCCACCACGTCTTCCAAGTAGTTAAGCAACTCACCTTTTCCTATCAATGTACCTTTCATTGATTAAGGTGCTTTGCCTTTTATGCGTTCAAAATGAGAACTCATAGGACTCACATGCATAATTAACTCAATTGGAACAACACAGAATCAAAATATTGTCAACATAATAGGTTGTAAACCTCAACTCGTGTGCTAGTGATGATCGATAAGGTTTATTTGATTTGTTTTTAAAATCTTTCAAGACCATTATGACTCCCACTGACTCATTGACTTATAAGATTATCTTGTCAATAAACAATTCTTGACAAACAGCTATTCAAGAGTTAGTGTAGTTTTTATCAAAAACATTTCATAAATTGGTCCTAGTTGGCCTTTGTCTTATCCAAGACATCACAACTTTCCATATTTGATGAATGTTATAAACCTTCTTAATACTTTTCACTCATTGTCACAATCTTAACTTTAAGACTTGTTATTGGAACGAAGTATGATTGACTTCTTGATTTAACCATTTCTTCAATTCTTGATTCCTCTACTTAGACATGCAATTGTACTAAGACTCACTTAGAGGATCAATTGAGATATGGTTCTTAATCATTAAGACCTATCATAAAGCATAAAAGCTACTCTCCCTTCTTCTTAAAATGGAGAAACTTTTATCTTTCTGCCTACTTGATTATTCTTATTCGTTTTGCTATTGATTTAAACCCTTTTAATCAATTCCGAATTACACTTAATCTTATAAGTATAATCATATTTACTAAACCTTTAGTAAATCATGACGAATATCTTTGTTACTCTTATGGTGACCTTGATCAACACACAACTTTGTGTGCTCGATCTCCTAGTCCTTTCACTTGACACTTTGTCAGCGAATTAGTCTAATTTCCAAATATGAAATTTCTCATTCATCATGCAACCAAGTTGCGTGATTCCAAATTTCTGTCCAATTGAAATTTGGGCGATGAGAAACTCTCCCTATTTGGTATATTCTTGACATTTCCATAAATAATATAACTAAAAATCATATCCATTCGTTGTAGAAATATGCAAACATCAATTTTCATAACGATTTCATTACAAGGAAATAAATAAATGAGTCAAACAAAATTTATTTTATTTATAAAAGCAGCGGAAAACATTTGTCCTTACAATGCAAAATCCATTGAAAACTATGTATTTCAGAATGAAAATTTCTAACAACTCTATTATAACTATCTAAGCTCAAAATCTAATCTTCAAGTCCATGCGATCAAGATCCATTTCTTGTGATTAGATTCATCTTGCTCTTTCACCAAGCTTCTTTTCTTTTCACCGATCTTGCAAAACATTCAAATGCAATCTTATCACATCATGTATTTGAATCAATGAATAGGAACTTAACGAAGTTAGATAGTGGATTTTACCTGAAGCGCAGTCATACTCTTTGACTCTCCCACCTTTGGAATTTTCAGGCTCTTTGGGCAGACTTCTATCCAACGCCCTTTCTCTTTGCAGTAAACGCAGGTCGGTTCTCCGAGAACGTCCTCGGAAGCATGGTCGGTTGACTTTTCCAACAAATATGCTCCATTGCTTTGCCAAATCATTTCTGATTCAGCAGCAATGAGCATGTAAGTTAGGTCAATGAGGTTGTCGTCATGATCCATCATATAATACTTTCTTTTGAACTCATTATATGATTCAGGGAGTGATTGCAGAACCCAGTTCACAGCCAACTCATCGGGAAATGACACACCCAACATAATCAACCTATCGATGTGTGATTTCATTCCTAGAATGTGGGCACACACGGATTTACCATCTTCATGTTTCATTTCCAATAGGGCCTTAGTGATATTGAACCTTTCAATTCTTTGATCTTGTGGGTTAGGGAGGACAATTGGAGGAGGTGGAGGAAGTGAAGCATGATTTCTTGTTCCTCGATCGAATCATGGAATACCATCTTCATGTCGAATGCTTGTTCCACGGGATTTGGGAAGACCATGGTTGTCGAACTTTGACATCTACAAAACGGGAGAAAACAAATTCAAGTTAGTTGATTGATTGAGTCTTTAGTAAATCACCCAAATGAGATACTAAGGCTAGGACCCAACACAATACGCTACAACCTAGAAAAGGGATGCCGTAATCTAGTTGCAGAATATTTGAAGGTAAGTGAATGACGATTCACTAATTTCCACCATGAAAAATGAAAAAATATTTAAGTTTTAAATCTATGAAAACTCCTAGAACCTTTGAGATTCATTGAACATTTCAATGGCATGTTTAAATCTTGATATGCCCCTCTTGTTTGTGACTGGGATGCCGAGGATCACAAAGCGGGTGTGAATAACCATGCAAACTTACATGGTGCCCTCACATGTTACAGTCACCTATTCGATGTGCCGGTAAACCACTCACTCTCCACCGAACTATGACAAACATTGAGTCACCCTTTGCTACCTTTGCTTAGAACCATTTAGTGTGCCGGTAAACCACACACGCTCCACTAACGTCTTCGCAAGGGCATAAAGTGTAATTTCATGGAATTGCATCAATTCACTATGCCTAAGTAACTAAGATTGGGAATTTGTAAAACATTTAGTTACTTTGTATTTCATTATACTTATAATGGAAGGTTTCGTCCTATCCTACCCATTCGGCTAACGACCCTCCACTAGTCAAGAGTGCGGTGGGTAAGAGTGGATACCCATTCAATCGCCATATTATAGGCAATTTCCTTAAACACCCTTATAGATCAGCTTCATGAATGAGGCCTACTAACGGTAAGACTGACTTTTACTCATACATATATATAATGTTAGATTTTTAATGTTATATATAGTATAGGGTGTATTTTACACTTTTAAAATACTATGTGGTTAACTTTAACAATTACACTTTTCATTCAATTGAATGGTTAACCTAAACTTTTATGGATTTATTAAATCTCTTTTAATTATACACCTTAATTAATTAATAAAACCATAGGGGAGTGATTTGAAATTTTTCAAAATATTACTAGGGTTTTAGAATTTAACATTCCTAATTAACTTTTAATCAACTTTTAAATTCCAAAACTTGAGGGCAAGTTTTGAAACATTTCAAAACATTAGGGTTTAGAATTTAAATATACATCAAAATTAAACCATTTAATTAAAATTTAAATTCCAAAACTTGAGGGCAAGTTTTGAACCTTTTTCAAAACATTAGGGTTTCAACTATTTAAATTTCAAAACAACAAAACTTTTGGGTTCAAATTTAAACTATAAAACCTAAGGGGAAAATATGAAACTTTTCATAACAACAAGGATCAAATAACAAATAATCTAAAATTAACAATTAATCACATAATTATCCATATTTGATTTATTTAATGATTTCTTGCAAAACAATTTATCAATTTAGTACAAATAATTAACCAATTATCATATAAGGAAACAATTATCTTATTAATTGATAAATATCTTCATTTAGATCAAGGATATAGTCAAATATATCATATAATCGGATTAATGTTGATCTAACATGATAAGGTAACTATCCCAATGCAAAAACAACAAGAAATCCCTAGATAAGCCCTATCTAACGAGTTGACTCGTCGAGTCAAGCCTGGACTCGTCGAGTCAGCATGGACTCGGCGAGTTCAGCTATGGACTCGGCGAGTCCAGCCTCTAGAACACCAAAAATCAAATTTTTTAGATATACAATGCATCAATACAATTGAAACCAATCTAGGCTCTGATACCACTGATGGGTTTTGGTCCTAAGAACATCCTATGTGCTCATACAAACCCTAAAGCTTGGATCTAGGTTTCTCTATTGTACATGCAAATTATCCAAGACTATAAACCCTAATTCTAGCATTCAAATAATCATATTAGCCATAAGAATAAGTTTATAATGTTACCTTGATTGTTATGTAGCAATAACAATCCCAAATCTCCTTGAATTGACTTTGGAAGGCTTAGAGTCACAAGTGTCACTCCTCTAATGGTTCATAAACACCATAAGCAAGAGGATGAAGAGGAGAGAGGTTGGAGGCTGCCCAAAAACGTGTGAAACCCTAGAAAGATCATTAGCCACGTTTTTGAGCCTTAAGGGATCTTTATATAGTTGGGCTATTAGGGTTATCTAACAAGGAAACCCTAAATTGGATGCTTAAGCCCTAAGCAACCCATGGAGTCCTTTCCTCAAGGCCTTGGACGATTTCATATGGGCTTCCCCCATAGAATTCGTCCACCCCTTAATATAAGGCAATCCATGGCCCAAATTGCAATTATCTTATAATCACAATTCCAGTCCCTTAAGTTTAATTAATCTCTTTTAGTCACAAAACTAATTACCAATTAATTATTGACTAATATTAATTAAACAATATGATTTATCCTTTAATATATTATTCTCATAATACATTAATAAATCATATTTAATCCTTTCTCTCCATAATTCATCCTATCAAGTTTCTTTGGTGAAGGCAACCCAAAAGGACCATGCACCATCAGGTCAAGTACATACCAAAATAGTTATGGACTTAGACACTAATCCAACACATTAAACATCAGAGTAAGCTGTGAGAGTGGACTGGGGAGAGACATGAATACAAAGACCATGATTGATGGAACCAAAAATGTAGCGAAGGATACATTTGAGAGCATGAAGATGAGGCTCTCGGGGGTCATGCATATAAAGTAAGATATGTTGAACAATGAAAGATAAGTCTATTTTGGTAAATGTAAGATATTGCAGTGCACCAGCAAGACTACAATATAGATAAGGGTCTGATACTGGTTTGCCTTATATGCTAAGCTTATGAAAAACTTCAATGGGTGTACGAAAAGAATTTTTGTTCATCATATTAGCTCTTTTAAGGATGTCGGTGTCATACTTTTCTTAAGAAAGAAATACACCGCTAGAATCACGAGTGGTAGAAATTCTAAGAAAGTAGTTTAGAGGCCTGAGATTAGTCGCAACAAAATATTTGCTTAAAAGAGACATAATTTGTTGTAGAAGAGCCATGGATGAACCTGTTAGGATGATATCAGCGACATATAGAAGAAGATATGTGGTATGCTCAACATAGTGGTACACAAAGAGAGATGGATATGTGCGACTATGAGTGAAACCCAGTCTGGAGGTATGTGTTGCAAACCTATGGTACCATGCTCTAGGGACCTGTTTGAGCCCATATCAAGAGTGATGAAGGAGACAAACGTAATCCGGGTATTGGGGGTCACGAAACCCCATTGGTTAGTGTATGTAAACTGTCTCCTAGAGATTGTTGCGAAGAAAGGCATTCTTCACATCAAGTTGATATATAGGCCAGTGGAAAGAGATACCGAGAAGGAGTATACTACGAATGGTGGTCGGTATCACAACTAGAGTAAAAGTCTCATCACATTCGATACATTATAGTTGACTGAAATCATTGGCGGCGAGTCTATCCCTATAACGAGAGAGAGTTCCATTAACATTAAATTTTTGTTTGAATAACCACATGAATCGTACAATGTTCATCCATGTCGGTCTTAGAACTAATGTCCAAGTGTCATTTGACATAAGTGCATAGTATTCCTCCTACATAGATTTTTGCCAAGTAGGGTCCTACAATGCCTGTAAGGTTGACCGAGGGATTAGTGATATGTATAAGGTATTAATATTTAGGTGGTGAATTGGTTTATAGATGCCATTTTGGGAGTGAATTTTCATGGGGTGTGAGGTGGGAGGTGGATTGTTTTGAATGGGAGGGGGATATAGGTTGGTGGTATTAGTGAGAGGGCGAGTGGGACAATTATGAGTTGAGGGAGATCCAGGCTCGATGGTTTCGGTAAAGGTGTGTATAGGAGAGTATAAGTGTTGGAAGGGGAGAGGGGGAGTCAATGTTATCATCAAGGAATTGATAGGATCCAGTTTATTTAGGGGTCATGGAGCAATAAGGAAAAATGGTTTCATAAAAAACAACATGAAGGGAGATGCTTATTTTTCGACACAAGAGATCGTAACAACGAAAATCGTTATAAAGGGTAGGATAGCCAAGAAAAATGCATGGGGTGGTGCATGGCTACAATTTGTGAGATGTGGTGAGATCAGAGTAGTAAAGACAACCAAACACTCTAAGGTTGGAGTTGGTAGGGTGACGTTTGTGGAGGCGAAAGATAGGGGTGTCGTTTTTAATGGTGGTGGATGGTATGTTGCTTAGTAAATAAACAACCATATGTAAAGCTTCAACCAAAAAGTGTGGAGCAATGTGAGATTGGAATAAAAGTGTTCAGATAACGTTATTTATGGTTCGTATCACGCGTTCGATGTAACACCGGATTCTTGGTACGATTCATGTTTATGTATTTTTCTCATTTTGCCTTGGACTCGACGAGTTGGAGGCCCGACTCGCCGAGTAGGAGAGATTTTGGCACGGGATTTAAGTGAGGGACTCGGCAAGTCAGGTCCTAGACTCGGCGAGTCCATGCTGGATGAGTAGAACCCTAACCAGGGTGGTTGCACCCTATTTAAACACTCTAACTCGACCTTTCTTGTCCCTGACACTTCTAGAGAGCTGTAGAGCGAAACCCTAGCCCCTATATTGTTCTTGTGAGTGATTTTTGGCTTGGTGAAGGAAGTTTGTAGCTTAGAAGAAGAAGGAGGAGGTTGAAGAGTGCAAGGAGGGGAAGTAGATCCGAAACCTACACTGTGAGAAGCTTCCATTCAGGTAGAAAAGTTCCTACCTTGATCATTAGTTCATTAGATCCCCTTTTTGTCCCTAATTGATGGTTTTCAAGCCCTAAAACCTCAAACCCCATGTAGTTATGCTCTATGTTCTGAAAGGACTTCAGATCTGGACCTTATGGACACCTTAGAAGTGTAAAGTCTTTGTGGTTGAAGTGATTGAGGTCCCTATTGAGTGAATGACCTCATAAAGAGCTTCGAATTGCATTTTGGAGCTCATAGGGCTATGCATGCACGTAAAGTTTGCAACTTTACGTGATAAGCATACCCTAGGAGCTTAGATCTATTGTTTGGAACCATTGCATGTCTCAGATTTGGTCTATATGGGAGGAGGATTGAAGGGACTCGGCGAGTTCCAAAGTAGCCTCGACGAGTTCTATGAAGATGGTCTTAGACTCGACGAGTTGGATGAACAACTCGGCGAGTCGTTTGAAGATTGCCTGGAACTCGATGAGTTGTTCTTCAAACTCGGCGATTCATATGAACTGTTACTGAGTTAAGAGGGGTTTAAGTGTAGAAGGTTCAACCCTTCATAGCTGCATGCGAGATGAGCAATTTAACGTGTAACAATAGTCCTAGAAACCCAAATCCTCAAGATGGATGCTCTGGTGAGGATTTGGAAGCGAGTAGGAGAGGGACTCGACGAGTCTGTTCCATGACTCGGCGAGTCCACTCAACTGGAAGTTGACTTTGACCAAGGAGTTGACCTTAGACCAGGGGTAGGTCAGTCATTTGACCTAAGGGTATTTAGGAGTGACTAATCTATGTTTATGGATTTATAGTCGGAGTATGGCCGGTGCAGCAGTCAGTAGTCTAGCAAGCAGACTTTCAGCAGCTACTTTTTGAGGTGAGTTACCTTCCAGTAGTGGTGGGTCTACGGCCACAATGTCGGCCTACCAGTAGGAGTTGTATGTTAGATGATCGTCTTTGTGACATCATCTAGGTTTGTTACTACCTGATATGTTAAATGCTGGCATGATATGTTATATGTGATAGTAGTAGAGCTCGACCGTTAGGACCGAAGGGTAGGTCAGGCACCCCAGATATGTCTGACAGTATGTGATGGTATGTTCGTATGTTGGAATGATATGTTATATGTAATAGGAGTAGTAGGAGGGGAATAGTCCCAAGTGCGGTTGTGAAGACCAACGGGTAGGTTAGCACCCCAGAATAGCCTGACATGGGTAGGTCAGCACCCCAGAATGGCCTGACACGGGTATGACGGCACCCCAGAATGGCCGCATGGGTAGGTCAGCACCCTAGAATGGCCGTACCGGGTAGGTCGGGCACCCCAGAATTTCCCGACAGTATGTATGCTATATGATTGTATGGTTTGTGGTATGACGGGGGAACTCACGAAGCTTTGTGTTTATAGGTTACAGTTTTGGTTTCAGGTACCTCTTTAGTGAAGGGGAAGGAGCTGGCGTGGTAGCGACACATCATACACACACTCCCGTTTTCCGCATCATGAGATATTCTGGGATTTGTACTCTAACATTATTATGATTTATGTTTTGGGTTGTAGACACGAAATATGTTTTAAGAAATGATATGGTCGAATGTTCTTTATTTACAAATTTTTTACAAAGTGTTTAAGTGAAAATGAAAATTTTGGACTTGAAAAATTGGGTCGTTACTAGTTGGTATCAGAGCCCTGGTTTGAGGGATTCGGACACACTTTCGGGCATGTCTGAACTCAAATCGAGGGATTAAAGGATTTCGAAAAAGAAAAAAGTTTTCTAAAAGATTAAGTAAGGATTTTTAATAAAGAACGAAGTGTGTGATGTGCGCGACCGGCCGAGCTCAAGTAAGTATTCCCCAAAGTACCCATACAAGTTTATGTTATGTCTATCAGTTTCAATAGAACATCATGGTAGAATAGGACTAAGGATCTTGGAGTGATTCTTTGTGTGCCTGATTTATGTGCTTTAGCTTATATGAATTGCGTGCTTGTGTTGATTAGACAATAGTAGGATAGCCTGTTTAGGTTATGCCTAATATTATGAGCTTAGCATTGTATACTAGTACAGTTTCTCTCTATGAGAACAGACTTGCTTGAGTAGTTTACCTGCATCCAAATACTGCTTGCTTTGTGCTTTGTGGGACTCTGAGCGATGGAAGTTAGCCATTAGGTGAATACGTCACATCACATGTGATCAGGGTTGAATAATCTCAGAGTGCTGGACTTGGCCCTATTGCACAACTATCGTTTGAGTCTAACCATTGTAGGGATGAGTCTTTTACTCGAACGATTATCTGAGCCTCATCACATGTGGTGGTATTTAGGTAATGGCTAATTGGCATTGCAAGGAGGCCTTCAGCAGCTGAGGACCGGATAAGGTGGAGTCAAAGGTTTTCCCTAGGGTAAGCCTAGGATGAGAATACCGGAGATCAGGAGTGGTAAAAAAGGATCTGGTGGAGTCAAGGAAGTCCTTGAAGAATGTACGGATAGATCTGGAAGGTAGTATCGGCCTGTACTATTGAAAGCAAAGGATCCGTACCCGAACCGAGGAAGGCCGAGATATGACTAGGGAACTTGTAGTAGATGTGATCCCTCAAGAGGTATCAATATCACTAACAGTTGTTATTTATGTATTGCAGAATGGTGGTACTACGCTCGAGGCCAACAGTTGGTAGTTTAGGAGAGGGATCAGGTTCGGGATCAGGTTCCGAGCCAGTAGATGAGGGGCTATGCGAGTTCATCGTGTTAGAGATCACCATGGATATCCTTGAGTCGACTCCCATTATCTTCGGGTCGATCAAGGAAGGGATAGTTGAGTAGATGGAGGATCACCTTAGGGCATTCAGGCACAACATATCATCTGGCCAGTCAGGATCTCGCACACTATCCTTTAAGGACTTCAGGGGTAGTGGTGCACCGAATTTTCACGAGGCAAAGGAACCTATAGCTGCCAGGCGATGGATTGCAGACATCGAGTGTGCACAGTTGACTAGCTTCTACCCCGAGGGGTCGAAGGTGAGATATGCAGCAGGGTGTTTGAGAGATAGAGCTAGAGACTGGTGGGAATCTGTTGTTGACTCATTGGGAGCCTCGGCTGTTGAGGCTATGACATGGTCGGATTTTGTGACCCGGTTCCGAGCAGAGTTTACTCCAGCGGTAGAGCTTCAGCAGCTGGCCAGAGAGTTTTTGGACATGAGGCAGACTACGAAGACTGTGGCGGAGATCACCGCCAAGTTCTGGGAGAGGGCATTGCTAGTGCCCCAGTATGCAGGAGATGAGGATATGAGGAATCATGACATGCTACGAGATGACATCTAGGAGCATGTTAGTTTTTCAGCTTTCCCTACCCTGGATTCCATGATTGCAAGGGCTAGGGAGAGGGACATTGATCTGGAGCATATTCGGAAGAGGAAGGCAAAGGAGGGACAGGTTACAAGGGGCTTCGGGGAAGAAGCCCAAGGGATCAGATGCTGGGCCGAAAGGCTAACAGAGGCGAGGCCGCTGCAGGAAATGCCGCAGGCTGCATGAGGGGGCATGCAGATTGGGATCGTCGGGATGCTACAAGTGTGGCAAGGCAGGGAAATTCAGCAGGGATTGTACTGCCCTTGCACTGGTTATTCAGACATCTGAGTTGCTATGTTTCCACTACAACCATAGGGGCCACAAGAAGGCCAACTGCCCCCAGTTGACAGCGGCATCAGCACCAGTGAAGGCGCTAGCTCCAGCAACCCTGCGGATCACTGATGGCCGGAAGGGTAAGGCAGAGGCTCTGGTGGTGAGGAGCCAGGCATTTCAGCTGACTACCGAGGAGGCACGCGTTGCACCCGATGTGGTGACGGGATCATTCCATGTGAGCGGTATCCCAGTTCAGGTGTGGCTTGATTCGGGTGCAACTCGATCGTTTGTTTCTCTTGTACTTAGAAACAAGTTTACTGAGTCTTCGGGGATGTTGGATTGCCCTTTAGACGTAGAGATTGTCGATGATCGATTGGTGCGGGCATCCGCAGTGTTCAGGGATTGCGTTCTGAGGTTATTTGAGGAGCGTTACTTGGTAGACTTGGTTCCCATTCCGTTGCGTGGGAACAAGGTGATCATAGGCATGGATTGGTTGAGCCCTAATGGGGTGGTGATAGATTGTGCACATCAGCTGGTACGGATCAGGACCCCAAGTGGGGGAGATTTGGTGATCCACGACGAGAGTCCACAGAGTGGACCCATAGTATGTTCAGCAGCGAGAGCTAGGCGCTACCTTCAGTAGGGTTGCGCAGGATATGTCACGTATGTCATGGATACCCGGGAGGTGGGTAAGGCGACGGTGAGCAAGGTTCCGGTGGTGCGAGACTACATTGATGTGTTCCTAGAGGAGCTTCCTGGGATACCTCCGGAGCGACAGGTGGATTTCCGGATTGACCTAGTCCCTGGTGCGGCTCCGATAGCCAAGGCACCATATTGGTTGGCTCCTTCTGAGATGTAGGAGTTGTCTACACAACTGCAGGAGCTGTTAGACAAGGGTTTCATTAGACCGAGCAGTTCACCCTGGGGAGCCCCGATTCTGTTTGTGAAAAAGAAGGATGGGTCGCACCAAATGTGTATAGATTATCGGGAACTGAACAAGGTAACGCTGAAGAACCGTTACCCACTCCCGAGGATTGATGACCTCTTTGACCAGCTATAAGGAGCATCTTGGTTCTCCAAGATTGATCTGCGTTCAGGATTGTTGGATAAGGTGTCTAAGTCCATAACTATTTCTGGTATGTACTTGACCCGACCCGGCATGGTCCATTTGGGTTACATGGCACCATGCAATTGGATAGACTAAATGAGAGAAATAACACTTGGAGATTATTAATATATTATAAGTTCTAATATATTAATAATATTATTTGATTAGTTTGATCAAGAATTAATTTAGAATTAATTAAGTGATCAAAAGATAACTAATTAAATATATGGGTTGATTATGTAAATCATCCATATCTTGTATAGTGGGCTAAAAGTCTCCATGGACTATCAAGTTGGGTTCCACCCATAGGATGCTCCATGGGAGTTACAAACCCATGGGTCATGGAAATGAAGAGTCATGACACATTAGGGTTTAACCCTAGATGTGTCAACACTATATAAGTAACATGTTCTCCACCCAAAATCGGCTACACTAAGAAATAAGAGGGCTTGGCTGATTTTTAGAAGTGTGTGTACTCTCATAAGTTCTTCCAAGAGCATTTGGTGTTGTGTGAAGCATTTGAGGCATCACACTTGGGGTGCTAGGCTCACAAGGTTTCAAGGAACACAAACAACAACAAGGTAAGTTATTCTATCTATATTTTATGTTAAAATTGTTCCCCATGTATGCTAGATAGGAATATAACCTTGGAATTCAACTTTGCATGACAATTAGACAAACATAGATCCAAGGTTATTAGGGTTGCATGTACACTTAGGAAGTGTTAGAATGCTCAAAACCCATCAGTGGTATCAGAGCCTAGGCTTGTTTGCTCTTATTTGTGCTTAAAAGTTGAAAACAGAATCGGAAATCTTGCTGTCTGCGAATGGACTCGTCGAGTCTATAGGGGGGACTTGTCGAGTTCATGAGTATCTTCAACCAACTCGGCGAGTGAGTTCATGCACTCGGCGAGTAGGGTCGACTGAGTGCAGAATTTCGATTTAGTTGCTGGAAATGAATTAGAAACATTACCCTAAACTGTTTTGGTAATTGAGAACTTGTTTTTGGTGGTGTAATGTCTTTGCTAATTCATTTACAACAACTAGTCATCAAAAATTACAAAGTTTTAAATGTAATTTTTGATTGTGTTCATATTCATGTTCTTGTTCTTATGATGTTTTAGATGATCATAGGAACTATTTGTAACCTATGTGGTAGATTAATTCTTGATCATAAGTTGTTTTAATGGAGTCCATAACTTATCCTTAAGTTATGGAAAACCAAGAGTCACACTTGAGTTAAAACCATTAAAACAAATACAAGAGTTAGAAAAATGAAGAGTCTTCATTTTATTACTCTATTAAACTCATAAGTTACAAGAAATGAAAAGTTTTGAAAGTTACAAAACTTGCCCTCAAGTTTTGGAACAAGTAAAGTTAAGTTAAAACTTTAAGTTCCAACCCCTAGAATTTTAAAAGTTAAAATTCAACCCTTATACTTATATTATGATGATTTAATAATTATATATATATATATATATATATATATATATATATATATATATATATATATATATATATATATATATATATATATATATATATGTATGTATAAGAATAAAGTCGTCTTACCGCTAGTACGCCTCATTCACGAAGCCGGTCTATAAGGTGGGTATAAGGTTGTTGCCTATAAAATGGTGACTTAATGGGTGTATATTCTCACCCACCGCTTGCTTGACTGGTGGAGGGTCGTTAGCCGAACGGGTAAGACATGGACTTATAAATTCTCATTCAAAGTATGATGAATATAATAAAGTAACTAAATGTTTTATTAAATTCCCAATCTTAGTTACTTTAGGAAAATGTGAATAAGGTGCTAATCCATGAAATTACACTTTACACTTTGTCTAAGTCGTTGGTGGAGCGTGTGTGGTTAACCGGCACACTAACTTGGACTTAACAAGGTAGGTAAAAGGTGACTTAAGGTTTATTATAGTATCGGTGGAGCGTGTGTGGTTTACCGGCACATCGATTGAGTGATAAACTTTAAGGGTACCAAGTGATTTGCATGGTTACTTCACACCTCGTTTTGTGATCCTCGGCATCCCAGTCACAAAACTTGGAGGGCACTCTCGAGATTGAAACATGCCTTTGAAAAGTTCATTGGATCCCAAAGAATCTAGGAATTTCTAAAACCAATAAAAACTAAATATCTAATATTTCGGTTTTCGTGGTGGAAATTGGTGAATTGTCATTCACCTACCTTTCAAATATGGTATAGCTTAGATTACAGCATACCTCTTCTAAGTTATACTATATTGTGATTGGATCCTAGCCTTAATATTACATTTGGGTGTTTTATTAAGTACTCTCTTAAATCTAAACTAAACTTGTTCTTCTCTTTCAGATGTCTTCAAATAATGCTTCTGGCTCGAATCCTAATGGCTCCTTTACTCTTATGAGTTTGTGTGGGAAAGTCACCTTTGATGGATCCAACTTCAATAAATGGATCAGAAACATCAGGATGATTACCCGCTACGAGGACAAAGAATATGTCCTTGACAAGGAACTTAAGGAAATTGATGAGTCCACTGCAACTCCACAGGAGATCGCTGACTTTCATACTCATGAAAGAGATGCAACCAAGGTGGCTTGCATCATGTTGGCCACCATGACAGCTGAACTCCAAAAGTCTTATGAAGATTTCTACCCTTATGAAATGCACCAAGATTTGATGGAAAGATACCATCAAAGTGCACGACAAGAGAGGTACGAAGTCATCTGCTCCATGATAACAACCATGATAAAGGACGGAGAGTCCGTCACGAGCCACATGCAGAAAATGCAAAGGTATGTGGATTGTTTGTTGAAGCTTAATGTGAACTTCCCTGAGGAGCTTGCAATAGATATCATTTTTCACTCCTTACCATCGTGCTATGATCAATTCCGCATGACATATCACATGAACAAGGAAGAGGTCACCCTTAGCAAACTTCAGGGACTTCTCAAGACCGCAGAAACAGGTCTTAAGGGGAAGTCGGTTGCTATCACTCCTACTCCAGACTCAACTCCGGTCTTGGCAATCGGGCAAAGTCGAGGGAGGAAGAGAAAGAGATCTTCGAAGGGTACCAAGGCTCGGACCCTTGATGGCTCTTCTTCAAGTGGAACCAAGAAAGGTTTCATTACTCCTTCTTCTGACCCAAAAGAGGCTGAATGCTTCTATTGCCATGAAAAAGCTCATTGGAAGCGGAACTGCCCAAAGTACCAGCAGGATGTGAAGGATGGGAAAGTCAAACCCAACCATGCAGGTATTTACAATATCATTTCTAATAACTCACCCCATTTGAAATCTTGGGTCCTTGATACCGGTTGTGGTATTCATATTTGTTGTGACTTGCAGGGACTAGGAAGAAGTGTGAATGTGGAGCAAGGAAGAATAAACTTAATCATGGGGAATAGGAAAGTTACACCTGTCACCAAGATTGGAGTTTATACTTTATCGCTAAGTAGTGGGTTAAATTTAGATTTGAATAAATGTTGTTATTCGCCAGAAATGGCAAGAAATATTATTTCCTTTCATGCATTGTACAAACAAGGTTTCACCTTTTCGTTTGATAATGAAGTTGGTTCGATTAATGCTTTCTTTAATAATGTACTTTATTTTAAAGCATTACCTTGTGATGGTGTGTATGAAGCTGTATCTGTTGTAGATAACTTAGGAAATAATGTTTTGTGTATTGATTCTACTAATAATAATAACTTGGATAAAGCATCATTATGGCATTGTCGTCTTGGACATATAAGCAAGAAACGCATAGGCCAACTCCAAAAGGATGGAGTCTTGGAGTCGTTTGACCTAAAGTCAAATGATAGTTGCGAATCATGCTTACTTGGAAAAATGACAAAGTCACCTTCACAGGCTCGTGTGAAAGGGGTGAAGGTTTGTTGGACCTTATACACACGGATGTGTGTGGACCATTCAAACATGCCACAAGGGATGCTAATCGTTATTATTTGACTTTTACTGATGATTACAGTAGATATGGATATGTCTACTTAATCAAGCATAAGTCAGAGACTTTCGAGAAGTTTAAGGAATTTAAACAGGAAGTCGAGAATCAATTGGGCAGGAACATTAAGATGCTTCGATCCGATCGGGGTGGTGAGTATCTTAGTTCAGAGTTCCTCGACTATCTAAGGGAATGTGGGATTGTCTCACAATTGACACCTCCTAGGACACCGCAGTTGAATGGTGTGGCTGAGAGGCGTAATCGAACCTTGTTGGACATGGTTTGTTCCATGATGAGTCGAGCTTCGCTACCAATTTCATTATGGGGGTATGCCTTAGAGACTGCGCCCATATCCTTAATCTAGTCCCTACAAAGAAAGTTGCCAAAACTCCTCACGAGATGTGGACTGGTAAAGTACCTAAACTAGACCACATTAAGATTTGGGGTTGCGAGGCTTTCGTGAGACGCGATACTCATGATAAGCTTGAACCCCGAAGCGAGAGGTGTATTTTCATCGGCTACCCATAGCAATCCTTTGGTTACCTCTTCTACAGACCTAGTGACAATGTGGTCTTTGTAGCAAGAAGAGGAGTCTTTCGAGAAAGAGAGTTTATAAGCCAAGGAGACAGTGGGAGGCAAGTTGATCTTGAAGAAATTCAAGAGTCAAGTGGTGAAGGAACTTCAAACTCTAGCCCTCAACTTGAGGAGGAAACTCCTGTTGAGCCAATTGACGAATCTGTACCTCTGAGGCGTTCCACGAGAGTTAGGAGTGCACCTGAGCATTACTATGGATTCCATATTACTGCAGAAGGTGAGACACTTATTAGTGATGAGACACTAGTAAGTCAAGATGACCCTAACAGCTACGAGGAAGCCATGGCAGGCCCCGAGTCTGCTAAATGGAAAGAGGCTATGGATAGCGAGATACAATCCATGTATGACAATCAAGTTTGGAACTTGGTTGAGAATGTACCAGGTCGAAAGACTGTAGGGTGCAAATGGGTCTTCAAGAAGAAGACCGACATGGATGGTAAAGTACACACTTATAAGGCTAGACTGGTTGCAAAGGGCTTCTCTCAAATTCCTGGAGTGGATTATGATGAGACCTTTTCTACGGTAGCCAAGATTAAGTCTATTCGGGTTCTGTTAGCCATAGCTGCATTTCATGACTATGAAATTTGGCAAATGGATGTCAAAACCGCTTTCCTTAATGGAAAGTTGGCTGAAGATGTTTACATGAGTCAGCCAGAGGGTTTTGTCAGCAACGAGTACCCTAATAGAGTGTGTAAGCTTGAGAAATCCATGTATGGATTAAAGCAAGCACCTCGCAGATGGAATCTTTGCTTTGATGAAAAGGTCAAGGAATTTGGCTTTTCTAGGAGTGAAGATGAATCTTGTGTATATGTCAAGGCTAGTGGGAGTATAGTTAGCTTTTTGGTATTGTATGTGGATGACATACTACTCATAGGAAACGACATTCCAACCCTGCAGGAAGTAAATTCCTGGCTTGGAAAGTGTTTCGCTATGAAGGACCTTGGTGAAGCTGCCTATATTTTGGGGATAAGGATCTTGAGAGATCGGAGTAAAAGACTAATTGGACTTAGTCAAAGTACCTACTTGGAGAAGGTTCTGAAGAGATTCAGAATGCAAGACTCCAAGAAAGGAGAGTTGCCCATCCAGAGTAACGCCAAACTGAGTAAGACACAAAGCCCTAGCACTGAGGCTGAGATAGCACAAATGAGTCGAGTACCTTATGCTTCGGCTGTAGGATCGATCATGTATGCTATGACGTGTACTCGACCTGATGTAGCTTTTGCCCTGAGCATGGTTAGCAGGTTTCAGGGGAACCCTGGCAAGGCACACTGGACTGCGGTAAAGAATATTCTCAAGTACCTACGAAGGACTAAGGACTGGGTCCTTACCCTCGGTGGGAGTGATGACTTGAGAGTTGTAGGGTATAGTGATGCTAGCTTCCAGACTGATAGGGATAACTTCCGCTCTCAGTCGGGCTGGGTCTTTACCCTAAATGGAGGAGCAATTTCTTGGAAGAGTTCCAAGCAAGAGACAGTGGCAGATTCTACTTGTGAATCAGAGTATATTGCAGCTAGCGAGGCAGCAAAGGAGGCGTTATGGCTGAGGAACTTCATTGGAGACCTTGGAGTTGTACCAGCTATTAAAGAGCCAATGGAAATTTTCTGTGATAGTGAAAGTGCTGTTGCCTTAGCCAAGGAACCAAGGGATCACGGGAGATCCAGACACATCGACAGAAAATACCATTTCATCAGACATCGGATCGAAGAAGGACTCCTCGTGGCAAAGAGGGTATCATCAGATGAGAATCCGGCAGATCCCCTCACGAAGGGACTGACTCGGGTTAAGCATCTCTAGCATGCTCGGAGCATAGGGCTGAAGGATGATATTAGATTTAGTAGTTAGATAACCTCGAAATTTGTAAAGTGTAATTGACATTTGATGATGAATAAAAGTGTTTTATTTATGAGTAAAGTGTTTCTATCTCTTGTCAATCGTTTACTATATTTCTTTTGCATGTTTTGACTTCCAGAATAATTTTGTTTGGTATAACATATTATTCAAACCTCCACAGTCGGTCATATGTCGGAAGTAGGTATGAATCAAGACTGTCATGTTTGGTTGTAGAGGTCTGGGACAAGGCTACAACAATCATGAGTGCTCATAAGTTCTGAGCATTGGACTCAACCCACGCTCACTGGAATCACTTCATGGAATTCTATCTCGAGTGATCGTGAGACGGTAATATCATATAAGTCTTTAAACCTAGAGATATGATTTGTTACTTACAAGTTGGTTATGCATTGATTGTACGAAAAATGCATTGGTAACTCGATGTTATAAATCACGCTCTTGTGTGTAATTCAATGAGTAGTAGAACAAACATATGAGTCGGAGTTTATCTGTTCCTTCTTGGATTAGAAGCTGATATCTGGGCACCTCGATGATTTTGTTTTGACCTATGTACCGGGCCCGGTCAGAACTAAATTGATGTGTTCAATGAAGTTCTTTGTCAAACAAATCGGAAATCGGGAAACAAATTGTTGGACAATAAGTAAGACATTGTTCCATGTATTTGTCTGACTGATATCTAGAACAGAGGATTATATGATCACTTATCTTAAATGGCGTACCATCATCTTTTCAGTTTCGAGAAACCTTGTAAAGAGCTACGATTGCCGATCGGTTCCTGAAGTCATACTTGTAGTAATAGTTATTAGACTTATCCAAGTGGGAGACTGTTGGATAAGGTGTCTAAGTCCATAACTATTTCTGGTATGTACTTGACCCGACCCGGCATGGTCCATTTGGGTTGCATGGCACCATGCAATTGGATAGACTAAATGAGAGAAATAACACTTGGAGATTATTAATATATTATAAGTTCTAATATATTAATAATATTATTTGATTAGTTTGATCAAGAATTAATTTAGAATTAATTAAGTGATCAAAAGATAACTAATTAAATATATGGGTTGATTATGTAAATCATCCATATCTTGTATAGTGGGCTAAAAGTCTCCATGGACTATCAAGTTGGGTTCCACCCATAGGATGCGCCATGGGAGTTACAAACCCATGGGTCATGGAAATGAAGAGTCATGACACATTAGGGTTTAACCCTAGATGTGTCAACACTATATAAGTAACATGTTCTCCACCCAAAATCGGCTACACTAAGAAATAAGAGGGCTTGGCCGATTTTTAGAAGTGTGTGTACTCTCATAAGTTCTTCCAAGAGCATTTGGTGTTGTGTGAAGCATTTGAGGCATCACACTTGGGGTGCTAGGCTCACAAGGTTTCAAGGAACACAAACAACAACAAGGTAAGTTATTCTATCTATATTTTATGTTAAAATTGTTCCCCATGTATGCTAGATAGGAATATAACCTTGGAATTCAACTTTGCATGACAATTAGACAAACATAGATCCAAGGTTATTAGGGTTGCATGTACACTTAGGAAGTGTTAGAATGCTCAAAACCCATCAAGGATACCATCATATGAGGGTCAAAAAGGAGGATGTGCAGAAGTCCGCATTTCGAATGCGCTATGGCCATTATGAGTTCGTGGTGATGCCGTTTGGGCTCACCAATGCTATTGTCGCGTTCATGGACCTCATGAACCGCGTGTGAAGACCGATGCTGGACCAGTCTGTGATAGTTTTCATTGATGACATCTTGGTTTATTCCAAGACGCAGGAGGAGCACGAGGAGGACCTGCGGGTGGTGCTGGAGACTTTGAGGAGGGAGAGCTTGTATGCCAAGTTCTCCAAATGTGAGTTTTGGTTGTGCGAGGTGCAGTTTCTTGGGCACCTTGTCAACTAGAATGGGATTTCGGTAGACCCGGCCAAGGTGGAGACCGTGATGAGATGGGAGATTCCGAAGTCTCCATCTGAGATTCAAAGTTTCCTGGGATTAGCGGGCTATTATCGAAGCTTCATTCAAGACTTCTCCAAGATAGCCGTACCCCTGACTAGGCTAACGAGGAAAGCCGTGGTTTTTCTTTAGGTGCCTGAACAGCAGGACGCGTTCGAGACGTTGAGACAGAGATTGTGCGAGGCGCCAATCTTAGCCCTACCAGAGGGCATAGAGGATTTTGTTGTGTACTGCGATGCGTCCATCTCGGGTTTGGGCGCAGTGTTGATGCATAGAGGGCACGTTATTGCTTACGCGTCGAGGCAACTGAAGCCTCACAAGGTGAATTACCCGATGCATGATTTGGAGCTGGGGGGCTGTGGTATCCGCCCTCAAGATTTGGCATCATTACCTCTATGGGGTTCGCTGTATGATTTTCACGGACCACAAGAGCTTGAGGTACCTTATGGATCAGCCGAATCTGAACATGAGATAGTGTTGGTGGCTTGATGTGGTGAAGGATTATGATTGTGAGATCCTTTACCATCCGGGAAAATCCAATGTGGTGGCTGATGCGCTTAGCCGTAAGGCAACACCGATCCAAGATATCTGCCTGAGGATGATAGTGGTGACTCCGTTATTGGAGTGGATTCGGGAGGCTCAACAGGAGGCTATGAAGGAGGAACATTGGAAGAGTGAGCGGATTGTGGGGCAGGTTTCCTCCTCCTACTATGATAGCCGAGGGTTATTGACTCTTCACCGTAGGGTGTGGGTACCTTATCATGGAGGCGAGCGTCAGGTTCTGATGGAGGAGGCGCAAAAATCCCGGTTCTCCATTCATCCTGGGGCGACGAAGGTGTATAGGGATCTTCGTCTGTACTATTGGTGGCGCTGAATGAAGCAGGATGTGGCATGGTACGTGGAGCGCTGCTTGACCTGCAAGAAGGTCAAGGCTGAACATCAGAGACCGCATAACAAGATGCAGCCGTTGGATATTCCGCTTTGGAAATGGGAAGGCATCACGATGGATTTTATCACCAAGCTTCCTAGGACCGTGCGGAGGATGGATTCGATCTGGGTCATCGTCGATCGATTGACCAAGAGAGCCCACTTTATCCCGATTCAGGAGAGCATCTTGACCGAGAAATTGGCCGATATCTATATCAGGGAGGTGGTGGTGTGGCACGGAGTGCCAGTTTCGGTGATTTCGGATAGGGATGTGCGGTTCGCATCTAGGTTTTGGAAGAAATTCCACGATGAGTTGGGTAGTTGTCTGCATTTCAGCACCACCTTTCACCCGCAGACGGATGGACAGTGCGAGCAGACCATCCAGACTCTAAAGGACATGCTGCGGGCATGTTTTTTAGACTTCGGGGGTAGTTGGGATACCTACCTTCCATTGGCTAAGTTCTCGTATAATAATAGCTATCATGCGAGTATCGACCGTACTCCCTTCGAGATGTTGTATGAGAGGAGGTGTAGGACCCCGATATGTTGGGGAGAGGTTGGTCAGAGGGTCATGGGGAGCACTGAAGTAGTGCTCATGACGACAAAGAAGATTCAGCAGGTCCGGAGCAGGCTTCAAACTGCTCAGAGTTGGCTGAGAAGTTATGCCGATAAGCGCCGATCAGACCTGGAGTTCCAGGTCGGGATATGGTTCTCCTGAAGGTGTTGCCTTGGAAGGGAGTCATCCGATTCAGGAAGCGGGGCAAGTTGGGTCCCAGGTTTATTGGACCGTTTAAGGTTGTAGACCGGGTGGGCAAGGTGGCGTACCGACTGGATCTTCCAGCCGAACTCAGTCAGATATACAACACTTTCCACGTCTCCCAGCTGCGGAAGTGCTTGGTGGACGACTCAGCGGTGATACCCTTGGAGGACATTCAGGTTGATGACAGCCTGAATTACATCGAGTGGCCTGTGGCTATCCTCGACAGGAAGTCGAAGGATCTGAGGAACAAGAGAGTGGAGCTGGTGAAGGTGCAATGGCAGCACCGGAAGGGCTCGGAATGGACTTGGGAGCCGGTGGATGAAATGATGGAGCATTACCCATAATTGTTCTGGGAACGGGCAGCAGACTTCGAGGATGAAGTCTAAGATAAGTGGGGGAGATTTGTAACTCCGGATTCCTGCTACCATTCCTGTTTATGTATTTTTCTCATTTTGCCTTGGACTCGCCGAGTTGGAGGCCCGAATCGTTGAGTAGGAGCGATTTTGGCACGAGATTTAAGTGAGGGACTCGGCGAGTCAGGTCCCAAACTCGGCGAGTCCATGATGGACGAGTAAAACCCTAACCCGGGTGTTCCCACCCTTTTTAAACACTCTAACTTGGCCTCCCTTGTCCCTAACACTTCCAGAGAGCTGTAGAGCGAAACCCTAGCCCCCATATTGTTCTTGTGAGTGATTTTTGTCTTGGTGAAGGAAGTTTGGAGCTTAGAAGAAGAAGGAGGAGGTTAAAGAGTGCAAGGAGGGGAAGTAGATCTGAAACCTACACTTTGAGAAGCTTCCATTCAGGTAGAAAAGTTCCTACCTTGATCATTAGTTCATTAGATCCCCTTTTTGTCCCTAATTGATGGTTTTCAAGCCCTAAAACCTCAAACCCCATGTAGTTATGCTTTATGTTCTGAAAGGACTTCAGATATGGACCTTATGGACACCTTAGAAGTGTAAAGTCTCTGTGGTTGAAGTGATTGAGGTCCCTATTGAGTGAATGACCTCATAAAGAACCTGGAATTTCCTTTTGGAGCTCATAGGGATATGCATGCACGTAAAGTTTGCAAATTTATGAGATAAACATACTCTAGGAGCTTAGATCTATGGTTTGGAACCGTTGCATGTCTTAGATTTGGTCTATATGGGAGGAGGTTTGAAGGGAATCGGTGAGTTCCAAAGTGGACTCGGCGAGTTCTATGAAGATGGTCTTAGACTCGACGAGTTGGATGAACAACTCGGCAAGTCTTTTGAAGATTGCCTGGAACTCGACGAGTTGTTCTTCAAACTTAGCGAGTCATATGAACTGTTATTGAGTTAAGAGGGGTTTAAGTGTACAAGATCCAACCCTTCGTAGATGCACGCATGATGAGCAATTTAACGTGTAACAATAGTCCCAGAAACCCAAATCCTTAAGATGTATGCTCTGGTGAGCATTTGGAAGCAAGTAGGAGAGGGACTCAGCGAGTCTGTACCATGACTCGGTGAGTCCAGTCAACTGGAAGATGACTTTGACCAAGGAGTTGACCTTAGACCAGGGGTAGGTCAGTCATTTGACCCAAGGGTATTTAGGAGTGACTAATCTATGTTTATGGATTTATAGCCGAAGGATTGCCGGTGCAGCTGTCAGTCGTCTAGCAAGCAGACTTTCAGCAGCTACTTTTCGAGGTGAGTTACCTTCCAGTAGCGGTGGGTCTACAGCCACAATGTCGGCCCACCAGTACGAGTTGTATGTTAGATGATCATCTTTGTGACATCATCTAGGTTTGATACTACCTGATATGTTAAATGTTGGCATGATATGTTATATGTGATAGTAGTAGAGTTTGGTTGTTAGGACCGAAGAGTAGGTCAAGCACCCCAGATATGTCTGACAGTATGTGATGGTATGTTCGTATGCTGGCATGATATGTTATATGTAATAGGGGTAGTAGGAGGGGAATAGTCCCCAAGTGTGGTTGTTAGGACCGACGGGTAGGTCAGCACCCCAGAATAGCCTGACATGGGTAGGTCAGCACCTCAGAATTGCTTGACACGGGTATGAAGGCACCGCAGAATGGACGCACGGGTAGGTCGGCACCCAAGAATGGCCGTACCGGGTAGGTCGGGCACCCCATAATTTCCTAGCAGTATGTATGCTATATGATTGTATGGTATGTGGTATGACGGGGGAACTCACTAAGCTTTGTGCTTACAGTTTACAGTTTTGGTTTCAGGTACCTCTTTAGAGAAGGGGAAGGAGCTGGCACGGTTGTGACACATCATACGTACACTCCCGTTTTCCGCATCATGAGATATTCTGGGATTTGTACTCTGACTTTATTATGATTTATGTTTTGGGTTGTAGACACGAAATATGTTTTAAGAAATGATATAGTCGAATGTTGTTTGTTTACAAATGTTTTACAAAGTGTTTAACTGAAAATGAAATTTTTGGACTTGAAAAATTGGGTCATTACATTCGAATTTACCGTTTTGTTGGGAGGTATGAAGGCACAAGAAGCGGAAAGAAATGCCATTTTTTGAGAAATAAAAACATTGTCACATTGAAAGGTTTTTATGGTTAACCTGAATTGGATTTTTCAATGTTTATAAAGTTAAGGAATTTGCTATGGTTTTTTACAATGCTTATAAAGTGAAGGAATTTTCTAAAAACATTGCTCTTGCGTTTTAAAGGGATAACCAAAAGGAAATGAGAATAATGGTCAAAAAAATATAACACAATAGCGAATACCCCTTGTGGTAGTAATTGGATATGTCCAAATATTATAACAGATAATATCAAAAACATTTTCAACAATAGAGTTTAAAGGACAAAACTATAAACGAACAAATTTTCCAAGTTGACAAGGTTCACATATGTGACAACCCATAAAATACATCATCAACCACCGTTAGAATTTAGCATTTCAGAAATGTATATTAGGATCACAATGTAACATTTAGACATATGAAGAAATATATTCGATTTTTGTCCTTAACCGGTACGATTATATCAAATATTAGGCTCTAAAACAAGTACGCAAAAAATCATATCATCATATGAGCAGGTTAATATTTTTCGAATGTACACATCAACGGGATTCGAAAAATATAAACATCGTAAAAATCTGACTTAGTACGTGTAATACTCGTAAAATTCTTGAAAATTTTAAACTTTTTAAACAACCACAAAACCATCGTTTATTACCATTTATTTTCAAAATAAGTTTCACATCAGAGAAATCCCAAAATCGTAAAATCAAAACATTAGGACGTGCACGATCACACCTTCGTCTTCCCGCGATGCATTGAGGTAACTGAAACATAATACAAACTGTAAGCCCAAAGCTTAGTGAGTTCACCAAAATACCAATACATAACAAATAACACAATTATAATAGCAACACACTTTTGGCCCAATCAACCATCACGTTGGAATACCCCAAGCCCCTCAACCATCGGGTTGGAATGCCAACAAACTATGGGTACAATCATCCTCGGGATGGAATACCCCATGCCCTCAACCATCAAGTTCGAATGCCAACATATTATGGGTCCAATCGTCCTTGAGATGATACCCTAGGCCCTGAACCATCGGGTTGGAATGACTCAGGCTGTTGGCTTACACATAAAATAGTGAAGCCTCAGCCACCAACAAATCATGTGCATATAATACATATAACGTACTACTAACCAGTCAACAAACACAAAGATAGATCTCACAAATGTCTGAGCATAACAACATCCTAAACACCAGGATACCGACTTAACATATTACTACAACACTATAGCATGCACAACAGGATATCAAATGCAAACGGTCGGCCTTGGTGCCTTCGACCTGTAAGTACAGTGAGGAGAGACTCACCTAACAAGTAGTGCAAAACTGATAAGGTCTGACTCCAAATCTCAGCTCCCGACTCAATTCCTATAACCATCATGACCAAACCCATCAAAATCCCAAAATACCTAAAATGCCCCCAAAAGTCCAACTTGGTCAACTATGGTCAAAGTCTAAGTCAGCGATCAAGGTCAACAATCCATGTTGACCCAACTCGTTGAGTGCACCTGTGAACTCGTTGAGTTTCCACGATACTCAGAAAGTCGGGAAAACCCTAGCCAATCGTCGAGATTTCCCCAACTTAACACATTCTGATGATTCTTTGATTCTAGGGACTCTAAGGCTCAGATCTAAACTCCAAATGTGTCTACTCCAAATGCTCAAAAACCCCTCCACGAGGCTTGAAAAGTCAAAGGCTTAACCATTAAGCACAAAATCCTTGAGATCTGGAACCCAACTTTTCCAGAAGAGATTCAAGCCTAAAAACATCCCAAAGGTTGGAGCTTTATAGACATGCATGTAAAATGCATGTCTTGAACCCAAAATGGGTCTAAAAGGGAAAATATGACCTAAATCCATGCATGGCATCAAAGCTTGGCTAAAGACCAGATCTAACCCACTATAAGGCCATCTTGACCTGGAGATTCATAAAGTTGCAAACTTTATGAAGTACATCCATTACAACATCCAAGAATAAGGAGATAAAGGGACAAAACTCAAGATCTAGCTACATAGATAGATAAAAATCGGATCTTGAAAACTTACAATGGTCCAAAAGAGTGTCAAACTGAAGATGAGAGCTTAACTTGCTAGGTCCTTGCTTCCTTCTTCCAAATTCTTCTCTTTTTGCCCCAAAAGAACCACACTAAAACAAAAAATGAGAAGGAAGGGTGATTAGGGTTCACTAGGGGCTGCAAAAAAGGTTTCGAGGCTGATAAAGGATCACCGACCTAAAACTCCAACTCAGATCGGTGTCGGTCGCCATAACTCTTCTGCCGACTCTAAGCAGTCTACAATCTCTGCCTAATCTCCTGAATCATCTATGTAGTCTATAGAACCGCCTCGGTCCAACCCATGACCATATGACCAACCTCTCCCCAACAGACTGGGGTGCAATATCTACGCCTATACAAAAGCTCAAAAGGCCCCCGAGGCACTAATGCTGGAGTGAAAACTATTGCTGTAGGAGAACTCTGCAAGAGGTAGGTAGGAGTCGCAGCTCCCACCAAAATCAATAACGCAAGCTCGCAACATATCCTCAAGAGTATAAATGGTCCGCTCACTTTGGTTGTCGGTCAGCGAAAGTGTAGCCTTGTGCCCAGTTCCTCATGGAACTTTTGCCAAAATCGGAAGGTGAACCGGACATCACGATCTGAAACAATAGAGATCGGAACCCCATGGCGAGCAAAGATCTCACCAATATACACATCGGGTAACTTCTCAGCCAATGAGCTCTCCCAAATTTCCAGAAAGTGGGCACTCTTGGTCAATCGATCCACGATGACCCAAATAACATCAACACCCTTTGCCTTTTTTGGCAACTTGGTGATGAAGTCCATCGAAATTTGATCCCATTTCCACATGGGAACCTCCAGAGGTTGCAACTTTCCATACGACCTCTGATGCTCGGCCTTGACCATCCTACAGGTTAAGCACCTCTCGACGTACCAGGCGGTCTCCCTCTTCATGCACGGCCACTAATAACTCAACCTTAGATCCTGATACATCTTGGTGGCCCCCGAATGGATAGAAAAGCGAGAATAATGAGCCTCTTCCAGCATAATCTGTCTGACCCCACCAGACATAGGAACCCAAACCCGACCACAACGGTTAAAGAAACCTGGATTGTTCGGAACATATCTAGTAATCTCACCCCTGATCCTCAGAATTTTCCATTTCTCCTCTCGAACACCCTTAGTCTGAGCCTCCGTAATCAAACTCACAAATGGAGAATCCACAAATTTCCTTATATGTGACACTGGAACAGAAGATCCAGTAGACTTATGGCTTAGGGCATCCGCCACCACATTCACTTTACCCGGATGGTAAAGGATCTCGCAGTCATAATCCTTGGCTATGTCCAGCCACCTACACTACCTCATGTTCAAGTTCGACTGATCCATAATATGCCTCAAAGTCTTGTGATCCATGTAGATTGTACAACATACCCCATAAAGTTAATGCCTCCAAGTCTTGAACGTGAAAACCATCCCCCCCAACTCAAGATCATGCGTGGGATATCTTGTCTCATGTGGCTTCAGCTGTCGTGAAGCATAAGTTATCACTCATCCTCTCTGCAAGAGAGCTGCCCAACCCGGTGATAGATGTATCACATAAAACCACAAAATCCTCGATTCCATCAGGGAGGGTCAAAACTGCGGCTTCACAAAGTCTATATCGAAAGGTCTCAAATGCTGACTGCTGCTCAGGGCCCCACCGAAAATCTATCCCCTTCCTCTTCAGACGAGTGAGGGGTACTACAATCTTGGAGCAATCCTGAATAAATCTCCGATAGTACCCTGCCACACCCAGAAAACTCCTGATATCCGAGGGAGATTTCGAAACCTCCCATTGCATCACTGCGTCGATTTTTTTCGGGTTGACCAAAATCCCATCCTAATTAACGAGATGTCCAAGGAACTGAACCTCTAGCAACCAAAACTCGCATTTCGAGAACTTAGCATAAAGCAGTTCTCGCCTCAACACCACCAGAAGCTCGGAGAGGCTCTCTTCATGCTGCTCTCCGGTCTTGGAATACACCAAGATATCATCTTGAAACATAATAACTGAACGATAAAGCATCGGCCTGCATACCCGATTCGTCAAATCCATAAATACCGCAGGCACATTGGTGAACCCAAATGGAATCACCACGAACTCGTAATGACTATAATGAGTTTGGAACGTGGTCTTCTCCATATCCTCCTCCCTCACCCTAACCTGATGGTAACCAGACCTTAGATCAATCTTGTAGAACCAAGATGCTCCCTGCAACTAATCAAAGAGATTATCAATCTGTGGAAGGGGATAATGATTCTTCATCGTTAACTTGTTCAACTCCTGATATTCAATGCTCATCTAGTGTGAACCATTCTTCTTCTTAATAATAAAATCATTGCTCCCCACAGAGAACTGCTCAAACGGATGAAATGCTTTCCTAACAGCTCCTACAGCTGAGATGATAGCTTCTGCATTTTAGGTGGTGCCAATCAGTATGACGCCCTGGCAATCGAGGCCGCACCTAGAACGATGTAAATCTTGAACTCGACCTGCCTCATAGGAGGCAAACTGGGTAAGTCCTCCGAAAATACATCAGTGAACTCTCTTACATTAGAACATCAGCAATCGACACCTAATATTCAACCCACATATCCAATACATAATCCAAATAACCTGCACACTCGTGCTGAATATACTATCGATCCCTAGCCACCGAACAAAACCATAAACCCATCATGGTGTCCTCTCCGTAAATAACCAGTTCTCCCCCATTTAGGGTTCGAACTAGCACACGCTAACCCTTGCATTTGATCATGGCACTGAAACGGCTCAGCGACTACATACCTGCAATCACGCACACATCCCCCATAGGAATATGAATCAAATCGATCGGAAAGGATATCCCGAATATCTCCAGAATGCAACCCTAATAAACCGAAGAAGCAGAAATCTCGTGTTCATTGGTGATAGAAACTCGCAATGGATACTCCAACTCCCCTATGGGAAAAACAAACTCCCTACGAAAAGACTGAGAAATAAAGGATCGACTCACACCCGATTCAAACAATACAAGAGTAGGCAAGGAGTTCGCTAAGAATGTACCTAACATAGGTATCAACATATGAGCATAGAAAAAACATAATCAATAATATAAGGGATAGAAACATACCAGTCACAACATCTGGTGTTGCCCTGGACTCCTCGGCAGTAAGCTGGAAAGCGCGACCTCGAGCCTTCGGGGGCCCCAGACTTCTGACAGTGATCCTCAAAGTAGACGGTTCTGGGGCCTACGCCAGCTTGGTAGCCAACAAGGGACATTGGGCCTTCATATGTCCCACCTGATCATAATGGTAACAAGGGACATTGGAGTCTGCTGATGATAATCCCTCTCAATGTGGCCATGTTTTCCATATTTGTGGCAACCCGAAGAAGATCGACAACCTCCATCATGAACCTTGCTGCACTTCCGACAAGTGCGACCCCTATGACTCCTCAACTTGGAGTCAGCAAAACTGAACTAGTTTGGTACAGGCTACGACTACGTCGGGGCCGGTCTCAACTCCCAAGTTTGCAACTGAATCTCAATATCATGCCGCCTGGCGGCCTCCTGCATCTCCAATAATTAACCATAGCATTGTGTAGAAACAAACAGCCTAATCTCTGTCTTAAGCATGCTCACGTAATAGATCATCTGAGCTTGCTCATATGCAACAAACTCAGGGCAGAATATAGCTCTTTCTGTGAACATATTGGTGATCTTTGTCATCATCTCAGAACCTTGTCTCAAATCAAGATACTTATGTGTTGATCTCTCACGCTCCACCAGCGGGACATATCGGGAGCAAAACATCTCAGAAAACTGCTCCCATGTCATAGCAGCTCTCTGCTTAATAGAATAAGAACTAGTAGTGATTCTCCACCAATCCTTCGCTCCAGACCTCAGAAGGTTCACAGAGCACCTTGTTGGGTTTTGTATACTACAACATCCTATAGTGCACATACAACCCTAAATTCTTTGTATTTATGTTTTCTCTAATTATACATGCATTGTTGTTTCCAAAGCATTAAGCCTATAACTAGCATACAATTGACATAAACAACATAAAAATAAGTTATATAATTACCTATTGTTGTAGCTTGTTATGTTTTGGCCTTTAAGAATTTAGCACCTCAAATGTGATGCCTCAAATGGTTCACAAACACCATAAACAAAGGAGGACTTGAGTGAGAGGCTACTTAGCACATAAAATCAGTTATGCTTCTCTAAGAATACATGTTCAACCAATTATAAGCCAAAATGGTGGTATATATATAGTGTAGGAATCTAAGTGTCATGGGTAAACCCTAATCCATACGCTTGGGTTATGAACCACATGTTTCACTAATTACCATAATTAGTCCCTTTTAATTTAATTAGTCTCTTTTGATTAGTAAATCAGTTCCAAATTAATTCTTAATCAATACTAATTAAATCATATGATTTCATATTAATATATTAGAACTTATAATATATTAACAAATTGTAAATAACCTTTTCTCAAAAGTCCATCCTATCAAATTGCTCTAGTAAAGGCAACCCAAATGGACCATGCTACTCTCGGGTCAAGTACATACCAATTATAGTTATGGTCTTAGACACCAAATCCAACAGTCTCACACTTGGATAAGTCTAATAACTATGAATGCAAGTACGACTCGAAAATCCCTACTAGCAATCCTAGCTCTTAAAAGCCGCTGTCTAACTCTTACCTAGTCAATGAGGCATCCATTAGATAAGGGATCATATATTCCTCCATTCTAGATATTATATGGACATGAGACATGGATTATAATCATTCTTTCTGTCCATTTTTTGTTTCCCAATTTCCAATTTATGACGACCGACTAATTTAACAAATCAAATCAGTCCAAGCTTGGCCATGCGCTTATGTTGTGATCACTAAATCATCGAGGGGCCCACATATATCATTTTTATCCCTCTAAGGGTAAAAAGAATGGATAAACTTTGACTCAAATGCTTGCTTGTACTTACTCATCGAATCACACACAATAATATATTTTATAACACCAAGTTACTAAAGGGTTTTGAGCATTCTAACAATCCTATGGTGTACATGCAATCCTATGGTGTACATGAAAATATCAATTTTCCAAGGTATCATCCTAACTAGCATACTATGGAGTATGTACAATATGAAATATAGTTGAATGGAATACCTTTTGTTGTAGCTTGATTCCTTGGAACTTAAGGAGCTTAGTGCCCCAAGTGTTGCACCTCAAATGGTTCACAAAACACCACCGACAATTGGAATAACTTGAGAGAAGATTATATACACTCAAAATTGGTTAGCCATCATGTGTCTATCACTAGTCACCACCTAGTGCCAATTTGATCAACTATGAGGCTTTTTATATAGTGTGCACATTAGGGTTACATAATGTAATTCATGACTTCCCATATTCCTCATAATCCATGGGTTTTAACCTCAATGGATTATCCATGGGTCACCACATGGGTTTAGACCAACAAGAAGTACTATGGATCATAAGCCCACTTTATAAGAATGAATGATTTACCAAATCAATCCCCATTTATTTAATTAGTCTCTTTTGATCACAAAATTAATTCCAAACTAATTCTTGATCAATACTAATTAAATAATATGATTTCTTATTAATATATTAGAAGTTATTGTATATTAATAAATCATTAATATCATCTTCTCACAAAAGTGTATGCAAATTGTTCCAATGCCATGCAACACAAATGGATCATGCTACTCTCGGGTCAAGTACATACCAATAAAAGTTATCGGCTTAGACACCTAATCCAACAGTCTCCCACTTGAATAAGTCGAATAACTATTATTGCAAGCATGACTCTATCTCGACCAGCAATCGTAGCTCTTAAAATCCATTGTCGAAATCTGATCTAGTCAATGACGTGTCCATTAGATAAGGGATCATATATTCGTCCATTCTAGATATCATATGGGCTGAGACCTGGATTATAATCTTTCTCTCTGTCCATATGTTGTTTCCCGAATTCCAATTTATGACGACCGACTAATTGAACAAATCAAATCAGTCCAGGCTTGGCCAAGCACTTAAGGGTGTCATCATTAAATCATCGAGGGGCCCACAAATATCGCTTTTATCCACATGGGGCAAAAGGAACGGATAAACTTCAACCCAAATGCTCACTTGTACTTACTCATCAAATTATACACAACAAGATGTTTTATAACATCCAAGTTACTGATGCGTTTACATATATCAATGTGCAACCGACTCACAACTACAACTCACACGTCTCCGTTTGAAGAATATAAGATATTATCGTCTCTTTTCTAGGAGCACTCATGAACACTGTGGCCACTTTGTCCTACACAAACTACAGACCCATTCATGATAGTCTTGCCTCAATACCTACTTCTAAAGTATGATCGACTGTGGATGGTTTGAATAACCTAGTTATTCAGGAAGTTAAAATATGCAAAGTGAAACACAAGAATAATACTAATCGTATATGGCCCCAAAACATTTGAGCCATACTGATTGCTCATCATTCATTGTATAATGTTTCGAATAATCAGCTGAATACTTGAATTAAAACAATAGTCATGCCATGCTCCAAGGATGCACACTATGTTTATCTAAACAATAGTTATGCCATGCTCCAAGCATGCACATTATGTTTGTCTATGGTCCTTACTTTGTGAAATAGATCAATTGAAAAACATTTCAATAATGCTCATTTCAGAATTCCAAATCCTTATTGCAAGTGTAAGAATTTCAAATTCTTGTCACTGCTTGAAAGTGTTAGATTCTAAACTATCATGCAATGATTCTTTTGTAATGTCTAGGTACCAAAAGTCATAGAGACTTGACCGATGATATTACAAAATATTCCTTTGGAGATTGTTACAAGACAATCCCATGGAAATGAAGTCTCAAATTCAAAGTAAATTCCTTTGAACTTCCTTATGGCATAAAAGTTTCTAACTTTCTCATCTATTCTTCAACTCCCAATATGTAAACATTCCATATTTTCCATACGACAATTCATTATTAATAGACTCCTGTGTATTCATAATAATGCCAATATGGTCCATTCATTAATATACTTCCAACTGCCCTTAAGCGACCAATACTTGGCGAAACTTAGATTGTCCTTAATAGTTGCTCAACCACTTTAGTCATAACCAGTCCTAGTCCTTTTTCCCTGTTAATGCCCTAGGCATTTGGAAAATTTAGAACACAAGAATATTATAGCATATGCAATCGATCCTATACCCAAAGCATATGGGATACGATTCATAATATCTAACATAAAGACATGATACTTGATCAATATTTTGCTACAATATTTTTTATTTTCCATGTTCTCAAAATTTGATTATGAAGAGGTATGTCGTAATCGTAACCAAATTTTGAGAACGCAATTAACCTTTCCATATATAGAATTTATTTATGTTAAACCATTCCAACATAACATTCATATATATATATATATATATATATATATATATATATATATATATATATATATATATATATATATATATATATATATATATATATATATATATATATATATTTGACTAAAATTGATTAAAATCTCAATCTAAGCTTTTAGATTTGAAATGAAGTATGCATTCCATTCCCTTAAGCAAAACAACTTTTCAAATCCCGAAACTTTTGTTTTCTATAATTAACATTGCTAGCTTGCCATCTAGGGCGAGATCATCAGGTTTCTACAAGTACGGAAAGACGGGGCATTTTGGCAGGGATTGTACTGCTCCTGCCCCCATTGTTCAGACTTCAGATCTGATTTGCTTTCATTGCAATCAAAGGGGCAATAAAAAGGCTATCTGCCCTAGATTGACAGCAGTTGCAGGGCTAGTGGTGGTGCCGACTCCAGCGACTGCGCGAGTTATGAATAATCGGAAGGTCAAGTGAGAGGCTCCAGTAGTGATGAGATGAGCATTTCAGTTGACAGTCAAGGAGGCACGTACCACATCCGATATGGTGACGAGTATGGTTTCTTCTCTAAAACTTTTATTATTTGCTGCTTGTGATATTGATGTGTTATGCTTTATGTTTTGTTTAGGATCATTCCATGTGAACGGTATCCCGGTTCAGGTGCTGTTTGATTCGGGTGCTACCCGGTCATTTGTTTCTCTTGTGCTTAGCAATAGGTTTCCCGAGTCTTCAGGCATGCTAGATTGCCATCTAGGGGTTGAGATTGCGGACAACCGATCAGTGCGGGCGTCAGAGGTCTTCCGAGATTGTGTTCTGAGGTTGTATGAGGAGTGTTACTTGGTAGATTTGGTTCCCATACCATTGCTGGGGAATAAGGTTATCATAGGGATGGATTGGTTGAGCCCCAATTGGGCAGTGATCGACATTGCACTGCAGTTGGTTTGGATCAGGACCCCAGGTGGGGGAAAGTTGGTGATTCATGGCGAGAGTCCACATCGTGGACCAGCTTTATGTTCACCAGCAAGGGCTAGGAGCTACCTCCAGCAGGGTTGCACGGGGTATGTCGGCTATGTTTTGGATACCCGAGAGGCCGGTCAGGCGATGGTGAGTGATGTGCCATTGGTACGAAAGTACGCGGATGTATTTCTATAGGAACTGCTTGGGATACATCAGGAGAGGTAGGTGGAGTTCAGGATCGACCTGGTCGCTGGTGTGGCTCTGATAGCCAAGGCACCTTATCGGTTGGCTCCTCCTAAGATGTAGGAGTTGTCTACTCAGCTGCATTAGCTGTTAGACAATAGATTCATTAGACCGAGCAGTTCTCCCTGGGGATCCCCGATACTATTCGTGAAAAAGAAGGACGGGTCACATCGGATGTGTATAGACTACCGGAAGCTAAATAAGGTAACAATGAAGAACCATTACCCACTCCCGGCGATTGACGACCTCTTTCACCAGCTCTAGGGATCATCTTGGTTCTCCAAGATCGATCTGCGTTCGGGTTACCATCAGATGAGGGTCTGAGAGGAGGATGTGCAGCAGACTACGTTTCGGATGCGATATGGTCATTATGAGTTTGTGGTGATGCCATTTGGGCTCACCAATGCTCCTGCCATGTTCATGGATCTCATGAACCGCATGTGTAGACCGATGTTGGATCGGTTTGGGATAGTTTTCATTGATGAAATTTTGGTCTATTCCAAGACTCGGGAGCAGCATGAGGAGCACTTGCGGGAGGTATTGGATACTCTTAGGAGGGAGAGCTTGTATGTCAAGTTCTCCAAGTGTGAGTTCTGGTTGCACAAGGTGCAGTTTCTTGGGAACCATGTCAACCAGGATAGGATTTCAGTCGATCCCGAAGTCTCCATCTGAGATTCGAAGCTTCTTGGGATTGGTAAGGTACTATCATAGTTTCATTCAGGACTTCTCCAAGATAGTCGTGACTTTGACCCGCTTAACAAGGAAATTCGTGGTCTTTCACTGGGGGTGATAGCAGCAGGTTGCATTCGAGACTCTGAGACAGAGATTGTGAGAGGCACCAATCTTAGCCCTGCTAGAGGGCATGGATGATTTATGGTATATTGTGATGCGCCCATCTTGGGGTTGGGCATGGTATTGATGCAAATGGGGCATGTTATTGCCTACGCTTCGAGGCAGCTGAAACTTCATGAAGCGAACTATCCATCAACTGATTTGGAGTTGGGGGCAATTGTTCTCGCCCTCAAGATCTGTCATCATTATCTTTATAGGGTCCGTTGTACCGTTTACACAAACCACAAGAGTTTGAGGTATATTATGGATTATCCAAATCTAAACATGAGACAGTGTTGATGGCAAGATGTTTGAAGGATTGTGATTGTGAGATCCTTTACCACCTGGGTAAGTCCAATGTTGTGGTCAATGCACTTAGCCTCAAGGTAGAACCGATTAGAGACGTTTGCCTAAGGATGACGGTAGTGACTCCACTATTGGAGCAGATTCGCACATCGCAGGTCGAGGGCATGAAGGAGGAGCGCCAGAAGTGTGAGCGCATCATAGGCCAGGTGGCCTCGTTTGATTATGATAGTTGCAGATTGTTAACACTACATAGGAGGGTCTGGGTACCATACTGCAGCGGGGTACAACAAATATCGATGGAGGAGGCCCATAAGTCCAGGTTCTCCATCCATCCAGGGGCGACAAAGATCTCTCAAGATCTTCAACCCGACTACTGGTGGCCCTGGATGAAGCGGGACATCGCTTGGTACGTTGAGAGGTGCTTGACCTGCAGAAAGGTCAAGGCCGAGTACCAGAGGCCTCATGGAAACACACAACCATTGGACATCCCTATGTGGAAATAGAAAGATATTACTATGGATTTCATCACAAAGCTTCCCAGGACTGCACGGGGAGTGGATTCGATTTGGGTCATCGTCGATCAGTTGACCAAGAGTGCCCATTTCATACCGATCTAGGAGAGCATCTCGGCTGAGAAGTTGGCCGATATGTACATTCGAGAGGTAGTAGCTCGGCACGGAGTGCCAGTCTCAGTGATTTCGAACCTAGACGTGCGGTTTACTTCCTTGTTCTGGAAGATGTTTCACGACGGGTTGAGTACTCGTCTGCACTTCAACACGGTTTTTCACCCGCAGACGGATGGTTAGAGTGAGCGGACCATCCAGACTTTGGTGGATATGCTGCGGGTGTGTGTTTTTGACTTCGGAGGTAGTTGGGATACTTACCTTCCTTTGGTTGAGTTTTCCTATAATAACAACTATCATGCGAGCATTGAGTGTCCTCCCTTTGAGATGTTGTATGGGAGGAAGTGCAGGACCCCAATATGTTGGGGTAAGGTTGGCTAGAGGGTCATGGGGACTACCGAAGTGGTACTCAAGACTACAGAGAGGATCCAACAGATGCGAAGCAGGCTTCATACTTCTCAGAGTCGGAAGAAAATTTATGCCGACAAGCATCCTTCGGACCTGGAATTCCAGGTCGGGGATATGGTGCTCCTGAAAGTGTCACCTTGGAAAGGTTCATCCGGTTTAGGAAGTGAAGCAAGTTGGTCCCCAGATACATTGGACCTTTCAGGGTTGCAGCCCGAGTGGTCAAGGTGGCGTATAGACTAGACCTTCCAGCCGAACTCAGCCAGATTCACAGTACTTTTCACGTCTCCCAATTGAGAAAGTGCATGGTGGACGACTCAGAAATGGTGCCTTTGAAGGATATTCAGGTGGATGATAGCCTGAACTACATCGAGCAGCCAGTAGCTATCCTCGATAAGAAGTCAACAGATCCGAGAAACAAGAGGGTAGAACTAGTGAAGGTGCAATGGCAGCACCGCAACGGCTCGAAATGGACCTGGGAGTCAGAGGACGAGATGAGGGAGCACTACCCCGGACTTTTTCTGGATTCAGCAACAGACTTCAAGGATGAAGTTTAAAATAAGTGGGGGAGGTTTTGTAACACCCAGTTACTAGTACGTATTTAAATTCAAGTAATATTTCAATTTAATCTGGGACTCGGTGAGTTGTAGGCCCAACTCTTCGAGTAGACTCGACTTTTGATCGGGGGTTTAAGTGACCTAGTTGATGCGTTTGGAGACCAAATCGACGAGTAGGAGCTGTTTGGACAAAACCCTAATGTTTAGAGTTTGCACCCTATTTAAACACTTAATCTCGTCCCAAACCAGCCTCCATCACCCTCCCAACTCAGAGAAGCCCTAGATTGAAACCTTAAACCCTTATTATGTGTTCTTGAGCCTTTTGGTGCCTTTTTGTGTGTGTTTGAAATTGGAGAAGAAGAAGGAAGCTTGGAAGTTCAAGTAAAAGCAAGCAGATCCAGAAGTTTTACTCCATCTCAGCTCATTCAAGGTAAAAGGTTGTAACCTTGACCATCTATCTCTTAGATTTTGATTTAGGGCTATTTCTACCTTTTTTTATGAGTATGGAGAAGCTAAAATCGGATTTTGTTGGTATGCTTGAAGTTTCACTTTCGATCTGGATCTATTGGGGGTGCTTATGGCATAAAGGTGCCAACTTTGTTGCCATAAACACCCCATGCATCTTGTAGACCTCCTTTTATGGCTTTGTGAGCCAAAGGCACCATGAATGTACATCAAGGCCAAATCTATGGTTTTGATGTGTTAAGACCCATTATAATCGACTGTATATGAAAAAGAGGGACTCGATGAGTTGTTCATGGGACTCGGTGTGTCGGGTGTATTTTCCATCAAACCATTTCTGTTTATGGACCAAATGTTAAGTTCGAAGGTTCCCCAGTTGTTTAGGTTCACTAGGGACCTGGAAATCATAGGACTCGGTGATTGGATGAACAGACTCGGCGAGTTTAAGGCAATGTCCCAGCCACACAAAGACGGACTTGGCGAGTTCAAGGGGAACTCAACAAGTCATAGTCTGAACACCTTATGGATGAAGATGAACTAGGTGAGTTCAAGGACGAACTCGGTGAGTCAGTTGAAGATAGTTTGATGTGTTGTTGCAGGTGAACTCATCGAGCTCTTGCTAGACTCGATGAGTGGGGACGAGATTATGACATTTTTTTTGATATAGGGACTCGACAAGTTAACGGGCCAACTCGGCGAGTTGAGTCAACCAAATGTTGACTTTGACCAAAAGTTGTCTTTGACCAAGGATTTGACATTGACTTTGACTTAGATTTGAGTGATTCTTATAAGGGTTATGAGTATGAATTGATTACTTAGAAAACTTTTCATGTAGGGGTTGATGAGTCCGGGAGAGTCGAGTTTCACACCGAAGAGAGTGTAGACACTACACGACGTTGAGGTGAGTTACCTTTCAGTAAAAGTGGGTCTAAGGCACCAAGGCCGAACCACTAGTAGTTGATTATAGTTGAGATGATTGTCTTTGTGATAATTGTCTGCTTTTCTATTACTTGATGAGTTCTATGTGCTAGCATGATATGTTCTATGTGATAGAGGTAGTAGGAGGGGAATAGTCCGTCGATTAGGTCATTAGGACCGAAGGGTAGGTCGGACACCCCAGATATATCTGACAACATGTTTATGATATGTTATTATGTGATAGTGGTAGAGGTGAAATATTCCCCGTCATCGGGTGAGATAGACCGTAGAGTAGGCAGGAACCCCAGAATGGCCTGACACGGGTAGGTCAGCACCCTAGAATGGCCCAACACGGGTAGGTCAGCACCACATAATGGATTGACATGGGTAGGTCAGGCACCCTAGAATTGGCTGATAGTATTTATGATTGTATGGTATGTGGTATGAGGGGGGGGGGGGAACTCACTAAGCTTCATGCTTACAATTTTAGTTTTGGTTTCACGTACCTCTTCAGCTAAGGGGAAGGAGCCAGCAGGATAGCAGCGCATCGCACACTCATGATTACCGCTTTGAGAACCTTAGGATTGTACTATGATATTTTATGTTTAATGATATGGTTTTTGAGACTTGTGATTTGTGACTTGATGTTTGAAATGATAAACATGATGTTTTCCGTAAATTATTTTCATAAGTAATGTAATTAAGTAAAAAAATTTGGGTCTCGATTTTGGGATGTTACATATGTAGTGTCCTAGCTGAAATTGTATTATTTGGCATGATAGTTTGTATGAGCTAGGAAGTATGCTAGTAGTATGTGTGGTATATTTGTATGGAAGACCATGGGAAAGCCCATGAAACTTGGATGTAAGACCATGTGGAGGGCCTATGGCTTTCGTATCAAATACCATAGGAGAGCCCATGACACTTAGGTGTAAGACCATGTTGGCAGCCCATGGCATCCTGGAGTAAGACCCTGGGGACGAGCCTACGGCCTCCTTACCTTTTGTATGCATGGCTTATGTGATATGTATAGTTGTTTTAGCTAGTATGATATGTTTTATGTGGTTTGTGTGTGGGTATGCTCTAGGGAACTCACTAAGCTTTCAACTTACCGTTTGTGGATTTGTTTCAGGTACCTCTAAGCCCAAGGGCAAGAGTAAGGGCAAAGCGTGATGGCACGGCGTGCACTCTCTATCTCACTAATATGTTATGGGACACTCTGATGTTTTTAAATAAAGTTGTAATGAATGTGGATTTGAAAACAATTGTTTTGGATTTCATGGTTTATGCAAATGTGTTTGATTAATTAAAAATGAAAATTTTCTTTTATAATTTAGGTCGTTACACAAAACTTACCAATTTCAAATGTACAAGAGTAGAAAACATTTTACTCTACATTTGATAAGTGTTATAAACCTTTCTTAAGATCATGTCACTGAAGGCTCGATCTTAGAGAATGACTCTAAGACTTAATTTGGAATGAAGTATGACTCATCTTCTTGATTTAACCATTTCAACAATTCACGATTCCTCTTCTTAGCAATACACATGCACTAAGATGTCCTTAGAGAATCAGTTGTGATATGGTTTCATAATCACCAAGAAAATCATAAAACATGATACTCAAGTACTCTCCTTTCCTTTCGCATTGGAGAAACTTTTATCTTTCTGACTAATTTGATTCTTCTTGTTCACTCTGCTATACATTGAAACTTTTCTAATGATTCAGAATTACACTTAATCTTGTAAGTATAACCATGTTTACTAAACTTGTAGTAAATATTAACGAATAGTCTTATCGTTCTTTGTGGTGGACCTGACTAGTGTATAACCAAGTATACCCGATCCACTCGTCCTTCACTTGAATCACATATTCATGTGAACAAGGAACTAGGCTTAATTTCCCAAAGATGAAGGTTCTCATTCATCACACAATACAAGTTGCATGATTCCAACCTTCTATCCAACTGAAACTTGGGTGATGGGAATCTTTCCTTATTTGGTAAATTTTAACACTACCACACATGAAAGAATCAAATCCATATTTAACATTGCTAGAATATATATAAACATCAATTTTCACAAATGTCATTGTAAGGAGATATAAAATAAAAGAAAATAAAAATTCTATTTATTTATAAAATGTGAAAAACTTTTCCTTACAATGCAATTACAAATGAAAGCTATGTTTCTAAATATTTCTAAGCAATCGATTATAACTCTTAAACAATAGCTCAAGAATATGATAATTGAAACATGCGATCGAAATCCATTTCTTCGCGATCAGACTGAAGCTACTCTTCTTTTAAGCTTCCTTCGATTCTACAAAACATTAAAATGTAATTACATTACATCATGTATTAAGAATCTCCAAATATGAAGTTAATAGAGTTAGATGGTGGACTTACCTGAAGTAGAGTCAAACATTTTGAATTTACCATCTCTTATATCTCTTAGGTAACCAGGGCAGCTTCGCTTTCAATGTTCCTTTTCTTGGCAATAGAAACACATGGCTTCTTTCGCATTGGCACATGACACAATTCCAGAACTGGCCATTCTCTTAAGTTCAAACTTTTTGACTTTAGACAATTTCTCTCTCCTAGGAGAAGAAATCATTTTTGGATTGTCATGGTTATAAATGGAAACTTGGGAAGTAGATCTTCCAATCAAAATTTGTTTTACCAGTGTGCCTAATCATTTCTGATTCATCAGTAGTAAGCAAATTGGTAAGATCAATAAGGGTCATGTCGTGGTCTGTCATATAGTAGTCCTTAATGAACCCGCTATATGACTTACGAAGTGATTGAAGAGCTCAGTCAACATTCAATTTCCTTAAGATTTCGACACCCAACTCTCCCAACGTGTCAATATGTAACTTCATCTCCAAGACATAAGCATACATAATTTGCATATTTGTGTTTGCTTGTCAATAGAGCTTGAATGACCTTGAACTTTTCAAGTCTTTGAACATGTGGGTTAGGAGGTGGAGGAAGTGAAGTATGATTTCCAGTCTCACTAATGCAAGACAAAGGGATTAATCTTTCACCTTGATCACCATGTGGGATATCATCTTCATTAGGAAAGCTTTTTCCAAAAGAATAAGGAAGACCATAGTTGTCAGAACTAGACATCTATTTGAGAGAAATTCAAGTGAGTTGATTTTAGTCCTTAATATAACGCCCCAAACAAATATATTAAGGCTAGGACCAAACATAATATTTTAAAATTCAGAAGAGGGTTGCCGTAATCCAATTGCAAAATATTTGAAGGTATGTAAATGACGATTTACCAATTTCCACCATGCAAAACGAAATTGATTATTAAGTTTTAAATGAATTGAAATTCCTAGATCTTTTGAGATTCATTGAACTTTTCAATGGCATGTTTAAATCTCGATTATGCCCTTTAAGTTTGTGACTGGGATGCCGATGATCACAAACAAGGTGTGAATAACCATGCAAATGGACTTGGTACTCTCGAAGTTATTTATCACCTAATCAATGTGCTGGTTAACCACACACGCTCCATTGATCTATGATAAACATCGAGCTACCCTTGGCTCCCCTTACTAGTCCAAGTTAGTATGCCGGTTAATAACACACGCTCCACTAATGACTTGGCAAGGTGCAAAGTGCAATTCCATAGGTTAGCACCAAATTCATATTTTTCCTAAGTAACTGAGATTGGGAATTTATAAGTGTTTAGTTACTTGGTATTTTCATTATACTTTTAATGAGAATGTCCTATCCTACCCATTCGGATAACGACCCTCCACCAATCAAGGAAGCGATGGGTGAGAGTGGACACCCATTAAACTGCCATTTTATAGGTAGTAACCTTATACCCCCCTTCTTATAGATCGGCTTCGTGAATGAGGCCCACTAATGGTAAGACTGAGCTTTTCCTTATACATATATAATAATTAAACTTTTAATATTATAATAGTATAAGGATGTATTTTAAAACTTTTAAAATACTAAGTGGTTTAATCAATTAATTAAACTATACTCTTAATTTAATTAAACTTAAACCATGTCATTATGGAAAAGGTGTAATTTGAACTATTCAAAAACGTCAAGGTTCTAAATATAAAAATTCAAGATTATAAACTATTTAATTAATTTTTAATTTATGAACCTAGTAGTTACACGAGTTTCTAAATTTGATACTTTTCAAATACCAAAACTTGAGGGTAAGTTTTGTAACTCTTGAAAAAAGTTTGGTTTTCCATAACTTATGAGTTAATGTGGTTTGTATGAAAAAAATTTCAAGTTCCGTAACTTAAGGACAAGTTATGGAAGACTTTAAAACCATTTAAGATCAAATTTTTTAGCAAGCAAAATTATCATATAATTTTTTATGATCTAGTTAAACTCACAAGTCAAAACAATTCATATCAACAATTTACAAGAAATTAGCATATCATATAAACTAATACAAATCTTGAAATCTGAAAATTGTCTTTTAATTGGATGAGGATCATCATTACCAAATCAGAAAATACAATTTTTTATGATTACAAAATAGTCTGAGGTAATGATCCCAATCTAATTCTTGGCCAAAAACTTGAAATTCTGCAACCAGAAGCACTTACTCGACGAGTGCATGAACCTAACTCGTCGAGTTGCCCTTTTACTAAGTGGACTCGTTGAGTCAGGTCATGGACTCGGTGAGCTCATCAGTCAGATGGCCAGAAAATCAATTTTTTTAGCTTTGAAAATTAACAAGCATCAAATATGAAAGAAAAAATTCCTAGGCTCTGATACCATTGTTGGGTTTTGTATACTACAACATCCTATGGTGCACATACAACTGTAACATACACGTTCTAAAATCGTGTTTTGTAATAAATAAAATTGTGAAATATTATGTAAAATTGAGTGTTGAGTTCTAACAAATGGTTTTTACTAGAAATGAAGTAAAACTATGTTTAGAATCACTCAGAAAATATTGGAAGTCTTATGAGATTCCAATTAAAAGCCAAATAGTGAAATTTAGCGAAAATATGAAATTTTAAATAAGAAAATTTTTATTATTTGATGTTGTATAGAATCTCGTTAGAAATTTGTAGGAGAAAACCTCGTCAAAATCCGAGTTATAACGAAGAAGTTATGACCAACCGAAGATCCGCGACAAAACCGGTACGGCATCGAATGACATAAAAAGTGAGTTTCTGATAAACTAATTTTTAGCCTTAGTAATCTAAATGAAAGTCGTAGTATTCGTTAAACCGAGAAATTCGATAAAAAGAACGCCAAAATCTGACTTCGTATGAGGAAGTTATGATTTTTCGAAGTTTCAACTTAGCAGCCGACAGCTAAAAACTCGAATTTTAGATCGAGCGAAATTTTACCAATACATCCTAAACGAGAATCGATGGTCTCATCATATGTAGTACAACGGTAAAAAGTCTGACGAAAACGAATATCGGATGAAGAAGTTATGAATTTTTAACGGATTTTCCTGTCCTGGTCTGTTAAAAATAATAATATTAAAATTAAAATCAAAATTAGCCGACGAAGTCTAAACAAAAGTTGTAGAGCATGATTTTAGCTACGAGTGCATATAAAGAACGTCAAAAACGGAGCTCGTATGCGAAAGTTATGGATTTTAGAAGTTCGGGGCACGAAAATCGGAAATTTTCGCATGAATAGTAACCGACCACGTCACCTCGCACGAAGCAGGTGCGTCACCGGAGACGTGGCCTGGACCGAACTACTTCATTGCCTGCTTCCAGAAGTCTGACGCGTTCCGCTCAGCCATTCGACCGAAGTGCGAGCCTATCGGCTTCCAACGCGCCTCGCTGCGGTGGCATAGTCTCGCCCCTCCACGTCCCTCGCCTTCGCTCCTCCTGTCGCACGTCCAAACTTCACTGGAGCGACTTCCGAGCCACCGAGCAGCTTCGTGACTCCCTCTGGACCGAGCTTCGCAGCCTGCGACGTGGAAGCCTCCCAACCCCAGATTCCGAACCTTCGCCCCTATAAATAAGAGGGTGCGAACCCTCCCACCTAAAATGAGAAAATTTCCATTTTTCACCCCTAAATCCATATATTCACTATTTTGACTTTTCCCGAAACCCCGATATCATTTTTAAAGCCCGAAACACGTCCCGAGACCCCCGAGAAGCCCAGAAAATTTTATCTTTACGGTTTTGAAGCCCTACCTTCGCAGAGCCTGGTTTTCAACATAGAAAGGCATATTTAAAACCGAAGTGCTGTCCACATTACTATTTTAACCCCCGATTAACTTAAGGTGAGTTCAATATATAGGAACAATTGTATGTTATGTGTTATATGTGCTATGTGCTTTTCAGTATTATCATTCTGAGTTATTTTCTCGTGTTATTCGCTATGTTTATACCAATTGTAATACCTTTGACCATGTGATCAGTGAAAGGACTTAGATTCACATTGGTACAGGTACGTAGCCTCTGGCCATGTAGAGCATGTCTCCGTAAGAGAATGACTTCTATTCTATGACATTGGCAAATGGTTAGACAGGACTATAAGCCTGAAATCTAACAAGATGTTAATCAGAAATTGCATGTCTTCTATGCCAATTGGGCCAAAGCTTTATTGATGTATATCAAGAATTGAAAAGAATATCTTTGAATAATGTCTTTGATTGATATGAGCGCTTGTCACATGATCTCACATACTTATTGTTGTTCCTCTTTGCTTTTGCCACATTGAAATACATATATATGGCATAACATAATATTGTATCTATTTTTGAACTGACTAAGCGTCACCGCTTACCCTATCAATGTTTAACAATTGCAGGTGATAAATAAATAGTATGTTTACATACTATTGAAAGATGTAGAATAGTTTGTAATAGTACTTTTGTACTACTTTTTATGTTTGTATAAATTACAATATCCTGGGTAGTTATGTAATATATATAACACTTTGTAATAGAAGGTTTGTATCCAATAGTTTGTAAATCCTCTATATCAATGTAAAATATTGCTTTTATGAATATGCAAATAACATGTTTTGGAGTAATGATAATGTAAAATATGAAAGTTTGGGTCTTTCAAAAATACGAAAATTGGGGTCTTTCAACCATGGTATCAGAGCAGTAGTTTAAGCGAACTAAATTCCACGGATTGGTATTTAGACTTAAACTATAGGAAGTTCAATATATGAACTTAATCATTGTAAGTATAGGGATACAAACCATAGGAAATATATAAGTAAAATTATTAGGTAATAATAAACCCTATTATTCTAAAATACTATCTTACTCCGTATTTCAGATCAATGGCTGAACAAGTAAGTAGCCATACCCCTGATGTTGGTGGAGATCCTCAACCCGAGGAAGTGAATACTCCAGTATCTCCTCGTGAGGAGCGAATTTTAAGTAAACTTACCGGTGTTATTCGACAAACTCTCGAAGAACACAAAAATAATGACTGTGAATGAGTATGAAACTCAATTTAATCAAAGAGAAAGGTTTGTTACGAAGTATATTCCAACTGAAGACGAGAAAATTCGGTTATTCATGGAAGGACTATGACACGAAATCCATGATTTCGTTGTCAACCGGGATGTTTTGTCATTTGATAAAGCCATTGAGTATGCTCGAAGGCGTGAGCATGACTTAGAAATACGTGGTGCTACTCTTACTATTCCAAAGCATCCACGTACTGAAAGAACTACTCCTGCTTCCACTATTCCACCAGCTCAATCTATTCGAACTGATCCTAGCAAGCAAGCACAATCTCAGAGTGCTTTTCGTGGCCGTGGTAGGTCATAATCTTTTTCTATTAAATCGCCATCATGTCACGTTTGTGGAAGGAATCATCCGGGTCAATGCAAAATAGACAAAGAATCCATTGTCTGTTATGGGTGTGGAGAAACAGGTCATATCAAGCCAGCTTGCCCAAGGAAGGATGTGACTTGTTATGCATGTGGTATTACTGGCCACAGGAAGCATTTTTTCCCTACTCTTACCAGCCAAGTGACGGGAAGTCAAGCTTCTGTTCAACAACCAGCGAGAAGTCAAGTCCCTATCCAACAACCGAAGAATACTCCAGCTAAAAAGGAGGAGGTGCCAAAAGCTAAGGGTCGTGCATTCCAGATTACCACAGAGGAAGCACGTGAGGACCCAAATGTCGTGAAGGGTACATTTCTTGTCAACTCTAGACCTGCTCACATCTTATTTAATTCTGGTGCCTCAGATTCTTTCGTATCTTATGAATTTGCGCATTCTTTTCAAACTATTTGCTATGCACTCGCGCTACCATTTCACATAGATATTGCAGGAAGTATATCATTACTTGCTGATAAAATCTATAGGGATTGTGTCATAGAAATTGAAGGCTATAATTTTCTTGCTAACCTAATCCCTATCTCCTTGCCCAATTTCGATATTATTCTCGGCATGGATTGGTTATCAAAGAACCATGCAGAACTTTTGTGTTACGAAAAGATGGTACGCATTCCTATTGAAGGGGAAGATCCTATTCATGTCTATGGTGAACAAAGAATCTTAAAAATAATCTCTTTCCTCAAAGCTCGTAAATTCATATCGAAAGGTTGTCCTATCTATCTGGCCTATACAGTTGACATCTCAAGAAAGGAGAATAAAACTGTAAATGATATTCCTATTGTTAACGAATATCCCGATGTTTTCCCCAATGATATCCCTGGACTTCCTCCGGAAAGACAAGTAGAATTCCGAATTGACCTTGTGCCCGGTGCTGCTCCGATCGTAAAGACTCCTTATCGTCTTGCACCAGCCGAGATAAAAGAAATGATGATCCAACTGCAGGAATTACTTGACAAAGGCTTTATTCGACCGAGTACCTCTCCCTGGGGTGCTCCAGTATTTTTTGTCAAGAAGAAGGACGGATTGATGCGTATGTGCATCGATTATCGCGAGCTGAATAAGGTGACTATCAAGAACAAGTACCCACTACCTCGCATCGATGATTTATTCGATCAACTTCAGGGTGTTAGCTATTTCTCAAAATTTGATTTGAGATCTGGCTATCATCAGTTGAAAGTACAAGAGCAAGATGTACCGAAGACTGCTTTCCGTACTCGTTATGGGCATTTCGAATTCCTTGTCATGCCATTCGGTTTGACAAATGCTCCTGCTATATTCATGGATATGATGAATCAAGTGTGCTGCCCAATGCTCGATAAGTCTATCATCGTATTCATCGATGATATTCTAATCTATTCCAAATCTGAAGCCGATCATGCCATTCATATTCGTGAAATCCTAGAACTCCTTCGAAAGGAGAAACTTTATGCTAATTTCTCGAAATGTGAATTTTGGCTCCGTCAAGTTCAATTTCTCGGCCATATTATTTCCAGTAACGGTGTATCTGTAGATCCCATCAAAATCGAAGCCATTCAAAATTGGGAAGTGCCTCGTAATGCTTCCGAAATTCGTAGTTTCTTAGGTCTCGCGGGATATTACCGGAGATTCATTAAATACTTTTCTCGTATAGTCGTACCCCTCACAAGCCTTACACGGAAGGAAGTGAAGTTCGAATGGGGTGAAGATCAAGAAAAACCTTTCTCAACTCTAAAAGATCTTTTAACTCATGCTCCCATCTTATCACTCCCAGAAGGTGATGATGATTTCTCCGTATATAGCGATGCTTCAAGATTGGGACTCGGTTGCGTGTTGATGCAGCGTGGTAAAGTGATAGCCTACGCCTCAAGACAACTGAAAGATTATGAAAAGAATTATCCCACCCATGATCTTGAACTCGCTGCAGTAGTATTTGCCCTAAAACTTTGGAGACATTACCTTTTTGGTACGAAATGTCAATTATTCACCGAACACAAGAGTCTCAAGTATATATTCAGTCAGCAAACTCTGAATATGAGACAACAACGAGCCATGGAGCTAATCAAGGACTATGATTGTGAAATCCTGTACCATCCTGGAAAGGCTAATGTGGTTGCAGATGCACTTAGTAGGAAAGTTTATCGTAATAGTATGTGTTATACTATTACTCACATTACGGTGAAGTTCACCATTCTTGATGAACTAGAGAAGTGGCAAGTTGAAGCTTTAAAGCCAGAAAATGTAAAGAAGGAAGGAATGGTACATTATGTCGATGTTTTACTTGATGATCCACGAGGATTAAAAGTATTTAAGAATCGGCTATGGATTCCAAAGATTGGTGGATTATGACAGAAGATTTTAGATGAAGCTCATAAATTTAAGCTATCAATACATCCTGGCACAAGTAAAATGTACTATGATGTAAGAGCTGATTATTGGTGGCCTGGATTAAAGAGAGACATTGGAAGATATGTACAGGAATGCTTAGTATGCTTACAAGTGAAAACAGAACACCAAAAGCCTTATGGAACTCCAGAAAGCCTTAGTGTTCCTGTATGGAAGTGAGAAGAGCTGTCCATGGATTTTATTACCAAATTGCCAAAGACTACTAGACAGAATGATAGAATTTGGGTAATCGTCGAACGTCTGACTAAGAGTGCACATTTTCTCGCTATGCGTGAAACGGCTCCAATGGAGAAATACGCACAAGTATACTTGGATGAAATTGTTGCAAGACATGGTGTGCCACTAAAGATCATTTCCGATCGCGATACTCGCTTCACTTCTCACTTTTGGGCGAGTATGCAACGCGAATTAGGATCTCGAGTTGCTCTCAGTACCACTTATCATCCTCAGACAGATGGTCAGACAGAGAGAACAATCCAGAAAGTAGAAGATATGCTTCGTGCATGTGTTTTGGAGTTCGGTGGTAACTGGGATAAATACTTACCGCTTGTCGAATTTTTGTATAATAACAGTTACCACACTTCAATCAAAATGCCACCATATGAAGCATTATATGGTCGCAAATTCCGTATGCCATTATGTTGACGTGATATAGGACAGAAGATCCTTGGAGGCCCCGAAATGATTCAAGACACACTGACAAGATTCAAATCGTACAAGAAAGAATGAAAGCGGCCCAGGATCGAAAGAAGTCCTATACGGAAAAGAGAAGATGACCTATAGAATTTCAAGTGGGTGATTTTGTGATGCTGAAGGTATCCCCATGCAAAGGCCTTATGCGATTTGGGAAGAAAGGAAAGTTGAGTCCTAGATTTGTTGGTCCTTTCAAAATCATCCAGAGAATTGGAAAGCAAGCTTACCGCTTAGAATTGCCTGAAGATTTGGCGGGTATTCATGATGTGTTTCATGTATGTTATCTGCGCAAATGCTTGAGCATCTATGATGAGACAGTTCCATTATCCGAAGTGAAATTGCATAATAAGTTAAGATATGTAGAAGAGCCTGATGAAATCGTGAATGAAAGAACAACTAAGCTACGCAATAAAGAAGTAGAATTGGTGCTTTTCAAGTGGAAACACCATCGTGGCCCAAACTATACTTGGGAGAATAAGAATGAGATAAAAGCAAAATATCCCCATTTATTTTAATCGATGTAATTTCGGGGATGAAATCCTCAAAAGGAGGAGGTATTTGTAACATACACATTCTAAAATCGTGTTTTGTAATAAATAAAATTGTGAAATATTATGTAAAATTGAGTGTTGAGTTCTAACAGATGATTTTTACTAGAAATGAAGTAAAACTATGTTTAGAATCACTCAGAAAAGATTGGAAGTCTTATGAGATTCCAATTAAAAGCCAAATAGTGAAATTTAGCGAAAATATGAAATTTTAAATAAGTAAAATTTTATTATTTGATGTTGTAGAGAATCTCGTTAGAAATTTGTAGGAGAGAAAACCTCGTCAAAATCCGAGTTATAACGAAGAAGTTATGACCAACCAAAGATCCGCAACAAAACCGGCACGGCGCCGAATGACGTAAAAAGTGAGTTTTTGATAAACTACTTTTTAGCCTTAGTAATCTAAATGAAATTCGTATTATTCGTTAAACCGAGAAATTCGATAAAAGGAACGCCAAAATCTGACTTCGTATGAGGAAGTTATCATTTTTCGAAGTTTCAATTTAGCAGCAGACAGCTAAAAACTCGAATTTTAGATCGAGCGATATTTTACCGATACATCCTAAATGAGAATCTAAGGTCTTGTCATATGTAGTATAACGGTAAAAAGTATGACAAAAACGGATATCGGATGAAGAAGTTATGAATTTTTAACGGATTTTCCTATTCCGGTCTGTTAAAAATAATAATATTAAAATTAAAGTCAAAATTAGCCGACGAAGTCTAAACAAAAGTTGTAGAGCATGATTTCAGCTACACGTGCATATTATAACGTCAAAAATGGAGCTCGTATGCAAAAGTTATGGATTTTAGAAGTTCGGGGCACGAAAATCGAAAATTTTCGCATGAATAGTAACCGGCCACGTCACCTCGCACGAAGCAGGTGCGTCACCGGAGACGTGGCCCGGACCGAACTACTTCGTTTCCTGCTTCCGGAAGTCCGACGCGTGCCGCTCTGCCATTCGATCGAAGTGCGAGCCTATCGGCTTCCGACGTGCCTCGTTGCAGTGGCATAGTCTCGCCCCTCCACGTCCCTCGCCTTCGCTCCTCCTGCCGCGCGTCCAAACTTCGCTGGAGCCACGTCGAGTCACCTAGCAGCTTCATCACTCCCTTTGGACCGAGGTTCGCAGCCTGCGATGTGGACACCTCCCAGCCCCAGATTCCGAACCTTCGCCCCTATAAATAAGAGGGTGCGAACCCTCCCACCTAAAATGAGAAAATTTCCATTTTTCACCCCTAAATCCATATATTCACTATTTTGACTTATCCCGAAGCCCCGGTATTATTTTTAAAGCCCGAAACACGTCCCGAGACCCCCGAGAAGCCCGGAAAATTTTATCTTTTCGGTTTTGAAGCCCTACCTTCGCAGAGCCTGGTTTTCAAACAAACTCCCGGTTTTCAACATAGAAGGGCATATTTAAAGCCGAAGTGTTGTCCAAATTACTATTTTAACCCCCAGTTAACTTAAGGTGAGTTCAATATATAGGAACAATTGTATGTTATGTGCTATATGTGCTATGTGCTTTTCAGTATTATCATTCTGAGTTATTTTCTCGTGTTATTCGCTATGTTTATAGCAATTGTAATACCTTTGACCATGTGATCAGTGAAAGGACTTAGATTCACATTGGTATTGGTATGTAGCCTCTGGCCATGTAAAGCATGTCTCCGTAAGAGAATGAGTTCTATTCTATGGCATTGGCAAATAGTTAGACATGACAATAAGCCTGAAATCTAACAAGATGTTAATCAGAAATTGCATGTCTTCTATGCCAATTGGGCCAAAGCTTTATTGAAGTATATCAAGAATTGAAAAGAATATCATTAAATAATGTCTATGATTGATATGAACGCTTGTCACATGATCTCACATACTTCTTGTTGTTCCTCTTTGCTTTTGCCACATTGAAATACATATATATGGCATAACATTATATTGTATCTATTTTTGAACTCACTAAGCGTCACTGCTTACCCTATCAATGTTTAACAATTGCAGGTGATAAATAAATAGTATGGTTACATACTATTGAAAGATGTAGAATAGTTTGTAATAGTAGTTTTGTACTACTTTTTATGTTTGTATAAATTACAATATCCTGGGTAGTTATGTAATATGTATAACACTTTGTAATAGAAGGTTTGTATCCAATAGTTTGTAAATCCTTTATATCAATGTAAAATATTGCTTTTATGAATATGCAAATAGCATGTTTTGGAGTAATGATAATGTGAAATATGAAAGTTTGGGTCTTTCAAAAATACGAAAGTTGGGGTCTTTCAACAACCCTAAATGCTCTAGATCTATGTTTTCTCTAATTATGCATGCAATATTGTCCCCAAAGCACTAAGGCTACAACTAGCGTACAATTGACATAAACAACATAAAAATGAGTTATTGAATTACCTCCTGTTGTAGCTTGTTATGTTTTGGCCTTTAAGAACTTAGCACCTCAAATGTGATGCCTCAAATGGTTCACAAACACGATGAACAAATGAGGACCTGAGAGAGAGGCTTCTTAGCACACAAAATTGGTTATGCTTCTCCAAGAATACATGTTTAACCAATTTTAGGCCAAAAGGGTGTCATATATATTGTGTAGGAATCCAAGAGTCATAGGTAAACCCTAATCCATACACTTGGGTTATGATCCATATGTTTCACTAATTACCATAATTAGTCCCCTTTGATTTAATTAGTCTCTTTTGATCATAAATTAATTCCAAATTAATTCTTGATAAATACTAGTTAAATCATATGATTTCATATTAATATAGTAGAACTTACAATATATTAACAAATCATAAATAACCTCTCCTCCAAAGTCCATCCTATGAAATTGCTTTGGTGAAAGCAACCCAAATGGATCATGCTACTTTCGGGTTAAGTACATACCAATTATAGTTATGGGCTTAGAAACCAAATCCAACACACCTAACCATCTGGTCAGCAGGGCATGAACAAGTAAAAACATCCCTCCACCTCAGATAGCCACCTCATGGTTATGAACGAGTCCTGAACTCCGTCGAAAGTCGAGGGCTTCATATTATCGAAGTCCCAATACTGAAAGACCCACCCTGTCCCAAGACATGTAGCCGGCAAGGTTGCGGAGGCTGCAACAGTAGCCATCTCAACAATAGCTGCATAACAATCATCAAATAACTCCATCATCGCGGTCTTGATAGACCTGAACATCTCCGGAATCTAACCCCGAACAATAGCAACCACCTACTTGCGAATGATCTCCCTGATGTGGTCCTATGACAATACCGACTCACCCTATCTACCAGCTCCTGATCCCCACCCGGATCCGATCTCAACTCGTCTCATAGTCACCATAATAAAAATACACCAGGAAGATATCAAATAATTCACATATCCTAATAGGTAACGAACTCCCAACGAATCCCTATGGGTGGTAACTTCCTTGCTATGCGTGCAGGTCATGTGCTTTCAGTAGTACGGGCCAATAGTACATTCCACACCTACCCGTATTTTTCTAAAGGATCATCACAACGACCTAACAATACTCATAAGAATAGTCGAACACTCAATCCTCACTCCCTAAAGGAAAGGCTAAACATCTCACAACACTCTAACATATCACAATATCAAATAACAGTATGGTAATTTGGTGTCTACTTATTGGTTCCGGGTGATCGTACATATCACATGCTCCTTGAGTATTTTTGTGACAACCCGAAATTTCCATTCGGTCAAACCCTAAAAGTCAACCACTTCGTATCATAAGTCAATGTCAATATTTCTTATTTTTAGGAAATATAAAGTTCGTTTGAATATTTTAATATTATTTTTAAACGAACGGGTGAAAGAAAGTGTCGTTTCGGGTTTTTATTTTTGAAAACCGCAAACACTTTCTGTATTAGAATCATCCGACCAAACTTTTATGTTTTGGGTTTAGAAATCACCAAAACTGTAAACTCATGCCTATGCATGAGTTTACTCCCCAAAAAGTTACTCATTTGTGTTTACTCCCCAAAAGTTAAAAGAGTAAACTCCAAAATATCCTCTCAAGTATCATCCAAGATTTAATTCCAAATCTTCAATCATGTAAGTGTTTTAACCCTTTCAAGTTAGTAAAACACTTAATCTAGTGTTTGCGCATCTATTCATCCATTCATTTCCGGTTTTTGTTTAGATTTTCCAAAACACCAAGAGCACCAAGAACACACACTAAGTGTTCTTGGCCTTTTATCTCAATTCAAGCTTCCTTATGTAAGTACTTCTATCCTAGAGTCATTTAAAGATAGCTATGCATGTTTATACCAAGGAAATTTGTCAAGAACACAAGTGTATGAGTGTTCATTATCCAAATAGATGCTTGGACCGTAAACACCATAAAGAGGCACCAAAGTGTGCCTAAGTCCCAAATCTAAGCCCTAGTTGATGTATAGAACATCCTTGACATGTTTATGATGGGTTTTGAGCATTCTAACACTTCCTAAGTGTACATGCAACCCTAATAGCATTGAATCTATGTTTTCTCTATATACATGCAAATTTCTTTTTCAAGGTTATTTCCTAACTAGCATGGCATGGGGATTACATAAAACATAAAACTAGTAGAAATACATACCTTGTTGTTGCTTGGATTCCTTCAAGACTTTGTGAGCCTAGCACCCCAAATGTTGTGCCTCAAATGCTTCATACAACACCACAAAACTTGGAATAACTTGAGAGAATACTTGTAGCACTCAAAATCGGTTATGCCCTCTCTAGTAACCTCTTAGGTCCGATTTTACTAGCCAAAGGGTTCCTTTTATAGTGGTGTCACAATTAGGGTTTCATTAAGAAGACCCAAAATTATCATGACTCTTCATTTCTCATGACCCATGGGTTTGTAACTCCCATGGACTATCCATGGAGCTCCAAATGGTTACATCCATAACCCATAAACCATGGATCATTAATCCACCTTAAAAGAATTTATGATTATCATAATCAACCCTTACATATTTAATTAGTTTCACTTTGATCACCAAATTAATACTAGATTAATACTTGATCAAATACTAATTAAATAATACTATTATTAATATATTAGAACTTATAATATATTAATAATCATAAGTACCTTATTCTCTCATTTAGTCTATCCAAGTATTGCAATGCCATGCAACCCAAATGGACCATGCCGGGTCGGGTCAAGTTCATACCAAATAAAGTTATGGACTTAGACACTATATCCAACAGTCTCCCACTTGGATAAGTCTAATAACTATATTTGCAAATATGACTTCAAAACCTGACTAGAAATCGTAGCTCTTTCAAAGTCTCTCGGAACTCAGATGATGATGATACGCCATTTAAGATAAGCGATCATATAATCCTTTGCTCTCATGATATCAGCCGGACAAACAGATGCAACATGGTCTTACTTATTGTCCAACATTTGTTTCTCGATCTCCGATTTGTTTCGAAATAGAACTAAATTGAACACATCAATTAGGTTCTGACCGGGCCCGGTACATGGGTCAAAACCAAATCATCGAGGGCCCCAGATATCGCTTCTATTTCTAGAAGGAACAGATAAACTTCGACTGATATGCTTGTACTAACTACTTGTTGAATTACTCACAAAGGCACGTTTTATAACATCGAGTTACCAATGCGTTTTCGTACAATCAATGAATAACCAACTCATAGTCAACAAATCATATCTCTAGGTTTGAAGATTTATATGATATTACCATCTCACGATCACTCGAGATAAATTCCATGAAGTGATGCAAGTGAGCGTGGGTTGAATCCAATACTCAGCCCTTATGAGTACTCATGAATGTTCTAGCAACCATTGCATTTTCCAAAGCACTTTAGACAAATCGTACAAGCCAAATTCATGACAGTCTTAAATCAATACTTACTTCCAAAGTTTGACTAACTGTGGATGGTTTGAATAATATGATATATACCATAACATAATTATTCTGGAAGTAAAAACATGCAAAATTGAAACATAGTAAACAATCAACATAAGATAGTAACACCTTACTCATAAATAAATAACAACTTTTATTTATCATCAAATGTCAATTGCATTTTACAAGTTTCAGGAATCTAATTATCGAAACTAATATCATCCTTCAGTCCAATGCGCCTTGCATGTTGTAAATGCTTAACCCGGCTCAGTCCCTTCGTGAGGGGATCTGTCGGGTTCTCATTTGATGATACCCTCTTTGCCATGAGGAGTCCTTCTTCTATTCTATGTCTGATGAAATGGTATTTTCTGTCAATGTGCCTAGATCTCCCGTGATCTCTTTGTTCCTTCGCCAAAGCAACCGCACTTTCATTGTCACAGAAAATTTCCATTGGCTCCTTTATAGCTGGTACAACTCCAAGGTCTCCGATGAAGTTCTTTAGCCATATCGCCTCTTTTGCTGCCTCGCTAGCTGCTATGTACTCTGATTCACAAGTCGAATCAGCTACTGTCTCCTGCTTGGAACTTTTCCAAGTAATGGCTCCTCCATTTAGGATAAAGACCCAACCTGACTGAGAGAGAAAATTATCCCTATCAGTTTGAAAGCTAGCATCACTATATCCTTCCACTCTCAAGTCATCACTGCCTCCGAGGGTAAGGACCCAGTCCTTAGTCCTCCGCAAATACTTAAGAATGTTCTTTACCGCTGTCCAGTGTGCCTTGCCAGGGTTCCCTTGATATCTACTGACCATGCTCAAAGCAAAAGCCACATCAGGGCGAGTACAAGTTATAGCATACATGATCAAGCCCACAACGGAAGCATATGGTATCTGACTCATTTCAGCTATCTCAGCCTCTGTACTCGGACTCTAAGTCTTACTTAGCTTAGCATTACTCTATATTTGTAACTCTCCTTTCTTGGAATCTTGCATACTGAACCTCTTTAGTACTTTATCCACATAAGTACTTTAACTAAGTCCAATTAGTCTCTTACTCCTATCTCTCAATATCCTTATCCCTAGGATATAAGTAGCTTCCCCAAGGTCCTTCATAGCAAAACACTTCCCAAGCCAGGCCTTAACCTCCTGCAAAGTTGGGATGTCGTTTCCTATGAGAAGTATGTCATCCACATACAACACCAAGAAGCTAACTATGCTCCCACTAGCCCTGACATATACACAAGACTCATCCTCACTTCTAGAAAAGCCAAACTCTTTGACTTTCTCATCAAAGCAAAGATTCCACCTGCAAGATGCTTGTTTCAATCCATAAATGGATTTTTCAAGCTTACACACTCTATTAGGGTACTTTAGATTGACAAAACCCTCTGGATGATCCATGTAAACATCCTCAGCCAGCTTCCCATTAAGGAAAGCGGTTTTGACATCCATTTGCCATATCTCATAGTCATGAAATGCAGCTATGGCTAACAACACTCTAATAGACTTAATCTTGGCCACTGGTGAGAAGGTCTCATCATAGTCAACTCCCGAAGTTTGAGTAAAGCCCTTCGCAACCAGTCGCGCTTTATAAGTGTGAACTTTCCCATCCATGTCGGTCTTCTTCTTGAAGATCCATTTGCACCCAACTATCTTACGACCTGGTGCATTGTCAACCAAGTTCCAAAATTGATTGTCATACATGGACTGAATCTCGCTGTCCATAGCCTCCTTCCATTTCGCAGACTCAGGGCCTGCCATGGCTTCCTTATAATTATTAGGTTCATCCAAATCTATCAGTGTACTATCACTGATAAATGTATCACCTTCAGTGGTGATGTGATAACCATAATAAAATTCAGGTGTGTTCCTCACCCTAGTGGAACGTCTTGGAGGTACAAACTCGTCTATCGGCTCAACAGGAGTTTCCTCCTCAGGTTGGCTGACAGTATTTGAGGTTCCTTCACCACTTGACTCTTGAAGCTCTTCAAGGTCAATTTGCTTCCCACTGTCCCCTTGGCTTATTAATTCTCTCTCACGAAAGACTCCTCTTCTTGCTACAAAGACCACATTATCACTGGGTCTGTAGAAGAGGTAACCAAAGGATCTCTGTGGGTAGCCGATGAAAGTACACCTCTCGCTTCGGGGCTCAAGCTTATCATGAGTCTCACGCCTCACAAAAGCTTCACAACCCCAAATCTTGATGTGGTCCAAATTGGGCACTTTCCAAGTCCACATCTCATGAGGTGTTTTGGCAACCTTTTTAGTAGGGACTAGATTAAGGATATGGGCGGCAGTCTCTAAGGCATACCCCCCAGATAGAGATTGGTAACGAAGCTCGACTCATCATGGAACAAACCATATCTAGCAGGGTTCGATTGCGCTTCTCAGCCACCATTTAACTGTGGTGTCCTGGGAGGTGTCAATTGTGAGACAATCATACATTCCTTAAGATAGTCAAGGAACTCAATGCTAAGATACTCTCCTCCCCGATCGGATCGGAGCATCTTGATGTTCCTGCCCAATTGAATCTCAACTTTCTGCTTAAACTCTTTGAACTTTTCAAAGGTTTCTGACTTATGCTTGATTAAGTAAATATATCCATATCAACTGTAATCATCAGTAAAAGTCACATAATAACGATTAGCATCTCTTGTAGCAACTCTGAAGGGCCTACACACATCCGTGTGTACAAGGTCCAACAAACCTTCACCCCTATCACAAGTACCTGTGAAGGGTGACTTTGTTATTTTTCCAAGTAAACAAGACTCACATCTATCATCTGACTCGAGGTCAAACGATTCCAAGACTCCAGCCTTTTGGAGTTGGCCTATGCGCTTCTTGCTAACATGTCCAAGACGACAATGCCACAAAGATGCTTTATCCAAGCTATCAGAAGAATCAATATACAACACATTATTTCCTAGATTGTCTACAACATTCACGGCTTCATATACACCATCACAAGGTATTGCTTTAAAGTAAAATACATCATTGTAGTAAACATTAATAGCACCATTTTTATTATCAAATGAAAATGTAAAACCTTGTTTGTACAAGCCATGAAAGGAAATAATATTTCTCGCCATTTCGGGCGAGTAACAACACTTATTCAAATCTAACATTAACCCATTATTAAGCAATAAAGAATAAACTCCTATCTTGGTGACAGGTGATGCTTTCCTGTTGCCCATGACTAAGTTTATCTTCCCATGCTCCACATGCTCACTTCTTCTTAGTGCCTGCAAATCAGTACAAATGTGAATACCACACCCTGTATCAAGCACCCAAGAATTATCATTAGATGAGTTGTTAGACAATATTGTGTAAATACCTGCATGGGTGGGTTTAACCTTCCCATCCTTTACATCTTGCAGATATTTGGTGCAGCTTCGCTTGAAGTGTCCCTTATCTTGGCAATAGAAGCACTGTGCTTCCTTTGGGTTCGAAGAAGGAGTAATGGGACCTTTCTTTGTCCCACTTGAAGAGGAATCATCAAGAGTCTTACCCTTGGTACCCTTTGAAGGGCTTTTCCTCTTCTTACTCTTCCCTTGCCCAATTGCAAGAACAGGGGTTGTTAAAGGAGTAGAAGTAACAACCGCTTTACCATTAAGGCCATTTTCAGCTGTCCTTAAGAGTCCTTGAAGTTTGCTAAGTGTGACTTCCTCCTTATTCATATGATAAGTCATACGAAACTGATCATAACTTGAAGGTAAGGAATGGAGAATGATGTCAATCGCCAATTCCTCAGGGAAGTCAACATTGAGCTTTAGCAATCGGTCAACGAACCTCAGCATCTTCTGCAAGTGACCGGTGATGGGTTCACCATCCTTCATCCTTGCGGTTATCATGGAGGAAATGATTTCATACCTCTCTTGACGCGCGCTCCGATGGTACCTTTCCATCAGATCTAGGTGCATCTCGTAGGGGTAGAAATCTTCATAAGATTTTTGGAGTTCCAGAATCATTGTGGCCATCATGATGCAGGACACCTTGGTGGCATCCTTCTCATGCGCAATGAACTCCGCAAGCTCTTTTGGAGTAGCAGTGGCTTCATTAACAACCTTAAGCTCCCTATCAAGGACATATTCATTGTCCTCATAGCGGGTAATCATCCTGATGTTTCTGATCCACTCATTGAAGTTGGATCCATCAAAGATGACCTTACCACACAAGTTCATTAGGGAAAAGGAGCCTGAAGGGTTTGAGCCATCAGCGTTATTGGAAGACATCTGGAATAGAAGGAAGATAAGTTTCATTAGATTAAAAGTCCTTAATAAGTCACCCAAATGAGATATTAAGGCTAGGATCCAACAAACTATTTATAGGTGGAAGAGGGATGCAGTAATCCACACTATAAAATATTTGAAGGTAGGTAAATGACGATATACCAATTTCCACCATAAGAATGAAATATTTTATTATTAGGTTTTATTGGTTTTTGAAACTCCTAGATCTTTTGAGATACATTGAACTTTTCAATGGCATGTTTGAATCTCGAACGTGTCCTTTCAAGTTTGTGATTGGGATACCGAGGATCACAAACAAGGTGTGAATAACCATACAAATTGACTTGGTACCCTTAACAATATTACCTAATCGATGTGCCGGTTAACCACACACGCTCCACCGATCTATAATAAAGTCAAGTTACCATTTGCCACTCTTACTAGTCCATGTTAGTGTGCCGGTTAACCACGCACGCTCCACTAACGACTTGGTAAGGTACAAAGTGTAATTTTATGGGCTAGCACATTTCACATTTTCCTAAAGTAACTAAGATTGGGAATTTATAATGTATAGTTACTTTATAATTCATTATACTTTTAATGAGAATTTAAAGTCGTACCCTACCCGTTCGGCTAACGACCCTCCACCGATCAAGGAAGCGGTGGGTGAGAGTGGACACCCATTAAGTCACCATTTTATAGGCAACAACCTTATACCCCCCTTATAGACCGGCTTCGTGAATGAGGCCTACTAACGGTAAGAACGACATATTCTTATACATATCTATATAATAAAATTATAATAATAGTATAAGGGTTGATTTTTAAACCTTTTTAAAAATCTAAGGTATAATTTGGAATTAAAGTGTTAGGCTTTTCAAATTCCAAAACTTGAGGGAAAGAATTGAAACTATTCCAAGTCTCTTCAATTTTGTAACTTATGAGTTTTATTGGTTCATAAAAATGAAGACTCTTCATTTTATGAAACCTCTTTAGTTCTTTAAACACAAATTAAAGAAGTGACCTTTGGTTATCCATAATTTGAGGACAAGTTATGGACACCATCAATACAATTAAGATCAAGAATTAAACACACATAATTCCTATGATCTTCTAAAACTCATAAGAACACAAATTCATGTCAAGCAATTTCAAGAAATCATATAAACATATATAATACTTTGAAATTGTTAAAAAGTCATGTAAAATGGATTAACATAATCATTATCATTTTGAAAAACAGATTTACAAGTCCAAAACAGATTGGGATAATGATTCTAATGCATTTCCAGCAACAAAAACTCAAAAAATCTGCCCAGCTCGATCCTACTCGGCGAGTGCATTATCCTACTCGGCGAGTAGGATGAATTTGTTCATGGACTCGACGAGTCCTCCCCATGGACTCGGCGAGTACAGTCTTCAGAATGCAGAATTTTCGTTTTTCAAGCAGTTTTGCATCAAGTATACAGAAAACAATCCTAGGCTCTGATACCACTGATGGGTTTTGAGCATTCTAACACTTCCTAAGTGTACATGCAACCCTAATAACCTTGAATCTATGTTTTCTCTATATACATGAAAATTTCTTTTTCAAGGTTATTTCCTAACTAGCATGGCATGGGGATTACATAAAACATAAAACTAGTAGAAATACATACCTTGTTGTTGCTTGGATTCCTTCAAGACTTTGTGAGCCTAGCACCCCAAATGTTGTGCCTCAAATGCTTCACACAACACCACAAAACTTGGAATAACTTGAGAGAATACTTGTAGCACTCAAAATCGGTTATGCCCTCTCTAGTAACCTCCTAGGTCCGATTTTACTAGCCAAAGGTTTCCTTTTATAGTGGTGTCACAATTAGGGTTTCATTAAGAAGACCCATAATTATCATGACTCTTCATTTCTCATGACCCATGGATTTGTAACTCCCATGGACCATCCATGGAGCTCCAAATGGTTACATCCATAACCCATAAACCATGGATCATTAATCCACCTTAAAAGAATTTATGATTGTCATAATCAACCCTTACATATTTAATTAGTTTCACTTTGATCACCAATTTAATACTAGATTAATACTTGATCAAATACTAATTAAATAATACTATTATTAATATATTAGAACTTATAATATATTAATAATCATAAGTACCTTATTCTCTCATTTAGTCTATCCAAGTATTGCAATGCCATGCAACCCAAATGGACCATGCCGGGTTGGGTCAAGTTCATACCAAATAAAGTTATGGACTTAGACACTATATCCAACAGTTTAAACCCTTCCTTCTTGTGTTTAAGCCTTGAAAAAGCACCAAAACCCCCAATTTTATGTGTTTACGGTTTAGGAATGTCCCAAAACCGTAAACACCCCAAAAAGTGGGTAAATGTCCATTTAAAGTCCCATACTTGGTTATTATGGCTAAATCTAACCTAGACTAGTGCCATCATTGAACTAAGGACTTGAAAACCCCAAATACCATAAACTTAGGAGTTTAAGGTAGTAAACTCATGAGTCTAAGGTAGTAAACTCATGAGAAATGGTCCTTAGACCATAAACTCCATTTAGGAGTGTTTTGATGCCACACAACACTTCCTAAGGCTAATTCGTGAAGTAGGAATGCTTGGAATAGCCTAGAAGACTTCAAATCACCAAATGGTCACAAGATTTGAAGTTTACGGCCATAAACTCAAGAGTTTACGACCCTAAACTCAAGGGGTGTTGATCCTTAGGGAGTAAACTCATTTTAAGAGTTACCCTTGAACCCCAAACACACTAACCTTTCCCTACAGCACTTAGATGCAACCCTTGAGACTTTTAACACTTGTATAAAGTGTTTAACATGTCCTAGAGTGTTTTAACTTTGTTTATTAGTTGTTTAAAGACTAATTGATTATATACATATATCCTTATATTTTATTAGGATCTTTGTGCGTGTCTAAGTCTTCACTTGACACCAAGCACTTATCCGACACTTCTTTCCAATCCACTTACCACAGGTGAGTTCATACCCCTTAATCAATGTTTTAAATGTTTTTAAATGTTTTATGGGGGGGGGGATACAAGTAGAATTATGTTTGTTATTATATCAATCACATGTGATTAATAAGTAGAATTACGCTAGTTATTATATCAATCACATGTGATTAATATGCAACATTCAAATGATTTACTACACATTAACCGTTTTACCAAACGGGTTCTTCAAACGACTTTCTTAAATGTTTTATATGTTTCAAAATCCTTATTAAAATGATCATTAGACACTGTATGATCCTTTTTCAAACCATTTTACTTCGATCCGTTTTACTCCAAGCTGTTATCAAAACGTTTTACTTCAAACTGTTTTTACTTCAAATTGTTTTATAGATTGACATCAAGTCGATCTTTTCTTAAGATAATAATTATGTTCAAAGGTTTTACAAAACTTACTTTATGCTTTTAATATTATAAATTGCATGCCTATATATGTATATTTATATGAGTAATGTTTAAAAGACTTAGGAAGGCTATCCACCCTATTTCCTTTTCGCGCTTGAGATGTGGTCTGGTGGGATATCGGGTACCCGTCCGAAGGTCGTTTAAATATTAGTTATATATCATGTGTACATATGTAGTCATAAAGGTTCTTCCAGTTCAATCAATACCCTTGGGTAGAAAGGGTATACATCCATATCCATACATACCAGTTAGATTACTAGTAAACTACCATAGGGGTAGTTTAGGAAGATACTAGAACTATTACTAGAACACAATATCATACTATGAGTCAGTTCATTCATGAGTCAATACTTACTACTATGAGAACATATACAACAATACTAGAGAGGAACATATACAACTATACTATAGAAGAAAATATACAACTATACTAGAGAAGAACATATACAACTATACTAGAGAAGAACATATACAACGATACTAGAACGAGTACATTACTATACATGCTAGATAGAGAGAGAGATCACACATTATAGCTAGCACACGTGGAACATTACAGTACATTACTATACTATTACATAGATATGTTTACATGATCCCTTACATGATCACACTTACATGAGAACAACTACATGATCACTTACATGATCACACTTACATATACATAGGACAGACGTCACTAGGTGATATAGCATGGAACTAGTTCAGGATCTAACTATACCGATGAATCACAACGCAACTGTGATCGCTATATCGAGTATACATGATCATAGTAATGTGGATGCTCATGGCTTGCATACATGCAGGGGTCATGAGTAGGTCCCAAAATCCCTTTGATAGGGGAGCGTATAGTCTGGGATCTAGACATCACGTTATACCTTATCCCTCAAATTAGGCAGTTGAGTACCGATGTGGTTATTTATTACAAATACTACAGTACTTAGAAGTATTACCTTAGACTTAAGGTAATTGGTACGGTTGTATTTTAGTGCTACACCATAGTACTTTTCCATTTTCCCATTACATTCACTTCGTGAACATTCACACGACGCATAGTAATGTAGAAACTATCTTTTTGATTAATGGTAGTCAGCCTTGGGAAAATACACACTCCTACAAGAGACACACACAGACACTAGGTCTTGATAGAAGGCTACATGAGAACAGTTAAGTCTTGGTAGAAGACTCCTTTTATTACTAATAGGAATCATAGGGATTTCTAGGGTTTTTCAAACGTTTACAGTTGTTTTACAAACCTCTTCATACTTAAAGTTCATATACAAATTATTACATACAAGTATTTACATACAAATTAAGACACTAAAATACTTATAATCTCACCAGCTTTAAAGCTGATACTCGCTTTCAAAATTACTTGTATCCTCAGGTCATCATAGACAGGTACCGATGAAAGGAGAAAGGAAGATGGAGCTTGTTCAAGACTCATCTTTCATTTTGATTTATGCTTTAGTGTTTATCAAAATTTGACAAAACACACTTGTATAATAATTCTATTATTAATGCAATTGATGATGTTGTTGCTTGTTTGCTACTTTTCATTGTTGTGATACTGTACATGACGTCCTCCGCCCCAGAACGTTTCCGCCGTTCTTGGTTTTGGGGTGTGACAATTTTGAAAACCATTTAAAAATCATTTTTTGAAAATATTTTCCTTAGTTTGAGACTAGATTCACATGAGTGCTCTTGCAATTCACTCAAACCAAGGCTCTAATACCAACTTGTAACATTCGTAAAATTCTTGACAATTTTAAACTTTTTAAACAACCACAAAACCATCATTTATTACAATTTATTTTCAAAATAAGTTTCACATCAGAGAAATCCCAAAATTGTAAAATCAAAACATGAGGAGGTGCACGATCTCGCCTTTCCCTTCCCACGATCCACTGAGGTACCTGAAACATAATCCCAATGGCAAGACCAAAGCTTATTGAGTTCCCCCAAAATACCAATACATAACAAATAGCACAATTACAATAACAACACACTTTGGGTCCAATAAACCATCAGGTTGGAATACCCCAGTCCCCTCAACCATCGAGTTGGAATGCCAACATACTATGGGTCCAATCATCATCGGGATGGAATACCCCAGGCCCTCAATCATCGGGTTGGAATGCCAACATACTATGGGTCCAATCATCCTCAGGATGGAATACCCAGGCCCTCAACCATCAGGTTGGAATGCCTCAGGCTGTTGGCTTACGCACAAAGTAGTAAAGCCTCAGCCACCAACAAATCATGTGCACATAATATAGATAACGTACTACTAACCATTCAATAAACTGACATACAAATCTCATAGATCACTAATCATATGAACATCCTAAATAAAGGATATCGACTTAACATATTATACCAACACGATAGCATGCACAACAGGACATCAAATCCAAAGGGCCGACCTTAGTGCCTTCGACCGTAAGTTAGGGCTAGCAATTCTCGACACTACCGATGACATGACACGAAATAAATGGGTTTGGGTTGATTTTTTCAAGTCGTCAACCTGCTAACCTGCTAACCCACCAACTCGTTTATATTTATATATATATATATATATATATATATATATATATATATATATATATATATATATATATATATATATATTATTTTTAAATTTATTTATGTAGCAAGTATTAATATTTAATAAGTATTATATAATATATACCATTACTTCATAGACCACTTGACTTTTTTAACATTTTTACTTGTGGTGGATGGCCTTGAATTATCTATGTTTGTATTAATATTTAGTTTGAATATGTTTCTATGAATGCTTTTTAATTTTCATTTAGATGTTTCATACTTAAGTAGTTAAGTGTCTAAAATTGAGATATGTTGGCATCAACCATCAACAATTTATTTATGTTTAATTGTCAATTTTGTTTATCGAATCTGATCCACGAACTGTCAACCTATGAACCCGTATAAATAAATGGGTTGCCAGGGCATATATGGGTTTTTGTTCCAAACCCGCCAACTATTGATCCGCCAACCCGTGACCTGTATATTTAAATGGGTCGTGTTTGGGTTGGCATATTTTGACCCGCCAACCCGTCAACCCGCGACACACCAACTCGAACACGACACGATTGCCAGGCCTACCGTAAGTACAGTAAGGAGACTCATCTCATAATAAGTGCAAAAATTTTAATTTCTTACTCCGAATCTCAGCTCCCGACTCAATGCCTACAACCATCATGACCAAACCCATCAAAATCCCAAAATACCCTCAAAAGTCCAACTTGGTCAAAGTCAAAGTCGACGGTCAAGGTCAACAGTCCATGTTGACCCAACTCGTCGAGTGAACCTAAGAAATCGTCAATTTTCCATAGTACTCAGAAAGCCGGGAAAAACCTAGCCAACTCGCCGAGTTTTCCCCAGCTTAACACATTCAAATGATTCTTCGATTCCAGGGACTCTAAGGCTTATATCTAAACTCAAAATGTGTTTAAAAGGATAAAGTTGCCAACCTTATCCTTTGGGGCAACTACAAATGCTCAAAAACCCCTCCATAAGGCTTGAAAACCCAAAGGCTTAACCATTAAGCACAAAATCCTTGAGATCCGGAATCCAACTTTTCCAGAAGAGATTTTAGCCTTAAAAACGTCCCAAAGGTTTGTGCTTTATAGACATGCATGTCCAATTCATGTCTTGAACCCAAAATGAGTCTAAAAGGGAAAACATGACCTAAAATCCATGCATGGCATCATAGCTTGGCTAAAGACCAGATCTAACCCACTATAATGCCACCTTGACCTGGAGATTCATAAAGTTGAAAATTTTATGAAGTCCATCCATTGCAACATCCAATAATAAGGAGAAAAGGGGACAAAACTCAAGATCTAGCTACATAGATAAAAATCGGATCTTGAACACTTATAATGGTCCAAAAGAGTGCCAAACTGAAGATGAGAGCTTAGCTTGCTAGGTACTTGCTTCCTTCTTCTAACTTCTTCTCCTTTTCCCCAAAAGAACCACACTAAAACACAAATAAGAGGGTTCACTAGGGCCGCAAAAGGGTTTGGAGGTTGATAACAGATAAACCCTAGGGACTTACGCAGATTAAATATGGTGCAAAACCCTAAAATTTAGGGTTTCGCACCCAACCGCTAACTCACCGAGTTTTCCTCACCAACTCATCGAGTTGGTCCAAAAAGATGCGCAACCCAAAAGCCTTTAAATATGTCGACTTGAGGTCATCAATTTGCTGAGTTCCAAGGGAGCTTGCCTTTTAAAGAATAAATCACATACCTGGAAGTAGGGATGTTACAGTACAAAACAGATGTGATTTTTATAGTAAACAAAAATGTATTGCACATAAAAAGTTACAACGTCAAAAATTACGAAGAGGAGACTTAACTTTTAGCAAAAGTCACCACATGGAGAATCGTAGTAATTCCCAAAACATGAATTTTGAGACAAAGAACGCCTGAAACAGAATCCGTAGAAGGATGTTATGATTTCTATAAAATCATAACGGTTATGAAATTTAGGCTAAAAATGGAAGTAAAAAATTAGCCGAAACAGACAAAAGTAAAGTTGTAGTACGCGCAAATACCTACACATGGATATAAGAATTGTCAAAAATGGAACTCACACGTGGGAGTTACGAAATTTGATAAGCTAAATTTTCATCGTGCACGTACCACTGCGTGCCACAAACGTCACACGTTTTTGACATCTAGACCCATCAAGATACGGGTGACGTTGTATAATATAAGGAGGACACGTGGCAGCTCCCTGATGGAGCCACGCGCATAACATGTGTGGCACAACACACGATGCGCGCTCCAAAAATTTGCTATAAATAGAAAGATCTGGCAGTCCAGTCTGCATACCTCTTCATCTCTCTCTCTCTCTCTCTCTCTCTCTCTCTCTCTCTTTCTCTTTCTCTTTCTCTCTATCTCTCTCTCTCTCTCTCTATGCCCCTACCTCCCAAGCGACTTTCGAGTTTCGGCTTTCCATTTTACCCTACATCAACGGTTCATGTTTCAAGGGTGAGTTTACGACCCTACTTTCATAGTTTTCAAACCTTTTACGGGGGGAATACATGTTATACTACTACTGATTTCATAATCATTACTAATTGTATAACATTAGTCATACGATTATGCTTAGAATATTAGTGTAATATTATGCCTGGTAAATACCATCCCCAATGTTTATGGATAACATTGTGTGTAGTTATCACGCTAACTTACCCACATGAGAAACTTAATACCTAGTCATTATGGTAACCAAACTTTTAGGGAACATCATACTTATTTGTTGCCCTGGCCAAATGATGTGCATAAAGTATACCTATCTAGCTTTAAATTTATAAACCTAACAAACTTTTACTAACTATGAACTTATAGGCGATGTACCTAGTCAAATTATAGAATAGCTTTAGCAACTCCAGTGTTGATCACATGGAACAATATTTAATTAATAAAATAACTACAAAAAGGTAAACTAAGAAAAACAACAGAAAGGCGGTTTTATCCGATTTTACAGGTTCAAAAAAACTTAAATTAAAATATCTAATTAATGACTAAAAAGATGATTTAAACCAAGAATAAAAGATACTCTCGTTTGGCTTTTAATCCTTCTTTTTTCCTATGGTTGGTTTCAAGACAATGGATTAATTCCATTAGTTACCAAATAAAAGTTGTTAGTCATCATGATCAAACTAACTAGCATAAGTCAATTCAATAACTTTAACCAAAATGATCATGAAAGTTAAGGATACTAAATTGATTTTAAAGTTAACTTGGACTGTAAATGATAGAATCTACAGATTACTATTATTTGGTTAAGTCTACTAATCAAGCAGATGTTATGATCAAATACTGCTCTCTAACTCAGTTAAGCAACTAACTTATTACCTATACTAGATATGGCCAATCTGTAGCTCTATCAATTTAATGATCATAAATAGCTAGGTAAATCAATTTCATGCAATCAACTACAATTTAACTACACAAAACTTGAGACAATGCAATCAAGATAGAAAATTTAACAAGCTAGGTTTAGATTTATCAAACATTATTTAAAGCTAAAATACTAACTTCATCAATTCGTCAAATGAGAAATCAACACTTACTAATTAAGAGTTCATCTAATATAAAAGAAAGCAAGGGTTTTTAGCCCATAATCACTATTGGAATACACATAAACAAAAGGAAAACTAGGCTAAACATGATTAAACTAGGCAAACCGAATGAATATTTGTGAGTCCTTGCTCTAATCTCTTTATCATTTGATCTCTAGTCCAATTCTATCCTCAAAGGGTTTTTCTTCATTAATAATCGGAGCTCTAAGGCCTCTAACCTCTAGAGACAACCTAATGTCCCGAATATATATACTTTCCTACTTCTGGACACCATGTCGTGGTTACACCCCAGCACGTCATGGTCCTTGTGGATATCTTGTATTCTCCAAGTCAGCTCAATAATCGCGAAGTTTTCATTCACCATGTTATTGTAGTGATTAGCACGTCATGATCGTTGGGAATCAAACTTTTCTCAAAACACGAAAGTCGTCCAAAATTTTGTCTAGTTTTCTGATCATTTTGAATCCATAAATTGGAGTTACAAGTCATGATATATGGCTAAAATACTAAAGAGGTGTCAAGTTGTCTAGCAACATCCTTTTTTGTGTCTTTTATTATCTTAACCTCTCCATTCCTTACTCCAGCTCCTTGTTTGCTTCATTTTCATCTCGAGCATGTATTTTTTACTACAAAACATATTTTAAACATAATAAGCACCTTTTCTCCCATATTAATCATAATTATAGCTAAAAGTACTAGAAATATGCATTAAATACATAGTTAAATATGAACACATCACCAAACTGTTGGATAACTCAATACCTAGTGGTTACTTAGCCCAAAACACCCAAATGGAAGAAATTACTATAAGTTAGTTATATGTGTAGATAGGATTACATATATATATATATATATATATATATATATATATATATATATAAAATAAGTATAACCTACAACATAACAAGAGCAAAACAACTGTAACATCGCAAAAATATGGATAAAATTTTTATTTTTAAATCATTAAGGCATACAACCATTTGTTCCAAATCTAGACAAGGTAAAAATGTGTTTTCCAAACATCAGAGTAATTCAATAACAAATAGTGCGGAAAAGCCATCAGGGGTTGTTGTGTAGTCAAGTCGTGCCCTTCCCCTTGTAACTGGAAGTACCTCAAAATGTTTAAACCACAAAACCGCAAGCACAAAGCTTAGTGAGTTCCCCAAAATATCACATACCATACAAAGGTTTCATCCCAACATATAAACGGGCCCAACCCAACATACAATGGGCCCAACCTAGCCCAGTGTATCAATGAGCCCAACCCAACTTACAAACGGACCCAACCCAACTTACAAACGGACCCAACCCAACATACTGTGATACCAACCCAACATATTGTGATACCAACCCAACATACAATGGGCCCAACCTAGAAAACCCATGAAAAAGTCACAAAGACAACTAACTTCCTACACAGTATAGTGAGAAGACTCACCTTGCTAAAGAAAACAATAGTTAACAGCCTATTGCAGTCAAAAGCAAGTGCTACACACCTTCTAATAATCACACAAGATGAACTCTTAATTCACCCTCTAACACTAGCCAATTGTCCAAAAGTCAACCGATGCCAAAAGTCAACGGTCAGGGTTAAAGTTAATAATTATCATCAACAAGCCTCAATGTCATGGCCTCCCTTTGGTCACATCGTGGTTACATAATGCCAAAACAGATAGGTTGATCCTTAGTTGCCATGTTGTGGCAGCCAGAAGGCCACATCGTGGAAACTAGATCTAAATATCTTAATGGATTAAGTTGTTTTCCTTCATCCGTAAGAGCTCCAAAGCTCGGATGTGAATACTCTCTAAGGTCTTGATGGATAAAGTTTCAAACTTTATCCATTAAGATACCTCAATAAGACAAAACCTCTTAGCCTAAGTTCTTAATGAACTCATGAAGCATGGACTTATCCATTAAGATCTTAATCACCAAATTCATTCATCTATATCTTCCAAAACGCTTACCTACACCTAATAGATCATAAAAATTGGTGCTTTTTGGAAATGCATTTCCAATGCATGTCTCTTCCTTTTTAGGTCAAAAGTATGGGAGAAAGGAACTCAAACATATTCATGGGACAAAAATCTTCAAGAAACTCTAGATCTACAACATATGTCCTCAAAGGGACCTCAAGGATACATAAAGTTGCTAACTTTATGGAATTCATTCCTTAAAACTTCCACAACCATGAAGAAAAGAGACAAAAAACCCAAATCTAGATGCATGGAACTTAAATCTTGGATCTTGAACACTTAGAAAGGTCTAAAATATGCAAAAGATAATGATGATGAGGTTTCCTTAGTAGATCAACACATCAGAACACCTTCTTCTTCTTATTTTTCTTCTTCTTCAAGCTAGCAAAAGTACCAAAATGAGCAAAAAATCACCAAGAGATATTAGGGTTAGAGTTTCTGAGATTTGAGAGTGATGGAGGTTGGAAATGAAACCATAAATCCGAGATTAGGGGGTTAAATACGATGGAAACCGCAAAAGATCATAGACGTAGGCTACAGCCCTTGTCACGTCGTGACAATACTCATGTCACATCGTGACATTCTTCCAAATATACATTCTCAGTTTGGCTCATCACGTTGTGACCTTCCTATGGTCACGTCATTACAAATGTTTTTCCCTAAAAATCCTGCCTTTGACTCCTTTATGCCATACACTTATTAAATCTGGAAAACAGTTGTTACAACAACAACACACGATATGACGAAAACACATGACGACAACATATTGTCTAGATAAGATACTATTTCTCCTTACCTAAATGACCTTTAGCTGACCTTGGCCTATAATCATATAATCTTTTAAGTGAGCCGAAATATATGTTTAGATCTATATGGGGTTGACACCCCTCACATGTGGTTTCTAACTACAACCTGATGGTCAATTCAAAGCAGACATAACTTTCTAAACTTTGGCGATATCCGAAGAAGCACCATCGTGGGGAGTACAACAATCATAAGCTCGATTATAGGAACTTATCGTAACATGATTAGACTTTAACTATCTAAAACTACTATTAGGAATAAACCTAAGAATGTAGTGATAGCATACACAAACTCAAGGATGCAAGTTTAATAACATTAATATCATAACAAAAACTCTACAAAACATTTTAAAGCATATAAACCCATAAACTCATAAACATTTTGTTGACCTTTCAAAACCACATGTATTCTCAGGAGAATGAATTTGGAAGATGATGGAAGCACGACCAAAAGCCTATGTGTTATGTTATTTTATTTTTCCTTTATGACATATTTGCACCTCGAACACCTATGTAGTATTTTTATGTAATAAATAAGAAGTAATGCTTGACATTTTGATGTGTGTGTGTGTGTGTGTGTATATATATATATATATATATATATATATATATATATAATGTCCTAACGTCGCACAGTCGGGCTTTTCCGTCGTCAGCCAGGGGTGTGACAAATTGGTATCAGAGCTACAGGTTATAACAATTTAGTAATCCCTTAGGAAGTACGACTATAACCTAGGGCTTACACTCTAACTAGGTTTAACCCATAATCCCAACAACAAAAAGTATTATTAACTATTACACTACTACTAATCTACTTATGGGAGAGGTGACTAGTTTGAACTTGTCGCTTGGGTTGATGGATTTCAGAATGGCTATATGCTAAAATAGTCATGCCCTCTGACACTTCATATCTAGCTAATCCTTAAATGATAGTCTTGAACTACAAAACCAAAGATTAATAAAATACACTCGAAAAAACAAGAATATATATATATATATATATATATATATATATATATATATATATATATATATATATATAACTAATATACCTACTTACCACAACATGAAATCATAAACTTAGGATTTTTTTGTCAAATATACTATCTAGAGTTAGTACAGTACATCAGTCGTTCCCCAACTAGACCTAGAATGTGCAACTAAGTTTTATTATGGTTTGATCGATGCACGACTGAACTCGGATACGATAATTGACAAGCTAAACACCTAAGGGCTAATAGATTGTATACTTTGTTCGATGATATTATATTAGAGGATTTCTAACTTACAGATCTCTACACTTGAGGCGTCCTGGCTTAGAGACTACTACACTTAAGGATTTTTGGATTGTGGATATAGCTTCGAGTTACTTAAACATTCAAGATTGACAGGCTAGTAGTGAGTCACGGGAGACACATGTACTATCTATTACACATTTATAATTGTAAATTATTTGTAATTTCTTGATCATCACATTTCTCATAAACATCTATCATGTTTTATGTCTTATATAGGTTTGTTGGAGCATTATGGTGGATATGGGGATGTGGATGACAGCTCCCTACCAGAGGAGGATCAGGTGGTACCCGACGCAGCTGACTCTAAGGACACTCTTTCCTCAATAGTCCGATCGATACTCACCCTTATGGATTCTAAAGAGGATCCAATGGAGGATGATGATGAGGGAGATGCTGACGGTGCTATAGGTTCACACACCTCCAAACCTACCAAGGACGACTCCACCCATGAGGGTGATGGGTTTTACACACAAGAACTCTCCTATGTGCTCATGCAAACCCTAATGCTTGGATCTAGGTTTCTATATTGTACATGCATTGTATCCAAGACTTACAAACCCTAATCTAGCATACATATTTCGAAAATATCAAGATATAATAGATCTAGATGTTTACCTCTTCAAAATCTTGGATCTTCTTCTTCTTGGAGCTTAGAGTCACAAGTGTAACTCCTCTAATGGCTTACAAACACCAAAAAAGCAAGAAGGCAATATGAGAAAGAGGGAGAGATACTAAAAGTCTTCCCTAAGGTTTCCTTTAGGATCAAGTGGTCGAAAATTGCATGTAGGGGTCTCTATTTATACTTTAGGTTGCTAGGGTTTTAGTCAAAACCCTAATGGAAAGATTAATCACCAAGTAGCCCATGGAACCTTCTAGAATATGGCATATTGACGAAATTATGATGGGCTTTCATCATAATTTCATTCATCCTTTAATCCATTAGGTTTCCCATCCCAAAAACCAACTATCACACATTTGACAGTTTAAACACCTATATTTAATTAATCTCTTTTAGCCATTAAAGTAATTCCTAATTAATTTATGACTAATATTAATTAAATAATATGATTTCCCTTTTAATATATTAATCATATAATATATTAATAAATAATAATATCATCTCTCCATAAATTACCTTGTCAAGTTACTTTGGTGAAGGCAACCCAAAAGGACCATGCACAACCGGGTCAAGTTCATACCAAAAATAGTTTTGAGCTTAAACACTAATCCAATAGTCTCCCACTTGGATAAGTCTGACAACTATATCTCACATATGACTTCAGGATCCGGTTAGCAATCGTAGCTCTTATATGCTGCTGCCAACTCTTATCAAAATCATGTCCTTTAGATAAGGGATCGTATAATCCTCTGTTCTATATATCATGTTGACAATCACATGGAAGATAGTCTTACTTATTGTTCTACTCATTTTTCTCGATCTTTGATTTGTTTGACATAGAACTTAGTTGAACACATTAACTTTGTCCTGACCGGGCCTGACACATAACTCAAACCAAATCATCAAGTGGCCAGATATCGTTTTCATCCTATTGGAATAAAAGGAACAGATAAACTTCAACTCATATGCTCTTATTATTCATTGGCTAAATCATACACAACAATATGTTTTATAACATCAAGTTACTAATGCGTTTACACATTATCAATGCACGACCAACCAACAAATAATAACCATATCTCTAGGTTTAAAGATTATATGATATTATCGTCTTGCGATCACTCGTGACAAATTCCATGAAGTGATACCAGCAAGCGCGGGTTTATTCCAATGCTCAAATCACAATTCACAAGCACTGATGAACTATGCAGCAAACCTTTGCCATGCCTAAAACCTTTTAGACAGTCTACAAACAAATTCATGATAGTCTTCTTTCATATCTACCTCCAACATATGAGCGACTGTGAACTGTTTGAATAATCTTATTATTCAGGAAGTCAAAATTGAAACAATAGATAAATAATCAACACAAGATAGTAGCTTTACTCATAAATAATACACCTTTATTTATTCATCAAATGTCAAGAACAAATTATCTATTCCACGTTTCCTATTGATCTAATCTAAACTTATATCGTCCTTCAGCCCTATGCTCCTCGCATGCCGCAAGTGCATAACCCTACTCAGTTCCTTTGTAAGGGGATTTGTTGGGTTATCTTCTGATAATACCCTCTTCACCACGAGGAGTCCTTCTTCTACCTGATATCTAATGAAGTATATTTTCTGTCGATATGTCTGGATCCGCCATGATCCTTTTGTTCCTTGGTCAAAGCGACCGCACTTTTATTATCACAAGAAATCTCCATAGGCTCCTTTATGGATGAAACAAATCCAAGGTCTCCAATGAAGTTCTTAAACCATATTTCCTCCTTTGATGCTTCACTTTCCTCAATGTATTCTGGTTCACACGTTGAATCATCTACCGACTCTAGCTTGGAACTTTTCCAAGTCACTGCTCCTCCGTTAAGGGTAAAGACCCAGCCAAACTGCGATCGGTAACTATCCCGATCTGTCTAAAAACTAGGGTCACTATACCCTCATACCCTTAAGTCATCACTCCCACCAAGGAATAGAAACCATTCCTTGGTCATCCGAACGTACTCAAGAATATTCTTAACTGCAATCCAATGAGCTCTACCAGGGTTTCCCTGATATCTGTTGACCATGCTTAAAGCGAAGGCCACATCAGGGCGAGTACAAGTCTTAGCGTACATGATTGAGCCAACTACATAAGCATAAGGTACTTGGCTCATGTCATCTATCTCTGCCTCTGTACTCAGGCTCTGAGTCTTACTCAACTAGGTATTGTTTTGGATTAGCAACTCCCCTTTCTTGGAATTTTCCATACTAAAACGCTTTAGTACCTTATCTAAGTATGTATCCTGACTGAGTCCTATCAATCTCTTACTCCTGTTTCTTACTATCCTTATTCCCAGAATATACGCAGCTTCTCCGAGGTCCTTCATAGTGAAGCACTTCCCAAGCCAATACTTGACTTCCTGCAAGGTTGGGATGTTGTTTCATATGAGTAGTATGTCATCGACATACAATACGAGGAAGATCACTATACTCCCACTGGCTTTGACATATACACATGACTCATCTTCGCTTCGAAGAAAACCAAGCTCTTTAACCTTCACGTCGAAACAAAGATTCCATCTGCGAGACATCTGCTTCAATCCATAAATGGATTTCTCTAGATTGCACACTCTATTGGGGTGCTTCGCATCGATAAATCCTCTAGCTGATTCATGTAAACATCCTTAGCTAACTTCCCATTAAGGAAAGAAGTTTTAACGTCTATCTGCCATATTTCATAGTCATGAAACACAACTACTGCGAGCATCACCCTAATAGACTTTATTTTCGAGACTGGTGAATATGTCTCATCATAGTCAACTCCTGGAGTTTGAGTAAAGCCCTTCGGAACCAATCGTGCTTTATAAGTGTGCACTTTCCCATCCATGTCCGTTTTCTTCTTGAAGATCCACTTGCACCCAACCGTCTTACGACCTGGTACATTATCAACCAAATTCCAAACTTAGTTTTCGTACATAGACTGAATCTCATTGTCTATTCCCTCTTTCCATTTAGCAGACTCTGGGCCTACCATGGCTTCCTTGTAGCTGCTTGGCTCATCAAAATTTACTAGTGTACTATCACTAATAAATGTATCCCCTTCAGTAGTAATATGGAATCCATACAACTAGGGTGGAACACTAGCCCTAATGGAACGTCTAAGAGGTAAGGATCCGTCAACAGGTTCAACAGGAGCTTCCTGCTCAGGTTGATTGCCAGTGTTAGAGGTTCCTTCATCGCTCGGCTCTTGAAGCTCTTCAAGATCGATTTTCCTCCCATTGTCCCCTTGGCATATGAGTTCTCTTTCTAGGAAAACCCCTCTTCTCGCAACTATGACAAAATTGTCACTCGGTCTACAGAAGAGATATTTGAAGGAAGTTTGTGGGTAGCCGATGAAAATACATCGCTCACTATGAGGTTCGAGCTTGTTGTGAGTCTCTCGTCTTACGAAAGCCTCGCAACCCCAAACCTTGATATGTGCCAACGAGGGAGCTTTCCCTATCCACATCTCGTGAGGTGTTTTGGTAACCTTCTTCGTGGGAACTAAGTTAAGGATATGTGTGGCAGTCTCTAAAGCATACCCCCAGAAAGATATCGGTAACGAAGTCCGACTCATCATAGAACGAACCATGTCCAACAAGGCTAGATTATGTCTCTCCGCCACACTATTCAATTGTGGTGTCCCCGGAGGCGTCAATTGTAAACAATTCTGCATTCCTTTAGATAGTCGTGAAACTCAAGACTTAGATACTCTCATCCTCAATCAGATCGAAGCATCTTGATTTTCCGGCCCAACTGATTCTCCACTTCATTCTTAAACTCTTTGAACTTTTCAAAGGTTTCTTACTTTTGCTTTATTAAGTAGATATATCCATATATGTTATAATCATATGTAAAAGTCACGTAGAAGCGACAAGCATCCCTTCTGGTGGATCTAAAGGGCCCACAAACATCTGTGTGTATGAGATCCAATAGACCCTCACCCATTGCACAAGTGCCAGTAAAGGGTGACTTAGTCATCTTCCCATGTAAACAAGACTAACACGTGTCATCAACCCTAAGTTCGAATGACTCCAATATTCCATCCATTTAGAGTTGGTCTATGCATTTCTTGTTGACATGGCCAAGGTGACAATGCCACAAGCATGCTTTGTCCAAACTATTGGACAAATCAATATTCAACAAATCATTTCCTAAGTTGTCTACGACCAACACAGATTCATATATTCCATTACAAGGTAGTTCTTTAATATAGAAAATACCATCAAGATAAACATTAATAGAATCATTACTATTGTCAAATGAATATCGAAACCCTTGTCTATATAATCCATGAAAATAAATTGTGACAACCCGATATTTTAAATCAATGTAATGACCTAAAAAGTCAAGAATTGTAATCTCTTTTGATATATTGAAATTAGCATAAAAAATAAAATGCTCAAAATTCTCTATTGGGTTGCCTAAAATGATAGTTATCGTGTAAAGGTTTTCATGATATAAAGAACACTAAAATCCGAGTTATAACGAAGAAGTTATAACCAATCACAAAATTCGTGTCAAAACCGGTAAAACACAGACAAACGTAAAAAGAGAAATTTCAATAAAATACTTTTAAGCCTTAGGTATCTAAAAGAAAGTTGCAAATTATATTAAACTATGAATGTGCATAAAAAGAACGTCAAAATCCGACATCGTATGAGGAAGTTATGATTTTTCTAAGTTTCGGGATATCGGTAGACAGCTAAAAACGCGAAATAGAGATTTAGGGATTTTTGGCCGAAACAATCTAAATGAGAATCGAAGATCTCAAGAATAGTAGCGCAATGGTAAAAAGTCTGACGTTAACGGACACCAGATGAAGAAGTTATGGATTTTTAACGGACTTTTCCTGTCCCGGCCTGCTAAAAATATAATATTAAATGTAAAGTCAAAATTAGCTGACAGAGTCTAAACGAGAGTTGTAGAGCATAATTTCAACTACGCGTGGATATAAAGAACGTTGAAAACAGAGCTTGTACGTGGAAGTTACAGATTTTACAAGTTCGAGACACAAAATTCGAGGCTGTCAGGAAGCTCACGACGTGAGCCTGTAACTGATGGGTTTCAAAGCCTATCAACGAGTTGTCAAATCTATGGGAGGAGACCAGGCCGAGCTCATGACGTGAGCCACCCATGCTCACGACGTGAACCCTCAAATTTCACCCTTATAAATAGAAACTGATGGTTTCGGATTTAGATGCTCAATTCTCTTCTCTCTCGTGCCAAAGCTCTGCGTTTTAACCCCCGAAGCCCCGGTCTTCTCATCCAAGTTCCGAAGGGAGGTCTTACACTCCCGAGATTCCTGATAATCCCGAGAAATCAACTTTCTCCAGTCGGAGTTTTGCTCGTTTTTCATCTCACCTTCTTCAATCTATCAAGTAAGTTCATACCCGTACAACTACGTTTTCAAATGCTTTGTAAATGCTTTTATACACTTTTAAAGCGGGGGGGGGGGGGGGGGGGGGAATACAAGTAAACACACGACTATCCTCGTGTGAAAAACATAAACTTTTGTTATACTTTTTGTTATATACTCTATCATATGTGATTTATAACTATCATACGAACACGTTTTCATGCAAAATATCACGATAACACTTTGTCCTTTTGAAATAAAACATGTTATATAAATATCAAAAACTTTATTTATATTTTGAGTATAAATGTTCAATAATGTTATTACAAATGTTATACTTTACATACAAAGTCGACACTACACTAGGGTTTACCATACAAACGAAACATACTTTTGGAAAAACTATAATAGGTATAATTTACAAGGAAATCATGAGATTTTACATACTATAAGTACTATATCAAGAAAATACTTTCATATACAAGAACAAATGGACTTTTCATACGTAAATCTATTTGATACTAAGTATTGCGAGACATTCAACTTCACCTACTTTTAAGTATGCAGTTAAAGTCCTGTATTATATACCATAATCTCTTGTAGGGAGAGCTTGATACTTGTTTATAGATCTATACAGGATTGACAATCCCTCACCTAAACTGTTAGCTACATTTAGACCGGCAGGTCTGGGGTGACAAACGTCATAACATTCCAATACTTGAAGAATGTTGTTACAGGCAGTCTAGGTCAATAGCATAGTTATAAAACTCACATGGAGTATTAAAAATACCATGGTTTACGGGGTTATAAAATATCTTAGTGATTTTATACATACATAAGTCTATTATTCTAGGCATGAAAACTACTAATGCATTACAGTTTTGGAACTTTTAAACTACCACACACTCACGGAAAAATATTGGATTTTCCATAAGCAAACTTAGTGATTTTATACCAAACTTACACATTTTATACATAAATGCTTATGAACTCACCAACTTAATTGTTGACACTATTTCAAAACTAATTGTATTTCTCAGGGATTCAGTTATACAAGTAAACCTCAGCTTTTGGAGAATTGACGCTAAGGCGTTAGTTTAAAACTCATTTTCTCATCATATTGTAATTTGTTTTGAACAATTATCATTCAATAATGTAATTTTAATATATATATATATATATATATATATATATATATATATATATATATATATATATATATATGATGGTTTTTTTACTTTCTTTACTATGTATTGAACTGTTACGATACCACATGAAGTCATCCGCCCTAGAACGATTCTGCCGTTCTGGTTTGTGGGTGTAACACATTGGTATCAGACCATTGTTTATAGTGAACTAAGTATATCAAACCATATAAGATATACAAACTATAAATGCATTTGGACTAAAACTCTCTAAAAAAACGTTTTTACAACTAAACCGCGTTTCATTTAGCTTAAATTATTTGGGTCGTAAAAGCACAAATACATGCATATAACGATTTATTTTCATAGTTAGAACTATACAAGAAGTATTAAGACAAGTTGGACACCATGAATAGGCCTCAGAATATGTAATCGGAGTTGGGATGAATATAGCCTGATCAACTATATTTACCCGAGATTGGACTAGTGTATATTGAGGAATGGTCGTAGTGAGCAACAAGTCAAAACTTACCAAAATAACACTAGTATCGAACACACAAATTTAAAAACTATAGGAGTATTTGGTAAATGAAATAGTTTAACCTACATATGTAGACTTACATGTTTCAAAATTTGTACAATTCTTATAATCCTATTCTTGTATACTCGAAATGATTGGATTCTATCCACCCAGGGATCCCTACTACCCAAACCAGGGCAATGGAGGATGGGTAAAGGAGGACCTCGAAGAAGATGAGGAACCCATGGAGGAGGAAGAAGGCGAAGACTCTGAGAAAGAGTCAAAGCCAGAAGTAATCAACCCACCAGTCGCCCAACCTCCCGCATTTAGGTGAAACTTTTAGGGACCAACTCCTGTCTGGGGAAGTCACATTCACCATTGGAGCCGGCAGCAAGGATTACGTCCTCCCTACAGTATGTGTCAGGATTTCTACGAGGTCAGTGGAGGACGCTCAACTGACAGAGTACTCCCGGTAGTTGTAGGCAAACTAGCCAACCAGTCCTACCAATTTGGAGTTCAAGCGAATCAGATTCGCGAAGTCAACATGGAGGTTCAAGGTAACACTGCTAACATTCGTCGCCTGGACATGTTGCAGGAAAATGCTCAAATCCACACTGACACCCTCCAGGAGCAGTTGACTGCCGCTCTCTCTGAGATAAGAGATATGAGGGAGCAGCAAGCCACATCTAACATGCGTCTTATGGGAGCAAAGCAATCGGAAGCGGAGTCAAGCTCCAAGCGTAACCCGCGTCGCAAGTAGTACTTGCTAAACTCCCAAATTTTGATATAGAATAGGTTATCAGCTAAAAGTCTTACTTTTCTTTAACTTTCTTGTAATCGGAGTCCTTTAGAAAGGTCAATTTTTCCTAAACTTCGAATGTAATTCAAGCATAGGTTTAATATATAATGAAATATTCCTTTTGGGTATTAATCCTTTCCATATCACTCCAATTCATGAGTTTATCTATTATTATATAGACTCTAAATATGAATCAAACTCGAAACCTTGTGTTAGTCACCCTAAATCATGAATAATTGAAAATAGCTAACCCTTTAACATTTGAATTTTGATCATCAAGGGCTTATGGTCTCTCATTGTTATTTCTTTAGCAGCACAATGCCGCTTCGTAGATTTACATGTCGTGGCAACAACGTAACACCTCCACCACGACCACTTCCATCAACAGATAATGCCTCCTTGATAGCTACTGTAACAGCCGCAGTGACAGCAGCAATGGCACAGATGAGTAATAATGGGTCCGAAGGGGGAGTAAATACCTCTACGAAAGGCCAACACCAGGGTCGTTTAGGGGTTGCACCTTCAAGGACTTCACCAATAGCAAGCCCATATATTTTAATGGATCCAGGGGATAATGGCTCTATCACAATGGATAGAGAAAACAGAAGCGGTTTTTGAGATCTGTGCATGTCTGGAAGGGAGCAAGGTAAAGTTTGTTGCTTGTACATTCTCCGAGAGAGCTCTGACGTGGTGGAATGGCCATGTCAGGTCACTAACTCTGGTAGTGGCAAATTCTATGGGCTGGGAGAATCTAAAGCAATTGTTAATGAAAGAGTACTATCCAAGGGGTGATGTACAAAAGCTAGAGCAGGAACTTTGGCCTTACTATGGTAGGCTTGGATATCACAACCTATACCAATAGGTTTAGTGATTTGGCAATCCTTTGCCCAGGAATGGTTGCTCTAAAGAGCAAGAAGATCGAGAGGTACATCTGGGGAATGCCACCCCAGATTCGAGGGAGTGTACTAGCTTCCAAACTAGTCACTTTCGATAGTGCCAAACAGTTAGCACAAGCTCTCGTTGACCATGGAGTGTGCCAAGACTTCGCAACTTCTGTCCTAGAGAAAACCTAGGAAACAACAACAACAACAACAAAAATAACAACAGTACCAACAACAACAGCAAGAAGAAATTTTGGAACAAGAGGAAGAGTCAGTTTTCACAAGAACCTCCCAAGAAACAACAAGTAGTGGCAGTCCATGCCGCTACTACCCCCATTGTTGCTCCTGTTACCTCTACACCAGTAAGCCAATATGTTGGGAACCTACTGAAGTGCAACAAATGCAATTTCCATCACCACGGAAATTGATGGGAGATGCACTGCAACATTTGCAACAGGAAAGGGCACACTGCTCATTTCCGTAAGGCACCGGCATGACGAATCACCCTTGTCCCTGGAGTCGGTGTGGGCCAAGCGTGTTATGAGTGTGGTGAGGCTAGACACTACAAGAGGGACTGCCCTAAGCCAAGGAATGTTGGCGGCATAGGAAGAGTGCTGGCAATAGGGTAAAACGAAGCAATATCTGATCCCATGGATGTTACGGGTACGTTTCTCCTCAATAATTCTTATGCATGGATACTCTTTGATTGTGGTGCAGAGAGGAGTTTCGTGAGTCATAAATTCAAGCACGTACTTGTTGGAATAGTGTCTAAGGCTGCAACTATATTAGGCAAGTATTTGACCCGATTGTGCATGGTCCTTTTGGGTTGCCTTCACCATAGCAACTTGACAGGATGATTTATTATGAGAGAATAGATATTATTAATATATTATGAGGATAATATAAGGAATAATAATATTGTTATTTGATTAATATAAGTCGTAGATTAATTAGTATTAATTTGGTGGCTTAAAGAGATTAATTAAATAAGAGGGTATAAACTGTCAATTGTTTGATAGTTACACTTTGGGCTGTAAATCCTTATAGGATAGAGGGTGGACGATTTCTAGGGCTAAGGATAGCCTCAAAATCGTCCAAGGCATATCTAAGGTAAGGATTAGGATTGCTTAGAGTCTAAGTTATCCAATTAGGGTTTAAGGGTGAAACCCTAGGAGCCTTACAAGTATAAATAGACCCCTTGGGATAGGGAAATCAGACCTCATCTACAGCCAGGAAACCCTGGCCGATTTCCTCCTCTCTTCTCTTTCTCAAATCATTCTCTTTGGTAGTTGGTGTTTGTAAGCCATTAGAGGAGTGACAATTGTGACTCTAAAGCTCCAAGAATAAGAAGATCAAACAAGTGTTTCAAGGTAAGCTTCTAACTCTGGTTTTGTATTGTTCTTATACCTAATTAGCCATTAGAAGTCTTGAATTCAATGCATGTTTAATTAGAGAAACCTAGATCCAAGCATTAGGGTTTGTATGTGCACATAGGAATGTTCATATGACCAAAACCCATCAATGGTATCAGAGCCTAGATTGGTTTCTATTAAATTATTGCTTGATTGTTTGAATCTTAACTGCAAAATTCGAATTTTGTGTTTCTGAGTCGTGGACTCGGCGAGTTGTCCTGACTTGGCGAGTCCAGATTGGGTACTCGGCGAGTCCGAGCGTTAGGAAGAGCCAAATTCGGGATTTTTTTTCATATTTATCTTATGGAAACTTACCTTTATCATATTAGATCAACCCAAATCCGAATTTATGATATATATGACTATATTTTTGATCTACTTGAAGATATTCATCAATTAATAAAATATTTAATTTCCTTATATGATAATTATTAATTATTTTGATTAAATTGGTAAATTGTTTTTCAAGAAATCATAAATAAATCAAATATGGATAATTATGTGATAAATTGAATTATTTGTTATTTGATCCTTTATGTTTTAAATGTTTAAATCCTTGCTCTCAAGTTTTGAAATTTATGTTTTGTGATTAAAAGTTTAATTTAGACAATTTAAATTTCAAACCCTAGAATTTTACAAGTTTAAAATCCAACCCTATACTAATATAATATTACATGATTAATATCTATATATGTATAAATTAAATGCTAGTCTTACCGTTAGTGGGCCTCATTCACGAAGTCGGTATATAAGCTGGGTATAAGGTTGCGGACTATAAAATGGCGCTTAATGGGTGTACACTCACACCCACCACTTGCTTGATCGGTGGAGGATCATTAGCCGAACGGGTAGGATAGGGCAACCTCATCCTCTCATTAAATGTATAATATGGAATACAAAGTAACTACATGTTTTCTTAAAATTTCCCAATCTTAGTTACTTTAGGAAAAGTGAATTGATGCAATCCCATGAAATTACACTTTGCACCTTGCTAAGAATTTAGTGGAGCGTGTGTGGTTTAACGGCACACTAATTGGTTCTAAGCGAAGGTGGCAAAGGGTGATTCATTGTTTATCATAGTTCGATGGAGCGTGTGTGGTTTACCGGAACATCGAATAGGTGATCATTACAATGAAGGCACCATGTGCATTTGCATGGTAATTCACACCAACTTTGTGATCCTCGGTATCCCAGTCACAAACAAGAGGGGCATATCGAGATTTAAACATGCCATTGAAAAGTTTCAATGAATCTCATCCAAACATAGGAATTCTCAATACATTTAGGACTTAAAGTTATGTTTTTCATGGTGGAGAATTAGTGAATCGTCATTCACTTACCTTCAAATTGTTTGCATATTAGATTACGGCATCCCTTTTCTAATGTGTAAATATTGTTGTTGGATCCTAGCCCTAGTTTTTCTTATTGGGTAATAATTAGGGATTCATATTCTAATCTATCTTTGTCCTTTCTATTTGTAGATGTCGAACGCTAACAACGCTGCTGCGAGTTCATTCACTTTGATGAGCCTTTGTCAAAAGGTCACCTTTGATGGAACGAACTTTAGCTAATGGATAAGATACATTCGCACGATTGCTCGCTATGAGGATAAGGAGTATGTCCTCGATGACAAGCTCGAGAAAATCAACCTTGAAATCGCTACTCCGGCCGAGATGGACGATTTTGAAACTCACGAGCGTGATGCAACGAAGGTACATTGCATCATGATCGCCACTATGAACTCCGAATTCCAAAAGTCCTACGAGGACATGTATCCATACGAAATGCACCAAGACTTGTTGGAGAGATACCATCAAAACGCGAGACAAGAGCATTATGAGATTTTCATGAACATGATTTCCGCTAAGATGGGTCATGGAGAGTCTCTTACCGTGCACCTGCAAAAGATGCAAAGGTATGTCGACCGTCTTCGCAAGTTAAATGTTGACTTTGGGGAAGACTTGGCGATCGACATGGTGCTTCACTCTTTGCCTCCAAGTTACAATCAATTCAGGATGACCTATCACATGAACAAAGAAGAAGTCACCCTAAGCAAACTCTAAGGTCTCTTGAGGGTCGCTGAGAGCAACTTCAAAGACAAGTCTGTTGCACCAACTCCCAATCCGCCCGCCGCTCCTATCTTGGCAATTAGACAAGGAAAGGGAAAGAAGAGGAAGGCTTCATCTAAGAACTATTGCAAGGTTAAAGCCCGAGATGGTGCCTCTTCTAGTGTGACCAAATTTGATCCTGCTAAGCCCTGCCCTAACCCGAAGGAGGCAGAGTGCCACCACTGCCACAAGATAGGACACTGGAAGAGAAGCTGCCCAGAGTACCTGCAAGCCATCAAGGAAGGAAAGATCAAGCCATCTTTCGCAGGTATATACACAATTAAATCTAACGATTCATTTCATGATATTTCTTGGGTTCTTGATACCGGTGGTGGTTACCACATTTGTTCTAATGTGCAGGGACTAAGAAGAAATAGAGACGTGGAGCATGGAAGAATAAATCTAATCATGGGGAACAGAAGATCATCGCATGTGACCAAGATTGGACTGTATTCTTTAGTTCTTAGGAATGGTTTATCTTTAGATTTGAACAATTGTTGCTATTCACCGGAAATGGCTAGAAACATCATTTCATTTCATGGTTTTTTTAGACAAGGCTTTAGATTTTCTTTTAATAATGAGAATGGTTCTATTTTGGTTTATCTGAATGGTGTCTTTTGTTTTGAAGCAATACCGTGTAATGGAATTTATGAAACTGTTATGATTGTTGATAACTTAGGAAATGATGTTTTATGCATGTATTCTTCCAATAGTATGGATAAGGCATCCTTGTGGCATTGTCGTCTTAGACATGTCAACAAGAAATGCATAACCCAACTCCAAAAGGATGGAGTGTTGGAGTCATTCAACCTTAGGGAAGATGACACATGCGAGTCTTGTTTACTTGGAAAGATGACTAAGTCACCCTTCGCTGGTATGTGCGAAAGGGGTGAGGCTCTATTGGACCTCATACATACCGATGTATGCGGACCGTTTAGATCTACCACGAAGGATGGAAACCACTTCTACGTGACTTTTACCGATGACTATAGTAGATATAGGTATATCTACTTAATCAAGCAAAATTCAGAAACTTTTGAAAAGTTCAAAGAGTTCAAGAATGAAGTGGAGAATCAATTGGGCAGGAAGATCAAGATGCTTCGATCCGATAGAGGAGGAGAATACCTAAGTCTTGAATTCCACGATTATCTCTAGGAGTGTGGAATAGTTTCACAATTGACGCCACCTAGGACATCGCAATTGAATGGTGTGGCAGAAAGGTGTAATCGAACCTTGTTGGAAATGGTTCGCTCTATGATGAGTCGTGCTTTGCTATCTATCTCTTTTTACGGGTATGCCTTAGAGACTACCACCCATATCCTTAACCGAGTCCCTACCAAGAAGGTTGCCAAAACACCTCACGAGATGTGGACGGGGAAAGCTCCTTCGTTAGCACATATCAAGGTTTGGGGTTGCGAGGCTTTTGTAAGACGAGATACTCACGACAAGCTCGAACCTCGTAGTGAGCGATGTATTTTCATCGGCTACCCGCAGAAATCCTTTGGATATCTCTTCTATAAACCGAAGGACAATGTTGTCTTTGTTGCGAGGAGAGGAGTTTTCCAAGACCGAGAACTCATAGGCCAAGGAGACAGTGGGAGGCAAATCGAGCTTGAAGAGATTCAAGAGTCGATAGATGAAGGAACCTCAACCGCTAGCGCTCAACCCGAGGAGGAAACTCTGGTTGAACCGATTGACATATCATTACCTCTTAGACGTTCCGAAAAAGTTAGAGTTCAACCCCAGTTGTATGGTTTTCATATTACTACCGAAAGGGACACGTATATTAGTGATAGTACACTAATAAACCTTGATGAACCTAATAGCTATAAGGAAGCCATGGCAGGCCCGGAGTCTGCAAAATGGAAAGAGGCAATGGATAGCGAGATCCAATCCATGTATGATAACCAAGTTAGGAATTTGGTTGATAATGTGCCCGGACGTAAGACCATTGGGTGCAAATGGATCTTCAAGAAGAAGACCGATGAGGATGGAAAAGTACACACGTATAAGGCGCGATTAGTTGGAAAGGGCTTTACTCAAACTCCCGGAGTTGACTATGATGAGACCTTCTCACCAGTTGCGAAAATAAAGTCTATTAGAGTGATGCTAGCAATTGCCGCATTTCATGATTATGACATTTGGCAAATGGATGTCAAGACCGCTTTCCTTAACGGGAAGTTGGCTGAGGATGTTTACATGGCTCAGCCAGAGGGGTTTGTGGATCCGAAGCATCAGAATAGAGTGTGTAAGCTTGAGAAGTCCATTTATGGACTTAACCAAGCGTCTCGCAGATGGAATCTTTGCTTCAATGAGAAAGCCAAAGAGTTTGGATTTGTACGAAGCGAAGATGAATCGTGTGTATATGTCAAAGCCAGTGGGAGTATAGTAAGCTTTCTCGTTCTATATGTTGATGACATATTACTCATAGGAAACAACGTCCCGACTCTGCAGGAGATTAAGTCCTGGCTCGAGAAGTGCTTCGCTATGAAGGACCTCGGAGAGGCTTCCTATATTTTGGGAATAAGGATAGTAAGAGAAAGAAGTAAGAGACTAATAGGACTTAGTCAAAACAGTTACTTAGAGAAGGTACTAAAACGTTTTAGTATGGAAAACTCGAAGAAGGGAGAATTACTGATACAAAGTAATGCCAAGTTGAGTAAGACTCAAAGTCCGAGTACCGAAGCTGAGATAGCTGAAATGAGTCGAGTTCCATACACTTCCGCAGTTGGCTCAATCATGTACGCTATGACTTGTACTCGCCCTGATGTAGCCTTTTCTTTGAGCATGGTTAGTAGATATCAAGGGAATCCTGGCAGAGCCCATTGGATTGTGGTGAAGAATATCCTTATGTACCTTCGGAGGACGAAGGAATGGTTCTTAGTCCTCGGAGGGAGTGATGACTTGAAGGTGTGATGGTATAGTGACGCCAGCTTTCAGACCGACAGGGAAAACTACCATTCGCAGTCGGGCTGGGTCTTTACCCTGAATGGAGGAGCAGTGACTTGGAAAAGTTCCAAGCAGGAAACCGTAGCTGATTCAAAGTGAGAATCAGAGTACATTGCAGCGAGCGAAGCGTCGAAGGAGGCAATATGGCTGAAGAACTTCATTGGTGATCTTGGAGTTGTACCTGCCATAAAGGAGCCCATGGAGATTTTCTGTGATAATGAAGGAGCGGTTGCCTTGACCAAGGAACCGAGAGATCATGGTAGATCACGACATATCGACAGAAAATATCACTTTATTAGAGATCGTGTAGAAGAAGGACAACTCGTAGTGAAGAGGATATCATGGGAAGATAACCCAGCAGATCCGCTTACGAAGGGACTGAGTAGGGTTAAGCACTTGCATCATGCTTGGAGTATTGGGCTGAAGGATGATATTAGCATAGATTAGATAGTATTAGAAACGTGTAATAGATAAATGTAATTAACATTTGATGATTAAATAAAGGAGTTTTATTTATAAGTAATGTTACTGTCTTATGTTAATTGTTTAACTAGTGTTTCACTGTGTATGTTTTGACTTCCAGAATAATCGAGTTTATTAAGAATAATCGAATTATTCAAATTGTCCACAATCGTTCATATCTCGGAAGTAGATATGAATGAAGATTGTCATAAATAGGTATGTAGATTGTCTAAATGCTTTTAAACATAGCAAAAGGTTGCTGCAATGTTCATGAGTGCTTATGAACTAGTTTTGAGCATTGGAACAAACTCACGCTTGCTGGAATCACCTTATGGAATGTGATAAAAAGGGTGATCGCAAGACGATAATATCATATAGTCTTAAAACCTAGATATATTGTTTATTATTTGTTAATTGATTGTACATTGATAATGCGAAAACGCATTGGTAACTCGATGTTTTAAAACGCATTGTTGTGTATAGTTGATTAATGAATAAGTAAAGGCATATAAGTTGAAATTTATCTGTAACTTTTATCCTAAGAAGGAAAAAGCGATATCTCATCCGCTCGATGAATTGATTTGACTTATGTGCCGGGCCCGATCAGAACTGAATTGATGTGTTCGATTAAGTTCTATGTCAAATAAATCGGAGATCGAGAAACCAAATGTTAGACTAATCATTCCATAGAATTGTCAGCATGATATCTAATAGAGGATTGTATGATCCCTTATCTAAAGGACATGACTGATTAGACCAGAGTCTGACAGCGTCTTTGAGAGCTATGATTGCAAATCGGATTGTACTTGTGCATATAGTTATAGAGTTATCCAAGTGGGAGACTGTTGGAATAGTGTCTAAGGCTGCAACTATATTAGGCAAGTATTTGACCCGATTGTGCATGGTCCTTTTGGGTTGCCTTCACCATAGCAACTTGACAGGATGATTTATTATGAGAGAATAGATATTATTAATATATTATGAGGATAATATAAGGAATAATAATATTGTTATTTGATTAATATAAGTCGTAGATTAATTAGTATTAATTTGGTGGCTTAAAGAGATTAATTAAATAAGAGGGTATAAACTGTCAATTGTTTGATAGTTACACTTTGGGCTGTAAATCCTTATAGGATAGAGGGTGGACGATTTCTAGGGCTAAGGATAGCCTCAAAATCATCCAAGGCATATCTAAGGTAAGGATTAGGATTGCTTAGAGTCTAAGTTATCCAATTAGGGTTTAACGGTGAAACCCTAGGAGCCTTACAAGTATATATAGACCCCTTGGGATAAGGAAATTGGACCTCCTATACAGCAAGGAAACCCTGGCCGATTTCCTCCTCTCTCCTCTCTCTCAAATCATTCTCTTTGCTAATTGGTGATTGTAAGCCATTAGAGGAGTGACAATTGTGACTCTAAAGCTCCAAGAACAAGAAGATCAAACAAGTGTTTCAAGGTAAGCTTCTAACTCTGCTTTCGTATTGTTCTTATACCTAATTAGCCATTAGAAGTCTTGGATTCAATGCATGTTTAATTAGAGAAACCTAGATCCAAGCATTAGGGTTTGTATGTGCACATAGGAATGTTCATATGACCAAAACCCATCAGTACTAAAATAGAACTTTTAATCACTCAATAAGATATTTACAGTAGAAATGGCAAACGGTAGAACAGAAAGTACAAACGATATATACATAGGCTGCACGCTAAATCTAAACGAACATTCATTTCAAATTGATCTAATGCCGATCACCATAAAGAGTATTGATGTCATCATTGGTATGGATTGTTAAGCCTACACCATGCCGATATACTTTCTCACGAAAGGGTCGTTCGCCTAAATTTTCCAAACGGCGAAACTCTTGTCATTTATGGTGAAAAACCTAGTACCAATTTACAAATCATCTCTTGCGTCAAAGCCCATAAATACCTACGTAAGGAATACCATGCCTTCTTATCCCACGTGGTAGATAAAGAAAAAGAAACGAAATACATCAAAGACATTCCAGAAATCTCCGATTTTCTCGATGTCTTCCCTGAAGATCTTCCAGGAGTCCCACCCGAACGAAAAGTCGAGTTCAGAATCAATTTAATTCCCAGAGCTGCCCCAGTAGTTAAGTCTCCGTATTGTCTAGCGCTAGCTGAGATACAAGAATTATCCAGCCAATTAGATGAACTACTCAACAAAGGATTCATCAGACCGAGCTTCTCACCTTGGGGAGTACCAGTCCTATTCGTAAAGAAAAAGGATGGATCTTTCCACATGTGCATCGATCACCGGGAACTCAACAAGCTCACTATCAAGAACAGATATCCCCTACCACACATTGACGACTTGTTCGACCAACTCCAAGGATCAAGTTATTTTTCAAAGATCGATTTGAGATCCGGGTATCATCAGTTGCGAGTCTTGGAAGGATATGTTCCCAAAACAGCCTTTCGAACTCGTTATGGTCACTATGAGTTTGTAGTAATGCCCTTTGGATTAGCAAATGCACCGGCAGTGTTCATGGACTTAATGAACCGAGTGTGTCGTTCATTACTGGAAAAAATTGTGATCGTGTTCATAGATGATATACTCATATATTCGAAGAGTAAAGAGGAACATAGTCAACACCTCCGACAAATCTTGGAAACACTATGAAAAGAGAAAGTTATACGCAAAGTTCTCAAAATGAGAATTTTGGATTCGAAAAGTATATTTTCTAGGTCACGTGGTTAGCAAAGATGGGATACACGTGGACCCTTCCAAAATCAAGGCAATCGAGAACTAGTTAGCTCCAAGAACCCTAATGGAAATCCGACAATTCTTGGGCTTTGCTCGCTATTACCGAAGATTTATACAAAACTTCTCGAAGATTTCTAAACCACTTACCACCTTGACCCAGAAAGGTGTAACTTTCAACTGGGAGGAAAAACAAGACGTTGCATTCCAAACACTGAAGCAAGCACTATACAGCGCACCTATATTGTCCTTGCCAGAAGGAACAGAAGACTTCGTGGTCTACTGTGATGCATCTAATCAAGTTCTTGGATGTGTGCTAATGCAATGAGGAAATGTCATCGCTTACGCCTCGAGACAACTCAAGACGCATGAGGTCAACTACACTACACACTATCTTGAACCAGGAGCATTCGTTTTCGTGCTAAAGATCTAGAGACACTATCTCTATGGCACGAAATGCACAATCTTCACCGATCATAAGAGCCTTCAGCACATTCTCAACCAAAAAGAACTCAACATGAGACAGACATGATGTGTTGAAATGTTAAATGACTACGGATACGAAATTCATTATCATCCAGGAAGAACGAAAGTGGTAGCTGATGCTCTTAGTCGAAAGAAATACTTGGGCCGCCGAGTGAAATCCTTAACCATTACTATCCATTCACACCTGTCCACACAAATCAAGGAAGCTCAGAAGGAAGCCTTGAAAACAGAGAATGTGGCGGGTGAAGCCTTAAAAGGAATGGACAAAAATCTTGAAGTCAAGGGTGACGGAGTTCGTTACTTCGTGGATCGAATCTAGACACTGAAGTTTGGTGGACTCAGAGATGTTTTCATGAACAAAGCTCGTAAGACTCGATACTCAGTGCATCCAGATTCAGACAAGATGTATCTGGAACTTAAGAAATTGTATTGGTGGCCGAACATGAAAGCAGAGATCGCTACCTATGTAGGCAAGTGTCTGACTTGCGCCAAAGTCAAGGTAGAGTACCAAAAGCCCCCGGGATTACTACAACATCCTGAAATAATTGAGTGGAAGTGGGAGAGGATAACCATGGATTTCATAACCAAATTACCCAAGACAGCGGGTGGGCTTGACACCATCTGGGTGATCGTCGATAGATTGACAAAATCCGCACACTTTCTACCAATAAAGGAAACCGATAAGATGGAGAAGCTAGCTCGAACATACATCCGAGAGATTGTACGACTATATGGTGACCAATATCCATTATCTACGACAAAGATAGTAGATTCACCTTGCAATTCTAGCAGTCGCTGCAAAAATCTCTAGGAACGAGACTAGAAATGAGTACCGCTTACCATCCACAAACCAACGGTCAAAGTGAGAGGACTATACAAACCTTAGAAGATATGCTAAGAGCTTGTGTAATCGATTTTGGTAAAGCATGGGATACCCATTTACCACTAGTCGAATTCTCGTATAGCAATAGCAATCACTCCAGCATTAAAGTTGCTCCATTTGAAGCCCTCTGTGGCCGCAAGTGCAGATCACCACTGTGCTGGGCTGAAGTGGGTGACACACAATTACTCAAGGGACAAGTATCCGACAACACTCTCACAGGCCCAGAAATTATAAGAGAGACAACTGAGAAGATTGTACAAATTTTGGAACGACTAAAAGCTTCAAGAGATAGACAAAAGAGTTATGCGGACAAAAGACGGAAGCCCTTAGAGTTTCAGGTTGGAGACCGAGTGGTATTGAAGGTCCCGCCTTGGAAATGGTTAATACGTTTTGGAAAACATGGGAAATTAAACCCAAGGTATATTGGAGCATTCTAGATCCTTGCGAGGATCGGCCCGGTAGCATACAAACTTCGACTACCACTGGAACTCAATAACGTACATCCTACCTTTCATGTGTCAAACTTGAAGAAATGTTAGTCCGATGAGACCCTCGTCATCCCTCTAGACGAAATCGAAATCAACAAGACTCTCCACTTTATAGAGGAACCAATTGAGGTCATGGATAAGGAAATTAAAAGAACAAAAAAAAGTCCCATACCCATTCTAAACGTTCACCGGAATGCAAAACGGGGACCTGAATACACTTGGGAGCGCGAAGATCAGATGAAACAAAAGTATCCGCATCTCTTTCGTGTCAAGGTTTTCAGAAATATAAAGAACTGTAATGACCTAAAAAGTCAAGAATTGTGATCTCTTTTGATATAATAAATTAGCATCAAAATAAAATGTTAAAAAGTCTCTATTGGGTTGCCTAAAATGATAGTTATCGTGTCAATATTTTCAGAAATATAAAGAACACTAAAATCCGAGTTATAACGAAGAAGTTATGACCAATCAAAAATTTGCGTCAAAAACGATAAAAAACTGACAAACGTAAAAAGAGAAATTTCAATAAAATACTTTTTAGCCTTAGGTATCTAAATGAGAGTCGTAGATTATACTAAACCGTGAATGTGCATAAAAAGAACATCAAAATCCGACTTCGTATGAGGAAGTTATGATTTTTCTAAGTTTCAGGATAGCGGTAGACAGTTAAAAACTTGAAATAGAAATCGACGGATTTTTAGCCGAAACAACCTAAATGAGAATCGGAGATCTCAACAATAACAGCGCAACGGTAAAAAGTATGATGATAACGGACACCGGATGAAGAAGTTATGGATTTTTAACGGACGTTTCCTGTCCTGGCCTGTTAAAAATGTAATACTAAAAGTAAATTAAAAAGTAGCTGACGGAGTCTAAACGAGAGTTGTAGATCATAATCTCACCTACGCGTGGATATAAAGAACGTTGAAAACGGAGCTTGTACGCGGAAGTTACGAATTTTACAAGTTCGAGACACAGAATTTGAGGCTGTGAGGCAGCTCACAGCATGAGCCTGTGACTGATGGGTTTCAGAGCCTATCAACGAGTTGTCAAGTCTACGGGAGGAGACCAGGCCGAGCTCATGACGCGAGCCACCCATGCTCACGACATGAACCCTCAAATTTCACCCGTATAAATAGAAACCGATGGTTTCGGGTTTAGATGCTCAATTCTCTTCACTCTCGTGCCAAAGCCCTACGTTTTAACCCCCGAAGCCCCGGTCTTCACATCCAAGTTCCGAAGGGAGGTCTTACACTCCCGAGATTCCTGATAATCCCGAGAAATCAACTTTCTCCAGTCGGAGTTTTGCTCGTTTTTCATCTCACCTTCTTCAATCTATCAAGTAAGTTCATACCCGTACAACTACGTTTTCAAATGCTTTGTAAATGCTTTTATACACTTTTAAAGCGGGGGGGGGGGGGGGGGGGGGGAATACAAGTAAACACACGACTATCCTCGTGTGAAAAACATAAACTTTTGTTATACTTTCTGTTATATACTCTATCATATGTGATTTATAACTATCATACGAACACGTTTTCATGCAAAATATCACGATAACACTTTGTCCTTTTGAAATAAAACATGTTATATAAATATCAAACACTTTATTTATATTTTGAGTATAAATGTTCAATAATGTTATTACAAATGTTATACTTTACATACAAAGTCGACACTACACTAGGGTTTACCATACAAACGAAACACACTTTTGGAAAAACTATAATAGGTATAGTTTACAAGGAAATCATGAGATTTTACATACTATAAGTACTATATCAAGGAAATACTTTCATATACAAGAACAAATGGACTTTTCATACGTAAATCTATTTGATACTAAGTATTGTGAGACATTCAACTTCACCTACTTTTAAGTATGCAGTTAAATTCCTGTATTATATACCATAATCTCTTGTAGGGAGAGCGTGATACTTGTTTATAGATCTATACGAGATTGATAATCCTGCACCTAATCTGTTAGCTACAGTTAGACCGGCAGATCTGGGGTGACAAACGTCATAACATTCCAATGCCTAAAGAACGTTGTTACAAGCAGTCTAGGTCAATAGCATGGTTATAAAACTCACATGGAGTATTAAAAACACCATGATTTACGGGGTTATAAAATGTCTTAGTGATTTTATACATACATAAGTCTATTATTCTAGGCATGAAAACTACTAATGCATTACAGTTTTGGAACTTTTAAACTACCACACACTCACGGAAAAATATTGGATTTTCTAGAAGCAAACTCAGTGATTTTATACCAAACTTACACATTTTACACGTAAACGCTTATGAACTCACCAACTTAATTGTTTACACTCTTTCCAAACTACTTGTATTTCTCAGGGATTTAGTAATACAGGTAAACCTCAACTTTTGGAGAAGTGATGCTAAGGCGTTAGTTTAAAACTCATTTTGTCATCATATTGTAATTTGTTTTGAACAAGTATCATTCAACAATGTAACTTTTAAATTATATATATGATGGTTCTTTTACTTTCTTTACTATGTATTCAACTGTTACGATACTACATGAAGTCATCCGCCCTCAAACGATTCCGCCGTTCTTGTTTGGGGGGGTGACAGAAATGATGTTCCTTGCCATATCTGGCGAATAGCAACAATTATTCAAAGCTAACCCTAACCCATTACTCAACACTAAGGAATAAACTCGAAGCTTGGTAACTGGTGATGATTTTCTGTTTCCCATGACCAAGTTTATCCTTCCATGCTCCACTTCCCTACTTTCTCTTACGCCCTGCAAATTAAAACAAATGTGGAAACCACATCCAGTATCAAGAACCCATGAAGTAGCAAGTGATGAGTTATTAGATTTAACTGAATACATACCTACAAAGGTGGGCTTTATCTTACCATCTTTAATATCTTGCAGATATTTAGGCAGCTTCTTTTCCAGTGGCCCTTCTCATGGCAGTAAAAGCACTCGATATCTTTAGGTATAGATTGATATCTTAGTGGAACCAGCTTTGGTCCCACTAGAATAGGAACCATCTTGTGACTTTCCCTTTTGGTGGCTCTTAGAAGGAGCCTTCCTCTTCTTACCCGTTCCTTGCCCAATTCCAACACAGGAGCCAAATCAGTAGCAGTTGATGCAACAGATTTATCCTTTAGGTTACACTCAGTTGTCCTTAACAACCCTTGAAGCTTGCTCAAAGTGACCTCTTCTTTGTTCATATGGTAGGTCATTCTGAACTGGTTGTAGCACGGAGGCAAGGAGTGGAGGATGATGTTGATAGCCAAATCCTCATCAAAATTAACATTTAACTTTAGAAGACGATCAACATACCTTTGCATCCTAGTAGTGATCATGTTAGTAATGATATCATAGCACTCTTGCGTCGTGCTTTGGTGATACCTATCCATTAAATCTTGATGCATCTCGAATGGGTACATGTTCACATAGGACTTTTGGAGTTCTGCATTCATAGTCGTGAGCATGAGGCAATAAACCTTCGTAGCATCACGTTCATGTGCCTCAAAGGCAACGATTTTGTAACGACCCGTCTCTGGTATGCTGGTTTTTTGAGTAGTTATTTTTGAAGTTTGTAGAGGAACTCGGTGAGTCTATGTCCCGACTCGTCGAGTAGGGTCGCGTTGTTGATCAGCTTATAGATCGGCGACTCGGCGAGTCCATATTCGGGACTCGGCGAGTCGGCCTGCCAGGTTGAAACCCTAAATCTCCAGGTTTGCACCCTATTTAAACCACCTTATCAGCCCCAAACTCGCCTCCTTCACCTCAGAGAGCTGTGAGAAACCCTAAACCCATCCCTTGATTGATTGAAGTGTCTTTGTGTGGATTCTTGAAGGCTTGAAGAAGAAGAAGAAGAAGAAAGGAACAAAGAGAAGAGGTGTAGAGCAAAGATCCAAGGTCAAAATCAGAGTTCTTTGAGGTATTTCTCGGAATCCTCCTGTTTTATGCTTAAAATCTCCATTAGAACATTTCTAGGGTTAGTTTGATGTATTTTTCCAACCTTATAGTTGATTGGATGCCTTAATAGGTCGAGATATCCTTAGATCTGTTCATTTGGGAGTTGTAGAGCCCAGATCTATTGCCTTTTTGAAGTTGCTTTGTATGAGAACCCTAGATCGAGCCTTTATCATGCTTTTTGAACCTTATTATCTTCTTGGATGCTTATGTACACGTAAAGATAGAATCTTTATGTGTTAATCGAACTAAGGAAGCCCAGATCTATAAGTTTTAGATGTTGGATTCAAGCAGAATCGAGTTTTGAGTAGTTGCATGGATGCGACTCAGCGAGTCGGAAGAACGACTCGGCGAGTCAACCACGAGTCCCGATTCTTCCCCTTTTGAGTGATGTCGAGTGGGAACCTGTGAGTGGGAGAGTGGACTCAGTGAGTTGGAGGGCAGATTCAGTGATGGAGGGACTCGACGAGTTGTTCATACAACTCGACGAGTCCAAGGCAATCTTCTTATGATTCAAGAACAACTCGTCGAGTTGTTCATACGACTCGGCGAGTCAGATGCAGATGACCTGAGTGTTGATATAGAGCGGGAACTCGTCGAGTGTATGCCATACTCGGCGAGTAGCAGCGAGCAGGGTTGAGAAATGAGAGTAGGGACTCGGCGAGTTGGTGGCCCAACTCAGCGAGTCAGGTCAACTATAAAGTTGACTTTGACCAGGAGAGTTGACTTTAGCCAGGGGTAAAAGAGTCATTTACCCCAATGCATTTATTAGTAAATTGATTGAGTGTATTTGTGGATTTGTAGCCGGGGAGATACCGGAGCAGCAGCAGATAGTTCCCGGAGCCACACACTCAGCAGCCAGATCACGAGGTGAGTTTCCTTTCAGTAGGAACGGGTCTAAGGCCACAATGCCGGCCCGTTTAGCTAGCAGTAGTATCCGGACTTCGGTCCGATGCAGATTCTACTATGTTTGATGCCTTCGTGGCTCAGACAGTATTTAGTGCTATGTGTTCCGGGTTACATCCCGATGTAGTATGCTATCTATGTACTCATGTTAGTTGATATGCTTATGTGATGCTATGTTCAGTATGTTCCGAACTTCTATCCGATGCAGTCAGTTCCGGACTTCGGTCCGATGTAGTTAGTTTCGGACTTTGGTCCGATGCAGTAGGCAAGGCCTCAGTAGTTTCGGATCCCGATCCGATGCAGTTTTCGGACTTCGGTCCGATGCAGTAGGCAAGGCCCAGTATGTGTTTATATGTATTATATGGTATGTGTTAGTTTGGGGGAGCTCACTAAGCTTCGTGCTTACAGTTTCAGTTTTGGTTTCAGGTACTTCCGCAAGCAAAGGGAAGAGCTCGGGTTGATGACATTGCACACACACACCACAGCTTCACCCGTCCTGGGAGTTGTTTTGATTTTCATAGATGTGATTGATATAGTCTTGATACAGTTTACTCATAACACTTTACTTTTGTTTGTGAGATATTGACGTACGAGTTTACCTTATGATTTTATCATGGTGTTTTAGTAATTATTCAACGAAAAGTTTTGGGTCGTATTTTGGGATGTTTCAGATTTCTTCAGCAGTGGCAGTTTCTGGATTGATCTTTTCAAGCTTCTTGTCGAGGACATATTCTTTTTCCTCATATCGAGTGATCATTCGAATGTTTTGGATCAACTCATTGAAGTATTTGCCATTAAAGATCACTTTCCCACATAAACCTATGAGTGAGAATCCACCAATAGCTATAGAAGTGTTGTTGTGGTTTGCGTTAGACATCTGAAAATAGAAAAGGACAAGTTTGATTAGAATGAATCCCCAATTAGTCACCCAAATGAGAAATTAGGGCTAGGATCCAACAACATTATTTACAACTTAGAAAAGGGATGTCGCAATCTAAAAGCAAATAACTTGAAGGTAAGTGAATGACGATTCACTAATTTTCCACCATGAAAAACAAAAGAAGATTATGTTTTAAATGTTTTGAAAACTCCTAGATCTTTGAGATTCATTGAAATCTTCAATGACATGTTTAAATCTCGATATGCCCTTCAAGTTTTTGACTGGGATACTGACGATCACAAACAAGGTGTGAATAACCATGCGAATCAACATGGTGCACTCAATGTTACTATCACCTAATCAATGTGCCGGTTAGCCACACACGCTCCATTGATCTATGATAAACATCGATCCACCCTTCGCCACCAATGTCAATCCCAAATTAGTGTGCCGGTTAACCACACACGCTCCACTAATGTTTGACAAGGGTACAAAGTGTAATTCCATGGAATAGCATCATTTTCACATTTTACCCTAAAGTAACTAAGACTAGGAATTTGAAAAACATGTAGTTATTTGTAATATTCATTATACTTATAATGAGGAATTAAATTCCCTATCCTATCCGTTCGGCTAACGGCCCTCCACCAATCAAGGAAGCGGTGGGTGAGAGTGGACACACATTAAACGCCATTTTATAGGTGGCATCCTTATACCCTCTTATAGACCGGTTTCGTGAATAAGGCCCACTACTGATAAGAGTACCTTATCAGTATAAGGTTGAATTTTAAACTTGTAAAATTCTAAGGGTTTGAAATTTAAATAATTTAGAATTAAACTTTTAATCAAAATTTAAATCTCAAAACTTGAGGGCAAGTTTATGAACTTTTCAAAACATAAAGGATCAAATAACAAATAATATAAATTAAACAATTAATTTTGTGATTATCTATATTTGACCTAATCCAATTTCATGCAAGATAATAGATCAATTAATTCAAATAATCAAATTTTATCATATAAGGAATTTATTATTTAACTAATTGGTGTTATCTTTTGTTTTGGTAAGGATAATCTCATAATAATAACAAAAATTCTAATTTTATCATAAAAAATACTTTTGGCAATTGTCCTTCAGAAAAACAGCATAAAATCCCGAGTTTTCCTCTATCTGACGATCGGACTCACCGAGTCATTAATTCGACTCGCCGAGTTGGGCCGACTCGCCGAGTCCAACTAGTGACTCGCCGAGTCGAGTCAGGCAGAGGCAAATAAATGATTTTTCAATTAACATATGAACATAGCATCACATACAACAGAAGCCAATCAAGTCTCTGATACCACTAATGGGTTTTACATATAAGAACTTTCCTATGGTCTGATGCAAACCCTAATGCTTGGATCTAGGTTTCTCGATTGTACATGTATTGTATCCAAGATTTAAAAACCCTAATCTAGCATACATAGTTCGAAAATATCAAGATATAACAGATCTAGATGTTTACCTCTTCAAAATCTTGGATCTTCTTCTTCTTGGAGCTTAGAGTCACCAGTGTAACTCCTCTAATGGATTACAAACACCACAAAAGCAAGAAGGAAATATGAGAAAGAGGGAGAGATACTAAAAGTCTGCCCTAAGGTTTCCTTTGGGATCAAGTGGCCGAAAATTGCATGTAGGGGTCTCTATTTATACTTTAGGCTGCTCGGGTTTTAGTCAAAACCCTAATGGAAAGCTTAATCACCAAGCAGCCCATGGAACCTTCTGGAATTAGGCATATGGACGAAATTATGATGGACTTTCATCATAATATCATTCACCCTTTAATCCATTAGGTTTCCCATCCCAAAAACCAACTATCACATATTTGTCAGTTTAAGCCCCTATATTTAATTAATCTCTTTTAGCCATTAAAGTAATTCCTAATTAATTTATGACTAATATTAATTAAATAATATGATTTCCCTTTTAATATATTAATCATATAATATATTAATAAATCATAATATCATCTCTCTCCATAAATTAACTTGTCAAGTTGCTTTGGTGAAGGCAACCCAAAAGGACCATACACAACCGGGTCAAGTTCATACCAAATATAGTTTCGGGCTTAGACACTAATCCAACAGAGGGGTCTAAGCACATCTGTTCAGAATATGAGCCCGAGAAGGAGAAGGATAATGCTACTTCTGTGGAGATTTCTCCACCACGACCACCTCCCTCCCATAAGTCATAGAGGGTACTCATTACTGGTCCTTGGGTCAAAAATACCCCGAGGAAATCTACTCATATCCACTCACGGAAGAGGCCTTTGTTTCTCCCAACATTACTACCACCAACCAAGAAACTATGTGAAGAGTATTCTACCACCCCAGAACCAGCGCATGTACCCAAGACTCATGACGAGTGAGCCATATCATTCTTGGTCCCCACGGACAACCCAACACTCTAACTGGATGGGCTGTATGGATTCTGAGTTTGTAATGATATGGATGGCGCTGAGGTAACATTCAAACCGAGTCGAGTACCTAGAGGAGGAAAGGTATGTCTCCTATATGAGGACACTACTGATTAAGGACTAGTTGGAGGAGGCTCGAGCTAAGATACAGGTCCAACAGACTAAGATATAGGAGGTAGTGAGTTATGAAAATAGGATGGATCAATGGATAGTAAGGGCTAAGATGATAATGTATGCCTCACACATAAAGATAGATCATGTGTACTGAAAGTTGGTACAAATGATTTCACTATTGATTGTATATTTTGGGGTCAGATTTCCCTAGCATGGGTGGCTAGGAAGAACATATTTTGGGTTAGGGTATGGAAAAGTTTGCAAAGTACAGTATGCTTGCTTCTTTTGTAAAACTGTCACAACTGGAAAAATTAGGTTAAGATGTGAATTCTTGTATAATGTAATCTCCTTGAGTAACCTTACAAAATCTCCTCTAGCGAAATTCAAAACTTCAATGCCATTTAAGTTCATACTTTCATATATTGTGATTAAAACCCAAAACTCGATCCAATAAGCCAAACCCAACAATTTTTGGTCCTTATCCCATAAATTATTGACCTAAAATCCTTATTGGACTAAGACTCTCTTATTGGGTCCAAATGGGCCGATAACCCCCCCCCCCCCCCTTGGGCTTTAATGGGCCGAAAACCTTATTTTAGCATTAAAGGGACCCAAATTGTTATTGGATCTACTATTTGGGCTGATCCAAGCCCAAAAATACATAAAATATAAATGGGCCAATGGTGCTTGATTATTCCTCAAGCCCAAACAATTTTGTTCCTTTCCTCTCCTTATGGGCCGATGGGCCTTTATAAAAAAAAAGAGAAAATTTAATGGATTTAAAATAGTGACACCTCACTTATACCCAACAAACATCCATACATTACCTTTCATGTATCCATGCAAGGTTATGGACCAACATAATTCCATGCAAACTTCACATCAACAAAGTCAACTCTTTTTCCCTTCCTCTCTCTATAAATTCGGCCAAACACCCCTTCTCCTCTCCACAATTCATTTCAAACTTCACACTTTCATCTCATCTTCTCTCTCAAACACCCAAGAACTCTCTCATCTTCTTTCTTTGAAATTTGTGGGTTGTGTGTGTGGGTTTTATCCAAAGGATCTTCTCCAAAAGCTCACAAACTTGGTAAGTACTCTTTTTAATCTCAAATATTATCACATCTTTCAAGCTAAAACTCTTGTTTACATCCTTTGTTTTGTGTTAAAACTCTTAGATCCACCACCATTTCGAGATTCGCTCAAAGAACTACATCTCAAAAACCCCCAAGGTGAGCTTCATACCCCCATATCTTTCGTATTTTTCATGTTTTCGGGGGAGAATACAAGTCAACTCTTGTTTAACCATTGGATATTTGCATGTACCATTGTGTTATGTGTTTAACTTTTGGATCTTTACTTGAACAAGAAGTTTATCACTTAGATCTTCATAAAAACCATTAGAAAAGTATGTTTTGTCTTATATATTACATGTAAACTTGTAGATCTAAGATTATACACTCTAAATAGCAGAAACAAGGGTTGTGTTCAAACATCTATAACCTAAACTCTAAAATCAGCTTTTAACAAGAATGTTTTGGTCTAATTACAGACTGTTTTGACAACCTTGATGGTAATATTTTTCAAAACTGTTTTACATGAAAAACTTTTAGGTTTATACCTTTAAAATCACCACTATCACGCATTCATACGATTTTTCTAGAATTTTTGGCGATTTTTACAAAACTGTCTATCATTTCAGGAATGATTTCGGACCAGTCTGTGATGATAAACATTTTCACACTAGTTTGAGGCCATTTAAAAATCTTAATAAAAATTATGAATAAATTAGACTCATTTTCCAAAATCTTAGAGTTTATGGATTTGAATTTAGACTTACGATGATTTTTATATAATTTCAATAAAAACAAGGATGAAAATGTCAAAAACAAGAAACTATTTTTATCATGCTAAAAGCTCTTATACCTGTGTTAGATGCAAGTTTGTGTACTTATATGTACTTTTAAAATATCTGGACATATCTTTTTTTGTGTACTTATATATATATATATATATATATATATATATATATATATATATATATATATATATATATATATATATATATTCTTTTTTGTGTTGGGCTTGGAAAGTAGTATACATGTTTACTGGGCCTTAGTGTTCTTTTACTTGTTTAGTGGACCTTAGTGTCCTTTTACATGTTTAGTGGGCCTTAGTTGTGCACTTACATATTTATTGGGCCTGGAATATACATTATATGTTCTTCTTTCTTTTTCCGCGTAAATTTGATTAAGGATCTACTGATACGTGTCGGTTGACACCTATTGAGTCTACGATCATAGCTTGTAGTTATAACCAGAGTCTCTTGGAGGGAGAGGGTGTGTTTGTGTATAGATTTGTACGAGGGTGACGCCCCACACCTGAGCTATTCACTACAGTTAGACTAGGCCAGTCTAGGGTGACAAACCGTACCTTATTCCGTTAGCATCCCAAAGACTTCATGATAGGCGAAATTAGCAATATCAAGTATGGTTATAACAGATCACTTAGAGGAATTCGTTATAAAATTTACGGGGAAACCATTCTCTTTTCTTTTTGGATAAAACGGTAACCTATACGCGCTGGTACTCAACCTTGGTGGTTGAGATTCCAACATTCTCTTACGCTGACAACATCAAGTTGTCTGGGATCATTCTCTTTTATTTTCGCAAACATTAACACATATGCATTAATATAAGATCGGACAAACATTTCAAACCATTTCTTTTTAGAAAATATCGGATTTTCTGGGAAAGTTCGCTTTACTTTTACAAAAAAAAGATAACAAAGGACATGCATACATATATTCAAAGTTTTAGAACGAGACTTACAAACTATTTTATAGAAAACATCGGATTTTCTGAAAACACTATGAGAACCTACTCTAAACAAGTACAAAACTATTTTATACAAAAATGCTTATGAACTCACCAACTTTTTAGTTGACGCTTTTCAAAACGACTTGTATTCTCAGGGATCCAGTAGTAGGTAATAAGCTTGGCTATGAGATCAAGTGGTGCAACTTCAAGAAATTTTACTTTTCTTACTTTTGTTTAACTGACGAACAATTTCAATATGTAAACTATGTAAATGTGTATTTCCAATGTATGACGTTTGGTTGCTATGTTTCATTCATATTTAATTGTTATGATGTTGTACATGAAATCATCTACCCCTAAACGTTTCCGCCGTCTCGGTTCGGGGGTGTGACAGATTGGTATCAGAGCATTGTTTATAGTGAACTAGTATATCTAACCATACAAGATATGCAACTATAAATACAATGGGACTAAAAATAGTCTAATTAAAAGTATACCTTAAGAATATAACTATCTTCTAAAAGTATACATGCTTGCTAGAACCGTATCATAATAAGAACAAAACAAAAGTATTTAGATGTTGAACACTACGGCCAAACTTGAGCAGTTATGTAATCATATCTGGGATAAATATATCCCGATCATCTATATTTATTTGAGATACGACCAACAAGTGTTTAGAGTGAGGGTAGTGTTGCAACGAGTCTAAAATTTATCAAACTTACATGCAAAGGAGCATTAGAACTGAACCTAAGGTTTAAAATACTATAGGAGTATTTTATGATACTAAACATTAACAAGAAGTCTAAAAACATATCGATTTCGTACATTAGGAAGCCTTAGGATCAAACATGTGATACTATAGTAGCATTTTAGAATACCATACCACCTCCACACTTAAATCTTCTACATGTATCTCATACCTCCACTCTTGTGAAGGCAACATGGCTAAACTTCACTCCGAAGACCCCTACTACCCTGTGATAATAGCCAACAAATGGATCAAGGGAGAACCAGAGGAAGTGCAAGGGAAGAACCTAGAAGTAGTTCCTAAAGAATACCAAGAGATGAACCACTAGGGAGAGGATTCTGATGAGGAGTCAGACATGGATGAAGGCACCAAAGAGATCCTTAGCGAGCCTTACCCCTCGGAAGCAATACCGAAACAACACGTAGAACAGGAAGAACTTACCAATCATCTCCGCTCCTTAGAAGAGGAGGTCACCACCCTAAGGCGACAACTAATTAAAGTTGAGGCTAAGGTAGCCTTAGTAGAGCATAGAGTAGAAGAGGCCACTCGTGAAATGAGCGAAATGGTTGGACACCTTGTACGCTATTTAGGCATATGAGAGTCATTAAACTATTCGCACTAAGTCCTAGGTCAACCATGTAATTCGTCACCACTAGTAGTAGTATATCAAGAGAGGTACTTCCTCTAAGAACTCGTGTAACCTGAGCCAACTTAAGGATCAGATATCTATAATCTATTAAGAATCATGTCTTCCAATGGAAACAACCAGCTAGCCGGAAAAACACCAGTTTTGCAGATGGACTAACAAACTTACTTGACTAGCACTAACGATAACTCACAATATCCTGCAAAACATGAAATTTGTAAACGTATTCTTACAAATTGTGATAAATCTTAAAAATTTAGTACATATACAAGCTCAAACTGCTAAAAAGAAATATGATCAACTAACACATATCTTGACACTAACTTTAGGATTAAGAAAGTGGCACCCCCAAGAGTCACCAAATCTAACCTCGGACCCTATTCAGACCAAGATTCTCAATCTAATCAAATCGACTTAGTCGCCATAGAGGCCTTGGTAGCACAACGCCTCGTTGAGGCCATAGAAACTTTTGAAGCCAACCTCTACATTGGATTTGGACATGGAATGGGAGGTGATAACTCCCAAAGGGATAATCGAGTTTTTTCTAGGGCTTGTACCTACAAGGATTTAGAGAATTGCAAGCCCAAGATGTTCACTAAAAATAAGGGTGTCGTAGGACATCCACAATGGTTTGAGAAGACTGAATTTTTTTTTCAAGATTATCTTTTGTACTGAGGAGAGTCAGGTGAAGTTCTCTATTTGCACCTTTACATATGCAACCTTATCCTGGTGGAACAATCACACCAACACTCTGGGTATCACCAATCCAAACACCCTATTTATAGGGAGATATTAAACAAACGTTGATCGAGGAGTATTGCCCTCATGAGGAGATGAAAAAGTTAGAACAAGAGTTGTGGAAGTTAACCATGACCGACACTGATATCACATCCTACACCAATCGGTTTTATGATCTTGCAACTTTCTGTGCTAGTTTTGTAATCCCTGAATACAAAAAGACAGAGAGATACATTTGGGTTTAGTTCAACCCATCCAGGGATTGGTCACATCTTCTCGACCGTAAACATATGACAGTGGCAAGAGTTAGCCTTCGGTTAGACTAATAACGAGATTAGAAGGGGCACCAAGGTCTAGAGAGATGACATCCCAAGATCTGGAGACAACAAATGCAAGTATGGGAATGGATACAAAGGATACTCCAATCGAACCCTGGGAAAGAGATAGGAGACAATCAAAACCTACGCCTCCACTCTAGCTCCATCCATAGTAGCATCCCCCACCCCTAAAGGTCAATATGCAGGAAGATTCCTGAAATGCAACAAGTGCCAATTTCATTACATTGGTAATTGTATGACCTACAGTAGGTGCAACAAGGTAGCCCATACTTTCAAGTACTACAGATATCCAGCAACTACACCTACAACAATGATAAACCCAGGGATAGTTGCTACCACCAGAAACTAAGCCTGCTATGAATATGGAGAGATAGGGAATATCAAGAGGGATTGCACAAAGCTAAAGAATGTTCAGGGAATTCCAGAGGAATGGAATTCATGATTGGCGCAAGGGATGTTATTCAAGACCCAATGGTGGTGACATGTACTTTTCCTTTTAACGGTTTATACATAACCATACTTTTCGATTCTAGTGTTGACAAAAGTTTTATTGCGCCTGAGTTTAAAAAATATTAAGCCATAAGTCTTGAAAACTAGATGAACCTTACTTACTATAAATGGCTAATAGTGAATCAGGCGACACCTAGGAAATTTTAGAAAACTGCCTTTTAACTTTAAACAACCACACTTTCCACATCAACCTCATTCCTATGACCATCGGGAGCTTTGACATCGTAATTAATATGGACTGGTTATCTCCACACCGAGCCAAGATACTATGCTATGAAAAAGTCGTACGACTTTCCTTAACCAACGATATAGGGATAAGCCTAGCAAAATCTTCAAATCATTTTTTTATACAAGCACAAAAGTACCTACACAAGAAGTACTATGCTTTCTTAGCCCACATGATAGATCAAAGGAGCAAGAAGAAAGAAATCAAGGACATACCTCAAGTATGCGATTTCCGTGATGTATTTCCGGAGGAATTTCTAGGATTACCCCCAGTTCACGAAGTCGAATTTCGAATTAACCTAGTCCCAAGAGAAACAACAAAAGTCTCCATACATACTAGACCCCTCAAAAATGCAAGAATTATCAGGACAACTTCAGGAGCTTCCTGAAAAAAGTTTCATTAGAACAATTTTCTCACCTTGGGGAGGTAAACAAATTGACGATCAAGAATATATACCTGCTCTCATGAATTAACAACCTATTTGACCAGTTACAAGGGTCTAGTTACTATTCGAATATTGATTTAAGGTCAGGATACCATCAACTTTGGGTACAAAAGGAAGATGTTCCTAATACAACATTCATGACTCTTTATGACCACTACGAGTTCCTAGATATGCCATTCGGGTTAACTAATTTCCCAACAGTCTTTATGGATCATATGAACCGTGTCTGCAACCCTACTTGGAAAAGTTCGTGATTGTATTTATCGATGATATATTGATATACTCACAAACAAAGGAGGAACACGACCAACACTTAAGAATTATCCTAGAGCTGCTAAAAAGAAAAGAAAATTGTATGCCAGGTTTATCACAGAATTATATTTCCTAGGGCATGTGGTTAGAAAGAAAAAAAGAATACACGTAGATCCTTAAAAAATCAAAGCAATCAAGAGTTAGGAAGCACCTACAATGCTGATTGAGATGCGCTAATTCCTAGGATTGGAAGGCTATTATTGGAGATTCATCGAGAACTCCTCAAAGATAGCTAAACCCCTCACAAAATTAATGCAAAAAGACACCATGTTCAAGTAGGAAGAAAAATAACAATCTGCATTCCAAAAGTTAAAGATGTGTTGTGTAGTGCACCAATTCTATCACTCCCAGAAGGAACTAAATACTTTTTCGTATACTATGTCGCCTAAGATCAGGGTATGTGATGTGTACTCATGCAAAGAGAAAAAGTCATTGCATATGCTTTGGATCAACTTAAGGTGAACGAGAACAATTATGCCACCCATTATTTAAGTTGGGAGCTGTAATCTTCACCTTGAAGACATGTCAATATTACCTGTATGGCACTACGTGCACCATATACACTGACCACAAGAGTATTCAGCACATATTAAACCAAAAGGAACTTAACATGAGGCAGTGGAGATGGATAGATTTGTTGAATAACTACAAGCGCAAAATATGTTACCACCTAGGTCAAGCTAATGTAGTGGTTAATTAATTGAGCAGAAAAGAATGATACAAGCCTTACAGGGTAAAGGCACTCACCTTGATGATTCAGTCAAATCTTCCTGCCAAAATCCTAGAAGTTAACCTGGAAACCATTAAGGAACTAAACAAGATAGAGGGATATCTACGAGGAATGCAAAACAATTCGAGTCCAAGGATGATGGAACACTACGTTTCAAGGACCAAATCTAGGTACCGAAGTTTGGTGATATTGGGATTTTGGTCTTGGATGAAGCTCACAAGACAAGGTATTTAGTTCCCCCAGTATCTAACAAGATGTACCTTGACTTCAAGAAGAAGTATTGGTGGCCGAATCTGATGGTAGAGATTACCACATACATGAGCAAATGCCTGATATGTGCTAAGGTCAAGGCAGAGTACCAGAAACCATCAGGTCTGCTACAACAACCAGAAATACCTAAGTGAAAATGAGAGCAAACCACTATGTATTTTATCACAAAACTACCTAAGACACTCAATGGGTACGATACTATTTGGGTAATAATCAATCTTTTGACTAAGTCTGAAAATTTTCTGCCAATCAAGGGAATAGATAAGATATAAAAACTTGCCAAAACATACATCAGGGAGATAGTCAAACTACATCGTGTGCCAACATCTATTATCTCTAACAGAGATAGTAGATTTACATCCCAATTCTGGAAACTTATGCAACCAGCATTGGGAACACAAATTAACATGAGCACAACCTACAATCCAAAAACATATGGTTAAAGTGAAAGGACCATCCAAATTCTCGAAGATATGCTTCGAGCATGTGTGATATACTTTAGAGATGTGTAGGATACTCACCTACCCTTCGTTGAGTTCTCCTACAAAAAGCTACTAAATTAGCAACAACGTTGCACCCATTCGAAGCACTGCATGGCAGGAAGTGCCATTCATCGATATGTTGGGAAAAACTTGGTGACACCCATTTAGCAAAGAAAGTCGTAGGAGATACCATGCTAACAGGACTAGAGATAATACACAATACTACAGAGAAGATAGTGTAGATTAGATAGCGATTAAACACCGCTCGCGATTGCCAAAAGAAATATGTTGATTTCCAACGAGAACCCCTTGACTTATAAGTTGGAGACAAGGTCATGTTGAGAGTCTCTCCATGGAAAGGATCAATAAGATTCGGAAAACGAGGCAAGCTCAATCCAATATATATAGGACCTCTTGAAATCCTAACTAGAGTAGGTCTGGTAACGTACTAGTTCGCATTTCCCAAGTAACATAGGAACGTTGTAAGTCCCAAAACTATGGACCTTATGCAGTATCAATCTTAATTGCTTAAAGAATGCGGACTGTTAATTAAGCAATGATTCAAGAACACACAAATTCACTTCAAATGCACACGAGATATTGATTAATCGTCTGGTACGTATGAATGCTCTCTTGACAACTGAATACAATATGATCAACAACCTAAAAACCCTAAACGTATATTACCTATATATATATATATATATATATATATATATATATATATATATATATATATATATATATATATATATATATATATATATATGAACTAAATACAAAGCTTAATAAAATCCCAAGCCCAGCGCACGAAACCTACTTAGACCAATATCAAGAGGGATTTCGGTCAACTTAACCGAAAACACTACAAACCCATTTAAATAATATAAAACTAGCATAAACCACATAAATATGTCCCAAAAATCTCCCCCTTGGTTTATTTCTAGTTTTCTTCAACGTTTCTTTGCAAGATGAACATCTGATCAAACCATTATAGCAGCCCACTGCTTCGTTTCAAAAATTTTAGGCTATGAACATCTTTTGTAACTTGAGTAGGTCTAGCGGTGGTAGTTGGCGTTTGTATAAGGTTATCAATCAGTACTCCCCCTGAATATTTGCATTTGTGATTCCTTGGCAACAGGGAGGAATTTGATGCTTCTTTCTCACTCTCAGATGGTGGTTCTATGGTTACAAGAACTGTTTGGGGGAGGAATCCTAGAAACTTGATGCAGTTCTTCTATGTGAACGTCCATCTGGTCGGGTGTTGGTACATCTGACTTCTTGAATAAATCACTTTCTCTTTCAGTCTTAGTCGGTGTGATCATCGCTTCATTGAATAGCTTCGACATTGAATGAAATGAAGGAATGTCTTCATCAACATCATCTGAAATATTTTCAATCTTTGGAAACTTTTCAAATTTTGACCGCTACTCCGTTCCTTTAAATAAATTTCTTCATCCAACACAGGTACACCTTGAAAGGTAATCATGACTTAAAGGGGTATTGGTACGTGGAAATTATTTAATGGAGAAAGTTTAGATATGGGTGAAGAATGGTTGGGTGTTTCACATTAGCCATGGTGAAAATGATCTTTGATCGTTAAAATTTGATGCGAAGACTCCTATTAACACGGGTATATATCTCAATATGGAAGAGTCTATCATTCGCATTTGAATCTTCCGTCAATTCCTTTTCAAGTTTCTTCTCCTTGCTCATAAAATTCCGATACAATCTCGTTGAGTCTCTTCTTCCTTTGAATTCACGTTTCAAGCCAAAAGAAATTTTGAGATAAAAACAAAATAAAAATAAACTTAGCACTCAAATAGAAATAACTAAGAAATAAAAATAAAATTAAAATACACTCAAACAATATTTTTGGATTTTTTTTAAATTTTTCTGAAAAAGAAATAAAACATATTTTTGTATTTTTGAATTTTATGAAAAGAATTAAAAACAGAAACATACATATCTTTAATTTTTATTTTTATTTTATTTTTTATAACTTTTAATTCTCCCCTTAAATTTGTGCATAAAAGAAATATGAACAAATTTAACAAAAAAAAAAAAAAAAAAAAAAAATACAAAATGTACAAAACACAAATTTTTGGGATCAAAGTTATCAAGCAATTTAACTTCCCTTTATCACTAAATCTAATATCACTTCTCAAAAATACTTACGAAAGAAAACATGTTTTTTTGGAAATTTTTATTTTATATTTTTTAATTTTTTTAATTTTTGATTTCTCTCGCTAAATTTGTGAATGGGGAAGAAATAGAATAAATGCAAAATTTAAACAAACAAAAATAAAAATTTGTCTTTGAAACGAATCATTTGAATAAAACTCAAGAGTATTGAAAGAATTCAGACCGTAATTCAGTAATTGAAGACGCATCCTGATGACTTGATAACAACAAGCAAATGCAGCAACGTATTCATCCTTAGTTGTGTTTCAATTCTAAAATGAAGTAAGCAAACTCAAAAATTCTTCATACTATTAAGTACGATCTCCATTTGTAATCCTTTCCTTTCTTCCTTTCCCGTAAAGGACACATACCCTCAATTTAAGTTTTAAACGTTGTACATTTGAGAGATGTCCCCTATCATGTGCTTGGAATAACCACTATCAACAAACCGAAGTCTGATGATATTTCTCCATAACTACTCTAGCACATTATGCGAGATTAGTTGGTCTTTGAAACCCAGTCCGTTTTAAAACTAGATTGACCTTTATCATCTACACAAAGTACTCTCTTCCATGACATATCCTATTTGTCACACACAAAAGATGAAAAAAAAGTTAGAATCATTAGATGATTTAGGAGTATGAACCTTTGGTATCCATCTGTAGTTGGGTTTAACCCATTTCCTGTTTGATCAGATGGATGCCTTATCACTTGATTTAGAACTTGAAACCGATCGCCGAGATGACTTTGAATTAACTGATCTTCGTTTAACTGACCATCTCTTGAATTTGGCTTCTTGTCTAACATTCCATTCTTGTCTTTGGGAGTTTGATTCTTGCCCTTTTGGCATTCTAGTCACCATTGTTTGAATGTGATCCCGAAGGGTTTCTTTTGGAGGATCTCCCCTAGGCACGTTCTGCCAACCTTGTGCATAGTAGGGAACATATACACGATTTGGACAATTTCTGGCAATGTGTCAAGATGTTCCACAGTGGGAACATGTATGTTTCTTTACGTAGAAGTTGTTTCTGCCTATCCCTTTTAGCATGTCCATGCCTTGTCTCTAATTGTTCCTACAAGCACACTTACAACAAGCAGTCTGTTTTGCTTGTTTTGGTGGCTTGTATTTACCAACAACAGGTTTATTAGATGTAACAGAAACAAAAACAACAGATTTAGAGTTCAAAGAAACATTGGTTAGACAATCAACAAAATTAACATAACTAGAATTATTTATGTTCTCCTTATTCACATCTTCCACTACTTTACCTGCACATGAAGTAGAAGCATTAGTATCGCTCATTTCAATATTACCAATTGAGTGGGATTGTTCAGTCTTAACTGAATCTGGTACAGGGGCTGGCCATACTAAGTAGGTGTCTCTACCTCATTGGTTTCAAAGAGCGTGGTATAATCATCATTGAAGGGAGGTGGAACACTGTGATACCATATACCCTTATTTCGATCATCTTTAAATTTTAACTGTTTTTGTATCATTGTCTCAACCTTTTTACTTGACCCATCAAACTTATTAAAATTAAAGTATGTATTTTCAAACTTACTTTTTAATATGTTAAGCTCGACAGTTATACTGACAATCTTTTGTTGAGCATAATCATAACGTTCACACTTTGTGTTTATTCCTCTTGAAGTTTTCTAAAGTCTTTAGTTTTGGCCTCTAATTGTTCTTTTAAGGGTTTTTGAGACTTTCTGATAGAATATCGTTCATATTTGAGGGCCTCTATTTCCCTAATTAATAACTCGCATCGATCACGATAATGTTTAATTTTAGCTTCACAGGACTGAGAGCATAAAGTTTTACTTACATCTTTTGTGGTAGACTCCATTTGAATAATACCGAATAAAAAGATCGGCCAAGATTTGAATTAAAATCAATAAAAATGGATCGAAAACAACAGAATCAAATTTTGATCCAAAATCAAAATTTTAAAATGGGCCGAAATCTCAATTGTTGATCCAAGTGTGGATTGTTTACAATTAAAACCAAATTTACAAAACTAAACTTGGATAGATTAAAAATTTGAGAAATAAAAAAAATGAACAAAAAAAAAAATGTAAACACTTTGCTTTGAATCATAGTTGTCAAAATCGCGATCCTGATCGTAGGATCGTACGATCGTACGATCCTAGGTATGAAAAACGATCTGGATCATAAAAGGATCGTATTTGGGGTAGGATCGCAGGTAAGATCGTAAGATCGTAGGTAGAATCGTAGGATCGAGATCCGATCCGATCCTACCTTCCTTCGTTTTTTTTTTTTTTTTTTTTTTTTTTTTTTGCAAATGAAATTTTTTTTACCATTTTATGCTTTTTATTTTTTACCAATCTACCATTTATCATTTTTTATTGTGATTTATGAGTAATATTTTGAAGTTTTTATAACTTTTGAATGAAAAACTAAATGTTTGAAATAGTTTTCATGATTAAATATTATAAATAAAAATTATATTCTATTTTGTAGGATCTTAAGATCTCGATCCCGATCTTGCAAACCCAAAATCGATCCTAGATAAGATCCCGATCTTGACAACCTTGCTTTGAATTTAAGTGGACGGAAACTTAAGTGAACCGAAATCAATTTTAAATGGACCGAAATGAATTTGTTTATTTATTTATTTATTAAATATGTGATTTGAATAAATGAATAAAACGGCAAAATTTGACCGAAATCTAGTTGGACCAGAATCTAGTTCGACCGAAGTCAAATTTTAAGGAATTTTATACAAAATTCAATTTTGAATAAGTGGACCGAAATCAATAATTTGCCGAAAACAATAAATTTTGCCAACGAAAACGATAATTTATATATGCCGAAAACAATAAATTTGGCCAAAAACAAAGAAACGAAAATAATAATTTTCAAAATTGGCCGAAATCTAGATAAAAAGATAAATGACCGAAATCAAAATAATTTGAATTGATATTTGACCGAATTCCTTGAAATATTTGAAACAGAAACAAATCAAATTCTTAAAAATACGTGATTCAAATTGATAAGGTTACAAAATAATCCCAATGAACACGAAGAAGATTTGCAAAACCAAAAACGGTTTCATGAAGAACGCAAGAAAAATTGTCAATGAAAAATCAAAAATTTTCAAGGTTTTTCGATTAAACTAATACTCCCAAAACATCTAAAGACGATTCCAAAGTCCTTGAATGCGATTGATACCTAAACAAAGCTTTAATATCAATTGTAAGTCCCAAAACTATAGACCTTATGCAATGTCATTCTTAATTGCTTAAAGAATGCGAAATGTTAATTAAGCAATGATTCAAGAACACACAAATTCACTTCAATTGCACATGATATATTGATTAATCGTCTGTTACTTATGAATGCTCTCTTGACAGCCGAACACAATATGATCAACAACCTAAAAACCCTAAACGACTATCACCTATATATATGACCTAAATACAAAACTTAATAAAAGCCCAAGTCTAGCCCACAAAACCTACTCAGACCCAAATCAAGAGGAATTTCGGTCCACTTAACCGAAAACACTACAAACTCATTTAAATAATGTAAAACTAACATAAACCACATAAATATGTCCTAACAAGCGTGCATGGTGTCTTCCATGTATCAACCCTCAAGAAATGTATCTCTGAGGATGCACTTGTTATCCCTCTCGAATAAATTGATATTGACACGAAACTCAATTTTATCGAGGAACCAATCGAGATCATGAACCGAGAAGTCAAGAGACTGAAGCCGAGCGACATCCCCATAGTTAGAGTATGATAGAACTCTAGGCGAGGGCCAAAGTATATGTGGGGATGAAAAGACCAAATGAAGAACAAGTATCAAGTACCATCACTTATTCAAAAACATTCCAATCGCAAGTTATATTTTGGGATAAAATATCCTTTAACGCGGGGGGGGGGGGGGGGGGGGGGGGGGGGGGGGGGAGGGAGGGAGGGAGGATGTGATAACCCAAAAAATACATCACCAACCACCTTAAAATTTATCATGTAGGAAATGTATATTAGGACCACAATGTAATATTTATATATATGAAGAAATATATGCGATTTTTCATTAACTCATATGATTACGTCAAATATTAGGCTAAAAAAATAAGTGCATGAAAAATCATGTAATCTTATGAGCAAATTAACCTTTTTAGAATGTACACATCAGTGGATTCCAAAAATATAAAGTTTATAAAAATTCGAATTAGAATGGAGCAGATATGATTTTTATAGAAAATAAAAATCTACCGCACATAAAAAGTTTCGTCAAAAACTATGAAGCGAACGGCTGACTTTTAGCAAAAGTCACCAAAAGAAGAATCGTAGTACTTCCCAACATAGAAATTTCGAGACAAAGAATGTCTGAAACAGAACCCATACGGGGAAGTTATGATTTTTATAAAATCCTAACGGTTATGAAATTTAAGCTAAAAATGGAAGTAAAAATTAGCTAAAACGACCAAACTGAAAGTAGTAGTACTCGTCAATACCTACACATGGATATAAGAATCGTCGAAAATAGATCTCGTACATAGGACTTACATAATTTAGAAAATTAAAATCTTTTTGCGCACGCGCCAGTACTCGTCGCTCACGCACCATTACACGTCACGCACGGCGTGTGTTTTTTACATCTAGATCCGTTCGCATACGGGTGACATAACACAATGTAAGGAGGACACGTGGCAGCTCCCTGATGGAGCCTGTAACATCCCAAACATGCATGAAAAACCTTTTGATGTTAATGAAACATTTTCAACAATTCATTAGCTAATCAAACATTGTCTTCAAATCATATCCATGAAAATTAGAGTTATCAAGATAATCTCTTAAACTATAAAACAATAGGATGATGTGTACAATCATGCCTTCACTTTGCCCTGATCATCAGAAGTACCTGAAACATTGAAATCAACATCTCTAAGCCAGAGTTTAGTAAGTTCCCCTAAAATACCCCATACAACAAAATATATAAAATGGATTCGCATCAAACCCACAATATAACATTGGATTGTCCCCGGACCCACAGTCCTCAGATTGGATTGCCCTTGGCCCACATTCCTTAGACTATATTACCCCCAGCCCACAACACATGATTGGATTGCCCTGGGTCTGCTCGTCTACAACACAACACTATAGCACCTCAACCAAACTGCACTATGTCGAAATATGCAAACAGATAATCAATAACAATAAAATATAAGTAATCATACAAATCTACCAATCTAACAAATGACTACTATATAACTGATGAGTTTTATTCATAGCAAACAATCCTATGTGTGCATGCAACCCTAGTTTGAGGATATATGTTTTCACTATTAGACATACAAGCATTGAACACAAAAACTAGAAACCCTAGGAGGCACATGTAATTTTCGAAATTAACATATAATTAGGGTTAGGATACATACCTTTATTGTTATATTTTAATAACAATCAAATCCTTGAAGATCTTGAACTTTTGTAGCAAGCGCCACAAGTGTCGCGCCTCTAATGGCTCACAAACAAACCGAGCAACCAAGGATTACTATGGAGAGAGAGAGAAGGGAAGTGAAAATTCGGCTCTAAGCCTTTCTTGGAGTGCATGGGATGAAGTCCAACCCTATAAGGGTTTATATAGGTGATAAGGAAGGTTTAGGATAAGGCAGGTGTATCTTAGATAACCCTAATCCCTTAACTTCCTCCCTAAGACTTCCAAGGCACCCTTAGAGCCCAAGGAAATCCTAGGACACTCTAGATTTCGTTCCCCGCCTCTAAGGGAGGTTCTAGAATGTTCAATGCTCAACTTTTGAACATTGTCACCTTTTGTCCCTGTAGTTTCAATTAATTCCTTTAATCCCATAATTAATTCCAAATTAATTTATGATTAAATATTAATTAAACAATATGATTTCTAATTAATATATTATATCCATAATACATTAATAAATCATTTATATTGATTTCAAATTAATTTATTAACCAAGTAATAAATTAATAAATCATTCTTCTCTCTCCAACAGTTATCCTATTCAATTGCCAGGTTTGAAGGCAACCTAAAAGGACATTGCTACTATCAATTCAAGTACATACCAATTATAGTTATGGGCTTAGACACCTAATCCAACAATAACAACATCATACACAAAAGGATAGATACTACAGTACAAAGTATAGTTAGAAAACTCACATTTCATGATAGTATAAGCAACACCGATCACAAATGCAAGAACCAGCTCTACAGTCACCTATATAGAAAACATGTACCACATCTTAAACTAGAGCCCAAAACCTTCAAAATTCCAACATAAACTATATTTTTTACACAAAATCCACAGCTGCAAATAATCCTGGGTAGTGCCCATGCATCTCTGACTCAGGCTCCGAGTTCTACTTGAAGCTTTCCTATGCTGCCACTAAACCTTGACTAAAGGTACCACCTTTTTGCGTAAGGTCTTCATCTTCCTATCCAAAATAACTACTGGCCTCTTCACATAAATAACACGCTCATAGACCTGAATGTCGTCTAATAGAACCAAGACCGAATCATCAATCTTACACCCCAAATATTTTTCAATCTTTAAAACTTTTTCAAATACTATGGTTTTAAAATCTTTTCAGGTAATAACCCACATTTAACAAAAAACCGATCCCACAAAAACATTTACAAATAGTGGGTGTTACCATTAAGCATCATACAAACCATAGCAAGTAACTGAGAATTATATCAATAAAATAAATAAGGAACTTTAGAAGCCCCACTCCATTCTCTATCTCTGGACTTCTAACATTCATCTATCATCCTCTCTCCTTAATTGTAACCTGAGATACATGACATTAAAAGAGATACGTAAGACAATAATTTCTTATGAGCTACGCGGGTTTGTGACCCGAAAAATTTATCATCTTTTCACCAAAAACGTTTCATCTTTGCAAAACATAGTTTTAGACCATAAATCAATTTCAAGCATTTTCAAGGATAACTCATTTTGTACACATCATAAATAGCATTTCGATTGATTTCATATCTTATCATTTCCTGTCAAAAGACTTTTTTTTTTCATATTCCATTTTATTTTATCATTAAGGTCTAATTTTGATATTAACCTGTTGCCATTTTTATACTCAGGATCTACGTCCAATAAAGGAAGTACTCCCATGTCTAGAACAAGGTGGAAAGATGAAATCAATCCACCAAAGCATCATTTCCATTAGGAAATATACCTCATGAAGGGGAGGCACCACCCCGATGGATTCCTCTAGTGCCTCTTACAAGGTATCAAGGCCCAGATAGTTTTCATTTCATTACTTTCCAATTTTTTTCATTACTTTCAGCTCCTTTTCATTACTTTAAATTTTATATCATTACTTTCCATGATTTACATATTTCATACATTAATATCATAAACTCATTTCAAAAGTAAAGCATCTATATTTCAAACACATTTTCAAAGCATTCGATCTTCCAAAATGTTATTCTCTTTAAAAAAAATAGTATTGCCTTCAAGGCACAATTTCAAAATACCTTTCCAAAAACATCAGACGCTCTCATTTCAAAACATTTCATATATCAAAGCACTATATTTCATTATCATAAAATTATTTTGCCATGTACCCTAAAGTGGGAAAAATACCAACACGTACTCACCTCAATCACATGTAGGTTAGCTATTCCTCTTTTAGTTCCTCCCCTTAGAGCAACAATCTCAAACATCACCTATATAACATTGACATAAGTCATTAAAATAACCAAAATACCCCTCATAGGTTCCATTACTAAATTTTATTATTTACTTCTCATTGCTTATGTAAAAATATCAACGTAGGTGAAAATCACGCATAAATTTGAGTCCGTATGCAAAAGTTACACAAAAATTAAATGACACTGATTAGGGTATTCCACGCCCATGGAACGGTTTGCCTTGCCATCTCAGAGTCTTGGAATGAGGTTTGCACACACAAAAATCTTGAATTTTCTCAATATAACACCCTGCTTTTCATAGTTCTTGAAGACCTTTTACCCATTCGCTTTGTACCATTTATTTAGGTTCTCACACATGTTTAGGAGGTGTTTTATCATCTTAAAACACTCCACTTAATCCATTAAGTGTTCATTGAAACCTTAAGATCATGATGATCCTCAGGTGCTTAAAATAAGGGTAAACGAGTCCATTTTTCACTTGAACATTCCAAAGCTCACAAGGCTTGTTCCCAACTTATTAAACACTCAAATAAATGTTGTCAAGCACATAAAACTTTCATTAATCTCACTATAAGTACATAAACTAACCATGGAATCCTCAATTCCATTCCATGTTTCCCAAATTTCCCTTTAGGCTAAAACAATCACTAGAAGTACTTATAGCTCAAGAGATCCTTCATGTTTATGTTCCAATTCCATCTCTAAAGTGTCAATTCATATCCATGAATTTCATTCACCTATTAGATGCCAATCATCATGTGGTTATCCTTAGATTTCTCAAAATTCCCTTATTGCCAATTATTCCATGAATTCAACCATAAATCACTCAAGTCTTCATGTTCTTTCATTAAAATCATATTATTAGTATCAACTCATTATTATGAGTATCATATACCCATCAAAGGCTCACATAAAAAGGATTTCATTGTTTTCATCTCAATTCCCATCAAATCAATACAAATTCACATTTATACTTGATTCTACCATCATGGATGAATTTGAGCATTCTAATTGGTTTAGTTGCTATCAAATATCATCTAGGTCATAAAATCAAATCCCATTTCATCTTGAATAGCAATTTCCCTAATTTGGGTTTTCTAGGGTTCATGAGGGATTTCACCTAAATCCTCAAATCCATCAATGTGATGATTGGATTGAGATTAAGATCATCAAAAGTACTCAAGGGAGGTTACAAAACAAAACCCTAATCATTTTATGAAGCTAATTTCGACATTGGGGTTTAGACCCACTTCATAAATTTGAATTCTAAGATAAAAGATGAGAAGATTTTTACCTCTCAGGCCTTGTTTCCTTCTCTCCTTTGTTTGATTGTTTCATTCTTCACTTGTATTGAACCCTACATATAAAGAATAAGAAAATAGCCATTTGAAGCTCTCTAGCATGCTCAATACATAGCTGGAAGAGAAATGAGGAGAATGTTCATCTTATTTCCTTCTTTTTCATATTTAGTCCTTCTAATTTTGCATTTTTGTAAAAATGGTCCATCCTTGCAATATGTGTGACTTTTCTTTAAGAATAGACATCCTAAGTCCCTCTCCATCCATTACATAACTTTTGTAGTCACTTCCATTAGTTGAGTCAACCCTTGCTCAAAACATACTTTGCCAAATTGGCACTTCATAGCTTTGTAGATTCTTTATTCAAACATTTCATCACTCTTTTTTTTTCAACTTTTTTTTTCTCTTTTTTTTTTCAACACAATTTTTCCATTCAAAACTAAAAACCTAGAAAAACATATGCTTAAGCAAGGGAATTTAACTTCATCCTTTATTGGTTAAAGGCATTAGTCTAGTTGCAATGACTACTTAAGCTTTCCTGGATACATTTCTGGTACACGATGCTAAACATGTTGCGATCCTCAAATTAAGCGAGGTTGTGTTTTTGTCCCATGATTTCACTAGAATAAAGAGGGCCACAAATGCACTATAACGTATGTTGGCTCAGATAAACATTTGGGTCCTCATAAAATCATCAAACATAATACTAGCATGGAATCCTAATTGCTTTTACCATAATTTTCTAAATTAACCCTAGTACTTTTTACGCAATTTTTTTTTCAAACCAAGCAAGGATTCTAATTTTGACTAAATGTAATGAACCCCCTACCCCACACTTAAGTTATGCAATGTCCCCATTGCATGTTAAAACAATTAAAGAGCACAAAAGTAAAGAGATAATTGGAACAAACTCCCTTGGGATAGAAGTTGCGAGGTTGATATTCTTCATATTAAGCTCCATCTTTAGCTGACTTTAGACATGGGAACAACTCATCCATGCATTGGGTGTCAAATCTCGTGTGGTACAGCTCCAATTATTCAGGAAAACGCTCTTGGAAATTCTCGGAAAATGACCTCCTTATACTCTTAAGTGATGAGACTCCTTTTTAACCATTTTAAGCATCATACCCATATCAGCACTCAAATTTTCAAATCTTCTCGTCTAGACTCGACCCCTCACTTATTTCTCTCATGCTTTTAATTAATTCATTATCTCTCATACTAACTTCTGCAAGATCAAAAACAAATACCAAGTAATAATAATAATAATAATAGTAATAATAATAATAATAATAATAATAATAATAATAATAATAATAATAATAATAATAATAATAATAATAACATCAAAATAGAAAATCCTAAAGTATCCCTAAATACTAGAAGTTTAGAAAGAAAAAGAAAAGCAAACTCTAATGATAGGTTGCCTCTCACAAGCGCTTCTTTTTGTGCGAGTCTTTAGCTGGACTCTCAACTTAATAAACTTCTAATAGACTCAATGCCAATCCATCCATTGCATTGAATATTTTCTTTGGACCAATTTGTAAAATATGGCTATTTGCTTCTAAAATTGGCCAAACGAGATTGAATATACAAAACCCAAGAATCTTGATAAAGGTTGGGACCGGTTGGATACTAATCAGAAATGGATCGCGCTTCAGAACTTTCTCCAAAGTTGGAATCATCATCCCATGCTTCGAAACACAAATCGGAAATACAGGGGGTCATGTCGTGGGAATGGTCAAACCACAGCTTGGTTCCTAGAATTCAGCTTGTTCTTGTTCATCATCTAACCCCTCTGTTAACAATCTTTCCAGCTCCTCCAAATCTCTTTCTGGATTAAATTCTTCATCTTTTAACACTAGCTCTTGTAACTTAGATTTCTCTTGTTTATTAGGCAATATGTCATCTAACCATCTACCAAATTTCTTCAAATCATCATCTGAGTCATACTCCTCATCTTCTTGCTCAATTTCCTTTACTACTTCCTCAAGAAAAGCATCAAAAGCATCAAGATTTGGAATATACATAATAAATATTAAAACAAAAAAACTCATAACTTTATATGAGATAAATCTCACACAAAGTATCGATAACACCAGCAAATAAAATTAACTATTAGAACTGTCCCCAACAACAGCGCCAAAAACTTGATGTGTGTAAAATACACTAGTTTTAATCCTATTACTTCAAACAACAATTAAACACATGGAAGGCAGTGAACCTATCGATTAATAGTATAGTTCAAGCAAGTAGGGTATCAAATACAGGGAACGGTAACAATCAAATTAAATACTAGTACTATCTAATTAAAAAGAATTAATAAAAGAGGGAGGTTTTCTTTAGTTTTGCAAGACTAGAAAATTAATCAATCAATTAACTTTCAAATAAAGACAATTAAAAACTAAGAAGAACAAGAAAGGACAACTAGATTTAATAATAAAAGAGACTTCTATTTAGATTCGATTCTATTATTCCTATGGTTGATTTCGTGGAAAGTGCAATGAATCAATATGTCAATGATTACCGATTCCTAATGTGATCAGGTTCATGTTCACTATTACCAAACCTGTAGTAGACAAGTTGACTCAAACAATGGCCAATTGATTAAATTAACAAGTTTGCTAGTGTTCAGTTCGTATCAAGTAAGACTTGTAATAATAGCTAATCAAATTTGATCAATTCAATCAATTCATATGTGGTTGTTCATCACACATGCTACACATTGATTTACATATTTTCTAGTTAACCCTAGTTTCATGTTCATTATTCCTAGGCATACAATCTTGTATTCACAAAACTATATGAATCAAGTAATCAAGAAGATGTTCTTGCAACTTAATAACTCACCTATTAACAGAAAATATTTATTATCAATACATGAGGATCTTTAACAAGCTTAACAAGATGAATAACCAAATTAATATTAATCCAACCACTCAATCAAACCATGTTCATAAGATCATCTCATCCAAACAGAAGTAAAAAGCTTTTAGCTCATATCTAAAGCAAGTAATAACCTAAAATCAAAATCTAATGATTCAAACATGGTTCAAAACAAATATTAAGAAAAGAAGAATGATTATTTGCCTTTGATTGTCTTCTAAATTGTTTCTTAGGTTGCAATCTCGAAAACTGAAGCTTCAAGAACCCTTTTGGTCCTCAATAATCGTAGCTAGCCTCTAGAAAAAGTTAGGGTTCAAATGAGAAGTGTTTCTATATATAAATTCTGAAAACAGGGTTAAATCGACGAGTTTTCAACTCAAACTCGTCGAGTTTTTTTTTTTTGATAATACGCGTATACAGCGTGTACGGCAAGGCATCTTCGAATCAGGAACATTCTGACCAACTCGTAGAGTTTAGGCCCAACTCGTTGATATTTTTCGGAATCAACATTTTCTCAAAACACGAAAGTCGTCCGAAATTGTGTCTAGTTTTCAGAACATTTTGAATCTCGTCAATCAAAGTTACGGTTCATGAGATATGGCCAAAACACCGACGAGGGGTCAAGCTGTCCAACAACATCATTCTTTCTTCAAAATCCAAGATCCAAGCTTCCAATTTCCAATTCCGCTTCCTTTTTCCTTCCGAGCATGTATTTATTGTTGAAAATGAAATATTTAAGATAATTAAGCACCTTTTGTTCATTAAATGAGATAAAAACAACATAAAGTATTAAGATAATGCATGAATTTTATAATTAAATATGCCAATACCAATGGTCAACAATAACCCATATGGCATCTAATCCCTTGGCTATCCTCAGAAATTTGGTACTGAAATCCATGGTGATCTACTCCTATTTCCACACGGGAACCTCCAAAGGCGGCAATTTTCCGTGCGACCTCTTGTGCTCTGCCTTGACCATCCATCAGGCCAAGCATCTCTCCACATGTCATGCTATCTCTCACTTCATACATGGCCACCAATAGCTAAGTATCAAGTCCTGATAATATTGGATTAGGTGTCTAAGCCCATAACTATAATTGGTATGAAATTGAATTGATAGTAGCACGATCCTTTTGGGTTTCCCACAAACCTAATAATTGAACATGATGTTTTTTGGAGAGAGAGGTTAATTTATTTTTTGATTAATAAATTGAAATAACTTATTTATTAATATATTATGAAAATAATATATTAATTAGAAATAACATTATTTAATTAATAGTTGATACAAAATTAATTAGGATTAATTTTGGGATTAATTATATTAATTAAAAGTGCACGGGCTATTTGGCAGTTTATTGATAGTTGAGGAAAAGGGCTCTAGACCCTCCTTAAAAGAGGTTGACGAAACCTTCTAGGAAGGGCCTAGAATTTTCGTCCAAAGGCTCTTGGATGGAGGTTCATGGGCTAGTTGGTCACCAAGCTAAGGGATTAGGGTTTCATTCTTAAGCACTAACTTTGGCTCTAAGTTATCTCACCTATATAAAGGGCCTTAAACCTTCTAAAATTTGGCACCAAAAACCCAAGAGAGCATAGGCTGAAATTGTCCTCCCTCTTCTCCCCTCATCATTCTTACTAGCTTAGGTGTGAACCACCAGAGGCACGACAATTATGGTGCTTGTTTCCAAACGATCAAAATGTATGTTTTCCTTTTTGGTTTCTAATTTTCGAAAATACCTAGGTATCCTTAGCGTTCTTATTTGATGTTCAATTTTTTATGTTCAATTAGAGAAAACATAGATCTCAAATTAGGGTTGCATGCACACATATGATTTTTTTTATTTGTTTTGCATAAAACTCATCAGTGATATCAGAGTATTGGTTTGTTTTCTATTAAATTGATTTTAATAGTTGAATTAATCAATTAAGGTTTATGGAATCTAAAACCTTTTGGAATAGGGTTTTCGAAATTAGGGTTGCTTAGAAACTAAGTTTCAAAATTTAAGAAAGGGTTGAAACCCTTTGCCTTGGCCTCCAAGTTTTCTATTTGGAGAGGGGTTCCTTGCCCCTCAAGATTTCAAAAATACGGTAAGGATTGAAATCCTTACCTTCCTCCCCAAGCATGGTAATTTCGAAAATGGTATTCCATGGATCATGGTTTTTCTTATTTTTGGTAATTGCTTGTTTATTTGATTAAATAAGATAATTGTAGATTTGGTTTATCCCTACCCATTATTTTTGAAATTTTAAGGGAAGGATTAGGGTTAAATTATATTGATTAATTCATTGAATAATCATCAATTGATTTAATAAAATTAATTAAATGTTTGAATAACGAATAATTATTAAATCATTTGGTTTAATTTTTAATTTAAATTAATTTTTTTAATTTTTGAAATTTAGTAATTAAACCTAGTAATTTGAAAAACTTTAAAATAAACCTTATACTATATGTAAAATTAAATGCTTAATAATTACTATATATATAAGAATAAGTCAGTCGAACTGCTAGTACGCTTCATTTACAAAGTCATACTATAAGGGGAGTTTAAGGAAGCGACCTATAAAATGACCGCAATTGGGTGTCCACTCTTACCTACCGCTCTCTTGTATGGTGGAGGGTCGATAACTGAATGAGTTTGATAGGAAAAATTAATTATCATTAAAAAGTATAATGAATTATAAAGTAACTAAACTTTTTTTAAAAATTTCCAATCATAATTACTTTAGGAAAAATGTAAATTTGTATGCTGACCCATGAAATTGCACATTGCACTTAATAAGTCATTAGTGGAGTGCGTGTACTTAACTGGCACACTAATAGGGACAAATCAAGAGTGGCAATAGGTGTCTCAAAAATTATCATTGATTAATGAAGCATGTGTGGCTAACCGGCACAAAAAAATGAGATGATAAATGACATCGAGACTACCAAACTAATTTGCATGGTTATTCACATCTTGTTTGTGATGCTTGGTATCCTAGTCACAAATGGAAGAGCATAATTGAGATTAAACATGCCATTGAAAAGTTTCAATGAATCTCAAAAGATCTAGGAATTTCATTAATTAAAACCTAATTCATTCAAATTTCGTTTTTCGATGGTGAAATTGGGAAATCGTCATTTACCTACCTTTATATAATTTACAATTAGATTACGACATCCTTTTTTAAGTTGTGAATTATCTAGTTGGATCCTAGACTTAATATTTCATTTTGGGTATTATATTAAGGATTATTCTTATCAAACAAAAACTATCTTCTTCAGATGTCTACTCCAGCTGGTGCTTCTGGTTCCTCCTCCTCCTCCAACAACAACAACTTTTCCTTGTTGAACATCTCTCTAAGGTGCAACTAGATGGAACCAACTACAATGATTGGATGTGCAACATAAAGATGGCCCTTCATTTTGAGGACAAGGAATATGTTCTCGAGAGACCATTGGATGAGATCGAAGAAGTGAAGGCCACTCCTGAAGAAATGGCCGCCTACAAGAAACACTACAATGAAGCCACAAAAGTTGTATGCATCATGGTGGATACAATGAATCCTGAGTTGTAGGGACACTATGAGGATTAATGACCGTACGAGATGAAAAAGTAACTTATGGAAAAGTACCATAAGTGAGATCGTCAAGAAAAGTACAAGGTGGTAAAGTCCCTCATAACAAGATAAATGAAAGATGGAGAGTCTGTGAGCAGCCATGTGCAGAGGATGCAACGATATGTGAGTCGTTTGATCAAGATCAATGTGAACTTTGATGAGGAATTGGCTATTGATATAGTCTTGCACTCTCTACCTAGTTGTTATGATCAGTTTATTTTGACTTATCATTTGAACAATGATGAGACTACCTTGTCTCAACTTCAAAACCTCCTGCGAACAGTTGAAGCAGGAATGAAGGGAAAGGGTGTTGCCTCCACTCCTGCTACTACTCCAGTTCTGGCCATAGGTCAAGGGAAAGGGGAAAAGAGGAAAGGTCCTCCCAATCAAAACTAGAAGGGAAAGCCCCAAGCTGATTCGTCTAGTAATGGGTCCAAAGGAAAATCTAATTTTGATGCTCCACCTGTCTCTGACCCTAAAGAAGCCACTTTCTTCTACTGTAACGAAAAAGGAAATTGGGAACGAAGATGCTCTAAATACTTGTAGGATATCAAAAATGACAAGGTCAAAGAAAATTTGGCAGGTACTTACACCTTATCTAATAACTCATTATATTCTCATTCTTGGGTCCTTGATATAGGATGTCGATTTCACATTTGTTCTTATTTCTAGGGGCTAAAAATTAGTGAGGATGTGGAGCATGAGAGGATGAACTTGATCATGGGGAATATGCGATCATCGCCTATCACCAAGATTGGAGTTTATAGATTAGTGCTTAGTAGTGGGTTAGGATTAGACTTAATAAATTGTTGCTACTCGTCTGAAATGACACGAAGCATAATGTCTTTCCATGCATTGTTTAAACTAGGTTTTAGATATTCTTTTAATGATGAGAATGGTTCTATTTCTGATTTCAAAAATAGTGTTTTTAAAATTTAAAGCTTTACCTTGTGATGGTGTGTATGAAAATGTAATGATTGTAGGAAATTTAGGAAATGGTGTTTTCAAAATTGATTCATCTAATGGTTTAGACAAAGCATGATTGTGGCATTGTCGTCTTGGACATGTCAACAAGAAACGCATCGCCCAACTCCAAAATGATGGAGTGTTGTAATCATTTTACTTAAGGTCTGATGATACATGCGAGTCTTGTTTACTAGGAAAGATGAAAAAAATCACCTTTCACTGGTTCTTGTGAAAGAGGTAAAGGATTGTTGGATCTCAAACACACAGATGTGTGTGGGCCATTCAGATCCACCACAAGGGATGTAAATCGATTCTATGTGACTTTTACTGATGATTATAGCAAATATGGCTATATCTGCTTAATAAAAGATAAGTTAGAAACCTTTGAAAAGTTCAAAGAGTTTAAACAAGAAGTCGAGAATCAGTTGGGTGGGAAGATCAAGATGCTAAGATCTGATAGAGGTGGTGAGTATCTTAGTATCAAGTTCCACGACTACCTAAAGGAATGTGGAATAGTTTCACAACTGACACCTCCTAGAGCACCACAACTTAATGGTGTGGCTGAGAAGCGTAATCAAACCTTGTTGGACATGGTTCGTTCCATGATGAGTTGAGCTTCACTTCGAATGCCATTATGGGGATATGCCTTAGAGACTGTTGCCCACATTCTTAATCTTTTCCCAACAAATAAGGTTTCCAAAACACCTCATTAGATGTGGACAGGGAGAGATGTATTTTCCTCATCTACCCACAAAATTCATGACAAGCTTGAACCTTGAAGTGAGAGATGTATTTTCCTCGTCTACCCACAAAAGTCCTTTCGTGAGAGAGAGATCATAGTGAGAATGTGGTTTTTGTATCACGAAGGGGAGTCTTTCGTGAGAGAGAGATCATATGCAAAGAGGACAGTGAGAGTACCATTGATCTTGAAGAAATTCAAGAGTCAAATGATGAAGGAACCTCTGAAGATGTTAGGGCTCAACCCGAGGAAGAAATTCTAGTTGAACCGGTTGACGAATCATTACCTCTTAGGTGTTCCACAAGAATTAGAATGCAACTTGAGTTATATGGTTTCCATATCACTAAATATGGCGATATGTTTTATCAGTGATACTATATTGGTAAATTTAGATGAACCATCTAACTACAAGGAAGCGATGGCAGTCCCTGAGTCAGCCAAGTGGAAATAGGCAATGGACAGCGAGATCAAGTCCATGTATGACAATCAAGTTTGGAATTTTGTTGACAATGTACCAGGTCGTAAGACAATTGCTTGCAAATGGATCTGCAAGAAGAAAACTGACATAGATGGAAAGGTACACACCTTCAAGGTTCGACTGGTTGCGAAGGGATTTACTCAAACCCCATGGGTTGACTATGATGAGACTTTCTCACCAGTGGCCAAGACAAAATCTATTAGGGTAATTCTAGTCATAGCTGTCTTTCATGACTATGTAATCTGACAGATGGATTTCAAGACCACTTGCCTTACATGAGTCAAACAGAAGGTTTTGTAGATGAAAAGTGTCTAAATAGAGTGTGTAAGCTTGAGAATTCAATCTATGGATTGAAACAAGCTTCTCGCAGATGGAATATTTGCTCTGATAAGAAGGTAAAAGATTTTGTCTTGTCTAGGAGTGAAGACGATTCATGTGTATATATCAAAGCTAGTGGGAGCATAGTTACCTTCCTAGTATTGTATGTTGATGAAATGCTTCTTATAGGAAATATCATTCCAACTTTGCAAGAAATTAAGTCTTGGCTTGGAAAGTGTTTCACTATGAAGGATCTGGGAGAGGTTGCCTATATTATAGGGATAATGATTCTGAGAGACAGGAGTAAAAGCCTCATTAGACTTAGTGAAACTAAATACTTGGAAAAGGTACTAAAATGTTTTAGTATGGAAAATTCCAAGAAATGAGAGCTGCCTATATAGAGAAATACCAAACTGACTAAGACTCAAATCCTAAGTACTGATGCAGAGATAGCAGAAATGAGTAGAATTCCATATGCTTCCGCCATTGGATCTATCATGTATTCCATGACAAGTACTCGCCATGATGTGGATTTTTCTTTGATCATGGTCAGTCGTTATCAGAGAAATCTAGGTAGAGCTCATTGGATAGCAGTTAAGAATATTCTCAAGTATCTACGAATAACTAAGGACTGGGTCCTTGTACTTGGTGGCAGTGAAACGTTGAGAGTAACAAGGTATAGTGACGCCAACTTTGAAACAAATAGAGATAACTTTCTTTCTCAATCTGGTTGGGTGCTTACCCTTAATGGAGAAGTGGTAACTTGGAAAAGTTCCAAACATGAAACGGTGGTTGATTCCACATGTGAATCAGAGTACATAGCAGCGAGCGAATCATCAAATGAGGCGATTTAGTTGAAGAACATCACCAGAAACCTTGGATTTATTTTAGCCATTAAGGAGCTAATTGAGACCTTCCATGACAATGAAGGGGCAGTTGCCTTAAAAAAAGGAACCAAGAGATCATGAAAAATCGATACATATCGACAGAAAATATCATTTCATTAGACATAGAGTAGAAGAAAGTTAAAGAGGGTTTCATCTGAAGAAAATCCTGCAGATCCCCTTACAAAGGGTCTAAGTAGGGTCAAGCACATTCAACATGTAAGGATCATTGGTCTGAAAGATGATATTAGTTTTAGTAGTTAGATAGTTATTTTTGAAACTTGTAACTGGTAATTGTAATTAACTTTTGGTGATTAAATAATAGAGATGTATTTATGAGCTTGTTTACTAAGTTTTATCAATTGGTTATTATTGTGTTTCATATTGCATGTTTTTCCTCCTGAATATTTCAATTATTCAAACATCCACAATCGATCATACTTTTGGAAGTAAGTAGTGAATTAAGACTGTCATGAATTAGATTGTAGATTGTCTAAAGGGATTTAGAAATAGCAATAGTATTTTTTCAATATTCATGAATTCTTTGAAATGAAGATTTAAATTTTGGATTAACCTACGCTCATAGAATTACCTCATTGAATTTATCACGAGTAGTTCTGAGATGATAATATCTTATAATCTGTAAACGAAGATATATGAGTTATGGTTTACAAATCATTTGTGCATTGATAATATGTAAACGCATCAGTAAATTCATGTTATAAAACATATTATTTTTCATGATTTGGCGAGTAAATGGTACAAGCATATAAGTCAAAGTTTATCAGTTCCTTTTTACCCTTAGGGGAAAAAGCGATATCTTTGGACCCCTTCATGATTTAGTGTTAACATATAGTGTTGGGCCCGGCCAGGACTAAATTGATGTGTTCGATTAGTAGTTATTTGTCATTACAAATCAAAAATGGGGAAACAAAGTAATAGACAATGAGATTGATTCTATTCTATGTCTCATATCCAAATGATATCTTGCAAAATGGAGGATTATATGATCACTTATCTTAGGACACATATCTAACTAGGTCAAAGTTTGGCAACAACTTTTCTACAATTTGCTAATCAGTTTAGAAGTTATACTATAAGTTATAGTTATTAGATTTATCCAAGTGGGAGACTGTTGGATTAAGTGTCTTAGTCCATAACTATAATTGGTATGAACTTGAATTCATAGTATCACAATCCTTTTGGGTTGCCCTCAAACCTAGCAATTGGAGAAGATATTTTTTCGAAATAGAGGTTAATTTATTATTTGATTAATAAAATTAAATAATTGATTTATTAATGTATTATGAAAATAATATATTAATTAGAAATCATATTATTTAATTAATAGTTGATACGAAATTAATTAGAATTAATTTTGGGATTAATTGCATTAATTAAAAGAACAAGGGTTATTTGGCAATTTATTGATAGTTGAGGAAAAGGGCTCTAGAACCTCCTTAAAAGAGGTTGGACAAAAACTTCCAGGAAGGGCCTAGAATTTTTGTCTAAAGGCTCTTGGATGGAGGTTCTTGGTTTGCTTGGTCACCAAGCTAAGGGATTAGGGTTTCCTCCTTAAACCCTAAATTTGGCTCTAAGCTACCTCATGCACCTATATAAATGGCCTTAAACCCTCTCAAATTTGGCACCAAAAACCCTAGAGATCATAGGCCGAAATTATGCTCCCTCTTCTCTCCTCCTCGTCCTTCTTTCTAGCTTGGGTGTGAACTACTAGAGGTACGACAATTGTGGTGATTGCTTCCAAAGGATGAAAAGGTATGTTTTCCTTATTGGTTCTAATTTTCAAAGATACCTAGGTATCCTTAGGTTTCTTAGTTGATGTCCAAAGTTTTATGTTCAATTAGAGAAAAAAATAGATCTCAAATTAGTGTTTTATGAACACATAGGATTTTTTATTTGTTTTGTATAAAACCCATTAGATACATCTTTGTGGCTCCAGGGTGAATCAAAAACATGGACTTGTGTGCCTCCTCCATCAATGTCTGGCGAACCCCACTTGAAATTAGGACTCCAAACTTCCCACATTGGGTCATAAGCCCACGACTATCGGTGGAAAAGCTACCAATCTTCCCCTATTCTTTTCCTTTCTCAAATTATCCTTCCCGGTTCCCTCAACATGAGCCTCCTCAATCAAATATAGGAGTGGTGAGTCGATGGTCATCCTTAAACAAAGTCCTCGAACAAGAGCAGTAGCCGCCTTATGTTTCAAAGCGTCGATGACCATATTAGCCTTCCATGGATGATAAAGAATCTTATAGTCATAATATTTTACTACAATATTGTAGTGCGATCTGTGTATTGTAGTATTGCAGTATCTGATGGTCGTGAGGATAAGGCAAGAGCCTAGCTGGGAGGAGCCAAGTATTGTAGTGCCAGTCAGGGAGACCAGGGTTCCGTCAGGTGCTATTGCGGGAATGTTATCCTTTTCTTTCTTCTTGGTTATTATCATAATTTATATTGTTTTAGAATTTTGTTTTTGGTTTGGTTAAGCATTATCTCTGGTTTGGTTCTCTATTATTGTTTGGGTTATATCATCAAGAGTTGTTATATGCTATTCTGCACGCTAAAACTCTTTAGTGAGTCGTATCTTGTTGAGCAGGTTTCATTTTGTTCGATTGTACTTTCGATTCGTTGGTGGGGTCGATTCAAGGGTATCAATTGGAAGGTTTATGGTCGGAATAGCTGGTTAGTTCTCCAATGAAGTCAGAGTTCAGTCGTATCAGCATTTGTACTAGTATGATCGTTAGTGTCCATGGAAGAACCTTTAGGTTCAATCATTACCGTTGCTAGGGAAGGAATGCTAGCTAAAAGGTGGTGGTGTCAGTCACATGAGTTGTTTGGTCATTGGAAGTGCTAGGGGAATTTTATTATCGCAAAGATTATATTTGCTTAAAATTAAGAGATTCCTTTGAGGATGGGAAGTTGGGGTGAAGATTCACCAGTTCAGAGCAAGGGTTATGGTTTTTAGTCACCAACATAAAGGACTTAAATATTTAGGGTGGTATCATGGGAGGTGATTGGGGTTATCGGACTTGGTAAGATTTTGGGGAGTATTTTTCTAGGTTTCAAGAGTTAGGCGATCATCAGGATCGGCTAGTAATGGAACGTTAGTATTAGTAAGCGTAGGTCATAGTCGGTTCATGTATATGAAGATAAGATAGGTTGGGAATCCATCGAATTTTATGGGATGAGAGAGATTCGATGAATCCAAGTGGGGGAGAATCGATCAGAATTTCCCGGAGTTTGATCGCGTGTAGAACTAGGGCAAGTTTCACATCCCAGTCAGGAAGAGAGACGACTGGATTGAAGTTGTGTAATTTGGGACTTCATGAAACTTCTAACAACTTGTTGGAGTCTTCTTTATAGCAGGCTTATGGATGGATTCAGGTTGAGGGTTGTGTTAGAGCGTCGCCTCCTCTTCTTGTTTGATGAAGGCTTTAGGGTTCGAAGCATGACCCGAACACCTGATTGGAATTCATTCGGATGCGGGTTTCACTCAGGATAATTAGGGTTGATGTGGTTCGAGTATGGTAAGACCAAGGGTGGTAACCATGATTGGTTAGAAATGTTGTGAGACTATGATGGGATCGTAGCATTCACGAGTTTGAGGTAGACTATTGTTGAGGTGGTTATGAGTATAAAGTAGGATCGGTTTCTGCCTTGGGCAAGATGGAAAATATGTTTAGGGAGAATTTCTCTTGTTTAGGAGGAGGACCATTGGTGTTTGAGGCAGGGTCGGGCCTGTGTAGCACTAGATAGGTGAGACCCGTAGGCATGGCCCACTCCATGGTATAGATTGGGTAGGATTCATGGGTGAGGCCTGATAAGTCTATTTTATGAATGTGTTAAATTGTCATAATTATGTTGAATTGATGTGTAATTGTCCAAGAACGTCACTAATTTGATGAGTTGTTGAACTTCATATGCAGGTCAATATATCGTACTAAAAGTGGGCGGAACGTGCAAGTAAACTGAATTGCTCAAGGAATAAAGAAATGTTGCCGGGAAAGTTGACCACTCTTAATTGTTTTGATCACATATCAAGTGATGGAGCTCCGATTGACATAACTAAAGAAGTTCTAGAAACTAGACAAGATTTTCTATAACTTTCATGTTTTGTGTTTCTGCTAGTTATGTCGTTTTGACCACCAAAACTTGCACGGAAGATGAAGGACGCCTCCAGGCGTCTAAGACGTCCCCTAGGACATCCAGGTCAAACGGTCAGCATTTGGTCGTTAATTCAGAGCAGAAAAAAAGGAGGAACCCCCGTCGGCATCTTACATGGCGTCTAAGACGTCCCCTAGGACGTCTGGGCGTTTTAGGGACGTTTCGTGTTGGAACGGTGTCTTTCGGAAAGTTTAGAAAACAAGGAGTAGCGTCCTAGAACGCGTCTAAGACGTCCCCTAAGACGTCTGACGTTTTTGGCCAATGTTTAGTGTATTTCAAGGATGATAGATGGCATGCAAGGACGTACAAAGAACGCATGGGTGTTATACACGACGCCTAAGATGTCTCCTGGGACGTCCAACGTCCCACATCGCCCAGTTTCATTATTTTTTGTCTCGCACTATAAATTGGGACTTGTGCATTCGTTTTTAGGGTTCCTACCTATGATTTTCATAGTTTTCCCTATGTTTTTAAGGCTTCTAAAACCCTTGGAAATATTTGGAAACACAAATCCATTCCATTTCAATCCGGATTCAAGGCAAGATTCGATTCAATTCATCATCAAGCAACATTTGAATATCATTCAATCGGTGATGCTCATCAATTTTACTAACTTTCAGAAACGATTACTTCTTCACAAGGTTTATTTATTCCATATTTTGATAATCATTAGGTTACAATTGTGGGATGATTTTAAGTTTGTGTGTGAATTCTATTATGCATCTCAATCATTCCATCAAAGTTATTGTTTTTATGAATTTAATGGAAGGCTAAACTGTTAGGGTTACTTCCGGGGATGTTTATGACTTTTGGATGAACACACTTGATTATTACTTGATTCTAATTAATTCCCATTGTTATTTTATGCTTCACATGATGATATTTTGGTAATAACGATTGAAATTGGGTTGTATGAAGTTGTTTGATGTCATAATTAAGATAGTTTATTGCCAATTCATCATTTGTTCCAAATTCAATTAGTTTAGGAAGAAAGACAAGTGATTGAATCAACATATAATATTCCAATTTATGATATTGAATCTCAATATAGTAATAGGTAGTTGTAAGACATTTTATTGCTAGTTCACTAATTGTTCCCATTTCATTTAGACATAAAGGAGTAAGACAACTAGTTGAATTAACATACTATGTACCCAAACTATGGGTTCCAAGTTAATAAACCCCAATTACATCTAAGTAATTGAATGGATACTCGGGGTATAATCAAATTGCCATCCACCCCGAGGATCAATCCAAAACCACATTCACGTGTCCCTATGGCACTTTTGCTTTCTGAAGGATGCCATTCGGTTTGTGTAATTCCCCTGCCACATTTCAAAGATGTATGATGGCTATTTTTTCAGACATGGTGGGGGATGCCTTAGAAATTTTCATGGATGATTTTTCTATTTTTGGATCATCTTTTGAGACATGCTTAGACCAATTAGAAAAAGTTTTGAAACGTTGTATTGAGTCTAATTTGGTTTTAAGTTGGGAGAAGAGTCATTTCATGGTAAAAGAGGGAATTGTACTTGGCCATGTTGTCTCCGAGCATCGTTTAGAAGTCGACCGGGCCAAAGTACAAATTATTTCTACTCTTCCCCCACCAACTTCGGTAAAAGGCGTCCGTTCTTTTCTTGGACATGTCGGCTTTTATCGAAGATTTATCAAGGATTTTAGTGCAATCTCAAAACCTCTTTGTAATTTACTTTTAAAAGACGCACCATTTTCCTTTGATAAAGCATGTCTTGAATCTTTTACCACATTAAAGAACAAACTTGTTGAAGCCCCTATCTTGCAATCACCCGATTGGACTTTACCTTTCGAAATTATGTGTGATGCGAGTGATTACGTGGTAGGGGCAGTTTTGGGTCAACGGGTGAATAAAAAACCCATTGCAATTTGTTATGCGAGCAAAACTTTTTCGGATGCACAATTGAATTACACTACTACCGAAAAAGAGTTGATTGCGGTCGTGTTTGCACTTGACAAATTTAGATCTTACATATCGGGATCTAAAGTTGTAATTTTTACCGACCATAGTGCCATTCGCCACCTCTTGGAAAATAAGGATGCCAAACCACGTCTCATAAGATGGATCCTTCTTCTTCAAGCGTTTGATCTTGAAATTCGGGACAAAAAGGGTTCCGAAAATGTTGTGGCGGATCATTTATCTAGAATAACTAATAATGATAATTTGGGTCGGAACAAGGTTATTATGGGTATCGATTGGATGAACCCCAATGGGGCGGTGATTGATTATGAGCATCAGTTAGTTTGGATTCGAACCCCAAGTGGGGTAGAATTAGTGGTTTAGGGAGATAGAGCTCATAATGGGCCGATGTTGTGTTCAGCAGCGAGAGCCAGACGCTATATTCAATAGGGTTGTTCCAAATTTGTCTCCTACGTTTTGGATAGTCGTGACAAGGGTAAGGTGACTGTGGATGATGTGCCTATTATGTGGGATTACCCGGATGTGTTTCGATAGGATTTGTCTGGGGTGCCTCCGGAGAGGCATGTTGATTTCAGGATTGATCTAGTTCCACGTGCGGCTCCGATAGCCAAAGCACCATATCGGTTGGCTCCTCCCAAGATGCAGGAGTTGTCTACATAGTTGCAGGAGCTATTACACAAGGGATTCATTTGACCGAGCAGTTTTCCATATGGAGCACCGATCTTGTTTGTGAATAAGGATGGGTCGCATCGTATATGCATTGAATATAGGGAGTTGAATAAGGTAACGATGAAGAACCCTTATCTACTTCTGAGGATTGATGATCTGTTTGACCAGCTTTAGGGTGTGTTTTGGTTCTCTAAGTTTGATTTGTGATCGGGTTATCATTAGACGAGGGTTAGAGATGAGGATGTGCAGAAGATAGCTTTTCATACTCTTTATGGTCATTACAAGTTCGTGGTGATTCCTTTTGGGCTCAACAATTCTCTAACCGCATTCATGGATCTCATGAACCGTGTGTGTAGGCCGTTGCTGGATCGGTTTGTGATTATATTCATTGATGATATCTTGGTATATTCCAAGACCCAGGAGCAACACGAGGATCACTTGAGGGAAGTATTGGAGACTTTGAGGTGGGAAAGACTTTTCATAAACTTCTTCAAGTGTGAGTTCTGGTTGCGCGATGTGCAGTTTCTGGGGCACCTTGTCAATCAGAGAGGTACTCTGGTCAATCTGGCCAAGGTCGAGGACGTGATGCGGTGGGAGGTTTCGAGGTCTCCATCTAAGATTCAATGTTTTCTTGGTCTAGTAGGTTATTATCAGAGATTCATCTAGGATTTCTCCAAGATAGTTTTTCCTTTGATTCGGTTGACAAAGAAGACAGTTACATTTTGTTGGGGCCTGAGTAGTAGGAAGCTTTTGAGACCTTGAGACAACGGTTGTGTGAGGCACTGATTTTGATCCTTTCGAAGGGTGTTGAGGATTTTTTTGGTTTATTATGACTCATCGATCATGCGTCTGGGGCAATATTGATGTAAAGGGGTTGCGTGATCGCTTACGCTTTGAGGCAACTGAAGCCTCATGAGGCTAGTTATCCGACACATGATTTGGATATGGGGGTTGTGGTTTTCACCCTCTAGATTTGGCGACACTACCTCTATACGATCCGACGTACCATTTACACAGATCATAAGAGCTAGAGGTACCTGATGGATCAACCAAATATGAATATGAGGCAGTGCCAATAGTTGGATGTATTAAAGGATTATGATTGTGAGATTCTTTATCACCCGAGAAAGTCCAATGTGATGGCCAATACTCTCAGCCATAAGGCGTTCGATTCCAATAAGGGATATTTTTTTGAGGATGACCATTATTTCTTTGCTTTTGGACTGGATTCGTGAGGCTCATGTTGAGTCTATGAAGGAAGAGCACCGGAAGAGTAATCATATTGTGGGTCAGGTGGCATCCTTCGATTATGATAGTCGAGGGTTGTTGACTCTTCATCAGTGGGTTTGGCTTCCGTATTGAGGTGCTGTGCATTAGGTTCCAATGGAGGATGCACACAAGTCTAAGTTCTCCATTCATCCCAAGGCAACAAGGATGTATAGAGATCTTCGTCCTGATTATTGGTGGGCTTGCATGAAGCGGGATGTGGCTTGGTATGTGGAGCGGTGCTTGACTTGCAGGAAATTCAAAACCGAGCATCAACGACCTCATGATAAAATACAACCATTAGAGATTCCCTTATGGAAATGGGAGGATATTACCATGTGACATCCCCAAAATCACAGCCAGAAAAGACCGGTTTGTTTATGCTTTGTTTAAAAATCAGAGTAACATTTTAAATAAAAGTGTTGCGGAATTTGTCCCAAAACAATAATATGATAAAGATTTATCAAAAGCATTTCCATAGAAATGTATTTCATTAAAAGACTCGGGATGTCATGTTCGTACAGATCAAAAGCATAAACAGTACAATACAAGCCTTACTACATTATTTCATATCTACAGGCCTATATCCGTAATCCCTCGTCCAAACATCATATATATGCTCAAGCGCCACTACCTGTAATACATAAAACTGAGTGGGTCAGGCTTGGGAGCCTGGTGAGTACATAGGGTTTTCAACCCACAATTAAATAGTTTATTAATTTCATCAATCAACAATAACCCGATTACCCATTCCCGTTATCCTCACTTTACGTCCCTAAACACCTATCATAAGGGACCTAGCCTAAGGATCATCATCGGGACGGACACTGCTACTAAGGGGATTCCTCAGCAATAAATGTCCTAATAGGCAACCATGTGGGGGATGGAGTACATCTGGTGAGCACACAGTTCAAATAAACACCTACAGGTTGCGAGCCTGCTAGTGTTCCACTGGACTGTCTAGAATAGTCCGTGGTCGTCATCTATACTCCGCTAGATGACTGGATCATCAATAACATCTATAACAAGGCCTCTCATTATTTTATTTTGTCACACAGCAACTATTACATCTACCCATGTTTTACCCAACACATTTTGTAGATATAAAATACATATACAGTTTAAATCTTTGAAAACATGTATAAAACGTTCATCCAGCATAGATAGCAAGTATTCAGATAATATGCACAAATAGCACGTAATTTATATTAAATACTTCATATCTATGTGTAAGTTGAAAGTAAATATGCACTCACCTGAAAAGGTGGTGATTCCGAACTCAGACAGCGCTTCGCTTCTTAAAAAGAATTTTCTTCGACGAAACCTAGTATTATTACCACTAGAGTTTAGTTTATTATTCGTCGAGACTAATTAATAGTCTAGCTATTATTATTATTATTATATAAGCGTCAAAAAAAATACTTATATAACCCATAATAATAGCCCAAGTATTTATTATAAGTTCCTAATAACGTTACTATAATTAAATAAAAGCTATATTAAAAATAGCGTAGGCGTAGCTCACTTACAGCGGGTTTTATAGAAAACCGGGCTTTGCTTGGAGCAGCATTCCCGAGCCGAAAAGCTCTTCTTCTCGGAGCCTTCGAGCACTCCGGGGCTTCCGCCTCGTGCTAGGGAGGTTCCCTAGGCTTTTCGGGGGATTTCGGAGCTAGAGAGAGGTTCTAGAGAGAGAGAGAGTAAAGAGAAGAAAGAATGGGAAAGGTGTGAAGAAAATGAGGGTGGGAGAGGTGGTATTTATAGGGTGGAATGTGGCTGAACTTGGTGTTACATGTCACCATCTGGTGGCAAGCCTTGGGGAGAAAGCAATGGCCAAGATTGTGCCACATCACCCATTTTCGCACAGCACACTTCCGACTTCTAAATCCGTAACTTTCACATACGACCTCTGTTTTTGACGTTCTTTATATCCACGCGTAGGTAATAATAAGATCTACAACTTTCATTTTGACACCGTCAGCTAATTCTTGACCGATCTTAAATTTAACAGTACAAGGAGATTATACTGTTAAACGTCTACGTAAAATTAATAACTTCTACATACGGACTCTGTTTTTGTCTGTCTTTTTACTGTTGATTTCCTATTAATGAGATCTTCAACTCTCATTTACGTTGCGTAAGCCAAAAACCGCTCGAACTAAAATTCGAGTTTCAGACCGTGCACTGCTAAGCCGAATCTTAGAAAAATCATAACTTCTTCATACGAAGTCAGATTTGGGCGTTCTTTTTATCGATGTTCTTAGTTTAACATATTCTACGACTTTTGTTTAGATTGATAAGGCTAAAAAGTCTTCTATCGTAAATTCACTATTTACGTCTCCCGGTGCCGTGCCGGTTTTGCCGTAAAACTTCGGCGGGCCATAACTTCTTCGTTATAGCTCGGATTTCGGCATTCTTTATATGTACAGAAACCTTGAGACGTATTCTACAACTTTATGTATAGATATCGGGATTATCTCACACTTTAATTTTTGACGCTCATTTTTATTCTTTATTAATTATACATTTACAATTAAATAATAAACACATAAACACACATAATTCACATAATACTCAAATATTTTATATTTATTACTTCAAAAAGAGTTACAATAGTTGACCTAGACTATTACATTGACAAAAATGCTTAGCCCTGAAAACCCGGGCGTTACATACCATGCATTTCATCATGAAGTTACCTCGGACTGCACGCGGAGTGGATTCCATTTGGGTCATCGTAGATCGATTGACTAACATCGTGCATTTTATCCCGATTCAGGAGGGTGTTTCTAGGGAGAAGTTGGCCGAGGTGTACATCAGGGAGGTTGTGGCATGGCACGGGGTGTCAGTTTCTATAGTTTTAGATAGGGATTCCAAGTTTACTTCCAAGTTTTGGAAGAAGTTCCATGACGAGTTGGGTACTCATCTCCATTTCAGCAAAATGTTCCATCCGCAGACCGATGGTCAAAGCGAGTAGACCATTCGGACTCTAGAGGATATGTTATGGGCATGTGTTTTGGTCTTTGGTGGGAGTTGGGATACATATCTTCTGTTGACGGAATTTTCATATAACAACAGTTATCACGCCAGCATTGATCGGCCTCTTTTTGAAATGCTTTACGGGAGGAAATGAAGCACCACGGTGTGTTGGGGTGAGGTTGGTTAGTGGGTTATAGGGAGTACCGAGGTGATACTCAAGACCACCGAGTTGATCCAGCAGGTTTAGAGTAGGCTCCAGACAGCTCAGAGTCGATAGAAAAGTTATGCTGACAGACACCGATCAGATCTAGAGTTCCAGGTACGGGATATAGTTCTTCTAAAGGTGTCATCTGATTCAGGAAGAGGGATAAGTTGGGCCCCAGGTATATCGCTCGTTTCAAGGTTTTTGCCCCGGTGATCCGGGCTGCATATCGCTTGGATCTTCCAGTTGAGCTCAGTCGGATCCATAGCATGTTCCATCTCTCTTAGTTGTGGAAGTGTTTAGTGGATGATTCCGCAGTGGTTCCATTGGAGGATATTCAGGTGGATGACCGCCTAAACTATATTGATATACTAGTGGCGATTCTTGATCGGAAGACGAAAACCTTGAGGAAAAAGGTTGTTTAGTTGATGAAAGTTCAATTGTAGCATCACAAGGGTTCTAAATGGACGTGGGAGCCAAAAGATGAGATGAAGGAGCACTATCTAGAGTTATTTGGATTAGAGAACTTCAAGGACGAAGTGTCATTCAAGTGGGGGAGAATTGTAACATCCGGAACCCTAAGGCACTAAATACATTCTTTTATTTTGCATTATGAGGGTCCTCACGACGTGAGATCTTGGGGATCACGTCGTGAGTGAACATTGACCTGGTGAGCTGCATTTTTGGAAACTCACTACATGAGGCATAAGGTCTCACGATGTGAAAGTGGCTTAATGGCCCCAAACCCTAATTCCCTGGTATTTAAGTGAATGAGAGGCCAGGGTTATCCATCCTCAGCCTCTCTCGCCCTCTAAGCCTCTGGGAAACCATAATCTTGATCCTCTTGAAGCTATTAGGCGTTTTTGAGATTGTTGAAGCATTCTTTGTTAGTTTTTGGCTACTTGAAGTGAAAGAATACCTTGGTTGAGAAACCTCTTGGTGTTTTGGCTCTTACCTTGCAATCTCTTGGAGCTTTTGGACCATTTTAGTCTTAAAGCTTGGACCTTTCTACCTTTTTCATTCTAGATCTAATTTATAAGCTCCTTTTTGCATGTTTGGGTGGTATTGCTTGCATGACATCCATAAAGTTAGCAACTTTATGGATCATTGACTCATTCTCTTTAATATAGTCTTTGGATCAAATTTTTGGTGTAGTTTGGGACTCCAAGTTTGACTCTAGAACTCATTTTCTCCACTTTTGGTCTAGTAAGAGTTTTAGTCATGCATTGGACATGCATGACTCAAAAACCATGATTTTTATCACCCTTTTGGTAAAGGAAGGCCCCCTGGAAAATCCAAAATTATGGCTGTAAGGAATAAGAGCTTAATGTTTTAAGATGTTCAGAACAGATCTCACGTCATGAGGAGTAGGACCATCACATCGTGAGAATGTTGGCCATCCCTTTTATTTTGTCCGGATAAGGTTATGATGTGACTCTGGGTTAGGTCGCGATGTGATAGGGACCAAAACCTTCTTGATGGGTTGAGTTGACTTGCTGAGTGGGGACTAGGTCGAGTGGATCCTCATGACGTGACCATGGTTTGGTCACGACATAGTTGGAATTTGTTCTGTTGATTTTGGGCCATTCAGATAGTTGGTTTGGGCCTTGGCCTTGGGCCAAGTTAGGTAAAAGGTCTTTTAACCTAGTCTGGACTCTTAGTGTTAGTCGGGATGTTGATAGCATTGGGATTTTAGCGGACCAACAGCGAGAGATTTATCTGTGAGATTTAGCAATCTGAGGTGAGTCTTCCTCGCTGTGTTTAGCAGGTCGAAGGCACCAATGCCGACCCATTGTTTATTATGTTAGGGTTCTAGATGTTTACGTGACTTTTACATGTGTATCTATGTTTAGTGTTCGGGGCCCAATGGGTAATCTATATTCCATTACTTGTAATACTTGTATGTTTATATGCTGGGCGAGGCCCATTGTGAGGGTTAGGGCGAGACGCGTTATACTCAGTGGGCAGGGCCCGTTATACTCATCGGTGGGGCCCATTATATGTTGATATGTGTGGTATGTGGTATTTAGGGGAAACTCACTAAGTTATGTGTTTATGGTTTTTAGTTTATGTTTCAGTTACTTCTGGTGCAAAAAGGAAGAGCTCGGGGTGATTGCAGTGCACACACGACATAGTTATGCATTTTCATGATAATTATGATAATTTATGATGTTTTGATACATTTGATCCTTTTGAGACGTATGATGATGTATTGGGATAATTTTTATTAATGGGAAAATGAAAATTTTTGGGACCTTTCAACATATGCAAAAATACGACCTACTAAGCGGTACTATTCATAGACTAGTTGGTTTTTATCAAGGTTGTAAAAGTCGATAGGTGGTAGTCAGACGGTCGATTGGGGTTAAAAGACTAATTGGTCTAGGTGTGGATTAATCAGCGCTTAGGTGGAGACCCTTAACTATAATAAAAATTATTTTTAAAAAATTAAATATTTCCTATATACTTTTTATTTTATAGTATAATAATATTTTCTCCATGCTAAATAGTTGTTTCTCTAAAATTAAACAATTTTGCACTTGGGAAGTAGCATACTACAATTTCTTGTTGGTAATTTTAGTGTCACCATATCATTTGAAGTAACTAGAACTAATATGTAAGCTAAGGGGATTCATAATTTGTAGTCTAATATATGTACAGAGTTGTGCGAAGTGCACACATGTATAAGATCGAATTAGAATTCGGTTGGACGACTAGTCGGGGGTCCGAGGGCAGCACCCCCGAGTCAGGTTTTCCAAAGGGGCAGTGCCCCTTGGCACGGTCTAGGGGAAGTGCCCCTAGCTGGGTCCAAGGGGCAGCGCCCCAAAACCTCACCGAATTTTACAAATGGGAACATAGTGGAAAATTCAATTTCTTGAGGGTGATTATGGTAAAACTAACGAAACTTGTTAGTTTTGTTAACCCTAAATCCTCATTAAATCCGGATTAACATTACTTGCTTATAAAGCAACTAATGATTGCCCAACCCTAATGAAACCCTAATCTTGTTTAATATATAAACAATTGTTCCTCTACAGAAGAGGGTTACTATCTTATGCTCTCGTTTTTCATGATACTTTCAAAAAATCCTCTAGCATATTCTCTTATGTTTTCTGTGCCTAGAAAGTAAGTGTCCACTTGGATTATCCTAAGTTGAATTTCTTGTAACCCAGACATAGGGTAGAAATATCAGTTCAAAAAGTGATATCACAATCCAAGTTGGTATCCAGATCTCCACCACAAACCCTAAATTTCCCTACATTTCTTATATTTTTATTTTTTTGCTAGTTACTTGCTATCTATATAACATGAAGTATTTGACTTGTTAAAAAAATTAACTTACTACAAAAAAATTCTTAGCACAACAAAATAAAAGTGTGTTATATTTGTTTTTTTTTTTTTTTTTTTTTTTTTTTGCATAAGTAGGTAGATTTTTCTAGATCTAGATCTAATTTTCCCAAAAAAAATTCTCATGACCAAGAATTGATTCGAAGAGTGAAGAATTGTTTAACGGTTTGTGTATTGTGAAATTGTTCTTCACACCATGAGATAGCTCTTAGTCATAGAAAATTTTCATTTATGTTGACTTGTTTTAGATATTGTTTGGAGGTATAGATCCTTATGAGGATCCAATGTTGGCCATGTCATGTTCCTATATAAGATCATGTTAGATCCAACCATGATCGCGTATGAGCATTTATTATTATTGGTTGATATTGTCTCTCATATAGAAGGAAGGATTTTTGTATTCTGATGAGACTTTAATTTGGATGGATTCTAATAATTAAAACCACATATAGGTAATTTCTGAGCACATATGTTTCTGTAGGTTCGTCCCGGTGACTCATATTTATTAAAGCATGTTATTTTTACCTTTTTAAGAGCATGGTATTAATGATTTATCGATTGAGGATGACGGATGTGTATGTAAAATTTATACATACTTTGTCATATTCAAGATGCGATAGAAGGATTAGCTTGTAGTTTAGATATTACTCAGTTTATTAGTGGTGAGGGTGTAGTGCCCCCCATAGTACTAAAGAAAAGTAAGGCAATCAACTATTATCCTTGGCATTGTCATCATCATCATCGTCCCCGAGTACATCTTTACAACCCCCATCACCACCTTCACGACTACCATCCTCGACACCATCTATATTATTGCCTTCATGACTACCACCCTCAACTCTATTAGCACCACCATTATCAACCATATCAACACAACCAACATCTTGGTATACCAAGATTTCATGACTTGATTTAGTCGTACATATTACCATGCAACATTTTGGTCTTTGTTTGAAGAGACTGGAGTGTCATGGTATCAGGGGCAGAACCAGTTAGTTGGCAGGGATAGCCGGTGCTACCCCTAAAAAATTCCCGAGAAGATGGTATGAGAAGGCGGATCAATCGTATGTATGGCAAGGTGCTACACCTCAAATAAATTTGTCCAACTCAACCTTGCCAAAAACCCTAAATCATCACGAATCTGCTATTTCTTTTTGGATCTGACATAAAAAAAATCGATTGAGCAATATATGTTTATTAAATTCATGACGCAAACAAAGACTCTTCGACTTCTACGATTACTTAAATCACATCTAACGGCTGTAGTTCCTTCTTCCTACATTCAATCAAGTAATTAATTATTTTCTGACGAGCATCTTGAAATTGAGAGCATTTTGGATGTTAATGCATGATAACATATTCATATAATCTCTTAATTGCTTCTTTTCAGTGTTTGGATAAAGCATCAAATCATTAAGTATTATTTTTAGTTTTTGAATTTCATCTATACTAAACATTATCTTTTTGTTGCGTAATGTTCTTATACATATTCGATAAATAAAGTTGACTCCAATTTTGACAATCCTTACATTTTAATCATATTCATGCTCTTCAATTTTGAGTGTTAAACTGTTAATGAGACTATGGTGGTGTATACCTTAGAAACATGGATTGATCAATTTCAGTTCAATATAATTCTGATTTATTGTACGTGTGACCATTACCTTAGCTTAGTTTCTTTGGGTCTTTTCTTTCATTGTCCTCATTTTCTGTTTAATGCAATGGATTTGTTTTTTATTTGGCTAATAGGGTAGTAACTCATAACTCATGATGATATATCATATGTGGCTATCTACGGTTGCTTTAATGTTAAGAGCACTCATCTTTTTTAGAATTGCTAATTCCACTTTGTATCATCCAAGACTTCCTTAATATTCCAAACATAATTAGCTTTTACAAATCTTGTATGTATTATGTATTTGTTTTCAGTTCAAGTTCTTTCATATTGTTGTCTTTATTTTCTCTTATTTTTTCAACATTTTTAAAGTTTGATTATTGAACTTATCTGCTTTGGAAACAATCTCTAATAACAAACAAGAAATTTAGAAATAGTTTTGGAAGCACAAAAACAACAATTTCTATACATTGTCAATAAAATTCATTTGAACTTATCTATTTTGCTTCTTTTTTTGGATATACCACAGAATTATGAGGTATTATTTAATCAACCTAGTAATCAACATGCTTCTATTATTTTTTATCAGGGGAAAATTTGTACTAGTACTACTCCTATAAAAAAAAGTTCTGGTTTCGCCCCTGCATGGTATATCTCATGGTGCCATCCTATACGAGGAACATTTAACATTTTAGTTATAGATTATTAATTATATAATATTAACAAATTAATTTGTTTTTCTATTTTTTATCAATCATGTTAGGGATAGAGAAGACATGGTGTTAGACACTCTAGGTCTCTCATACGTTTCCATTCTTTAATGTGATTTTTCATCTTCTTGTACTTTTCCATTCTTTAATGTGATTTTTCATCTTCTTGTACTTTTCCTTATTCTCTAAGGGTTGTATATGTAAATTATTCTTATTATAAAATGCTTGCTTCTCCACCGTATTTGGGATGGAGACTCTTTCTGTCATGGTATCATTTGCCTAAAGATCCTATTTTTTTCTCATTTCCTTCTCTGCACGTTTTCTTTTTCTCTCTTCTAATCCATGGAAGGTTCCACCTCCGCCGATACTCTCCTCCCCATTAACAACCTTATGCATCTCATTACTATACGCCTTTCCCCATCAAACTATTTGTTATGGAAGAGTCAACTTATTCCTCTCCTCACACATCAAAATCTGATGGGTCACTTTGATGGCACCTCCTGTGCTCTACCCTCAGAACTCCTCGTTGATGACAAATCCTCACCAAATCCGGCGTACTCGGTATGGCTTGCTGCTGATCAGCGCACCATTATCATCCTCCATGCCTCTCTCACTGAAGAGGCCTTCTCTGAAATTATTGGGCTGGACACAGCTCGACAAATATGGGTTGCCCTTGAGACCGCCTACATCAACTCTTCTATCGAGCGCATTCAAAACCTACGCGATCAGCTCCGCCAACTGTCTAAAGGCGCCTCTACTGTTACTGATTATGGTCGTAAATTTAAGACCATTTGTGATCAGCTATCAGCGATTGGTTATCTCGTTGAAGAATCTGATAAGGTTCATTGGTTTTTGTGTGGCCTTGGCGGATCCTTTGAAACTTTTTCAACTACTACTCGAGCCTCTCGGTCACCCCTTCTCTTTCGGGATCTTCTTGCACAGGCAGAGGGGCAAGAATTGTTTCTCAAGTCTATTCATAGGTCCATCGCCCCACCTGTTGCGTTTACCGCTCTGTCTCGTGATACTATCTCTAACCGGGGTCGTGGTGGTCGATCCTCCCGTGGCGGTCGGGGACGTGGTCGCTGTCCTCCGCACTGTCAATTGTGTCGTACAAACGGTCATTATGCTAATGCCTGCCCTCGTCTTGCCACCTATGCCACCCATGCTCCCGCCTCTGATGCTGATCTCGCCAAAGCTTTTCATGCCCAATGTCATGTTTCTTCCGCCGGACCGGATTGGTATGTTGATTCCGGTGCAACGGACCATATGATATCTACTTCTTCGTCAGTGACTCAACCCGCACCCTATTCGGGCACCAACCAGGTTACTTTTGGGAATGGTCAGGTTCTTCCCATCTCACATATTGGCGACTCCTCTTTTAATAATAATATTAGGCTTCGGGATATATTGGTCATTCCTAAGATTACCAAAAATCTTTTATCCGTTAGTAAATTAACCATCGATAATAATCTGGATGTTTTGTTTTCTCAACCTTATTTCTACATTCAGGATCGATCAACGCGACAAGTTCTCGCTTAAGGTCGGTGTGAACGTGGCTTATATGTTCTCTCTACCAGTCCTCGGGCATTGTTTGCCTCCACCAAGTCAAAGTTGAAGGCGTCCTTTGAATTGTGGCACTCTCGGTTAGGACATGTGTCTGTTGACACCATTTTACTTTTAAATAAACAGGGCCATTTGTTGGTTACTTCTCTTTTACCAAACCCGGTTGTATGCTCTCCTTGTCAACTTGCTAAGGCACATCGATTACCTTTTGTTATAAATGAAAAGCGTTCATTAAACATACTAGATTTGGTGCACTGTGATTTGTGGGGACCCTCACCTGAATGTTCTGTTGATGCTTACTGATATTATGTTGTGTTTATAGATGATCATTCTAGATTTACGTGGTTTTATCCTCTTAAAACCAAATCTGATTTCTATGCAGTCTTGGATGTATTTCTCAAGTTTGTTCAAACACAATTCACTCGTAAAGTAAACGTTTTTCAGAGTGATGGCGGCACCGAATTCTTGAATCATCGTGTTTGCAAATTACTTAATGATAATGGCACATTTCACCAGGTTTCTTGTCCATACAATCCTCAACAGAATGCTCGGGTCGAACGCAAACACAGACACATTGTCGAAATGGGTCTGGCAATGTTATTTAATGTGCACGCCCCTCCATCGTATTGGGTTCATGCATTTAGTTCTGCAATCTATCTAATTAATCGCTTACCTACTTCGGTGTTGCAGAATAAATCTCCCTTTGAGCTTGTATTTAATCGGGCTCCAACTTATGATCACCTTCGGCCATTTGGTTGTCGTGTTTACCCATACTTACAAGACTATGCCGCTCACAAACTCTCTCCATGAAGCCTCCCGTGCATTTTCCTTGGTTACTGCTCTCGTTACAAAAGTTATCAATGTCTTGATCCTGCGACATCACGCATTTATATCACTCGGCATGCCAGATTTGATGAAAAATGCTTTCCTTTTTCTGGTGCTACGTCTCAACTTCCGGCAACCATGTTAACCTTGACAAATTTCTTGGATGATCATCCATGTTCCCCTGTTGCACCGGTTGTTTCGCCAACATAGTCGTCAACTCCGACCTCTTCTTCGCTATTGCCTGCCTGCGACCTTTGTGATGAGACACAATGCCCGCATGTCTCCTCTAAATCTCCGGGAGACCATGTGTTTTCTCAGCCCACTACCGAGCCTGCTACACCCGAGCCCACGATTGTTTAGAAACGAACCTGCTATGCCTTTGCAGTCAGATTCACCCGTTGCTACTTCCAACCCGTATTCCTCCACCCACGGGACATCTAATGACCACACAAGCCAAAGCTGGGATTTTCAGACCAAAGCATTGGGCTGATTTGGCCCACACTGCTTCCCATGCGCTATATTCAGCGCTTTTTGCTTCCACGGATCCGAAAGGGTACAAGTCCGTTGTAAAACATCCACATTGGTTGACTGCCATGCATCAAGAAATGGAAGCTCTTCACCAGAATAATACTTGGACATTGGTTCCCCGACCTGAACATCATAACATAGTGGGTTGTCGTTGGCTATTTCGTACCAAATATCATGTCGATGGTTCAATTGAAAGACACAAAGCTCGTCTTGTTGCTCAGGGGTTCAGTCAAGTCCCGGGAATTGATTATTCTCAAACTTTCAGTCCGGTGGTTAAGGCCTCTACTGTTCAAATTGTGCTCTCACTGGCGGTTCTTAACAACTGGAAACTCCACCAACTTGATGTTAACAATGCTTTTCTTAATGGTGAGTTGCATGAGCTGGTACACATGGAGCAACCACCGGGCTTTCAGGATCCAACTTTACCCCATCATGTGTGTCGTCTAAACAAAGCTCTCTATGGGCTTAAACAGGCTCCGCGGGCTTGGTTTCATCGGCTACGCACCTTTCTTATTGCTAGTGGGTTTGTTTGTAGCAAGGCGGATACTTCTCTGTTTGTATTCAAACGGGACTCGTGCATCTTGTACTTGCTTGTCTATGTCGATGATTTAATTTTGACTGGAAATCAAGAGGCTGTCATCCAGTCTTTTATCACCAAATTACATGATACGTTTGCTATCAAGGATCTCGTCCGCCTTAATTTCTTCCTCGGGCTTGAAGTCATCTATACTAATACTGGCTTATTTCTCAGTCAATCTAAGTATGCTCATGACATTCTTCAGCGAGCAGCTCTTCTTGATGCCAAACCAGCTACCACCCCGCTTGCTTCCAATGTTGCCTTTGTCACGAGTGGTGAGCTCTTTGATGACCCGACTCGCTATCAGTCTCTTGTTGGTGCGCTGCAATACTTGACCATCACACGTCCTGACATTTCATATGCGGTAAATCAAGTTAGTCGGTTTCTTCAGAGTCCTACGCGTTCTCATTTTCAGAGTGTCAAGCGCATTCTCCGATATGTCAAGGGCACTATGTCCTTTGGCCTCACATTTTCTCGCCATAAATCCACTGGCCTTCTTGGTTATTCTGATGCGGACTGGGCTCGGTGTCTTGAGACACGTCGTTCTACTTATGGCTACTCTATTTTTCTAGGCGGCAACCTTGTATCGTGGAGTGCTAATAAACAACCCACCATCTCTCGCTCGAGTTGTGAATCTGAGTATCGTGACATGGCAAACACTACTGCGGAAATAATATGGATCACTCATTTACTGCGGGAGCTGCATGCTTTACCTCCGGATCAACCAACGCTTCTGTGTGATAATAAAAGTGCATTATTTCTCACGCAAAATCCGGTCTCTCACAAACGAGCTAAGCATATTGAGTTGGATTATCATTTCATTCGTGAACTTGTTTCTTCTGGGAAACTTCACACCAAATTTGTTCCTACCAAGCTTCAGGTGGCGGATATCTTTACAAAGAGTCTTCCCCGACATCAATTTGAGTTCTTCCACGACATGTTGTGCATCAAAACGCCACCATTTCGCTTGAGGGGGGATGTTAGACACTCATAGGTCTCTCATACGTTTCCATTCTTTAATGTGATTTTTCATCTTCTTGTACTTTTCCTTATTCTCTAAGGGTTGTATATGTAAATTATTCTTATTATAAAATGCTTGCTTCTCCACGGTATTTGGGATGGAGACTCTTTCTGTCACATACATTAATAAGACTTTATGCTAGTTTTGATTAAATTGGCTTTAATGATATGGAGTTCTCGAGTTTTGGGATAAGAATGGAAAACTTGGAGACATATTTGGTGATGAGGACATCGAGAAAGATTCAAATCATATAAATACTGTAGAGGTAGTCATCATTACACCTTGATTAGTTGATTTCTTCTCAATTTATATTACTAACGTTATAACATTAACTTTTTTGGTACGACTAAGGAGGTAAGTGAGCTGTTAGAGATAACCACTAAAAAGGATGTTGTTCACATAAACAACACATAGATAATACTTGGTTAGGTTTATTTATTTCATTTTATTTCCAACTATATATACTCACTTCTTGATTAATGTACTATTGATGCCATATAAAAGTGAATTTGGAGATAGACTGATGACGAAACACCCATTGTATAAGATAGTTGACTTTTTTAATAAATATTAAGTGTCCGAGTTGTTTAGAATAACAATGTTATTATAATAAAATCAAGTTATGTAGTTAGGTCGCAAACGATCAAATTCGGTCCGGTAATACAAATTTGTTCTTTCTTCTTTAGTTGCATTATTTCCTTTCAATTTGTAATAATTTAATATCTTAATCAATATTCAAGATTTTTTCCTTTCTTAAGAACTAAGTATAAGTTTATTCCTTGAATTCTTCATTAACTCCAATATAATACTTCCTAACTATCAAATAAAGTACAGTCAGACAATACAGTCGAGAAGCAAGATCCATTAGGCATATAGCATTTCGAAAAATCCAAAAACCAAACCAACATTATCATTCTAGACACCGTCCTCGTAAGTAGATCAATCAATATTATTATTGGGATTAATAATTAATTTTATCTTAATACCATTATATATTAATTCAACTTTCAAATTCATAATTAAAAAAGTTTTGCATACTTTTAGTCTCATTATATTTTGGTAATACATCAACGTTACCACAATAATATTTTCCATGAAATCTTAATGGACAGGGTTTCACATCATCTTTACCCTTTTTTCCAATGAGTAGAATAAGACAACCTACATGTTATTCTTAGATCGTAAATGAAATCTAATATCGACACCAGTTTTACGTTTCTTTATAAGTCATCATTAATCTTGGTATTTACTCATCGTATCTTGTAGATGCAATCTAATGCCGAAACTAGTGATGTTTTCACTTTCAAAGTTAACATATATGATAAGTTAAAACTTAACTAATCATTAAATTAAGTTATTAATAATTTTTTTCACATGACAACCTAATTATTATACACTACACAAGCTAGACAAGTCATTTTGAGAAGCATTGGAGGTGGTTTAAGGTAAAAGGGGTAAACCACATAAAACATGAATTTTTCCTTCATTTCCAATTAATACCAAACTCATGCCAAGTAAATGTAAACTCATGCAGTGTAAATGTACTCATGAGATCTACACAAGCTGTATATATTTATCTCATGAAGTCCACACAGGTCGTGCGAGTGCCCAAACTTGCCCATTGCATGATTTTTGTCCCATTTGGTTATTATTCTTTGATGTATTGGCTCTCAAATCTTCCATAGACCTTCCAGTTGACTTATATGGATGTAATAATTATTAGCATCATGTTTTACTACTAAAACATCTTATTTCATTAGTGAACTAATGATTAAATGTCTTAATATTTCAACATTTTAAATGAATTTGATAGAAGTCATCAAACTTCAAATTTAGTCCCTAAGTATCATTTAATCATGTATTTCATCTAGGTTGACTCTACATATAATAATAAAACCAAATGACTTCCTAAACATATTATTAATCATTCGAAGACATCATTACACAAGGATTTACGACTCAAGTGAAATAATATGGTGATATTAACAACCAAAATCTTGATTAGGTTACATTGGAATCACATAAGCTTCAAATTATCACAAATCCTTTTATAAACCTGGATAATCACCAATAAGTTTCAATTTGATTTGTTGAATTAGACTTATGAGATTTCCATGAGTTTTAGTTGATCAAAACTTAAGTCATTAGTAGATCTTGAATGACCATTCAAGTTCTAAGTCAAACATGAAATCTTAAAATTAGATCCACAAGTATGATTATTAAACATTGATGGATTTCAAATTTCAAATAGAGTTTATAGAGTTAAATCTAAGTAAAAAAAATAACATCATATTCATGAGAGAATACTCAAAAATTGAATTTCACCATTGTTAGGGCTTTGAAGCTTCCAAAACTCCATTTAAACTCCATATTTAAGCAATGAATGAGAATAATGAAGTTATAATGGGAACATAATACCTAAAACTAACTTGAAACATCATTAAAACACTCCTAACATGGTGGATTCTTGATTTTGAAAATCACCTAAAACCCTAACTCGATCTAAATGAAGAACAAAGATAAAAGTGTACCTTCCAATGATCTAATGACTAGTTCTTCCTCATCAAGCATACTTTAAATCCCCTTTCTTTGGTAAAAATCACACATAAATATAATAGAATCACGAAGAGCTCTTACAAATTCAAAATCATTTTTTTGTCCATCTTAGAATTTCTTAATCATCTTTTCAATGTTCGGTATCAAACAATTTGTATGTTAGAGTATTTTTTTAATATAATCTTTTTGACAAATAAAAAAGGAAAACCACTTAATATTGTTCAAAAGACATTGGTCAAGTACCAAATACATTTATATATTATTTTCAGTTGAATATAGTTCTTACAAATAATTTAGTTGATCGATTTCCTTCATTTCTTATGGAACATTACAAAAAATAATAAAATAAAAAATAAAAAATAAACAAGATTTTGGTAAGGGAAGTGATTCGTACACAACGATTTTTCTTCATACAAAACATGTGTTTTAAAATGTTGTATTTAAAACTCTACAAAACATAAATTGTTACGTACGCAGAAAAATTGTTGTGTAACATGCTCAATAATACTAGTCAAAGATTAAGAAATGGTTGTCACAACCTTTTAGTATAATCTTTTTGACAAATAAAAAAGGAAAACCAATAATATTGTTCAAAAGACATTGGTCAAGTACCAAATACATCTATATATTATTTTCAGTTGAATAAAGTTCTTACAAATAATTTTTTTGATTGATTTCTTTCATTTCTTATGGAACATTACAAAAACAATAATAAAATAAATAATAAAAAATAAAAATAAACAAGATTCTGGTAAAGGAACTGATTCGTACACAATGATTTTTCTTCATACAAAACATGTGTTTTAAAATTTTGTATGGTACAACTCTACAAAACATAAATTGTTATGTACGCAGAAAAATTGTTGTGTAACATGCTCAATAATACTAGTCAAAGATTAAGAAATGGTTGTCACAACCTTTTAAAACAAGCTCAATGATAATGGCCAAAGATCAAAAAGTAGTTGTTACAACCTTCATTATAATTTTTACCAGATAACCTATTAAAAAATTAATACAATTTATGAAATTCTAAAAACTATAATAAGTAATGTTTATAATTAACTTTCCATTTTTACTTATTTTCAGAATCCATAATATGATTTTCAGAATACATAATATGACAATTTTATAAATATCACATATACGACCCATTATTACATTTGGATCATTAATTGGCTAATAAATGCAATTGGCCTTATCAGGCTTTACTTTCTCAGGGTCAAATTTGCTAAATTAAAAAAAAACGTACAATTTTTATTGAGTATGTTACTACTTCCCATAACAACAGTAATCTAATTACTTAAACAATTACTCTGGAAAAAAGAATTAACCTTAATATATCTTCAGAATAATTCCACTCATTTCATGCTTCCCTATTGCGTCCGTTACAAACCATTCTGCATGCTCTCTCTTCTCTTGAATCGTCGAACTTCCGTTTTTAAACGTCGAATTGCACTTGTAAGTTTTCATAATCGATATTTTCTGTATGGTTAGATCTCATAGCTATATGATTTTGTTGATGAAAATGAAATGATTGTATAAATTTCGATGTGTTTTTGTAGGAGCTAATGAGCAGTAGCATTAAAGGACGACTTGTTCACCCCAATCAGATGTCTCAGCCTCCGGAACCTGATCCCGAAGCGTCGATTACACCATCAGGTAGTGATCCTGATTCTTCTTTAAATCTGATGGGTTTTCAATTTAGTTTTAACGAATCGACACAAACCCCTAATTTAAACCCAAATTTTGATAATGAAACATTGGATCATTATACAGATGAGCAACTGGAAGAATCTGTTTTGAAAAAAATAGAGATTTTGTACATCAAAGCTATTTCCCAGCTTGTTTCATCAGGTTATGATGAGCTTGATGTTTTCAAAGCTGTATTGAGGAATGGACATTTTCATGGGAAAATGGATCCATTGTCTAACATTCTACATAACGTCCAGATACATCTGAGTACTGACGATAATGGGTACAATGATAACTTAGTTAACCCCAAGAAGGTGTTTGCTAATCTGAAGCAGTTGAGAGAAGCTACACTCATTTCTTTATTATGTTGGTTGAGGAAAAGTTATCCATTTATGAGAAGAAGGGATGCAATGTGTTGGTTACTCGTGTCTGACCTTAATTCAGTTCGTGTCAACTCATCAAAAATCTCTAATGATGATGGTGATTGTGTTAATACACAAATGGATGATCAACATCCAATTTGGTCAGAATCCACTCCATCAATGCTTGTCCTTTTAAAAGATAATGCAGACTTTTTAGCTACAGAGTACAAAAGCTTGGATGAGGATTCTTCAGTTGCAGTTGTAAAAGATAGTGAGGTAAGTCTTGAAGGTTTTTATATGAAGAATCAAACATCTACCAAAAGTATCTTGAAAAGATTTAATGATTTGGATCCAAATGATGAGATACTTATGAGTTTAATGAAAGAAATCAAGGATCTTGATACACAAATCAAGGAAAAAAAGAAGTGGGCTGATGCGAAAGTTCTGCAAGCAGCAAAAAGGTTGTGTGAAGATCGCAATGAGTTGAAGAAGTTAAGAATGGAAAAGGAGGATAACGAATGGACTAAGAAGCAAAAGTCACCTGTTGATATTGACCACCCCACCATGAAGAATCTCACTAATGCAGAGATGGCTTTGAGGGCATCAAATATAGAATATGATCATGCACTAATGTTATGGAGTTATCTTGAAATCGAGAATTTAGAAATTAGAGCTGACATTATGGCTTCAAAGTTGAGTGCTTCTGAGTCCGTGACTTCAATTGTTCAATCTGCTAAAAGGGAGAAGAAGCATCTCAAGAAGATTTTGGCATGGGAGAAACAAAAGGGTAAGTTGGAGGAAGATATTACATCTGAGAAACAAAATCTCATGGAGATGGAGGAAGAAATGATTCAAGTTGAAGCATCTAAAAGAACAGCCGAGGTATTTTGATTTTCTTTCTATTCTTGTTATATGTTATCATTATTGTACGTATATATAAAAATCTTTAATCTATTTTTCATTTTAATCTTTCTAAAACAGGAAAAATGGAGGGAGGAAAATGAATCCAAAAAACACGCTCTTGCACGTGTAGATCAAGAAATGATTCTCAAAGAACAAACCATATCAGACAACAAAAGAATCCAAGAATCATTACATGCAAGAATTGATTTGGATTTGAAATGCCAAAAAGATGACATACAAAGACTCGAATAAGAACTCTCACGAGTCAAATCTTTAAATGACCCGAATCATTATTGGACTAGTCTTTTTGGGACCCGCTTTGGAGATGATACTGTTGGGCGAATGCTTCATGGATCTAGTGATGAAGGTGATGAAAGCGATGATGAAGTTGACCATGAATGTGTAATGTGTGGTGAAAATGAAGTTTCTGTGGTTTTTTTACCATGTGCTCATGAAGTAGTTTGTGGTGTTTGCAATGAGGGTCTTAAGAAGGATGAATGTCCAACTTGTGGGGTTGCGATTGAAGAAAGGATTCGTGTTTTTGGTGGAAGTTCTTAGTTTTGGATGTGTTGTGAACAATAGGTTTGTAGTGGGGAGCATTTGTGTATTTTATTTTCTTAATAGTAAGAATTAGGATTTATGTTGTTGTGGTGCAAGTTTGAATTAATAGTAAGAATTAGATTATATGTTGTGGATTAAGTTTTTCGTTTGTCTAATTACTTAATATGCTATTGAGAAAGTGATGTTCACAAAAAAAAAAAAAAAAAAATTAAAAAAAAAAAAATGGGAGTGTGATTTACTACTAAATAGCCACATTTTTTCAAAACTATCATAAAGTAATTACAATCTACTTAGAAAGAAAAAGTCTTTCTTAAATTACTTTTTGAACAAGTTGTAGGTTTTGCAAAATGCATTTAATTTTGTGTAATTATAGTATGGTCATGGTTACAAATATTGTCTTTTGTAATTTAGGATGACTTTGTATTTTGTACAAACATTATTTTCTTTTTGTTTGCGGATTTGAAGATTCTGGTTATATATGGTTATATATAGAACGTGTTATTATTGATGAAGTTGCAAATTGTTAAGCGTTCATATCTTTCATCTTGAAATGCGATTTTTTCAATCAAGCTTTTGTGTAGACATGAGATTTATGTTTTTTCTTCTATTTGATATGGGGTATAAATTAAGTTTTGCATTTCCTCAAGCATATAGGTCAGTGCAGTGCACGAAATGTAGCCAAGTTGCCATAATATGCAGAAGAAACTGTCGAACACAAGATGTCGATGAAATTGATAATCAAATATTTATTCAAAGAGCATTATTTGATATCATAAAGGGGACAATCACACAATAGCATGTTTCCACATAGAGAATGTCATAATGTTTTTAGTCTTTTTCTCTTTTCGAATGGTAAATGTGGAGTGTGAATCAAATCACCCAATACTAACAAATATTGGCTACGTCTATAACTTAGGGCAACATTATATTTTCTACATCGATATGCAAAATTCTCTTTTGTTTGCGAATTTGAAAATTTCAGTTATATATAGAATGTGGTTTGCAATTTGTTAAGCGTTAATATCTTTCATTTAGAAATGCGATTTTTTCCATCAAGGTTTCATGTGTACATGATATTTGTGTTTCTCTTGATTACTATGGGGCATAACTTTAGTTTTACAGTTCCTTAAACATACTAAGTCATGTAGCACACGGAATGCAACCAAGTGATCAAAATATGGATAAGAAATTGTAGAACACAAGATATTAATGAGATTGATAACCGAATATTTATTCGTAGAGCCTATTTATTTGACAGCACAAAGGGGACAATCATCCACTAGTATGCTGCCACATAGAAAATCTTCTAATTGTTTAAGCCTTTTCACTGTTTGGATAGTAAATATTTATGAGAACATGGAGTTTGAATCAAATCACCTAATGCTAACAAATCTTGGCTTTTTTGTGGTTTAGAGTAACTCTATAATTACTACAACATTATGTAAGATTAACTTTTGTTTGCATATTCGAAGATTATGGTTATATATTGAATGACATTATATTCATGAAGTCATAATTTCTTAAGTGTAATATCTTTCAACTTGAAATGTGATTTTTTTCAATCATGGTTTCATGTAGACATGATAATTATGTTTGTCTCTCCTATTTTCTAGGGGGGCATAACTTCAATTTTGCAAGCATACTAAGACAGTGTGGTGCACGAAATGTAACCAGTTGATCCTAATGTGCAGAAGAAATTGTAGAACACAAGATTTCAATGAGACTGATGATCAAATATTTATTCTTAAAATATACCGATTTGACCCTATAAACATGGCATTCACCCAATAACATGTTGCCACTTATAAAATCTGCTAATTGTTTTATTTTATTTTTTATTTTTTTATTTTTTTTCGGATGGTAAATATTTCTACAAAAATAAAGTGTGAATCAAACCCATGTTTGTAACCAAAATAGCAAAGAATCAAGTAAATATTCTTTGAATATCGGTATTCAAAACATACGAGCATTGTGTAAATTATGAGTTTCAGGTTATTCTTTTTACTATTAAATATTTTATTGCACCACTTAATATTTGGTTGCTACTTTCATACATAGTAAATCGAGATGTTACATGAGACTAGCTACATGGTACACCTAAAACCGCATACTACGGTGGCCAAGGTGGAACAGCAGTATGCAGTTCACACAACATCGACCCCTATTGTTGTTCTGCAGTATGGCCACCGTGAGATGGTAGCTTACTGCACCTCTTTTGTGTCCTTTTTGTGAAAAGGGACATATGTGACCAATTAAAAAAAGAAAAGTAAATAAAATAAAATTGTTGTAAGGTGTACTATGACACCTATCAGTTTTGTTGGGTGATAGAAAAAATAATGTGACGATGACATGACGTAATATATTCTTTACAGTAGTGAGATGTGGTTCTCGTGAATTTGACTGATACCTAGCACAGTTACATACAGAAAACATGATGTCAGGTCTATTAGCAGTAAGATAACGTAATGAACCTATCATGCTTTTGTAAAGAGTTAGATCAACTGCAAGTTTATCTAATGAAAGTGTCAGTTTTATGCCAGTTGCCATCGGAACTCGTAACTTTGTGCTATTCGTCAATCCAAACTTCTCTAGAAAATTCTTCGTATATTTTCCTTGATTGATAAAAATACCTTCTCTGTTTTGACGAATATTCAATCCAAGAAAATTATTGATTTTTCCCATCATGCTCATTTCAAACTTGCTTTTCATCAAATTTTCAAATTCACAAGACAAGGCAGGGTCAGTTGAGCCAAAAATAATATCATCAACATAAATTTAAACAAGCATTAGATGATTCTCAACTTTGTTTCGAAATAATGTGGGATCAACCGATCCTTGTTTAAATTTAGATTGTTTCAAAAATGAAGTTAACGTTGCATACCATGCTCGTGGTGCTCGATTCAAACCATAAACTGCGTTATCTAGGATATAAACATGATCAGGATGTTCTTCGTTAATAAAACCTAGGGGTTGTTCAACATAAACTGTCTCTTCAAGCTCTCCATTTAAAAATGCACATTTCACATCCATTTAATAAACATTAAAGTCTTTATGAGTTGCATAAACCAAAAATATACGAACAGTCTCGAGTCTTGTAATAGGGGCAAAAGTTTCTTCGTAATCTATACCTTCTTGTAGAGAATATCCTTTAACAACAAGCCTGACTTTGTTTCTAACAATGTTTCCATCTTTGTCGGTTTTATTTTTGAAAATCCATTTTAACCCGACAATCAAAACATTATTTGACTTAGGAATTAATCTCCAAACCTTATTTCGAATACATCACTTCCGAACTTCCAATTGCATCATCTTGTAAGCTTCAAAACTTCAAGACAACTTCGGTCTTCAAATCCGCGTAATATGAAAAATTCAAGTTCGAATTTCCATATAAAACTTTTGTGTACTCTTCGTAATATGAACAAACCCCTATATTTTCAGGAATTACTTGGGGGCAATTTTTGGGACCAAGATCCTTACAACATCCAGGATCCTAAAATATTCAGGATCTTCAGCAACATCAGGATCCCATCTAATTACTGTTATTTTTATTATTATTACTTATAACAGTCATATTTTGTCTATAACTAACACGTGTACAGAAAGAGTCAAATGAAGACCTATTCTTAATGAAGAAGTGTTTCGATAATGCAAAAGACCCAAAATACTTGGTCAAATAACATTCATGAAGGTTGTCATAGAGGATCCCGGAAATATCAAACTCATGTCGTGTAAATGTAAACTCATGCAATGTAAATGTACTCATGAGATCTACACGAGCTGTATATATTTACTCATGAAGTCCACACAGGTCGTGCGGGTGCCCAAACTTGCCCATTGCATGATTTTTGTCCCATTTGGTTATTATTCTTTGATGTATTGGCTCTCAAATCTTCCATAGACCTTCCAGTTGACTTATATGGATGTAATAATTATTAGTACCATGTTTTACTACTAAAACATCTTATTTCATTACTGAATTAATGATTAAATGTCTTAATATTTCAACATTTTAAATGAATTTGATGGAAGTCATCAAACTTCAAATTTAGGCCTTAAGTATCATTTAATCATGTATTTCATCTAGGTTGACTCTAAATATAATAATAAAACCAAATGACTTCCTAAACATGTTATTAATCATTTGAAGGCATCATTACACAAGGATTTACGACTCAAGTGAGATAATATGGTGATATTAACAACCAAAAGCTTGATCAGGTTACATTGGAATCACATAAGCTTCAAATTATCACAAATCCTTTTATAAACCTAGATAATCACCAATAAGTTTCAATTTGAGTTGGTGAATTAGACTTATGAGATTTCCATGAGTTTTAGTTGATTAAAACTTAAGTCATTAGTAGATCTTGAATGACCATTCAAGTTCTAAGTCACACATGAAATCTTTAAATTAGATCCACAAGTATGATTATTAAACATTGAAGGATTTCAAATTTCAAATAGAGTTTATAGAGTTAAATCCAAGTAAAAAAAATAACATCATATTCATGAGAGAATACTCAAAAATTGAATTTCACCTGTGTTAGGGCTTTGAAGCTTCCAAAACACCATTTAAACTCCATATTTAAGCAATGAATGAGAATAATGAAGATATAATAGGAATATAATACTTGGAACTAACTTGAAACATCATCAAAACACTCCTAACATGATAGATTCTTGAATTTGAAAATCACCTGAAACCCTAACTCGATCTAAATGAAGAACAAAGATAAAAGTGTAGCTTCCAGTGATCTAATGGCTAGTTCTTCCTCTTCAAGCATACTTTAAATCCCCTTTCTTTGGTAAAAATCACACAAATATAATAGAATCACGTGGAGCTCTTACGCATTCAAAATCATTTTTTTTGTCCATCTTAGAATTACTTAATCATCTTTTCAATATTCGGTATCAAACAATTTGTATGTTAGAGTGTTTTTTTAGTATAATCTTTTTGACAAATAAAAAAGGAAAACCAATAATATTGTTCAAAAGACATTGGTCAAGTACCAAATACATCTATATATTATTTTCAGTTGAATAAAGTTCTTACAAATAATTTTTTTGATTGATTTCTTTCATTTCTTATGGAACATTACAAAAACAATAATAAAATAAATAATAAAAAATAAAAATAAACAAGATTCTGGTAAAGGAACTGATTCGTACACAATGATTTTTCTTCATACAAAACATGTGTTTTAAAATTTTGTATGGTACAACTCTACAAAACATAAATTGTTATGTACGCAGAAAAATTGTTGTGTAACATGCTCAATAATACTAGTCAAAGATTAAGAAATGGTTGTCACAACCTTTTAAAACAACCTCAATGATAATGGCCAAAGATCAAAAAGTAGTTGTTACAACCTTCATTATAAATTTTACCAGATAACCTATTAAAAAATTAATACAATTTATGAAATTCTAAAAACTATAATAAGTAATGTTTATAATTAACTTTCCATTTTTACTTATTTTCAGAATCCATAATATGATTTTCAGAATACATAATATGACAATTTTATAAATATCACATATACGACCCATTATTACATTTGGATCATTAATTGGCTAATAAATGCAATTGGCCTTATCTGGCTTTACTTTCTCAGGGTCAAATTTGCTAAATTAAAAAAAAAAACGTACAATTTTTATTGAGTATGTTACTACTTCCCATAACAACAGTAATCTAATTACTTAAACAATTACTCTGGAAAAAAGAATTAACCTTAATATATCTTCAGAATAATTCCACTCATTTCATGCTTCCCTATTGCGTCCGTTACAAACCATTCTGCATGCTCTCTCTTCTCTTGAATCGTCGAACTTCCGTTTTCAAACGTCGAATTGCACTTGTAAGTTTTCATAATCGATATTTTCTGTATGGTTAGATCTCATAGCTATATGATTTTGTTGATTAAAATGAAATGATTGTATAAATTTCGATGTGTTTTTGTAGGAGCTAATGAGCAGTAGCATTAAAGGACGACTTGTTCACCCCAATCAGATGTCTCAGCCTCCGGAACCTGATCCCGAAGCGTCGATTACACCATCAGGTAGTGATCCTGATTCTTCTTTAAATCTGATGGGTTTTCAATTTAGTTTTAACGAATCGGCACAAACCCCTAATTTAAACCCAAATTTTGATAATGAAACATTGGATCATTATACAGATGAGCAACTGGAAGAATCTGTTTTGAAAAAAATAGAGCTTTTGTACATCAAAGCTATTTCCCAGCTTGTTTCATCAGGTTATGATGAGCTTGATGTTTTCAAAGCTGTATTGAGGAATGGACATTTTCATGGGAAAATGGATCCATTGTCTAACATTCTACATAACGTCCAGATACATCTGAGTACTGCCGATAATGGGTACAATGATAACTTAGTTAACCCCAAGAAGGTGTTTGCTAATCTGAAGCAGTTGAGAGAAGCTACACTCATTTCTTTATTATGTTGGTTGAGGAAAAGTTATCCATTTATGAGAAGAAGGGATGCAATGTGTTGGTTACTCGTGTCTGACCTTAATTCAGTTCGTGTCAACTCATCAAAAATCTCTAATGATGATGGTGATTGTGTTAATACACAAATGGATGATCAACATCCAATTTGGTCAGAATCCACTCCATCAATGCTTGTCCTTTTAAAAGATAATGCAGACTTTTTAGCTACAGAGTACAAAAGCTTGGATGAGGATTCTTCAGTTGCAGTTGTAAAAGATAGTGAGGTAAGTCTTGAAGGTTTTTGTATGAAGAATCAAACATCTACCAAAAGTATCTTGAAAAGATTTAATGATTTGGATCCAAATGATGAGATACTTATGAGTTTAATGAAAGAAATCAAGGATCTTGATACACAAATCAAGGAAAAAAAGAAGTGGGCTGATGCGAAAGTTCTGCAAGCAGCAAAAAGGTTGTGTGAAGATCGCAATGACTTGAAGAAGTTAAGAATGGAAAAGGAGGATAACGAATGGACTAAGAAGCAAAAGTCACCTGTTGATATTGACCACCCCACCATGAAGAATCTCACTAATGCAGAGATGGCTTTGAGGGCATCAAATATAGAATATGATCATGCACTAATGTTATGGAGTTATCTTGAAATCGAGAATTTAGAAATTAGAGCTGACATTATGGCTTCAAAGTTGAGTGCTTCTGAGTCCGTGACTTCAATTGTTCAATCTGCTAAAAGGGAGAAGAAGCATCTCAAGAAGATTTTGGCATGGGAGAAACAAAAGGGTAAGTTGGAGGAAGATATTACATCTGAGAAACAAAATCTCATGGAGATGGAGGAAGAAATGATTCAAGTTGAAGCATCTAAAAGAACAGCCGAGGTATTTTGATTTTCTTTCTATTCTTGTTATATGTTATCATTATTGTACGTATATATAAAAATCTTTAATCTATTTTTCATTTTAATCTTTCTAAAACAGGAAAAATGGAGGGAGGAAAATGAATCCAAAAAACACGCTCTTGCACGTGTAGATCAAGAAATGATTCTCAAAGAACAAACCATATCAGACAACAAAAGAATCCAAGAATCATTACATGCAAGAATTGATTTGGATTTGAAATGCCAAAAAGATGACATACAAAGACTCGAACAAGAACTCTCACGAGTCAAATCTTTAAATGACCCGAATCATTATTGGACTAGTCTTTTTGGGACCCGCTTTGGAGATGATACTGTTGGGCGAATGCTTCATGGATCTAGTGATGAAGGTGATGAAAGCGATGATGAAGTTGACCATGAATGTGTAATGTGTGGTGAAAATGAAGTTTCTGTGGTTTTTTTACCATGTGCTCATGAAGTAGTTTGTGGTGTTTGCAATGAGGGTCTTAAGAAGGATGAATGTCCAACTTGTGGGGTTGCGATTGAAGAAAGGATTCGTGTTTTTGGTGGAAGTTCTTAGTTTTGGATGTGTTGTGAACAATAGGTTTGTAGTGGGGAGCATTTGTGTATTTTATTTTCTTAATAGTAAGAATTAGGATTTATGTTGTTGTGGTGCAAGTTTGAATTAATAGTAAGAATTAGATTATATGTTGTGGATTAAGTTTTTCGTTTGTCTAATTACTTAATATGCTATTGAGAAAGTGATGTTCACAAAAAAAAAAAAAAAAAAATTAAAAAAAAAAAATGGGAGTGTGATTTACTACTAAATAGCCACATTTTTTCAAAACTATCATAAAGTAATTACAATCTACTTAGAAAGAAAAAGTCTTTCTTAAATTACTTTTTGAACAAGTTGTAGGTTTTGCAAAATGCATTTAATTTTGTGTAATTATAGTATGGTCATGGTTACAAATATTGTCTTTTGTAATTTAGGATGACTTTGTATTTTGTACAAACATTATTTTCTTTTTGTTTGCGGATTTGAAGATTCTGGTTATATATGGTTATATATAGAACGTGTTATTATTGATGAAGTTGCAAATTGTTAAGCGTTCATATCTTTCATCTTGAAATGCGATTTTTTCAATCAAGCTTTTGTGTAGACATGAGATTTATGTTTTTTCTTCTATTTGATATGGGGTATAAATTAAGTTTTGCATTTCCTCAAGCATATAGGTCAGTGCAGTGCACGAAATGTAGCCAAGTTGCCATAATATGCAGAAGAACTGTCGAACACAAGATGTCGATGAAATTGATAATCAAATATTTATTCAAAGAGCATTATTTGATATCATAAAGGGGACAATCACACAATAGCATGTTTCCACATAGAGAATGTCATAATGTTTTCAGTCTTTTTCTCTTTTCGAATGGTAAATGTGGAGTGTGAATCAAATCACCCAATACTAACAAATATTGGCTACGTCTATAACTTAGGGCAACATTATATTTTCTACATCGATATGCAAAATTCTCTTTTGTTTGCGAATTTGAAAATTTCAGTTATATATAGAATGTGGTTTGCAATTTGTTAAGCGTTAATATCTTTCATTTAGAAATGCGATTTTTTCCATCAAGGTTTCATGTGTACATGATATTTGTGTTTCTCTTGATTACTATGGGGCATAACTTTAGTTTTACAGTTCCTTAAACATACTAAGTCATGTAGCACACGGAATGCAACCAAGTGATCAAAATATGGATAAGAAATTGTAGAACACAAGATATTAATGAGATTGATAACCGAATATTTATTCGTAGAGCCTATTTATTTGACAGCACAAAGGGGACAATCATCCACTAGTATGCTGCCACATAGAAAATCTTCTAATTGTTTAAGCCTTTTCACTGTTTGGATAGTAAATATTTATGAGAACATGGAGTTTGAATCAAATCACCTAATGCTAACAAATCTTGGCTTTTTTGTGGTTTAGAGTAACTCTATAATTACTACAACATTATGTAAGATTAACTTTTGTTTGCATATTCGAAGATTATGGTTATATATTGAATGACATTATATTCATGAAGTCATAATTTCTTAAGTGTAATATCTTTCAACTTGAAATGTGATTTTTTTCAATCATGGTTTCATGTAGACATGATAATTATGTTTGTCTCTCCTATTTTCTAGGGGGGCATAACTTCAATTTTGCAAGCATACTAAGACAGTGTGGTGCACGAAATGTAACCAGTTGATCCTAATGTGCAGAAGAAATTGTAGAACACAAGATTTCAATGAGACTGATGATCAAATATTTATTCTTAAAATATACCGATTTGACCCTATAAACATGGCATTCACCCAATAACATGTTGCCACTTATAAAATCTGCTAATTGTTTTATTTTATTTTTTATTTTTTTATTTTTTTTCGGATGGTAAATATTTCTACAAAAATAAAGTGTGAATCAAACCCATGTTTGTAACCAAAATAGCAAAGAATCAAGTAAATATTCTTTGAATATCGGTATTCAAAACATACGAGCATTGTGTAAATTATGAGTTTCAGGTTATTCTTTTTACTATTAAATATTTTATTGCACCACTTAATATTTGGTTGCTACTTTCATACATAGTAAATCGAGATGTTACATGAGACTAGCTACATGGTACACCTAAAACCGCATACTACGGTGGCCAAGGTGGAACAGCAGTATGCAGTTCACACAACATCGACCCCTATTGTTGTTCTGCAGTATGGCCACCGTGAGATGGTAGCTTACTGCACCTCTTTTGTGTCCTTTTTGTGAAAAGGGACATATGTGACCAATTAAAAAAAGAAAAGTAAATAAAATAAAATTGTTGTAAGGTGTACTATGACACCTATCAGTTTTGTTGGGTGATAGAAAAAATAATGTGACGATGACATGACGTAATATATTCTTTACAGTAGTGAGATGTGGTTCTCGTGAATTTGACTGATACCTAGCACAGTTACATACAGAAAACATGATGTCAGGTCTATTAGCAGTAAGATAACGTAATGAACCTATCATGCTTTTGTAAAGAGTTAGATCAACTGCAAGTTTATCTAATGAAAGTGTCAGTTTTATGCCAGTTGCCATCGGAACTCGTAACTTTGTGCTATTCGTCAATCCAAACTTCTCTAGAAAATTCTTCGTATATTTTCCTTGATTGATAAAAATACCTTCTCTGTTTTGACGAATATTCAATCCAAGAAAATTATTGATTTTTCCCATCATGCTCATTTCAAACTTGCTTTTCATCAAATTTTCAAATTCACAAGACAAGGCAGGGTCAGTTGAGCCAAAAATAATATCATCAACATAAATTTAAACAAGCATTAGATGATTCTCAACTTTGTTTCGAAATAATGTGGGATCAACCGATCCTTGTTTAAATTTAGATTGTTTCAAAAATGAAGTTAACGTTGCATACCATGCTCGTGGTGCTCGATTCAAACCATAAACTGCGTTATCTAGGATATAAACATGATCAGGATGTTCTTCGTTAATAAAACCTAGGGGTTGTTCAACATAAACTGTCTCTTCAAGCTCTCCATTTAAAAATGCACATTTCACATCCATTTAATAAACATTAAAGTCTTTATGAGTTGCATAAACCAAAAATATACGAACAGTCTCGAGTCTTGTAATAGGGGCAAAAGTTTCTTCGTAATCTATACCTTCTTGTAGAGAATATCCTTTAACAACAAGCCTGACTTTGTTTCTAACAATGTTTCCATCTTTGTCGGTTTTATTTTTGAAAATCCATTTTAACCCGACAATCAAAACATTATTTGACTTAGGAATTAATCTCCAAACCTTATTTCGAATACATCACTTCCGAACTTCCAATTGCATCATCTCGTAAGCTTCAAAACTTCAAGATAACTTCGGTCTTCAAATCCGCGTAATATGAAAAATTCAAGTTCGAATTTCCATATAAAACTTTTGTGTACTCTTCGTAATATGAACAAACCCCTATATTTTCAGGAATTACTTGGGGGCAATTTTTGGGACCAAGATCCTTACAACATCCAGGATCCTAAAATATTCAGGATCCTCAGCAACATCAGGATCCCATCTAATTACTGTTATTTTTATTATTATTACTTATAACAGTCATATTTTGTCTATAACTAACACGTGTACAGAAAGAGTCAAATGAAGACCTATTCTTAATGAAGAAGTGTTTCGATAATGCAAAAGACCCAAAATACTTGGTCAAATAACATTCATGAAGGTTGTCATAGAGGATCCCGGAAATATCAAACTCATGTCGTGTAAATGTAAACTCATGCAATGTAAATGTACTCATGAGATCTACACGAGCTGTATATATTTACTCATGAAGTCCACACAGGTCGTGCGGGTGCCCAAACTTGCCCATTGCATGATTTTTGTCCCATTTGGTTATTATTCTTTGATGTATTGGCTCTCAAATCTTCCATAGACCTTCCAGTTGACTTATATGGATGTAATAATTATTAGTACCATGTTTTACTACTAAAACATCTTATTTCATTACTGAATTAATGATTAAATGTCTTAATATTTCAACATTTTAAATGAATTTGATGGAAGTCATCAAACTTCAAATTTAGGCCTTAAGTATCATTTAATCATGTATTTCATCTAGGTTGACTCTAAATATAATAATAAAACCAAATGACTTCCTAAACATGTTATTAATCATTTGAAGGCATCATTACACAAGGATTTACGACTCAAGTGAGATAATATGGTGATATTAACAACCAAAAGCTTGATCAGGTTACATTGGAATCACATAAGCTTCAAATTATCACAAATCCTTTTATAAACCTAGATAATCACCAATAAGTTTCAATTTGAGTTGGTGAATTAGACTTATGAGATTTCCATGAGTTTTAGTTGATTAAAACTTAAGTCATTAGTAGATCTTGAATGACCATTCAAGTTCTAAGTCACACATGAAATCTTTAAATTAGATCCACAAGTATGATTATTAAACATTGAAGGATTTCAAATTTCAAATAGAGTTTATAGAGTTAAATCCAAGTAAAAAAAATAACATCATATTCATGAGAGAATACTCAAAAATTGAATTTCACCTGTGTTAGGGCTTTGAAGCTTCCAAAACACCATTTAAACTCCATATTTAAGCAATGAATGAGAATAATGAAGATATAATAGGAATATAATACTTGGAACTAACTTGAAACATCATCAAAACACTCCTAACATGATAGATTCTTGAATTTGAAAATCACCTGAAACCCTAACTCGATCTAAATGAAGAACAAAGATAAAAGTGTAGCTTCCAGTGATCTAATGGCTAGTTCTTCCTCTTCAAGCATACTTTAAATCCCCTTTCTTTGGTAAAAATCACACAAATATAATAGAATCACGTGGAGCTCTTACGCATTCAAAATCATTTTTTTTGTCCATCTTAGAATTACTTAATCATCTTTTCAATATTCGGTATCAAACAATTTGTATGTTAGAGTGTTTTTTTAGTATAATCTTTTTGACAAATAAAAAAGGAAAACCAATAATATTGTTCAAAAGACATTGGTCAAGTACCAAATACATCTATATATTATTTTCAGTTGAATAAAGTTCTTACAAATAATTTTTTTGATTGATTTCTTTCATTTCTTATGGAACATTACAAAAACAATAATAAAATAAATAATAAAAAATAAAAATAAACAAGATTCTGGTAAAGGAACTGATTCGTACACAATGATTTTTCTTCATACAAAACATGTGTTTTAAAATTTTGTATGGTACAACTCTACAAAACATAAATTGTTATGTACGCAGAAAAATTGTTGTGTAACATTCTCAATAATACTAGTCAAAGATTAAGAAATGGTTGTCACAATCTTTTAAAACAACCTCAATGATAATGGCCAAAGATCAAAAAGTAGTTGTTACAACCTTCATTATAATTTTTACCAGATAACCTATTAAAAAATTAATACAATTTATGAAATTCTAAAAACTATAATAAGTAATGTTTATAATTAACTTTCCATTTTTACTTATTTTCAGAATCCATAATATGATTTTCAGAATACATAATATGACAATTTTATAAATATCACATATACGACCCATTATTACATTTGGATCATTAATTGGCTAATAAATGCAATTGGCCTTATCTGGCTTTACTTTCTCAGGGTCAAATTTGCTAAATTAAAAAAAAAACGTACAATTTTTATTGAGTATGTTACTACTTCCCATAACAACAGTAATCTAATTACTTAAACAATTACTCTGGAAAAAAGAATTAACCTTAATATATCTTCAGAATAATTCCACTCATTTCATGCTTCCCTATTGCGTCCGTTACAAACCATTCTGCATGCTCTCTCTTCTCTTGAATCGTCGAACTTCCGTTTTCAAACGTCGAATTGCACTTGTAAGTTTTCATAATCGATATTTTCTGTATGGTTAGATCTCATAGCTATATGATTTTGTTGATTAAAATGAAATGATTGTATAAATTTCGATGTGTTTTTGTAGGAGCTAATGAGCAGTAGCATTAAAGGACGACTTGTTCACCCCAATCAGATGTCTCAGCCTCCGGAACCTGATCCCGAAGCGTCGATTACACCATCAGGTAGTGATCCTGATTCTTCTTTAAATCTGATGGGTTTTCAATTTAGTTTTAACGAATCGGCACAAACCCCTAATTTAAACCCAAATTTTGATAATGAAACATTGGATCATTATACAGATGAGCAACTGGAAGAATCTGTTTTGAAAAAAATAGAGCTTTTGTACATCAAAGCTATTTCCCAGCTTGTTTCATCAGGTTATGATGAGCTTGATGTTTTCAAAGCTGTATTGAGGAATGGACATTTTCATGGGAAAATGGATCCATTGTCTAACATTCTACATAACGTCCAGATACATCTGAGTACTGACGATAATGGGTACAATGATAACTTAGTTAACCCCAAGAAGGTGTTTGCTAATCTGAAGCAGTTGAGAGAAGCTACACTCATTTCTTTATTATGTTGGTTGAGGAAAAGTTATCCATTTATGAGAAGAAGGGATGCAATGTGTTGGTTACTCGTGTCTGACCTTAATTCAGTTCGTGTCAACTCATCAAAAATCTCTAATGATGATGGTGATTGTGTTAATACACAAATGGATGATCAACATCCAATTTGGTCAGAATCCACTCCATCAATGCTTGTCCTTTTAAAAGATAATGCAGACTTTTTAGCTACAGAGTACAAAAGCTTGGATGAGGATTCTTCAGTTGCAGTTGTAAAAGATAGTGAGGTAAGTCTTGAAGGTTTTTGTATGAAGAACCAAACATCTACCAAAAGTATCTTGAAAAGATTTAATGATTTGGATCCAAATGATGAGATACTTATGAGTTTAATGAAAGAAATCAAGGATCTTGATACACAAATCAAGGAAAAAAAGAAGTGGGTTGATGCGAAAGTTCTGCAAGCAGCAAAAAGGTTGTGTGAAGATCGCAATGAGTTGAAGAAGTTAAGAATGGAAAAGGAGGATAACGAATGGACTAAGAAGCAAAAGTCACCTGTTGATATTGACCACCCCACCATGAAGAATCTCACTAATGCAGAGATGGCTTTGAGGGCATCAAATATAGAATATGATCATGCACTAATGTTATGGAGTTATCTTGAAATCGAGAATTTAGAAATTAGAGCTGACATTATGGCTTCAAAGTTGAGTGCTTCTGAGTCCGTGACTTCAATTGTTCAATCTGATAAAAGGGAGAAGAAGCATCTCAAGAAGATTTTGGCATGGGAGAAACAAAAGGGTAAGTTGGAGGAAGATATTACATCTGAGAAACAAAATCTCATGGAGATGGAGGAAGAAATGATTCAAGTTGAAGCATCTAAAAGAACAGCCTAGGTATTTTGATTTTCTTTCTATTCTTGTTATATGTTATCATTATTGTACGTATATATAAAAATCTTTAATCTATTTTTCATTTTAATCTTTCTAAAACAGGAAAAATGGAGGGAGGAAAATGAATCCAAAAAACACGCTCTTGCACGTGTAGATCAAGAAATGATTCTCAAAGAACAAACCATATCAGACAACAAAAGAATCCAAGAATCATTACATGCAAGAATTGATTTGGATTTGAAATGCCAAAAAGATGACATACAAAGACTCGAACAAGAACTCTCACGAGTCAAATCTTTAAATGACCCGAATCATTATTGGACTAGTCTTTTTGGGACCCGCTTTGGAGATGATACTGTTGGGCGAATGCTTCATGGATCTAGTGATGAAGGTGATGAAAGCGATGATGAAGTTGACCATGAATGTGTAATGTGTGGTGAAAATGAAGTTTCTGTGGTTTTTTTACCATGTGCTCATGAAGTAGTTTGTGGTGTTTGCAATGAGGGTCTTAAGAAGGATGAATGTCCAACTTGTGGGGTTGCGATTGAAGAAAGGATTCGTGTTTTTGGTGGAAGTTCTTAGTTTTGGATGTGTTGTGAACAATAGGTTTGTAGTGGGGAGCATTTGTGTATTTTATTTTCTTAATAGTAAGAATTAGGATTTATGTTGTTGTGGTGCAAGTTTGAATTAATAGTAAGAATTAGATTATATGTTGTGGATTAAGTTTTTCGTTTGTCTAATTACTTAATATGCTATTGAGAAAGTGATGTTCACAAAAAAAAAAAAATTAAAAAATTAAAAAAAAAAAATGGGAGTGTGATTTACTACTAAATAGCCACATTTTTTCAAAACTATCATAAAGTAATTACAATCTACTTAGAAAGAAAAAGTCTTTCTTAAATTACTTTTTGAACAAGTTGTAGGTTTTGCAAAATGCATTTAATTTTGTGTAATTATAGTATGGTCATGGTTACAAATATTGTCTTTTGTAATTTAGGATGACTTTGTATTTTGTACAAACATTATTTTCTTTTTGTTTGCGGATTTGAAGATTCTGGTTATATATGGTTATATATAGAACGTGTTATTATTGATGAAGTTGCAAATTGTTAAGCGTTCATATCTTTCATCTTGAAATGCGATTTTTTCAATCAAGCTTTTGTGTAGACATGAGATTTATGTTTTTTCTTCTATTTGATATGGGGTATAAATTAAGTTTTTCATTTCCTCAAGCATGTAGGTCGGTGCAGTGCACGAAATGTAGCCAAGTTGCCATAATATGCAGAAGAAACTGTCGAACACAAGATGTCGATGAAATTGATAATCAAATATTTATTCAAAGAGCATTATTTGATATCATAAAGGGGACAATCACACAATAGCATGTTTCCACATAGAGAATGTCATAATGTTTTCAGTCTTTTTCTCTTTTCAAATGGTAAATGTGGAGTGTGAATCAAATCACCCAATACTGACAAATATTGGCTACGGCTGTAACTTAGGGCAACATTATATTTTCTACATCGATATGCAAAATTCTCTTTTGTTTGCGAATTTGAAAATTTCAGTTATATATAGAATGTGGTTTGCAATTTGTTAAGCGTTAATATCTTTCATTTAGAAATGCGATTTTTTCCATCAAGGTTTCATGTGTACATGATATTTGTGTTTCTCTTGATTACTATGGGGCATAACTTTAGTTTTACAGTTCCTTAAACATACTAAGTCATGTAGCACACGGAATGCAACCAAGTGATCAAAATATGGATAAGAAATTGTAGAACACAAGATATTAATGAGATTGATAACCGAATATTTATTCGTAGAGCCTATTTATTTGACAGCACAAAGGGGACAATCATCCACTAGTATGCTGCCACATGGAAAATCTTCTAATTGTTTAAGCCTTTTCACTGTTTGGATAGTAAATATTTATGAGAACATGGAGTTTGAATCAAATCACCTAATGCTAACTAATCTTGGCTTTTTTGTGGTTTAGAGTAACTCTGTAATTACTACAACATTATGTAAGATTAACTTTTGTTTGCATATTCGAAGATTGTGGTTATATATTGAATGACATTATATTCATGAAGTCATAATTTCTTAAGTGTTAATATCTTTCATCTTGAAATGTGATTTTTTTCAATCATGGTTTCATGTAGGCATAACTTCAATTTTGCAAGCATACTAAGACAGTGTAGTGCATGAAATGTAACCAGTTGATCCTAATATGCAGAAGAAATTGTAGAACAAAAAATTTCAATGAGACTGATAATCAAATATTTATTCTTAGAATATACTGATTTAACCCTATAAACATGGCATTCACCCAATAACATGTTGCTACTTATAAAATCTCCTAATTGTTTTTTTTTCAGATGGTAAATATTTCTATAAAAATAAAGTGTGAATCAAACCCATGTTTGTAACCAAAATAGCATAGAATCAAGTAAATATTCTTTGAATATCGGTAATCAAAAAATACGAGCATTGTGTAAAATATGAGTTTTAGGTTATTCTTTTTACTATTAAACATTTTATTACACCACTTAATATTTGGTTGCTACTTTCATACATGGTAAATCGAGATGTTACATGAGACTACACGGTACACCTAAAACCACATGCTACGATGGCCAAGGTGGCACAGCAGTATATAGTTCACACAACACCGAACCCTATTGTTGTGATGCAGTATGACCACCGTGAGATGGTAGCTTACTGCACCTCTTTTGTGTCCTTTTTGTGACAATTGACATATGTGACCAATTAAAAAAAGAAAAATAAATAAAATAAAAGTGTGGTAAGGTGTAGTATGACATCTATTAGTTTTGTTTGGTGATAGAAAAAATAATGTGACGATGACATAACACTGCAATAGTATGGTAAGTATGATATGACATCTTACGACCTAAAATTTAAAAATGTTATTTGGCTACGAAAACATGATTTTGGAAATCGTGAAATGAAATCTATAGAAATAGATTTACACACATACAAAAAGTGGAGCACATAAAAAACACAATCATATAGTAAAATATATGTGATTTGGTCGAGAAACTCATAAAATCCTACCATTAAGGAAATTCAAATTGCCTTCCATAAAATCATAGGTTTCAATTTCAATCCTTCTTTATTTGTATAAATAAGTGAAATCTCTTTTATTTACCCTATGGATTCTTCTTTTGTTACTAAATCTTGAAGTTTATTATATATCAATATATCATGTGTTTCTTGATTTGGTGTTGTAGATGGATAAATTTATGTTTACTAACATGTATTATTTTCGTTCTTTTTAGCTAAAAGTAGTCTTTGAAATTTTGGTATAGAAAAGTTTAATAAAAAGGTAATTTACATAAAAGAATAAATTATATAAATGACAATACCCTGGGCTCATAGATACAAGAGTCAGGATAGGAAAAGGGATACTATTTGTTTTCCCCTTTTCAAGAAAGTAATGAAAACCTGCAATATGCAAAACTAGAAAACAAGCAATAAGATAGTATTTCACAGTAGATGGCTTCCATAAAAGAAGCTTATACAAGCAGCAATTACAACATTTCCTAGCAACAATCGATAAAAATGATTATAGCTTAGGGGTATTTTCGTATTCTTACTATAAAGCATCAAATAACACTTAGAAAATAATCAACAACCTTTATATAGAACATAACTTAAAGAACACATTTTTATGTGCATTCCTGAAACTACATATTCAACTTCATCCATAAAACTCAAATGGAAACTGATCTTCACTTCCAAATATTCCCGTAAAGCTTTGGTTTCCTGAATAAGGTGACATGTATGCAAATCGACTTAGATCATCAACAAGTTCAACTTCATCTGTAAAATTCGAGTATGATGAACTTGGTGAGATCTCAAATTGGTGATTAGGTTGCCATGGACTCATTGAGTGTGGTATCTCGTTCATTGTGAAATTCCCTAAGTGCCCTTCTTGTCCTTTCGACTGTTCCTACAAACCCCAAAACACGTTTAATAATACTATTCTTAAAGATCATTTTGTAATCTTGTAGGTTGCATTTGTTACATTACATATGGGTGGACAAACTTTCTAGGTTTGTTTTCAATGATGAGGATGAGGGCATTTACTTTTTTTTGGTAAATGAGAGATTAAGAAACTCTCTATCCCAACTTGTTCCAACTTTTTTTGTGAGACAAAAAAATTGCAGTTTTTCTCTCATTGACATCACTTCTAGACCTATTTTATTATGTCAAAAAACTCTAGAATATATGTTTTATCATATCATGTCATGTCATGCTGGTGTTTAGGAGTTGAATATAACTAGTTGTACCTTGGAAGAATCAAGAATCAAATCGGGTGAGACCCAAAAGCTTGAAGAATTGTTGAGGCCTATTGATGAAGTTGGTTCGTTCTCGGATGTAGAAATTTTCTCATAAGAAGTTAGAGGACTTGATAAATTACTCTCATCGCCTATATGGGATCCTGTTTGAAGAACCATTTGCTCATTTATAACTCCATTAGAACTATTTCCGACTTCCATGGTTTTCGGTTCACTATTAACATAGCTTATTTTTGACTCGTTCTTTTTTGTCACACGACACAATGCATAAGGTCCCTATAAATGCAACTCATCATTAGATTCTTCAATCCCAAAGCTTTTAAAAAAACTATTAATTATAATGTAAAATTCCTAAAGAAAAAAAAACATTCCATACTTTCATTATTTAGTCAATTTAGCGACTTAACAACTATTTGCGATGATTAGACCATTATATAAACTTGTTTGGCTTTTAAAGAAACCATTACTTCCCTCACCAATTTGTTAAAATATAGAAAAGTACAATGTATCGTTTACAGTTTATCGATTTAGTCACTCTAACTATTTTTTTTTTTCTTATTATAATAATAGTACATTGGTTATATTTGTTTTAACCTTTAAAAAAACCATTTTTATCGGTTACCAATTTTGTAAAGGCTAAAATACAAAAAGATACAATGAGCTTTCATATATTTTTTTTATTTATTTAGTCGTAAAACTATTATTATATAATTATAATAATAATAATTGAATAACTAAATCAATAAAGATTATTCGTTTGGTTTCTATATCGAGAAAATTGTAAAAGCACGTCGATGGTTTCTCTGTATTTTAACCCTTTTAACCCTTGTAACTAGAAAAATGGTTTTTTTTTAAATAGTCGATAAAAATTGATGATAAATTATCTAAATCAATAGAATAATGAAAATACTTGTGTTTTTTAGTACAAATATCTTGAGATTTATACCTGAAAACTCGGTGCACCTCCCGAAACATCATCACATAATCGATACTCATGCATCACCCAATCCGTACGATCACCTAATGGTGCTCTACCACGATAAAAAACTAGGGTTTTACGATACCCCACCAAAGAAGATCGGTCTCTTGAAAACACTTTTCGATCTTTCCCTGTGGCTTTCCAATACCCCGCATTTGTAGCTCTATTTGTACGCGATCCATTCGGGTACTTGCGATCACGTGGCACAAAAAAGAACCACTCCATATCGCGTTTTGGGAGAAAAGATTTATCTGTAATTAAACAATTAACACACCAATTAAAAAGTATATCATGATTAAAGGACTCCAATATTTTTGCTTTAAAGATAAAAAGAAAGATTCTACAACAAGATTATCTTCTGAAAAGTTTAGTGATCTGTGTGATTCGTTTTTTTACCCAAAAGAGCTCAAAAACCGATCCTTTTTCAAAGTGATCATGAAATGGGTTTCGTTTGGCATTAAAATAAACAGGTTGCGTGCTTTCAAAAGCTTCAAGTTTGTTTCTAAAAAATCGAACTTACCAGGCAATTCCCATGGATCAAACTTGTACAATTCGATAACTGGAATCACTTCGAGTTCAATTTCAATCCCTTCGACCTTTCTTTTAAGGTAATACCCGATTAATTCTTCATCTGTTGGATGAAACCGAAACCCTGGTGGCAATGTCGCCCCTCCCATATTTTTTTAAAATTAATTCACAGAAAGAAACTATAGAACAAAAACAAGATCAAAATCAGCTTAAAACTTAAAACAACAATGTTGAAAAACTATCGGTTTTGTTAAGTATCCGTATTGTATCTATTGAAAATCTGAAAAATCCAAAAATAAAAACTTTTCTCGACACAGAATTTTATCTCAACAATCGCAAGCAAGTTCCATAGAATGCATCCGTTGTTCAACAAGATCATCTTCTTCAAAATATTCAACGGATTCTTAACAATCGAACACCCTCCCCCACTAAAAAAAGATTTGATTTTTGGAACACCCAGAAGCAAAAAAAGGAGTAGAAATTCAAATTTTGTTAATGGGAGAAGAGGGGAGGTTTAAGTTTCAGATGTAGATGGGTTTTATACAAGATTTTTGGGGGTAAAAAGTGTAAGTTTTTATATTAAAGAATATAAAGAACATAAACACCGAAAGTTGAATGGTATGTCTGAAGCTAAAAACAAAAATTCCACAAGAAGGGGCCGAGAACCACCATCGAGTTCACACCTGAAAACGGTTATACCCGCCATTAAAGCTCCAATGGTGGCCGTTGAGTTCGTTTTACAATTTTTAATGCATAATGTACTACTCATGATGTTAATTTCATCTTCCAAATTAGTAATTCATACATAAATTAGTTTTATTGATAATAAATAAATAGTTTTCCAAATATATTATTTTATGTAATTTTATATTTATCATATAGTATATCATTTAGTTTTGTTTACCAAATTTATTTACTTCATCTCGCAAACTAGTTTTTCAAATAAATTTTATTTTCAGTTATAATTAGTTTTTCGGTAGCGCATCGAAGGTAACCTTAAAAAGTTTCAAATTTCAATCAACGGTAGAAAAAATAATTTTATGACATAATAATAAAATTAGATATAAAAGGGTCTTTCTCTACACTTGATTAGAATTTTCGACATGTAATAAGAAGCAATTTTTTTATTTTCAATATTAGGATTTTATAAGTTGTTTAATTTATGAATGTATGATCCTTAATTTATTTAGGGTTAATATTCTACTTTTGGGATTGTGTAATGGGCATTTAAGGAATCGGGTTCGAAGTGTTTCTATTTTGTAATATGATATGATCCACAAGTAGAGTTGGGCGGTTCTCCCATTAATTTGTAGTAGAATTATTTTTATTTTTATTAAAAAATTTAGATCTATATAAATATAAACATATATGATAATTTAATAAAAACTTACAAAATATTATATTCTCTTTAAAAAATTCAAGCCATGTATTTGTCGATATGGAATCAGCAATAAAACAAAATACGAAGGTTAAAGAGATGTGAAGAGGGGATCAGCAGCAGCAGTCCGTCCAACATCTCCAAAAAGTATGTTCAACAGTTCAAGCAATGTGTCAACATCCCAATGTTTTGATTTTTCAATTAAACTTTATATATATTACAAATTACACTTTATTGTTTTTTAAATAAAAATAAAATTTTCCTAATAACTGGAGACGATTATTTATATACAGTTTATTATATTATAAATAAATAGAATAAAATCTTAGTTTTTCCATATAAAAGTAAAATATTACATTTAATATTATTTTGAGAAATAACTGTTCTAGTTGTATTAAATTTCTAGCAAATCTAATTTATTACACAAAAAGATAATGCCTTTTTACCTGCTATAGTATGTATAACATGTTATTTTTTCAGATATATATTTTTTGTCCAATTTTTAAGGTTTGTTATGAAATTCTGTTAGGAATTTGGGCCATTTTTTTTTTAAATTCACCCTAAAATTAAATTATTTTTACACATTTACTTTTTATATCATTTTTTATAGTTTTTTTTCTTATTATTTTTGAATTAAATTATTTTTACACATTTACTTTTTATATCATTTTTTATAGTTTTTTTTCTTATTATTTTTGAATATTTTATACTTTCTGTTAGCCTTTTTAACTTGTATTATAATTTTTTATAAGGTTATTTTACACTTTTATGCAACCTTTTAAAAGTTATTTTACACTTTTATACTAATTATTTAAACTTTTCATTAAAAAAATTTAACCTTTTAATAATTTCTTAAATTTTGTAACTTTTTTATAACCATTTTATCTTTTTTATTTTAAAACCTATTATAAACTTTTTTTTGTATAGAAAAACATGAAAAAATGTGAAATGTGAAAAACATAAGTAAAAAATTATAATAAAAAAATTGTATAAAAGTGTAAAAAGAAATTTATATGAAAGTTGTAATCTAGGTTTAAAAAGGCTGTAAAAATATTGTAAATTGGTAAAAATAATATAAATTGGGGACAAATTTGATGAAAGGAAAATTGAACAAAATTTAAAGTGCAAAAAATAAATAAATGTAAAACTCAGGCTAAAAATGTAAAACTGGAAAATGACATAATATGTGTTATTTAAAGAGAAAATTACATAAAATACACTAAGTTTTTGATTTTGCTATTGTGTTTTATTTTTTTCAATTAAATCATGAAGTTTATACTTATGTGGTAAATTTAAACAATTGATCAGTTTGGTTCAAGTGTTTTATTTTCTTACTTGCTGACTATACAAAAACCTGATGTGGTTCCACATATGATCTAAAGTTGACAAACATTTAGGTAAACTTGATGTCTTTTATGTAATTTTCCCTAATTCAAACTTTATAATTTTATCAAAAACAAGTCTTACAAAAAATGACCATAATTATGTAGAAAAGTGTGCTGGAAAAGTGTTTGTTGTGGGACAGGAAGTTTTGGAGCAAGTTAATGAAACCACATTGTGCTGAATCTAAACTTAGAAATTGAGGCGGCGTCATGTCTAGCTAGTGGCTAGAGCTATACTAGGAGAAGATAAGCCTTACGTATTTAATATTTTGTGTAGATAATTGTTGTAGTTTATTCAGATCCTAGATTTACGGCTAGGCAATTGGTAGCTTGGTAGAAATACACTGTATAAATATGTATCTCTTGTAACCTAATTAATATATGAAAAACGGAAGACTCTTCCACCAATCTCTTCTATTCGTTTTCACATGATATCAGAGCATACCTAATCCGTTCGAATAATCTATCGAAACCTTCGAAACCATACCGAATTCGTAGAACATGGGTGACAAAGGAAGCTCTTCAAACCCTCCTCAAGTCATCATTCACACTGATATAATGTTTCCCACTGGAGGAGTCATTCTCGATGACTCGAATTTTCCCCTGTGGTCGCAACTAATGGAGATGAGAATCAGAGCTAGAAACAAATATGGCTACATCACAGGTAAAACAACGAACCCCACAGAAGGAGAAAAAGAGATTGAAACCTGGTTTCTCGAAAAGTACAAAGTCAAAAGCCGGTTGATTGATTCGATGTCCCCATCGCTCATTCACCGGTTCATACATCTCCAGATTACAGCGGAAATCTGGGAAGTTGTATCCTAAACCTTTTACAATGGGTCTGATGAGACTCAATAGTTTGAATTAAATAGGAGATCATTCAACACACGACAAACGGGGCGTCCTCTGGCAACATACTACAACGAATTCATAAGCATCTTTCAAGAAATTTATGCTCGTTTAACTACTCAGGAAGAATCTGTGGGTGAAGCTGTCACTGCAAACAAAGTCAGGTCACGATTCCGGGTCCATATTTTTCTGGCAGGATTGGACTCAGAATTCAACCAATTACGAAGTGAAGTGATAAGAAAGGATTCACCACTGAGTTTGGAATCATGTTATGCCTACATACAAAAGGATCAGAATCAGAGACAACCCATAGATGAAAAGGTACATGAGCATGATGGTATGGTTCATCTGGCAACTCGAAATCAGCCTCAAAAAGGAAGAACCTCGAACAATAAAAATACACTCTTGTGTACCCACTGTACAGAAGATGGAAATTCTAAACTCAAATGCTACGAAATTATCGATTATCCATATTGGTGGGACTTTACAAAGAAGCCAAGGAAGAAAATCAGTCAAGCTACGATAGCCACTACAAACTCTGCCAACGAAACAAATATCATAGTTGTTGCTCACACATCCACTGGTATGTACCCACATAATTTTACAAAGAATGATATTTGGATTATAGATACATGAGCCACTGATCACATGGTTAACGATTCGTCTAAGTTAGCCACTTCACCTGTTCCAAAACAATAAAAAAAAATACATACTACAAATGGTGACATGGCACATGTAACTGGTGAAGGCCCAGTGAGATTAACAAGGTCTATAGATCTCAATAAAGTTCTTGTGGTTCCATCCATATCCTCGAATTTATTATCAGTTAGTCAGATTACAGAAGCTTTTAATTGTTATGTGATTTTTTCGTCGGATGAATGTGTATTTCAGGATATAGTGACTCATCGGATTCTTGGATTTGGTACTAGACGTGGACGGTTGTACTATGTTGAAGAGAACCATGAAGCTCAAGCTTTAAATACTGGAGTGAAGCATGCAAATAAATATGTGGCATGGTTGTGGCACAGGAGATTAGGGCATTTGCCCTTTACTTATCTTAGGAAGTTGAAACCTAGTTTATTTTTAAATGTAATGGATCATGAGTTTAAGTGTGGTGTGTGTGAGCTAGCCAAAAGCAAACAGATCTTGTATGTTTCTAGTGATAATAAATTGTCTATTCTGTTTATGGTAATCCACTCTGATGTATGGGGACCCGCTAAATTTCGTACACCAAATGGTGCCCAATACTTTGTTACTTTTATTGACGAATGCACAAGAATGATTTAAGTATCTATTCTAAATTCTAAAGATGAGGTTTATCAAGCTTTTCAAGAATTGCATCATACTGTGAAAACCCTATCCCAAAAAGAAATATGAGTAGTTCAATCAGATAACGAAGGCGAGTACATAAACCACAAGATCCAACAATTCTATAAAGAAAATAATATCCAACATCAAACCTCATGTGCAAAAACACCTCAACAAAATGGCTTAGCCGAGAGAAGGAATAGACAAACACTCAAAATTATAAGAGCCTCCTTGTTTGACATGAAAGTACCACAGGCATTCTGGGGAGAAGCAGTTCAATCAGCAGCTTACCTAAAGAATAGAACACCATTGAGTATTATTGAATTTAAAACTCCATTAGAAAAGCTGCAAGAGCTCATGAATTTTCCTATACATAATGGACTGGAACCTCGGGTATTTGGGTGCAGTGCGTATGTTCACCAAAATATTTGTAAACTTGAACCGCAAGTCGTTAAGTACATGTTTATTGGATACACAAAAAAAGGTATAGGTGTTACGATCCCAAGACTGGTACGGTGCATATAATGTGGAATGTTGCATTCCATGAGTCTAAACCCTACTTTGGAGATGTGTCTCCGCATCAGGGGGAGAGTATATATGAAGCGAACATACATCAAAGAAGGGTAAACATAGATGAGCTCATGATAGATACTCTAGGAGAAATCCTAATGGAAACTACATCAGGAGAAACCCTAATCAAAGAAGAAGAGGAAATTGTGCAAGATAGTACAACCATCACCATGCTAGAACCGACCACCACCATGCTAGAACCGTCGCACCACCACAAAAATTTTCAAGAAGATACTAATGATAACAAATTTTTTGTTGATGATGTTATGCAGGAAACCGAATAAAAAAGGGAATCAAGATTTCCTCCTCGTGTCAAAAGAGGAGTACCAAAGAAACAGTATGAACCTGATGTGAGAGCAAAGTCAAAGTACCCAATCAGCAACTTTGTTTGACAATAAAAATTAGCAAGTTCACATGCCCTGTTGGTGAAGGAATTGTCAATTGTCGCTATCCCTACGAGCATACAAGAAGCCTTAAAAGATCCCAAGTGGAAAACAATCGTCAACAAGTAGATGGAGACGTTACAAAAAAACGATATGTGGGACCTCGTGGAACTCCCTCCGGGAAAGAATATTATGGGATGTAGATTTATATTCACAATAAAACTTGACGAAAAAAGGGAACATAGATTAGTATAAAGCACGACTCGTGGCGAAGGGTTATACACAGAAATATGGCATTGATTACGGGGATACATTTGCACCGGTCGCAAAAATGACACGATCAGAATATTAATATCAATTGCAGAAAATGAGGATTGGCCAATTCAGCAATTTGATGTGAAAAACGTCTTCCTAAATGGGTGTTTGGAAGATCAAGTGTATATGGATTTGTCTCCGGGAATAAACTACAACGGGAAAGTGTGCAAGCTCAAGAAAGCATTATATGGTTTGAAACGGTCACCTTGGGCGTGGTTTGGACGTTTTTCTAATTTTATGAAGAAAATAGGTTATAAACAAAGTGATGTTGATCACACTCTATTTGTGAAAAAATCGGGAAGATTACAACCTTAATTGTGTATGTGGATGATATGGTGGTCACCGGAAACGACTCAGATGAAATAAACAAACTTCGGTCACTTCTAGAGAGGGAGTTTGAGCATAAGGACCTCGGGACACTAAAGTACTTCCTTGGGATCGAAGTTGCAAGGTCTAATAAGGGAATTTCTATGTGTCAAAGAAAGTACATTCTAGATCTTCTCGTTGAAACTGGTATGTTGGACTGTAAGCCAGTAGACATACCGATCGAAGTTAATCAAAAACTCTCTAGCTCATCTGAACAAGTCGCGACAAATAAAGAAAGGTACCAAAGGGTGGTTGGGAAGTTAATTTATTTATCTCATATGAGACCGGATATTGCATATGCAGTAAGTGTAGTTAGCCGGTTAATGCAATCACCAAGTGAAGACCATATGAATGCGGTGTATCGAATTCTGAAGTACCTCAAGTCTTGTCCAGGTAAAGGCTTGTTTTTTGGAAAAAAAAATAAAGGTAGTGGTGTATTTGGTTACTCAGATGCAGACTAGGTAGGAGATTGAAATGATGAAAAATCTACATCTGGTTACTTCACGTTTGTTGGCGGAAATCTTACTATGTGGTGAAGTAAGAAACATAAGGTAGTGGCGAGGTCAAGTAATGAGGCAGTGTTAGAGGGATGGCTTATGGTATTTGTGAGTTTCTTTGGATCAAGAGGATTCTACGTGATCTCGGAATTGAACAAAGGTTTCCAATGAAGTTGTATTGGGACAATGAAGCTGCAGTGAAAATTGCAACCAATCCTATGCAACATGACAGGACGAGCATGTTGAGATTGATAGACATTTCATAAAGGATCATTTAGAGAGGAAGACTGTAGAGCTTCCACACGTTGCCTCAAGTGACCAACTAGCATATGTGCTAACTAAAGTTGTGTGTGGAAGATCATTACATTGCTCTCTTAGCAAGATGGGAATGTTTGTCACACCCCCAAACTGGAACGGCGGAAACGTTCGGGGGCGGATAACTTCATGTGGTAACGTAACAAATGAATACATAGTAAAGAAAGCAATACAACCATCATATATATAATTGAGAGTTTACATTGTTAAAAGAGTACATGTTCAAAACCAATTACAATATGATGCCAAAAATATGAATTTAAACTGGCGCCGCAGCGTTCCTTCTTCAAAAAGTTATTCGGTACCTGCAATTACTGAGTCCCTGGGACACACAAGTAGTTTTGAAAGAGTAGATCAGCATTTAAGTTGGTGAGTTTCATAAGTATTAAATGAAAATGTTGCATGAACTAAATTGAAATGGTTTGTTTTTGTTCGTTGGTTCCTACAAAAATCCCATATTTTCTACTGGTATAAATGTAGCCTTAAATCAAGACCAATGTTTGTTTCTAGAAGATTTATGTTTTTCCCGTATGTGGGTAGTGGTTTAGAAGTACCAAAATTGTATCACAATTAGGTTTTTCATGCCTAAAATAGTTAATTTATGTACATATAAAATTTCCAATACGTCTGAAAAACCCCGTAAATCAATGTGTTTTTAATACTCCATGTAAGTTTTATAACCATGCTATTAACTAGAAATGCCTATACACAACGTTCTTCAGGCGTTGGAATGTTCTGACGTTTGTCACCCCAAATGGTGTACTGTAGCTAACAGTCAGGGCGCGAGGTTTTCAATCCCGTATAGATCTATACACAAACACCATGCTCCCCCTCCAAGGGATTTTGGTATATAATACAGGACTTGAAATGTGTACTCGAGCGTACGTGAAGTTTAATGTCTCACAAAACTTAGTATAAAATAGATTTACGTGTGAAAATGTTTGTTTTTTCTTGTATATGAAAGTAACTTCTTGAAATAGTATTTCCAGTATGTAAAAGTTCGTAGTGTTCTCGTAAAACTATACTTATTATAGTTTTCTAAAAGTGCGTTTCGTTTGTATAGTAATCCCTAGTGAAATGCTCACTTATTATGAAAAGTATAATTTTTGTAGTTCCAAAACGGACACATATACATACAGTATAAGCAGAGTGTTTGATTTATATAAATACATAAATCATTTCTTATTTCAAAAGATAAGATGTTATCGTGGTATATTTTGCATACGAAAATTTCCCTATAATAGTTATAAATCACATATGATTCCATTGATAAAAAGCGTATAATGAAACTTTATATAACACACGATAATAATCGAGTGTTTTACTTGTATTCCCCCCCCCCCCCCCCCTTAAAAGCATATAAAAGTATTTATAAAACATTTAAAAGTGTGGATTATAGGGGTATGAACTCACATGAAAGATCGAAGAAGGCGAGATGAAAACCGTGCAGAATTTCGACTCGAGAAAGCGGATTTTCTCAGGATTCTCGGGAATCTCAGGAGCACAAACGACCTTCGGGACTTGAGCAAGGAAACCGGGACTTTGGGATAGCACGTGCACGCAAAACGAGGCAAAAAGGAAGAAAATTGAGAGAAATTGAGCATTTTCTTCAGAACCCTCGCATCCCTTTTATAGGGGGTGGGAACCGCTTTGGTATGCTGGGCGTACTCGTGCGTCATGTGTGACCGCATCCTCGACTGCCTCGGACTTCGGATGGGACGGAGCATAGCCTTGCATAGGGGCGACACCAACGATCTGAGGCCTAGGCCTCGAGTACGCTGGGCGTACGTGTGTACGTTGGGCGTAACTCGGATCAGCCCGTGACTCACCCTTCGGATAATACCGAAATTAAATATAAAAATTATATTTTTAATATTTAATAAACTTCAAAAATTCATATCTTCTTCATACAAACTCCGTTTTCGACATTCTTTATATCCACGCGTAGGTGGGACTATACTCTACAACTTTCGTTTAGATTTCGTCGGTAAATTTTGAAATTATTTTTATTATTTATTTTTAAAAGGTCGCGGTAAGAAAATTTCTTTAGAAATTCATAACTTCATTATTTGACGTCTATTTTTGCTATACTTTTTACCGTTGAAAAACCATTTTCGAGACCTTCACTTCTCATTTAGGCCATTCCTGCCAAAAGTTGCTCGATCTCCGTTTCGAGTTTTTAGATGTCCGTTGGTAAGCCGAACTTGGAAAATTCATAACTTCCTTATACGAAGTCAGATTTGGGCGTTCTTTTTACGTACGATCACGGTTTAATGACATCTAAAATAGTAGGTAATTTAATTAGAGATTTTTGGACATTTTATTTTCGAAGTTAATTTCATTATAACATAAGTGGTTACAATACTTGACTTTTTAGGTCGTTACATAGAGTTGAAATACCGGGTTGTCACAATGTTAGACATACATTCTCCATCTTGAGGGGGAGTGTTGGCGAGAGCTATACTAGCAGAAGATAAGCCTTATGTATTTAATATTTTGTGTACATAATTGTTGTAGTTTATTGAGATCCTAGAGTTACGGCTAGGCAATTGGTAGGTTGGTAGAAATCTCTTGTATAAATATGTATCACTTGTAACCTAATTAATATATGAAAAACGGAAGACTCTTCCACCAATCTCTTGTAATCGTTTTCATACTAGCGGCAACACCTTATCGAGATTCCGGAATCAATTTGTTGGTGGGGTGTTGAGATTTTGTTCTATGGTTAGAGAGATGGCAAAATGTACTTATGTACATTGATAGAAGAAGAAAAAATTGGGGTGAAAAATAATGGTTTGAAGTAGTAAACTTATAAGGTTAATTTTTAAACTATGAATTATTTTTTTATATGATTGCATATAGCTCTTAAGGGTTAGTCACGATGGTCAAATAGTAAATGCTTCAAGCTTCTTTCTCAGTCATCCATTGCATCCCGTATCACACACCACGAAACACCACAACCGTGGCACTGGGAGTAACACTGGGGACGGTGTGCATGACTGTGGCCACCCTGTCACCTACAAGAAGAACTCATGGCATGCATACTATAAGGCTTTGTATCAAGTTCTTTATGAACTCTAGAAACGTTATACATAAAATAACCATAGCTATTTATTTAATATTAGTTTCTGACCAAAATGATGTTTTTAAAAAAAAAATTACTAAATAGGTATAGTTTTAAAAATATTTGTCTAGGTGTAGTTTTAATTTGAAAAAAAAAATTGTTTGTTAGTGTTGTTGGTTTAGATTAGAAAAAAATTGGTACAATGTTTTAAGTACAAAACCAAAAATCACTTCTAACAAATACAAAACAAAATACAAAAATATATATCAAAATAACTTATTTCGATAACCACTATTTGAAACACAGTTAAAAGAATAAAACAAAAAATCGAATGAATCAAACAAAATAAAATTACGCATATTCAATATCTTTTTGTTTGGTTCATTTGATTTTATATCTTATTCTTTTAACTTTTTTTTCCAGATAATGGTTATCGAAACAAGCTATTTCAATGTTATTTATATTGTAAGAAGCAATTGTTGTTTTTGTAGGTAAAACATTATGCAAACATTTTTTTAATCTAAACCAACAAATATTTTTTTATAAAAACTAACAAACAATTTTTTTTATTTCAATACAAACCAATAAATATCTTTTTAAGTAAAACTCATCTGAATAATTAATATACTAATAAATCGGAACATAGGCGGGAAAACAATTCTAAAATTAAACAATTGATTTGGTATATATTAATTTTAAATACATACATGTCGTAACAAAAAATACACTTCTTTTCTTTTTGTATATCTAGAGTTTAGATGCAAGAAAAAAAAATTCCTTAATGAATAATACAAAACAATAAAAAAAAATTGATTTTTTTGTCTCATATAGATACTATAATAATAAAAAAATAAGAAAAAGAACATTTTTTTGTGTTCTAATCCGTTGAGCAGTGTACAAACCATTTTTTTTCTTTTTTCTCTTGTTTGATGTGTGTGTGTGTGTGTATATATATATATATATATATATATATATATATATATATATATATATATATATATATTTAAAAAAAAACACATTTTTATAGTAAAATGTAAAAAAAGAAAATAAAAAAAGTATGCTAAAAAAACAGCAAATGATTAAAAAAACTGAAATTTTAAGAAAAAATAAAAAATTTAAAACTACACCTATTTGGTAAATATTTTTTTCAAAAACATTATTTTTGGTCAACAACTCTATATAATACTATAAGGCTATTAAATGAATAAATACAAATAATAAACATATAAGGGCTAAGAAGCGGTTCGCTAGGAGCACTACATTGATACATTGTTTTTCTTTGTTGAGACATGCATGCTACTTTCTTCTTTTGCATGGTTTCCGTAATCCTTTCCACCTATTCAAAAAGAATCGTTCTTGGGTATTCGTCATCTCCTGTACCTTGAAATCCTTGCAAAAAGACTACCGGCTTATGTGGTAAAAGACTCGATCTAGATTGCACTTGAAAAGGCTTAAAAGAAATATAACATATTGTATTTGTATGCAGGAGAATGTACAAAGTAATAGTATGTAGTTTTAAAAAAATTAATAAAATATTTATTGAAATTGATCAAATAAATCTTTTGTATATTTCAATTGAATTAAAACGATTATAAAAGAGGGTTTATATAAGATAATTATAAATAAATATATGATAAATCTAATACTACCCCTCAAATTGGAGCATGCAGGTCTCGACCGCCCAACTTGCCAAAAAGAAACTTAAGTTGATGTGTTCCTGACCCTTTTGTGAGCAGATAAGCACTTTACATTTTAGAGCCAATGTGACAAGGTTGTATTTTGTTAGAATCTACTCCTTCTCACACAAAATAACAATTCATCTTCACATGCTTCGTCCGTTCATGGATTACTGAGTTGTTTGCTATGTGGCATGCATCTTGGTTGTCAGAGAAGAGAGGGGTTGGTCCGGTGACTTCAACATTTAGTTCCTTTAAGAGCCAACAAATCCATAAGATTTCACTAACTGTGGATGGCATAGATCTATACTCAGCCTCAGTTAACGAGCGAAAAACAACTAACTGTTTCTTTGACTGCCAGGATATAGGAGCCCCCCTTTAAAAGAAGTACATATCTAGTTCTCAACTTTCTGGTAAGTGGACAACCTAATCGGTTGGAATCACAATAATCCATGAGAGCACACCCCTCATCTTTTGGAAAAGAACTCCTTGTTCAGGTGTGGTTTTGAGGTATCGAAGAACTATAATAACAACATCCATCTGTGTTTGTCTGGGGTTAGCAACAAAATGGCTTAAGACATTCACAGCGTAAGTAATGTCAAGTCTTGTGGACTGCAAGTAGAGTAGCATGCCAAATATATGATGATATCTGCTAGCATCGACTTTTGGTTCTCCATCACTTTGTTTAGTTTGAGATTTTGTTCAATGGGAAAAGAGCTTGGTCTACATCCTTGTAAGCCACGGTCGTCAAGAATGTCCAAGGTATATTTTCTTTGACTAATAGCTAAACCTTATGAGGTGCGATCAACTTCAATTCCAAGAAAGTACATGAGATTTACAAGATCCTTTATGCTAAATCCTCTATCAAGTTCCTCCTTCGTTTCTTGTACTTTTTGCATGTCCTTTCCCATAAAAATCACATAATCAACATAAATAAGAGCTGCTACAAAACATTTTCCTTGATGTTGAATGAAATTAGAGTGTTCGGCTTTGGATTGAGTGAACACAAGCTTAAGAAGGGCATTTGCGAATTTTTGATAACAATTTTGAGAAGCTTGCTTCAACCCATATAGAGATTTTTTTAATATGAAACTTTGGTCTCTAAACCCTTGAGGAATTTTCATGTAAACTTCTTTGTTTAGGTCCTTGTGCATAAAAGTGTTTTTCACATCTAGTTGTTGGATATATTGACATCCTCAAATTCATGGTTATTTTAAAATTTTATTTATGTTTATTTAAAAATCAGAGTATCCTTTTTAAAAAGTAGTATTGCAGAATTTGTTCCTAGAAAACATGATAATGATGTTATCAAAGCATTTCTGAAGACATGTATTTTTTGTTAAAACATCGGGATGTCATCTGTAACGCCCGTAGATATGAGCTAGTCAATTTAGAGATGTTAAGCATCAAAAATTCCTTTTTGATGGAAGATTATTTTGAAGGAATAATCTTAAATAAGTTGTAGTATATGTTACAAGGATTCCGTACATATAAAAAACGCCAAAATCCGAGTTATAACGAAGATGTTATGACCTGTCAAAGTTTCGCGACAGAACCGGCAAGACGCTGAATGACGTAAAAAGTGAATTTATGTTAGAGTGATATTTAGCCGTAGCGATCTAAACGAAAGTCGTAGAGTTAGTTAAACCATGAGTGTGCATAAAAAGAACGTCCGAATCTGACTTTGTATGAGGAAGTTATGATTTTTCTAAGTTTCGACTTAGCGGTATGATTTTTGTAAGTTTCTAAGTTTCGACTTAGCGGTGGTGGCATGGCATGAAGTGCCGACATCGATAGTGTCAGATCGAGATGTGCATTTTACTTCCAGGTTTGGGAAGAAATTTCATGAGGAGCTGGGTACCCGGTTGCACTTCAGTACCACATATCACCCATAAACAGACGGACAGAGCGAACGGACGATTCAGATGCTCGATGACATGATACGTGCACTTGTTAGAGACTTCGGTGGAAGTTGGGACACTTACTTGCCATCATTCCAGTGTAGGTATCCCTCAATTTGATCTCTTATATGGGAGGAGGTGTCAGACTCCCATTTGTTGGGAAGAGGTAAGGTAGGGAGTGATGGGGGCACTGAGCTAGTGCTCAAGACGACAAAGCAGATCCAGCAGGTCAGATAGAGATAACTGATAGCACAAAGTCATCAGAAGAGTTACACCGACCGGCACCGTTCAGGGCTAGAGTTTCAAGTCGTAGATTTTGTCCTCTTGAAGGTATCCCCATGGAAAGGGGTAATCTGATTCAAGAAACGGGGCAAGCTGGGCCCTAGATACATTGGTCCTTTTAGGGTAATCACCTTAGTGGGTAAGGTAGCTTTATCGGTTGGAGCTGCTTGCAGACTTGATCCAGATTCATAACACCTTCCACGTATCCCGGCTGAGGAAGTCTGTAGCGGATGAGACGGTAGTAGTTCCTTTAGGGGACATTCAGGTTGATGAAAGCATGAACTACATTGAGAGGCAGCTAGCGATCTTGGATAGGAAGGTAAAGGTATTAAGGAATAAGGAGGTGCCCTTGGTTCAGGTTTAGTGGAAACATCATAAGGGATTCGATTGGACTTAGGAGTCGGAGTCCGAGATGCAAGATCAGTACCCAAAATTGTTTCCAAAGGATGACTTCGAAGGAGAAGTCTGATTCTAGTGGGGGAGAATTGTAACATCCCGACTCCCAGGTATAATATTTAATTAATTAACTTTCACAATTTCAAAGCAACTCAACAAGTTGGATGCCCCAACTCGCCGAGTAGAGGAGTTAATGACCGCGTGATTTTTAGAGTCTACTCAGCGAGTTAGAGGACCCCAACTCGACGAGTAGGTACTGAGTGATAAAACCCTAATTTTCAAGGTTTCTGTCCTATTTAAAGGACCTTAAGCCTTCATATCTACCTCCCTTTTCACCTTAGAACTCTGTGAGAAACCCTAATCAGGCTTCATTCGTTGTGAGAGAAAGAGAGAGAGAGAGAGAGAGAGAGAGAGAGAGAGAGAGAGAGAGAGAGAGAGAGAGAAAAGAGAGAGACAGAGAGAGGAGAGAGAGAGAGAGAGAGAGAGAGAGAGAGAGAGACTAAATTTAGGTATTCTTGTGCACTTTTGGAAGGAGGTTGTATAGAAACAAAGCTTGGAATGAGGAGGGAATTTTGGATCCAGTGTTATTCAGTGTTAGCTTCTGTTTGGAGGTAAATGCTACCACCTTTATCATATTTTTGTTAGATCTCTTTATAGAGGATTTTAGGGCATTCTCCCATCCATCTTTTGGTTATTTAGTCATATTAGCATGACATGAACTTGAAACATCAGATCTGGACCATATGAGGTCCTTTGAGCCCAAAAATCCAAGCTAGTGACAAGCTTTTCTACATTAAACCCCATATAGAGCTTATTATGGCATTCCGAGCCCTAGATGTCATGCAAGGACGTAAAGATTGCAGCTTTACGTGGTATTTCAGCCTTGGGAGGCCAGATCTAGAGTTTGGGACATTATTTATGCTTAGAATCGTCTGAAGGAATACTGGTTTAGAGGGAATCAATGAGTGCATGAGCTAACTCAACGAGTCATCTAGGGTTTTCCTCGATAGACTGGACACGCTACAACTCGACGAGTTTATGAGACAACTCGACGAGTTGATTTGGATTTTCCCGATACTTCAAAGAAAACAAAGGAACTCGACAAGTCGCATAGATGCACTCGATGAGTTTAGTCAACATAGACTGTTGACTTGAGCGTTGACTTTTAGGGTTTGGTCAACTATGGGTTTTAGAGACCATTAGGGGTAAAATGGTCTTTTCACCCTTTTTGAGATTTAGTGGAGGAGCTATCTTAGCATCTCAGAATGGTTATTATAAATCACTTATTAGAGATAATTATATTATGTAGGCGGAGTCTAGACTGTTCGTGGGTTAATAGATCTACTTGCTTACTTTCGAGGTGAATCTTCTCACTATACTTACCTAAGCGGTAATATTGTGTAACAGGAGGGTCTTATTTGAGTTATTGACTAAAGGGTCATATGTGCTTATACTGAGTTATGTGATATTATGCATTTTATCTTTGTGATATATACTCTATTATTTTGTGCTTTACTGAGTTAAGACCGGAGGGTCCAAACCGAATTGTGAGACCGGAGGGTCTTCACTGAGATATAGGACTGAAGGGTCCAACCTGATCTGTAAGATCGGAGGTTCCTCACTAAGAATCATTACCATAGGGTCCACACTAAGTCGTGAGACAAGAGGTTCCATGTCGAGTTATAGCCATGAGAGGCTTATTATTTGTATATACTATTTTGGGGAACTCACTAATCTTCATGCTTACCGTGTTGTGTGTTATGTGTTTTAGGTACTTCTCAGGATCGCGGGAAGGCATCGACTTGATTGTACACATCTATTCGAGACTATGTTGAGGATTCTGGGATATTATCAGTTGTTTTGTTGAATTGTATTTTTAGCATTTGATACATTGGTTTTGAGAAAATGTGATACTGATTTTATGGGATTTAAAAATGAATTTTTTTTGAAAGTTTAGAGTGTTACAAGAAGATAAATATAAATAAATATATGCTCTATCCAATGATATGAAATAACATGCTTAATATTATGATTTCTTCTGCTAATAATTAAAAACGGGTAATGACCAAAAATAACAAATATTGTTATTGATTTGTTTATTATTATTCATATTACATCGTTATATGTATTTTTTTTTATAATATAGGGATTGAATATCAACAACAACTTTGATATTTTCAGGGATCGGGTAACAAAACATTTTCTAAAACTTTTTATTTCAGCCAAATTACCAGAGATATCACGGAATCAAATTTAGGATAATAAAAAAACACTATCTATATCTTAGGAAAATTCAAAAGATCAAAACCAATAATACCTTGCTTTTGATTTATGTCTTAGATGCAATTTTTTTGTTAAGTAATTTATAACAATAAGATGATCTCTACATCAACTGAATTCTATATCTTATAACAATAAACAATTAAATTTACTTTTTGCAACAAGTTGTGTTTGTTCCTAGCATACACAATGGTTGGGTTGTGGTGGGAGAATTCACAAAGGAATATCAAGGGTGGCTCAACTAGTTTTTGGGCTCTAAGTGAACCAAAAACATGGGGTCTTTGGCTTTTACTCTACTTAACGTTATAAACACTCCTCGTTTATCAAGGCTTGGGACCGACAATAATAAACTAAAAAGTATATAAATGATGGAGTTAATTCTTTTTTTAATATGTATATGTTTTTTTGAATCACCAAGACAACTACAAATGAACAAACAAAATACTAGAAATGATGGATTTATGAAAATATCTTATTCTTGACAGCCTTGACTTGCTGATAACTTCCTAGAGTTCGTTTCAACCAAAATTTGGAAATTCTTAACTTAAAATTTGTAACACCCCGTTTCCATATTGGACCAAATTAGGTCTTCAAGGAGCCAATGGCATGGTTTTGGGTAAAATCAAGCCTCATGGCGTGACCATATAAGGGTCACGACGTGAGGAGTGATCAAATGACGATTTTGATTTAAACTGAGCTCACAGCGTGAGCAATAAGAGTTCACGACGTGAGATGTGCTGCAGCCAAAGCCCATGATCATTAGGGATTCCATTGTATTTAAACCACATAAACTTCATTTTAGGGTTTTAAACTAGCCTCCTTCGTTCCTAAACTCAGTAAAAATGTAGCCCTAGCCTATATTTGTGTTTCTTGAGTTTTTGGTGGAGTTTTGGTGGTTTGAAGAGGAAGAGATCACCATCGAAGCATAGTTTCAGCTTGGAAGTTTCATTTGCAACCCTTACCTGCACTTCTGGACCAATGTAAGTAGTCAAGATCCAAGATTTATGCTTACTTATTGCCAAATCTAAGGTTTTATGCATATTTATTATTTATCTAAGATCTTAAGAATTAGGGTGTTGGGACTCCATAAAGTTGGCAACTTTATGGGTCCTTAGGGTCCCTTGGTGCTTATATGTTATAGATTTGGAGTTTGAATGATGTTGGATTTCATGCATGAAATTTTATCTTCATTTTTTTCATAAATGACCTAGTTAGATATCAAGTCTTGTATTGGATATACAAGACCTTAAAGCATCGATTTTTATGATCATTGGAGTGTTAGGAAGCCTTCTGGAATAGATGGATTAGTGGCTTAATGGATTAAGAGGTTTTTTAATCAATATAGCATTTAGATGGATCTCACAACTTGATAAGATGCATGTCACGTTGTAAGGGTGGTGAGACTCGATTATTTTGTCCCTTAGTGGCTCACAGCATGACCCATAGACGGTCACATTGTGAGGATCTGCCGACTGTTGACTGTTGACTTTTTGACCAAGTTTGACTTTGGGTCAAACTTGAGGATTTTGGTATGTTGATTAAAATTCTATGTATTTTTGTTTTAGTGGATTCTTGGGAGCAAGTAGTACTAATAAGGGGTTATATTGCATTCTTCAGAGTTCTTCGATTCAGTTGAGTTTCGACTCACTGTATTGTGGGTCGAAGGCACCAATGTCAGCCCATTAGTTTTGGTTATCTGTTAGTAGAGGGATGCCTTGGGGTCTGTATATAACCATGTAGGATAGACTGAGGTCACTTAATCTTGGCTTTTTTACCTTTTTCTTGTTTAGTTGTGGTTTTAGAGTAGAATCACCTATCAGGGTGACTATCTCACGTCTGAGTATATACCGTTATGCATTCCTACGATTGTTGGTAATTAGTATGTTGCTTTGTTGTAGTGACCTGTTAGGTATGTATCCTGGTAGTTGGTATGTTGTTATGTTGTAGTGATCTGTCAGATATGTATCCCGATATTTAGGATGTTGTTATACGGTAGTGATCTATAGATATGTGTCCTAGTATTTAGGATGTTATTATGTGGTAGTGATCTGTAGATCTATATGTCTATATGTACTTGTTGGTTATCATCAAGTGAAGTGTCCTAGGGGTTGTATGTGGTCATGTAGTACATCATGATAACTCTTGATCTAGGATTTCTTTCCAATTCCTTCTTTGGTTGTGGCTCTAGAGTAGGACCATCTGTTCGGGTGGCTATCTCACCTCTGGTTACTGATGGTTACAAATTTCATGGAGGATTACTAGTAATGGGACAATGTGTAGTGTGAGGACTAGTAGGCGATGGTGAGTTGTATGATTGTTCCTTTCATGTTATTATGAGCCGACATGATCCTGATTTTTGTTTATATCTCGACAAATGGTAGTGGTGGGTTGAGGGGGTCTTGCTTTGTGCTATAGGCCAAGATACCTAGTTTGGGCCAGCTGTAAGCCGTAGGCACGGAAGCTCAGGAAGAGTGGTTGCGTTGAGGTGATAGGCCAACAAACCCTGGGTATTCCAACCCGATGGTTGAGTGGACCCGATGCATGCTTGTATACTTATCGAATGTAGTATTTTGGGGGAAACTCACTAAGGTCCCGTTTGACAATTGCTGATTGAGAAAGTGCTGACCGAGAAAGATCTGTCTGGATAAGAAATCCTGACTGAGTAAGAAATGATGTTGTTTGGTTATATATCTGACTGATGAAAAATTACCATTTTACCCTGCTGCTCTATATAATGATGCATGAAGTTGCTGAAGAGTTATAAAAAACATAAAAATATAAATTACACAAAAATCATTTAAAAATCCAAATAAAAATTATAAAAGAAATAATTGTTTTTATAAAGTTATAAATAAATTCATTGTTTTTCAACAATTCAAACAATCCATTCATTGACCATATTCATGTTCAGCAATCAATTTAAGCAAGTCATGGATGAAATTGAAGAATCAAGAACATGGGATTTCAAACCAAATACTAGTTGCATAATTCATCCAAACCAATATCAAGAACAAGAACATATCAAGAACATGCAAGAATCATTCAAAAGCCATAAATTAAAAATGACCATTTTACCCTTTTACACACACAAGTAACAAAAATCATTCAAAAACCATAAATAAAAATAATCATTTTACCCTTTTACTCTATATAGATCTATTTTCAGTTGAAAATGTGATTTCAAGCAACAATAACAATCAATTTCAACAAATTGAACAAGATTTTTCATGTTTCGGCAAGTATATACACTTTCAACAAAGAAATTTGATTTTCAGCACATGTTAACATCTAATTTCAGCAAATAAAGCTGATTTTCAGCAAATATACATATGATTTCATAACACATGTCAATAAAAGAAAACAATTCGGATTGTTGATTTCTTAACTGATTACCAAAGCATAATCTGATTAAACAAACACCAACATATGAAAGCATAATCTGATTTTTAGCATAAGATCAAACTAACAACAAACAATCTTGTAGCAAAACTCAAATCAGATTTTATAACAAGTGAATTGAAAAGAAGATAATCAGATTTTGAAAAAAAAACTGATTTTGGAAAAAAAAATAAACAATTGTAGTACCTAAAAGTCGACAGGGAGAGGACAACAAACATGAACAGGAGAACAAAAAATTGGAACATAACATCAAAAATCCAATTGAGAACGACAATAAGAAGATAAAAATTATTATTATAACATTAAAAACTTGTGATTTAGCCATTTCGGGTGCTAGATTTATTATTTATACTTTGTATTGAACATGAACTTAACCATCCAATTAAACTCTTGTCGGTTCTTTTATGCCATTAAATACATAGACTAAACAAATAAATATTTTTCTAAATAAATAACAATAAATGGGGTATATCCAACAACCGAATCCAGTACTTTAATCGAAGTTATAATTTAATATTGCTATGTACATGGTGGCTACTAAGGAATGAGGAAACGAGTAAACCAAGATTCAGAAATCTATGATCGGTGTACCTGATGAGAAGATGCATAAGGTGTACCTGATGAGAAGGAGCGAAGGCATCGATTGGAGGAAGGCAGATGCACAAATCGTCGACAATCAATTGGAGGCGTGAACGAGGAGAAGAATTGGGGACGGAAGAGGAACGTATAGCAGGGGCACAATTGGAAACACTTCTCTCTTTCTCAGTCAGTCAGTTTCCGTCTTCTTACCGAGCCAGACTTGGCTTTATGAGTCAGTCGTCCAAAATTAATTTATCAAACAACTTTAGTTGACCGAGTCAGCCAAAAACGTCTGAGCTGACTCGGTCAGAGGCATATCAAACACAGCCTAAGCTTTGTGCTTACCTAGTTGTTTATTATTTCATGTATCATCGGTCATCATAGGAAGGCGAAGGCGTGACTGTACACATTCATCAACAAAAAAGAAGATTTTCCACTTTAATATCACTCTAATTTTTATAAATGTATTTCAAGTAAATAGTTTTCTCCATAATGGAGTTATAAATGGGGAGATTTACTTAAATAAAAACGATTTTTTTTGTAAAAACAGGACGTTACAAGTTAGTATCAGAGCCCTTTTCTGAGTGAATTTAAGGAAAACTTTTGTGAATCCAATATCAAACTAGGATCCGAGACTTTTTGCAAAATGTTTTTGAAAAAGAAATTATAATTAAAGAGTTGGGTTAGGGACACGTGCTCGGTCTCTGGTCATGTTCTTGTTTGATTGTTGGCTTGGAATCGGGAATGTGGACCTTGAATTAAATTTGGTTTTACAGGAAGATGTGGTGTTGAAACATCCAAAAATTATGACCCAAAATTTTCATTTTTGATTTAAGTAAAAACAATATTCCAAAACATTTTTTATACATCCCAATCGAATAACTATGTCTAAAATCATTAAAATCAAAGTATGTCGCATAAAGAGAATCCATATGGTGTGTGCGATGGAGTGAACCCGAGCTCTTCCCATTGGAATCGAAAGTACCTGAAACATAAAGTAAAAACCATAAGCACGAAGATTAGTGAGCTTCCCAAAATACCACATACCATACATACAATAAATATATAATGGGCCCCGCCCGACATTAGACCCCGTCCGACATGGGGCCCCATCCAGTATCGAGCCTCATTTAGTAATAGATCGGGCCCCACCAACATACATATAACATATATCAATTAATCACATACACATGCAACAGTCACAGAGATACATAGCATAACATTGATCATTGGGCCCTGCCCGGCATCGGGCCCTAGCCCCGTAATTATACAAACACATAACACGTGCAAGAGTCACGCAGACAGCTAGCATACTAACACAAGATAAACATGCTTTAGCATTGGTGCCTTCGACCCGCTAAACCCAGCGAGGAAAACTCACCTCCAAATCTGAATGATAGCTGAATAAATCCCGACTTCAAATATCAACTCTACCCAGCACCTGAATAGTAATAATTCCTTAAATACAATTCGAAATACCTCCACCCCCTTATTAGGTCAAACTTGTTCAAAGACAAAAGTCAAAGGTCAAGGTAAACATCCCATATTGACCCAACATGTCGTGTTTCCCTTTGACCAAGTTGTGTTTCCCCTTTATCGTCTTAGGTGGGAAAATTCCAGCCAACACGTCATGTATCCTCGAGCTCTAACAACTTAATACAACAAGCTGTTTCCTTTAACTCCAAGAGTTTCCAAGCTTAGATCTAAACCCAATTGAGACTTAGAAGGGTAAAGTTTCCAACTTTACTCCTAGGGACTACCAAAAAGTGTCCAAACCCATCCATAAGACTTGATAGAGCAAAGGCTTAACCAATAAGCACCTAGACGATGAAGAAAAAACCTTAGAACCTAGATTTGACCTCTTTGAGATGGAAAATCACATAAAGTTGCCAAATTTACGTTTATGCATGCCTAAATGAAGATCTTAAGTTAAAAAGGGACTTGATGCATGCACGGGACCAACTCCTCTCATAAAATTTGCACTTTTATGCTCAAGGAGTTCAAGACAAGCTCAAATCTGAAATGATAAGTCCTCAAAATGACTTTACTCCATCTTCAACCCAAAAAGGACCAAAAGCATGAAATAAGGAAATCTAAATATCTATAAGCCAAGGTTCAAACTTGTTACCTCAAAGGGACTGCAAAAAGTGGAGATGTTTTGGATCTACAACCTTCCTTCCAAGCTAAGAACCTTCAATCTTCAAAGCTTCCTTTAGAAATGAGCAAAATAACCACAAGAATCCACTCAAGGCTCAAGAACACCACCAAGAAAGCTTAAGGGATGAATTACGGTTTTAGTGATAATGGAGGATGGTAAGGAGGCCATCCATGAGGACTTAAGGCCTTTAAATAGGGTCCAGCACCCTAAAAATCAGGGTTTCCTTCCCTGCCGCCAAAATGTTGTGTTGCATGTTGAAACACCACAACACGTCATGTTGATTCATTAAACTCCGTGTGCCAAAGTCCTAACTCCACACCGTGTTGAGGCTTCAACACGCCGCGTGCAAAGATAATCCATGAACATTTGAAAATAATTTCATACCTGGAATCGGGCGTTACAGATGTGTACAGTTAGCCAGAGCCCGAATAGGAGAGTGGTTTCTAAAATACCCATACTTGTTATGTTTATTGAGTTTGATTTTGTTGATATATGGATTGTTAGAAAAGCATGCTAATGGATAAGGTTCTTTAGAAACGGTTGTATATACCTGATTTCTGTGATGCCTTAGGATATAGGGAGTTGCTTGCCTAATACACACACACACACACACACACACACACACACACACATATATATATATATATATATATGTATATATATATATATGTATATATATATATTACTTGATTTGTGATTTCTGTGTATATGTTGATTAGTTGTATATACCCGAGATTAAATAACCTTAGAATGATTGACTTAGCCTTACTTCTTGTTCCTTGTTTGGTTGTGGACTTAGGGTAGAGTCGATTATTTGACAGCCTATCGGATCTCGTATTGTGTACAAAAAGCATGGACAAAAGCAACTGGTGGTGCAGGAGCGAGGTTAATCTTAGAAGGAGTTCCTAAGAAGTTAGTTGTAGCTCGTAGGAGAAATGGGTGTTAGCATACATAGAATTGATCTAGTGCAGTGACTTAGGACCTTAGGAGAAATTTTGAATCGACTATAGATAGTTGTGGAAGGTAGTATGGGCCCATACTACTGAAATCACTTGATCCGTATGAGATTCAGGAGAAATTATGTGGCTACTAAGGAACTGATAGGAATAGGGCCCGATGTACTGACCATTGTGTGGTGATATCTGATCTTTGTTTGGTATATTTTTCAGTGTGGCGGCTATTGGAGGTTCGATTAGGAGCGGGTAGCACTGGGAGAGCAGGATTAAGTGAGGATGAGGTTCATGGGATCATTGTTGCAGAAACAAATGAGGCGATCAGGAAGGCAACTCCAGAATTGTTTGGGATGGTCAAAGCTGCCATGATTGAGCTATTCGATGATCATTATGCTACACTTTCCGAGGTTGTTGTTGCAGCTACTGCGACTGTTGCTACCATTAGGGATCGAGTAGAGAGAACTTTCTAGTACTAGGACTTTGATAATACAAAGCCCATAGAGATAATGCAGCCAAATCCTGAGGACAAAAACCACAGCCCCCAACTCCAAATGATGCGTCGGATAATTCGCCTAATGAGGCTTCAGCTGCATCGAATTTTAAGCGATCACACGACCCTTCTGCATCACCACTGCCCGCAAACCTGTGAGCGATGCATCACAATAAACCACGAAGTCATCAACACCCTCCAGCAGGGTCAGAATTGGCGCCTCACACAAATGTTTCCTAAGAGTCTCAAAGGCCGCCTGCTACTTAGGCCCTCAGCGAAAAGTCACCGACTTCTTGGTCAGTCGGGTCAAGGGAACAACGATCTTGGAGAAATCTTGAATGAATCTCCGATAATAACCATCCTAACCAAGAAATCTCTGAATCTCAGAGGAGACCTTGGAACCTCCCACTACATCATGGCCTCGACCTTGGCCGGATCGACCAGAATACCCTTTTGGTTGACAAGGTACCCCAGAAACTACACCTCACGCAACCAGAACGTGCACTTGGAGAACGTTGCAAAAAGGCTCTCCCTCCTCAAGTTCTCCAACACCTCCCTCAAGTGCTCCTCATGCTACTCCTGAGTCTTGGAATAAACCAAGATATCATCAATGAATTCAATTACAGACCGAACCAACGTCGGTCTGCACACACGGTTCATGAGACCTATGAATGCGGCTGGAGCATTGGTGAGCCCAAAAGGCATCACCATGAACTCTTAATGACTATATTGAGTTTAGAAAGCCGTCTTTTGCACATCCTCATCCCGTACCCTCATCTAATGATAACCCGATCGCAAATCAATCTTGGAGAACCAAGATGCACCTTGAAGCTGGTCGAAAAGATTATCAATCCTCGGGAGGGGGTAATGGGTCTTCAACGTTACCTTATTCAACCCCCGGTAGTCGATACACATCCCTTGAGACCCGACCTTCTTCTTCGTAAACATAATCGGTGCTCCCCAAGGCGAACTGCTTGTACTAATAAATCCCTTGTCTAACAGCTCATATAGCTATGTAGACAACTCCTGCATCTCAGGAGGAGCTAGCCGATACGGTGCTTTGGCTAACGGAGATGCACCTGGAACCAAGTTAATCATGAACTCCACCTGTCTCTCTGGAGGTACCCCTAGTAAATCCTCCAGGAACACATATGGATAATCTTGCATGATCGGCACATCATACACGGTCGTATCACCCTTATCTCGGGTATCCATGACATCAGCGACAAAACCCGAACATCCTTGATAAAGATAAGGTCTGGCCCTCGCTGCAGAACACATAGTAGGCCCACGCTGCGGTCTCTCACCCAGAATCACCAACTCCCCCCCCCCCCCTTTTCTTACAGTCGATTACTACCCTATTAGGACTCAACCAATCCATGCCCACGATAACTTTGTTCCCATGCCGAGGAATGGGAACTAGATCAACCGGATACTGCTCGTTAAACAACTGGAGAGTACAACTTTGATGAACCCTCACAATCCGAATAGACCTATCATCAGCAATCTCAACATCTATAGGAAAATCTAGCTCCCCCGGAGCTCCAACAAATCTCTTGCTAAGTGGAAGAGATACAAATGATTGGGTAGCCCGTGAATCAAATAATACCAAATCAGAGATATTGTTTCACAAGGAATGATCCTAAAATTAAACACATAAACAGTAAGCAAAAAAATTAAATATAATTAAAGAGATAAGGAGGAGATACATACTTGTCACAACATCGGGAGCTACACGCACATCCTCTATCGTGGGCTGGAAAGCTCTGCTCTTCGTCGCAGGCGCATCTGGCGGCCGTTAGTAATCCGAAGAGTCGCAGGAGCAGGTGCTGACACCGGTCCTATTGCAAGCAAACTCGTACAATGGGCCTTCTTGTGGCCCCTCTGATTGCATTGAAAGAAAATCAGATCGGATACCTGAGTGGTGGTGGTGGCAACAATACAATCCCTGCTGATGTGACCAATCCGGCCGCATTTGAAGCGGCCAGAACCACCCACTCTACACGTCCCCTCGTGCACCTTGTCGCACTTGCCACAACGGCTATGGCTATGTTGGCCTCTCGATCTAGAATCACATACCTTGGGCGTCTTGACCGAACCTTCTACACTCGACAAAGAATCTGGCTTCCTCTTCTTCTCCATCTCCAAATCATTATCCCTCTCTCTGTATATCCCTCGTTATCATGTCTTCCAACATCTTATAGGTGGATCAGCTAATAAACTGCCAAATATCACTCATCAGTGTCTCATGGTACCGGGCCTTCTTCATCTCCTCATCTTCCACATACTTCAGAAATAGAAATCCCTCTCCTTGAACATAGTGGTGATCTCAGCCACTGTCTCAGTAGTCTGGCGGAGATCATGGAACTCTCGCGCAAGCTGTTGCACCTTAATCACAAGTGCAAACTCGACTCAGAACCTGGTCGAGAAATCACCCCAGATCATCGAATCAACCACATCATCACCCAAAGCATGCCCTACCTCCTCCCACCAATCACGTGATCTATCCTTAAGGAGGCAAGAAGCTAGCCTGACCTTGTCCCCCTCGGGACATCGGCTGGTATGGAACATTAGCATAAACATTACCTGGCATTGGTGCCTTCGACCCGCTAAACCTAGTGAGGAAAACTCACCTCCAAATCTGAATGATAGCTAAATAAATCTCGTCTTGGAATATCAACTCTACCCAACACCTAAACAGTAACAACTCATTAGATACAATTCGAAATACCTCCACACCCCTTATTGGTCAAATTCGGTCAAAGATAAAAGTCAAAGGTCAAGGTCAATAGCCTATGTTGACCCAACACGTCGTGTTTCCCTTTGACCACGTCGTGTTTCCCCTTTATCATCACAGGCGTGAAATCCCAACCAACACGCTCTGTTTCCTTGAAAACACGTTGTGTTTCCTCGAGCTCCAACAACTTAATACAACAAGCTGTTTCATTCGACTCCAAGAGTTCCTAAGTTCAGATATAAACCCAATTGAGACTTAGAAGGGTAAAGTTTCCAACTTTACTCCTAAGGACTACCAAAGAGTGTCCAAACCCATCCATAAGACTTGATAGAGCAAAGGCTTAACCAATAAGCACCTAGACGATGAAGAAAAAGCCTTAGAACCTAGATTTGACCTCTTTAAGATGGAAAATCACGTAAAATTGCCAAATTTACATTTATGGAAGCCTAAATGAAGATCTTAAGTTAAAAAGGGACTTAATGCATGCATGGGACCAACTCCTCTCATAAAACTTGCCCTTTTATGCTCAAGAGTTCAAGACAAGCTCAAATCTGAAAAGATAAGTCCTCAAAATGACTTTACTCCATCATCAACCCAAAAAGGACCAAAAGCATGAAATAAGGAAATCTAAATATCTATAAGCCAAGGTTCAAACTTGTTACCTCAAAGGGACTGCAAAAAGTGGAGATGTTTTGGATCTACAACCTTCCTTCCAAGCTAAGCACCTTCAATCTTCAAAGCTTCCTTTAGAAATGAGCAAAATAACCAAAAGAATCCACTCAAGGCTCAATAACACCACCAAGAAAGCTTAAGGGATGAATTACGGTTTTAGTGATAATGGAGGATGGTAAGGAGGCCATCCATGAGGACTTAAGGCCTTTAAATAGGGTCCAGCACCCTAAAAATCAGGGTTTCCTTCCCTGCCGCCAAAATGTTGTGTTGCATGATGAAACACCACAACACGTCATGTTGATTCATTAAACTCCGTGTGCCAAAGTCCTAACTCCACACCGTGTTGAGGCTTCAACACGCCGCGTGTAAAGATAATCCATGAACATTTGAAAATAATTTCATACCTAGAATCGGGCGTTACAGGTGTGTACAGTTAGCCAGAGCCCGAATAGGAGAGTGGTTTCTAAAATACCCATACTTGTTATGTTTATTGAGTTTGATTTTGTTTATATATGGATTGTTAGAAAAGCATGCTAATGGATAAGGTTCTTTAGAAACGGTTGTATATACCTGATTTCTATGATGCCTTAGGATATAGGGGGTTGCTTGCCTAATACACACACACACACACACACACACATATATATATATATATATATATGTATATATATGTATATATATATATATATATATATATTACTTGATTTGTGATTTCTGTGTATATGTTGATTAGTTGTATATACCCGAGATTAAATAACCTTAGAATGATTGACTTAGCCTTACTTCTTGTTCCTTGTTTGGTTGTGGACTTAGGGTAGATTCGATTATTTGACAGCCTATCTGATCTCGTATTGTGTACAACAAGCATGGACAAAAGCAACAGGTGGTGCAGGAGCGAGGTTAATCTTAGAAGGAGTTCCTAAGAAGTTAGTTGTAGCTCGTAGGAGAAATGTGTGTTAGCATACATAGAATTGATCTAGTGCAGTGACTTAGGACCTTAAGAGAAATTCTGAATCGACTATAGATAGTTGTGGAAGGTAGTATGGGCCCATAATACTGAAATCACTTGATCCGTATGAGATTCAGGATAAATTATGAGGCTACTAAGGAACTGATAGGAATAGGGCCCGATGTACTGAGCTTTGTGTGGTGATATCTGATCTTTTTTTGGTATATTTTTCAGTGTGGCGGCTATTGGAGGTTCGATTAGGAGCGGATAGCACTGGGAGAGCAGGATTGAGTGAGGAGGAGGTTCATGGGATCATTGTTGCAGAAACAAATGAGGCGATCAGGAAGGCTACTCCAGAATTGTTTGGGATGGTCAAGGCTGCCATGATTGAGCTATTCGATGATCATTATGCTACACTTTCTGAGGTTGTTGTTGTTGCAACTACTGCGACTGTTGCTACCATTAGGGCTCGAGTAGAGAGAACTTTCTAGTACTAGGACTTCGATATTACAAACCCCCCGGAGTTTGATGGGGTCTTGGACCTGATTGTGGCGATGATATGGTTGTCTAATTTGGAGGGTTGTTTCTTCACGTGTTCCTGTGCGGATTACGAGAAGATCTAGTGCACCCTGAACCTTCTCAGGTTGAGGGTGAAGGATTGGTGGATGATGGTGACTGATGCTTACACTCCTGAGCAGAGAGTTGCGATGAGTTGGGAATAGTTCTCGGAGATGTTCCATGACAGATATGTTCCACTGGTGGAGAGGGAGAGGCTAGCCCAGGAGTACCTGGATCTAAGATAGACGACTGAGTTGGTGACAGAGATCAACAAGATTTTTACTAAGAAGGATTTGTTAAGTCCTTAGTTCGCTGCTTCATAGCAGGCTCAGATGACTCAGTATTTAGGCATGCTCAAGACGTATATTCGACAGTTCATGTCCATCCAATACTATGGTGCTCTCGTTAAGCTTCAGGATTGTTGAAGATTAATGTGTTGCGTCTTGGGCCCTTTTGTTTTACAGCCGGATTGGGCTTGTCAATCCGTGTTTATCTAGATTAGCCTCCTTTTTCTTAGATAAACTGTTAGGGTTTTAATATAAATATATGCATGCATGTATGCGTATAATGAAGCTGTCGTCATTCTCATTGATTATTGTAAACCCTAAAATCCTCTACAGTTGATGTTCTTTATCGAGCTCTTCTGAGGATTGTTTATTAATCATTCGACACCTTTTGATCCAATTGCTTGTTCTTATTGCTTATCTGGTTATTTCTCTACCTGTTTCATAGATCTAATCGATCTTCAAGTTTGTTTTTAAACTTATCAATTGGTATCAGAGCAGGAGGCTGTGTAATCGATACACTTCTTTTCTGTGAAAAAGCTTCGATTAGGGTTATTCCGCATTCATTGATATTTATTGAGCCATTATCTCATAATTGACGTATCTCAATATTTATTATTTTTGCCCTAATTTGATATATTACAAGTCTGATCGTTGAACAGGTTATTCGATCAATTATGGACGAGTCGCAATCCAATCCCATCAATATTTCAAACAACATTGGATCAACAACGAAGATTCCCATCCTGTACACCCATGATTATGAAGTCTGGGCGAATCACTTTGAAGATTATGTCATAGGATCTGAGGATAATGGATACCTCATCTGGGAAGCAATCATCTCTGGACCGTTTTCTCATTCAGCAACTTCAAGGATTATTAAAACTCAAAAGGAGTATAACGATCTTCTGAAAGATCTTAAAGATGTAGCGCAAGACGAAAAAGTTAAATTTCAGTGCAATATCAAAGCGCTAAGATTGATTAGATTTGCTCTTCAATCCGATACTTTTAGGCTGGTAAGTTCATGCACGACTGCAAAAGAGATATGGGACAGGCTACGTGAATTGTACTCTACAGACGAAGATCTTGAACATTCCATTCAAACCTTACTCTTGTCTGAGTTTGGTGAGTTTAAGCAAGGAGCAGAAGAAACGGTGACTCAAACGTTCGATCGCTTCAATCATCTTCTTAGCAAGATGATCAAACATGACATCGAAAGGAAGCATATTGAATAGAAGGTTACGTTTTTGAACGGACTCAGATCTGAGTAGAGAGCAATCGTGTCCACAATTAAAGCGCACGAGCAATTCAAATCCTATTCTTTGGCGAAACTGGTGGGCATCCTAAAATCTCAAGAAAAGATCGTATTACAGGAGAAAACCGTGGTTTCAAGTCTAGGTTCGTTGGCCCTCCTGTCGAAAAGCAAAGCGGTGATAGAGGACGAAGATCTTAACTTGGATGATTATGATCTCACGTCTGAGGACTATGCTATGATGGTGTCAACCCCAAGAGATTCATCAAGAAGAGATTCCCCACCAACAGGAACCGAAACTGGCAAGGGAGCTATAGCTCTAAAAAGGTCAAAGATGAAGAATCAAAGAAGGAACCGAAGGCTGAAGGAGATTCTGGAGTAAGCTGCTATTATTGTGGAGGAAAGAACCACTATGCAAAAGATTGCGTCCTCAAAAAGATGGCAGAAAAGGATGAGGAAAATGATGAAGAAGCCGCGTTGTTGAAAAAGCTTGATGAGTTAAGGAAGAAGAAATCTGCTGCTAACCCTTCTATGAATGCTTTAATTGTGCAGGGTTCGGTAGCTGATGATGAGTTTGGTGGCGTGGAGGTATGGTTAACCGACTCCGAAGATGATGAAGTGAGAAAGCCTTCACATGGAAAGGCTTATGTAGCAAAAGAAGATAGTAGTGGAGGAAGATGCTTGATGGTGTCCGACGTTTCTCAGATGAGGGGATACAACACTGATGGGGGAAATGATGACAAGGAACAACAGAATCTGTGTTTTACTGCCAAACCACTAAGCGTGCAGTTCAACGAACTTGATGAACTGATCAAGAAGGTACAATCTGTTTTTGTCTCATTTAAAGTCCCACAATGCTCATATGAAAAGGAATTAAAAAGTGTTAATTCAAGAATCTCTCATCTAGATAGTAGTTTAACTCAAACTCGGGTCACCAATTCTAATCTAACTGACCAATTAAGCAGGGTGTCATCAAAGAGTGAGGAACGGCGGATGTGGATCGAACTGAAGGAGTCGGAGTTAATCAAAATAAAAGATGAAAACATTTATTTGCAAAGAGACAATTTAAAGCTTATGAAACAGCGAAATGTTTTTTGTTTGATTGCCAAACGACTTTATACAAATATTACTCAGCTTCATTTGAATTGTGAAATAGGGCAAAAGATTCATCGCATGATTTTACCCTTTCTTGAGTTTAAGGAAGATGAAATTGATCTTGATGCATATAATTGTGAGAGTATTATTTCGTCTGAGGATGTTAATCCAACATATTTGTATGGACTGGACAAAATAGAATCTTTCATAAAATCCAAGGACCACAAGAACATGCTCAAAAACCTTTTGGATGAAAATGATAAACTGAAGCTAAGAACCGAAACCATACAAAAATTTGACTCATTGAATGTCAACTTAAGCTCAGAAAATAAGATTGATGTTGAAAATGCATCTGAGCTTAATGAGGACGATAATATGAGTGAAATTTCTGTAGAGAACACAGTTGATTGTTCAGAATTTGTCAAGAATGAACCCGAGAACCACAAAAATCTTATTTCAGAAAATTCTGTGGAGTTCGCTCGGTTGTCCCAACAAAAGTCCCCGATTCTTGTAGAGAAGGCAGTCGTATACCAAAAAGTTAGAACCAATCCAAATCAGGTGTACAAAGTCACAGATGTAACCGAACATCAGACTGCTAAACTAACAACTATTGTGAACGAAGACAATGCTGATGGCTGTGACGAGTTCTTCTGGTCAGCTCCCATTGATAATGCTGATGAAACGGTAGGTCTGTCTGAAAGGACTTCATGGAAAAGCAAAGGCAGATATGTACCAGAACCTTTGAATAAACCTGATGGCTTCAACGTGGCAAGTACCAGTGGAACAAAAGATGTCCCTCAAGAGAAAGAAATTCCTGCAAAAGAAGTCACATCCCCAAGTGAAACTACATCAGTTCAGAGTGGAGCAGCCAACGAAAACCAAAAACATAAACCTAACATCCATCATCAACCAAAGCAGATGAGAAATCAAAAACGAGAAAGGAATCAGAGATACAGGAAGAATCTCTCAGAAAGAAAACAATTTTGGCAATCGCAAAATGCCTATTTCTCACATCAAGACAGGAATTTAAAAGCAGAGAAAAATCCTGTTGGATCGACAGAGAGCAATAACAACCGAAAGCAGAGGTTCGGTTCAGAGCACAATGACAACCGAAAGCAGAGGTTCGGTTCAGAGCACAATGACAACCGAAAGCAGAGGCTCGGTTCTGAGCAAAACAACAACCGAAAGCAGAGGTTCGGCTCAGAGCATAACAACAACCGAAAGCATAGATTCGGTTCAGAAAATGATTTCAACCGAAAGCACAGGTTTGGTTCGGAAATCAAAAGAGATCAAAACTCTAGGGTTGGTCCTATTGTTAATCAAAAGCAAAAGAGTCACCTAGAATCTTCAACCAAGAAGTCATACCGTTCTGAGCTATCTCATTCTAACTCTTCTAACTCTTCAAAATCTTCTATCACTTCTCATCCTAAATTCCACTCTGTTCCTTCTCAAAAATCTCAGTCATCAGCTGAACAAAAAGGAAAACAGAAGGTTTCAGATATTGAACCAGAATCAATACCAAAAGCATCAAATCCAAATAAAATCAAAGTTTTCACCATCAAAAGGAAAGATGAAACAACACTAATAAAAAGAACATATTTAGTTGACATCTCTCTTACTATTCTAGTTCCTGTAAAAAGCTCACGTGGACCCAAGAAGCTATGGGTTCCTAAATCTGCTTAATTTTTGCAGGTTATCAGTGACGAGCAGTTTGACGAAGAATGGTACATTGATAGTGGCTGCTCGCGTCACATGACAGGAAGGAAGGAAGAGCTAAGGGAATTCAGATCTCTTTCAAATGGTGGAAATGTCAAATTTGGGAACAACTCCTTCGGCGCCATCAAAGGCTACGGGATGATTACAAACGGTGATTTCTCAATCAGGAAAGTTGCATATGTAGAGGGATTACAAACGGTGATTTCTCAAGGTCTCGTTCGATGATGAAGGTTCGGAAATTATTGAGAAGAAGACGAACAAAGTTATTCTCAAATCAGAGCGCAAAGGTGAAATGTTTCCCCTAAATCTCAAACCAATCAAAGGAAACCCAGCCATCTGCCTGTTATCCAAAGCACAATCTGACGAAAGCTGGCCATGGCACCGAAGACTCTCTCATCTCAACTTCAAAGATATCAACAAACTTGTTACTGGAGGTCACGTTAGAGGTCTTCCATTGCTCAATTATGATAGAGATCATCTATGTGCTGCATGTGAAATGGGGAAGCAGAGTGGTCAAAGTCATCCATCTATAATAAACACTAAAGTTGTTGAACCACTAGAATTACTTCATATTGATTTATGTGGTCCATCTTCTATAGAAAGCATTGGTGGTAGCAAGTATATTCTTGTTATTGTTGATGACTTTTCACGTTTTACATGGGTGTTCTTTCTGAAGCTTAAATCTGAAGCGACTCACAAGCTAAAAGTGTTCATCAAGCAGATTGAAGTCCAGCTGAAGAAGGTCGTTTGCAACATCAAAAGCGACAATGGGTTGGAGTTCAAAAATAAAGAATTTGAAGAGTTCCTAGAAGAAAAGGGAATCAGTCACAACTTCTCAGCTCCCTACACACCTTAACAGAACGGGATTGTTGAAAGACGAAATCGATCCTTATGTGAAGCTGCCCGAACCATGCTAAGTTTTGCTTCCTTACCTTTATATTTTTGGGCTGATGCTATTTCTGCTGCTTGTTTTACACAGAACAGGTCATATCTTAACAAGCGCTTCACTCTCACTCCTTATGATATCATCAACAACAGGAAGCCAAATGTGAAGTTTTTTCATGTGTTTGGTTCAAGGTGTTTCATTTTCAATTCTAAAGAACACCGCAACAAGTTTGATGTCAAAGCTGACGAAGGGATATTTCTGGGCTATTCTCTTACTTCCAAAGCATACAGGGTGTTAAACAAGCGTTCAAGGAAAATAGAAGAAACTTACTACGTGACTTTTGACGATAGCTATGTTAAAAAGCTAAAGGCCAACGAAGACACAGCTGGAGAAATCTTTCCTCAAACTGGCCAAGTCACAGCCTCGATCGCTAATCTATTCGAGAATTTCCTGGAGCTTTTTGATGAACCAGAGAAGGCCACTCTTTCTGAAGCCAGTGCAACAGACAACAGAGTAGATCACTTGAAGCAACTTGTTGACGATGCTGCAAGAAGAATGAATGAAGAAGAACCATGCTCAAAAGACTCTCCCCAACACAATGCGTCAGTCGAGGGGGAGGATCCACCATCATCCCAACCAAGTTCACAAGTTGAGGGGGAGCTAAGGTCTCAACCGTCAACCGAAAGTGCCTTACCAACCAAAAGTGCCTCACCAACCGAAGGTGCATCATCGCCCGAAAGCTCAACACCACCAGAAACCACTGTAGCTCAAGATTCACAAGACATTCCTGTAAGATCATTTGTCGAGGAGGAGCATGCTGATATATCATATGATTTCGACAGTCTGTCCGAACCAGAAGAATTGATAAATGCTGAATTAGATCCATCTTTTGATCCAAACTTCCCTCCTCTCACCAAATGGACCAGAAATCATCATGTCTCTCAAGTTGTTGGTAATGTCTCAGAAACAGTTCTGACTCGATCACAACTCAAGGCAAAACAAGCTTCCTTGTTCTCAAAAGTCGAATTCTGCATGTTTAACTCATTCGTATCAAAAGTTGAACCAAAGACAATTAACACTGCTCTTGATCACTCCGATTGGGTTCAAACTATGCAAGACGAACTGAATGAATTTGAAAGGAACAAAGTTTGGCATCTTATTCCAACTCCTCCAGATGCCTCGGTTGTTGGTCTCAAATGGGTCTTTAGGAACAAACTTGACAAGGAAGGGAACGTTATAAGAAACAAAGCACGTCTGGTCGTAAAAGGATACTGTCAGGAGGAAGGCATTGACTATGAAGAGACTTTTGCTCCTGTAGCTAAACTGGAATCAGTAAGAATATTTCTCACCTATGTTGCTCACAAAAACTTTGAGGTCTTTCAAATGGACGTCAAGTGTGCATTTCTCAATGGCGAACTCGAAGAAACTGTGTGTGTGGAGCAACCTCCTGGATTCGTGAATGAAAAGTATCCCGATCATTGTTACATTCTGCATAAAGTCGTGTATGGTCTGAAACAAGCACCGAGAGCCTGGTATGAAACGCTGACTAAATTTTTAAAGATGTCCAAATTCAAACAAGGTTCGGTTGACCCAACCTTCTTTCGCAAAAAGGAAGGTAACCACCTGATGATCATTCAAATTTATGTCGATGATATCATCTTTGGCTCAACGAATCCTAGCCTAACAGCTGAATTTAGAAAGCTGATGGAGACTAAATTTGAAATGAGCTCGATGGATCCCATTAACTTTTTCCTTGGTTTAAATATTAGACAGGGACCTGAAGGCATCTTTATCAACCAGGAAGCTTACACGAAGACCCTCTTAGCAAAATTTGGCATGATGGGAGATTCAAAGATCAAAGTTCCAATGGCGTTCGGCACTAAACTCACTCCATCCCTGGATAAACCGGCTGTTGATCTTACACTTTATCGTCAAATGATAGGCTCTCTGATGTATCTTACTGCTAGCAGGCCGGACATAATGTTTTCTGTTTGTTACTATGCTAGGTTTATGTAAGGTCAAACCTTGAAATATGATGATGTTTGAAAATAGTCTATCAGCGTCAGCGCATGACTCAGCATCAGCATCAGTATCATCATTAGTATATATATCTTTACTCAGCACATTGTAACAGTTTTTGTATTTATCCTGTTTCCATAGTTAGCGTAAATTAGTTAGCTGGCAAATCCCTGGATTGTAGGGATTGTCTGGAATAACAGTATATATTATCATGTACAGGTTTGTGAATTAGTGCGCTTTCACAAACCCTAATTGTTGCTTTGTGCACACGATAATCTCTTTGTGCGATTATCTTTCTTAGTGAAAGTTTTTCTTCGTGAATTTCTCTTGTTCTTATTTATTGTCTTTGTTTGATATATCGATTGATCTAAAGGTCTCTTCAATTGGTATCATAGCAGGTTTCTTTTATCAAACAAATGGCTTCATCTTCTTCTTCATCAAACTCGTCAAATCATCCTTCTGCTAAAATCCCTCCTTTCGATGAAACTAACTTTGCTATGTGGAAAATAAAGGCCCTATATGCCTTGGAATCTGTTGATGAAGACATGATGGACATCGTTGAAAAAGGTCCTTATGTTCCAATGTATCAGTCTCTTAAAAACAATGTTCCTGATGGCACTATGAAGAAAACTCCAAAAGAAAACTGGACGGCAGACGACAAGAGAAAACATGGTTTGGATGTTCGTGCTCGTGAAGCTATTAGCTACTCATTGTCATACAACATCTTTGGGCTGGTTCAAAATTGCATCTCAGCAAAAGAGATGACGGATACGTTGACTGTATCTTTTGAAGGAACTGAAGAAGTCAAGGCTACTCAAATAAATGATCTTAACCGAAGGTATGAACATTTTTTTGCTAAGAAAGGTGAAACCTTGACTCAAACCTTTAATAGATTCAATACTCTTGTTAACGATCTTCGGAGACTAGATCAGTTGAAGCATAGAACTGTTCTAGTGCAAAAGTTTTTGGATTCTCTAGGTGCAGGTTGGGAGAATCATGTTGATGTGCTGAAAAACAGCGAGAAGATCAACTCTATGGACTTACAAAGTCTCTATGGAAATCTTCGATACTATGAAGAATCCAAGCTTCAAAGAAAGGAACTGATGAAGGATTCTCAGCGTGAATCTTCTGTAGCTTTGTTCTCCACAAAAAGCTTGTGGCAGACTCAGACACTGAAAGTGATTCAGACACTGATTCATCTAAAACTGACACTTATGATATTGAAAAGGTTGTAGCTAGTGCAGCCTTGATTGTGAAGACCTTTGAAAAATCAGGTCGAAACTTCTCAAAGTTTCAAAAGAAGATTGGTGGAAAGTTCTCAAAAGGGTCAGGAGCTGATAAAAGGCATGGTGCTGATAAGAAAGAAAAGGCTCAGTGCTTTAACTGTGGGAGCACTGATCATTTTGCAAAGGAGTGTAAACAAAAGAAACAAGGCACAGATGAATACTGGAAGCAGAAGTACAACAAGCTGATTGAGAAGCTGAAAGCTGAAAATTTGGAACATAAAGTGCTTGTAGCTGAAGAAGAAAAATGGAAAACTGATGAAGAGTCATCAGATGATGAAGTCAAGTGTCTCATTGTCAAAATAGAGAACCCGGATATTCCCAATAAAGACAAAAGTACTTTTGACACTGATATGTCTGATGCTGAAAACTCCAGGAAGCACAACATTGACTCTTCTTCAATGTACTAAGGTCAGGAGCATCTTTGGTATTTAGATAGTGGTTGCTCAAGGCATATGACAGGATCAAAGTCTCTCCTGGAAGATTATGTTAAGAAAACTGGTCCTGCAGTCACTTATGGAGACAATGGAAAGGGGTTCACTAAGGGATATGGAAACATCAAATGCAATAACGTGGTTTTTCAAAACGTTTCATATGTAAAGCGTCTCAAACACAACCTCATTTCTATCAGTCAGTTGTGTGATTCTGACTATGAAGTTCACTTTACAAAGAAGGAAGGAAGAGTTGTTAACACTGACAAGAACATTGTACTCTCAGCAAAATAGAAAAGATGATATATATGTTCTTGACATGTTCTCAAGTGACAAGGAACTGATGCAATGTTTTTTTTCAAAGTCTCAGACGAATCTTAGTTGGATTTGGCACAAAAGGTTTTCTCATATGAACTTCAAGAATCTATCCAAAATATCCAATCAAGATCTAGTTAGAGGGCTCCCAAAATTCAGCGTTGTGAAAGACAAGATGTGTTCAGCGTGTGAACAAGGAAAACAAACCAAGTCCTCCTTCAAACCCAAGTCATGTTCCAGTATATCAGTCCCTCTTCATCTACTCCACATGGACCTGTTTGGACCTATTCCTATTCGTTCTCTAGGTGGAAATAAGTATACTCTAGTGGTTGTTGATGAGTTCACTCGATTTACGTGGGTAATTTTCTTGAAGAAGAAAAGTCAGGCTGCACAGGAAATCATCTCGCTGATTCGTAAAAATGAGACACTGATAGGTCTTAAAGTTAAGCAACTAAGAAGTGATCATGGCACTGAGTTCCGAAACTCAACTCTTGAAGAATTTTGTGATCATAAAGGAATTGGACAAAACTTCTCAGCTCCTCGTACTCCTCAGCAAAATGGTGTTGCTGAACGGAGAAATAGAACACTGATTGAGGCAGGAAGGACTTTGATGATCCATGTTGGTCTTCCTATGTCGTTTTGGGCTGAAGCTGTCAATACAGCATGTTTTACTCAGAATCGATCTCTAATTCATAGGATTCACAAGAAGACTCCATATGAAATGCTGAAAGATCGAAAACCAGATGTATCTTTTTTTCATGTGTTCGGATGCATTTGTTATATTCTAAATCAGCGTGATCCAAGATCGAAGTTTGAACCTAAGGCTGATAAAGGTATTTTTGTTGGGTACTCATCTATTTCAAAATCTTTTCGTGTTTTTCATGTGAACAGGCAATGTGTTGAAGAATCCATTCATGTGAAGTTTGATGAGGAATCATACACTGATGAAAAAGTCACTCATTCTCCTTCTATCTTTCAAGAGCTTCTCTCTTGTCCATTCGATGAAGCACCTTCTGCAGAAGATAAGACTGATTCCTCTGATCCTATCTTTCCAGTTCCATGTTCCTTGAGTCAAGATACTACAGCCACATCAGCAGATAACTCATTAGATGTTGATGAATCCCTTGAAGCTGAAGACTCTCCTGAAACTGATAATGTGTCATAATCTATCTCTCCAGAATCAGTATCAGTCATTGAACATCGAGATCATCCTGTTGATCGAATTATAGGGAATATTCATGATGGTGTCCGAACTAGATCTAGTGTGCTTAATAACTTTTGCATGTATGTTAACTTTGTTTCAATGATCTTGCCTGATAAAGTACACACAGCTCTTCAAGATGCTGATTGGATCAAAGCCATGCAAGAAGAACTGAATGAGTTTGAGAGGCACAAAGTTTGGACTCTTGTTCCAAGACCATCCGGGAAGACTATCACTGGAACTCGCTGGGTCTATCGTAACAAGGTTGATAAAGATGGTATCATCACTCGCAACAAGGCAAGGCTTGTAGCTCAAGGGTTCACTCAGATTGAATCTATCGACTACGGGGAAACTTTTGCCCCAGTTGCTCGCATTGAAGCTATCAGGCTGTTTCTCGCATACGCATCCTACATGAACTTCATTGTCTATCAGATGGATGTGAAGACAGCATTCCTTCATGGTGTGTTGGAAGAAGAAGTGTTCCTAAAACAGCCCCCAGGCTTTGTGGACAAAGATCATCCTGATTACGTGTACCGGTTAGATAAAGTTGTTTATGGACTGAAGCAAGCTCCCAGGGCTTGGTATGAGACACTGACATCGTATCTGCTTGAAAATGGATACAGACGAGGAGCAATCGACAACACTCTCTTCATCAAAAACAAAGGCTCAGATATGGTTCTTGTTCAAATTTATGTCGATGACATTATTTTTGGCTCTCCAAATGAGACACTGAGAAAGGAATTTGCAGAGATCATGTCTCAAAGGTTCGAAATGAGCATGATGGTAAAGATGACCTTTTTCTTAGGTCTTGAGGTTCAGCAACAAAAGACAGGTATTTCCATTTGTCAAAGTAAATATATTTCTGACCTGCTTGTTAAGTATTCTCTCAGTGACTGCAATCCAGCCTCTACCCCAGTATCTAAGACTGATAAGCTACACGCTGATCCAACTGGAACAGATGTCAATCACTCTCTGTATCGAGGAATGATTGGATCCCTCTTATATCTCACAGCAAGTCGTCCTGATATCATGTTTGGAACCATTCTCTGTGCTCGATTCCAAGCTAATCCCAAAGAATCTCATCTCATGGCTGTCAAACGTATTTTTCGATACTTAAAGGGAACTCAAAACCTTGCACTGTGGTATCCTCGCGACTCAGCATTTGAACTTTATGGATACACTGACTCAGATTATGCAGGATGCAATTTAGACAAAAAGAGTACATCTGGTGGATGTCACTTCCTTGGCAACCGTCTCATCAGTTGGTCTAGCAAGAAGCAAACATCAGTTGCCATCTCAATTGCAGAAGCTGAGTATGTTGCCGCTGGAAGATGCTGTGCTCAGCTCTTATGGATTCAAAATCAGCTTCTCGACTATGGGTACAAGTTCTCAAAGACTCCCATCTATTGTGACAACACCAATGCCATTCAGATCACACAAAATCCTGTTCAGCACTCAAAGACAAAGCATATCGAGATCAGACATCACTTCATCAGAGATAATGTTGAAAAAGGAAAAGTTGTTCTTGAACATGTCAAGACTTCGGAGTAACTTGCTGATATCTTCACAAAGGCACTGGATTCTCAATCAACTGCTTACATTATCGGAGAACTGGGAATGATTTCCTTGTAATTATTTTTGACGTTTAATTGTGCTAATGTTTGATATTGTCTTATAAGTTGATGTACATTGTGCTGATGATGACATACTGATGATATTTGCTACTGAGCACTTAGGTTTGATTTCTTATCTTTATCTCTTCTTCAAGTCTTCTAAACAAAAGTTGAATGATTCACTGTATTAAACCATACACTGATAACAACTTGAAACTCTTTGCCGATGGTTAGATCAAAACACCAAGATCTATCACACGCAACTATCCCTTCTTACCAATCTTACACTGGTTTCATGATTCAGTGTGACAAAATACACACTGATGAGAATCTAAAAATCTTTGCCGATGGTTAGATCAAAACACCAAGATCTATCACACGCAACTATCCCTTCTTACCAATCTTACACTGGTTTCATGATTCAGTGTGACAAAACACACACTGATGAGAATCTAAAAAATCTTTGCCGATGGTTAGATCAAAAACACCAAGATCTATCACACGCAACTATCCCTTCTTACCAATCTTTTACTGATTCTGTGATTCAGTGTGCCAAAACACACGCTGATGAGAGTCTAAAAATCTGTGCCGATGGTTAGATAATGTAACTAGTATCTATCACACGCACCAATCTCCTTGCTAGCCCCGATTAAGCAAGTTGTACCTTGAATTGACGTAGAAATATTTTTTCAGCATGTAACTTTTGTGACACTGAGCTCAGCGCTTCCGCAAACTCTGATTGACGTTTCATCTTCAGTCAACGGCTCTTTTTTCAAATGGCTATTTTCTACTCTGACAAGTTGTGACGATGCGCCGTTATCCTTAATGACGATAATCAAGCAGATCAGAAGATAATCATTACCTTTTAAAAACCCTTTTATTCCATATTTAAACCTCTTTCTCCCTTGGTTTAATTTCTCCTTCCCAAAAATCTTGAACCTCTCTCTCAAAAACCCTAGAATTCTCAAATACTCTCCAATGGCAGCATCTCTGTTCACATACTCCTCAACTTCTCGAAGGGTCATTCCTGCTCCAAACTCTCCTCCTCTTCCCATTCACATCAAGGCCACCAATGTAGTCTTCAATCCCGACATTCCAGAGGTTCATCGAGGTCTTGGACTCGATGATTTCGTAAATTTCTTGGCTTCTTGTCGCCTTCGATATGCAAGCAGCGATGTACCATCCGAGTTCTTCCCAGAACAAGTATGTGAGTTCTACTACACTGCAACTGTTAATGAAGAAAACAATGCCATCACCGGAACCGTTGGCCGTGGAAGACACTCTGTTTTCATCACTGCAGAACTTCTCAGTGCTGCTTTAAGGTTACCAATCTTCGAACCCTTCTCTGAACCTCCATCTATTGAAAGATGTAAACGCATGTTTGATCAACTGGGCTATGATCACTCAAAGGCTGGTACTCGATCAGCTCTTATTTTGCGTCAGTGTATGACCCCAGGCTGGAAGTTTTTCACAGGAGCTCTATGCAAGTGTGTGGGTCACAAGTCTCGTAGTGGTGACCAACTGAGCAATTACGAGCAACAAGTTGTCTGCTCCCTTCTTCTCAACAAAAGGCTGGATTATGGGGCACTTTTCTTTGATCAGCTTGTTCAGCTTCTACGTGCAAATGTACGTGTTGATCATGTTCCCTTTCCATGCTGGATTGCCCTAGTATTCGACAAGTTCTTTGCTGCTGACTACTTTTCTCACTCTGGGAATCCAATCCAATGTCCTCGAATGTCAGTTCGTATGTATCAGGATGATCCTTTAGATACCGACATTGGAATCTCCGATCGGATGAGAGAATCGATTGCCAATCCATACATTGTGCCTTCTCTCACCGCTGACACTGATGAAGGAGGTGCTGATGGTAATCATATGGATCTTGCTGATCAAGAGGTGGAACATCATGATGGCGGACATCTCTCACCTCAACTTTCTCATCACCTCATCTCAGACACTGGCAAAGTCTCCTCTGCACCACAGGATTCCATGCCTCTGGGGGAGCAACCATCTCAGGGGGAGCATCCATCACCAACAGCTCACCACTTCTCTCCAAGAATGCCACCTAGCTCTCCAGTTTCCCCAGGTACCTCAATGGTTCAAATTCCCGCTTCAGCTTTTTCTGAACTGATGTCATTGACTCGGGACATGAGTCAGCGTCTGCTTCGTATTGAGGCTGATGTTCACCAAATCAAGGATGTTTTCTTACTTAATCCTCCCTCTAGTCCCAAATCTGATGATGCTCAAAAAGGGGGAGATACTAATGATGATGATGATGCTGATGATCATGCTGATGGTGAGCCAAATGAGAAAGACACAGAACCTGCTGACAACATTATCTTTCAGCATGAATCACCCAACCCTATTCCTGAATCTACTTCTGCAGGGCATAATAGTCCAGCAGCTACTGAAAAGCATGATGAAGAGCATGATGAACCTGATGATGAATGTCAAATTCTTGACATGAACTTCATTGATCCTCTCATTCCAGTTCAGTAAGAAAGCTCATATGACCTTGAAGAATCTCATCCGATACTAACCGATTCTATTGCTGATCCCATCATTCCGGTCCAAGGAGAGGATTCGGATATTGCCAGTGAAGAATCTCATCCGCTGTCTCGAAAGCGGAAGGTAGCAGATACTGACTTGGATCATTCTCAAACTGATACTTCTTCTACTGTGAAGAAACCTAAGTCCATTGTCAGTATTTCAAACCTTGCCACTGAATGGAACATGTCCCCTGACCAAGTCAAGCAAATTCTTGATGAAGCCAATCAAGCTCAGCTTCTAAAGAACATTGCTCAAGCTGATGAATCCCTTATTCAGCGCAAACTTCAGGCCAAGGGATCGTTTGAAGCTCAGATGCAGAAGTTCTTGGAATTTCAGTCCAAGGCTCAGTCTTCTCAACCTCCTCCTAGCTCTAGCAAGCCTAAGACTGACAGTGTTCTTGACCGGATTGATCGAAAGAGATTTGAAGATGTTTTTAATCGTCGAATGTGTGGAGATAAGATCATCAAAGTTAAAGCTTCTAAACCTCAAATCGAGAAAATGCTTACGTTGCTGATCACTCGTCAAGGTCCTCAGCACTCATATACTGAAGTTGTAAAAAGGGATGAGTTGATTAGATATGGGTATTCGGAATGGATGGAACTGCTTGATCTAGCATCCAAGCAAACCTCAGCTCACTCTTCCGAACTGACTTGTGCTCTTCATCTACTGACCAAGAAGGTTCAGCGTTTGGATCTTGTTCCCAAAGAACGACCTCAGCATCAAGGACAAAGGTCGTCACTTCCTAGATCTCGAAGGACCAAGTTTCATGTTGATGGTGAAGATGTACTGGTTTTAGACTTCGGTGCTGATGTGATTAATAATTCTCTTCCTCTCGGTGTTGATCCGGTTCAGCATCAATTCATCTCAGCTCCTGAACACGGGATGTTCTATCTCGACAAAAACAGGAGGATGTGCTTTCAACGAACTACTGAGATCCCAAAGGCTCCAACCACTCACCTTGTTGGCTTAAGGAAAATGTGCATGAGTCATCAAGATTTATCCGGAGAATTTCACATTCTTATTGCCATGGAGCTGCTGAACAGAAGACAGGAATTGCTGGACAGTCCTTACTGGCCAGTTAAAATTGAAGCTGAAGCTGAGTATGAAGAATTCTTGTCCAGAGGTGTTCTAATCTAGTTGGTTTTGAACATCATCATATTGGGGGAGATTGTAAGGTCAAACCTTGAAATATGATGATGTTTGAAAATAGTCTATCAGCGTCAGCGCATGACTCAGCATCAGCATCAGTATTAGCATTAGTATATATATATATATATATATATATATATATATATATATATATATATATATCTTTATTCAGCACATTGTAACAGTTTTTGTATTTATCCTGTTTCCATAGTTAGCGTAAATTAGTTAGCTGGCAAATCCCTGGATTGTAGGGATTGTCTAGAATAACAGTATATATTATCTTGTACGGGTTTGTGAATTAGTGTGCTTTCACAAACCCTAATTGTCTCTTTGTGCACACGATAATCTCTTTGTGAGATTATCTTTCTTAGTGAAAGTTTTTCTTCGTGAATTTCTCTTGTTCTTATTTATTGTCTTTGTTTGATATATCGATTGATCTAAAGGTCTCTTCAGTTTCAGGCAAATCCTAGGGAGCCTCACATGCTTGCAGTAAAGAACATATTACGATATCTCAAGAGAACTACCTCTTTAGGTCTGTAGTACCCCTCTAACTCAGGCTTCTTCGTTCAAGCCTACTCAGATGCAGACCTTGGTGGATGTGGCCTCGACAGGAAAAGCACCACTGGCGGTTGCTAATTCCTCGATGGGACGTTGGTTAGCTGGCAGTCCAAGAAACAAACGTGTGTATCCTTGTCTACAGCTGAAGCAGAATACATTGCCGCTGCTTCCTGTACCTCTCAAGTGATTTGGATCCAAAGTCAACTCCGAGACTATGGACTCAATATGAAAAAGATCCCACTATATTGTGACTCTGAAAGTGCAATTAGGATTTGTCATAACCCAGTGCAACACTCCAAGACCAAGCACATCGCACTAAGGTATCACTTCATCAAAGATCACGTGGAAGATGGAAACGTTGAAGTACACTTTGTTCGAACCACTGATCAGTTGGCCGATGTCTTTACCAAAGCTCTTCCTGAAGCGACTTTCAACAAAATTCTACAAGGCTTAGGTATGATGGTAGGAGAGTCGGTCCTGAATCCTCAAATCTCTATCTAAGATTTAATGGAACCGAAGCAGGCAGACCGCTCGGTCCCTCTCTGTTCTGGAGATTTAATGAAACCGAAATAGACAGACCGCTCGGTCCCTCTCGTTTCTGGAATTTTAATGACACCGAAATAGACAGACCGCTCGGTTGCTCTCTGTTCTGAAATTTTAATGTCACCGAAATACACAGATCGCTCGGTCTATCTCTGCTTCATCATTTTTTTCTATTGTACAATTTATCTTTCTGTTTTTATTTCTTTTTCAGAAATATTTCAAAATCACAAAAACATTTTTCTCTTTTAGAAAAATCTTAAAATACAAAAATATTTTCATTTTCGTTTTTATTCTGTTTCTTACTTATTTCCACGACTCGCTAGTTCTGGTTGGTGTAAGCTTTGCACAGGTAAATACAAGTATCACCTTCGATAGTGTTCAACCAGGTATGTTTTCTTTTTCTCTCCGACTAATGTTCTTCAAGGTTGCGCTGGTGATGTCAAGAACATGTTGACAACTGTCCTCAACACTCATGATCCCTTTCTTACCCTTACCATCAGACAGCATCTCCAGGCTAAACTCCTTCCTGCGATTACCATTTTAAGCGAGATGAAGGGTGTCTCGGAGAAGCTTGTTCTTCCGAGACAAGGGGGAGAGGAGGGTATACCAAAGACAGAACCGAAGGTTAATTTAGCTTCGGATTATGGAAAACAATTACTTGTTAAGAGCGAATCAGATACTGATGAAACTGTCGCTGAAGCTCTTCAACGAAAGAAAAGAGACAAAGAGCTGGATGAGACACTGAAAATAGATCGAGAGGCAGAGGCCAAAGAAAGAAGAATCAAGGAGGATGAGGATGCTCTACAGGCCAAGAAGACTCTGTTCCCAGAATGGGACAGAGACACACTCATTAATCAAGCGATTGAGTTTCCCTCCATGTATTGGTTGGAACCGATTGCATCTTTTAAGTGTAAGAATACCAAAGACTCGTAGTTTGACATGCCAACCACACGAAAGGCTTTTACATTTCAATGCTTCAATGTCACTGCTGATGTCCCTCATCCAAACTTGAAGGTTGACAAAGAATTAATAGATTTTTATTTGAAGTATGGTCAACCACAGTACTTGACATGGAGTGCACAGAAGATAATAAAGGTCAAGGTACTGAAACCAACATAGGCTGGGAAATTTGTGAACGTTAACTTCAAAGTCAACAGAGGAACGGCCAACACAGAACATTTTATTTCTATGGCAGATCTTCCCAGTCTGAATCCTCATGATTGGATTCTGCTATACAACATTCTTCTCTCAAATCAAAGAGAGTATGAACCAATTCTAAAACATCTCAAAAGAATGTTGGCTTCCTATATCCATGAGCTTACCACTATGGATCAGGAAATAGCAAAAATAATGAACAAGAAACCGACCGTCAAGCCTACTTCCAAGACAGGAGATGTGCACAAAATGAAGTTAGGGAAAATTGACTCTTCAAATCTGACGGTCATGTTCACAAGAGGCGATAAGCACAAGTTTCTGTTTGCTTTGGTAGACAAGCATCTGTTTTCAACAGATTGCCTGGAGCATATCATAAACATCATTCACCGATGCAAGCAGAACTCTACAGCAGACAAGAAGAACTTCACTGATATGCTTTGGTGGTATATCACTTTCAGGCATCACATTCTGGCCATTATACCGAGGATTTTTGAGATGGTGAAGAAACCTTCTGCTGTTAAAAGGGAATGAAGCCTATGTGCCAAAGACGCAAAGGGGGAGATTGTTGAAGATTAATGTGTTGCGTCTTGGGCCCTTTTGTTTTACAGCCGGATTGGGCTTGTCAATCCGTGTTTATCTAGATTAGCCTCCTTTTTCTTAGATAAACTCTTAGGGTTTTAATATAAATATATGCATGCATGTATGCGTATAATGAAGCTGTCGTCATTCTCATTGATTATTGTAAACCCTAAAATCCTCTACAGTTGATGTTCTTTATCGAGCTCTTCTGAGGATTGTTTATTAATCATTCGACACCTTTAGATCCAATTGCTTGTTCTTATTGCTTATCTGGTTATTTCTCTACCTGTTTCATAGATCTAATCAATCTTCAAGTTTGTTTTTAAACTTATCAAGGATGCTATGAGGAGGCGAGATATTGAGATAAAGACCCAGACAAAGGAGCAGTGTTAGGCTCGGGATCAGTCCCCGCATGCAACAAAGCAGTTCAAGTCCATTAGCCAAAGTTCAGGATCAGTTGGAGGGAGGCACAGATCTTTTTTATGTCACAGACTCATAGTTGTGGCAAGGCGGTCCATTTTGGTGGAGACTATAAGCAGAGTACGCAAGTTTGTTTCCATTGCGGCCAGGAAGGCCACATCAGAGCTCGTTGTCCTTTTCTCATTTTCGGGGAGGTACTGGATCCTACACCCCTAGCTATCCAGTTAACTGACGATCGTTATGGGATGGCCGAAGTCCTGAAGACCGAGATTTGAGTTAGTAGTTCTTCTACTTAGAAATTGTTGCGGTATTGGTATCCATCTATAATTCGTGTTTATGTTTGGAAGTTCAGTTGTAAAATTGGATGATCGACTAAATGAAATTGCCTTATTAGATTTGTTTTAATTAAATTCTTATTATGAATGGGTTAATTATCTTGTCCTCGATTGTATGTGTTTTGAAATTTATGAATGTCGTGAGGATTCTGATTCTCTTATGTATAATGATATCAATATTTAGGATCAAGTGGTAGAGCTCAAGTTAGTCTAGGTACTGAAGGATTGTGAAGTTGTCAGACTATATCATATCTCAAGTGGGGGAGAGTGTAACCTCACATCAAGAAGACCTTGTGCGAAGGTTCGGTTCTCAGTCGGAGTTCTCCAAGTTCAAGACTCTCGTGCAGTTATTGAATCTTCCAGTTGCACATCAAGATCATCATCAGCTGATGGATTTTCCTTCAAGTCATATTAGTTTTAGTTGTGGCATCATACGTAGGGTACATTTGTACTTTAGACTCTAGGGTGTCAAGAGCCTAGGTTGAGGGTTGTGATGAGGGATTCCTTGTTTTTTCTTATCTGATTGGGGCTTGGAGGTCTGAGTTACAACCCTAAGACGTGGTAGGATCCTTATGTCTTGTTGAGCCCGAGTGTTGTTGGTTGATTATTGGATCTGCGGTAGGCCAGAGTGTTGTTGTTACTAGTGGATCGGGGTTAAGCTCGAGTGTTGTTGTTGGTTAGTCGATCGGGGGTAAGCCCGAGTGCTGTTTTCAATTAGTGGATCAGGGTGAACTTGAGTATTGTCTGTAGATAGTTGAGTAGGGTTTTTAGAGCCGAGTAGGAGCCTGTTCTAGTTTTGTATGGGATTGTTGGGTTCCCTTATGTTGGTGCATTTCATATAGGGTTAGTATAGCGACATTTGGCCGAGTGGATTTAGGACCGATCAACTTGTGGATATTTATAGGAAATATGGGTTAGCCTTTTCTGTCGGGTTTTGTCAGGATTTCTCTCTGATGCGTCAGTATGTGTAGGTGGTAACTATGATATGAGATGAAGTTATTATTTCGGATGATTTCGAGCGATGTAAGGCTGGGAGACCTTGGTCAGGGTTAGGTTGGAAATCTAGTGTAACATGGATGTTAGTGGGGAAATTCAGTTGCTTGAGGGTTGTTCGCGATTTCAGGACCTAGAGGTTCTACTCTGAAAAATGAATTCTTCTCTTGCGAGATGATTGTGGGGAATTGTCATCGTTAGCTATGCCTCTAGCCACTGGAGTCTCTGTTAAATTTAGCTTATGAGCCTAGCTTTGGGTTTTGAATGTTATAGGTGCGAGTCTTGGCTTTCGGGCAATACAAAACTAAGTTAGAGGAATCGGGTAGGAAGGACCCACAGGGGAATCTATAGAATAGGAGCAAGAAGATATTTCGAGGAAGAAATCGAATTTAAGTAGGGGATAATTGTAACACCTAGTTTCTGGATCAGATCGACTTAGGACTTAAAGGAGCCAAAGGCATGGTTTTTAGGTATAATCAAGGCTCACGGCATGACTATATAAGGGTTACAATGTGTGGAGTGATCAAATGAAGATTTTGATTTAAACTGAGCTCACAATGTGAGCAATAAAAGCTCACGACGTGAAATGTGTTGCAGCCAAAGCCTGCGATTGTTTAGGATTTCCATCATATTTAAACCACATAAACTTCATTTTAGATTTCCAAACCAGCCTCCTTCATTCCTAAACTCAGTAAAAATGTAACCCTAGCTTATATTTGTGTTTCTTGAGCTTTTGGTGGTTTGAAGAGGAAGAGATCACCATGGAAGCATAGTTTCAACTTGGAAGTTTCATTTGTAACCCTTAGCTATACTTCTGGACCAATGTGAGTAATCAAGATCCGAAGATTATGTTTACTTATTGCTAGATTTAAGGTTTTATGCATATTTATCCAAGATCTTAAGAGTTAGGGTGTTGGGACTCCATAAGGTTGGCAACTTTATAGGTCCGTAGGGTCCCTTGGTGCTTATATGTTATAGATCTGGGGTTTAAATGATGTTGGATTTCATGCATGAAAATTTATCTTCATTTTCTTCATAAATGACCTAGTTTGAGCCCAAGTCTTGTATTAGACATACAAGACCTTAAAGCAATGATTTTTATGATCCTTGGAGTGTTAGGAAGCCTCCTGGAATGGATGGATTAGTGGCTTAATGGATTAAGAGTTTTCTGAATTAATATGGCATTCAGACGGATCTCACGACATGATAAGATGCATGTCACGTTGTGAGGGTGGTTATACTTGATTATTTTGTCATATAGTGGCTCACGACGTGAGCCATAGATGGCTACGTTGTGAAGGTCTACCAACTGTTGACTTTTGTTGACTGTTGACTTTTTGAGCAAGTTTGACTTTGGGTCAAACTTGAGGATTTTGGGTTGTTGATTGAGATTATATCTAGTTCCGGTGATAGTGGATTCGTGGGAGCAAGCAATGTTGATAAGGGATTGTATCGCATTGTTCAGAGTTCTTCGATTTAGGTGAGTTTTGCCTCACTATATCGTGGGTCGAAGGCACCAATGTCGAACCACTAATTTGGTTATTTGCTAATAGGGGGATGCCTTAGGGACTGTATATAATCATGTAGGATAGACTGAGGACTCTTAATCTAGGATCTTTTACCTGTTCCTTGTTTTTTTATGGTTCTAGAGTAGGATCACTTGTCTGGGTGACTATCTCACCTCTGAGTATATACGGTTATACATTCATATGATTGTTGGTAATTAGTATGTTGCTTTGTTGTAGTGACATGTTAGGTCTGTATCCTGATAGTTGGTATGTTGTTATGATGTAGTGATTTGTTAGATATTTATCATGGTATTTAGGATGTTATTATGCAGTTGTGATATGTAGATCTGTATCCTAATATTTAGGATGTTGCTATGTGGTAGTGATCTGTAAATATGTATGTCTATATGTACTTGTTGGTTATCATCTAGTGGAGTTCCCTATAGACTGTATATAGTTATGTAGGATATCCTGAGAACTCTTGATCTAGGCTTTCTTGTTTGTTCCTTGTTTAGTCGTGGCTCTAGAGTAGGATCATCTGTTCGGGTGGCTATCTCGCATCTGGTTACTTATGGTTACGCATTTAATGGAGGATAGTTGGTAGCGAGACAGTGAGCGGTGTGAGGACTAGTAGGCGGTAGTGAGTTGTATGATTGTTGCATTCCTGTTATTATATGCCTACTTGATCCTGATTATTTATATGTCGACATATGGTAGTGGTGGGTTGAGGCGATCCTGCTATGTGTTGTAGGCCAAGACACCCGGTGCAGGCCGACTGTAAGTCGTAGGCACGAAAGCTCGAGAAGAGTTGTTGGGTTGAGGCGGTAGGCCAACAAACCCTGGGTATTCCAGCTTGATTGCTGAGTAGACTCGATGCATGCTTGTATGCTTATCGTATGTGGTATTTTGAGGGAAACTCACTAAGCTTTATGTTTACCCAGTTGTTTATTGTTTCAGGTATCATTGGTCATCATGGGAAGGCGAATGCGTGACTATACACGTTCATCAAGAACAATGAAGATTCTGTGCTTTGATGTTACTCTGATTTTTATAAATGTATTTGGAATAAACGGTTTTCTCCATAAGGAAGATATAATTGGGAAGATTTACATAAATAAAATGAAATTTTGTTGTTGTGAAAAGGAGACGTTACAAAATCCACACAGAAATATTCAAGACTTGACAGCTGAAAATTTGTATTATGTAATCAGTTAATAACTGAAAATAATTAACCTTAATCGGCTAAACCTAATAGATAATGGAACACTGGAAAAGAAGTGAATCACATACCGTTTGGGGTTGATGAGAGACCTCTTCTCTTGACTTTACAATACTATTACTCCAAACATGCTACATGTATATTCATAATATAATTTATAATCATCTGGATACAAGCCAACTATTAAGATTTTTACCAAGTTTTATATATTACATAACTTCTCAGGAATTTATACATTGAGTACAAAAGTGATAATATTAACTATTCTACATCTTCCAAAAGTACATCACTATAATGGATGCTTATCACCTGCATTAGTTAAACACTAAGATGAATAAGCGGGTGACGTTTAGTGAGTTCAATAACACTTACAATACAACACTATGTTATATATATATATATATATATATGTGTGTGTGTGTGTGTGTGTGTTTTTGTGTGTGTGTGTGATAGAAACAAAAAGGGACAAAGAACAACAAAGGCATATGTGTATCATATATCAGACTTTCCATATCAACAAATGACTTAATTCAAAGATTTACAATCAATGAGATACAACAATTTCAACAGGATATACATCATAAAACTTCAGCTCTACATAGCCATATGTCAATACCAAAAGTTATACGAGTCATGCCCTACATGACTAAAGGCACAACGCCAATACTAGAATTGATACGATGCATGCTCTACATGGCCAAAGGCATAAATTCGATCCCAGAATAATACGAGACATGCTCTACATGGCCAAAGGCTCAAAGCCAATGCCAGAAGTGATACAAGTCATGCTCTACATGATCAACAATATAAAAACAGAATAACTCAGGAAAGCACATTGAACATATAACACATAACATAAAATTGTCCCTATATTGAACTCACCGTTAAATAACCTAATGATAAAATGATAATTTGGGCAGCACTTCGTGTCTAAAAATGACTTTTTTTTTAAGAAATCGGGGGTTTTTTGTTGAAAACCGGGCTTTGCACGGGCAGAGTTTCAACTTGAAAATATTATTTTCTTGGGATCTTCGGTGCGTCGGGACTTGCTTTGGGTATTGGGGGTGTTCCCTAGGCTTCGGGGGGTGTTAGGGTAATTTGAGAGAGAGTAGAAGGTGAAAGAGAGTGAAAATTGTAACCTAAATTCGGAGAACTTTGCTTTCTATTTATAGTGTCTGAAGTTCAGCATTACGTTGGGCGTAATTATCAGTACGTGGGACGTACTGCGTAGCAGCGCTCTACGTTGAGCGTAAACCTAGTACGAGACACATAGAGTGATGTGTGTCATCTGTTCGGTTCCCAGACATCGGACGTGTCAAGAGTGTTATGATACGTGTCCTTCGTCCGTAATACACTGGGCGTACGTTCGAAGTACATTAGGCATATATATGTACGCTAAGCGTACACCTTGGTATACTGGGCGTTCTTCCAGCCTCGAAGTTTGTACCTAAAACTTCAAAAAATCATATATTTTGCATATGAGCTCCATTTTTGACATTATGTATATCCATGTGTAGGTGAAATTATACTCTACAACTTTCGATTAGACTCTGTCGGCTAATTTTGATTTCAATTTTAATATTATATTTTTAACAGGCTGGGATAGGAAAAGTCTATTAAAAATTCATAACTTCTTCATCCGACATCCGTTTCCATCTATCTTTTTACCGTTGAACTACAATCGAGAAGATCTTTGATTCTCGTTTAGATTGTGTTGGCTGAAAATCGTTCGATCTATAATTCGAATTTCGAGTTACACTGCTATATCGAATCTTAGAAAAATCATAACTTTTTCATACAAAATCAGATTTGGGCATTCTTTTTATGAAAGTTCTCGGCTTAACGAATACTACAACTTTCATTTAGATTACTAAAGCTAAAAAGTAGTTTATCGTAAACTCATTTTTGACGTCATACGACGTCGTGCAGGTTCTGTCGCGAAACTTCAATAAATCATAACTTCTTCATTATAACTCGGATTTCGATGAGGTTTTCACCTAAATGTTTCTAACGAGATAATTACAACTTTCAGTTTTACATGTTTGTTAATTTCGATAATTGACTTTTTGATCGGAATCTCATAAGACTTCTCATCACTTTCTGAATGATTTTAAACATAGTTTTACTTCAAATCTCATAAAACTATCTTGTTAGAACACAATGCTCAAAATCTTATATTATATATTAATATTCACTTTTAAGCTATTAAGCTTACAAAACACGATAATTATACTAGAATATTAACTTGTATGTTATAGTTGAGGATTTGAACAGTTGTGAATATAGATAGAAGAATAGAAGATAAATCCGCTATTTTTTTGTTTTCAAGATCACACTGATGTACCGTATGCATTGCAACTTCAAGAATCAAGATCACTCACTGTGATGAGGGATATCCGACAATTAGTAATGGACGAATTGAGATTAGAGATATATTATTATTGGGTTAAGTTTGAAGAATATGGAGTCCTTCAGAATTTGTAGGCCTAATCTATAGCTTGCCAAAATATAAGATTAAGTCGTCCTTGACGAATATATTCATCCTTTGTGAAATCAATCTATTTCAAATTAATCTTTATTATACAAAATGTTTTGATACCACCAAAATTATCAACATAGTTTAGAATCTCTTCTAGTTTTAATGATATGTAATACTAAATAATTTTTATCGATATATATATATATATATATATATATATATATATATATATATATATATATATATATATATATATATATATATATATATATATATATATATATATATATATATATATATATAATATGTTCGAAGAAGTTTAAAATTTTAGTTTTATAAGTGAATGTATTTTGCAAAATAAACTATTTTAATAGAAAACATAAACTTAAGTTGTAATAAAAAATACATTTCTTTGTTTGCACTTATCATAATCTAAACCGAGATACACTTACATTTTTACATAATTTAATAACTTCTTTATCAAAACTAATATATAAATTTCTTTAAGACAATATTAAATGATTAACATTTATCAAAACTAATATATAGTATAATTCAATTAAGTATTTACAAACAAATTTATTTTTAAACAATTTAGTTATCTTATAATAATTTATGATTTCAAAAATAAGATATAATAAATTCGTTTTACACGCCAGTCTGAGTCAGACAAAATCCCTTTTTTACCCTTTACGTTCTTTTGGTGATTTGGTCATCAGCATCTACTCATCAATCATCATCATAAACCAAAAAGTGCTTCTTCAGTTTATTACCTACTTTCATAGACTGTTAAATCCTTATTCCCAGACCCATAATTTCTAAACACAAACCATCTTATCCAGTTGACTTGTAACTTATTATTTAACAAGTTACATACTGATCTGGGTTTAGTAATAATTTCCCTGGAACAAGATCAAATCTTGAGAATAACATAAAGCTTGATGACGAGAGCTTCAAGCCTCGAAGCTTTTGGTAGGTTATCACTTTCTTTTTCTTCCATTTCACACATGCTTTTGAGTTATAAAACACTTAATTTGATGGGCCTACAAGAAAGGGTGATTTAGACAATTCCTCAAAATATTATAGTCATCAACTCATATCATTATATTATTTTCGTTATGCGTTAACACACTTCAAAAGTATACATGTTGCATTAAAGACTTCAGGGTGTTCTTTTGGTGGCCCCACACTTGGGACAGAGTGTCTACCTTGGAGACATTAGTATATATATATATATATATATATATATATATTTCATACTAAATTAATTTTGTAATGCCGTGAAACAACGTTCACGCAATCTAAAAATAATTTTAAAATATAAAATCAAAAAAATCAAAAAAAAAATATTATTATTTTTGTCATTTAATTTACTTGAAAAATAAAAATAAAAAGCTACCATTTTTGTGAAAAATAAGTGAAATAATTTAATAAAATATTACACTATAAATATTTAATATTATTTGTCACATATGTAGAATATTCTAATATTCTACTAAAATATTTTATAGATATTTCAAAAAACCTTTAATTTTTTTTTTTTTTTTTTGAAAAATACAAATGATGATAATAATATTACAAAAAATATTTTAATTATTTTGCATTTTAAAAATGTTTTTTTTATCTACAACATAAATGGCTAGGATTGCATCATTCCATCTCACAAAATATGAAAAACCAAAGTTTTTAAAATTTAATTATCTACAAAATGAGCATAATCATGAAAAAAAATTAAAAATTTATTTTTTTATTTTTATATTTATAAAAAAAAAAACCCAAATTAAAATACATTGAATTAAATAAAGTTTTTATTCAATACAATATTTGAATCAATATAATTTTGAATCATTTAATTTTGAATCATAAAAAATATAATAATTAATGATCATTAAATATTTGAATCAAAATATTTTTAGATCATAAAAAGTTAAGGATCATAAACATATTTAATCATAATATTTTTGAATCAAAAATATTTTGAATCATCTCTATTTGGATCATATTATGTTCAACATTTTTTAATAATTTTTAATCTTTTAAAATCAAGTTTAATATCTAAAACACCTTATTTTTATAAAATTATTTTTACAAAGTCATTAGAATAATGAGTAGAAGTATTTCTTAAAATTTTGTAATTTTTGAAGAATTTGTTTTTTTGGGCTTTTGCATAAATATAAAAAATAAAATAAAATTTTTTTTTCAAATTTTTAAGATTTCACTCATTTTGTAGGAAATGAAATTTTAAGAACTTTGGTTTTTTCGGATTTTTATTTTAAACTAAAAAAAAAAGTTAAGGCCGAAAAACTAAGCGGATGGAAAAAAAACACCACCAGCTAATAAGTGATAGACACTTGTCATGCTGGAGGGTGAAGGCATGTGTCAGTTCCGGAGATCACATGGCGGAATTTTCCTTTTCTTTTTTCTTTTTTTAATCTTTTTGTTTTGTCACTTATACATTCGAAAAAATTAACCTTCGTCGGAAATTACCAAAAACTCGCAATTAATTACGAAAATATCAATATCATTTCGCGAGATTTTGACGATAAATGAAATCAAATTCTGATCATTTATTTTTTCAATCGTAAGGCCAAAAATAGTTACAGTTCCTACTATTTTATGAGTTACTACTTGATCTTTTATATATATATATATATATATATATATATATATATATATATATATATATATATATATATATATATATATATATATATATAAATAAGATCAAGTAGTAACTCATAAAATAGTAGGAACTGTAACTATTTTTGGCCTTAAGATTGAAAAAATAAATAAATAAATAAATAAATAAATATATATATATATATATATATATATATATATATATATATATATATATATATATATATATATATGGAGAGAGAGAGAGATGGGTTATATGGGAAACTAAAAAACTTTATGAATCATAAAAATGCATAGAAAAAAATACTTAGATATTATAAATCTTTTTTTTTTTACTTTATATTTTTAAAAATCACACATCTTTATAAATTCGCTAAAAAAAATTAAAAAATTGATTTGGTATTATTATTTTTTTTATTTATATTTTTTTTTGTTTTTTTTTAAAAAAAAAATCAGCGAATTTATATAAAAATGTGCGGTTTTAAAGAATATTAAAAAAAAAAAAAAAAAAAAAAGTTGATCTCTACGTATTTTTTTAATGCATTTTTATGATTTTTAGGGTTTTTTGTTTGAGTAAATTACATGAATAGTCCTTATGGTTTGGAGTAATTTACACGTTTGGTCCCTAACTTAAAATTTTAACTTGAAAAGTTCATACTGTTTGTTTTTGTTACGCACTTAGTCCCTACTTTTTGTTTTTGTTACGCATTTGGTTTCTGTCTTACCTAAAAAGATTATTATTTACATAGGGAAAAATGATGGGGTAGGTAAGGTAAGAGGAAGGAGGTGGGGTTGGAGTGTATTTATTTAAATAAACTAAAAAATCATGGGCAAAATAGTTTTTTAGGTAAGACAGGGACCAAATGCGTAACAAAAACAAATATTAAAGACCTTCCGAGTTAAAAAAATAAGTTAGGAACCAAACGCACAAATTACTCTAAACCATAGGGGCCATTCGTATAATTTATCTTTTTGTTTTCCATGAAATCTATATATATATATATATATATATATATATATATATATATATATATATATATATATATATATATATATATATATATATATATATATATAGAGAGAGAGAGAGAGAGAGAGAGAGAGAGAGTTTATGGAAAACAAAAAGAATAAATTATACCAATGGTCCCTATATATACTTGATTTACCATATGTGAACAAAAAAAGACAATACTCAAAATTCGTTGATTCCGTATAATACTTAAAACTGACATATAATAGGAAACTTCGATTTTATTTATGATCAAAATTTTGCTTCAAAAGTAAAACTAATGAGTCTTTAATAGTAAAACCCTAGCCACATATAAAATAAAGAAATTACTAACATGCCCAACACTAAAAAAAAAACTAAAATATTACTGAAAAACCTATAGATCACGAATTTGAACCTTCAGATGAAGGAATTCACCTAATATCTACCAGATTTTCACCTCTTCCTCAAAAACTCTACTATTGCATCCCAATCTGACATTGTGCGAATTCTTTAGGTGTTCCACCTTCCATGCATATAATTCTATTTGCTCCGCGTCAATTCCTTTTCGTATTATTGTTATTTTGCTACTACTTGAAAAAATTTAATGGGCCCATGTGCACTTTACATTTAAAAATATGTTTTACAATGTTTTTTATTTAGTTGTATCAATATATCATAGGAATGACCCATCTCAAACTCATCAGATTTGTTACAATAGTTTGTTCTATTTCTAGGAATTATGATGTTTCAATGAACGAAGTATGAGGAAATTAGAAGAAAAAATGAGTTTGAAGAAAAATTTGGAATTTCATTTGGTTTATTTGAAATTTTCAAAGAATACGAAATTATAATATTTCTTTTAGAAAAGGTTACAAGCAAAGACATTGGAGATAAACTAGATGGTAGAAAAGGTAAATAAAGTGAAAAAAAAGGAGACCATGACCAAAGCTTTTATAGCAACGACTTGTATGCCAATGATTTAGACTTGCAACTATAATCTTTTTTCAACAAAGGACACAACCTTCAAAAAACTACAAAATAAGACGGTTTCCTAAGTTAAAGTTAAATTTTAGTAATCATTAAATTATTTGGATTCCTTTCAACACATTTGAATCTCAAAGTTTTTGTTGTTGAATTTCTTCCATACATCATGATTTGTGTTAGAAAAGTAGTCTCACATTGTGTTTGTCTTCTTTAGCATGTTTGTATTCTTTTAAAAATATATATATACAAATTACCGTATCCATGTTGCCAAACAAATTTATTGACACATAGTTGATTTAACTAAAAGTAAAAATGGACACGCCTCTAAAGTCGCAGCTTACCTACATCGATGCATCATACTCCCTTTCCAACATGCTCGAAGGCTTCAATGGCTTCCCATGCATCTTACCTTCCGTGAATCTCGTCTGGTGGTAAATATTCCCTTCGTCCCAAATTAATTGTTCACTTTTGATTTTTGAACTTTTTTTTCTTTAAATTTGATTTTAAATATATTTATTTGTGTTATATATTGTTGGATGAAACTTATAACAATGAAAAGATATTTAAAATACAATCAATTTATATATTTTGCATCAAGTATTATCTATAAAAATAAAAATATTTAAGATTAAAGTTGAAAAATAAAAACTTTAAAAATCAAATAAAATAGGGACAATTAATTTTGGGTGAATGTAGTACAATTCTAGCCGGATACATGGACCTCACTTTAGAAATGGAGCCATTGGGCAATAATTTTTTATTTTCAAAATTATATAATTAGTAACCACTCAAGTCTTTTTGGCATCCATTTTTACTAAAAACTCTAAAAAGATCCTTAAAAATTCATTTTTAAATATTTTTTCTCTTTTATTATTACTGTTTTAATATAAAATTGATTCTTACTAGTTTTTGTTTCGGATCGACCACAACCATGTCGCATATTTGATTTATCATGAAACCTATTTGATGTAGAAAATTACAAAACTCAAACGCCTCTAAAGGAGAGGCAATAAGGAGATGCATGCACATATGATTTTTGCATGCATTTGAAGTGTGATGTATAGAGTTCAACTCTCGGTTCCATAAATGAGATGTGATCATGTGAATAGATGTATACATAAAAAGAGAAAATGTTACTATGTAACAATTGTGTATCCATGAAAGAAGACAAAATGATTAGGTACGTAGTGGAATCAAACATATTTTATCATTTCAAATCTTTGTTCATCTTATAGCTTTCAGTGGTCTAGTATTGAAATATTGTTTCTAATAATGACAAGTAGCTTGTTCATACATGTAGTAGCACATGTGTCTTTGTTTTTTTTCCTTTATATATGATGCAGCGTGAAAAAACTAGAAAAGATAAATAATATTGAACATGTTGATTCTTAAAAAATATCCATGATAATCTCTACCAAACAACAATTATTCAAAGAATACGGTGAAATTGGGCTTCAAAAACTGGTTTCAAACACAAAATTTTGAGATGAAAATGAACTTTTTATTATTTAAGCGATAATGAACACTATTTATAATACTAAAAACATAACTCTTAGAAATACCAAAAATCTAAAGCAATTAAAAAACTATTAAGACCAATTATTAAATTAATATGAACTATTAATGACCCATTATGGAAACATCAGTAGACTAATTATGAAGTCACTTTAACTCATTTTGGTTAGTTATGACCATTTCGCATAGAACTTTTTCGTCGCTTGATCATGAGAATTTAGAAACATAAAGTCCCGATCCTCAAAGTTAGGACCCTGCATCATTTTCCACCTCTTAAAAAAGACTTTTCCTCGAGTTTTCGTCTCTAACCTCAAGTCGTCTTCTTTAATTCCTCTTACCAATGGCTTCAAAGGGTAAATAATTTATCAACTTTAAAATGAACATGCATATACCAAACTCGACCAAAGATGTTTCCGATATACTCATTTGTTGCTTCGATTCTGATTTCTTGGGTTGCCTTAGGAAGAAGATCATATATATAAAAATATGTGAAAACTTGAAAACACTTTGTGGACACTATAGTCATTAGTTTTTGTAATCACAAACTTTGGTGATGACATATGATTTTAAAAACCAACTTCTTTTTCAGACGTTTCACCTTCATCTTCAGTGCCATAGACGGGTTTCGTATCATAAACAAAATTGGTGTCACAAGGACTACTCTTTTCTTCATCATCCTCGCCCAAAATATTGGTATAGAATCAAACAAACTCGAGAAGTATACTTATTGTAACACCCGGAATCTTGAGGAATAATTGTTGGGAATAAATCCCCTTTGGAGGGTTGGACACGACGTGTCTAGATTTGAAGAAATGCGACTTTCATTAAGGCCAACATGACATGTTTATGTCATAACACGTCGTGTTGGCGGCCGGTGGAGAAAACCCTAATTGTTAGGGTGTTGCACCCTATATAAAGGCCTTAAGTCCTCATGACTGACCTCTTTACCAGCCTTCATTACCACTAAAACCCTAACATCGATCTTTAAGTCTCTTGGTGGTGCTCTTGAGCTAGTAAGAAGTTCTTGGTGCTCACTTTTGGTCTTTGTGAAAGAAGAGAAGATCTTGAAGTTGTCAAGCTTAGTGGAAAGGTTTTTGATTCAGAATCATCTTCTTTTGTTTAAGCTTTTTAAGGTATCAAGTGTGAACCTTGACTTATAGATGTTTAAATCTCTTCATATTGTGCTTTGTTGTGCTTTTGGTCCCTTTTTGGGTTGCTGAGAGAGTGAAGTCATTTAAGGGTTTGTTATTCCATATATGAGTTTATATTGGACTCCTTGAGCATAAAGGTGCAAGCTTTATAAGATAATTGGTTACATGCATGCATTAAGTCACTTATTAAGTCCTTTTTAAGCTTAAGAGCTTCATTTAAACATTCATGAATGTAAAGTTGACAACTTTACATGGTTTTCCAGCTCAAGGAAGTCAAATCTATGTTTTAGGGTTATATCTTTATGGAAAAAGTGCTTATTGCTTAAGCCCTTGCATTATTAAGCTTTATGGATTGAGTTTTGAAACTTTTTAGGTAGTCCCAATGGATAAAGTTGGAAAGTTCATCCTTCTGGACCACTTTATGGACTAGATTTGAGCTTTGGAGCTTTTGGTATCGGAGAAAACAACTTAATGTATCAAGATGTTGAAACTCGGGCAAACACAACATGTTGAATGGGGTTTTTCCAAGTATTTGGATGATGGTGAAACACGGCGTGTTTGCAAGTCAACATGGCGTGTTTGGTCAATATGGATTGTTAGCTTTGACTTTGACCAGAAGTTTGATCAGGGTTGACCTTGGGATGTTTCGGGCCATGTTTGGGCCTTTTGGATTGATGCATTGAGCCTTGGCTTTGGGGCCAAGTTATAAAAAAAGGGTAAAAATGTCTTTTACTCTAGTTTGGACACTTAGTGTGAGTCATATCCAATTATTGATGGATGATTAACTTGTGATTGATAGCGCGGGGATTCTTGTGGGCTAGCAGCCAACGATTCTTTCTGTGAGATTTGACAGTGCGATGTGAGTATCTTTATTGTATTTAGCGGGTGGAAGGCAGCAATACCGGCACATGGATTATTATGTTAGGATATTAGATGTCTGTGTGACTCTTGCATGTGTATGTATTGGTGTGTATGCCGAGCGGGGCTCAATATCGAGAAGAACCCAACGAATGTATTGTATGTTGTTATCTTTGTGATTATTGCATATGTTGGTAGGATTATGTGTTTGTATGTTGGGTGGGGCTCGTATCTCAGTGGGTGGGGCTCGATATGCGAGTGTGGGAGGGGCCCGTATCTCAGTAGGTGGGGCCCGATACGCAAGTATGGTTGGGGACAGTATCTCAGTGGCGGGGCCGTTATGTTAGTGTGGACGGGGCCCATTATGTGCTTAGTTATGTATGGTATGAGGTATATTAGGGAACTTACTAAGCTTTATGCCTACAATTTTCAGTTTATGTTTCAGGTACTTCAGTTTTCAAATAGAAGAGCTCGGGATGATTGTAGAGCACACATCACATGTTTCCGTATTCTGTGAATTACTTTGATTTCATGATGTTTTGCGGAATCTTGATTACCTTGGTTTTATGGGAATGTTATGTATTAACGATTTATTAATCTAAAAACAAAAATTTTATGTTATTATTTTTTAGACATTACAAGTTGGTATCAGAGCCTTGGTTTGAGGGATTCAGACATACTCTCGGGCGTGTTTGAACTCAAATAGAGGATTTGGTAAAGTTTTTCAAAAATGAAAGAAAAATGAATTAAAAAGGGAAAAGTAAGATTTCTAATACAAGAAAGGGTGTGGTGCATGCAATCAACCGATCTCAAGTAAGTTTCTCCTAAAATACCCATACATGTTATATGGGATGATTTGATTTGTTAATCGCATGCTAGTTAGGGCTAAGGATCTGCTCAGTTTTTGCATGATAGAATGTTAGGAGAGATGTCTTGTATGCCTATTGTATGAGCTTGTAGACTTGCATGCTAGTTCTAATTCGCCAGTGATAGGTTGGCCTGATATGTGATGCCTGGTAGCCTAAGGAGCATGGGATGCTGGATTAGGTATGATTTGTATGCGTAAGGAAATCGGTAGCGATAATGGGAGCTCTTAGTATGGGTTGTAGTATGTAGGATTGGATGCTCGTGATTATTCTGTGGATTACAGTGGTACTGCATGAATGTTACTTGCTTTGTGATTTGTGGAACTCATACGTGATGTGAGTTAGTTATTAAGTGAATATGTCAAGTCACATGTGGCAGAGGTTGGATAATATCAAAGTGATGGATTTGAACCCATTGTGTAGCTCTCGTTTGAGTCTAAACATTGTAGGGATGAGTCTATTACTCGAAGGATTATCTAAGCTTTGTTTTATGTGATTGTGTTCAAGAGGTAGCTAACTTACATTATGAGGAGTTCATCGTATATTGGTAGAGGAGGCATACAGATCGAGATTTTCGATCCACCAGGGGGCCACTAAGATGTATTTGGATCTAAAGAGAGATTATTGGTGGCCCTATATGAAGAGGGATGCGACATGGGTAGTTGAGAGGTGCTTGACCTGTCGTTAGGTTAAGGCGGAGCACCAGCGTCCACATGGCCCATTACAGCCTCTAGAGATTCCACGGTGGAAGTGGGAACAGATTTTGATGGATTTTATCACCAAGATACCGAGGACTGCGCATGGGGTTGACGCGATATGGGTGATTATAGACCGGTTGACGAAGAGTTCTCACTTCCTTGCTATTAGTGAGAGCTCTTCTGCAGAGAAATTGGCCAAGATTTATGTGAGAGAGGTGGTAGCACGACATGGAGTGCCGACCTCGATAGTGTTAGATCGGGATGTGCGCTTTACTTCCAGGTTTTGGAAGAAATTTCAAGAGGAGTTAGGTACCTGGTTTCATTTCAGTACCGCATACCACCTGCAGATAGACGAGAGAGTGAACGAACGATTTAGACGCTCGATGACATGCTACAATAATGTGTTATGGACTTCGGAGGAAGTTGGGACACCTATTTTCCCTTGGTTGAGTTTTCTTACAACAACAACCACCATGTCAGTATGGGTATGCCTACCTTCGAGCTCTTATATGGGAGGAGGTATTGGACTCCCATCTGTTGGGGAGAGGTAGGGTAGCGAGTGATTGATGGCACTGAGATAGTGCTAAAGACGACCGAGCAGATTCAGCAGGTCAGATAGAGCTTACTGACAGCCCAGAGTCTCCAGAAGAGTTACACAGACCAGCGATGATTCGAGCTAGAGTTCCATGTCAGAGAGTTTTTCCTCCTGAAGGTATCCCCATGGAAAGGGGTGATTCGATTCAGGAAACAGGGCAAGTTGGGCCCTAGATACATTGGTCCTTTCAGAGTGACCGCCAAAGTGGGTAAGGTATCTTACCATTTGGAGCTACCTATAGAGTTGAGCCAGATTCATAACACCTTCCACATGTCTCAGTTGAGGAAATGTGTTGCCGATGAGACGGCGGTGATACCATTAGTGGACATTCAAGTGGATGTGATCCTGAATTATATCGAGAGGCCGATAGTGATCGTGGATCAGAAAGTGAAGGTTCCGAGGAATAAAGAGGTGCCTTTGGTTCAGGTCCAGTGGCAACATCGAAAGGGAACTGAGTGGACTTGGGAGCCGAAGTCCGAGATGCACGAGTAGTATCCTAAGTTATTTTTGTAACATGACTTCGAGGGTGAAGTTTAATTCTAATGGGGGAGAGCTGTAACATCCCGACTCCCAGGTATAATATTTATATATTTATTTATGAGTAAACTGAGCGACTCGACGAGTGGGTGCCCCACCTCATCGAGTAGAGACGAATTAACCACACCGGTTTTACGACCAACTTAGAGAGTCAGAGAGACCAACTCGACGAGTTGGCATTGTGTGTGGAAAACCTAATTCTTCGGAGTTGAGTCCTATTTAAAGGGCCTTAAACCCTCATTACCACCTCACGATCCACCCAACTCCCCTGTGTGAAACCCTAATCAACCATAGCAAGCTAAGAGAAAAAGAGGGCTAAGATTTACGTGTCTTAGTGATACTTTGGAAGATAAGAACAGAGTATCAAGCTTGTATCAAGAGGAGGCTTTTGGATCTAGAGGTTTTTCAGGAGTTTGCTTCAGTTGGAGGTAAAAAGATGCTAACTTGATCATTTCCTTATGAGATTTTGGGTTAGGATGTTTTTAGGGTTTTCTCCTATCCATTTTGATGGTATTGAGTCACTTGAGAATGTCTTGAGGTTGCAAACCTCAGATTTGGACTATAGGTGGTCTAGTGAGCCCAAGGACCCAAACTTTATTGAGCTAAAGGCAAACTTTTGTGCATCTAACCCTTGTTGGAGCTTGTATTGGCATTATGAGTTTAATATGCCATGCATGGACGTAAAGCTCGCTGCTTTACATGACATTCGAGCCTTAGGGAGCCATATCTAGAGTTTGGGGTCATGGATTTGCCTTAAAACGTCTGAATTAGCACATTGACTGAATGCACTTGCCGAATTAACAAGCTGACTCGACGAGTCGGCTAGGGTTTTCCCCGATGAGTCTGGACTTGGGTAACTCGGCGAGTTGATGAGACCACTCGACGAGTTAAGTTGGGTTTCGCAACATTTCTGACGGAATGAGGGGACTCGGCGAGTCACATAGATGCACTTGGCGAGTCAGGTCAACATGGATTGTTGACTTTAGGGTTTGGTCAAGGCAGGGATTACGAGGACCATGGAGGGTAAAATGGTCTTTTACCCATTCCAAGAGTTGAGAGAGAGAGAGAGAGAGAGAAAGTAACTTAGTTTATTTAGAATTGTGATTTAAGTGTTAATTAGAGATAATTATCTTATGTGTTAGGCGGAGGCTAATTCGAGATTCGTGTACGAGGTTATTTGCTTTTTTTCTTACAAGGTGAGTCTTCTCACTATACTTTACCTAGAGTGGTAATCTTTGTGTGACTGGAGGGTCTTATGTGCTTATATGGAGTATTGTGATATCCTGCATTATTTCTTTGTGTTTTGTGTTGTTTTATTCTAAGCTTACTAAGTTAGGATCGGAGGGTCCCACTGAGACACATTGATCGTAGGGTCTTATTTGAGCATAAAAATGAGAGGCTAATGAGATATGTGTGGTATTTTGGGGAACTCACTAAACTTCGTGTTTACCGTGTTATGTGTTATGTGTTTCAGGTACTTCTCAGGATCACAGGAAGGCACCGGCTTGATTGTACACACATGAGTTGGAGATATGTTTTGGAGGGTCCTGGATTGTGTTATAAACAATTTTTGAACGTGAGTTTTTGATAACTTTATATTTATGGGGATTTTTGTGAATGTGCCAATGAGATTAATGTGATTTTAAATGAAAATTTTGTTTGAAATTTTACGGTGTTAGAACGGTATTCTGGTCGATTCGGCCAAGATAGAGGTCGTGATGTAGTGGGGGATTTCGAGGTCTTCAACTTGGGTTATTATTGGAGATTTATTAAGGACTTCTCTAAGATTACAGTTCCTTTTACCTGACTAACTAAGAATTCGGTGACCTTCTATTAGGGGCATGAGTAGCAGGAAGCTTTTGAGACTCTCAGGCAGCGGTTATGCAAGACACCTATTTTTTCTTTGCCGGAGGGCATTGATGACTTCGTGGTATACTGTGACGCTTCTATCATAGGCATGGGTGTAGTGTTGATGCAACGAGGTCACGTGATAGTTGATGCTTTAAGGCAACTAAAGCTTCACGAGGCTAACTATCTGATGCATGATTTAGAGTTGGGGGTTGTGGTTTTCGCCCTCAATATTTGGCGGCATTACCTCTATGGGGTCCATTGTACCATATACACAGACAACAAGAGTTTGAGGTACCTCATGGATCAGCCGAATCTGGACATGAGGCAGCTTCGGTGGTTAGATGTGGTGAAGGACTAAGATTATGAGATCCTTTACCACCCGGGCAAGGCCAACATGGTATTCGATGTCCTGATCTGCAAGGCGGTAGTGGCTCTAATTCGAGACATCTGTTTGTGGATAACAGTAATTACTCCATTACTAGAGCAGATCCGAGATGCGCAGGTTAAGGGCCTGAAGGAGGAGCGCCAAAAGTGTGAGCGGATTATAGGCCAGATGGCCTCCTTCGATTACAACAGTCGTGGATTGTTGACCTTGCATAGGAGGGTTTGGGTACCATACTTGGGCAGAGCGCAGCAAATTCTGATGGATGAGGCCCACAAGTCTAGGTTCTCCATCCATCCCGGGGCGACAAATATGTATAGAGATCTCCATCCTGATTACTGGTGGCCCTGCATGAAGCAGGATGTAGCTTGGTATGTTAAGAGATGTCTGACATGCAGGAATATCAAGGCAGAGCACCAGAGGCCTCATGGAAAGACATTGTTGTTAGATATTCCAGTGTGGAAGTGGGAGGATATTACTATAGATTTCATTACTAAGCTTCCCAGGATTGCACGTGGAGTTGATTCGATATGGGTCATCATGGATCGGTTAACCAAGAGTGCTTATTTTATCCCAATCCAGGAGAGAATATCAACCGAGAAGTTGGCTGAGATTTATGTGCGAGAGGTAGTGGCACGAAATGGAGTGCCTATCTCGGTGGGTTCAGACTGAGATGTTTGTTTCACTTCCCGATTCTAGAAGCGGTTCCACAACGACATGGGTACTCATCTCCACTTCAGCACCACTTTCCACCCCCAGACATACGAACAGAGTGAGAGGACGATACAGACTCTCGAGGACATGCATTGTGCATATGGTTTGGATTTTGGTGGTAATTGGGATATGTATCTTCTGTTAGCAGAATTTTTGTATAACAACAGCTACCACACCAGTATAGACCGACCTCCCTTCGAGATGCTCTATGGGAGGAAGTGTAGGACCCCAATCTGTTGGTGCGAGATCGATCAGAGATTCATGGGGAGTACTAAGGTAGTACTCAAGACTATAGAGCGGATCCAACAAGTCCGTAGTAGGCTCCATCCTACTCAGAGTCTGTAGAAGAGCTACGCCGATAAGCAGTGTTCAGACTTGGAGTTTCAGGTGGGCGATATGGTTCTCCTGAAGGTGTCACTTTGGAAGGGTTTCATGCGGTTCAGGACATAGGGCAAGTTGGGTCCCAGGTACAACGTTCTATTTAGGGTTGTCGCCCGGGTGGGCCGGGTTGCTTACCGATTAGATCTTCCAGCAGAGCTCATCTAGATCCATAGCACCTTCCATGTTTCTCAGTTGCGGAAGTGCTTAAAGGATGTCTCAGCGGTGGTACTCTTAGAGGATATTTAGGTTGTTGAGAGCTTGAATTACATCGAGAGACCGGTAGCTATTCTCGACACGAAGACTAAGGAGGTAGGAAAAAGAGGGTTGAGCTAGTAAAGGTGCAGTGGCAACACTGCAAGGGCTCTGAGTGGACTTGGGAGCCGGAGGAGAAAATGAGGGAGCAGTAACCAGAGTTATTCAAGACAGCAGACTTCGAGGACGAAGTCTAAGACTAGTGGGGGAGAATTGTAATGCCTAGATCCATGGTACATATTTAAATATTTATTTAATCAATTTTACAAGGCAACTCGATGAGTTGGTAGCCCCAAACTTGTCGAGTAGAGATAGACAGGGATGCGGGGTTTGAAGTCTATTCGATGAGTTAGGAAGCCCCAAATCGACGAGTAGGGCTGCTAGAACGAAACCCTAATTCTAATGGTTTCGCACCCTATTTAAATAACATGACACCCCTTTGTGGCCTTCTTCATCGTTTCCCATTATCCATAAAACCCTAATTATTGAGCTTGAGCTTTGTGTGAGTGTGTGAACTATTTTTGAGTGATTTGGTGTGATTTGAAGCTTGTGAGAATGAGAAGAAGCAAGAGGACTCCAAGAGAAGGTTGTGGATCCAGAAGCAACATCACATTTCCTTCACTTTCTGGTAATCAAGTCTAAACCTTGGCCATTTTTTTTCTAGATCTTCTTATGGGTTAGTTAGGGCATTTTAGAGTACATGTTGGAACCATTCATGAGTGCAAGCATGAGTTGGTGTATCTACTGCAGATCTAGGTCCTTGAAGGACTCCATGGCATAAAGGTGCCAACTATATGGCCATGGGAGTCCCATGCACCTTATGAGCCACCTTTTTGGACCTTTTAAGCAAAAAACACCATGCATGCATGTAAAGTTGGAAACTTTACGTGACATAAGGACCTTAGGGGTCCAGATTTATGCTTTAGAGGTAATGAACCCAACTGGAATCGACTGAATGGATTAAGATCTTGGGGAACTCAAAAAGTTGCTCATGCGACTCAGCGACTCGGGTCGCGATTCCCCAACCCTTTCTGTTAATGAGTGAACTCGTTGAGTCTAGGATATGACTCAGCAAGCTGGACATAGTTTTGGACTTAGAGGTTGAAGAACTCGACGAGTTGAGATGGGTTGTCCCGATTCTGAGTAAGCAGAACTCGAAGAGTTTGCGGATGATTTGACGACTTGACTCGCTTAACTACGACTATGAGTGGACAAAGAACTCGACGAGTCACGGGAATGACTCAGCAAGTTGGATCGTGATTCTAGGGTTCTTGAGTAGCAGAACGCGACGAGTTGATAGACCAAATCAGCGTGTTGAGTCAATCAGAATGTTGACTATAACCAGGGGTAAAATGGTCATTTTACCCTATGAAAGAATATTATATTTTTGACTAAGTGTATTGTGTTGATGATAGTCGGGGACTCTTTGGAGCATCCATTAGAGATTCCTTACACGAGAGTTCAGTAGACAGCTTGAGAGGTTACTTTTCCTCAAGTAGAACGGGCTGAAGGCACCAAGGTTGGACCGTATATGTGTGATTAGTTGCAGGCTGTGGGCGGGGCCTGTATCTCGTAGTAGCCAAGTGTGGGCGGGGCCCATATCTAATAGCTTTATTTGAGTGTGTATATATATATATATATATATATATATATATATATATATGATTGATTGATATATTCCGTTATACTTGTTGTTAGTGTGATACTTGTATGTATGTTTAGTAGTTGAGTGTGGGTGGGGTCCATATCTCCTAGTTACATGTATATGTGTACGGTGTGTGGTAATTTGAGGAGACTCACTAAGCTTCGTGCTTACAGTTTTCAGTTCTGATTTCAAGTACTTCCATTAGCAAGGGGAAGGGCTCAAGATGACTGCATGGCACACACCATAGCTTGCAGCCTGTGATATTTTAGACTCTGATATTTCTTTACATGGTTTTGATATAGTACTTTGATATGATGTTTACGATACATGATATGTGATTTCATTATGTTGTTGTAAGAGTTATTGGTTTTACTTATATGGTTAAAAGCAAAAATTTTGGGTATATTTTTGGGATGTTACACCTTTTTAAGGACTACTCGCACGCGTTCATACGATTTTCTACAATTTATGATGATTTTTACAAAACTGTCTATCATTTCAGAACATTTCGGACTAGTCTGTAAAAATGAACATTTTCACCTTTGTTAGGAACCACTTAAGGTCAGGGTAAAAATCATGGACAAAGTAGACTCGGTTTCTAAGCTCTGAGAGTTTACGGATCCCAATTTCAACTTACGATAATTTTTATATAATTTTTATAAAATCATGGACATAAATGCCCTTTTGATTAATCTTGTTGTTTGGGTTTTCATATATATATATATATATATATATATATATATATATATATATATATATATATATATATATATATATATATATATATATGTACCAAGTTTTGTGGTAACTGAGAAATACACCAATTATGATACTGTTTAATTCACACAAACTTTAAGAGTTACAAAAGTGTAAATTATAACAAGTATTTATAATATGATCATGTTGAAAACCTTATGACATAAGATAATTTGAAATATTTTGGTTTTGGTCACTCATAGTCGGGGTGTTATATAAACTTTGTTTGGTCACTCACAGTCGGGGTGTTGTATAAACTTCGATGGTCACTTACATCCAGAGTACTGTCTTAACATATATATATGGTCACTTACTGTCGAAGTACTGTCTAAACATTTGTTATGGTCACATACAGTCGAAGTACTGTCTAAACACGTGTATGGTCACTTACAGTTGACGTACTGTTTAAACTTGTATAGGGACATATACGACTGTTGTCCCATTAGAACTTTGGTAGCTTTACATTATTAAGCATTATAACCAAAATTCTTCATACTCAAACAATCGGGAATTATAACAAAGTACCAGATAGAAATATACTAACACATACTAGGATGAAGTTGTATGTAGTATAAATATTGTTTGTAAATTGTTAAACTGATTATTAGTATCTATTTATACAAACACTAAATATTTTTCTTCCCAAAAATATGTTAAAATTTTACTTTTATCGTAAGTATGTAACATGGATACTCGTACTGGATTTCAAGTATCATGTCTCACACGAAGCATATCGGTAACATTGTTGACCATGTTTTGCCCAACTTATTTTGTTAAACATTCCACGTTTTATAAAGATTTTTGGTTATAAAACTCATAGATTCAAAACCTATGGAACTCACCAACAAATTCTTTTGACGTATTTTAAAAATGTGTATTCTCAGGTAACTAAGGAATTGGAGGTAGGACATCGGTTCTAAGGAAATTATAGTTCCTTTCTTCTGGGAATAATCTTGAACTGGTTTTGTTTACTGTCGTGTGTTTAATTAGGATTATGTAATTCCAAATTTTGAAATTTAAGGTTGTAATATATTGATTAAATATGTTAAGTGTTCGATATATGTGGTTGACTGTGATCCAATTGTATAACGTGGCAAACCCGACGATTTTTCGTCGTCGATCAAGGTGTGACACAACTAGAGTAAAGTATGATCTTCTTCTTCTTCTTTTTCCTTAGGTGTTATTACTAGGTTTCTGCCTTCTTTTCCTATGAAAAACAACTTCTGGAATATCTATTCTCTCCAGCCAACCTCTTAAATCCGTAAGCATCATGAGTGTTTATAGTTTTCGAATTTACACTCTTCACGTCTTGAGAAAAGGCCTCTCACGTCGTGAGTTTAGTATCAATCCGTATAGAACACAGATTCTTGCTTCCAAACGCTTAGCTTCTAGAACCTCCAAGCTCACGTCGTGAGGCATGATTCCTCACGTCGGGAGTTCGTCTTTTTGGTGAATTATTCATCTTTTAAGCTTTAAACCTTCAAAGTTCCAATCCTTGTCGCTTTCGGTCCTTATTCTTCAAGATGAGTTTTTTTGGATGCAGAATACAATTTAATCTTATAAGTACCATTTCTCTATGCATATAACCAAAATATTAAACAAGATGTATTCACATATTGCTTGAAAATATGTATAAATATGGCAATATCAAAGGTCAACCCAAAACGACCATGTTATCATTAGATATATTATCAAAATAATTAATGACCTTGGACTCTATTTCCAACAATGTATTGATCCTTCACCTATCTCATCAATACTGAAATGTCTATCAAATAAGTATTAGCCAATCAAAATAGTCGAAAGGCTGATTTCGGCATGTAGCCTTTCTAAAATCGAACAACCAACCAATGTGTCTATCCAAGACACCGCTTTTGTAAGTAGGTCAATCAGTATAATAATTACAATTAATGATTAATCTAAATACATGGATTCAAAAAAATGACAATGTGTATACTTTATATCAAGTCATACGTAAATGAAAGTGTAGCTTTTACCCAGTTGACGAATAACTTGGAAAACAACAAGTACTTCAACGCTTGATCCTTCTCTTAAGGATCCTTTCAAAACTTACAACGCTTCACTAACGATACTACAAGATGAAAAATTGACTCATGAGGGACCGAGAGAGATAGAGATATATATATATATATATATATAGAGAGAGAGAGAAGCTTGAGAGGAATTAGCAAGGAAATAAGGGAAGCTTTGTAACATCCTGTTTAAGTAATAAATAAGTAGATAAAAATTGATGAACGAATAGGCGCAATAAATTCCTATTATTTAGGGGATTATCGATTTTGGGAAGCCAAAGGTTATAAATCGGTAAGTATTAGACTTAAATTGTAAAGCATTTCAGGAGGCTAGGTTTAAAAGGTAAATTTCGGACATAAAATGAAAGGAATTGGGGGAGCAGGGGTATAAAGAGTAAATTTCGGGCCTAAATGGAAAAAGATCTTGGGGGAGGGACTAAAGTTTTAAAATGGCACACATATTTCAAATGAGACATGGGATTAACTCCCGTATCCCTTCCCCCTCATTTCCTTGCACGAACCCTAACACCCCGTTCCCATGTTCAACTTAACGAGAGAAAGGAAAGGAAACGGGTGGAAATAAGAAGAAAATGAAAGAAATTGGTGTTCCCGAGTTTCATTAAAGAAAGGAAGTGGAGAGAAATGGAAGGATCACTTTCCCTCCTATCTTTCCTTCCGATTTGGGAGGCTTTGGAAGGAAAGAAGAAAATGATAAATTTTCCTTCTACTACTCTCCAACCCGGGAACACAAAAGAAAATTTTGTTTTCCTTTCCTTTCTCTTCTTTTCTCTCATGACTTTATTTTCTCTTCTTTTCTTTTCTTTTGATAAACTCGGGAACGCGGTGTAACTCTACATCGCTATACCTCAAGCTGCCATCGTCATGTAAAGCATCTTCAACCGCCACCTTTGTGGAGACCTTCAGCCATAGCTAACAGTGTGGTCGATTCCTAGCACCACCGAGCACTCCACAGGCAGCCTTGAGTACCAACATTATCAAATATCGACGGAAAACGGGAACACGCCACTTCAGTTGGAAATCGGAGACGCAATGTTGAAGTCCCCGTCGTTGTCGCCGTGTGGCTCGCTATCACCGTCACTACCTTGCGGCTGTTCCACTCCATCAAATGTTCTCCTAACTCCGCCTGTTTCCTCAAGGGTGACTATGTTCGGTGTGTGTTCAGTGGATTCGTGGAGGTATGTGGGTACAATTCAGTGTAGATTTATGGGTGTCGATGGCCGGAACACTAGCGGACCACCATGATAGCCAACCATGGTGGTCGCCACCGCTTTTATTCACATCTGTTGCCTCTTGCCACCTCCAACCACCATGGGAGGTGGTTGTGTGCATGCATGTGGGTGTGGGTGTGTATGTCTATTATCTGTGTTGCTATTGGGTTGTGGTTGTAGTATGAACAATATTTTGGCCGGAAATCAACTGCCACCACCGTGAGGTGGTGGCTACCATTTCTCTTTGTCGCCACCAGCCACCATGGGAGGGTGGCTGTGTGTGTGATGTAGTGTGTGGGCCTAGTTCACGAGATTAATGTTGTATGGATGTTCTTGGACAGGAAAAAACGGAGAGAACTTGTCACCACCACCTGTTGCAACCGTTCTGCCGCCTGCTACCACCGTCCCGCCACTGTTGGCCACTATCTCGGGTGGCTGTGGGATTTCGGGTGCATTTGTATTGATGTTTGGAGTGCTTTTGGTGTTGTGTTGGCCAATAAAAGCCACCTCCACCACCACCGTGAGGTGATGGCTACCGCCACGTGCCACTATCAGCCACCACAAGGGTGGTTGCGTGTGTGTGTTTATTTAGTGTAATGTGTGTGTCATTTTGTGAGTTCATTATAAATTATAAAAAGCTAAAGGAGTAATGAAAGTAACTCAAAACCACCACCATGAGGTGGTGGCTGCCGCCACCAGCCATCGCGTTGGGTGGTGGTGTGTTTATTTGTGTTTGATTCGTCCGGGATGCATGAAACCCTAATGGGTCTAATGGACACTAATTGACCTAAGAAAAACCCTAATGGGCTTAAGGACCTGGTTTTGGGCCTATTGGGCTAAGATGGGTTGGAAAGCCTAATTAGGGTTTGGAAAACCCTAATGCCATGAAACCCTAATTGGGACTTATCGGGACCGCATCGGGATTATTTAATGAACTTGAAATATTCATTATCAAATAATGGCAAATTAACTTAAAGGAAATATTGGACCAATTGGATTAAGTCCTTAATGGGTTAAGTAGGGACAGTTAACCCTAATAGACATTTATGTGAAAAACCTTAATTGGAATTGGGTTCTTATTGGGCCACTTATTGAACTATGTTGTTGTGGGCCTTAATGGGCCAATTAGGAACATGTTATGGACTTATGAAATCATTGGGCCTTAGAATAAGACCCGTTAGAGTGGCTTAGGCCCAATTAGGAAAATCGGGCCATAAGTGGGCTGTAATTGGGCCCTGAGGAGTATGAGTGGTTGGGCCATGGGAATTCCCAATGGTTGGACTAGAATGATTGGTTGGGCCTTAAATAAGTCCATATAGAGGTTTGGGCCCAATTTGGAAAATTCGGCCATATGTTGGGCTTTGGCCCATTACTTGGCTTTTGGGCCTTTGGAGTGTGATTTGGACCTTGGGCTTGGAACCCAATTATTAATTTGGTTATTTTTTGATGTTGGCAGTTCGGGAATCTGTCAACCAGCAGCTGGAAGTTCATCCGCGGGACTTCAGCAATGTGAGGTAAGTCTTCTCACTATACCCATGGGTCTAAGGCACCAAGGTTGGCTCATTATGTGTTTATGGTATATGTGTTAGCTATTATGTGCTTTTATATGATGTGTGGTCTTATGTTTGCATGAAGACCCCGGGGGGAGCTCGTGGCATTGTATGTAAGACCATGTGGGGTAGCCCATGGCAGTCCTACGTAAAGACCATGTTGGGTAGCCCATGACATTGGATGTAAGACCATGTGGGGTAGCCCATGGCAGTCCTAGGTAAATACCATGTGGAGTGGCCGATGGTATTGGATGTAAGACCATGTGGGGTAGCCCATAACAGTCGAAGGTGAAGACCATGCGGGGTAGCCCTTGGCATTCTTACAAGTTTTTTTTATGAATTGCTTATATGTTATATGTAGCTTCTACAGCCAGCAGGATATGTGATACAGGTAGCTTTTATAGCTAACATGATATGTGATATGTGGATTGTGTGTATGGTTTGCTAATGGAAACTCAATAAGCTTCGTGCTTACAGGTTTTGTTTATGGTTTCAAGTACTTCGTTTTCAAAGGAAAGGAGCCGGCTCGATTGCAGCGCATCACACTATGTTTTCCGAACATGAGATCTTTAGGATTACATTCTAATATTATTTTATGATGACATGCTTGATTCTTGACACATTGGTTTGACATGAGATATTATTATCAATGTTTTATACTAATGGTTTAATGTAATAATAACTTAAATAAAACAAAAAATTTGGTCTTGAATTTTTGGTCGTTACAAGTTGGTATCAGAGCCTTGGTTTGAGGGATTCAGGCACACTCTCGGTTGTGTCTGGACTCAGAATGAGGACTTGGTATTAAAATTTTCCAAAAGGAAATCATTTTTTTACAAAAAGGAATTTGAAAAAGAAGATAAAAAAGGAAAAGAACTTTGAAAAGAACAATGTGTGTGATGCGTGCAATCAGCCGAGCTCAAGTAAGTTTCCCCAGAATTCCCACATATGTTGTCTGTTATGACTTGGTTTATGAATCTGTGACTCACATGCTAGTTAGGGACTTAGGGCTAGGGGAGATGTAACGTCCAAAAATTTTAAACCAATTTAAATTTTTCAAAAACAACCCCAATTTCATTAATTCATTACAAAAAGGTTTTCAATACATTTAATATCAGAGTATTCCCAGAACCAAATCATAAAACAAGGACATGAGGAGCGGTACGATCACGCCTTCACCTTGCCACGGTCTCCTTAAGTACCTGAAACATTAAACCACAACTGTAAGCCCAAAAGCTTAGTGAGCTACCCCTAAAATACCAACCACATGTACCATACACATAACATATCATAACAGAACAGCCATGCACTTCGGGTCTACTGTGTGACTGGTCCGCTGCACCGGGCCTTCAGTCCACCTGGTCCACCCTCCGAGACTAGCCATATCCATCGAGTCTGCAGTGTGGTTGGTCTGCCCGCACCGGCACTTCAACCCAACTGGTCCACTCTCTGAGTCTACAGTATGACTGGTCCGCCCGCACCGAGCCTTCAGTCGGCCTAGTCCACTCTCCGAGCCTCAGCACATCTGGTCCGCCCTCGTGGGGCCTACAGCCTATCGGGACCGCTTGCTGGCCTTCGGAATATCCGGTCCGCCCTGGGTATGTTGGCCTATAGCATAAAGCAGGACCCGCCTCAACCCAAACCCAGTCAACCAACCATGTGCACATAAACATATAACCATATAACAATTAATCATCAATCAACCGATCTAGCAGATCACATACATAGCATACTCTAACCAGGATACCGACCTTAACCAGGTCTCTAACATATACCATCCTAACTACCAGGATGCAAGCATATAGCAAAGCAATAATATAGAAAATAACAATTACTTGGATTTCCATCCGATAAAGGGTGGGCCTTAGTGCCTTAGACCCTGTCGATATAGTGAGGATAACTCACCTCTCAACTATTGAATGAAGAGATAAGATCATGTTGCTCCAACCTCCAACACGAACTCCACCACTGATCAATACCAAATGACTGAACTCAATAAATACCAATAATTACCAAAATACCCTTGGAAATCAACTCTTAGTCAAAGTCAAAGTCCTCAGTCAAAGTCAAACTTCCTAACTGACTCTACTCGTTGAGTCAGCCCGCTAACTCGTCGAGTCCTACGAACTCTGAGTCCCTTCATGCTCAACTCACCGAGTCATTCTTCGACTCACCGATTTACGACTTAACCAGAAAAGGTTAGGATTCCTCGACCAGACTCGCCGAGTCCAAGGCAACATTCATCAGACTCACCGAGGTGTTCTTCCAACTCGTCGAGTTCCTGCCTATCTTCATCCAACTCGCCGAGTTCACCTATGTGACTCGCCGAGTACCTCTAGCTCTTAATCCATATAGTGGCTTTCCAAGCCATGCAGGGGCTCCAATCCATATATCTATCCTTCTACAAGCTATTCCTCACATAAAGTTGCAAAATTTACATGAATCCAAAGAGATCTAAGCATAATACACTCTTGTGCTAAGGCTTGGGACAAAAGAACTTCACCTACCTCTCTTGATCATAGACTTTATGGAACCTAGGGTCATTACAAGCCTAGATCTGAGGTAGCAACCTCAAATCTTACACCAAAATCGATATGGACCTCATTTATGCCCCAAAAACCCCACAATTGATAAATCTAGATGCACAAAAGCTCAAGAACAGATCTATTACCTCCAATGCAAGCTCCCACTGAAGAATGAACCAAATCTTTGCAAAGCCCCTTGCTCCAAATCTTCTGTCTCTTCAATTCCCCTCCAAGATTCCCTCCTCCAAGGCTCTAATTTCTCACAAAGGAAAGCTCACACGAATCTAGGGCTTCTGGAACTCAAAGGGAAGGTAAAGAGGTTGGGGAAGAGGTGTTATGTTCTTTATATAGGGCACAACCCCCAGGATTAGGGATTTCTCTCTTTAGCACCAACTCGTCGAGTCCAGCCTCCGAATTGCCAAGTTGGTCACTTAACGTGTGACTAGAATCGCGACTCGACACGCCGATTCTATCCATCGACTCGCCGAGTTGGCCTTTCTTATTTACACTAAGAACCCTGAACTCGCACTTCTGAACTCGAGGTCTTACAGGAGATGCTTGTATATGATGTATGAGCTGGTAGACTTGCATGCTAGTGTTGAGTAGTTAGCAATAGGTTAGCCTGATATGTGATGCTTGTAGCCTTGGAATATTGGATGCCATGCTGGAATGAAAATGATAATTGGTATTTGTAACTGATATGTGTATGCTTTTAAAATTGTATTCGGTTAGGATCTTATAGCCTTAGAATAATAGATTTGGCCTTATTTCATGTTCCTTGTTTGGTTGTGGTCCTAGGGTAGAGTCTATTATTCGACAGTTTATTGGATCCTGTTCTGTGTATAATTTGTATGCATAGGGCAGCTGACAGTGAGGATTGATGGATGTGGATAGCGCGAGCTGCGACATGTGGACTGAATGTTTTATGGCAGTTATTTGGGTCGGAGTGCAACTGCACGAATGTTGTTTGCTTTGTGCTTTGTGGAACTCGTAAGTCATAGGAGTCAGCTACTAAGTGAATGTGACGATATCCAGGAGGTAGATGGTTGGCATCATGGGGAGTTCTTCAGCAGCTGATGGCAGGGTGAAGTTGGGAACCTAGGAAATCCTAGGATGTGCTCCAGTGAGTTAGTGGGGTGGTTCAGAGAGTTAGGAGCCTAGGAGGTGCTTTAGTCAAGATTGTGTTGTTGTTTAGCAGATGTTCGATGCATCAATAGGGTAGGTAACTTAGAGGATTTGGGAGGATTACTGAGGAAAGTATGTATAGGTGTGGAAGGTAGAATGGGCCCGTACTACTGAAAGCACGGGATCCATACTCGAATCAATGAGAGTCTTGGAGAATCTAAGAAGCCTGGGAAGGGGAATCCTTGATAATGATTCGAATGTGGGAATAGTTGCTATGCAGAATGCGGATGAGCACACAAGGAGAAGGTCCAGGGTTCGGTCCTGTCTCCAGTAGTGAGCCAGATAATGGAAGTACTACCAGGATTTTGAGTTCGCCTTGGATCTCTTCTATCAGGCGGCAAGGATTGATTATGCGATCTATTGCACTTTTGAGATTGGTGACTATGACGTGGGGGTAGTTGGTAGCTCGGTTTAGGGCATAGATTGCTTCAATTACAACAATTCGGCCGTAAATGAATGAATTGGTGAGTGGGCCAGGGTGTGAGACCCTGAATGATATGATCTCTACAACGCAAGAGCAGGGATTGATAGCAGCACATTGAGAAGAAGGGAATAGATCAAGTGCCTATATTGGAGGGTCTCGGGAAGAGAACCAAGAGTTCGAGCCAGCCTTTGAGAGGCCAGCAAGACATGATTCAGTGCAGTCCTTGTGGGAAACTGCACGAGGGAGTTTTCGCTTCGAGGATTTTAGTAAGTGTATCTTTGGGTGTGTTGCCCTGCTTGTGTTTGGACTATACATTCAAACATTTGTCAAATGTCATTTGCATACCGTATGTTATGGGGTGGTTAGAAAAAAGTTGTTCCCTCCTTGCGGGTTTGGAGCGTTCAATTTTATTTGGGTTTAGGGTAGAGATCGGTTCAGGCACATGATGCGGAAGGCCTACAGACAAGATTGGTGACTCGGCCATTATGCTCGAGTCGGCTTTTAGAAGCGTCAGGGGAAATGGTTTACTATTGAGACCCTGGCCTGGACATCGGTTATTCGAACCTCAAGATGTAAGTGGGGCATCATTTCAAGGCGTATGAGATTATTAGTCTTGCTGTGATTCGGGAAGTGTTTGTCTGGTTCATAGGAGTGTGTGGTCCTTGGGGATTTGGACCCGTAATAGAGCACTCGCACGGACGAGAAATAGGTTGTCAGCAGTTGGTTATTAAAGAGTAAGAAGGACCAGGAATCCTTCAAATCTCATGTATTGCGAAGAATTAGTTGAATCTAAGTGGGGGAGAACCGCGCAGGTATTCAGGATAGGGACATGTATGAGACCAGGATCAGCTTCTCGTCCCCATCGAGGGAAAGTGGCAGCCCAAGTGGTTATTCGGTTTGAGGGTTGTGCGAGTTTGGAGTCTGGTAAGACTCCCCGTCATGTGAATCACATTTTCTTGTGGGTTTGATAGTAGAATTTGGGGAAGCAGGTTGGGATTCAAGTCATGAAACGAGTTTAGTTCGGGTGATCGGTCGAGTGTGTGATTGACTCCGCATGCGTTTGAATCGATATATTAGGGGTAAAGTATTGGACTATGGTTGTGTTAGGATGAAAGTGATGTAAGACTACGGGGGAGCCGTAGCATTCATTAATGGTTGGTTGGTATGGAAGTGTTGTAAGACTATGGGGGATTCGTAGCATTCACTCATGGTCAGTGTGATGAAAGTGTTGTAAGTCTGCAGAGGTATCCGTATCATTCACTAGTGACCAGGTAGTATGGAAAGTGTTGTATGACTATGAGGGTGGCCGTAGAGTTCACTAGCAGTAGATAGTGTTGAAAGTATTGTAATTCTACGGGTGTAGCCGTAGCATTCACAAGGTTAGTAGTTAGTGCTAGAGTGATGTAAGTCTGTGGGTGTAGCGACAACGTTCACTGGGCTGATAGATAGCATGAGTACGTTATTAGGACGCAGAAGGAACAATAGTACCCACCATTCGGGTGTAGCAGGGCGGATATGGAAATCCACGGATTGGGTTTCAGAATTACCCAGATGGATTAGATCTAATTGAGACAGTGATAAGCCTGTAGGATCGCCCCTACAGTTATAAGAGCAGGGAAGTAATGGACTGTGTAAGTTCATTTGGTATATTAGGTTACCATTAGTCGAGTAGCAATCATTTCTAGCCTTGGAATTATCGACGTCAGGATTCGACGCATGCACCAGATCTGTTGGATCAGGAGATTGTTAGAGCCACAGTGGTATGATAATTAGTGACGACTAGTTCAGATTTCGTTCAGAAGTCGCATGGAGCGACTGCATGTGAGTCTTTTTGGCTCCATAATCGGGTTAGAACCTGATATTTCAGATGATAGACGAACGTAATAGCTGGTTGAATGGATGTGACAAGTCACTCACAGCGGGATTATCTGGGCTTCGGTCAGATATAAGTGTACGACAGGGAAATTTTGGCTTGTAACTCTATCTTCTAGTGGGAACCTCAGGTTATCAGAAATTGTGTGGCCTTTTGGAAGATACGTGTAATGAATTCGACAATGCTTCAGTGCGGGCAGTCTGTCAGGGAGACATATCTTCTCGGAACTGCGGAATTCGAACAGAATAGATGTGATCTTGTTGTAGGGAATTCGTTCATCTTCAGGTTTTTGCAACCTGCTAGAGTGGGTTATGATTGCCTTGAAAAGGCTGGTTACGGTTACCCTGGGAGGGCTACGGTGTACCCAGGATTGTGACCATGTTACCTAAGTTGTTGGGCATGCAAGGGATGGTAAGGGATGATTTCGATGACGAAATCTGATTTAAGTGGGGGAGAGTTGTAACATCATATTTAAGTAATAAATAAATAGATAAAATTTGATGAACGAATAGTCGCAATAAATTCATATTATTTATGGGATTATCGGTTTTGGCAAGCCAAAGGTTATAAATCGGATCATTCGGGGGTTAAAAAGTAATTTTGGAATTTATTTTGAAAATATTTTGGAGGCCAAGGGACTATTTGGTAAGTATTAGACTTAAATTGTAAAGGATTTCAGGAGGCTAGGTTAAAAAGGTAAATTTCGGACATAAAATGAAAGGAATTGGGGGAGCGGGGGTATAAAGAGTAAATTCTAGACCTAAATGGAAAAAGATCTTGAGATGAGGGACTAAAGTTGGAAAATGGCACACATGTTTGAAATGAGACACGGGATTAACTCTCGTATTCCTTCCCCATCGTTACCTTGCACAAACCCTAACTCTACATCGCTATACCTCCAACCGCCATCATCATGTGAAGCATCTTCAACCGCCCCCTTTGTGGAGACCTTCAGCCGCAGCTAACAATGCGGTCAACTCCTAGCACCACTAAGCGTTCCACAAGCGGCCTTGTTACCTACATTATCAAAGATCGATAGAAAACGGGAATACGCCACTTCAGATGGACATCTAAGAAGCAAGGTCGAAGTCCCCATTGTTGCCGCCGTATGGTTTGCTATCACTGTCGCTACCTTGCGGCTGGTCCGCTCCGTCAAATGTTCTCCGACCACTGCCTGTTGCCTCGAGGGTGACTATGTTCGGTGCGTTTTCAGTGGATTCGTGGAGGTATGTGGGTACAATTCAGTGCAGATTGATGGGTGTCGACTGTCGATGGCCAGAACACTAGCGGACCACCATGACAGCCAACCATGGTGGCTCCCACCGCTTTTATTCACTTCTACTACCTGTTTCCACCACCAGCTACCATGGGAGGTGGCTGTGTGCATGCGTGTGGGTGTGTATGTCTATTATCTGTGTTGCTATTGGGTTGTGGTTGTAGTATGAACAATATTTTGGCCGGAAAGCAACCGCCACCACCATGAGGTGGTGGCTGCCATTTCTTTTGTCGTCACCAGCCACCATGGGAGGGTAGCTGTATGCGTGATGTAGTGTGTGTGGGCCTAGTTCAAGAGATTAATGTTATATGGATGTTCTTGGACAGGAAACAGCAGAGAGAACTCGTCACCACCACCTGCTGCCGTCGTTTCGCCGCCTGCTGCCACCGCCCCGCCACTATTGGCCACCATCTTGGGTGGCTGTGGGCTTTCGGGTGCATTTGGATTGATGTTTGGAGTGATTTTTGTGTTGTGTTAGCCAAGAATAGCCACCACCACCACCATGAGGTGGTGGTTGCCGCCTCCTACCCCCATCAGCCGTCGCGTTGGGTAGTGGTGTGTTTATTTGTGTTTGATTCGTCCGGGATGCATGAAACCCTAATGAGTCTAATGTACCCTAATTAACCTAAGAAAAATCCTAATGGGCTTAAGGACCTGGTTTTCGGCCTATTGGGCTAAGATGGGTTGGAAACCCTATTTAGGGTTTGGAAAACCCTAATACCATGAAACCCTAATTGGGACTTATCGGGACAGTATCAGGATTATTTAATGAACTTGAAATATTAATTATCAAATAATGGAAAATTAACTTAAAGGATATATTGGACCTATTGAATTAAGTCCTTAATGGGTTAAGTAGGGACACTTAACCCTAATCGACATATATGTGAAAAACCTTAATTGGAATTGGGTTCTTATTGGGCCACTTATTGAACTAAGATGTTGTGGGCCTTAATGGGCCAATTAGGAACATGTTATCAACTTAAGAAATCATTGTCCTTAGAATAAGACCCGTTAGAGTGGCTTGGGCCCAATTAGGAAAATTGGGCCATAAGTGGGCTGCAACTTGGCCATAAGGATTACGAGTGGTTGGGCTATGGGAATGCCAATGTTTGGACTAGAATGATTGGTTGAGCCTTAAATAAGTCCATATAAAGGTTTGGGCCCAATTTGGAAAATTGGGCCATATGTTGGCCTTTGGCCCATTATTTGGCTTTTGGGCCTTTGGAGTGTGATTTGGACCTTGGGCTTGGAACCCAATTATTAATTTGAATATTTTTTGATGTTGGCAGTTCGGGAATCTGTCAACCAGCAGCTGCAAGTTCATCCGCGGGACTTCAGCAGTGTGAGGTGAGTGTTCTCACCATACCCATGGGTCTAAGGCACCAAGGTTGGCTCATTATGTGTTTATGGTATATGTGTTAGCCATTATGTGCTTTTATATGATGTGTGATCTTATGTTTGCATGAAGACCCCGTGGGAGCCTGTTGCATTGAATGTAAGACCATGTGGGGTAGCCCATGGCTGTCCAACGTATAGACCATATGGGGTAGCCCATGACATTAGATGTAAGACCATGTGGGGTAGCCCATGGCAGTCCTAGGTAAATACCATGTGGATTGGCCCATGGTATTGGATGTAAGACCATGTGAGGTAGCCCATGGAAGTCCTAGGTGAAGACCATGCGGGGTAGCCCTTGGTATTCTTACAGGTTTTTTTATGAATAGCTTATATGTTATATGTAGCTTCTATAGCTAGTAGGATATGTGATACATGTAGATTTTATAGCTAACATGATATGTGATATGTGGATTGTGTGTATGGTATGCTCAGGGAAACTCACTAAGCTTCGTGCTTACAGGTTTTGTTTATGGTTTCAGATACTTCATTTTCAAAGGAAAGGAGCCGGCTCGATCGTAGTTGTCACAACTAGGAATTCTGATGCTTTGTAAACACTTAACAAGGATAACATAGTAACTAAAACTTGAAATCATGTATGATGCTTATTCAATGACAACAAAATTTCTTCAAACACCTTGTACAAACACTTAAATAGTCAACGAAAGATTGGAAACCCTAGAAATCCCCGTTTAAGTCAAATATGGACTAGGATTTCATTACTGGGCCTAATGGACCAATAAGCTTCCAATTTGACTATTTTGGGCTTATAACTCTTCAATGGGTTCTAATTGGACCCACATTCATGATACTTAACCTTTTTGAGCTTTATAAGCCTAAAACGGACTAGTTTATCTTTAATGGGCCTTATTGGGCCATAACAAATCCAATTAACTTTAATGGACTCAAGTCCATTCTCTTATACAAAAATTGGTCCATGAGCTACCCTAAGGGCCCAATGGGTCGAGAAATACTCTTTGGGCCTTAAAATATCGAAATGAAGCAAATAATGGCCTAAACTACGCAACTCTTATCTTCTAGCCCATATTTTCGGCCCAAGCATAAAACAAAAAAATAATAATAAAAAGAAAGGATGAAATGAGGGTTGATATTTGTGGTGCCACCTCATAAATGTACATAGGATATCCATGCACCATTCTCATATCTCTATGCATGTCAACTCTTCTCACTCTCTCCCCTCTCCTTTTTCTATCTTTGGCCGAGACCACAAACCCATACCACCCTCTCCAATCTTCTCCTCAAACTCTCTCAAATCTTGCAAGAACATTTCCTCACTTCCATCACATTTTCGAGATTTGCTTAGGTTTCAAGAGGATCTTCACAAAAATCATCAATTCTTGGTAAGTCCTACCACACTTAGGTTGTATAACTTCATTTACATCTTATATGACTCATTCTAAGTAAGTTTTTGGTGATCATACTCCTAGAAACATACTAAGTTCGAGATTCGCCCAAGAAAGCTTGCTAGGGCCGAAAATAGCATCAAACTCTTCCATTTCTTTCCTCAAACCGAAAACAATAAGCAAAGGTGAGTTCATACCCCTTTATTTTCAGCTTTCACATGTTTTATGGGGGAGAATACAAGTAAAATGTGTAGATCTATGCGTATTTGTATTTTATGTGTGATTTTTTACGTTTATGTGGTAAATATGTGCCAAAAATGAAAGATATTTCGAGATCTACAATTCAAGGAGGAAAATATGTGATCTAGGATGTCTTACACTTAACAAGTTAAGAAAAACTACCATATAAGGTTTATAATAAGCATGTTACAACATAAAACTCATTATTGGACTATTTTTATCAAATAAACAAAAGTTAGGGAAAAAGTTGTCATTTACGGTTTTTACAAGGATCAAAAAGGTCAAAACAGTTAAAATAGAAGTTTTTATAAACACCATGTTTTTTAAAGGACTAAAAATGTAACTTTAGCCTAATGGGCTAAAATTTTGGGGTTTTCCGGGCCATAGGCCCAAATTTGCGAAAAATATGGGTTTAAGGGGTATGAAATGGTAAATTTCTCAAAATAGTGGGTAGAAAAGTAAATAAATCTATTCAAGGGGTTAAAATGACCCTATTTGCCAAAAAGGATTAAAAATGTAAAGTTTTTGGATTTTGGGTCAAATTTGTAAAAGTTGCGAAAAGTTTGGATTATAAATGAAAATCTTTTTACTAAAGGGGCTAAAATTGCCAAAAAGTAAACATTGGGCTGAAAACATTATTTAAATAAGTCTTTGGGCCAAAATGTCAAGAAAAATAATTTAAGGACCTAAAATGTCATTTTTATATAAAAAGGGATTAAAATTGTCATGTTTATTAAAGAATGGCTGAATAGGTCAAACCAATATTTTTGAGTCAATTATTTTATTATTAAGATATTTGGGTCAAATTACCAAATTATAACTTATAAATTTAGAATGAAAAATATACATATATTTTCATAAATTTAAATATCGTTATAAAACAATCGACAAACTTTGTGTCTTTGCGATTCAACAATTGTTCAATCAGAATTCCCGACATTTATACTATACAAAACAAGTAAACATTCAAATTGTTGGGCTTGAAAGATTCTAATCATGCTTATTGGACCTGCGTGACCTATTAACACGACTTTTGGGCCTAACATAAATAATACTTGTTTATTGGGCCCCCTGTGACCCAATTACATGCTTAAGGGACCCTCAATGGCTTTTATATGATATTGGGCCTCAGTGGCCCATTAGCATTGCTAGTAAGGTCCTAATAAATCATATGCGAAATAGGCCAACGCGTCCTTCATATACTCGATAGCCTTAAATAACAAACGTGATTGGTAGGACCTCATGGTCCTCTTCTCCTCGTTTGTTAGGCTTACCTTCTATTCAAATAAACAAAAATTAGGTCGTTAATCAAGGTTAATCAAATTCATTTGGATTAAGTGAGTAATAACGGGCGACACCAATAAGTTTCGGTCGTAGTCTGTAGTTATAATCAAAGTCTCCTGGAGGGAGAGTGAGAGTTTGTGTATAGATCTATACGGGGGTGACTCATCCACACCTAAGTTGTTCGCTACAGTTAAACTCGGCCAGTCTAGGGTGACAAAATCTTAAGATCAATTCTGGCGTTCACTAGAATGCCAAGACAGACGAACTAGTCATTATCATGCATGGTTATAACGACTCACATAACAATCCAATACCATCTAAGTAATCAGGGGAAATCATATTCATTCGATGTGAAGATACAATAATACAAAACGATCTTACTATTTTATCGAAAAACATCGGGTTTTTCGGGGAAATCAACATTATTCACTTGTACTTCCAATAACTATAATGCAAAACTTCTAATTTATACACGTTTTGAAATCATTCATGCATATACCTATGGATCATCACACTTTTTGTATAAACAATTTCCGTTTAAGAAAATATCGGATTTTCTGGGTTTTATAAACTACACAAAACATTTTCATATCAAACCTGCTTATGAACTCATCAACATTCTATATGTTAACGTTTTCAAAATAACTTGTATTCTCAGGTAACAGATAAGTTGAAGAACAATACCAAGTGTGTTAGGATGTTATGTTTTGAAAACTCTCAAACAATTTATGCTATGGATATGTAATATTTAGACAATGTAGTTGATGTGAACAAGGTCAGTTGTAATGTATTAATGCATGGTGATGTTTATGTTATGTTTCATGTATATTCATTGTGATGATATTTCAATTTAAGTCACGAGCCCTCAGACGTTTCTGCCGTCTGGTTCGGGGGTGTGACAGCAGCGCATCACACTATGTTTTCCGCACATGAGATCTTTGGGGTTACAATCTGATATGATTTTCTGATGACATGCTTGATTATTGAGACACTGGTTTGACATGAGATATTATTATGACTGTTTTATACTGATGGTTTTATGTAGTAATAACTTAAATAAAACAAAATTTTTGGTTTTGAATTTTGGGTCGTTACGGGCTTAAGCCACTATTTATAGGATGAAAATCATCATTCACACCGTGATTTCTAATGGGTCGTGTCGCGATCTCTGGTCGGTCTGACTTCTTCTTTCTTGCAAGAAACCTTGGGATGTAGAGTCAGGTGCATTAAATGCTCGCATCATGAATCCCAAGAAGCAGGTCACGGACTTTATAAAATCGTCGAAACTTATAAAAATCAAAACTATCACATACAAACTCCGTTTTCGACACTCTTTATGTTGATCATTTCAGCTAAAAAAACAATCTATTTCCACTTTCATTTTTATAAACAAAGGTTTATATCTTTTTATCTTGAAAAGTGAAAGCGGGGTGTTACAGTTGAAGTTGTGCACACTTCACACACTCACTTTCATCATACTTATTCTTGAGGGAGCCCCATAATAGTTTTCCAGTGTCCTTCTGAATTTTTAGAACATGTAATTCTTTACCTTCCAGTCTTCCAGCTTATTTTCTGTTAATGTGTGTCTTTGTGCTCCAATGAACATGCCACCTTGAGCCAGTTCAACATAACCTTTTTCCATACCCCCGCCACTCCTTTGATCGAATGAGAATTTCCATCAGCATGCTCTAGTGCTCAAAGTCGCCATCGAACTTGGTTATTGTCAGCATGTTTTGTCGTTTTCCTGCCATATTTTATCCTTCTTCTCTTTCTTTATTTTCTCTCTAACTCTCACCAATCTGTGGTGGCTCTTAAACCATAATGTTGAAAATAGTGCAAAATATTCAATAATTTAGTATTGTTGATGAGAACACCATGTTCTTATTTCTTTGGAGGCTTTAATTAACAGATCTCCTTAATCCCAAGAGGATCTTATCAATCTAGAAAATCAAATGAACTAATAAAAAACAAATACGCCTTTGACTTATGGATTTATTCAAATCAGCTACAGACTAAGGTGTTTTTTGTTTTTTGTCTACAGATCTTCTTGGCATCGTTTGTTTGCGTCGTGCGGACCACGCACAGACATTAGGCTTTGCATAGTGTTTGTTTTTTTGAAGACTGCAGAACTAAAAAGGTATACGCTTCCTCTTCTTGGCGCAGATGTGGATCATAGTCTTCAAACATCTTCTAGCCTAAAAAACACATATATCTTTGTTTTTTTTAACTTAGATTTATTCAACCTTTATCTATGAAAACAATATGGAAAAAAAAGTTACAATACGTAAAGAAAAAAGATTCGACTACACAATCATGACCTTTGTGATAAATTTATAAATAAATATTTAATTACAATAATGGTCATTTGAGGTGTTTATATAAATATGAAAAAAAAAAAAAAAATCATAATATTGTCTTATATTTTTATGTCAAATTTTATAAAATATTATTTAATGCAGTATCATTTATTTTTAAGAAAAAATATTTATGACCAATTTTTAATTCATTTAATTGAAAAACTAAAATGGAAATTTTGAAAACTTTCATTTAAAATCAAAGTTTATTTCCATCCATTTTATGGGTTAATTTTTTTTTATCCCTAATTATAATATTTAGATATAACTTTGCGATCAAAGTTTGTTGGGTTTTATCAAATATATATTTTAATTCTTATAATTTTATTTTCACTTTTTATACAATAATATATAAAAGTTGATAACAATTATTAATTTTCTAACAATCTGCAGATGTCATTTACAATATTTAGATATCACTTTTTTTAAATCAATTTAATAAATTTTAGTTTATTCTAGCAGCCTATAGATGTTAAAATACAAATAATCTTTTTCTTTCAAACTGCAGACATTTGGTCCACCTCTTCTAATGTAGATATTTGTAGATGTGGTCCGCAGACTGCATACATTGTGCCTCAGAAAAAACAAACATCATGTAAGTTTTTATAGACATTAATGACTAAGGGCCCATTTGATAGTTACTATCTGGTTTATTGACTGAGAAAGAAACCATGTTATTTATTTTACACCTGACTGACTGTGTTAAATGATGAAAAATAATCATTCAGCCAGAAAGATATATTTTTGGGGCTTTCTGGGAAAGACATATCTTACTGGGAAATATCCATTTTTTTGTATAAATCAACCAGTCTTTCCAACTTATTTAGCCAGAAATATATGTTTGACCTGGAAATATGTCTATCAAACAGAGCCTGATAGTTTTCGTTATTTTGTTTGACATTCTAAAATACGGATATGATGTTTAATTGGTTGACCAGTTCTTGTCATTTTGGATTTTAGTGATAAACTTCTTTAAGTCTTCATGTGAATATTAATTCATTAATTCTTGGTAATTTTAGTATCATATTGTCATTTTAGTATAATGGAATTTACGATATTACCACTAGATTCAGTCTTGATTCTAAATAAGTTAAGAGATGCAAAATGCATGTTTGTATAAAATAGATTTAATCTCTATTCAACTAAATGGCAAGGATCAACTGACTGCGTTCCTAATGGGGTCCAAAGCGGGTTGCCCCTAACGAGGTCCTATAATCATGGACTATAATGAGTATCTAATTATTATCCAAAGTTGTGACTATATAACTATGAGATATAATGAACATCTAATGTTGATTGCTTTATATTTGGTAATTAGAAAATGTTGAATTCTTATAAGAGAAATTAAATATAATTCTATATTTTATTACTATTTTTCTTTCTATCTATATAAGATGATGATAAGTATATTTTAAGAAAAATTAAATATCTTTATATTTTTTGTTCCTACAAATATGTAACATTTAATGTTTATTTCATGATATTTTAATATACTAATATGATACATGTTATCACTTAATTGGATAGAATGATTTGTAGGAACAAAAATAGAAAAATATTTAATTTCTCGTACTCTAAAGTATCTTACTAGTGTTCATAATTTCTTACCAGTGTTCTTCAAAGTATCTTCAGAATTATCTTCATAATCTACGTTTGGTGATATTCAGAGATAAGTTTTAAAAATATCATATTTGAATAATATTCTACTTGATCTTTCAAGTAATGTAGGAATCTCTTAACTCCGGAAATCACCCTATATTCTTTCCTAATTGCGAACATAAAACGACAAAACACTCATTTACGCGTTAGATTTTCCACGTCAATACAAATGAACTTGACACGTTTTGCTTTGAAAAGCAATAGCATACTAAACTTTACAAATAGTTAGAAGCTATTCATATGATAAACTTTGTAGGGTTTGCACCTTGAATATGTTTTTTATAGTGTAAAATCATACTTTTGCTATTGGAAACGGCAATAAAATCATAGACTAACTGTTTTCTATTTCGTTAGATGTAAGAGAAAACATTATTTATTATTTATTAATAACAAATTACTGAAGAAAAAACATCATATTAATATCATGACTCATGAGCATTAAAATTCTTCCTTTTTTCAAAAAATTTAATGTCATTCTCCTAATTTTTTTTTTTTTTTTTTTTTTTTAATTAGAAGTTAGGTTTAGCGTTTTTTTTTTTTTCTTAATTTTAAATTTCTTCATAACAAGGCATTTAATATAGAGGATTTTTTTAGCAGTATTAAAAACAAAAAAAAAATGAGATTTTAAATAGTTTACAGTTTAATATAGCTGTTTTTTTGTTTAATATTAAGCTTTTTTTTTTTTTTGCATATATATTGAAATTATTAGACAAGGGTATGTATACACATATTTCAATTTTACTATTTCTCTATCACCTCAACCGCTACCTCATCTTCTTATAACAGTGCAAACCCAACAGGCAACAGGTAATAAAATTCACTTTATTTCTTCTATGCTTTAAGGCTTTTGATAAACTTAGAAATAGTAAATAGTAAGCCGAATTCATATATATATATATATATATATATATATATATATATATATATATATATATATATATATATATATATATATATATATATATATATATATATATATATATATATATATAGTTAGGTTCATGTGAGACGGTCTAATTTTGTAAGATCGTGAGACGCATTTTTTTATTTTATTTTTATTTTTTTTAGTTAATTCAAATTCCGAAAATAATATTTAAATTTTTTTTTTTGATTTTTCCATTTATTTTCCATTTTAAAATTATTTTTAGAATATGTACAGTGTAATATTTTATTTAGAATATTTCACGTATTTTTAAAAAAAAAATAGGATTTTTTTATATTTTTTTATATTTTTTTTAGTTAATTCAAGTTCCGAAAATAATATTTAAAAAAAGAATTTTTATATTTTTCTATTTATTTTGCATTTTAAAATTATTTTTTAGAATATATCAGTGTAATATTCTATTTAGAATATTTCACGTATTTTTTAAAAAAAACGGGGTTTTTTTTTAGTTAATTCAAGTTCCGAAAATAATATTTAAAAAAAGAATTTTTGGATTTTTCCATTTATTTTGCATTTTAAAATTATTTTTAGATTTGATCTCACGGTCTCACAAAATTAAAATGGTTTCAAATGAACCTGAATATATATATATATATATATATATATATATATATATATTATCTTACTTGTCACAAAAATATTTATTTTTTCCAATTATCACAAAGGCACATTATTACCTTCAATATTAAAAAAAAAAAAAAAAAAAAAAAAAAAAAAAAAAAGAGAGAGAGAGAGAGAACATAGTGTCTTTATCAGGTGCGATTCTTTCCCTTACCTTCACCACACCGACAATAGGGTATTGACTATCGCAGTGGAAGGCCCAGCTCACCCCACCGCACTATGAGGTGGGCTGAGGTGTAGCCAATATAAGGCAAGAGTGGGCATTGACCCATGCATACAAAATTAAGGTTACACATATATATGGTATATATCATAGTTGTCAAAATCGCGATCCTGATCGTAAGATCGTACGATCCTACGATCCTAGGTATGAAAAACGATCTGAATCGTAAAAGGATCATTTTTGGGGTAGGATCGCAGGTAAGATCGTAGGTAGGATCGTAGGATCGAGATCCGATCCGATCCTACCTTCCTTTGATTTTTTTTTTTTTTTGCAAATGAAATATTTTTTACCACTTTATGTCTTTTATCCTTTACCAATCTACTATTTATCATTTTTTATTGTGACTTATGACTAATATTTTGAAGTTTTTATAACTTTTGAACGAAAAACTAAATGTTTGAAATAGTTTTCATGATTAAATATTATAAATTAAAATTATATTATATTTTGTGGGATCTTAGGATCTCGATCCCGATCTTACGATCCCGATTTTGCAAACCCAAAATCGATCGTAGGTAGGATCCTGATCTTGACAACCTTGGTATATATAATAGATATTTTTGTTAAATAAAAAAATTTAAGGTTATAATATTGTCTATTCCATTCAAAACTTGAATATAGTAGAAAGGGGTACATTGTTCTAAGACAATATTATGTGCAATTTAAATAAACAACTTATTTAAAAATACATATATAGTTATTTTTTTTTTTATCGTTTTCATATTTTTTTATATTATTTGGTCTACCTTAAAACAACATTATGACTACGCCACTGGAGGTGGGAGTACTCCTTCCGATCTAAATGTTCTAATAGACACAAAATCAATGTAATAATTTGTTCACTAATTATCTTACAATAGATTGTGTTTTTCTAATATTTGTATTTTTATTTAGAGTCCGTATTGTTTGGTCCCTAACTTTTCTTTTGCATTCGGATTATCCTTGTAGTTTGATTTTGTTGCGTTTTTCGTCCCTTAAATATATAAAATTATGGACCAAACGTACAATTTTAACCAAACAATAGGGATGAAAATCACAACGAAATCAAACCATAGAGACGATCTGAATGCAAAAAATAAAAAATAGAGACCAAACGTGAAATTTTGCCCAAACCATAGGGACGATTTTAGTAATTTACTCTTTTATTTACTTTTTATAAATTGTTATTAAAATGTGTACACTCATCAATAATATTGGATGCGTTACAATCTTGGTGTGAAATGGGGTAATATGAAGAAAAATAAAAGAAGGTTTAAGTGTTTTTTATGGGGAAAATGAAAAGGATAGAGATAACGTTATCCTTGTCTCTTGTCGGGTCCAATGCTTTCGGTTCATTGTCTCGAACCCAAGCCAACCCATGGGTCTCACCCTTCCAATCAACAGTTCATGGCTCTTCGAAATTCAACCCATTTATAGTGTAGTTGTTGTTTATACGTTTTATCTAAAATATATCACTTTCTCATAGTTCAACCTAATTGGATGTTCCACCACTTGTACATGAATTAACTTAGGGTTTTTAATTTTAAACTAAACCAAACGGAGTCCAAACCTTAAATTAGTTCATTCTGATAACGACGAATATGAATCTTGTTCGGTTCTCAATTTAAGTTGGAAAGAAAAAATCTACTGTGAAATTTATACTAGAAAACCGAAAAATCTGAAACAAAAAATTTTGTAGCCCTTGAAATATTTGGAAAGAATATTCATCTTCTCATTTGGAAAATAGAATTTACATGTTTAGTCCTTGTGGTTTGAAAAAATTGTCCACCTAGTCACTTTGCTTTACTGCGTCTGATTTAGACGTTATTCAATCCCACATGGCATATTCATCTTTTCATTATCCCCACACCATCTAATAATATCTATGAATTATCATCCTTGTGTCTTCATAACTTGTACCCCCAAAAAACCCATTAGCTTCTTTAACAATATCATCACAAAGCGTAAAGGTCATAACTCATAAGAGAATGAACAAGTCTAACACTTTTGCATACCATTATGCTTTCTTATCAAATCCATTCGTGTTTGTTTTTTCATGGGTGGACCAAATTACTCTACACTGAAAGTTCTATCATATAGTTATGTAGAGTTGTTTTTAAAAGTATCATGGACATAGTTATGTGGGTGTAAGAGTTTATTATATAGACTGCATGCATGGACATAAATGTGTTCTCAATCCATGAACTTGATGTAACGTTAATAGTATCTTCAACCAAGATGTGGTAAAGTTAGGGAAATATGTGAGAGATCACATATGAGTCTACACTTATTTGATGTCCCATTGGCCTACATTGCAACTAGTTAAAGTGAAAACGTTAGGGTTGATGGAGTTAAACCAAAAGGAAACATTGAAACAAGTTCATTTGATAAAGGAGTGGGTGATGGAAAGTTAGGGGTGATGGAGTCAAACCAAAAGAAACCATTGAAACAAGTTCATTTGATAAAGTAGTGGGTGACGAAAATATACCATAGGAAAATGTTGAAACCAGTCAACTTGACAACAATGACGGATTTAAAATATAGGTAACCAACTAGGATCCAAATTTGATTAGGTTCCAATGAATACCAATATATTGATGATATAAATATAAATTAGGAGTATCCTATTAATGTCAATGCATATGAACAATGAATGAAGATATTGATGGTGGGGGTGATCATAATAATGATGAAGTGAACATTGAGCATAGTGAAAAGATTAATATATCTTCGTGTGTGGGGCACATGGGCTCAACTAACGTCTAAAATCAAACGGGATCAAGCAAAGGGACTTGACGGAAAACTATTTCAAACCACAGGGACCAAACAAACGTTTTCATAATTGTGTTCACTATTCGAGTTTTGGCAAACCACAATGACAATTTTGTCTATTCTTTTAGATAAAATATTTTTATAACGTCCAAAATCAAATGTATACGGTGAATTTTTGTAAAGGTATAAAATCGTATGAGGCATGTGGGCCTTTGTGTTTGGTGGTTGGGGTTACTAAAATATATATTTTCCTTAAAAAAATTGCAATGTAGTTCATTCAATTTGCTATTTACAATGGAAAAAATGTTTATTAATAAAGATAAAATTAATCTTTTATTAACCACTATCAAAAAAGAAGTTATAAACAACAGTTTAGTCATTAGGGAATATGTTTGTTACTTTGGGTAAAATTGAAACTAAATTATCAATACCAGTAAATCATTTATGTTAAAAGAAGTTAAGCTGCAAACATGGGTCCTTTTGATTCAACTAAACAAGTGAGTCTTTAAAATAATTAGACCCGCATATCATTTACTACAGTATTTATAATTTTTTGTAATGGAGAAATTATGAAATTTTATACATTAAATATAATTTGGACAACTTTTCGACTCTTTATGGTCTTTCACTTTTCTCAATGAACTGAATATTTTGTCTTCACACACAATACCTTATTATAAATAAAAATAACTGGAAGCAATAAACTAAAAGGTGGGTGAACACGTAGTGAAATAAAATTGTAGTTGGTTGCGATGATATTATGATAGTGACAAAGATAATAATGACTGACCAACAATAAAATAAATAAATAAAACGAGGTACGTTCAAATTCAAATACATACGAATTTTTATTGTACCAAAAAAATATCTTGAAGATAACCAAAAGTAAAAGTCGTTCAACTTCTCTTACCAAACAACTTGTATATTTATTTTATTACTAAATAATTCTTCCAAAATGGAAAATCATCCTTTTTGAATATATAAGATTAAACTTGTTTTACTTTCAACAACTAAATTGAAATTGAAATTGACATTTGACATTTGACATTTGACACGTACAATATAATCTCTAAATTCTTGTAACCCACCCTCCATCAAAATTACATATTTTCACTTTTGCAAGTGAAAACTTCTCAATGTCTAGGCAAAAAAAATGTACCCAAAAAAAAAAAAAAAAAACCTAACACAAATTACAAATCAAAAGATTAAAATAATTTACCACCCACCCTCCCAAAAAAAGAAAAAGAAAAAAACAAAGATCAACAACTCCCTCTTTTCTTAAAATACCAATTACCCCCCCAAGTTTTAATAAATGCAAAATTTAGGATTTATATGTTTGGTTTTAGAGGTATTTTCCTGATGATTTCCAAATTCGGCCTTCGAGAGAAATGACCATGACTGTTACATCATCATGGTACTTCCTCCGATCACCTTGTGGGATGTCCAACAGTTCATGCAAATCCATCCCTATACACAAATTTTTTATTTATAAAAATAAAAATTAAAAAAAAAAAAAAAAAAAAGATATATGGAGAAGTGGGGATTACCCGCTTTGCTGGCAGCGCGTAGAAGAAGCTCCTCTATGAGGTGTTGAGCGGGGTCACCATCGGGGAACTTGTGGATGAAAATGTGGACATGAGAAACAACTTCTTCATTGCTAAAATACTGATACAATCCATCCGATGAAAGAACCACAAATTGGTCTCTTTCACACAGTTGATGGTGTCTTACAGAAGGAACACAAGATATGTATGGCGCGTTTCCGATATAATCATTACGAAACATCTCCAACAACGAATCGTTCCATTTCGCCTGAAACACACATCCCCTCAGACAGTTTGTTAACACGGAAGGGTAAAATCGTCATTTACTATTTTCTTGAATATTTTTCAAACAAAAGAAAGAATGAAGAAACAAAACCTTTTTGAGGGATCCAGCCCCGAAAGCACGGGTTACTTTGAGACGACCTTTCACTCTATCATTCACAATACAATTTCTGTCATCCGGATGCTCATTCTTGATTCTAGTAACTTCCTGCAATAGCAACAACATTTTCACGATAATCTAAAAACATTTACTCTAAATTTTATAAGGGGATAGAAAGTTTGAAGTGATTATGTAAGTTGAAATGTGGTTCAAATTTAAGGAAAGAAACGACATGACATCAATAAAGATTAAAGACAAGGACTAAAGTTGACTTGTTGGTTCATACCTTATCCGATCATGTGATACTAAATTCACTAACTAATGGACTCCAATCTTGTCCAAACCAAAAATAATTTTAAGTCAATGAGGATAAAGTCATAAAATTTGAGATACGATTAGTATCCAATGCTCATGATAGTGACATTAGACATGGTGGAAAAGAAAGAACCTTAAACATAATCCGCAATTAAGATTCCTTATGATATGGATAAATGATAATTCATAAATCATGTTCAAAGTATTTTAGAAAATGAAACCACACAAGGAAAATATAAATGAGGCCAAATTTGTATAAAGTTACGACTTAAACGACATGAGTCATGTCCCCATTAAGTCAAAACATATTCAGTAAAAGCACATGGGTAGGAAGGTAGCACAAAGATACAAGATAGTCTACTTCGAAATGATTCAAAAACCTCAAATCATTGATTCAAAATGATTCATGTTTAAATTATAATTAGAGAAGAAACAAGATCTATTAAAGACATCAAAACGGTTGAATTTTAAGATGAAGAAGTTAGAAACTTACTTCTTCGATGCTTGTGCTATGATCGGTAGAAAGTTGCAAAGCTGTCAACCTGGAATCTTCAACAGGAACGTCTATGGATTCCTTGACTACATTATCCTCTGTGTGAGATGAACCGATTTGTTCAATTTCATCATGCTGTGCAACAATGGCACGACTATCTCCTAAATTCATCACGTACACGTCTTCATCTCTCATCAACACAGACAATATGCAGGAACCCATAAGAGCAAGCTCAGGATATTGATCCATGACCTTATCAGTCATATCCAGATATGCAAGCTCTGTTACTTCCAAAGCTCTTGACATTGCTTTCAAGACTAATTCATGGTCTACTGGACCAGATTTCTTCTTCCTACCACTTTTAATAACATTACAGGTCTCCTCTGTTCTGTTTTCCACTTGTTTTTGCTCTTTGGCATCCAACCCGAATTTCCAAGCAAATAATTTACTGCCTTCCTTATGTTTACCAAACCCGTTTCTCCATCTGGATAACAGTAATGACCTGCGACCAACTGTGGAGCTGGTTTTGCTTATACTGAGTGCATCATTGACTGAAAATGCAAACCTTTCGGAACCAGAAAGATCGAGTCCATCTTCAGGTTCTTCTTCCGCAAGGTATTCCCATAATCTTCTCCTTCTGGTTGCTAGTTCTTCTTCAGGTTGAAATGAAACCTTCTTTACAGGAATTGAATTTATATCTGTTGATTCTACTTGTTGTAGTTGTGGTGGAGAAGATTGATGTTGCGCGGGAGGTTCGTCTTCTAAATCCCAAAACAAACCTTCGAGCTCTTTATACATGGCTTTATATAAATTTCCCATCAGGAATTCCGGAGCATCAGGACCGTTGAATCCGTCATAAATGCCAACAAATAGCCACCCGTGTTCTTCTGATACGACGACGTGCACCCGATCCTCCCCCGCTTTCATCAAAGCCCACTGAACGTCGCTCTCGTTCTTCCTCTCCGATTCTTCTACTCCCCTACCACCTGCCGGAGCTTCCTTCCGGCCTCCGACGAAACTCCGTACGGGAACTACCCAAGGCCGAGGGAAGTTCCGATTGAACGCTTTCCGGATCCCAGGAATGGATTTCCTTCTCTTATTTTTGACGTAAATGCCACCATTGAGCGGCGCGGAGAACGGGATACCATTGTTAGAATCCGAACCGAGGTTTGAATCTAACGGACCGGATAGAGCCCCGAGCTCGATCGGACCAGACATGAAGAATGCTCTCTCCATTTGACCGGAAGCCGCCCTCGCAGAGTCTCCTCGTGGCAGAGGCTGCAACGGAAGCGCACTAAACGAAGACGTACTTTCAAATCCATTGACTATACTGGACTTGACCCCGCCACCAACAGAATCAGTGGCATCATCGTAAATATTCTCTAACTGAAGGACAGTCCGGGGAGTGGAGGTATTCGCACTTACCGAGGCACCTGAAATCGCTTTGAAACCAGTCTCCGACACGCCGTACGGTTGCCGCGACCTCGTCGAGGAAGATTCGTGCGACGGAGAGAATCGCAGAGATTGCGAAGGAGAAACAAAATGATCGGAGTGAGAAGGAGAGAGGAACCGGGCTGATGAACGAACATAACAAAAGGAGTGACCTAAGGTTTCGTCTAAAGGGTCGGTAGCCGTGAAAATCAGCTCCGGTGAGTCAGTCCCCCGTTTCTCCGCCGGATTGAAGCAGGGGAGGAGCTGCGAGAATCCTCCTCCCATCACATTTGATTCACACCACTGTCAATTTTTTGCAACAAATTTTGCATACACACAGTGGTGTATGTGAATCAAGGAATTTTAGAGAGAGAAAGATTGGCTTTAGAGAGAGAAAGTGAGTTGATGATTTAAAAATTGGAGAGAGAAAGAAGACTTTGCTTTAAATAGGAAGAAAACTGTCGTGGGAGAAAGCGAGTTTTATTCATTAAAAATCCATAATAATTTCAAGAGTAAATTACATATTTCATCCATGAGGTAGGGCCAATTTCACACCTTTAGTCCAAGTATTGAAAAAGTAACACTGATGGTCCCTTTAATTTCCTTTTTTTTTTGTCTCAGATTCATCCCTCCCCCTTAATATCTGTTTGATTCTCCCGTTAGACCACCTCCATTTGGAGGAATTAGGATTTATGTTAGAGATCTGGATACCCTTTGGATCATATGAACACTTTATGAACTGATATTTCTACCTTATGTCTCGATTAAAACCTTGCGGAAGATGATTGATTCCATACCCACCCTGTATAACGGTCCGAGGATTATTTGGTTGAAAGCAATCCCATTAAAAATCCTCTGTTTCTTATGGAAAGCTTATTTAGGCAGAATTCCGGTGTCAACCAATCTTGCAGGTATGAGTATTTTGAGTAGGGATATTCTGGTAAACTCAACTATTGGTCCCTTATGTGATTCATCTCAGGAGACGATTGATCATCTTCTGGTGGTGTGCCCAATCGCGTAGGAGGCTATAAACCGGATCCTAAAATGGTGTGGATTACAATACACACAATTCACTGGTATGAATACCTTTCTCAACTTCGCTGCTTCATGGGGCAATTATCCAAGAAAAAAAGGAGAAGGTCATGGCGGCGTGTTATGCACTTCTTCCGTTCATATGGAAGGCCAGAAACAACAAGATATTTAAAGGGTTAAATACCAATTCGGCTAAGATCACGGATAAGGTTATCACTCACACATATTTGTGGTTTAAGCATAGAATCTCAAAGGTAGGGTCTAGTATGATTGATTGGAGTATCTCTCCTTTTAGCTAGTTTTATGTACTCGCTTTTGTTTTTTCAGTTATTGTATCGTGCCTGTGATTTAGTCACTTGCAAATCTCGTGGCTTTTTAATGATATTTGTCGCTTCCAAAAAAATCTATGTGCGTCTGAAGAAAAAGAGAGCTAATGATTGTCTGTCCCTTGTCGAAGATAAGAGCTGTTTATTTATAATTAACGAGATTAGGGTTTGCCTCTTAGGGTTGGCCATCATGGGTTACTTTGGAAGCAAGTCAGGAAATCCATAATTTAATGAGGATTTAGAGTTTCCAAAACTAACAAATTTCGTTAGTTTTACCATAATCACCCTTAAGAATGTGAATTTCCCATGATCACCAAAACTAACAAATTTTGTCAGTGGAGCCCCAGCTAGGGGCTCTGCCCCTTGGACCCTGCTAGGGAGCACTGTCCCTACACCCCGCTAAAGGTGTGTTGCCCCTTTGGAAACCCCAGACCCAGGGGCACTGTCAAACCCCTGACTTGTCGTCGAACCGGATTCCAATTCAATCTTATATATGTGTCCACTCCGCACGAACCCGTACATATATTAGAGTACAAATTATGTAGCTCCTTAGCTCACATGTTAGTTCCAATTACATAAAATGACATGCTGACACTAAAATCACCAACACATGTTCCCCTCGCATGAGGGTAATTTTGTCATTTCCCATTAGACACCCTCACATCAGCTTAAATGTTGATCAAAAGTACAATTGCACATCACCATCTCTTTCTCTCTTCTTTCCTTCTTTCATCTCTACGAAGACGAAGGTTTTTCATCTAACAACAATGGTGATTTTGTAACATCCCAAAAATGCGGACCAAAAATTTCATTTTAAATTAAACATATATAAAACCATTTGTCTGAAAACCAAATAGTAGTTATGTGTGTGTGTGTGTGTGTATATATATATATATATATATATATATATATATCAATGTTGTAAAAATCCCGATTAGGTCCCGATTAATATTCGGTTAATCCCTAGGTGCTACTCGACTGATTAGAGAGCGCCTAGCGATTAATCCATGCATACAAAATGACTGAAACAGTAGAACCCGATTAAATTGTAACATTAAGAAGTTATATCTCAATAGAAACTATTTGAGGTATGATTAGTGTTGTATTTATCATATTAACCTATTTTGTAATGATATTAGTGGTATTTATGAACTTTTATATGATATTAGTCTTATTTAATATTTTAAAATCTAACAAATTAGCAATTAATGATCTCCGATTAATGTCCGTCTAGTCGATTAAACCCTTAACCCCAGTCCACCGACTAGCTAACGTCGAGCGATTTTTACAACCTTGAATATATATATATATATATATATATATATATATATATATATATATATATATATATATATATATATATACACACACACACACATATATATATATATATATATATATATATATCAGCCAATGTATCCATAGTTAGAACATGTCATAACAAAACATATGAGAGTATAAATCCCGTAGATCTCTGGTGCGGAAAATCGTGTGTGTGATGCGTTGCTACCGTGCCAGCTCATTTGCTTTTGATGAAGAAGTACCTGAACCAAAACTGAAAACCATAAACACAAAGCTTATTGAGTTCCCCCATCATACCACATACCATATAAACACATAATGCCTAGCATATATGGATGTTGGCCTCCCCTTCGATATCTTTCAACCGGTAATTGCGTAGCATATCTGGGTGTTGGCCTCCCCTTCGGTCTATTTCAACCGGTAGCTACCTAGCATATCTGGGTGTTGGCTTCCCCTTCGGTCTCTTTCAACCGGTAGCTACCAAGCATATTTCACCCCTATCACTACCATATAATAACATAGGATACTAGCACATAAAGCATAATAGATAGTGGCACACCAGATAATTACCACAAAGACAATCATTTAAACTATAATCACTTACTAGTGAGCTGGCATTGGTGTCTTCGACCCACTCCTACTGGAAGGTAACTCACCTCAATGTCATAAAGTATCTGAACTGTCCTCGGCTCCGGGATAAACTCCTCTCAAACTCCTACGCATAACAATCTCCTTTAACTACCCTTTCATACTTATATCCCCTTTAAGGGTCAACTCTGGTCAAAGGTAAAAGTCAAAGGTCAACACTCTGGTCAAAGTCAACCTTCTGGTCCAAGTCAATCTTCTGGTTGACTCAGCTCGCCGAGTTCTCGGGTCCATAAAACTCTCAAGCCTCGATCCTACTCGTTGAGTTCTTCCACGAACTCATCAAGTTTCCCTTCATATAAGTCAGTGTGTTTCACTCCCAACTCACCGATTTCATCCTTGAACTCGTTGAGTTCCTCTTCATATCAGTCGGGACATTTTGCTCTCAACTCACGCGAGTTTATCCTTGAACTCGTCGAGTTCCTATTCATAACAGTCAGGGAATTTTGCTCTCAACTCGCCGAGTTTATCCTTGAACTCGTCGAGTTCCTCGTCATAACAGCCGGGACGTTTTTCTCTTAACTCGTCGAGTTCATCCTTGGACTCGTCGACTTCTTTGATCTTCAGATCTATAAACATGTCAAACTTGTCGAGTCATCTTCTAGACTCAACGAGTTTGCTCAGTAACAACAAAAGTTGGGGGACCACGACCCAACTCATCGAGTCATATGAACGACTCGTCAAGTCCCCTAAAGTCCAATTCTATCCAGTCGGGATTAATGCATCAAAAACACGAATCTGGTCCCCTAGGGTCGATATATCACGTAAAGTTTCAAACTTTACGTTCATGCATGGGTTACTTAGCTCAAAAAGCCCTAAAATGTGGTTTATATGATGCATGAGACTCCCATAGCCATAAAGTTGGCACTTTTATGCCATGGAGTCCCTCAAGGACTCTGGATCTGAAGTTATTACGCCAAACACGCTTGCATCCATGAATGGTTCCATAATATGCCCCTAAACTACTCCATGAGGAGATCTATTAAACAAATAGATAAGGTACAGACTTTATATCTCAAATGAACTGTAAATGAAGCACAAACTCTAGATCTACTTGCTTCTTTTATAACCCCCCCCCCCCCAAGCTTCCTCTTCCTCCTCAAGCTTCAAGATCACCAAAAACACACAACAATGGTTCAAGAACACTCAAAACGAGTTAGGTTTTTGTGACTAAGGTTTGAATGTGATGGAGGTTGTAGTTGAGGCCAGATAAGGTGTTTAAATAGGGTGCAAACCCTGAAAATTAAGGTTTCACTCTGGCAGCCCCACTTGTCGAGTTGAGGCTCTCAACTCGTCGAGTAGACTTCAAGTCCCGCATCCAATAATTCCATTCCTACTCGATGAGTTTGGGGCCTCCAACTCGTCGATTCCCATTAAAAATAAGAAATTCATAACTAAAAATACATACCAGGAATCGGGCGTTACATATTTATGGATGTGGTGTTGAAGTAGTGCAATGTGTGTGACCTCTTGGACAAATATGAACCCTGGTAGAAGGTTATGGTGTTGTTTAAAGGTTGGAAACTCATGTTGATTTGTGGGACGGTATGATGCTCTAATGTGTGCAAGAGTTGTAGAAGTAATTCCCAGATTGTTTAGGTCCATGAATGTGCTCCATTAAGCTGTTGTAGAAGCTAAAAAGTACAAGTTGGTTTTCTTTGGTTTGTGGGTTTTTTTCCTATTTGTTTATTTTTTTTAGTAATATGAAGATGTAATAGGAGTTTATAGACAGTGGGGGTTCATGGTTTGTTGGTTTTTGGATTGAGTACAAGGGTTTTTGGATGTTCTTAGTTTGTGAAATAGTTGGTAATATGTTAGGATATTTTGGTAGTTGTTCATGGCATGTGGGTTATGTTGTAATGGCTATAATGTTGAAGTAATGAAAGAAGTTTAATGTAGTATGTTATAATATATTTGGTAGTTTTAGTTATATTTGATCAATTATATGTATACTGATGCAATTTATTATGAAGTTAATTTCATGGGCAATGTTGTCGTTTAGTGATCTTTTGCAAATGTTCATGTTGAGGTTAACCCTATTGATTGCATATTTACCAAATTGACCTCATAGTGACTTGGTCTGTAGCTGATTTGAATAAATCCGTAAGTCAAAGGCGTATTTTTTTTTTATTAGTTCATTTGATTTTCTAGATTGATAAGATCCTCTTGGGGTTAAGGAGATCTATTAATTAAAGCCTCCAAAGAAATAAGAACATGGTGTTCTCATCAATTCATTACTAAATTATTGAATATTTTGCATTGTTTTCAACATTCTGGTATAAGAGCCACCACAGATTGGTGAGAGCTAGAAAGAAAATAAAGAAAGAGAAGAAGGATAAAATATGGCAGGAGAACGACAAAACAAGCTGACAATAACCAAGTTCGATGGCGACTTTGAGCACTAGAGCATGTTGATGGAAATTCTCATTCGATCAAAGAAGTGGTGGGGGTATGGAAAAAGGCTATGTTGAACTGGCTCAAGCTGGCATGTTCATTGGAGCACAAAGACACACATTAATAGAAAATAAGTTGGAACACTGGAAGGTAAAGAATTACATGTTCTAAAAATTCAAAAGGACAGTGGAAAACTGTTATGAGGCTCCCTCAAGAACAAGTACAATGAAAGTGAGTGTGTGAAGTGTGCACAACTTCAACTGTAACACCCCGCTTTCACTTTTAAAGATAAATAGATATAAACCTTTCTTTATAAAAATGAAAGTGGAAATAGATTGTTTTTTAGCTGAAACGATCAACATGAAAGTTGTAATAGATGTCAATACAAATGCGTAAATATAAAGAGTGTCGAAAACGGAGTTTGTATGTGATAGTTCCGATTTTTATAAGTTTCGACGATTTTGACGTGCTTCTTGGGATTCATGATGTGAGCATTTAATGCACCTGACTCTACATCCCAATGTTGCTTGCAAGAAAGAAGAATTCAGACTGACCAGGGATTGCGACGCGACCCATTAGAAATCATATTGTGAATGATGATTTTCATCCTATAAATAGTGGTTTAAGCATGTAACGACCCAAAATTCAAGACCAAAATTTTTATTTTATTTAAGTTATTATTACATAAAACCATCAGTATAAAACTATCATAATAATATCTCTTGTCAAACCAGTGTGTCATTAATCAAGCATGTCATCATAAAATAATATCAGAGTGTATCCCAAAGATCTCATGTGCAGAAAACATAGTGTGATGCGCTGCTGTCACACCCACGAACCGGACGGCGGAAACGTTCGAGGGCTCGCATGACTTAAATTGAAATATCATCACAATGAATATACATGAAACATAACATAATCATCACCATGCATTAATACATTACAACTGACCTTGTTCACATCAAGTACATTGTCTAAATATTACATATCCATAGCATAAACTGTTTGAGAGTTTTCAAAACATACATCCTAACACACTTGGTGTTGTTCTTCAGCTTATCTATTACCTGAGAATACAAGTTATTTTGAAAACGTCAACATATAGAATGTTGGTGAGTTCATAAGCAGGCTTGATATGAAAATGTTTTGTGTAGTTTATAAAACCCAGAAAATCCGATATTTTCTGAAACGGAAATTGTTTATACAAAAAGTGTGATGATCCATAGGTATATGCATGAATGATTTCAAAACGTGTATAAATGAGAAGTTTTGCATTATAGTTATTGAAAGTACAAGTGAATAACGTTGATTTCCCCGGAAAACCCGATGTTTTCCGATAAAATAGTAAGATCGTTTTGTATTATTGTATCGTCACATCGGATGAATATGATTTCTCCTGATTACTTAGATGGTATTGGATTGTTATGTGAGTCTTTATAACCATGCATGATAATTACTAGTTCGTCTGTCTTGGCATTCTAGTGAACGTCAGAATTGATCTTAAGATTTTGTCACCCTAGACTAGCCTAGTCTAACTGTAGCGAACAGCTTAGGTGCGGGGGAGTCACCCCCGTATAGATCTATACACAAACTCTCGCTCTCCCTCCATGAGAGTTTGATTATAACTACAGACTACGACCGACACTTATTGGTGTCGCCCGTTATTACTCACTTAATCCAAATGAATTTGATTAACCTTGATTAACGACCTGATTTTTGTTTACTTGAATAGAAGGTAAGCCTAACAGATAAGGAGAAGAGGACCATGAGGTCCTACTAATCACGTTTGTTATTTAAGGTCGTCGGCGTCGTGTATACGAAGGACGCGTTGGCCTACTTCACATATGATTTATTTGGACCTTACTAGCAATGCTAATGGGCCACTGAGGCCCAATATCATGTAAAAGTCATTGAGGGTCCCATAAGCATGTAATTGTATCACATGAGGCCCAATAAACATGTATTATTTATGTTAGGCCCAAAAGTCATGTTGATGGGTCACGAAGGCCCAATAAGCATGATTAGAATGTTTCAAGCCCAACAATTTGAATGTTTACTTGTTTTGTATAGTATAAATGTCGGGAATTCTGTTTGAACAATTGTTGAATCGCAAAGACACAAAGTTTGTTGATTGTTTTATAACGATATTTAAATTTATGAATATATATATATATATATATATATATATATATATATATATATATATATATATATATATATATATACACTAGTATAGTACCCGCACGATGCGGCGTGCGAGATAGTTTGATACGGCAAATAGTTTTAATGCGGCGGTTAATTTCTTTTTCATGCTAGATAGTTTTTTTTTTAGTTTTAGTGGAATTTTTGTGTTATATAGTTCATTTTGTCGATTATTTTCTAGCTAGGTATGTAAATGTGGAGGCAGAATAGTTTCTTATCTGATATCATCTATTGTACTGGTTTTATTTTACGATTAGGTTAAATGTAAAAGTATATGTAGCGGTCTTCAATGAAGGGTTTATGAATAGGTTTGATTGGTAGTTAGTTTCCGGTCTCCATTTGGTGATTAGTTTCGATTCCAAGAACGGATTCTCTTTTCTTTCGGAAAATGTGTTATTGAAAAGAGATGCAATGCAACTATAAATACTTTTTATTGTCGGGTGACACACGAAACGTTGGTTTTATAAGTTTATTTTTGTTGATTAGAGAAGTCTTATTTTATATATTTTCATTTTACAACACATAAAGAAAAGTGAAAATTATACGAATTCTCATCATCGGTTATATAATGAAGTCGTAAAGACATCTAACAAAATTAATGAGACATTTTTTAATTATACTTATTTTCATCATGGGTTATATTTTGAAGTCGTAAAGGCGTCTAACACAATTGGTAAAGAAACTTGAATATCACTTTCGTTTAGTATTTCTAACCTCTTAAATGTTTAGATTCAAGTTATTACTTGCATTATTATTTGCAAAATCTTGTTTATCTTTTGATATTAATTTATCAAGATTGTTTACGGTTGATCTCACATACCCATTAATTGTAAGCACTCCCTTTTCGTTTGATTTTGTGTCCCCGTTAATTGTAGGTACTCGCTTTTCAACTGAAGAAGCTAGTATGAGGTGAGTAGTCACTTTTCACCATTTGTATAAGCTACACTATTAGGTGATGAACTAAGCAGTTACTTTTCACAAATGTACTTTGTTAAAAGTTATAATCACAAATTTATATTAATAATCCTCATTTCTCATTCATTGATAATCATCTTTATTTTTAATTAATTGTTGTTTTGAAACAAAATATCAAATTATATACAAATTTCACAGTTATACACATTAAATGAAACTTGTAACACCAAATATTAATATACAAACACACGACAACCTTACATACATGAACACAATTAAACTTATTTTAAACAACCAAAGTGTATAAAACTTTTATTTCATCGTTAAATACATTTACCAGGTAAAAAGATGGTTACATTTTAAATGAAACAAAAACAAAATACTTTCTGACCTCTGGATCTATTAATCTATTACTCTAACCTTGTAAAAACTTAAATAAAAAAAGTTTTGACATGCTAAAAAAAATATTCAAACACACGGACACATATAGAAACTTACATAAACTGTTAGCAAAATTTATTATAGAAACATAGAAGTGTTGGAGCTCAAATTTTTGAAGAAGATCTAATCAGAAACTAAAAATTCAAGATCCAAACAAAAAAATAAACCTAACTCTTACTTTCTTCTTGATTCCTTTACAATCTGAACATCCATGTTCATCTTGCTGATCCATCATCTTTCCCATTGCTAAATAAAAAATTAAAAAGAATACATACATGTAACAAATAAATATAATCAACCTACTTAGATAACACAAATAGAAGTGAAGGTAGCAGAGTTAAATGGAGGTGAGTTGTGGCAGTGTTGAGCTTAAGATCTAAGGTTAGTGACAACTGTGGTGGTGGATTGTGTTTCAGAAGGTTTGTTGACCAAAAAATATATACCTTTATTTGAGCTAAAAAGCATAAGAACCTGTGGAAGAACAATCAAAGATGTGATATTAGGAAACAAAAAGGAAGGAAAATCAAAATCAAACCCAGGAAAGCAAATAACAATGTCAGACAAAGCAAAGAATCAACCCTGCTTGACGACTTGGACTATTCCCTGCGACTATAGATGCACCAGATTAAAAACCCAAGTAAGTAAATTTTGAATTTAGGGCTCGTAAAAGAGGGGGCAAAAAAATTAAACAAAAGGACGCAACAATTTTTCGTTCACCTTTATGTTCCCCTTTGTCCCTTTGATTTTTGTTCCTGCAACTCCTTTCAGTAAACTTCCCTAAAACCACAATATCTGTAACAAAAAAAGAGATCTAAGTCCATCATTTACAGGTTAAACTGATAGAATCTGAATGTTAACTTTCCTTCTTTAATTCTGAGTTTTATCAAATGAATAGTATAAGATGACGAAAAGGACAAAGACAAAATATAATAACAAAGGCTTTATAACACATATAGAAATCTGAAAGCTCTTACCAGAACAGGGGTGTTTGGTGTTCATTTCGAGGAAATATATGAGATTTAGGCAGATATGTTTCTTTGTAGTTAGGGTTTCGCACCACCACCCTCAAATCATACTAAGAGAACATGGAAGATCTGAGCGGTGAATCTTTAGGGTTTTGATAGTAGCAGACAAAAAGATCGAGAGGGAGTAGAGATGGTGGTGACTGGAGCGTATTCTCTGGTATCAAAATTTGAAATGTAGAAGAATCTAGGAGAGTGTGAAGGTGTTTGTAACCATTGGATCGTTGAGAAGGATCGACGGATATACTTAGACCCTGCTCGATCCATGTGATATCCAGTCACCATGGTTGCCTTTTCCGCATTCATTTGCCCCCTATTTTTTTATGCATCATTTAGTTGTAAAGAGAGCTGCATAAGTTGTCTTTAAGACAATTTTTTAAGAGGTAGCTTTATTTATTGTACATCATGCATAATATGTTGTGTTTAAGACTAAATTATGTATGCTTTATAAGATGGTATATATATATATATATATATATATATATATATATATATATATATATATATATATATATATATATATATATATTTCATTCTAAATTCATAAGTTATAATTTGGTATTTTTGACCCAAATATCTTAATGATAAAATAATTGACTCAAAAATTTTGGTTTGACCTATTCAACCATTCTTTAATAAAAATGACAATTTTAATCACTTTTTATAAAAAATGATATTTTAGGTCCTTAAACTATTTTTCTTGACATTTTGGCCCAAATACTTATTTAAATAATGTTTTCAGCCCAATGTTTACTTTTTGGCAGTTTCAGCCCCTTTAGTAAAAAGACTTATTTATAATCCAAACTTTTCGCAACTTTTACAAATTTAACCAAAAATCCAAAAACTTTACATTTTTAATCATTTTTGGCAAATAGGGTCATTTTAACCCCTGAACTAGATTTATTTACTTTTCTACCCACTATTTTGAGAAATGTACAATTTCAGCCCCCTTAAACTCATATTTTTCGCAAATTTAGGCCTATGGCCCGAAAAACCCCAAATTTTAGCCTATTAGGCTAAAATTTACATTTTTAGTCCTTTAAAAAGCATGGTGTTTATAAAAAATTAAGTGTTTTGACATTTTTGATCCTTGTAAAAACCGTAAATGACAACTTTTTCCCTAACTTTTGTTTATTTGACAAAAATAGTCCAATAATGAGTTTTATGTTGTAACATGCTTATTATAAACCTTATATGGTATTTTTTCTTAACTTGTTAAGTGTAATACATCCTAGATCACATATTTTTCCTCCTTGAACTATAGATCTCGAAATATCTTTCATTTTTGGCACATATTTACCACATAAACACAAAAAAAATCACACATAACATACAAATACACATAGATCTACACATTTTACTTGTATTCTTCCCCATAAAACATGTGAAAACCGAAAATAAAGGGGTATGAGCTCACCTTTGCTTATTGTTTTCGGTTTGAAGAAAGAAATGGAAGAATTTGATGCTATTTTTGGCCCTAACAAGCTTTCTTGGGTGGATCTCGAACTTAGTATGTTTCTAGGAGTATGATCACCAAAAACTTACTTAGAATAAGTGATCTAACATGAAAATGAAGTTATAAAACCTAAGTGTGGTAGGACTTACCAAGAATTGATGATTTTTGTGAAGATCCTCTTGAAACCTAAGCAAAGGAAATGTTCTTGCAAGATTTGAGAGAGTTTGGGGAGAAAATTAGAGAGGGTGGTGGGGGTTTGTAGTCTCGACCGAAGATAGAAAAAGGAGAGGGGAGAGAGTGAGATGAGTTGACATGCATAGAGATATGAGGATGGTGCATGGATATCCTATGTACATTTATGTGGTGGCACCAAAAATTTCAACCCTCATTTCATCCTTTCTTATTATTATTATTTATTTTTTTTGTTTTATACTGGTGCCAAAACATGGGCTAGAAGATAAGAGTTGCTTATTTTGGGCCATTATTTTCCTCATTTCAATATTTTAAGGCCTAAAGAGTATTTATCGGCCCATTGGTCCCTTAGGGTAGCTCTCGGCCCAATTTTTGTATAAGAGAATGAATTTGAGTCCATTAAAGCTAATTGGATTTGTTATGGCGCAATATGGCCCATTAAAGGTTAAGTCTCATGAATGTGGGTCCATTAGAGCCCAATTAATAGTTCTAATCCCAAAATAGTCAAATTGGAAGCTTATTGGTCCATTAGGTCCAATAATGAAATCCTAGTCCATATTGGACTTAAACCTGGATTTCTAGGGTTTCCAATCTTTCGTTGACTATTTGAGTGTTTGTATAGGGTGTTTGATGAAATTTTGTTGTCATTGAATAAGAATCATACATGCTTTCAAGTTTTGGTTACAATGTTATCCTTGTTAAGTGTTTACAAAGGATCAGAATTCCTAGTAGCGACATCATCCCCCCGATAAAGGGAATTTTGTCCTAAGCTTCTTTTTGAAGCTAGATTTGAGAATACAGAATATGAAATGTTCTATTTTCCTGCTCTCCGAAGTGATCATTCCAGGGAACAGGATTGTTAGGTCGCTGAATCGGGCGGTGTAGGCTTCAATGTCAGAGCCATTCATAATGAGATTCCATAAATCATGTTCGAGTTTCTGTACTTCGCCCCTTGGGTAGTACTCTTCAAGCATCAAAGTTTTAAGATCCTCCCATGTCATCGAATTCGCCACCGGGAGTGTTAGAGCCTCAACATGGCCATTCCACCACAAAAGGGACCTATCAGAAAACGTACATGCTACGAATTTTACTTTGCTCTCCTAGGGGCAGGCGCATATTTCAAACACCGACTCTGTCTTCTCAAACCACCGTTTTAGAGTAATCACGCCCCTGCTTCCATTAAAGGGTTTGGGCTTCCAGTTTGTAAATTCTTTATAAGTGCATTCCCTTGGGTGCCCTTGATTGTTCCCCTGGTTGGAGCTGCATGTACCATTCCCACTTCTATTTCCATTGATGTCGTTTCTACTTATTTATGCCATAGCAGCAGTCACTGCGGCCGTTACTATCGCTTGAAACATAGCTGAATCTATTTGCAGTGGAGGCGGTGGTGGTGGTGGTGTCGTTATATTGTACTTGTGCCTATTATATTTTTGGGGTGGCATTTTCTGCCATAAAGTGGAATGATGATGTGTTTTTGATAAGATTTTGGTTCAGAAATTATTATAATATAACTCCTTTATTCCTAGTTGTTACGGTGATTTGTATGTACTTGTAAATGAGACTTTATTATATCAAATAGTAATGAAAAGTGAAAACATAGCAGATAAAAACACATATTTGTTTCATTAATGATAAAGTACTAGTACATAATTTTTGGAAAATTGACCTCTAAAAGGTATACAATACATCAGGATTAAATTTGGCAGCATAACGACCCTCCGAATAGTGTAATCACTTAGACATAGGGTCGGTCATACATAAACTAGAAAAGGGTAGCACCAACGCATACCCATAAACCTAGCCTATGACAAGTGGTGAGTATTATGGATTCTACTCATGACAGGTAGTCCACTGTGGTCCCTAGGATGAAGTAGAGGCACCCTGCACCTCAGCTAACCGATGCTCGACTGCGATCACTCTCTCCTCAAGATTCGTATGTCTTTGTTGATATTCCCGTACCTCCGCTCGGGAGGTGGTAAGGTCCTCGATGAGTCGGTCTATGGGATGGTAATCCCTATCAAGGTCTCGAGTACGCGCGTCCGTGACCTCTGTTGCGGCTCCCAACTCCAGTACGTGGTTTGTCGTCGCCCTCATCTGGTCACCAATATCCAAGATCCGCTGGATCATGGAAGGAAGGGCTCTGTCGGTCGGTCCCCCATGGCGGAGATCATAAAAACCTCGCTCGATACCAAAGGGTGGGTGCTGCTTCTGATGTCGACTCCATCTCTCAAGATCCTCTGCCCAGTGGGGCATAGGCCTGTTGTAGCCTAAACGGTGTGCATGGACTCGAGCTACGTAAGGAGGACTGATGACTTCGGATTCCGCATCAGACTCCTCATCCTCTTCCTCTTCATCTTCTTCTTCCTCTATTTTGTCCTTAAACTCTTCCTCTGGCTCTTCTTCCAAAATCTCCCCCCGGATCCTCCTCTATCCATCCTCCATTCCTGTAACGATCCAAAATTTAAGACCAAAAATTTCTTTTAATAATTCACTACTCAAGGTAAAATCATCATTTCCAAAACATAATATGAGTATAAGTTTTCAAAACACATGTTTATTATCAGAGTAAACATTCCCAGGCTGTCTAATCTATGGTGTGCGCCATGCGATCACCCCGAGCTTTTCCCTCTGCTACCGGAAGTACCTGAAACCAAAACTGAAAACCGTAACCACGAAGCTTAGTGAGTTCCCCACCCTACCACATACCATGCATAACCACATATTGTATATACTGGGCCACGCCCGCTACCTTGGGCCTCGCTCTACAACGGCCCCGCCTGGCTTCGAGCCCCGCTCGGGTACAGATCTGTTTTACTTAGGCCTCGCCTGTCACAGGGCCTCGCCCACCAACAATTAATAACACATAAACATTTCACAACACATAACTAAATGCATGCAACTGGTTCTGTCCTAAGGCCTCACCTATCCTGGGCCTCGCCCATGTCCTGCTACTGATAAGTCATGGAGCCCCAACCACACTCCTAATGGTAGTGAGGTACGGGCCTAGCCCACTCTCACTCCTGTTCTAGTTTGGGCCTCGCGTTGTTCTGCTACTAATGAGATATGGAACCCCATCCACACTCTGCTATTAGTGAGATTCGGGACCTCGCCCACACTCACCTCCTTACCAGGCACATACATGTATCACACAGACAACAAGTATAATCTAGCATACAAACGAATCCTTGGGCACCCGCCCGCTATTATTGGACCTCATCCTGAATATCATACTAGCATGTCGTGCCTAGGGCTAACCCCCGGGCTTCTCATAACTACATGGGTCGGCATTGTGGCCTTAGACCCATTCACACAGAGGAAACTCACCTGCACTGGCTGAACTCGCTGATGATCTCACTAGCTGCTGCCCAACAACTCACGGAACTCCTGCTCCCCTTGCTCCCCGAACTACCAATATCAATGCAACACTGAGTCTAACTGACCCCCGAAAGACAACTAAGTCAGCCCTGGTCCGAGGTTAAAGTCAACCTTCCAGGTCAACCCTACTCGCCGAGTTCAAAATGATCAGACTCCTTCCATTCGCGACTCGACTCGCCGTGTCAGTCCATGACTCGCCGAGTCTACCGATTTCTGAGTCCAGACCTGTCCAACTCACTGAGTCTCCACCCGACTCACTGATTCGAGTCTCAACTTGAAGGGTTTGGGGTTTCGCGACCTGACTCGCCGAGTACAAGGCAATCTTCATACGACTCGACGAGTTGTTCATCCCACGCGTCGAGTTCCTCCACAACTTCATGCTACTCGCCGAGTCCACTCAAAGGACTCGCCGAGTCCCTTCAGATCTCCTTACATGCAGAGGACTTTTGAGTCATGCATGAACTCCAAACTGTAGATCCACCCTTCCCAAGCCTTTTCCCCACGTAAAGTTGCAAACTTTACGTGTAGAGAAGGAGATCTAGGTAAAATATGCTATAAACTAGGGCTTAAGGCAAAAAGGCTCCATGATCCACTCAAGGGCTGATACTTTATGGAATTCTAGACCAAAATAAGCATGGATCTGAGGTAGCAACCTCATATCTAAACCTCTAGCTCAATGGTTACTCTTAAGCCAAGAATGCCCAAAACACACACAAGATCTAGGTGCAAATGAGGGGAGATAGTAGCTTGTTACCTCCAAGATGAACACCACAGAAGTAGATCTCGGATCTACACCACCTCCTTGAAGCAACCTACTTGATCTTCAAGTTCCTTTCCCCAAATTTCCTTCCTCCAAGCTTTAACTCCCAAATGATGGAGGCTCTCACGGAATCAAGGGTGCAATGGCTCTCTAGGGTGATATGGGGGCTGAGGGAGGGACATAACACCCTTTAAATAGGATACAACTCCTGGGATTAGGGTTTTACTTGTTCAGACCAGACTCGCCGAGTCGCCTTGGCCGACTCGCCGAGTCGGTCGCTTACTCCTCGACCCAAATCCTGCTCGGACTCGCCAAGTCCCTCCTTGGACTCGCCGATTCTACCCTTAAATTAGGGCTTTTCTTTCCTTTCTTGACCTTCGAAACTTTGGGTGTTACAACTCTCCCCCACTTAAACTAAACTTCGTCCTCGAAGTTTACTATACTCCACTGCCCGCGATCTACCTCCAATAGCCCACCATTCATTCTAACACCAGCTGCCTAACTTTGTTGGCCTTCCGCTCAGTCATTCAGACTAACGTCAATCCTTACCGATAATGATCTCGGGTGCATCCTGACCCTGAACATCCTGGAAACACGACTTACTCAACCGACAATCTTTCTGGTACTCTCCGGGTACTGCAACATAGGGGTTCACCCCTTCTTTCCTTGCGCGATTTCCTTGCCTTCCCGAGGCAACGCTCCATAACCATCTATCTCCTCTGCCACCGTGAAGACCCTGTCTTCCCCTAATCTATTACTCCCGCTACTCAGTACGGGTCATCATTATCAGTATCCACTTGGCGTTCTTTCTACTACCATTTGGTGCCGAGCAACCCTCGACCGACTAACTGAATTCCACCATACTCTGCATCCCCGCACCATTACTGACTAGAAATTCTGCTATTCCTTATCTGGATTACCGACTCTCACCGATTGCTGACCCAGCACAAACCACTAGTCGCTCCCAGCGACATTCGAAGAAACTCCCACCACCTATACTTCTCAATCTAATCTACCAGGCTGACACTACGATATTCTGGGATCCCCGACCCCCTATTTAGACACTAAGATCCTTACCAGGTCCCACCTGTGCTGCTAAAACTCACAGGCCTCGCCCACGGGTCCCACCCAACCATGCTACTGAGCAACCCTGCTCTCAGGACTCACCTATACTGCTATTCTCATACGGGCCTCGCCCACGGGTCTCACCCGACTACATCCTAGAGCGGCCTATCCCAAGGTCTCATCCCTCAAGGGCTATACCGGCAACTCCTTACCTTTCTCATCCATTCCCCAATCCCGATCCCTATCTGAAAGCTAGGAGATAAGGGCCTCGCCCCGACTCTGCCAACGAAGCTACTACGGAATGCTACGGCTGCCCTGTAGTCTTACATCACTTTCCACCACTGACTGTTGCTGAAGAAAACCAAGGCTCTCCCGCCACTCTTCCATGCTCTACATGCTGCTTCTGCCACTGACTGCTAACACGAAAACATCTCCCGCTATTTGACCTCAAGATCTCCATTCCGACTCACACGAGTCCTACAGGCGACCCTTCAATCTGAATCCGAACCACATACTCACCATTACCCTTTACACGCACAGACTGATGGGGAGTTTCTCAAACTCCCAACCCTAAACTAGTCAATCTGTCAAACGCTGAACTACCTCCTTTCCTTCTCAGAAATCACATACTCGATTTGGATTTGCGTGCTCTTACCCTTATACACTCGGAGGATTCTCCCCCACTTCGATCCTGCTTACGCCTCGATGCTCAATGAAGAGAAATCCCAATCCTTGCTACCATAATCAATCCGCTGAGGAATCCCAAGCTTACCGTAGCTAAGGATCTAACCTGCCCATTCTAAAACTTATACGGCCCCGAACTAGCGAGACATACCGAGTCCCTCCAAGGCATGCTACCTCCAAGGCATGCTACAGATACTGCACCCTAAGTAACCTTCTTCGATACAACCCATCCCTTAACTACTAACCAAATATCCAAGGTATGCAAATGGCATATAATTCAATCAAAATCAACCCGCTCAAAAAATAAAATACTTAACCGATAATGATGCAGAACCATAACAATATAATCATGCACAAAAAAAAAGAACTGAAAATGGAAGTCGCATACCTGCAACGTCCTGCGCTGCTCGCATCTCCAAAGTAGCCATCCGAAAATCCGTGCCTCCTACCGCAGGCGCCTCCACACGGCCCTGACGGCCGTCTGTGATCCTCAAAGTTGCAGGGGCAGGTGCCATCACCCGTCCTGCTGAAAGCAAACTGGGGCACTGGGCCTTCTTGTGGCCCCACTGATTGCAGTGAAAACATATCTAGTCTGGTCCCTGGGTGATGGTAACAGTACAATCTCTGCTAAAATGAATAGTCCGACCGCACCTGAAACAGCTAGACTCACCACCACCACCGCTCCTGCACGCGCCCCCGTGCGTCCTGCCACACCTTCCGCATCGACTGCGGTCCTGATGATCCCTCGATCTCGACTCTGATCCCTTGGGCTTTTTGCCCGAACTTGCGGCTACCTGAACCTCATCCGGCTTCCTCTTCCGGATCTGCTCCAAATCAATTTCCCTCCCCCTGGCCCGAGAAATCATATCTTCCAGCGTCTTACAACCGGACTTGCTCACGAACTCCCTGATGTCATCTCTCAGCATCTCGTGATATCGTGCCTTCTTCATCTCCTCATCCGCAATATACTACGGAACAAGAAGGGCTCTCTCCCTGAACTTGACGGTGATCTTCGCCACAGTCTTAGTAGTCTGCGTCAAATCCTGAAACTCCCGGGCCAACTGCTGCACCTCAATAATCGGCGAAAACTCTGCTCTGAATCTAGCTGAGAAATCACTCCAAGTCATCGCGTCCAACGCGGCATCATTACCCAAAGCATGACGAATCTCTTCCCACCAATCCCTCGCTCTGTCCTTCAGAAGACAGGAAGTGAGTCTGACCTTGTCCTCCTCAGGACATCGGCTCGTACGGAATGCGTTGGCAACATCAGCCAACCATCTGCTGCTAGCGATGGGGTCCCTAGCCCCATGATAATCTGGTGCCCCGCAAGCCCTGAACTCTCGAAATGTCAAGGGACGCGCTCCTAACAAATCCATCATCTTAGTACGGAAGGCTCCCAACCTCTCATCCAAAATCTCCAATATACCCTCCTTGACCGTGCCAAAGATCACAGGAGTCTGAGCTAGAATACTGCGTGTAACCTCAGCTGATATCAACTCCCTCATCCGCTCCTCGAGCTGCTCGGTCCCCGAACCCGAGCCTGATCCCATTCCGGCATCTGATCCGCCCATTGATCCCTCTTGCAATGTCACCATACTAAAACATATAACATAACCATTATCAGAATACTCCTTACTGCTGCGAGACCAAACATACCCACTACCAGGTTCCCGGTCTTGTCTCGGCCTTTCCCGAATCGAGTACAGATCCTCTGATTTCAGTAGTACGGGCCCATACTACCTTCCACATCTATCCATACTTTCCTCAAGAACTGCTTTGACTCCACCAGGTCCCTTTTCTACTACCACTGCTCCCAGCACTACCTCATTCTAGGTTTACCCTAGGGAAACCTTTGACTCAACTCAAACCAATCCTCAGCTGCTGAAGGCCTCCTCACAATGCCAATTAGCCATTACCTGGATACCATCACATGTGATGAGGCTCAGATAATCCTTCAAGTAAAAGACTCGTTCCTACAACGGTTGGACTCAAACAAGAGCTGCGCAGTAGGAGCAAATCCTACACTCTGAGATTATTCAACCCTGATCACATGTGACGTGACGTATCCACCTAATGGCTAACTCTCATCACTTAGAATCCCATAATGCACAAAGCAAGCAACATTCAGACAAGGGAAAATCTAACCATAACATACTCAAGCAATCATATCCACGTAGCAAGAATCTGAACTAGCATGTAACACAACTCATAAACTCAGGCATAACCTAAACAGGCTATCCTACTACTGACTATTCAGCACTATCATGCAGATCAAAAGCACATGTAACAGGCATATAAGGCATCCTCCCTAGATCCTTAATCCTAATCTAGCATGCTGTTCTATTAACTGATAATCAAAACATAAACTTGTATGGGTATTTTGGGGTACTTACTTGAGCTCGGTTGATTGCATGCACCACACCTCTTTTTCTTTTCAAAGTTCTTTTCTTTCTGAATTCTTTTTAGTTTTCTAAAACCATTTTCTTTCTCGAAACTCTCTTTTTACAAAACTGTCTTTTTGTTTTGAAAACTCCCATACCAAATCCTCGGTTTGAGTTCAGACACACCCAAGAGCATGTCCAAATCCCTCAAACCAAGGCTCTGATACCAACTTGTAACGACCCAAAATTTAAGACCAAAAATTTCTTTTAATAATTCACTACTCAAGGTAAAATCATCATTTCCAAAACATAATATGAGTGTAAGTTTTCAAAACACATGTTTATTATCAGAGTAAACATTCCCAGGCTGTCTAATCTATGGTGTGTGCCATGCGATCACCTCGAGCTCCTCCCTCCGCTACCGGAAGTACCTGAAACCAAAACTGAAAACCGTAACCACGAAGCTTAGTGAGTTCCCCACCCTACCACATACCATGCATAACCACATATTGTATATACTGGGCCACGCCCGCTACCTTGGGCCTCGCTCTACAATGGCCCCGCCGCTCCAGGCCCCGCCTGGCTTCGAGCCCCGCTCGGGTACAGATCTGTTTTACTTAGGCCTCGCCTGTCACAGGGCCTCGCCCACCAACAATTAATAACACATAAACATTTCACAACACATAACTAAACGCATGCAACTGGTTCTGTCCTAAGGCCTCACCTATCCTGGGCCTCGCCCATGTCCTGCTACTGATAAGTCATGGAACCCCAACCACGCTCCTAATGGTAGTGAGGTACGGGCCTAACCCACTCTCACTCCTGTTCTAGTTTGGGCCTCGCCCCTGTTCTGCTACTAATGAGATATGGAACCCTATCCACACTCTGCTATTAGTGAGATACGGGACCTCGCCCACACTCACCTCCATACCAGGCACATACATGTATCACACAGACAACAAGTATAATCTAGCATACAAACGAATCCTTGGGCACCCGCCCGCTATTATTGGACCTCGTCCTGAATATCATACTAGCATGCTATGCCTAGGGCTAACCCCCGGGCTTCTACTCATAACTACATGGGTCGGCATTGTGGCCTTAGACCCATTCACACAGAGGAAACTCACCTGCACTGGCTGAACTCGCTGATGATCTCACTAGCTGCTGCCCGACAACTCACGGAAGTCCTGCTCCCCTTGCTCCCCGAACTACCAATATCAATGCAACACTGAGTCTAACTGACCCCCGAAAGACAACCAAGTCAGCCCTGGTCCGAGGTCAAAGTCCTGGTCAAAGTCAACCTTCCAGGTCAACCCTACTCGCCGAGTTCAAAATGATCAGATTCCTTCCATTCGCAACTCGACTCGCCGTGTCAGTCCATGACTCGCCGAGTCTACCGATTTCTGAGTCCAGACCTGTCCAACTCACTGAGTCTCCACCCGACTCACTGATTCGAGTCTCAACTCGAATGGTTTGGGGTTTCGCGACCTGACTCGCCGAGTCCAAGAACAGACTCACCGAGTACAAGGCAATCTTCATACGACTCGACGAGTTGTTCATCCCACGCGTCGAGTTCCTCCACAACTTCATGCTACTCGCCGAGTCCACTCAAAGGACTCGCCGAGTCCCTTCAGATCTCCTTACATGCAGAGGACTTTTGAGTCATGCATGAACTCCAAACTGTAGATCCACCCTTCCCAAGCCTTTTCCCCACGTAAAGTTGCAAACTTTACGTGTAGAGAAGGAGATCTAGGAAAAATATGCTATAAACTAGGGCTTAAGGCAAAAAGGCTCCATGATCCACTCAAGGGCTGATACTTTACGGAATTCTAGACCAAAATAAGCATGGATCTGAGGTAGCAACCTCAGATCTGAACCTCTAGCTCAATGGTTACTCTTAAGCCAAGAATGCCCAAAACACACACAAGATCTAGGTGCAAATGAGGGGAGATAGCAGCTTGTTACCTCCAAGATGAACACCACAGAAGTAGATCTCGGATCTACACCACCTCCTTGAAGCAACCTACTTGATCTTCAAGTTCCTTTCCCCAAAGTTCCTTCCTCCAAGCTCTAACTCTCAAATGATGGAGGCTCTCACGAAATCAAGGGTGCACTGGCTCTCTAGGGTGATATGGGGGCTGAGGGAGGGACATAAGACCCTTTAAATAGGATACAACTCTCGGGATTAGGGTTATCCTCATTCAGACCAGACTCGCCGAGTCGCGTTGGCCGAATCGCCGAGTCGGTCGCTTACTCCTCGATCCGGATCCCGCTCGGACTCGCCGAGTCCCTCCTTGGACTCGCCGAGTCTACCCTTAAATTAGGGCTTTTCTTTCCTTTCTTGACCTTCGAAAATTTGGGTGTTACAATTCCCCTGGTTAGGGCAGTAGGGATCTCCGGTACATGGAAATCTGCCACCATGTCTGTATGAGAATATAGTATGAGAAGTACATGAAAAGTTTATAATGTGCTAAAATACTTCTATAGTATTTTAATTCTTTATGTTTGGTTCTTAGAGCTTGTTGGTTGGTAAGTTTTGGATTTGTTGGCCACCTCGAACTCTCCTAAACAGATGTTCGTCATATCTTGAATAGATATAGTTGATTAGGCTATATTTATCCCAAATATGATTACATAACTGCCTAGGTTTAATCGCGATGCCCAACTCTTCTAAAAACTTCTTAACATTATTTTCTAATATGCATGTATGTATGTATACTTTTATAAAATACTTATAATCTTAAAGTATACTCTTAGTCAGAGTCTTTTTTGTCCCATTGTATGTATAGATGTATATCTTGTATGGTTAGATATACTAGTTCACTATAAACAATGCTATGATACCAATCTATCACACCCCCGAACCGGAGCGACGGAAACATTCAGGGGCGGATGACGTCATTGTAGAGTATCACAACAGTTGTATATAAATGAAACATAGAAACCAAAACAACATACATTAAGAATACAAGCTTACATAGTTTACATACCGTGCTTGTTCAAAAGTTACACAATAATGACTGAAAAGTAAAATTCTACAATGCAGTAACACTTGATCTCAAAAGAGTTGAATACCTACTACTGGTTCCCTGGGAATACAAATGATTTTGAAAATCGTCAACATAATGTTGGTGAGTTCATAAGCATTTTTTTTATTCAAAGGGTTTGTAACTTCTTTGTTTAAAATACTTTTGTATGTTTCCAGAAAATCCGATATTTTCAATAAAATAGATTGTTCGTCTAATAACCAAGACTAAAATGTATGAATGTCCTTTGTATTTTTATCCCCTTGGAGTGAATAAGTAAGTATGTTTCCAGAAAATCCGATATTTTCTTATATGTGAATTATGGTCTTAAACCTTAAGACCAGAAATGTAAGAAATAGTGTATTGAAAAGTAGTATGTAGTTTTATATTTTATAAAACCGGTGAAGTGTAAGCTTCCCATAAATCAAGATATGATTGTTAATCCCTATGTGATTTATTATAACCATGCTTGATATGAATGTATGTCGGTACGACATTCTTCAAGTGTCGGAATCGGTAGATATTTATCACCCTAGACTGGCCCGTATAGCTGGAGCGAACAGTTTAGGTGTGGGGTTGTCAATCCCATATAGATCTATACACAACTATCTCGCTCTCCCTCCAGGAGACTCTGTTTATAATGCAGGACTTAAAGTGTATGCTAGGTAGGTACCGTGAAGACAATGTCTCACTAGAGCATTAACAGATTTACGTAAACTACGACTCCCTTTTTATTGTATAATGAAATAATTATACCATTGAAATGTTATAAATGTATGGTTTTGTAATTTCCAAACTATACCAATTATAATTTGCCTTGTATGTTTTTGTGTAAACTATTTATATAAACTTTATATAAATATCAAGTTGTAAACTTGTCTAATGTTGATGTATGTTATCAAAACGTAAATCTTGCGGTTTTAACCAACCAAAAACAGTAGTCGCTAAAATATAACCATTTTTACTATACGAACTATTTTTAGTAAAAATCACTATAATCTTGTAGTTTGTACTACTCATATTTTTTTCGTGTTGATGTTGGTTATCACAAAATGAGATATATTATTTTTATCTTGGTACATCATCCCGTAAAACACGCTTTTTGTGTAAACAAAATGGTGTTAACATCTTATACAAATATTACTCCACATCCTATCCTTTCCAGAACCTTTTCCTTCTGTTGGGCCTCCACATTCTTAGCTGCTCGAACAGCTGTTTTCAGAGTGGTTTCCATTTTGACTGTCGGGCCAAAGTCGGCAGGCAGTCCATTAGCGAACCTCTCAATCTTGGAGAGTTCCGTTGGCACTAGGTACGGAAATAACTTCATTTTCTTAGTGAATGCAGTAGCATAGTCATCTATGATCATCCTCCCCTTCTTCAAGTTTTTGAACTCATTGTTCAGATCAGTCAAATCTATCTCTGAACAGTACTACACCCTTAATTGTTCCAAGAATTCTTCCCATGACATTTTCAGGGCTTCTCCTCGTGGCATAGTATATGCCAACAACTTCCACTAACTCAAGACTCCAGTCTTCAGTTGTCTAACTTCAAAGACAGTCTTCTGTTTGTTGCTACAGTCGCAACTTTCAAATACCATCTCCATTTCGGAGATCCAATCCATAATCTCAACAGACTTCAAGCTTCCAGAAAGACTTGGCGGCTTGGCGCCCAAGAAATTCTTGTACATTCGTCCATCCTTGTTGTTTCTCCTTTCCGGGTCATTCCTTCTTTCTCCTTGAGTCCCAACTTGACTCATAACGCGACTATTGTTTCCTTCCTCCGATTGTTCGGGAATCAGTTTAGGTTCCTCAATAGGTATGATTGGTTCGTCCATATTTTCATGTAACATATGTCGCATTTTTTCCCTTTGTTCGGCTAACATAGCCGAACCATGGCTTGCACCCCAATCATTGTTATTGGTTCTGGTGCTGCTGCTATAACAAGTATTTGCTCAATCACTGGTGGTTGATTCCTGTTTTCATCAGCGTTTCCAATGTCACTCCTGGTTTTTACCATTTTTTATCTACACACCAAATAAGGTGAAATTAGATCCTCATCCATGATAGATAATTAAATCATCCTTATCACTCCGAAATGTTTACATGTTAGTTCTAATACCGTAGACGTACGCTTAGAATCCTAACCACATAAGGTTTCCAGATCCGATCGGCAACAGACCGTAGATCCGAACAAATAATATCATATACGACAACATATAACATTTAGCACATAAAAGCATTTTAGGCGGCTTCCTAAAATATACTAGTGCTCGTGTCTATAATATAACATACACACATCTCACATCTCCACTTAGCATTCTAAGTTTAAGTCTAGAAATCCTACAAATTCCCAGTTCACTTAAACTAATGCTCTGATACCAACCATGACATCCCTAAAATCACGGCCAGAAAAGACTTGTTTAATTTATGCTTTTAAAACAATTACAGAGTAATCCTTTGATTAAAAGAGTTGCAAAATTTGTTCCCAAAATGAAGTATGATAAAAATAAGATTTACCAAAACATTTCTTAAAGAAATGTATTTTCATTGTATAACAAAACTCGGGATGTCATGTTCCGATAAACAGAACAAAAGCATAAACATTACATTACAGACCTTACAACAGTTATATAAAACAACAGGTCTATAATCCAAAAATAACTTGACAAGTCATCCATCTTATGCCCTCGCGCCACTACCTGTAATACAAATAAACTGAGTGGGTAAGGCTTGGGAGCCTGGTGAGCATATAGGGTTTTCAACCCGCAATAAATAATTATATTTAATTTCACCAACCAACAATAACCCGATTACCCATTCCCATTATCCTCACTTTACATCCCTAAAACAACATCTATCTCAAGCGACCTAATCTAGGATTTTCATCGAGATGGATATTACTGTAAAGGGGTTTCCTCAATAGTAAATGTCCTAAAGGCAGAGGGGGATAGAGTACACCGGTGAACACATCGTTCACAACACCTACAGGTTATAAGCCTGCTAGCGTTCCACAGGACTGTCTAGAAAGAGTCTGTGGTCGCTATCCATACTCCGCTGAATAACTAGATCAACACCAACAACATCAAGGCGTCTTATCTATTTATCACACATCAATTATCTACCCATGTTCTACCCAATATATTAGTAGATAAAAAAAAATATATTTTATACATAGTTTAAAACCTGTATAGCATTCTCATTCAATACATATTCCAATCAACAAATAAGACACATACATATAACACGTATTTCATAGAGAATAAATCATATCTATGAGATAGAATAAAGTGAATATACATTCACACATATAACAACAAAATATACACATAACACGTATTTTATATAAAATACTTCATAATTATGCGTTAGAAGAAGGTAACTACACACTCACTTGATCAGAAGATGATCGGACAACACTACGGCTCTAAGAGTAGCATTCTTCGGTGAAACTGGGTTTACTTCACTCACTGGGCTTCTTACGGGCAGAGCTTCGGCTCGGAAACTCTTTTCTTCACGGGATCTTCGAGCTTCGGGACTTGATTCGGGTCTCGGGATGATACCGGGGCTTCGGGGGTACTTCTTTGCACATAAATTGAGGTAATATGAGTGAGAGGATTGAATTTGGGCAACCAAACTCGACTGGCCCTTCAAATCTATTTATAAGGAACATTTTGCCTTTGCCATGCCGTGGTACGGTTTACCACGTCGTGGTGGCTGGGTCGTCACTACATGCGTCATTACAAGTGGGTCTGACAAACTCCAGAGCTCATGCCACGTCGTGGTGGCTGACAGTTTTGGGGTTTCGCACCCCGAACTTCAGAAATTCATACCTTTCGCATACGAACTCCGTTTTCGACGTTCATTATATCGATGCGTAGGTGAGAGTACGCTCTACAACTCTCGTTTAGACTCCTTTGGCTAATTTTGACTTTATTTTTAATATATTATAAATATATTACTTTTATATTATTTTTAGTAGGCCGGGACAGAAAAACTTTGTTATAAATTCATAACTTCTTCATCTGAAGTCCGTTTTCGCCTATCTTTTTGTCGTTTCACTACTATTAACGAGATCTTTGATTCTCGTTTAGATTGTTTTGGCTAAAAATCACTCGATCTCAAATCGAGGATCCGGGCTGCATACTGCTAAGTCGAAACTTCGGAAAAATCATAACTTCCTCATACGAAGTCAGATTTGGGCGTTTTTTTATGGACGCTCTCGGTTTAACGTATCATATTACCTTCGTTTAGATTACTAAGGCTAGATATCACTTTATCTTAAATTCGTATTTTACGTCATTCCGTGCCGTGTCGGTTCTGTCGCGAAACTTCGACAAGTCATAACTTCTTCGTTATAACTCGGATTTCGGCATTCTTTATATATTTGGAAACCTCGTTTCAACTACTAAAACATTATCCATATATATCAGCTTTATCTAACATTTCATTTTGATGCTTATTTGTATCCTTAATTTATTTAAGTCACACAATTAAGCACAAAACACATAATATCAAATAATACACTTCTGTTATTTCAAAACGGGTTACAATGGTTAACCTAGACTATTATATCAACATTAATGACAAGCCCAGAAACACAGGCGTTACAGTATCCCACGACCTTCCAAAGTCTGTCACACATGGGCAAAGCATATCTTCAAGCGTTTGAATGGTCTGCTCACTTTGACCATCCGTTTGTGGGTCATAGGCAGTGCTCATCTCAAGTTGTGCCTCCGTGGCGAACAACTGCTGTCGAAGTGAAGCAACCTCTTCTTCCTGCGAACGATCCTCTCCCACGGGGTTTCCTGGTGGGGCAGGATGGTCCTGGTCCATTTCATCTGTAGGGGATACGACGGGGGCTTCGTCCACGTCCCCTCAAACTCGTAATCCGTATCGGTGTACTCATTGGGTCCAACGTCATGAGCTGCTCCTTGTCCTTCCTCGTGGTCATCTTTAATCTTTCCATGGACCACCAAGGCCTGGTGAAACTAAATGCCTTGATGTTCCTATTCCATAGTGACTTTGATGAGGAACACGCAAGGAGGGTATGTAAATAAACCACTATTACTCCTAAGATGTTTTAATTGTTTTATGAATTGAGTTGATGTTCTCTTCTTGGTAACAATGGAGTATGTTTTAAGTTTACCGACCATCGCGATTTCCCCAGGGCATGTGATAGTTCTATTCTGGAGGAAATGTAGTTGATCAGACTACATTCGCCCCTAATACACCTGTGAACCGTCCTGGATTAACCAGGATGTCGGGATTTTCAAATCATCTTATTCGATTGGTTATTATGTTCATTTTCCTAAGTCGTACAAGTGTTTATTATTATATTTTTATTTGTTTTGTTCAGAGTTATTTAGTCCCTTGTTGGGTTTATAGTTGCAAATCAATGTGTGATTAGATATGCCAGTTCACTATAAACAAAGCTCTGATACCAACCTGTCACACCCCTGAACTAGAAGGCGGAAACGTCCGAGGGCTCACGTGACTTAAATTGAAATATCATCACAACGAATATACATGAAACACACCATGCATTAATACATTACAACTGACCTTGTTCACATCAAGTATATTGTCTAAATATTACATATCCATAGCATAAATTATTTTAGAGTTTTCAAAACATAACATCCTAACACACTTGGTATTGTTCTTCAGCTTATCTATTACCTGAGAATACCAATTATTTTGAAAACGTCAACATATAGAATGTTGGTGAGTTCATAAGCAGGTTTGATATGAAAATGTTTTGTGTAGTTTATAAAACCCAGAAAATCCGATATTTTCTAAAACGACAATTGTTTATATAAAAAGTGTGATGATCCATAGGTATATGTAACGCCCGGGTTTCGGGGCTAGGCATTTTTAGACAATGTAATAGTCTAGGTTAACTATTGTAAATCTTTTTGAAGTAATAAATATGAAATATTTAAATTCTATATGAATTATGTGTATTTGTGTGCTTATTACTTAATTATAAAAATATAATTAATAAAAGATAAAAATAAGCATCAAATTTAAAGTGTGAGATAAGCCCTATATCTTTACATAAAGTTGTATTGGTCGAAACAAGGATTCCAGGGATATAAAGAACGCCGAAATCTGAGTTATAACGAAGAAGTTATGGCCCGCCGAAGTTTTACGGCAAAACCGGCATGGCACCGGGAGACGTAAATAGTGAATTTACAATAGAGGACTTTTTAGCCTTTGTGATCTAAACCAAAGTTGCAGTATATGTTAAACGAGAACATCCATAAAAAGAACGCCCAAATCTGACTTCGTATGAGGAAGTTATGATTTTTGTAAGATTCGGCTTAGCAGTGCACGGTCCGAAACTCGAATTTTAGTTCGAGCGTTTTTGGCTTACATGACCTAAATGAGAGTTTAAGATCTCATTAATAGTAACTCAATGGTAAAAATACAGACAAAACAGAGTCCGTATGAAGGAGTTACGAATTCTTCGCGGTCATTTAGCAGTCTAATCTCCTCCTACTGTTAAATTTAAGATCGGTTGAGAATTAGCCGACATAGTCTAAATGAAAGTTGTAGATCTTGTTTTTACCTACGCGTGGAAAAAAAAAGAACTTAAAAAATGGAGCTCGTATGCGAAAGTTACGGGGTTTAGAAGTCGGCAGGGTGCTGCTGCAAAAGGGGTGATGTAGCTGAATATGGGCCAATGCTTTCTCCCCAAGGAAAGCCATCAGGTGATGACACGTGGCACCGACTCGACGAGTCCGTCAGGATTTCACCCTATAAATAGAGGTGTCGGGTTCCCTCATTTCCTCAACCCTTCAAACCCTTCTTTCTCTCTCTAAAGCCCCAACCCCCCCCCCCCCCCTAAAGTCTAGGTAAACCCCCAAGCACCCGAAGGAAGCCCCGAGGCTCCTGAAGCCCCGAGAAAAGAGCCTTTCGGCTCAGAAACGCTGCCCTAGCAAAGCCCGGTTTTGAGAAAAACCCACTGTAAGTGAGCTACGCTTAGCCTATCTTTAGTATAGATTATGTTTTAATATAGTAATGTTACTAGGACCTTATAATAAGTACTTGGGCTATCATTATGGGTTATATAAGTATCGTTTAACTCTTATATAATAGTAATAATAGCTAGACTATTAATTAGTCTCGGTTAATATTAGACTAAACCCTAGTGGTAATGATACTAGGTTTTGCCGAAGGAAAATTGTGTTAAGAGTAATGAAGTGTTGTCTAAGCGCAGAGTCACCACCTACTCAGGTGAGTGCATAGTTACTTTCATCTTACACATAGATATGAAGTATTTTATATAAATTTCGTTCTATGTGTGCATATTATCTGAATACTTACTATCTATGCTGGATGAACAATTTTATACATGTTTTAAATGATTTAAATTGTATATGTATTTTATATCTACAAAATGTGTTGGGTAATCATGGGTATATGTAATAGTTACTATGTGACAAAATAAAATAATGAGAGGCCTTGTTATAGATGTTATTGATGATCCAGTCATCTAGCGGAGTATAGATGATGACCACAGACTATTCTAGACAGTCCAGTGGAACGCTAGCAGGCTCGCAACCTGTAAGTGTTTATTTGAACTGTATGTTTATTTGAACTGTGTGCTCACCAGATGTACTCCATCCCCCACATGGTTGCCTTAAGGATATTTATTGATGAGGAATCCCCTTAGCAGTAGTGTCCATTCCGATGATAGTCCTTAGACTAGGTCCCTTGTGTTAGATGTTTTAAGGACGTAAAGAGAGGATAACGGGAACAGCTAATCGGGTTTGATTGGTTTGATAAAGTTGATAAACTTATTTATTGTGGGTTGAAAACCCTATATACTCACTAGGCTCCCAAGCCTGACCCACTTAGTTTCTTGTATTACAGGTAGTGGCGCATGAGCATAGGTGTGATGTCTTGGGATGAGAGATTAAGGGATTTTAGGTATGTAAATACAAAATAATGTAGTAAGGCCCATGTTGTATTGTTTATGCTTATGATCTGTATCGAACATGACATCCCGAGTCTTTTTAATGAAATACATTTCTATGGAAATGCTTTTGATAAATCTTCATATTTTGTTTTGGGACAAATTCCGCAATACTTTATTTAATATGTTACTTTGATTTTTAAACAAAGCATAAACAAAATCAGTCTTTTCTGGCCGTGAAAATGGGGATGTCACAGTATATGCATGAATGATTTTCAAAACGTGTATAAATGGGAAGTTTTGAATTATAGTTATTGAAAGTACAAGTGAATAATGTTGATTTCCCCGGAAAACCCGATGTTTTCTGATAAAATAGTAAGATCTTTTTGTATTATTGTATCGTCACATCGAATGAATATGATTTCCCCTGATTACTTAGATGGTATTGGATTGTTATGTGAGTCTCTATAACCATGCATGATAATCACTAGTTCGTCTGTCTTGGCATTCTAGTGAACGCCAGAATTGATCTTAAGATTTTTCACCCTAGACCGGCCGAGTCTAATTATAGCGAACAACTTAGGTGCGGGGGAGTCACCCCCGTATAGATCTATACACAAATTCTCGCTCTCCATCCAGGAGACTTTAATTATAACTACAGACTACGACCGACACTTATTGATGTCGTCCGTTATTACTCACTTAATCCAAATGAATTTGATTAACCTTGATAAACAGCATGATTTTTGTTTACTTGAATAGAAGGTGAGCCTATTTAATTTTTTAAAATCTAACAAATTAGCAATTAATGGTCTCCGATTAATCATTCGATTAATCTCCGCCTAGCCGATTAATCCCTTAACCCCAGTCCACCGACTAGCTAACGTCGAACGATTTTTACAACCTTGAAATATATATATATATATATATATTCTAGTATTATTAATTTTTATATACATATATGACTTAAGACGATATTTTGTTGAAGCGTGACGTCAAATACAAGCACTTGAGCAATGACTAGCTTTTTTTGAACCTTGATAAAAACATACACATGATTACTTTTATAATAGTGCATGTCTTCTTATTCATGGTACATGTTCATAGATGTTACTTTGGACTTTTATAAGGGTGTATATCTTCTTATTCATGGTACATGTGCAATGATGTTACTTTGGTCTTACTTAAACTATCTCAAGAAGTTGTAGACACCAATATTTGAGTTGTATAAGTCTATAAGAATGTATCGGTCTCGAAACAAGCCACCGAAAATGGTGTTATATCATTGTGTGCAGAGCCAATCCAAGCAAATTTGAGGTCCGGACAAAATATAAAAACAAGATCCTTACAGTAAATAAATAAATAAAGGAAGGAAGGCGGCTTTTTTGTTTTTTTGCAATGTTTTTTTTGTTATATATTTGTCCATAGATTGTTTTTGTAATAGTTTTAGTTACTCGTTTTTCTTTTTGCTTTTGTCACTATTAGATAAATATTTTTTAGACTACATGTTTTTATTTTCAACTTATAAAACAACGTCAATGAGGAAAAAAAACAAGTAAAAAAACGTAAATACTTAGTTGTGAACTTATGATGTCGAATCATTCTCTTACAAGTAGAAGGATTTCTGAATCGTTTTCGCGGCTCCAGTAACAATGATTTCAAAAAACTTGCGCGTTAAATGTTTCAATTTATTTATATAAAATTAGAAAGAAAGCATATAAATAATCTCTTTATCATAAAACTAACATCCAAAAAGTGAAGAACACTAACAAAATCTTACAATTCACTCGTATAAGAAATTAGTTTAACACAAATCATAAATCAGAAATTAAAATTAGTGAGCCTGCTTAAAATCATATTAACACAAATGCAATATCAATTTTTTTTAAGGATGCATGAAATCACATTAACATAATCGATATATTAAGAAAGATCGAAATCATAAGGATACGTGAAAATTCAAAATCGATTTGTTTGTTACGATTGAAAATATCATATATGATTAATAGAGTTCATCAATCGATGGCGGTGAGAAGCACAATACGATTATTATTTCAAAAGACTCACATGTCCCTTAGTCTTATCCACTGATTTTGTTTTGGATCAATTTTCTTTCCTTTTTTTTTCCTCGGTAGTTATATACGATATATTATATTTTTTTAATACTAACGATATAAGATATATAAAAATAGGACCTTAAAAATTTATGACTTTTCGGCATCTTCATGTTTCCCCACCTATTGGCACAAACATGATTGTGTGTTGGGACATAATGCATACATACAAAATACAAATCATATCTACTATCAAGTTGTGAAATCTCAATGATCCCCCTTCACCAATTTGAATCAATAATACTCACATACGTAGTTTGAATAGTGAAATGAATGATAAGTGTAATTATATACAAGTTGTTTTTCTTTTTATTATTTAACAACTCTATTTGTTTTTTTAATGATTGTCTGACTAACTCTCTCATTATATAAAAGTGTCAAAGAGTTGACGATAATCCTTTTTATAGTTGATGATGAAGACAATTTTGGATGTGTGAAAGACGTGTCTGACGATGATATTTGATGCTATATATGTGGAATTCTTGGTCATTTTGCATTTTTAATTGTGAATTGAGATACTGTTTTTTTTGTTATATTGGGGAGACATTCACATATTTATGAGATTATTTTTTATAGAGTTCTATTAGAAAACATTCTACATTAGATAAATTTTATAACAATATGATATTTTTTTATACACCTATTTATTATGATATAAATTGCAAATTTTAACCAGATAATATAGTAAAAAACTTCAGATTGTATGCATTTTGTATTTGATGTGCTTTTGCCATTGTTGAATATATTCACTTCTTTCACTTCTTATTTTTTTTCTACCAAACAACAAAGATCAATATTAAATTATATAACCACATATGAAAATGAATTATAATAAAGAAATCATTACCTTGTCTATTCCTTATTTAATCTATTACATTCATACAAGCATATAGATCCTATATTTGTATCTATATGTCTGTAGTAAAATATATTAATCATGAGAAGAATACATTTCAACAGATTAATTACCTCAAACACATGCACAACATATTTAGATGAATAACCAATCTTCAACAATATCTTCATAAACGACTATTAATATGAAACTCATTAATTTGAAAATGTATCTTAAAGAAAAGGCAATCTAAAACTCTTTTCATCTCAAAAGTAATGGCACTATTAGGTTTTTTTATTTATTTTAGAATGTTTCAAGAAATATATTCTTTTTAAAAGATTTTGATTTTAATGTACGTAACTTATAATTAACAATCATTAGAATATAAAAATGATGGTATATGAAATATTTTAACTTTAATTTAGTAAATATATTTTATGTATTTGACTATTCATCAAAACTTGTATTTTGTAAAACAAGATATTCGTTTAAAAGAATCCAAAATATTGTATTTAACTATTTATTTGAGAATCTAATTAAATAAAAGATAATCGTTTACTAAAACAGTAACAAGAGACTGGGATATTAATTAAATAATGTAGTTTCCTTATTAGCTTTCTCAATGTTTTGTAAAAAAGAAAAGTACTTTTAGTTTTTTAGTTTTTTTTTTTGGAAAACAGCTATCAACATTAACAAAAATGAAGAGCAAGGAAATTACAAAGAGTTAATATTGCAACCAGACCCCCCATTTAAAATTTTGCTTTTTCTATCTACTACTACACCATAAAAAGGAAAATTCCTAATAAAAATAAGAAAAAGAAAAACAAGAGATTCCCGTCCTCACATACGAATTTTTATTTCAGCAGAAGTCAAAGAGGGTTTGTTGGTTAGGTAAACGACGACACCTCTCTCTCTCTCTCTCTCTCTCTCTCTCTCTCTCTCTCTCTCTCTCTCTCTCTCTCTCTCTCTCTCTCTCTCTCTCTCTCTCTCTCTCAAAACTGGATAAAACAAAAAATAAAATAAAATTTAATTCCTTATAAAATTACTATAATTATGAAAATTTGAATAAAATACTTAAAATTTTATATAAACCACACCCTCCAAAACAAAATTCTACAAATATTATTGAAAATTTACACGGCCCTTTTTATCACTATATATCAGTGACTCTAAAAATAAAATTTCTAAAAGATTAATACTTTAAGTTCAAAAAATATTAGTTTTTATAAAAGTTATTTTTGTCTATAGATTCAAAGTAACATTGAGGGTTTCTTGTGATGTTTGTTAGAATTGATTAATGAATACCAAATCAATCAAAGAAATTCGGAAGAACACATTGTCTAAATAAGATCTGATTAGCTCGTATTAGTCTGTAAAAAGTACAAAATTTTGAGAATGTCCACAAACTTGAAAAACACAAAAGTTCATCTCGACTCTAATATTTACCCTATTTATTGGGTGTTACAGACACAACAAAAAATACAAGGACTAAACATTCTAGTTCGAATTTGAAATGAGCCTTGTAAATACATATAGAGTTGAAATCATTCAAATTTCGAACCTCTACAGACCCAAAGTATTTCGACTCCTCACTATCTACATTTTAACCCCAACACTCTCCCCCTAATTGAGAGTAGTCAAAATTACGCCATAAGTTTATAAGTCTGTAGAAGTACATTGCGAACTTCCATATACCATAAAATTGTCTTTCAAATCTCAGCCTTGTCATCAACTTCATTTCTCTTGCAGTTGTTAATGCGAATAAGGAGATTTGTATATTAACATTCGTCTACCTCTCTAAGTCACTGAATCAAAACAAGAATTTTGTCAACTTCCCATTCTTGTTCTTCCCACAAAACACAACCCCAAGTGGTTGATGTATAATCTCCCCATCTTCATAATTGTCAATATTGATCTTCCCCTTCAGTGGAGATTGGGGTACTTTCGAGGGCTTATTGACGGCTAAAGCAAGCTAAATATTAGTAACTGCTAGGCAATCGTAATAGATGTCCATGAAAACCTTGATATAAGCAAAACCAACAATGAAGTCATCCTTGTTTGTTTCTGTCAGCTTCGAAACATCCACATTACTTAAAATCCTTGTCACAGTGACCAAGTCATTTAAGTTCATCAGTGGGAGATCAGCAATCAAAAATTTACAAACTACATTGTTTGCTCTGAGAACCACATAGCGAAAGTTTTGTAGAATGTCTTCAAACAAATTTTCTCGCATAATTGTCATCACCTTCACAATCTTTACTGATGACCAAACTTCTTCTTCGTTTTTCCCCAATACTGCATGAAAGCGTATCTTCATCCTTTTGAACTCTTCTTTATCTTTAAAGTTTTCAATGATCTTGAACTGGGAAGATGTGAAAAACATGTGGTTTATTGGGAAGTCAAGTTGATTGAAATTAGTGTTCTCAACATCATAGCTCTTCTTAGGCACTTTGCAAAAATAATCTTTTAGCCCAATCGAAACAATGTCCTATATCGTTTCGTAACACCACTGCTTGTTGGGATCACCCTTACTCAAGCCATGTGGGTCATTTTGTATTCATCTCACTATGCTGTTGTTTTGCCTTTGTTTTTTGATTTCCATAGCTTGCTGTTTATTTTTCTCTTCTTCAGAAAGAACCACTGAGATAGCTTTCCCTTTATCACCTTGATCATCTTTCGAATATGGTGGCATAAAACAAGAACTTTAACCTTTAACTCCTTCGTTTATTATGATCCATTTTCTTAATGGTCTTGTTGTTGAAGTTGTGGTCAGTGAGATAGGAAGTGAAGTCGACATTTGAATCGAAATCACTTTTCCAACAACAACTCCTTTCTCAGAATCCTTCGAAGACCCAACACCTCCACATCCTTTATCTCCCCCTTGTGACACTTGCCTAGCAGGTGGAGCATTCGTTGGTAATTGAAGAACCAACTCAAGGATGGGAGTAAGCTCTGATTTGATATTAGTCTAAATGGTCGAAATCAACTGATAAAATGATTTTTGAGAAACAAAGGATTGATTCGAAATATTAGCTTTCAAAATTGATTCCTTAATATTGGATAAAAGTTCTTCCAGCTTTGCGAACACCTGGGAATCCTTCTCCGATTCTACTTCAAGCTTGGTCGAATAGTAAGTATTAAAATCGACCAACTTTGTGATAGCATCTGTAATAACATCAACTTTCCTATGTAACATAGCATAATTTTCTCCACCTTTTCAACCTCTTTAGCCATCTCCAACTCGGGTTACACCACCTTAAGATCCACATATTCTTTCATGTTCTTCACTTGTTCAACAAAAACATTAATAAGTTCCTTGGAAACATCACGAAGCTTCTGAATTTTATAATCAAAGCTTCTGGAGTGAACAACTAACCTTTCGACCAGTTTTTGTTCAAGGCTTTCAACTAAGCTTCTAAAACGATTCTCCTGAGACTTCAACAAGTGCTCCATCTCTACCTCAGTATTGAAGTTCCTTCCCCCATTATCTGCTTGTATTTGAAAAGGAGAATTGATTTTGTTGTTGAGGTTTTTAAATTGTTTACCTGACATGATCATGTTATCAGGCACATTATCCTCGTCTGGGTTAAACTGAAAATCAGCAAAAGACACCATGATCCCTTCATCACTTGATTTTTCTTCTTGAACCACTCTCTCATCTTTAGTAGGTTGAGAAGAGAAAAGGTTGGTTATTGGTTTATGCATAATTGTGGAGTATGTTGGTGAAATGGTTGAAACTAGAAGTGAAGTTAGGATGGGTGATGAAAGTGGTGGTAAGTAAGTGAATGTTTCGAATGTAGGAGTTCTGAGGGTAGATGAGAATATTATTGAAGTAGGAATGGTTGATATTTCAATAGTAGAAGTAACAGGGTGTATGCATCCCTTCACCCATGTTGACATTTGTGTCCTTATTAGATAAGTTCACAGGGATAGCTGGAGTTCGAACCTCCTCCATATAGGACTCAATATGCGAAACCCCGGGTGGTATGACCTTAGTCTTCTCAGGGATGGATGTAGATGTTTGATCATTCAAATTGGTGTTTGTATCCATATTAGATATGTTTATAGTGACACCAGGATCTCCCGTCTCCTTGAAATTCGACTTGATAGGAGAATCCCTTCGAGGTGACCCAAACCTAGAATCATCATGTCGATTATCCCTACTATCACTATCATTATCAGTTTTGACAATGACTTGATCAGGGGGATCTTGATGCTTTCTTTTCTTTTGTTGCAATTTCTAAGCCATATTGAATGCTTGTCGTTTCTTCGAGGTCGGAGAGATAGGAACATGAACTTCTCTAAACAACACACCTCTTCTGTTGAATTCAGGCTTTCTCATCTTCTTGATACCCTTATGAGAAGAAAGAGTATGAAAAGAATCAACCATGTGTTTGCTCAGTTGTTTAAATTTCAGATTCTTGGACAGATCGCCTGACTGGAGAATGATGAGGCCTCTTAGCTGGTTTCTTGGTACGCTTGAGAATATCCGTTTTTGAAGTAATAATTTATTTAGAAACCTCCTCCACCACATTTGGTGGTTTCTTAGTCTACTTCTTCTTCTTCGGTACTTTAGCAGCTATTGAAGAACCCTCAACCCCTTTCGATAGAAGAACACCAATCGAAACAGTAGAATCAGTTGATGCCAAATATTGAACAAGCAGTAGATTTTGTGGATCAACACGTATTAGCATCACATATGGAATACGAGAAACATTAGGAAAGATGGTTGGATCATCAACAACAACTCGTGGAGCAGCCATCATCGAATATTCTGCAGTTTTGACACCAAAGGGAACCAAAATCCCTTCTTGTTGATAAACCTCCTTTAGAATCAAACACCAGTATCGATCACACAAAACACCATTTGTCAAATTGGTATGAGTAATAGTTGTGCCAAATTCTTCCTAGAGATATGTGGTATAATCCACATCGAGACCATAGTAAATCCCAACGAGAATGGGATAAATTTCTAATTTGGCTTTATCTAACCTTGAACTTCGACCGGTCAAGCATCTTAAGATGATTCCAAATAGAAAACTCCATATACAGGGTAGACTTGACTTTTTAAAATGATTAATTCCATTCAGAACAGGTTAATGTTCCATCTCATTGAACATGCGAAGCACTTGTTCATTATTAACCTCATAGAAAGTACATGAGACAGACAACTTCATGATTTGAACAAAGTGTTTCGTGGTGAGCTTTCTTATCTTGGAACTCTTCAGTTGAAACGTGACTACTTTCGTAGTTTTATGGAACATTGTTGTGGAACCAACAAGAGAAATCCAAGTCATGGGAATTGAAAACGAAGATGATAACAAAGTGGATAGAACAAAGTTATTTAGGGTCTGAATCAGCATGTGTAATTGCTCTGGATAGTGATCCACCGTTGGCAGCAATCGTAGATTCATACTCTAAATCTTCATGAGAGGTGAGATTTCTTATTCATTAGTGGTGTTTGTAGGATCAACATTGGTTTGAGGAGCAACCATTGTCGTGATTGCAAGGATTGTTGAAGACGATGAACAGTTGGTAATTTTTGGAAATTTTTTCTGAGAGCATAAAGTTTGAGTAGGGATGAGCTTTAGAACCGGACCGTTTCAGAATCGGAACCGGTTTTCCTATATTATAAGAACCAGGAACTGGACCGCCGGTTCTAACATCGGTTCCGGTTCCGGTCCTGGTTTTCCGGTTATTTTTTCAAATTAGAATAGGTTGAAATGTCGTAGACGATATGTTATCTTCCGGAGCTTGTAAATGATTCAATATTTAACCAAAGTATGAGTTTTTATATTACAAATTGAATTACAAACACTAAGTTACATGATGAAAAATGAATCAAGTAATTCCGACTTCATATGAACGAGTTATGCGTATTTTAAAAGCAGGAAAGATTCTAAAAAAAATGTTGAAACAAAAAATATGCAACATTGATATGTTGTCTTACGGGGTCTATAGCTGATTGAGTATCTAACCAAAATATGTGTTTGTACAGTCTAAAATGAAGTACAAACACTAAATTACATGCTAGAAAAAAAAGTAATTCCAACGTCATATGAATGAGTTATGCACATTTAAAAAAACGGAACAAATTCAAAAAAAACAAAAAAAAAAGTGTTGAAATATAAAAAACACAACATCAACATTCTTTCTTTCGGGGCATGTGTTTGATTCAATATCAAACCAAAATACATGTTTGTACAGCAAAAAATGAATTACAAACTCCAAATTACATGTTGGAAAAAAATCACCTAATTCCGACTTCATATGAGTGAGTTATGCACATTTAAAAAAAATGTCTAAATGGTTTTGGTTTTTGAACTAGGACCGGTTTTCATAAAAATGGAGAACCGGTAACTGGACCTTTTTACCAATTCCGGTTCCGGTTCCGGTTCTATGCCAGTCCGGTTCCGGTTCCAGCGGTTCTAATGCTCATCCTTAAGTCAGAGAATGATACTACCAATTTCCTTATATAATATATGGTATTTTTAAATTTGAACCGGTTACCAATAATACACCGCCACATATTGCATTGGTCTCTTAACCGACACCATAAAAAGCTTCACATCTTAAAAAGTGATCATCATGTTTTCCTAGAATCTTGTTAAAATCTTGAACCATCACTTCCATCAGATCTTTTGGTGTTTCCAACCGGATAAGAATCGCTACTTATTTCAAACTGTAAGCAAGGACATCTTGTTGTGTCGAAACCAAGAGATTGTATTTCCTTTGCATTGAGGTTAGGCTCATTCACTTTTAGGATTTGAAAGCAAAATCATATGCTAGATTTTGCGAAATCTTGGTTTTAAGTTGGTATTACCCAAAACCTAAAGGATTCCAGTGCAATTGTGTGCTAAAGAATGGGTGAGAAGCAAATTTAAAAAAAATGTGGGTTTTGTTATATCAAATTTCATTTCATACAAAAGCAGTTGCATCCTAGGCAAAGATCTCTTCATTCGACATCAAGATAGAGATGACGAACTGCTTGTGTGGTTCCCATGAAATACAATCGAATACTCATTGATGAGAATTAAAGGGATTCTTTTTCATTGGTTTCAAAAGGTAGTATCAATTTTGCTCAACACCACAACTTAACATAAGTGTGAGTTAATTGAACAAAATTACTTGGAAGATTGGTGTAGTCAATAACAAGTATGGTTGGATATTATTGTAGTAACAAGAAATCAGAAACATCTTCAGACGGAAATCACATTCCAAAAATTAAGAATTGGAACTTGTTGGGAAAAAATATCTTGGTTTTAGAACATTTTATGAAGATCACGCAAGTCGAATGAAATTTGATTTTGAATATCGAAAAGGTACTAAAACAAGTGTTTCGTTATAATCTTGAACAAAATTATTCATCGTCAATTCCTTGATAGTTGGGATTTTTGGGTTTCACCATCATCACAGGAGAATGACTCAGGAGTCAGGATCATAAATACAGAGTGGTACCATATCTACATTCTAGTTGGTTTCGACTAGAGATGTCAAGGATAGGCCGTGAAGTGTGTGATCATGAAAGAAATTCCGGTGAAAAAGATTGTGTTTAAGAACTCATTGTACCTCTGCTAAATATATGGACTTTGCAGAAATCTCTTTACTCAACATGAGAAGAGAAAACTAGCTCTTCGACTAAGGTGAATATAGCCTAATTGGTAAGAAACTTTCATATTGAGAGTTCCATTAAGGCTTCGAACACGTAAATTCTATGAGGCTTGAGGTCAACATACGTCATCATGCTTCTAGGGACACTTAACTAGGACATTAGTTCGAATGAAAACCTATTCCCTTAATAGATATGATCATTAAGCATGCACATTAGCAATACGTTGTTACAGTGAGACACAAATTGTTAAACAAAATATGAAATAAAAAACAAGAAAATCTTTTTGGATTTTTGTGTTTTTGGAATTCAAATACAAAAATAAGAAAATATTTTTGAATTTTTATTTTTGGAAATAAAATACAAAAATAAGAAATTCTTTTTGGAATTTTGATATTTGAAATAAAACAAACAAAAACAAACTTATCAAATGTTACCAAGTGATGTTCGACCAAGTAAGTATCAACCCACAGGGATGTTGCTCATCGAACAACTTCCTCCCATAAAAAGCAAGTTGAGATCGAAATGGTTTAGAGGAAAGTCGAATGCGAACACTGAACCGAAACAGTAACCTCTGAACAATTCAAAAAAGCACCAATCAAAGAGATACCTTTTTGATCCAGAAGAACCTGGTACATAACTTGCTTCGGTCATCCCTGATCCATTTAACATCCTTAAGAATGACTTCTCATCTAAAGGTTTTGTAAAAACATCTGCAAGTTGATCCATTGTTTTCACAAATGGACATCGATGTTCCCATCTTCTACATTGTCTTTTATGAAGTGATATGAAGAGCAACATGTTTGGTTTTTGAATGTTGGACTGGATTATGGCAGATATGAATGACACTTTGTGAGTCACAATAAAAAGGAATTTTCTTTATATCGATTGCATAATCACGTAGTTGAGTTTGTATCCAAATAACATGTGATGTGTATTATCACACCCCTGAATCGAGCGACTTTGTGACTGGTGTGGCTCCGAGTTTCAATTCGATTCTAAATTCAACTTTTTGTTCGGGGGGTACTCCCGGGAGGTCTTCGGGAAACACGTCGTGGAAATTACATACCTCCGGGATGTATTTAATGTTCTTCACTCCTTTCTTTTTGTCGACCATATGGGCTAAGAAGGTGTGGTTCTTCTTGTGTAAACACTTATGTGCCTTGATACATGAGATGAGGCGAAGGTTTGTATCGGGTTTGTCACCATATATGACCAAGGTTTCGTTGCTTGGTAGGTGAAGGGGAACGACCTTCTTGTAACACATAATGTCAGTACGGAGAGAACTTATCCAGTCCACGTCGATGATCACATCAAAACTCCTTATTGTAACCGACATTAAGTCGATTTGGAAGGAGTGGTTATTCACAGTTAGTGTGCACCCTATGAATACATCGTTTATTGTTTCGGTTTTCCTATTAACCATTTCCACAGTAAATAATTTGCTCAGTGTTTGAGGACATTATTTGAGTAGATGTTTAAACTTATGACTCACAAAGCTTCTCTCTCTCCCCCCCCCCCCCCACTATCAAATAGTATGCATGCATAAATGCCATTAAGGAGGAATGTACTAGTGACCACTGTAGGATCTTTCATCGCCTCCTCATGTCCTATTGCTAGGACTTTTCCCATTCCCCCAGTATTTCGATTGTTGGTCTTTGGGCAATTCCTCTTGTAGTGGCCTGTTTCCCCATAACCATAACACACTTGGCTCACCCCAACATTAGTGGGTTGGGTGACCTATTACGCAAGTGCTCTACAGTATCCGAAAATGTGCCCTTTTCTGTTGTAGTTGGTGCAGAGCATTTCCCAGCAGGCACCGTTGTGGTGAAAGTTACATTTATCACACTTTGGAAGAGTGCCTACATATGGCTTAGCAGATGTTGGTGCAGCAGGGGTGGTAGCAGCATGAACTGCCACAATTTGTTGCTTCTTAGAGGGTTCCTGAGTTGGTTGGCCCTTCTTTCTATTCTTAAACTTCCTTTTGTTACCACCTTCTTTCGTCTGCTTAGTAATGAGAGTCATTACACCTTGTAAAACTCCATGAACAATGAGCCTTTGGGCAAAGCGTTTGGCGTTGTCGAAGGTTGTTGGGTTGTCATCAATTACATTCTCTTGAATTTGGGAAGATAGCCTCCAAATGAAACATTCTACTTTCCTGCTCTTCGAAGTGATCATCCAGGGCACATGATTGCCAGGTCGCTGAATCGGGCGGTGTAGGCTTCAAGGTCAGAGCCATTTATAGTGAGATTCCATAACTTTTGTTCGAGTTTCTGTACTATGACCCTTGGGCAGTACTCTTCAAGCATCAAAGTTTTGAGATCCTCCCATGTCATCGAATTCGCCACTAGGAGTGTTAGAGCCTTGACATGGCCATTCCACCATGAAAGGGCCCTATCAGAAAACGTACAGGCTGCGAATTTTACTTTGCTCTCCTCGGGGCAGGCGCATATTTCAAACACCGACTCTGTCTTCTCAAACCATCGATTTAGAGTAATAACGCCCCTGCTTCCATTGAAGGGTTTGGGCTTGCAGTTTGTAAATTCTTTATAAGTGCATTCCCTTGGGTGCCCTAGATTGTCCCCCTGGTTGGAGCTTCATGTACCATTCCCACTTCCGTTTCTATTGACGCTGTTTCTGCTTATTTGTGCCATATGCAGTCATTGCGGCTGTTACTGCCGCTTGAAACATAGTTGAATCCATTTGTAGTGGAGGCGGCGGTGGTGGTGGTGTCATTGTATTGTTCTTGTGCCTATTATATTTTTGGGGTGGCATTTTCAACCATAAAGTGGAATGATGATGAGTTTTTGATAAGATTTTGGCTCTGAAATTATTATAATATAACTCCTTTGTTCCTAGTTGTTATGGTGATTTGTATGTACTTGTAAATGAGACTTTATTATATCAAATAGTAATGAAAAGAGAAAACATAGTAGACAGAAACACATATTTGTTTCATTAATGATAAAGTACTAGTACATAATTTTTGGAAAATTAACCTCTAAAAGGTCTACAGTACATTAGGATAAAATCTGGCAGCGTAATGACACTCCGAATAGTGTAATCACTTAGACATAGGGTTGTTCCTACATAAAATATAAAAGGGTAGCACCAACGCATAACCATAAACCTAGCCTATGACAAGTGGTGAGTAGTATGGATCCTACTCATGACAGCTAGTCCATTGTGGTCCCTAGGATAAAGCAGAGGCGACCTGCATCTTAGCCAACCGACGCTCGGCTGCGATCACTCTCTCCTCAAGAGTTGCATGTCTTTGATGATATTCCCTTACCTCCGCTCGGGCAGTGGTAAGGTCCTCAATGAGTCGGTCCATGGGATGGTAATCCCTATCAAGGTCTCTAGTACGTGCGTCTGTGACCTCTGTTGCGGCTCCTAACTCCAGTGTTGTCGCCCTCATCTGGTCACCAATGTCCAAGATCCGTTGGATCATGAAGGGAAGGGCTCTGTCGGCTGGTCCCCCGTGGCGGAGGTTATAAAAACCTCGCTCGATACCAAAGGGTGGGTGCTGCCTCTGATGTCGACTCCATCTCTCAAGGTCCTCTGCCCAGCGGGGCGTAGGCCCGTTGTAGCCTAAACGGTGTGCAGGGACTCAAGCTACGTTAGGAGGATTGATGACTTCGGATTCCGCATCCGACTCATCCTCCTCCTCTTCTTCTTCCTCTATATCGTCCTCAAACTCTTCCTCTGGCTCTTCTTCCAAAATCTCCTCGGGATCCTCCTCAATCCATCCTCCATTCCCCTGGTTGGGGAAGTAGGGATCTCCCAGGACATGGAAATTTGCCATCGTGTCTGTACGAGAATATAAGTATGAGAAGTACATGAAAAGCTTATAATGTGCTAAGATACTTCTATAGTATTTTAATTCTTTATGTATGGTTCTTGGAGCTTGTTGGTTGGTAAGTTTTGGATTTGTTGTCCACCCCGACCTCTCCTAAACACGTGATGGTCATATCTTGAATAAATATAGTTAATCAAACAATATTTATCACAAATATGATTACATAACTGCCTAGGTTTAATCGCGATGCCTAACTCTTCTAAAAACTTCTTAACATTATTTTCTAATATGCATGTATGTATGTATACTTTTATAAAATACTTATACTTTTAAAGTATACTCTTAGTTAGAGTGTTTTTTGTCCCATTGTATTAATAGATGTATATCTTGTATGGTTAGATAGACTACTTCACTATAAACAATGCTTTGATACCAATCTGTTACACCCCTGAACCGGAGCGACGGAAACATTCGGGGGCGGATGACGTCATTGTAGCGTATCACAACAGTTTTATATAAATGAAACATAGCAACCCAAAAAACATACATTAAGAATACAAGCTTACATAGTTTACATATCGTGTTTGTTCAAAAGTTACATAATAACAACTGAAAAGTAAAATTCCATAATGCAACAACACTTGATCTCAAAAGAGTTGAATACCTGTTACTGGTTCCCTGGGAATACAAGTGATTTTGAAAATCGTCAACAATAATGTTGGTGAGTTCATAAGCATTTTTGTATTCAAAGGGTTTGTAACTGCTTTGTTTAAAATACTTTTGTATGTTTCCAGAAAATCCGATATTTTCTATAAAATAGATTGTCCGTCTAATAACCAAGACTAAAATGTATGAATGTCCTTTGTATCTTTATCACTGTGGAGTGAATAAGTAAGTATTGTTTCCAGAAAATCCGATATTTTCTTATAAGTGAATTGTGGTCTTAAACCTTAAGACAAAAAATGTAAGAAATAGTGTACTGAAAAGTAGTACGTAGTTTTATATTTTATAAAACCGATGAAGTGTAAGCTTCCCGTAAATCAAGATAGTATTGTTAATCCCTATGTGATTTATTATAACCAAGCTTGCTATTACTGTTATGCCGGTACGACATTCTTCAGGTGTCAAAATCGGTAGATATTTGTCACCCTAGACTGGCCCGTCTAGCTGGAGAGAACAACTTAGGTGTGGGGTTGTCAATCCCGTATAGATCTATACACAACTATCTCACTCTCCCTCAAGGAGACTCTGTTTATAATGCAAGACTTAAAGTGTACGCTAGGTAGGTACCGTGAAGAGAATGTCTCACTAGAGCATTAACAAATTTATGTGAACTACGACCCCCTTTTATTGTATAATGAAATAATTATACCATTGAAATGTTATAAAAGTAAGGTTTTGTAATTTCCAAACTATACCAATTATAGTTCCTTGTATGTTTTTGTGTAAACTATTTATATAAACTTTATATAAATATCAAGTTGTAAACTTGTCTAGTGTTGGTGTATGTTATCAAAACGTAAATCCTTGGGTTTTTAACCCACCAAAAACAATAGTGGCTAAAATATAACCAGTTTTACTAGACGAACTATTTTTAGTAAAAACCACCATAATCTTGTAGTTTGTACTACTCATATTTTTTTTCCTGTTGATGTTTGTTATCACAAAATGAGATATATTTTTTTTATCTTGGTACATTATCCCGTAAAACACGATTTTTGTGTAAACAAAATGGTGTTACCATCTTATACAAATATTACTCCACATCTAAATAAGAAGTTGAAGCATGAAAATATCCATAAGACAAAGATATTTTGACTTGTATCCCCCCCACCCCCCCTAAAAACATGTATAACTCAAAAAATTGGGGTATGAAGCTCACTTTGAGTGATTCTTGTGTGTAGCTTGAAGTGTTGTGAAGAGATTTTGAGCCTAAAATACTAGTATGTGCTTAATGAAATCCTTGAAGCTTATATTACCCTAAGGATATCAACACACAATAATGTGTGTAAAGAGGATGAAATTTACATAATAATGTGTAGAATCACTAGGGGTTGTTGAAAGTACTTACCAAAACTCTAAGGACCACCTTGAATGATGAAGATCTTGGAGAATTTTGACTCTTGTTCTTGAGAGAAAATTTTGAAATATGAAGATGAATGAAGGTGGGGGTAGTGAAAGAAAACAAGGGTGACTGAATTATGGCCTTCTGGTCGTGGTCTTATGGGAGGAATGGATGTATGGTTGTTTGAAAGGTAAATACATGTTTTGCATGGTTATTTGAAAGATAAAGGGTCACGCAAGATACAGAGTGGTAAACCTGAGTTATCTTATCACTTAGGTCAACACCTACACATTTGAATCCCTCTGGAACTTCGTTTCATTACCGTAATCATACCATTTCCATGGTGATTTCGGTCCTAACTCCTCCAACTATTTTAATTTCGGCCTTAATGGACTCCTAATCATGAGTTTTCGGCCTTAGTGGGCTTGAATCTTTGTGTTTTCGGTTTTTGGTTATCCTAGGTAGGAGATTTCGGTCCTAAGGTGGCCCTTTACAAAGGGTTTTTGGTCAAGGGTTTTCTTGGCCAAAAACTTTAAAGCAAAGGCCCACATGTGATTCGTATTTACTATTTGATCTAATTTGGACTTCTAATAGTTTGTTATGAACATGCATATATATATATATATATATATATATATATATATATATATATATATATATATATATATATATATATATATTCACATAACAATGACATTTTTTTGATTTATAGCATCAGTTGTAACAAGATTGCCTTGTGAGTTTATTTGTACATGGATACAATTTAGACTATTCTTGACTCTGAATTTAGTAGATGTCACATGCATGCTGTAGCAGCCACATATTCTATTTCTGTAGTCAAAATCGAAACACATGTTTGTTTCTTCGATTGCTAGCACACAAGCTTTCCATCCAATAACAGAAATCTGCCAGTTGTGCTCTATCTATCAAGTTGACAGCCACCTAGATCTTCATCTTAAAATGCTTGTATAAAGAATCATGTATTCAATGGATACCATAGGCCCAACTCAATTGTTCCTTTGTATAAAGATGTCTTCCCTGCTTTGACAAATATGTAAACCTATAAAATTATTAATTTTCCCCATCATACTCATTTTGAACTGACTTTCCCTAAGTACCTCAAATTACTAAGATAACAAAGGGTCAGTCGAACCAAAAATTATATCATCAACACAAATTTGAACAAGCATGAGGTGATTCCCATATTTCTTTCAAAATAAAGTGGGATCAACCGATCCTTGTTTAAATTTAGCAATTTTCAAAAAATTGGTCATAGTTGCATACCAGGTACCAGGTTCTTATTTCAACCTATAGACTGCCTTATCTAGAATATAACAATGATTAGTATACTTATCATTGACGAAAATAGGTGGTTGTTCAACATAAATCGTTTCTTCCAGAACTCTACTAGCACTTCACCCTTTGGTTAAGGCTGTGAGGAAGAAGGAATGTTGTAGATCTAGGGATTGGTTATGGGTTCCCTTGAAGGTGGATATCATGGTAGTTCACCGAGTATGATCATGAGGGGTGTATGTGGATTGAGAAAGATAGAATAAGAACATTTGGTTCAAATTATTAGCATGGTTCTTATTTGGGTTATAGCTTTTGAATTTGAAGCAAGAGTATGACCACCTATCTTATTCTCTGGTTGTGTGCGACAATTTTTTCGTTGAATTTCACATTAGTAACAACTTGTACTGTGAAATTAATTGTGCATGATAGAAGGGTATGTCCCATTTTAGGTTCGGTTAGCATTGAGATGGATGTTGATTGGGTTCTTGCAAGTCGGTGGATTGATGGTTGAGTATCTTTAGGTTCTTGTGGTGCTAATCGTGAGTCTTCAGGTTAGTGCTAGAATGATGGCAAGATTGGTGTAGTACCGTGAGCTTATCATTAGTAACAACTTGTACTGTGAAATGAATTGTGCATGATAGAAGGGTATGTCCCATTTTAGGTTCGGTTAGCATTGAGATGGATGTTGATTGGGTTCTTGCAAGTCGGTGGATTGAAGGTTGAGTATCTTTAGGTTCCTGTGGTGTTAATCGTGAGTCTTCAGGTTAGTGCTGGAATGATGGCAAGATTGGTGTAGTACTGTGAGCTTATCATTTTAGTGGTTAAAAGATGTCACGATGTATCGTGAACCAGTGCTTGTATGATTCATATGGGTGGGATCCGATAGTCATTTGACCGAGACTATTAGGTCTCAGATCGTTAGTCTTATTGGTATGTTTAGGTATTGGTGTTTTGTTAGGAGTCGGGAGACTCAGTGACCAGCTAGCTTGGATCATGTAGACAATAAAAGTTTCTTGGGATTATTAGCTATGCATGAGAAGTCTCATGCTGAATGTTTGTGTTTTGAACCCCATTGCTTGCAAGTTGTATGTTAGGATATGGTTACCAATGTTGGGTATCAGTTATGATACCTCGAGTCATGAAGTTCGTTGTAAATGCCTCAAGTGACTTGGTAGGTGGACGTACATCTGAGCTGATGAAGGATTTAGATGCAACGTGAGGTTCTTGGATTGATCGTCAGAATTAGGGTATGGTTTCTGAAGTTAAGATTGATGGGTTCCTGGTTCCGGGAAGTATAATGATGGAATTAGTTTGTGGGTGTAGTTTTGAGAGTTTTTGGTTTGAGTGGTTCTCACTGGAAGCTAGGTCTTACAGTTAGGTAGAGAAATATAGTTACATGGTAGGGAGAGGGGCTGGTTGAGTTTTCTAGTACCGGGGCCTATTATTGGTACATATTCAAATGAACAGAGGGATGCAATTATCTAGGATCAGGGAGATGTTCTGTACTTGTTACATTTCGTGGGTTAAGCGAGAGAGTCTAGCAATGCGTTTCTAGATTGAGGTTTCGGGGTTTTGCTCGAGGCCAGAATGCGAGTCGCGGGGAGTCTGGAAAGGAGTAATGATTATGTTCAATTGGAGTTATGCAGCAGGAATTAAATGGTAAATTGATAAGATTGGGATGTCGTTTTCTAGGTCAATCATTGTGCCCTTTCAGTTTACAAGCTCCAAGGAGTGAACAGGCTTGTGATCCCTGGATCAGGTTGTATTCCAACTAGGGGATAGTTAGTCGCAGGGGTTGGTGACTGTCACACCCCCAAACCGGAACGGCAGAAATGTTCGGGGGCGGATGACTTCATGTGGTAATGTAACAAATGAATACATAGTAAAGAAAGCAATACAACCATCATATATATATAATTGAAAGTTTACATTGTTTAAAAGAGTACATGTTCAAAACCAATTACAATATGATGCCAAAATATGAATTTACACTCGTGCCACAGCGTTCCTTCTTCAAAAGTTGTTTAGTACCTGTAATTATTGAGTCCCTGGGACATACAAGTAGTTTTGAAAGAGTAGATCAGCATTTAACCTGTTGAGTTTCATAAGCATTTAATGATAGTATTTGTATAAAAATGAAATGGTTTGTTTTTGTTTGTTAGTCTCTAGAAAATCCCATATTTCCTACTGGTATAAGCGTAGCCTTAAATCAAGACCAATATATATTAAAAAGTTGATGTTTTCCCATCTATGAGTAGTGGTTAGAAGTTCCAATCTTACATAACAATTGGGTTTTTTCATGCATAAAGTAAATGAATTTATGTACGTATAAAACCTCCATTACATCTGAAAAACCCAGTAAATCATTGTATCTTTAATACTCTATGTGAGTTTTATAACCATGTTATTGACAAGGAATGCCTATACACAACGTTCTTCAGGCGTTGAAATGTTCTGACGTTTGTCACCCTAAATGGTGTACTGTAGCTAACAGTCAGGGTGCGGGGTTATCAATCTTGTATAGATCTATACACAAACACCATGCTCCCCCTCCAAGGGATTCTGGTATATAATACAAGACTTGAAATGTGTACTCGAGCGTACGTGAAGTTTAATGTCTCACAAAACTTAGTATAAAATAGATTTACGTGTGAAAATGTTCGTTTGTTCTTGTATATGAAAGTAACTTCTTGAAATAGTATTTCCATGTATGTAAAAGTTCGTAGTATTCTCGTAAAACTATACCTATTATAGTTTCTTAAAAGTGTGTTTCCTTTGTATAAAATCCCTAGTGAAAATGCTCACTTGTTATGAAAAGTATAATCTTTGTAGTGCCAAAACCGACACACATAAATATAGTATAAGCATAGTGTCTGATTTACATAAATACTTAAATCCTTTCTTATTTCAAAAGATAAGATGTTATCGTGGTATAATTTGCATATGAAAGTTTTCCCTATAATAGTTATAAATCACATATGATTCCGTTGATAAAAAGCGAATAATGAAACTTTATATAACACAAAATAATAATCGAGTGTTTTACTTGTATTCCCCCCTTAAAAGCAGATAAAAGTACTTATAAAACGTTTAAAAGTGTGAATTATAGGGGTATGAACTCACTTGAAATATCGGAGAAGGCGGGATGAAAACCGGATAGAATTACGACTCGAGAAAGCGGATTTTCTCGGGATTCTCGAGAATCTCGGGAGCACAAACAACCCTCGGGATTTGAGCAATGTGACCGGGACCTCGGGATAGCACGGGCATGGAAAACAAGGCAAAAACGCATAAGAGATGAGAGAGAATGGCCCTTTTCTTCGGCACCCTCGTATCCCTTTTATAGGGGGAGTGAACCGCCTCCGTACGCAGGGAGTACGGGCGTACGCTGGGCGTACCCGTGCGTCACGCATGCGCGCATCCTCGACTGCCTCGGACCCCCGGATGGGACTGGACATAGCTTCGCATAGGGTACGACGTGGACAATCCGAGGCCAAGGCCTTGAGTACGCTGGGCGTACTCGGGCGTGACTCAGCCTTCGGATAATACCAAAGTTTTCATTAAAAATTATATATTTAATATTTAGTAAACTTCAAAAATTCATATCTTCTTCATGCGATCTCCGTTTTCAACGTTCTTTATATCCATGTGTAGGTGAGACTATACTATACAACTTTCGTTTAGATTCTGTCGGCAAATTTTGAAATTATCTTTATTATTTATTTTTAATAGGTCGCGGTAAGAAAATTTCTTTAAAAATTCATAACTTCATTATCTGACGTCTGTTTTTGCCAGACTTTTCACCGTTGAAAAACTATTGTCAAGACCTTCGATTCTCATTTAGGTCATTCTGATCAAAAGTTGTTCGATCTCTGTTTCGAGTTTTTAGCTGTCCGTTGCTAAGCCGAACTTGGAAAATTCATAACTTTCTTATACGAAGTTAGATTTGGGCGTTCTTTTTACGTACGATCACGGTTTATTGACCTCTAACAAAATAGGTAATTTAATTAGTGATTTTTGGATATTTTATTTTCGAAGTTAATTTCATTATAACGAGCGTGGTTACAATACTTGACTTTTTAGGTCGTTTACATAGAGTTGAAATATCGGGTTGTCACAGTGACAATATTTCGGTGATGGTGAGCACAGGTGGGTCAATGTGACATGAGTATCTTGTGAGGCGTACACGATTACTGTTCCAACCCTTGGGAGCTAAGATCTAATTCACCTTGGATCTCTTGTGACAGTAAGGATTGATTTTGCAATCTATTGCACTTTCGGGATAGGAGACTATGTCTCGGGAGTAGTTATAGCCCGATTTATAGAAAGTGTTGTTTGCAATTCAGTCGTAGATGATTAAGTTGGTGAGTGAGACAGGGTGCAAGGCCCTAAATGATATGATTTCTAGAGCCGAGAGTGGGAGGATTGTTGGAACGCTTTGGGAGGAAGGATATTGTGTGGGAGGTCTGCGGCCAGGGTCCCACAGGATGGTTATTCAACATTGTTAGGATTCAGTGATTTTAGTAACCGTTATTGACTGGCGGTGGAAAGTGCCAGGGGAAGTAGCTCGTTGTTCAGACATTAGTTGGAGCATCTAGTTTTGGTCTTCAAGATTTGGGTGTGGGATCATTCGAGATTTAGGGACTATTGGTTTCCTTGGGATTCAGGAAGTGTTCATCTAGTTATTAAAAGCGTTTGATTATTCGGGATTGGCTAGTAAAGGAGTACTAGCTGGAAAGGTTTGGTTGTCATTAGATCGATCGTTGGAAGTAAGAAGGATTGGGAATTCTCAAATTTCCATGTAGTGTGAAGACTTAGTTGAATCTAAGTGGGGGAGAATCGACCCGGAATGCAGAAGCAGGATCAGTTTTGAAAATGGGGTAAGTTTCACATCGTTTTCGGGAAGGAATACAACCCTAGTGGCTGTTTGGTTTGAGTGTTATGTGAGTTGGGAGTTCGGTGAAACTCCCCAACATGTGAACCGCGACTTCTCGGTGCTGGATAGCAGAATTTGGGGAATCAGGTTCGAATTCTATCCATGAATTGAGTTCAGTTGTGTGTTAGGTCGAGTGCATGTTCGAATGGTATGGGAAGTGTGATGGGTTTTATACAAACAATCCTATGTGTGCATGCAACCCTAGAGTTGGATCTATGTTTTCACTATTAGTTATACAACTTTATGAACACAAAAAGAAACCTGGCATGCTACTATAATTTTCGAAATTCGTATATAAAATTAGAATACATACCTTTTGTTGTTATATAGCAATAACAACTAGTTCCTTGAATTTCCTTAGCTCTTGAAAGCAAGTACCACAAGTGTAGTACCTCTAATGGCTCACAAACACACTAGGTGAAAGGATGAATGTGGGAGAGAGGAGAGAAGGGTATCTTGCCCTAGATTTCGTCCCTTTTAGGGTTTCCCAAGGGTTGGATGAAATCTTAGTGCCTTAGGGTGCTATTTATACTTAAGGCTAACTAGGGTTTCAAGGTGTAAACCCTAATCCCTTAGCTTAGGGCCTAAGCAAGTCCATGGACTCCTTTCCTTAAGAACTTGGACGAAAACTCCTAGATCCTTCTAGGATTTTCGTTCAAGCCTTAATAAAGGTGACCCAATAGCCCAAAGTCTCAACTATCAAATAATTACAAAACAGCCCCTGTACTTTTATTTAATTCCTTTAATCCCAAAATTAATTTATGATTAAATACTAATTAATAATATGATTCCAAATTAATATATTATTCATATAATATATTAACAAATCATATTTATATCCTTATTTATTATTCTTAACAATAAACCAGCCTCTCTCCTCAACAATCATCTTGTCCGGTCACCAGTGTGAAGGCAACCCAAAAGGACCATGCACAATCGGGTCAAGTACATACCAAAATAGTTATGGACTTAGACACTAATCCAACAAAGTGTTGTAAGACTGTGGGGGTAGTCGTAGAATTCACTAGCGATTAGATAATGTGAGAGGTGTTGTAAGTCTGCGGATGTAGCCATAGCATTCACAAGGTTAGCAAATGGTACTTGAGTGATGTAAGTCTTTAGGTGTAGCCGCAGCCTTCACTTGGTTGGTAGATAGTATGAGTGCGTTGTTAGGTCTCGGAAGGGGCAGTAGTAACCACCAGTTCGGGTGTAGCAAGGAGGATATGGAAATCCACAGATGGGTTTCCCCAGAGGGATTAGACCTGGTTAAGACAATGATAAGACTGTAGGAACTCCACTATAGTTATGAGGTCAAGGAAGCAAGGAATTGCTTAAGATCATTTGAGATATGAGTCTACCTTTGGTTAGGTAGCAATCACTTTTAGCCTTGGATTTGGTGACGTCAGGATTTGACGCATGGGTCTGATCAGTTGGATCAGGAGGTTGTTAGAGTCGCAGTGGCATGATAACTAGTGGTAACTAGTTCCAGGGAATGCTTTCGTTCAGAAATCGCGTGAGGCAACTATGTGGGAGTCCTTTAGCACTACGACTAGGCCGGAACCCGGTATTTCAAATGAGTGTTACTCGGTTGTGACGAATCAGAGGATTTTGGAGGAGATGCAAGGATAGGTCCTTGGATTTCAAGTTATGGGTTAGACCCGTCGTAGGCATGCCTGGTATTCCAACCTAAGGCTGATTGGACCAGGTATGAGTGTTTGTGCTTATGAGCCGGTTATTATAGGTATGTGATTCAGGAACCAAAGGAAACATTGTTATGTTGATCCAAGAGGGTTCATCACCCAATTTACATCTCGTTGTTCATTATATCGCTAGGAATTGGTTATCGAAACAAATTTCTCTTGAAGGAGTACCTAATCTCTTGTCGAGGAGAGAGTTATAGGTATCAGTGTGGGAATTGGGATTCTATTTCGGGTGGGAACCCAGGTTATTAGCAGTTGAGTAGCCAGTTGGGAGTTAAGTGCAATGCATTCGACAACGATCCAGTGTGGGCAATCTGTCAGGAAGCCAGACCATCTCGAGACTTCAGATTTCGAATTGATTAAATGTGATTATTGCAAGGGATTTGGTTATTTTTAGGTTTTGGAAACCTACGATGGTTGGCTACGGTTGCCTTGGAAAGGCTGGGGTTATGCTTGTAAGTTGTGGTCGTGTTGCTCAAGTTGACTGGTACGTAAGGAATGATAAGAAATGATTTCGAGGACGAAATCAAATTTAAGTGGGGGAGAGTTGTGACATCATGTTTAAAATGGGATAATTAATGATAAACCTGGAACCCCGAGAAGCAATTTATATCATTATTATATGTTTTTATAGTCCGAAACCAAATAATAATTAGTGGGGTATAGGTTTCGGGAAGCCAAATGACGAGATTTGAATCTCCTGGGGTTAAAGTGTAAGTTTTAGATTTAATTTGAAAAGGAATTTGGAAGTCATGGTTTGTTTGGTAGCTAATGGACTTAAATTGAGAGGACTTGCAGGCTTAGGGTTGGATTGGTATTTTCGGGACTTGATTTGTAAGGATTTTCAGACGGAGGGGTTTAAATGGTAAATTAAGGATTTTTTTTATAGAAATGGGGGAAGGAGGGACTAATTATGATATTATGGGATTATGTTTGAAAACCGGGAATATAACCCGTGCTATCCCTGTCACTTGCAACCCTAACCCTAAAATGAATACAACCGCCACCTTATGTCTCCCATCAGCCACCGTCCTCCCTCATCTACCCTCGGCACCATTGTCACCCAAATCTACCTAATTCCGATTAGTGAGCGTCCTCAAGCGATTAGGACGGCCGCCTTCTTCTCCTTCTCTATCTCCAGCCGCTATATTGGAGCCTTAGCCGCCGCCCTGTCGAGATTTGTTGCCACCATTAGCGCCGCTGTTTCGCTAACACATTGTCCGCAGTCGCTCGTGACATCGTTGGTGCTATTTCAGTGGCCTTGTCATTGAATCCTTTACAAAGCAGGTGGTCACCGTCGTTGCTAAGTGTGGCGGTGTGTGCTTCAGTCGTGCCTCGCAAGCTTGCAGGTGACTTGGGTTGTTGATTGCGAAAAAGATGCTCGATGGATAGGAAAGCTTGAACACAAACCACCATGGCAGTGTATGTTGTTGCCAACCAACACCAGGAGGGTGGTTGGATCCGTTTGCAAGAAAGGAAATGAATGGGTGCTTGTTTTTGTTGTAGTGTGTGTAGTATTTCGCTGGAAAACCAAGAACCGCCACCACCACCATCGTGAGGTGGTGGCTGCTACCATAAACCACCACCAACCACCACAATGGTGGCTGTGTGTGTATTATTTTTGTGTGTGTGTGTGTTATTTAGATACTATTGTAAATTGTAACAAAAATATGAATAATGGAAAGAAACTCAAAACCACCACCACGAGGTGGTGGCTTCCGCCACTAGTCACCATGTTGGGTGATAGTGTGCTCTGTTTGTGTTTTGGACTCGGTTGGGATGCTTGGTCAAAATGGGCCCAATGAAGCCCAAATGGGCCCAAGGAAACCCTAATTACCCAAAAAGACCCTAATAGGCCCAATAAGGCCCAAAGTGACCTAAAATCCCAACCAATGGATTAATGGACTAGTATTGGGTTGGAAAAACCTAATTAGGGTTTGGAGAACCCTAATGGCATAAAACCCTAATTTGTGGGAAATCGATCGGGGCACACACACGAGAATTAGTTAATAAACTTGAAATATTAAATAATAATCACTGGCAAACTAACTTAGGCAATAATGGACTTAATGGATTAAGTCCTTAATGGGTTAAGTAAGAAACACTTAACCCTAATCATCATTTCATGTGAAAACCCTAATTTTGGGATTATGGGCTTGGACTTATCGTGACCCATATTTTGGGTCATTGGAATGAAATTGTGTATTAAGCCAATCACACCATATGACTTATTTAGTAAAGTAAGAAACTTAATGGATTAAGTCCTTAATAGGTTAAGTGAGAAACACTTAACCCTAATTGTCATTTTATGTGAAACCTTAATTTCACTTGGACTTTGTGTTGGGCCTTTCTATTGGGCCTTGGTGATTAGACTATGGATGGGCTATCCAAGAACAAGTTAATGGACCAAAATAATTAGATGGGTTTTAGGATAAGGCCCATGTGAGAGACTTGGGCCCAATTTGGAAAATTAGGCCATATATGGGCCATAGTTTGGGCCTTTATGATTATGTGACATTGGGCCATCAGAATGTCGAATGTTGGACTAGACTAAATGGTTGGGCCTTATGGTAAGACCTTATAAAGGTTTGGGCCCAATTTAGAAAATTGGTCCGTATGTTGGGCTTGGGCCTATTACTTGACTTTTGGGTCTTTGGAGTGTGAGTTGGACCTTGGGCTTGGAACCCAATTATTAATTGGGTATTGTTTGATGTTGATAGTTCGGGAATCTGTTAACCAGCAGTTGGAGTTTATCTGCGGGACTTCAGCAGTGCCAGGTGAGCTTTCCTCACTATACTCAAGGGTCTAAGGCACCAAGGCCGGCCCTTTGAATTGTTATTGGTTATGTTATGCTAGTATGATCTGTTAGATCGGTATCCTAGAAGGTAGGATGATAATATGTGATATATGGTATGATCTATTAGTTAGACATCCTAGAGGGTAGGATAATATTATATGTTATGTGGTATGATCCGGTAAATCAGTTTGTTGTCTATAAACTGTTATGTGATTATCTGTTATATGTGCACATGTTTGTTTATTGGTTGAGGCTTATCTACTTTGTGCGAAAGCCAATAGACCTGGGCATTCCAACCTGTTGGTTGTGGTCCTAGAGTATTCCATCCCGAGGATGACTGGACTCATAGTATGTGGGCATTCCAACCTGTTGGTTATGGGCCTGGGGTATTCCATCCCGAGGATGATTGGACCCATAGTATGTTGGCATTCCAACCGGAAGGTTGAGGGCCTGGGTTATTCCCACCCCATGGTTGATTGGACCCATAGTATGTTATTTATGATTATATATGTATTGTTGTGGGTATGAGTATTTTGGAGGAACTCACTAAGCTTCCGGGCTTATAGTTTCAGTTTATTGTTCCAGGTGCATCAGGGGATCGTGGCAAGGCAAAGGTGTGATCATACAACTCCTCACTTTCTATGACTTGTTTCTAGGATACTCTGATATGATACATTTTGAAAACAAGTTTTGTAATGTTTAATAGATTTAACATGTTTTTTAAAGTTTAAATTAGGCATATTTTTTGCGGGTGTTACAATATGCTGTAATATTCGATCGTTCTATCTTTTCCAAATGTCAAGTGCATTAATAGGAAAAAAGGACTAGAACCGAATATGACTAAATAATTAAACAACTGTCAAGGACGATCTAAGGTTCGCCAAGGATTGGTCACTTGTGGGCAGTTGGAAGTATGGTAATGGATGGACAATATCGACATTATTATGAATAGATAGAATTCTATTTAAAATGAGTTGTCATACGGAAAACATGGAAATGTTTCCATAATGGGACTTGTATATTAAGGATCTATGTGTAGATTAGAAACTTTTATGCAATAAGGATGTTCAAAGGAATGTACTTTGAATATGAGGCTTCATGTCTATGGAGTTGCCTTGTAACAATCTCCAATAGAGAGCTTTGTAATTTCATTGGCAAAGTCTTTATGACTTTGGTTTTATGTCATTACAATAGGATCATTGCGTAAAATGTTAGAATCTAACATATTATAATAGTAGCAAGAATTTGGAATTCTTACACTTATGATAAGGATTGTGAATTGTGAAATGAGCATCATTGGAAATGTGTTCAATTGATCTATTTCACAAAGTAAGGATCATAAGTAAACATAGTGTGCATGCTTGGAGCATGGGATAACTATTGTTATAATTCAAGTATTAAGCTCATTATCCTAAACATTATACAATGAAAAATGTGTAATCGATATGGTGATTAAATAAAAGGTGTTTTATTTATACTCACAAGTTTGAGGCCATATTGGATTCAGTTATTCTTGTGTTTCACTTCGCATATTTTGACTTCCCGAATAATAAGATTATTCAAACCATCCACAGTCGATCATACTTTGGAAGTAGGTATTGAGGCAAGACTGTCATGAATCTGACTGTAGATTGTCTGAAGCATTTCAGACATAGCAAAAGTCTACTGCAGTGTTCATGAGTGCTCCTGAAATAAGATTTGAGTATTCGATTAAGCCCACGCTCACGTGAATCACTTCATGGATTTTATCACGAGTGGTTGTGAGACGATAATATCTTATATTCTTGAAACAAAGACATATAGTTGCAAGTTACGAATCGGTTGCTCAATGATAATATATGCACCAGTAACTTGGTGTTATAAAACATATTGTTGTGTGTGATTTGATGAGTGAATGGAGCAAAAATATGAGTCGAAGTTTATCCATTCCTTTTACCTAAAGCGATATTTGTGGGCCCATCGATGATTTAGTGATGACACCCCAAAGCATTTGGCCAAGCCTGGACTAAGTTGATGTGTTCAATTATAGTTTGATTATCAGTCGTCATAAATCGGAAATCAGGAAACAAAAAATAGACAGAGAGAATGATTATAATCCATGTCTTATGTCTATACGATATCTAGAATGGAGGAATATAAGATCCCTTATCTAAAGGACACGTTACTGATAAGATCAGAGTTAACAGCGACTTTTGAAAGCTACAATTGCTAATCAGGTTTGAAGTCGTACTTGAAAATTAGTTATTAGACTTATCCAAGTGGGAGTTTGCTGGATTAGGTGTCTAAGCCCATAACTAATTTGGTATGTACTTGACCCGATTATTAGCATGGTCCTTTTGGGTTGCCATCACCTTATCAACTGCTAGGATGAATTATGGAGAAAGAGGATTAATTGTGATTTATTAATATATTATGTGAATAATATATTAAAAGAGAAATCATATTGTTTAATTAATATTGATCAATAATTAATTTAGAATTAATTTTGTGGTCGGAAGAGATTAATTAAATTAAAGGGACTGATACTGTAATTATAAGATAGTTACTAAGTTGTGCTTAGGATCTATAAAGAAGCAATGGACGAATTCTATATGAGATTCCATATAGAAATCGTCCAAGGGGCCTTCCTGAAGGATCTTTGGGCTACTTAAGGACTAAGCAACTGGATTAGGATTTCCAAGTTGATAACCCTAGAAGCCTCAACTACATAAGGATGCTTAAGGCTCCCAAAAACATGACTAAGCATTCTTAGAAGATATTTGATGTTTTTATGCCTCTTCTCTCTCTCTCTCTCTCTCTCTCTCTTTCTCTCTCTCACTCTTGTTCATCCTTATTGTTGGTAGTGTTTGTGACTCCATTAGAGGTGCAACATTTGAGGCACTAGGCTTTCATAAGTCAAGATCAAGAAGGATTGTGATTGTTATTGCTACATAAAAATCAAGGTAAGATCTAAACCCTAATTATATGTTAACTTCGATTATAGAATGCTAGTCTAGGGTTTATGAGATTTGGATAATTATTGCATGTACAAATAGACAAACTAGATCCAAAGCTTTAGGGTTTGCATGTGCACCATAGGATTGATGTAATGCTCAAAACCCATAAGTGACTCCAATTAGAGGTGCAAAAATTGAGGCACTAAGCCCTTGAAAGTTAAGATCAATCATTCAACAGGAAAGGTAATCTTCCAACTCTTTTTTATTCATTGAATCCAAAAAATATGCATGCTAGATTAGGGTTTTGCTTTGGAAATTATAATGCATGTATAACTTGAGAAAAACCTAGATCCAAAGCAATTAGGGTTGCATGTGCACTCTAGGAATATTGTACTGCTCAAAACCCATCAAAACCCTAGCCTCCATCTCCAAAATTTAATCCTCCTCTCTCATCTCTCTCATCCATCCGTTTTAGCTGTTTTGGAGCAACTGAAGATCTCAATTGAAAATTCTTGGTTGTTTTAGAGGAATGTTTTCATGCAAGATTGATCCTTGAAGCTTGGTAATTGAAGATCTCAACTTTCTTCTACCTTCTAGACCTTTGTAAGTTATAAAGTTCCATGCTTTATTGAATTTCATCTTTTGATCTAAGTGTATTTAGGGTTTTGGTCCATTTCAATGGGTTTTGAGTGAGAGTTGGGAATAAAGTTTGCAACTTTATTACTCTCCAAGGTCCCAAGAACATTGTATGTTTCAAATCTGGACTCCAACACCTTTTGATCAAGTTTAAAATGTTTTCTTGGACCTCATGGACTAGGAAAGTTTGGATCTTTTGCCTTCCCTCTCAGCCATATAAGTTATTTAGGTCATTTAGGCCATTTTGGTGTATTAAAGTTCAGATCTTGGAAACTTGAGACATTATTATGGATAAATTTAGAAACTTTATCCATCTAAACGTTATCTTGATTCAGATATGAATGTTGGAGACTTGAACTTAATGGATTTAGCTAAGAAAGATGCATTCTTGGTCCCTTTGAGACTTAAAGAATAGATATTGGTTGCTTGGACCACCCTAATGGATAAAGTTGAAAACTTTATCCATTATGAAGGTATTTAGGAACTAGATATGAGGTTATGGGCCTTGATCTGAAGAGATTAAGCACTTAATGAAGATTTTGGCCATCTGACGAGAAGTCACGGCGTGTCATAGGATGTGTCACGACACGATGGTGTCCAGAATCGCGACTGTTTGTCGTTTCATTCTCACGACGTTGACTGTGACGTTGCTGACCGTTGACTTTTTGGCCAGTTTGACTCTTGGTCAAACTTGGGTAGAATAGAGTATTTGACTAAGGATTGGTCTCGGTTTGGTTTTAGGAAGTTTGGGTTGGTTGTTCTGAATCTAAGGTAGTTTTTTGGCTTCTATTAAGTAGTTCATGTGAGTCTCCTCACTGTATTTGTGGGTCGAAGGCACCAATGTTGGTCCACTAGATTATATTGTAGGATAGTAGTGGTCTTTGTGACACTTACTGCTATGCTTGTATATGTTGACTGTCTTTATGACTATTACTAGTATGATTGTGTGTTATATGCATAGATCCAATATGGGATCAGAGTCATTATGGACTCAAGGGTTGATACGGACATGACACAGCTACTTGTTGTCATATAAGTTGATACATACTTGGGGTTGATACGGACCCGACACAGCTACATGTTGTCATATGGGGTTGATACGGACCCGACACATTTACATGCTATTATATGGGGTTGATACATAACTAACATATCCAGGTGATGTTATATGGATATGTGTATTATATGTGGTACTTTGGGGAACTCACTAAGCTTTGTGCTTACAGTTTAAGTTTAATGTTTCAAGTACTTCCGTTTTCAAAAGGAAGGGCCCAACTTGATCACAATGCATTCCATGGAGTTTTATTCCGCTATGAATGTTTACAAATTACTCTGATGTTTTGAGAATACTTTGACTCTGAATGTCTTTGGAGCAATGAATGAATGGCTCTAAATTATTTAAAATGAAATTTTTACTCAATTTTTTTGGGGTGTTACAAGTACCGTTCCAACTAGTTTTGATTCATCAAAAGTGAATGAAACCGTTCTAATGAGTAACGATTCATCAGAGCTTACCAGAGCTATTTCAATTCCAAAAAAAAATCAGTTTCGAAATCATTTCAGTTCTGATATCATTTCCAGTTCCGAAATCATTTTCAGCTCTGAAATAATTTTTCCTTTACTTTGAATATTGCATAAACATAAATAAGTGTGTACTCTACACCTTCCTTACTTGATTAATGTTAGTCAAGATTAATTTTTGTCAACAAGTCAATCCATTGCACTTAAATACAATTAGTGAAACAATTCGGCAATAAAGCTTCCCCATTTAAGTGTAATCTTGATTAACTTAAAACAAAACATAACAAAAAACTAATGCTTAAATGAAATGTTGTGACGATTGAATTTTATATTAGAAGATTATTCATTCCAAAGATTTGAATATCAGGGTGTCACTAAGGATTGAACCTCTATTCAATGTGAATACATGAAAGTAATACACACAACAATTTACATTCTCATAAGTTCTAACTCGACACTATATTTTACTAGCTTGTGTCCTATCCTTCAATAATCATATCAAAGTCAAGTCCCAACTTCTTGAAGTAGCTAAACTTCATGCTTATATAGGTAGTTCTTTTATTCTTTCACTTGAATATTCAAATTTTCAAAGAACTATTAAGAAATAAAATCCCGACCTCCTTAACTTGCGGTACTAAACACATGCCTTGGGATGATAATAATAATGTGTTCCAATCTTTAAATAGCAAGCTTTCCGCATTGAATTCAACATCTAATAGTACATTAAATGTGAATTAGGTATCTAAATATAAAAAGATTTTAGGTGGACTTTAAACCCATCCCTACAACCGCCTTGTGCACAAGATCTCTTGCTTACCCTTTGGTTAGATGATCGGATAAATTCAAATGAGTTATAACAAACTCCAAAGATATCACACCAGTCATGATGAGCTCATAAATCATGTTATGCCTAACACCTAAATGTATAGACTTCCCATTGTACACTTGACTATACGCCTTAGCCAATGTTGCGACACTATCACATCTCATAGAAATGGTAAATATAGGTTTGGGCCATAATGGAATTTCATAAATCATATTCCTTAGCCACTCAGCTTCTTTATGAGCAGCAGGTAAAGCTACAAAATCAAACTCCATGTTTGAGTTAGTAATACAAGTTTGTTTCTTGGATGCCCAAGGAATGACTCCTCCTCCAAGAACAAACACCCAACCACTGGTAGAGGAGTGATACTCTAAGTTGTTAATCCAATTGGCATATGAATAACCTTCCAAAATAGAAGGATGTTCGTTATAAGTTAAACCATAATTCATGGTCCCTTTCAGATACTTAAATACTCTACTCGCAGCTTGTTAATGATGTGAACTAGGATTACTAATATATCTACTAACTATTCCCATACAATATGTTATATCAGGCCAAGTGTTAATCATGGTATACATCAAAAAACCAATAGCCCTTGAGTATTCAAGTTGAGACATTGGAGATCCTTTATTTGGTAGAAGCTTAAAATTAGGACCTATAGGAATGGTCACAGGAGAACAGTTCTCAAAGTTAAACTTTTTCAATATCTTCTCAATATAATGAGATTGAGAAATTGAAATCCCATTGTTTCCTTGTTTAATTCTTATACCAAGAATCACATTTGCCTCCCCCATGTCTTTCATTTCAAAACTAGATGAGAAGAATTTCTTGGTTTTGTCAACTTCTTCCAAATCAGTACCAAAAATCAACATATCATCCGCACATAAAAAAAATCATAACTCCTTTACCAAAAGTATCAAACTTACTATACACACACTTGTCAGCTTGATTTAATGCAAAACCATTAGACAAGTAAACATCATCAAACTTTTGATGCAATTGTTTTGGTGCTTGTTTCAAACCATATAATGATTTCTTTAACTTGCACACTTTGTGTTCATTTCCAGGCATCACAAACCCTTCAGTTTGTTTCATATAAATTTCCTCATCCAAGTCTCCATTTAAGAATGCAATTTTCACATCCATTTGGTGAATCACAAGAGTATGCATAATTGCAAGAGTCAACAATAATCTAATAGTGGAAATTCTGGCAACATGAGCATAAGTATCAAAAAAGTCAATGCCTTCCTTTTGCCTAAAGCCTTGGATAACCAATTTGGATTTATACTTATCATTTGTGCTGTCCACCTTCATTTTTCTTTTTAGGATCCATTTTCATCATAATGCCTTGCAACTAGGAGGTAAGTCAAACAATACCCAAGTATTGTTATTCATGATAGAATCAATCTCATCATGTGTTGCTTCTTTCCAGAAATGAACATCCCTAGAAGTCATAGATTCACTAAAAGTATTTGGATCATCCTTAATATTAAAACAATATTGATGTTGAGACACAGTTTCATCCCTTGTTCCTTCAACTAAATAAAGTTGAAAATTAGATCCAAAAGATTTAGCTTTTCTTGCTCTAGTACTCTTTCTAAGTTCAGGCACAAAACTTGTACCACCAGAAACATCTTCAGCTTGAGTTGTATTCATGCTGAAAGATTTCTGAATCATGTCCCTTGGTCTAGGAATAGATTTAAATCTTTCTTCATCAAAGATAACATCTCTTGACTCTATAACATTTTTCACAAACATAGAGTCATTAGATTCTAAAACATAAAATATATAAGCTTTGGAATGCTTAGCATATCCAATGAAGATACAATATATACCTCTTTCACCCAATGTTTTCCTTTTGGGTTCAGTGAGCCTTACAAATTCTCTACAATCCCAAACTTTGAGATAACTCAAAATTGGTACCTTTTTACACCAAAGTTCAAAAAGAGTATTATTACTCCTTTTGTTTGGAGTTCTATTCAAAATATAACATGCAGCTAACATAGCCTCACCCAATAAACATTCACTCAAACCTAAATAAAACAACATGGAGTTAACCATTTCTTTCAAAGTCTCATCTTTCCATTCAACTACACTATTTTGTTGTGATCTATAAGGAGCCATTTTTTGATGTACTATTACAGTTGATTCAAAATAAACTGGATCATAATACTCACCACCATTATCAGTACATAAAAATTTTATTAATTCATTCTTATGAAGTTCAACCTCTTGTTTATAAATCTTAAATTTATCAAGAGCTTCATCTTTGAATGTAGAAAATAGACATAACAATATCTAGATGCATCATCAATAAAAGTAACAGCATGCGTTTTGTTTCCATTGGAAGGTGTTGCATGGAAATCACATAAATCACTATGTATAAGTTCCAACACCTTTCTTTCCCTAACATCTTTGAAAGGTTATCTTTTGATTTTATTTAACATGCATGTTTTACATTTTTCATTATTTATATCAAAATCAGGAATTAAACTCATTTTCAACATGTCTTTTAATCTCTTGTAATGAATGTGTCCTAGTCTAGCATGCCATAAATTAGATTTATCAAAAATATTTCTAGAACTAGAAGAAGCCATGTAAACAAAATTATCATAACTATGATAATTAATATTAAGCCTAATCATTCCATTACATACATATTCGAAACCCATAAAAGAACCATGTCTTAACAAGATATACTTTTCACTTTCTAAAACTTGTTTGTTACCACAATTATTCAAGACAATTTCAGACACGAGATTCTTTCGAATCCACGGCACATATAAAACATTGTTCAGATATAAACACTTTCTAGAAGTAAAGTAAAGTAAAACTTACCCTAAACCCTTCATTGGTTCGGTAGCAACATTTCCCATTTTCACCACATATCCATCTTCTATTGGTTAACATTCCTTAAACCACCAAAGATATTTACAAATATGGATTGTTGCTCCCGAATCAACCCACCATGCAACATCATCATCCTGCACAGAAAATGCTTTAGAAATCACAAAAGTATATAATTTTTTACACAATTAAACTTATGCATAAAATCATAATTCTGACCTTGTTGCTTTTCTGGATCCTTGAATCCACTCGGTCCAGCACCATGCTTATTCACTTAAGAAGACGAAAATCTTCATTGAAGTGACCCGGTTTGTTACAATTCCAACAAACCATTTTTACCTTCTTGTTGGAAGACTTGTCATCCTTTACTTTAAACTTCCTTTTTCCACTAGACTTCTTGGGATTCTTTGAACTTTCTCCTTCAACCATGTTCATAGAATAGGAACCAATTTGATTCTTTCATTTAGGATTGTTATCAAGTTCTTGAGCCGTTAATGACTCTTCAATCCGTAAATGGCTTCTTGTTTGAGTCAAAGTTAATTCCTCTTTGTTATGTTTCATATTGTGTTTAAAATCATTCCAGGAAAGGGGCAACTTTTTCAATGATGACAGCCACATAAATGACTTTTGTAACATCCCAAAAATAGAGGTAAAATTTTTCAATTTAAAAAATCATCAATCTATACAATTGGTGCCACAAAATCAATCACAAAATAGTCTATCACAATCATCAGAGTAAAATGGGAATCAATGTGGAAGCATAGGGGGGATGTTGTGGGATCACGTCAGACCCTTCCCTTTCATACCAAAAGTACCTGAAACCATAAACATAAAACTGTAAGCATAAAGCATAGTGAGTTCCCCAGAAACTACATACCATACATATAGTTGGGCCTAGCCTTGAGGTATATTCCAACCCAACATACATTAATGGGCCCAACCCTAAGGTATGTGTCAACCCGTACATGCAATAATGGGCCCAACTCTGGAGTTTATTTCAACCCAAACATACAATCATGGGCCCAACCCTGGGGTATATTTCACCTAATCATACATGTACGAGTCACAAAAATAGCTAGCGTCCTACATAACACAATCCAGTAGGCCAACATTGGTTCCTTCGACCCATAAGTACAACGAAAAGACTCACATCGCTAATGCGGTCAAAAGTCAACGACTCGCAAAATAGGAAATAGGTTCCATGCGCAACCTATATCGCCACACAAGATAAATACTTAGGCCAACTTTCTAAAATTAGAAATTTGACTAAAAACCAACAAGTCAAAATTTAACCCAGAAAAGATAATAGTCAAAATTACCAACAACAGTCCTCCATGCCGTGGCCTTCCTTGGCCACGTCATGGGCACAAAGTAACAATACAGTCGATGACTCCCCAATCGACATGCCGTAGCAGCCTAAGGCCATGTCGTGGGGGCTGGTCTGAACATCTCAAACGAGCTTAAATCATTTTTATCCAATTTCAAGAGCTCCAAAGCTCATATATGATAATTTCCAAGGATTTAATGGATAAAGTTTCCAACTTTACCTTAATACATTCCTTTAAGTCTAGATCTAAATTCTAAAGTCCAAAAATGTAACTTAACGCATGAGACTAGACCAATAAGCACTTAATCCATGAAATCTTCAAACCAAAACTTCCAGAAACACTTAAAGGGTTCTTTTGAACCCTAAAAATGTAAAGTCTATGGATATGCCTACCCCATGTATATCCATCCCATATTTAGGTTAAAGATGAAATAAAAACCTAACTTTAAGCAAAGACTCCATATTACTACCATTTTCTCGATCTACGAGATATAATGCTCCTGGGACATAGAGAAACCATAAAGTTGCTAGCTTTATCTCTTCAGTCCACTCAAACCACCTCAAAGGGACAATAATATGCCATAAAACCTAGATCTATGAAGAAATACAAGAAAATGTAGAAACTTTAGGAAATACAAACGGTCCATAAGATGCACACAAGAGAAGGGGAGGTTTACTTGTTGAATTAACGCACTAACTCTTCTTCTTCTTCCTTCAAAGCCACTAAGAACTTGCAAAAGTGAGCACAAAAGCTTCCAAGAGGATTAGGGTTTGCAATGGAGTCGTTTGAGAGTGATAGAGGTTGACGGCGGAGGAAACCCTAGCCTTAACTTCCTTTAAATAGGGCGTAAAGTCTGTAGATAAGGGTTTGGCCCAAAATGGTCGCCACGATGTGGCCACTTAGTGTCAAAGCGTGGCACCCAATTAAAACACGCGATCATTAATCCAATGTCCATGTCGTGGTGATGCCATCACAACGTCGTGGCAACCCAGATTTCTCTCTCTCTTTCTCTCTTTCTCTCTCTGTATATATATATATATATATATATATATATATATATATATATATATATATATAATTCATACCTTGGGATCCAGATGTTACAACTTCATCCACTTTCATATTGTGTTGAGCAAACTATCCCAAGATCCTCAATATTTCATGGAATTGTTCCATAACAGGCCTGAAGTCAGACATCTTGTAACCTATAAAGTTATTGACAAGAAACTTCGTGCTTGAAGCATCGCCAATCATGTATTTGGATTCAAGAGAATCCCACGGTTCTTTTGCAGTTTCAACATTTTGATACATATCAAACAGAGAGTCAGACATACCATTGATAATATTACCATGATAGATGTAGTCATCATTGTCCCACTTTGATCTTCTTCTTGTTGTTTCTAAAATTTAATCTTCAGTGAATTCTGGCATGTGTACTTAGAACATACACCACTTTCGGAGTAGTAAGAAGAAAGTGTATCTTCTTCTGCCATCTATGAAAATCTTGCCCTTCAAACTTGTTCAATTTGTCAAACTTGCTTGTCATGATTACAAAATACTTTGATTTTTGTTAGATGTTTGGAGTTAAAAGCACTTGGAAATTTTGAGAATTGTGTTAAACACTTTCAAATCAAAGTATTTGGGTGGTACTCCCAAATCCTCAATTAGATAATACTTAGAAGTTTGAGAGCAAGAAAAGAGAATGAGAAGTATGTTAACGTCTGTACCCTTATTTTGGACCAAAACATGCGTAAATATGTCTCATGTCTAAAACTGTCACAAGACAATTGTAACGTTCATAACTGACATAAAAAATCAGACATTTAACCACTAGATAAAAGCATAACTGACGGGTGTCCCAAAATGTCACCAAAAGTCAAACCTGACACAAAAAAATGGTCGTTTTAATCACCGGATAAAACACCGAACTGATGGGTCAAACACCGAACTGCACACGTTCCGACATAGTCTTGTTCCTACACGTTTCGATTGTCATAACTCATTGGAAATGAACAGTGTCGTTTCGATGTGTTTCGATTTATCGGAAGTGAACCGTACCGTTCCAACTAGTCCCGATTCATCGGAAGAGAACATTACCATTCCAATGAGCTCCGATTCATCGGAGCTATTTCCATTCCAAAAAAAATCAATTCGGAAATCGTTTCAGCTTTGATATCATTTCCAGTTCCGAAATCATTTATCATTTACTTTGAATCTTATATAAACTTAAACAAGTGTGTACTCCACACCTTCCTTGGTTCATTAAGATTGATTTTGGTTAACAAGTCAATCCATTACATTTAAATACAATTAGTGAAACAATTCACCAACATTATAATCTATTGGTCAACTGAAAACTTTTAGACCTCAGTTTAAATAGATGTTTATCCAGATTTGCAAATCAATACTAGTGTGTTCTCTTCTAATAATAGCAATAAAATTATTGTTGATTATTGAATAATAAAATCATTGCACATTCCTTTGTACTTCAAGAGACTCAAATTCATACTTAATAGGATCTAAACTCTATTTCATATGATTAGGCGAAAACACCTTCATAAATAATATTAATAACTAACAATATTGATTTCAAATAGTTTTTTATACTTAATGAGCTTAATACGTTTAGTATTTGATCCATACAACTTTTTTACTTGATCCGGACATAATGACTTAATGAGTTAAGTAAAAAAAAACTTAATATATTAAGACACTAACCCTTTGCTCAATTTCTCTACCCTTACAACTCAATTCACATTGAAATTGATGAATATTGTGACAACAAAGTTGGAAGGGAACGGAAAATGATCATTTAAACAATTTACTCGATGTAGATAAAGAAAGAGTCTTTATGCATAAAATATTTGATCCAAAACGTTATTACCTGGTCAATCATACCAATATCGAACTTAATGTACTTAGAAAAAAAGCCACCTAAGTCTTGTTTAGTATTTGAATATCCTCCAGAGAAGGGCTGAAGGATGATACATCACTTTCGTCACTTCACATCTCTTGATTGCCAAAAAGGTTTCCCTTGCCGTATGACATAAGTTGAAACAAATAGGCCCAACAAATAGACGTTATTTCCCTTGCATAATGCATAACACCAGTAATTTTTTTTTTTTTTTTTTACATAGAAAAGACTAAATTAAATTCTCATTTCTTTTCTTTAAAACAAGAAATGACCCAAACTTATACTTAACAACTATGTATTTGTCATCAAGACCATGTAAATGATACAAAATTTGCAACTTTCGTCCATAAAAAAAATAAAACAGCACGGGACAAAAAAAAAAAACCATTATTGATCTCTTGTCTGTGCAAAAAAAACGTAAATATCCTCATCATACGACCATTATATCTAAAAATATAGAAGCAAACATAACTATACCAACCCGATTCCGTCTTTTTTAAGGCAAAAGTTTAGAATTATCGTCAAGTTGGTGCTAATCAACGGTCATTAACATTTTTTTTTGCTATTAAGACAAAACAAGTTGTTTTGCATTTATCAGTGTATGTCAATGTCAGTATGTCAGGGCCACCCCAACCTAACCTGATGTCAATGAGACAAAACTTGCACTTATTTGTCCACCAATAAAAAAAAACAGACTCGCCTCTCGCTGTTGATTTCTCGTCTATGTAAAAGACGTAAATGCCCTCCTCATACAATTTGTAAAATACACGAATTGGTATTTTTTTAAGGGAAAAGTTTGGGATTATTACGAATAAGGCGAACAATGATGTTGTTTGATTCTAGATATACGAATGTTTTTTTTATGATTAATGTTTTAAGCGACACTTGTCTTCTTTTTATCGATTTCTTCTAAAGCTGCCCATAATTGCGGATCTTCATAATTTTTGATGAGAAGTGTCGGGTTTGCAGTCATGAGCATGTGTTCAGGATTTCTAGTTGATAACCCGACAACTGGCATTCCAGCTGCCACACCAGCTTTTATCCCAGAAACCGAGTCCTATAACAACAATGTAGTTTCAGTTTATCATTGTAGGGGTAATTCTAATTTTCCAAGAAAATAGGAAATTAAATAAAATACCTCACAGATGAAAGTATGGGCTTTTGATACATTGAGAAGTTGAAGAGCTTTTAAGTAAGGATCAGGTGCTGGTTTTGGGTGCTCACATTCATCACCAATGATAAGACAATGGAAGAAATCAGTAAGACCAAGAGTTGAAATCATGAGCTCAGCATTTGGCCTTGGGGCATTAGTAACAGCTGCTCTTTTCAACCCATGATCTTCAATCCATTTTGTTAATTTGTATAAACCCTTTATAGGCTCCACTTTTTCCTTCACCAATCTGTATACCAACAAAATCAAACACACAGACAGAGACAAATACAAAAGAGAAGAGGGAAGAGGGCTTACTTCCTAAAATAAGCCTCTTTGTCTTCACAGAATTTTAATCCCTTTTGGATATCATCAGGGAAAAGGGCAGCTGCAATGTCATCGTTATGTTTTCCAGCAATGGTCTTAATAAAGAAATCTTCGTCTATTGGAACCCCACCATTGAAACCGATCTAGTAACATGAAAATGTGATTTAGATGAAAGTATTGTAATGGGGATTATGAGGGGAGAAAAAAGGTAGATGTAAATGTGACCTCTTGAAGCATTTCTTGAAAAGCAATGTGGTGGATTGGATCTGAATCACAAAGAGTTCCATCAACATCAAATAATACTGCTTCGAGTGGAGCAAGTGCTACAATTGTAGCTTTGCTGTTGTAAAGAACCAAAGAATGGAGTCAGTAAGAGTAATTCTTATTTTGTTTCTTTCATATGGATGCATATACAGATTGCAGATAAACCGAATTGTATAGATTTCACTTGATTAAAGTCAAAATTGAGTAGGTAAAGTTATAATCGTCTCATTAGTTAGTTTTGGTATTGGAGTATTGGTTACTCAAAATGCAATTATTCAGAGCCATATAATCGTGTGTGTGCAAACACCCCTAAACTGGAACCACAACACGTAAAATGTGAAAACATTCTCTATGTTCAAATCTAGTAAAGCCTAGGAGCATTGTTACACATGGAAGAAGGTTTCATCAGCTAAATTCGATCCATTATAAGTATTAAATCGCTCGATATGAGAGGGAAAAACTGGATGCTAGTCTTGAATTCACGATGTTATTAGATGAATCACGAACATGATTACATCATCATATAAAGTGAATCGGACCTAACAATCGAACACACTTCTCATGTTAATTAATCACAAATCAATCAGCGATTCCTCGATTCAAAATTAAAATTACGTACAAAAGGAATCGTGTTAGTGAGCATCGGCATGGTATATTTAGAGCAATCAGATCAAATTATCAAACAACTACGTACACGAACTCTAGAACTGATTTACAGAGCGATCATAAGTGGAAGTGTTTACCCGTTCTCTGAAATATCACTAGCAGACGCCGTCATCGTTCTCAAAGGTGTGGAAGAACAAATCTGAAATCTGAAATGTGAAATCAGTAAACTACCCGAAATGAAGCGAAATGGAATCTTGAAACGAATGTGCTTCGAAGAGTCTGTCTATGGCAGTCTTAAAAGAAGTTCCAAAACGTGACATTTGTATGGTGGCTCTCTTTCTTCCACGAAACTCTCGGTAAATAATAAGAAGTTAACTTTTATTTATTTTAGACAAAATTACAAAAATATCATGTATTTTTTCTGAGGTTTAGTCCAAACTTCAATTTTTTTTTGGTTTTATGGTCCTTTTAAGTTATTTTCGTTGCGTTTTTGTCTCTCGGTAAACTGAAATGACTGTAATACCCCTCATGTATTTATTTTTTATTTTTCTTTCATTTTTTTAATTTAATATACATTTATCTATTTTAATTTTAAATTTTTAATAATCTCTCTCTCTCTCTCTCTCTCTCTCTCTCTCTCTCTCTCTCTCTCTCTCTCTCTCTCTCTCTCTCTCTCTCTCTCTCTCTCCGTCCTTCATCGTCTTCCTTTTAACCACCATCATCAATACACCAAGAATGTTGAACCCACGCTTCCTTCTTCAACCACCGAATCTACACCAACAAACACCTTATGTGGCCATCTTCACCCCTAGTCTTCATATCGTCATCACAGACCCATCGTCGGCTCCTAATAGACCTTCATCAGCCACAATAATCACCATCCTAACCTGTAACTTGAGCACCAGAGGTAGAAAGAAGGAAATCCATATCAATTGCAAAATCAAATCTTAAGGAAATCAGCCTTTATCACTACCTAATCCTCTAAAAGTGAAACCCACCTTCTTCATCTTCTCCATCACGCTCTGCTACCAAGTGAAATCTAACTTGAGAGATAAAAAAAAATCACAAAGAGAGGATTTGTATTCTTATGTTTTGAAAAGAGATTCAAATCATTGTACTCCTTCCTAAGGCTAATATACTCCAATTCTCATTTCTCTAATCATTTACTGTATTTGAAAATCGAAACCACTTATCACTTCAGATTCTGTAAATGGCTTCCTTTTAGTTATTGAAGCTTTGAAGTTTTTCTGATCTTGCTTTTGTTGGGATTAATTTTTCTTCGATCATGATTTGGAAGATGGGGTTTGTATAAACATCTTGTTAGTGAAGGGGTCGTAAACGTTTCCAGTTGCTTTCGTGTTGTGGGAAAGATCACCTCTTGATGTTAGTGTGCCTAAAATCAAAATCGAAATTGTGTGTGCCCATAACGAAATCAAAAATGATTTCTCCTAAAATCTGTCCAGAAACTCAATGAGTTTGCGGAAAAAATCTAGAAACACGAAGTCATTGTGCGTGTATGTGTCTGTCAAGAATCCAGAAATTCAATGGGTTTGTTCATGTGTCTCTTGTGTGTTTATGAATTTAAACAAAATAATAATAATAATTTGTGTTTCTTAAAGAAAATCAATTTTTCCGGATCTATACTACAATTCATCAAGGTGTTTTACCTTTACCAATTTATGCATAATCGATTTTCAATGTGTATGTATGAGTGTTGTACATGTATCTGAAAGAATGTCTAGTTAGAAGGAAGAAGATATATATATATATATATATATATATATATATATATATATATATATATATATATATATATATAGAGAGAGAGAGAGAGAGAGAGAAAGAGAGAGAGAGAGAGATACAAAGAGAGAGAGAGAGACAGAGAGAGGGAGAAAGAGAGAGAGATGTAAACTATTTATATTCTTTTTAATTTAAATTAAATAGAATATATATATATATATATATATATATATATATATATATATATATATATATATATATATATATATATATATTCGTTTTAGACCTAATTTTTTTTACTCAATTTTAACATATTCCTTATTATTTCATTAGGGGAGCTGATTACAAAAAGGTAATCCTATATACCCTGACTCATGTGCACCCTATAACCTAAAAGAATAACTTAGGGGTGTTTGAGATTGATTTTCAGGCTAAAAAGTTCTTTTGACAAAAGTCTTTTTTGATTTTTTGACTTTTTACAAAAGATAGTTTTAAAATGTGTTTGATTTATCTTTTGACTTTTCAAAAGCTAAATCCAAAAGTTATAAAAAATACAACTTCATGACTTTTCAAACTGCTTATTTTTGTTCTTGTCAAAAAGTTGTTCTAAAAGAACTTCTTAAAAGGCCAAACATCTATTTTAACTTTTAAATTTTTGAAAAAGCTAAAAGTTCTCAAAGTCATTTTAAAAGGATTTTCAAACACCCTGTGATTCAAAAACCATATGTCACGTTTATGTTTGTTCTTCTTGTACACCATATAATGTCCCCCTGAAATGGTTTCTTCAAGCTAGGAACATAAAGTTAGTAGAGAATGTTGAAATAAAATTTCACTATTGTGAGGATGAAGTTTATTTGTTTACCTCTTGTCTCAAAGTTGCTTTCACAAGTTTAGTTTGTTTGAAAAAGCTAAAAGTTCTTAAAAGACCAAACATCTATTTTAACTTTTAGATTTTTGAAAAAGCTAAAAGTTCTCAAAGTCATTTTAAAAGGTGACACTTTTTCACAATATTATTTTCAAATATTGTCCCAATATTATGTTCACAATGTTTGAAGATATTTTTATTTTAATAGTAACTGGTGACAGTTTTTCAAGTAATTTTTTAATTTTTTACCTATAAAGTCATTTTGTCTCAAATATTTATCAATATTTTACCGTGAGTATTAAATTTATCTGACACTATATGTATGGAGGATCATAAACATTAGTTATCTTTTTACTTTTGTAACATCTCACGTGAAATTACATCTCTTTGGCACTGCCATTAGCTTCATGTTGGAGGTTACCAAGGTAAAAAAAATAGCTAATGAGATCCTCCATACATACATGCCAAAGAAATTTGGTACTCATTGTAAAACATTGATAAATACATGAGACAAAAAATAAGAATAAAGGTTAAAAAAAATAACAACTTACTTGCAAAATTGTCCATGTATACTACCAAAAAAAATACGATTAGACCTTTTGAAAATAATCTTGGGACAACATTGAAAACATACTCAATCTTGTGAAAACACCACTGAGACATGAATTAAATAGACGAGTGTCATCCTCGCTAACATAACTTCATTTCAACATTTCTTATTAAGTTCATGTTCTTAGTTTGAAGAAGAAATCATTTCAGGGGACCATATGTAGCATACAAAAAGAAAATGAAAAAACATAAATATGACCTGGGCTTTTAGAATCGATTATTTTTTTAGGTGATCGATCCTTATGACACATAAAAGTTAGGGGTATATAGGTTCACATGTTGGAAACTGTCTCCATTACTAAAACAATAATGAACAAGTTAAAGTTTGGTTTGTTTTGAAAAAAAAAAAAAAAAAAAAAAAAAAAAAAAAGATGTAAAACAAGGGAAAAAAATAGAAAACATAGTCTTTTATAGAAAAAAATCAATTTACCTGGCGGGGTTGAAATAACAAATAATAGGTCAAAATTGGGTTTTTTAAACAAAGGTGTAAAGAAAACAAATGAAAATATAAGGTATTTAAAGGAAAAACTCCATATTATACTGTGTAACAACTATATGATCTGCAAACGCTACCTTAAGCTGTGCCAAGGTAAATTTGGTTTATTAATAGATAATGTGTAAATCATGCTATTATTTATGTTAAAAGTATATTATCTAAAAGTATAAGTCTTGCATAAAACATGATTTTCCTTTTTGTTTATTGACATTAAAATGTTTTTATCAATTAGTAGTGGTCACGATTCAGCTGAAAGCATAATAAAGCATTCCAACAGAAAAAAAAAAAAAAAAAAAAAAAAAAAAAAAAAAAAAAAATTGAAATCGAGCCCAATATACATATAAAACCTTATACTTTTATAGGCGATTTGGCTCCCTAATCATTTACTCGATTTTGGTTTATGTTCAATTTAGTTTGGAAGTTGTAATGTTTTGGGCCTCTCGTATCTTTTTTTTTAAAAACCGTAAATCTAATGTATTTATAAATTATTCATAATTCTATTTATAGATAGATTTGATATCTCGACTTCAAAGAAAAAAAAAAAAAAAAAAAAACACAACACATAATATCGTTTGACTAAATCTCCTTAGTAAACCCTTGGTATCTACAATCTTAAAACAATTCTAGTTTTTATATTTTTAATAACGAAATTACACATCTTTAAATCTTTACCTAAACTTACACCATCGTTAGATTTGGTTTTTAATAATTTGATATACTTCTAATGGTTATTACTTATATAACTGACAAGTGTATTATTTTATGATTATTTTAACAGAAATTTATACAAACCAAACCTCTTAAGTAGTTGAGTTCAAGATTTTATCAAATAAATAATCATCAAGTTCAAAATTTTATACATTTCGCCCTATATGTGAATTTTCGAACTCTATATTTATAACGACCGACGCACCTTTTTTTGCAAATTTCTTAATCCTTTTTTTTTTTTTTTTTTTTTTTTTTTTTTTAAATTTTTTTAATTCTTTGGCGTTCCAACTTCCAACAAAAAAAACGTGATACCCAAGCTGTGTGATTGAATAGTCATTCATAACAACCGGAACAAAGAACAACCACGAAATTCCAATTAAAAAAAACTAACACTGATAGGAGAGAAGATAATCCTATTTCGGTATTTCCAATTCATAACACATGAATTTATTCCTAATGAGTTATCTAAAACAAACATAAATGATAAAAGATCAATAAATTCGCATATATATATATATATATATATATATATATATATATATATATATATATATATATATATATATATATATATATATATATATATATATATATATATATATATATATTGAGCACTTAAAAAAACACCGAATGGCTGAAAACACCTTATGTCATGGGTTTGGGAAACAATGGGTTTACTTAATTGTCTCGTTTCCCATTGATCGTGTGAATTTTGTCCAATTTAGAGATCATAAAATCAATTTACCATATTTGTTGATGGTGTCATCAAGTCTTCAATCATCCCAGTGACAATGTTGTGATAATGTTAGTAGGAGTAGGGGTCTTCGTTTGAATGGATCGGTTCGATCCGATCCAATTAAGTAAATCCAAATTGATTTTGGTTTTCAAAATATGGATCCGAATAATCCAAACTAAATTCAAATCTGATCCGATCCGATCCAATTACAATTCGGTTGGATCGGTTTTTATAATTCGGTTATCAAAAACTAAAACATTTTAAAATGACATATAGTTATAATATTATCCAATTTTTATAGAAGCAAAAAAATATTTAGTTGTGATTTAAAATGTATAAACTATATATTATAGTTTAATATTCAATAGATAAAGAACTTTTAAGAGAAAATGCATATTAATGTTTTTTATTAGATGAAACATTTTGAACTTATTTGGAAAAATAAATTATAAAATTAATAAATAATTATAGTTATATTAAAATTAAATAAATAATAAATTGTTATTCGGTTTTTTTGGATTATTCGGTTCATATTTTATAAACCAAAACCAATCTGAAATCCAAAATAGTAATTTGGTTTTGTTGAAAACCAATCCAAAAATTCGAATATCCGAACCAAATTGTTCAATTGGACAATTCGGTTTTATTCAAATAATGAACAATCCTAAGTAAGAGCTCAACCTTTATCATCATAAGTTATACATGCTATATATATGCCTTTGAAAACATATATGAAGAATATATTTAAAAATTATAACCACCAAACAAGTTTTTTTAGCAAAGTAGGTTAGAAATTTATAACGGGATTCGAAAATTCGGATGTTCTTAGAAAAAAAAATGTTGAACTTTTTTTTTTTTTTTTTTTTTTAGGACAACTAAGTTCGAAAACCATGAAGTAGTTCGAAAATTCTCATTTTCGAAGTGGATGACCATTCACAAAATTTGGTTATACATGTGTGTATATGCAATGTGTTTATTTTGGCGATTATCTTTATTTAAATGGCATTTCAGATAGGGGAAAAATGATATATTCTATCATATTACTTATGATACTTGTGAACTAGTTAAATCATGGTGTAATATACAATGAGTGATAATCAACTTTAATTTTTTTAATTTGCTTATTAAAACTTGAAACTATGAAAAATGACAAAATAGTTAAAAAAAATGTTTTATTTAAAGTGAATGGTTGACTATTTTTTTTTCTTTCTAACTATGGCCGGTATAAATGATTTTTCTTTTTCCGAATGTTCAAAGATCTTTGTTTAATGATTTGCAAAATTAAGCAAGCGACTAAATGAAAAAATAAACCATAGTTGTTTTTGCATTATCTAGAAATCAATCTATACAAAATAAAACCCAAATATTGGTATATGACATATATGACCAAACTAATGCAAAGTGTCCATATAAAACTTTGTAAATAAGATTTAAGTTTTTCAACTCAATATGACTCTTGAAAAAATGACACTCCGACTATTCAAACCTATGTAAATATTTACATATACGTTTCAAGTTTTATCAAATACACTAAACTTCATGCCAAAAGCAAAAACAATAACTTTACAATGCTTTGTAAATCAAATATGCTACAATATGTACATTGTTTTGTACCTAAACATTTCCTCTTTTTCATGCACTTGTGTTTTCTTTATCTTGACATCTCTTGTACCATAGGAGGTGCTTGTCGATACATTGTAGTTTCTTGCCTATACCTTTCCCTATTTCTTTCCCATCCTATAAAAACCAAAAAATATAAACCATATACATGTATGTATAAACTATACATTGTGTTTGTTACACATAACATAATGTGACTTGATAAGTTTTCTAAAACTTAGATGATAAGGATGAGACATTCATGTCTTTTTCATAAATGACATTAAAAGCAAACCCATGTTCACTTTTTTGGGTGGGATATAAGCATACAAAAATGCAATTTGTGTACTATTAACATTAGAATTAGTCCTAATTCAATGCATGTCAAATGCAATATGACATATCTTATCTTGTTCTGCATAATGTGAAAAAGGGTACCTTGGAAAACTATAAATCCTTGTTGTTCGAGTTGACGATATTGTTGACATAGTGCACATTGGTGACACCATAGATGAAGACAATAGTCGCTAGACAAACTTCCCTTTAGATTCCATTGTCTTCTCATTTTTGTGCGATATAAACCATTATAAAATGTAGCTAAAATAAAACCAACAATCCATCCTTGATAACCCATGGCGCCAAAACATTTATGTTTGAATAGAATAAGCCATATATAATCAAGAATTTCCATAAACCCTATTTGGACCACATATAAAAAGCAATAAAGTGATCCAGGTTCAGTCCAACCTACAACATTTCAAATAAATAATAAAATTAGATGTTGCAACTTTTATACCGTTAATGTTATAACTATGTAGTAAACCATTTTTTCATAATTGTTATAAAATGATATATCCGTACGTAAGAGGTGTTTGGGTTATCTTTATGAAAAACAGAAGTTTTTTTAAGAAAAGTTGTAAAAAGTTAGTTTTTTTATGACTTTTCCAAAAAGTTACTTTTCCTTATTTCTAAAATTTAAAAGTAGTTTTTAAAATGTTTTTACCAAATATCTTTTACCTTTTATTTTTTTAAAAGGACTTTTAATCTCTCAAAAGATAACCCAAACTTTTTATTTTTTATACAATTTTTAATAGTATTTTGTAAAAAAGACCGTTGAAAAAACAATGGTTTTCAATATGGGTTGTTATAAATTTTAAATTTATGACATTAATACAATTTTATGTAGAGATTTTTTTTTCTTTCAGAATAGAATGCTGACTTGTTTCTCCTTCGTTAACAATTTCTGCAATCTTCCCAAATGCAACACATGGACAAAGAAGTACCAAGACACCTGAAAATTGGGGAAGAAATTGAAATCAACTCAAGAAATAGGTTTGAATATTAATAAATTGTTGAAAATATTATGTATTGAATTCATACTTATTTTGAAGTCGGAAAAGCAATCGTAAAGACCAACTGCCCAACTATTTGGTGGGTTAGGATAATATATTGGTTCTTGGCCGGCGGCGGGAGGTGTAGGAAAAGGAAACGGCGGAGGAATGCCACCGGAATTTGGCCAAAACATCGGCATCATTTGGTTGCCATTTTGAACGTTTGATGATCGTGGTGATGTATATTGGGTGTTGATGGTTGTTGTTGGTTGCACGAATGGCGTTGGCGGTGGATTCCGGTGGTGGATTTGAGATTGATTTGGGGTTTCCTTCATTGTTTTGATTTGAAGAAAGGAAAGAAAATTAACGTGTAACGATGGGGAAAAAATGTTCTTATGAGATGAATTAAAATTTTATACGAAAGTTTAGATGGAAATTGATAATCGTTTTTTGCTTTTGTTTGGAAAGAAAAGACGTGATTTTGGAGATTTGTTGAATGATTGATTACCTCAAAATTAACAATGTATTTGGACAAAATTTATCATTTAAGGTTCTCCAAAAAAATGACTCTTAATACCCTATATATGACTTTATAATGATATTATTATATTATTATTATTAAAAATAATAATGGAAATCTTAAAAAAAAAAAAAAATCAATTTATATCTTGTAAAGCTAAAAGAAACCATTATATTATATTTTTGTATATTAAAACCACTTTTTGTTTTAATCTTGTCTTAACTAATGTACTGTGAACATTTATATCAATGTACTTTTATTAAGGACAAAATATAACAATGTGTTTCCATTTTAATATACATTAAAAACAGTACAGTGACCTTAAGCTAATCTCATTTTTTCTTTAAAAAATGAACATAAATTGATTTTGCTGATAAAAATATAACATAATAGTTTGTTTTTTTAACACTATGAGATAATACATTGAGTTTTAATAATAAAAAATAACAATAATAATAACAACATTAACTTAGTTAATGAGAATATACCGTTTTTTAATTTCAAAATAACAATCTTTTTAAGAGCGTTATCCATCACTTACTATTGGATAATTCTTACAATACAAAAACATTTACAAATCATCAATTTAATCAATTAAAAAAGAACCCATAAGTGAGAAAATAATGTATTATGCATAATTATCGATCAATTCATGGTGTTTGCTTTAAAGTAACATGTAATCAACGATGTATTTATTATGTTTAGCTATAAAAGAAAAATCAACACGAATAACGAAACCTAAGACAACATACACAAGACAATATGATAACTTAGGATAAAAAAAGCAAAATTACAAGAGTTAAATAAAGCAAAGCTCCTGAAACTGAGTTTTATACACACTCAACAAAAACATAATCAAACATAAATAAAAACAAAAAATAGGTTTCAAAAACACACACATTCTCACATGATAGTGCATCGGCTTTTTTCCTCAGTTGGCTGCACGTTGACCTGTTGATACCTGTTTGACTCATTCGGGTTGTACGTGAACTCCGATGTATCAAGCCCATACTGTTATCACACACACACACACAAAACCAAAAATAAAAAATTAGCTATAAATAAAACTAAACGAAATAAAAAAAAAAAAAAAAAATGTTTTAGACAGACTTTTTCCCTCATTCGTGCACTCCACGCATCATTTCTACTAGGGCGGCTGTCTAGGGTTCCGGGGACAGGGGCGCCGGCGGCAGGTGGTGGTTGTCTTCCGATCAACGGCTGTCGTTGCTGCCTGGGGCCCGCTATGTATTCATCATCACTATCATAATCTTCTGGACTATTTGCAGCTCTTACCATAAGAGCTAACAAGAACACAAGAACCTAAAAATTCCACGTGTAATCATTATATAAATAGTAATAACAATAAAAGGCTAAGGGCATTATGGTAATTTTCAACATATTAGTGCCTTTTACCTGTAATACAACAGCTCCAAGAGCAACCCATCTGCATATGTTCCAATTCTTCTCAATAAATCCGTACATCATGTTGAAATCTCCCGTTTTGTCATCCGGAATTTTCTAGAAACACATTTGAATTTAAATAATTAGATAATTTTTTAATACAAGATATTCAAAAAAAATATTTAAAAGCAAACTCACGGATCTCCAGCTTTTGTCAAAGAAGATAAAAGCAGCACATCCCACTTCCACCATAATCAACAAAATCACAAGAACAGAGTACTAAATTCGATTAAGGAAAACATATAATTACCGATATACCCTTGTACATGTAACACTCTAACCCCCAAATTATAGTCATCAGACTTTTTATTCTTTATCCATTAAGACAAGTTGTTATACGCTTATAGATATTCAACCTTTATGCTTTTTATCACGAGGGGTATTAAAGTAAATTACATGTGTAATTATGTTAAAAATACGGATTTAATGAAGATGTAAAGTAGGATACGCAAGTTAAGCAACATCCGCTTCGAGTTGCTGCTCCAATGCAACCAAAACAAGATATCACAAACAGAATTGCACCAACACCAACAAATAGATAAATAAACCTACATTAAAAAAAAAAAAAAAAAAATGTTAATTACTTTAATTAAAATGTTACATTAGTTAAAGTAACCTTGTTAAAATGGTTAATTTGGAAAAAAGAAACATACCAAAGAGTAGGCAAGTTATCAAAGACGTTGTTGGAAGACAATGTTATAGCCATTAACATAGGTCGACCAAGTTGTATTAATTCATCATGTTGTGGGCCCCAATCATCTTTCGAATTTTTGTACATAATAAACATGTAGACACCATATCCCACCATTGCTAGACCAAGAAGTGTCAACAAGAAGTTTAGGAGTTTTAATAAACACTCCAAACACCCCTTACAACCCATATTTTGTGTTTGATTATCCTCAAGTTGATAAAATCACAATCGTATGACTTCAATCCTACATTATAAGAGCCAAAAGGGAATTGAATATAAGATTAGTTGTGGTAAGGGTAACATAAAACAAGAAAAAATGTGAGGAAATGTTAGTTTTTAAACATCAAAATTAATAAAATAAGATAACGAGTTTCAATTGGGGCTTTTTAGTTTTCTTTTAACAACTTCTTTGATTTTCTGGAAAGCATAGAGATTTGATCACTCGTAAAAGTCATACCTTCAACTCAAAAGAATCAATTTTGATCAGAGTGTATGAATCTGGTTAGGTACGAGATTCTTCTGTCAATTTTTCTTAAAATTATGCAGCTTAAGAACAACAATATGACCTAAAACCTAAAATTTCCACAGGCTAAGACATGAATTTTCCGTGAAACCAAACAAGGTCTCGTGAATTTTAGAAACATAATTCGACGCATTCACAATCCGGGGTATGTAGATCATCGCAGGAAAACCCAATTGATCCATGACTCCGACATTGGATTCATGAATCAAGGATATTCAACCCGATCTTAAAAAGTAAAAGAAACAAGAATTGCAATAACCCAGTTGAGAATTTTGATCGAGAAGAAGAAATGAACCTAAATTGCGGATGATCGGATGAAGTACTTACACATATAGGCAGCAAAAATGGCTGAATTTTCAGATTTCGAACTGGAAGACGAGAGGAAAAGGGTGTGGGAATAAACTGAAACCAGATGTCAAAAATCAAAAATTGGTTTTTTTTAAGAAGATTATTATCCCAAAAATGTTATTCAATTGCTGGCCCTAATTGTTTTTCTATGTGGACCAGGGGAATGAGACACCACAAACCGGCGACCACCAATAAAAAACTTTACAACCAAAAGTAAATTATTTAATTAATCAATAACCTAGATTTCATGATTAGATTAATGGGTAATACACATGAAAGAGTTCATTCTACTACATGAAGTTATTGAAAAAGTCATTACATTAAAATAATTTAGCAAATGGTTTATGTCATAATATTTAATAAATTATCTAAAATATTTTTAAAATATCATTAAACTAAATAAATGTTAAAAGATAAGGATAATTTATTATTGTTTTTAAAAGACTATTGTATCTGAGATTTAAATGTTTTATAATGGTCTTTTAAAAACAAAAACAAATGTTTGATACACTTTGACAACATTTATAGTTTAATAATATTTTCATCGTCTTTGGTTCATTATTACTTTTTTCTTCTAACAACTTTAGGTTGTCACGTAACCATTTTTAAGATGTAACCATCTAATGAAATTGAGCATATCTTTAATTTGAACGTAGTGGGTTTAGATCCAACATGAGACAATTTTTTTAGAACGACAATACACACCTCTAATCTACTCGTAAACTACTCTTTAAATCTACATATGTCACATACATAATTTAAACACTTGTCATCATGGAATGATGACATCTACCATATTGTAGTGGGTTTAGATCCAACATGAGACTGTTTTTTTAGAACGACAATGTACACCTCTAATCTACTCGTAAACTACTTTTTAAATCCACCTATGTCACATACGTAATTTAAACCCTCGTCATCATGGAATGATGACATCTACCATATTGTAGCTTCCAACATGAGATTATTAACCTCTGCTTGTATAGATTAAAGGAGTATGAAAGGTTTTGGCTACTTCCTAACATTTTCAGTGAAAATATATTGATGTCAAGTAACATTTCAAAAATACCAACAAAAATTTCCATTTTAAACCATAAAATTCATACAAATGTTTGTTCCAAAACCAATCAGAGTAAAATGTATCTCTCAAACATCAGAGTAAAACACTAATAATCGGTTCGAAAAAGCCATCCGGGGATGCTATGTGGCCAAGTCGGACCCTTCCCTTTGGAACTGGATGTACCTGAAAATATTTTAAACATAAATCGTAAACATAAAGCTTAGTGAGTCCCCCAAAATACCACATATCATACTTAAGAGTACATGTTATAGGCCAAGTCATAGTCTTACAACCACTTCTTGCCATGGGCCAAATCACGGTCTTTACTTGCAATTTCGAGGGCCAGATCTGAGTCTTACATACACCTCCTAATAAACCACACAAGGTAAACCCTTAGTCTACATTCTAAAATAAAATTTTTGCCAAAAGTCAACCCATGCCAAAAGTCAACAGTCAATGTCAAAGTCAAAGTCAATAGTCAACATCACTATCAGCTGATACTCACGTCGTGACCAGCCCATGGTCACATCATGGCTAACGAACTCAGTCCTGATCCAAAACTTAGCCATAATTACATGCATGTATTCAAAACTTAGCCAAACTTCAAATCCAACATATATATATATCCCTCAAGGGACCTCAAGGACCCATAAAGTTACCAACTTTATGGAATCCTTTCATCTAAACTTCCACAACATGAAGAAAAAGGGACAAGGAGCCAAGATCTAGAAGCATTCAACATAATGTTTGGATCTTAAATACTTACAAGTTACAATGGTCCAAAAATGGCTCAAATGAAACCTCTAAGCTTGCCAAGAGGTTCTATGTACCACAAGGGTCTTTTGCTTCCTTTCAAATACACCAAATCACTAAAGGTAAGCTCAAAAATGGAGAAAAGGGTATTAAGGTTTGCTTCAAGGTTCTAGAGGGTGATGGATGCAGGAAATGATGCCCTAAATATGGGGGAAACCATAAAATATCATAGGCTTGGGATGCATTGACCGTCACATCGTGACCATACTCTTATCACGTCGTCATATCCATCTGAAAACATGTTCACATATTTGGTATGCCACATCGTGACATCCTTCTGGTCACATCGTCACATATAGTTTTCCTTAAAAACATGCATCTGACTCATTTATGCCATACACTGATCCATTATGGGAGACGGGTGTTACAAGTCATTTAATGTTTGATTGTGGCAGTATTCACATGGTTGATTGTATTGTAATCACAAATATAGATGTAAAGAACTTTGTGAAGTATGATGATGTAACCATTGACTACTTAAGAGAGATATCAATTAAGGACAACTGATAATGAATCAACTCATTGAAAATGTTAAGTGAACCTAGAAAATTGATTAGCATTACTGAAACCAATGATCATAACAATTTAAGAGTTTTTCCTTAGTGAATTCATAGAAACCCGACTAATATTATTGAAATGAGTGAAGAAGTTTGAGTAGTATGATGATATAACTTGGAATAATTTATACAAAGCTAATAAGAAATGCATTATAGGCAGTGCTTAAGGAAGAGTTGCCTATAAAAATCTAGAAAGGATGGTGGGTTATGGCTAGGGTGGATAAAAATCTTGAAATGATAGTGGTGCGTGAAACATCCCTTATATAGGCTATTTAAATGACCATTTTATGATTATTTATAATATATAAACATCTTCTAAAAATCATAAGTCCCAAAAGAATCAAACTTTTAGAAACAAATTATGTTATTAAAGAAATTTTGAATAAGAAAGCATATCATTTATAATCAAAGATAACGTTCACACCATTATCTATCGCTAGATCTTATTTAAAAGGTATTCAATCTTCTAATATCTTCTTATCTAAAGCTTGTAATAGCACCTCACTCCTGATATGTTATACATGTCAAATAATACATTAAACTAAAAAGCTAGTTAGTGACATACGGTAAGATGCCTTACCATCATTCCATAAAATTAAGCAATCAAGATTTTATCAGAGTATCTATAATGAGCAATGAATCCCTCACCACAATCATCTATAGTTGAGCAAAAAAACTCTCATCGGAATCACATTTTAATGAGCATTAAAGCTCTCACCAAAATTGGCTTTAAATTATCAATAAATCTCTTATTGTAATCATCTTTAAATGAGCGATACAACTCTCACTAATATCATCTAATACTCGTTTTTTATAGCATGCATAGTTTTTAAGGTGTAAATTGTTTATAGGATAATTAGGAGAAATAAAAGCACAATCCTACTTGAATAGGTGAATGAGAGGTGTTATGGTGTATTATTGAGAAATAAAAGGAAAATGTAACACTTTTTTTAAAGTAGCATGTTAATATTAGAAAGGTATGGCGCACTTATGTATATGTACGACGTATCAGTCAAAGTCGGGTCAAAGTCTTGATCAAAGTTGTAGTAAACTAAAGTCAACTCCAAGATTGTGGCACGTGTATTAAGTACCACGATGTGTTGAGGTGTACAGGCGGTGGATACATGTTGAGAGATCGAGACACGTGGCAAGCGGGTGAGACACATGGCAGAATGAGACAACATGTGGCAAGGTTTGAACGACATACATACATACACGATGAGTCCTTGAAATAGCTCGACACACTCCCTCAGCAAACCTTGTGTATATATAGTTAATGTGTATGTCATTTGAGGGTTTTCCAAACACTTTGTCGGTAAAGTTCGAGACTCTATAGTCCTATGGCACATTTGGTCGATGGATCTGGAGTTTAGGCTTAAGTGCTTAAGCTATTAAGCACTTATTAAGGTTTTTGTGAAACCCCGCATACGCCCAGCGTACTGGGTCAACCACCCCGATAGTGGTCAACATCTGATGAATACACTCCGCGTACGTCCTCTGTTGGGCCTTTGGCATTTGTGCTTTGAGTTTTGGGCTGTTTATAGACTAGTTGGATTTAGGCCTTTGTTGGACTCTATGAATATTATGTTTTGGGCCAAGTATTGATAATGGATCTTGGAATTAGGCCCAATTAGGGAGTTGGGCCCAATTTGGTAAATTGGGCCAATAATGGGCTTTGCATAAGGACTTTCAAGGTTATGGAATTGGCATTGGGCCTTAGCCCAATAAAGAGAATGGACATGATGGATTGTGTGGACCCCCCTTAGTCAAGATTGTTATGTTTGTGTAATGACTTGGTATTTATTATTTGGATAGTTCAGATTGTTGGTGAGGCAACGATTCGGGAGTTCGATTCTTCAGCTCAGATCGACATTGCGAGGTGAGTTATCCTAACTGTACTCAAGGGTCTAAGGCACCAAGGCTGACCCTTTGATTTGTTATTTGGGATTGTTGTTGGTATGATCTGTTAGCGCGATATCCTAGTAGATTGGATGGTTATATGCTGGTATGATCTGTCAGATCAGTATCCTGGTAGATAGGATGGTTATATGATGGTATGATCTGTTAGATCAGTATCCTAGTAGATAGGATGGTTATATGCTGGTATGATTTGTTAGATCGGTATCCTGGTAGATCGGATGTGGACATGCTTAGTGACCTATAGTTGGTCTGACTGTCTGTATGTTGGTAGGAGATTACATGTTATTTGTGCACATAATTGATTGGCAGTTGAGGGTATTCCATCCCGAGGATGATAGGACCCTAGTATGTTTTCTTTATAAACTGTTATATGATTATCTGACATAGGTGCACATGTTTGATTGGTTATGTTGGCATTCCAACCTGATGGATGATTGGACTCATAGTATATATATATATATATATATATATATATATATATATATATATATATATATATATAGTATGTTGTCATTCCAACCCGATGGTTGAATGCCTGGGGTATTCCATCATGATGGATGATTGGGCCCATAGTATATGTTATATATATTATGTTGGCATTCCAACCTGATGGTTGAGGGATTGGGGTATTCCATCCCGATGGATGATTGGACCCATAGTATCTGTTATATATGTATTGTGTGTGGGCATTCCAACCCGATGGTTGTGGGCCGAGAGTATTCCATCCCGATGATGATTGGACTCGTACTATATGGACATTCCAACCCGATGGTTGAAGGTTTGTGATATTCCATCCCGATGGATGATTGGACCCATTGTATGATGTTTGTTTTTGTATGTGTATTGTTGTGTGTATGGGTATTTTGGGGGTAACTCACTAAGCCTTCGAGCTTACAGTTTCAGTTTATTGTTTTAGGTTCAGTCGATGACCGCAGGAAGGCGAAGGCGTGACCGTACACTTCTTCGATTGATGATTTTGATTTCTGGAAACTCTGATGTTTAAGATATTTTGAAAATAAATTGTAATAACTGAATGGTTTTAAATGATTTAAAGGTTTAAATTTGGCATGAATTTTACGGGTGTTACACTAGTTTAATTACTATAAGGCTTGTAAGATTTCGTTATGCTTATGTTTTTGTATTGACGATGACATTTCAATGTTTTAATATAAATAAAAATACATTTCTTCTGAACTGCTTTGATAAACATCATTATCATGTTTTTTTAGAACAAATTTCGCAATACTATTTTTCAAAAATGATACTCTTATTTTTAAATAAGCATAAACAAATCTTTCTTTTCTGACCGTGAAAATTAGGATGTCACATTACGAACGGTTGTTGGAACCCGAGTTAGTTGTAAGAATTCATAATACGATGCTATTATGAACTCTGTAGTAGATCTAACAAGTGGATTCCACAAATTTGGTTAATGTAGGTTATAAACCCTAACTTGTGGAATGGTTAGAAATATGAGATTTAGTTAACAACCTACGTGGTTAAGTTAGTTAACACATGTATTGTGGAGTTTTACTAATTTGGTGACAAATGGTCACGAAGTTTAACTTGTAGTAGATTGTGACAAGTTCTAAGGAACTTGTTATTTGTTGATTAGGTGTTAGTAAAATGGCAAGCCGAGAAGATAAGAAGCCAGAGACCAAAGCAAGAGTTATCAGTACTAACTATCCAGGTGAGTAACTATACTCTAATACCCGATGTTCTTGATATGTGTTGTTACACAATATGTAAATTTATATTGTGGATTTGTGTTGTTAATAAATTGTATATTATTGTGGTGAATATTATTATGATGTAGAGATATACATATTAAGTGGCAATTAATATATAAACTAGATGGTGAATATGATGTTATTATATAGAAGGATAATGGGATAATGAGTGTTATATTTATTTGGACGAAATATGTCCAAAGTAGTGTATTACAACATGGGTGATTATCAGTTAGCCTCATCGGTGTTTCAAAGCAATAATTGTTGGTGTAAAACGTTGTTTAAAGTCTTATATGGTGTAATGAGACAATAACTTGATTGAGTAATTGAGTTGTAACATGTCAAATTATAAAGGAGTAGGATAAGAAATATGTGTTTGTTGTTCTAAAAAGACACTTGTTTGTAATAGTTTTGTTTTGAAACGGCAAACTAATTTATTCATAACTATCACCATCTAAGTCTTCAGTTAGACTTGATTTTATGATCTCTCAAATGAGATAGTACTCACTCATTACCACTAAATCAAAGACCATTTGAACTGTGGTAATTTTAAAATAAGATAAATAATAGGATATCACTATTATAATTTAAAAGTATTATCTCTATGAAATAAGCTCTTTGAGACTTGAGAACACATTTCAGATACTCTAACAAAGGGAAACTCAAATTATTACAAATCAAAATTAATATTACAAATATATCGTATCTATCAACAACTTCGTTTGGTATTCTTTTTATTGGAAAAAATATCTACAATTACAATTGGACAAAACACGTGAAGACATATTAGTATATTACATAAACTCTCCATCAAGTCAACAACCACTCCCACAAAACCCATCCTATCAAAGATGGGATAACATTATACAAAGTTTAACGTACAATGAAGATATTGTTTTAAACAACATTTGATTTCAAAGTTGAAATTTGTTGGATTCAAAAAAATACTTCATTTTAAATGTGTTTATTCTGAATTATCATCATTAGACCATTTTGATGATTATAACTAAAATTTTAACTAATATGTAAGAGACATAAATATGTAACATTTTATCTCATTAAAAAGTGCAATAATGTGGGTTGATCAAGTCTTTTATAATTCTATTTTGAGTATAAATGTGAATTTAGAAAATCAATATAAGTTTTCTTGAAAGATCTTTGGGTAAAATAACTTGGTGAAAGAAGAAAAAAAACAAGTTATTGAATAAATTTCCTTGAAACGTAGTTTCGTTCACCAAAGTTGTAAAATTACTTAGTTTTTTCTTTTTTGTCATAATGAGTATATTTTATACATTTATTCTATTAACAACAAATAAAAATGGTTGTTTTTTAAATAAAATGTAAAACTTTATATAAAACTTTAATCTATAAATCTTATTTTTCTAATTTTATAAGATATAAATAAGAGAAAGTTAGAAGCATTTTTGTAATGAATATCATTTAGACAAAATTGCAAAAATGGTCTCTGGTATGCAAAATTTTGGGGTTTTAGTCAAAATCTCATGTTTTTTGGATCATTGGTCCTTTTGAAGTGGTTTGTAAGTGTAATTAGTCTCTGGACTTAACTGCCGTTAAATATGATCTGTTAACCCCCCTCATGTGCCTCACACGTGAGGGTAAATTTATCATTTCATATGTAAGGGACCATTTTTGCATAATCCATTTTTTGGTTTATTTGACCTTTACCCCTCCCCCCCCCCCCCCCCCCCCCTCTCTCTCTCTGAAATTTCTTCCTGGAAATTAAAACACACGCACACAACTTCATCATCTTCTTCTTTGGTTACATTTCTTATCCTCACTATCCTTGTACAGTTAGTTAATAAACACAGATACATAAAGCCAAGTATATGGGAATCGAAGTAGAAAATAAAGCCCCCAGATTTTCAAATCGTCCTCCCAATCTAGAAAAAAAAAACCAAAATTCTCATCAAAATCAAGTTTAGATAAAAAAAAAAGCATACAGAAATCCATGTATCTGGGATAGTTGACGACTTAAAGCTAGTCCCCCTGCACAAGAACATATCTCTCAGACCGTTGTGAATTTACACCCAAATGCCCGTTTTCGACGACGGGGTAATTGTGGAATGTCTCCCTCTCTCTAAGAACTGTTATTGCCTCTCGCTTATGTCACCATGTTCATATTCAATCTAAAAAATGCTTTCAAGGAGAAATCAAGCACGCAGAAGAAATAATTCACCCGTGATCAGAAGAAATCAAGCACGCAGAAGAAACCTATGAGGTTACTAGTTCATCAGGTTTGATTTCAGGTTTTGATTTCAGGATTTGGTATTGATTTCGGGTTACTAAGGTACTGAGGTGGATAGATTTGCAAATTGTTATTATATTCTATTATGTATGTACAACCTATAATGTCGATCTATTTTTCTTCCATACATAGTCTTTCATTCTGATTTCTGTGTTTGATTACAGCCTCAAGTTCATTCCAAAATTCATGTAACCGTCTTGCCCTCTTCCCATTCTGTTTTAGTTCCCAATTTTTCCTCCACTGTTGACGGGATGAAAGGGTGGGAGTGTTTCTTTGATGACAACGGTTTCTTTGGGCAAATTGTTTTGATTTTGGCTGATAATCTGCTTCTGTGTATATTTATAAGTTTAATGGAGGATGATGGATTGAATATGCCAAATTGGGGGTATTACGAACCTTCATCCCTACCACTTCAACCTCCCAAATCTGGACTATTAAAGATGTGAGGGCTGATTTTGGAATCGATTACAGATGATGCTGATGCGATGGCTGGTTCATCCCAAGGACATGATTTTGAAGTCTTTGATCAATCCAAGTTGCAGTAAGATGATTGTAACATCCCGGAATAGCAAGAGTAAAGTTGAAGGGCTAAAAGTGTAAATCTTGAAGGGCGACTAGGCGAGTCCATGGATGGACTCGGCTAGTAGAGTCGTGACTTTGGTCGCGTGTCAAGCGACCTACTCGGCGAGTCCAAAGGTGATACTCGGCGAGTAGGTGCTGGGTGAAGAAAACCCTAAATCCGGGGAATGAGCCCTATATAAGGATCATTATGTTTCCTCCACAGCCTCCTTGATCCCCCTTGAGTCCCAGAAACCCTAATTTCGTGGAGGAACCCCATTGTTGAGCAAATTGGAGCTTGGAGAGGTGTTTGTTGAAGAAATCTTGAAGGAGAAGAGGTTTGGATCAAAGGGCTTTGCTTGGATTCGAGTTTCATTGCTGTTGGGGCATTCTTTGGAGGTAATATTTCGTTCTTGGGTTGTGTTCTCTTAGATTCTCATTTTTGGGGTTGTGTAGAAAGCTTAGTTGTGTGACATCTTGAGTTTGAAGGATAGATCTGAGGTTGCTACCTCAGATCTGGAGTGGAGAAGATCTTAAGAGCATTAAAGCCCCTGTTCTTGTGTTGTTAATGGAGCTATCATGTCCCAAAACATAGTTCTAAGGTGAATAAGGCCTAGATCTCTTTGGATTCACGTAAAGTTTGCCACTTTACGTGATGGATGGATTGTAGGAGGTTAGATCTATGTTTTGGATCAATTGCATGGCCTGGAGTGCTTCTGAATTGATTCAGACCGGTGATACTCGGCGAGTCACATGGGTGGACTCGACGAGTTGCTTGAAGATGGCCTGGAACTCAGCGAGTTGGAAGAACAACTCGGCGAGTAGGTTGAAGATAGCCTTAGACTCGGCGAGTCTGTTCTTGGACTCGGCGAGTCTTGTCGAAGAGTCCCAATAATTTATGGTTGAGTCGAGAATCGGTGAGTCAAGGGATGACTCGGTAAGTTGGGTGCGAGTAGACTCAGAGTGGTTGGACTCGACGAGTCTCGGGGTGACTCGGCGTGTCAGGTCGCGGATTGAGGGAAGTTCTGAACTTGGGGACTCGGCGAGTCATGGGGTTGACTCGGCGAGTAGAATCAGTCAGGGGTTGACTTTGACCTTGTCCAAAGGTTGACCAGTTGTCTTCCAGAGGTATTTTGGTAATTAAGGGTATTTATTGAATTGAATGTTTTGGTGTTCAGTGGAGGAGTTCGTGTCAGAGTTGGAGCAGCGGGATCTTATCCTTTCAACCGGCAGTTTCGAGGTGAGTTATCCTCACTATATCAATAGGGTCTAAGGCACCAAGGCCGGCCCTTATCGGATTGAGATCCGGGTAGTTGTTGTTATTTTGTTGTTGTGATATGATTACATCCTAGGAGTTAGGACGGTATATGTTAGAGACATGATTGAGATCGATATCCTGAGAGATAGGGAGATGCTATGCTAATGACCTGTTAGGTCGGTATCCTGCTTAGAGTATGTTATGCTATGTGATCTGCTAGATCGACTTGTTTGAAGGTGAACTGTTATATGATTATATGTTTATGTGTACATGGTTGTTTGGACTGGAGATGGGTTGAGGCGGTCCTGCTTTGTGCTGTAGGCCAAGATACTCAGGGCGGACCGGTTGTTCTGAAGGCCCAGCGAGCGGTCCGGATATGCTGTAGGCCCCACGCAGGCGGACCAGACGTACCGAGGCTCGGAGAGTGGACCAGGCCGACTGAAGGCCCGATGCGGGCAGACCAGTCATACTGTAGACTCAGAGAGTGGACCAGGTGAGTTGAAGGCCCAGTGCGGGCGGACCAACCACACTGTAGACTCGAGGTACTTGATTGGACTCGGAGGGTGGACCAGGTGGACTGAAGGCCCGTCATGGCGGACCAGTCCCACAGTATACCCGTTATGCATGACTGTTCTGTGATTCGTTATGAGATAGTGCGATATGTGTATGGTATATGAGGTTGGTATCTTGGGGGTATCTCACTAAGCTTTCGGGCTTACAGTTGTGGTTTAATGTTTTTCAGGTTCTTCAGGGAGCAGTGGCAAGGCAAAGGCGTGACCGTACCGTACCTCGCGTTTATGTTTATAAAATGAACCTGGGAATACTCTGATGAATAATGTATTGAAAACCTTTTGTAATAGTGTTATTAAAGTGGATTGTTTTTTTTTTTTTTTTTTTGAAAATTTAAATTGGCTGGATTTTTCGGTTGTTACAAGTTGGTATCAGAGCCTTGGTTTGAGTGAATTGGAGGAACACTTGTGTGACTCCAGTCTCAAATCGAGGAGAGTTTTCAAAAGAGAATTTAAAATGGTTTTCAAAATAAGTAAAGGAGGACGCGGAGGTACGATCAGCCGGAGCCAGTAAGTAACCCCAAAATACCATACATGATATTTGTTTTATTGAGCTTTGATAGAACAGCATGCTAGAGTTAGGCTAGCAATCTTCAGGATTTCTTGATGTGTTGCCTGATTTATGATGCCTGCTAGCCTAGGGTTTTCTTGTGAGAGATTTCTAGTGTTCCTCTAATTGTGAAGATAGAGCGTTGTTATGTATGTTTTCGCTAGGGTGTTGTGGAAGTACTTCATACAAATATGGGTAGGTGTGGAAGGTAGTATGGGCCCGTACTACTGAAAGCACAGGACCCATACGCGTATTAGGGAAACCATGACCTCTAGGGTTGGGTTGAGAGTTGGTTCCCGGGATGGTGGGAGGTGTCTGAGATTTTTGGTGGTTTATTTTCAGTATGGAGATTTCAGGGCAGGCTGGGAGTGGATCCGAGTCAGAATCAGGAGCAGGAGAGGGAGTTACGGGTGGGTCCGTACAGCTCGAGGTTGTCGGTCAGATGAGTACGCGCGAGTTGGATGCGAGGATTCGTGAGATCCTGCATGATGAGGTTGCTGCATTGTTTCAGGCTGAGCTGCCGGAGTTGTTTGGGTCGATCAAGACCACCATGGTGGACTATTTTGATGAGCGCTATGCGGCTCTCACAGAGACGGCTGCCGCGGCGGCTACAGCGGCTGTAGCAGCGACAGGGGGAGGAACTAGTAGAGGTTTTCAGTATCGGGACTTCGATAATACGAAGCCTCCCACCTTTGATGGAGTTCAGGATCCGATCGTTGCTATGAGATGGATATCAGATGTGGAGGGGTGTTTCTTCACGTGTTCGTGCCCTGCTGATCAGAGGGTGAGGTGTGCTCTGAACCTGTTGAGGCTCGGGGCAAAGGATTGGTGGAGATTGACCACGGGGTCGTACTCGGATGCGCAGAGGGCTGCGATTTCATGGGATTAGTTCAGAGAGATGTTCAGCACTCGTTATGTTCCGCAGGTCGAGAAGGAGAGGTTGGCTCAGGAGTTCTTGGAGCTGAAACAAGATTCAGAGTTGGTGACGGAAATCACCAGGATGTTTACTGAGAGGGCGATGTTTTTCCCTGAGTTCGCTTCGGAGCAGGCTCAGATGTCCCGATATCTGAGTATGCTAAAGAGAGACATCAGACAGTTTGTGTCCGCACAGAGGTGCGGGACCTTGTTGGAGTTGCAGGAGGCCGCCAGGCGGCGTGAGTTAGAGATTGAGTTGCAGATGCGTGAGCTGAGGCAAGCTCCGGTTCAGTCGCAGCCGACGACGAAACGGTCTAAGACCGTTGATTCCAGGATGGGAGATCAGGGTAGCCACGTCTGTGGAAAGTGTGGAAAGGGTCATGCCGGATTTTGTCGGTCCGGTGGAGCATGCCGCAAGTGCGGAAAGAAGGGACACTATGCGAGGGATTGTCGACAGTCAGTGTCGGTTCGGGACTTGAGGATATGTTATCATTGTCATCAGGTTGGACATTTGAGGGTCAACTGTACACAGCTTGCTGCAGGACCGGTGCAGGCTCCAGCACCGGCTACGTTGAGGATCACAGGTGGAGGTCAGGGTGGAGCGGAGCCCCCAAGGGCTTAGGGTCGTGCTTTTCAACTTGCTGCTGCGGGTATGTTTCTTTCTGTTGTTTTGATTATTTATGATTATTATGGAGTATCGTATCTGCTAGTCTCGTTGGATGGTTAAGGAATTGTGTTTCGAGTTTTCGTGTGGTATCCGTTGTTCCTTGAGGGTTTGGCGAGTTGTGTTCGGGATTTCGTTTTGGTATCCTTTGTTCCCTGAAGGATCGATATGACTATGGATTAGTGCTTCGAGCTATCGTTGATTATCTTTAGGAGGATTAGTGATGGCTGTGGCGTTGGGTTGAATGTCGGGTAGTCGCTGCAGTCTGAAGAATGGATATTTGAAGATTGGGTTCCTTTCGAGCGGGTTGTTCAGTGTGAAAACATGATTTTTTTTATGAAAGTTGTTAGCGCTGGTGAGAAACATTTTGCGTGTAAGTGTTGATTTTCTGCAAGGTTGCTTTATGACATCGGTGATGGCGACCGGTGATTAATTGTCAGTGTCTTAAGTGGGGGAGAATTGGAAATTCTCTGGATGGTCGTTAGGCTTGAGAGGTTGGTTAGCTGCTCTGGGAATTCAGCGGTATTTCGATCAGCCGAGAGCAGGCTCGTATGGGTGAGTAGCAGGCGTGCGGGGCGGAATACAGACCTAGGGCATTTGATTGTGGAAGGCCTGGGAGCAGGCCGGGATCGAGTATGTATGATGGAGTTAGAGTTCGGAACCCCTAGAGGGCTAGAACGGTATGCACGAGAGGACTCCCCGAAGAGATAGCTCGGAATGATGAATTCTAGTTGAGCGGTCCGGATAGACTGAAGGCCGGTAGGCGTACCAGTCAGGCTGAAGGCTCGGAGGACGGTCCAGCCAGACTGAAGGCACTGAGAGCGGTCCAGATTGGCTGAAGGTTCTGAGAGTGGTCCAGGGTGGCTGAAGGCCTGGTGAGGCGGTCCAGTCATGCTGAAGACTCTGCGAGTACTGTTGGATCGGTTCGAGGTTATGGATTGCGTATGTTGTCGTGTGATTGCATTGGAAGGTCTGGCCCCGGGTAGTGATCTTGACCAGTGAAGATAGTGCATGGGCTTAAGAGTCCCTGTGGTGAGAGTCAGAGTAGTTGTGTCGAATGGATATCGGGTGCGCTTTAAAGAGGTAGTGTAGCGTGGGGTGAGCACCATAGTACCTGTCATGGTGACAGAGCGGGCGAGTGGTTTCCTTGGTAAGGAAAGAGGGAGGAATGAAATTCCGAAAGGGAGTGCGAATTCACGGAAGTGAAAGCAGCAGTGTAGAGTTATGATCGGAGTGGTCCGACGGTGGTTTTTTAGTAGCGTGTTTGCGGCAGTGGAATAAAAGCTCATCCGACTTGAGATGTCTGCTCAGGGCGCGGAGGGAATTCCGCAGGCGTAGAGCCAAGGGGGGGTTCGGAAGGGATGCAGGGAGAGAGTCTTGGAATCTCAGTGAGATTCTGACCAGGGTTTTGGATATGTATTAGTGATTCATCCTGGAGGGATGTTTGAGGATATCATCAATGTATTGGGTTTTCCAAACCTGAGGGTGCTAGAGCTAGTTTAGCATGTGTGTGTGATTGCAAGAGGAGAACTCGTGGGAGTTGCTTCGGGATTGGAGAATGGGTCTTTCTGTCGTCATGGAATGGATAGGGTGGGATTCGGATCGGGGATCCGATGGTTCATGATTTTCTAGCCATATGATTCAAGTGAATGATGAGAATTGGAGCAGTAGGGCATCATGGGTAATTCTCGGTTGTGAGTGCGACTATCGGAGGGTACAACCGGTGCCCGGTTTAAGACGGTGGTCCAGACACTGTAAGGAAAGAGAGAGTGAGTTTGAGTTTCGTTGGGTATGCCTTGAGGGACCTGGTCCGGTTAAAGCCAGGTGGCGCGTCGTGGGAGTATTTTGGAGTTGAGTTGCCGTAAGCTTCGAGGACGAAGCCTAATTTAAGTGGGGGAGAATTGTAACATCCCGGAATAGCAAGAGTAGAGTTGAAGGGCTAAAAGTGTAAATCTTGAAGGGCGACTCGGCGAGTCCATGGATGGACTCAGCGAGTCCATGGATGGACTCAGCGAGTCCATGGATGGACTCGGCGAGTAGAGTCGCAACTTTGGTCGCGTGTCAAGCGACCTACTCGGCGAGTCCAAAGGTGATACTCGTCGAGTAGGTGATGGGTGAAGAAAACCCTAAATCCAAGGAATGAGCCCTATATAAGGATCATTATGTTTCCTCCACAGCCTCCTTGATCCCCCTTGAGTCCCAGAAGCCCTAATTTCGTGGAGGAACCCCATTGTTGAGCAAATTGGAGCTTGGAGAGGTGTTTGTTGAAGAAATCTTGAAGGAGAAGAGGTTTGGATCAAAGGGCTTTGCTTGGATTCGAGTTTCATTGCTGTTGGGGCATTCTTTGGAGGTAATATTTCGTTCTTGGGCTGTGTTCTCTTAGATTCTCATTTTTGGGGTTGTGTGGGAAGCTTAGTTGTGTGACATCTTGAGTTTGAAGGATAGATCTGAGGTTGCTACCTCAGATCTGGAGTGGAGAAGATCTTAAGAGCATTAAAGCCCCTGTTCTTGTGTTGTTAATGGAGCTATCATGTCCCAAACCTTAGTTCTAAGGTGAATAAGGCCTAGATCTCTTTGGATTCACGTAAAGTTTGCCACTTTACGTGATGGATGGATTGTAGGAGGTTAGATCTATGTTTTGGATCAATTGCATGGCCTGGAGTGCTTCTAAATTGATTCAGATCGGTGATACTCGGCGAGTCACATGGGTGGACTCGACGAGTTGCTTGAAGATGGCCTGGAACTCGACGAGTTGGAAGAACAACTCGGCGAGTCTGTTCTTGGACTCGGTGAGTCTTGTCGAAGAGTCCCAATAATTTATGGTTGAGTCGAGAATCGGTGAGTCAAGGGATGACTCGGTGAGTTGGGTGCGAGTAGACTCAGAGTGGTTGGACTCGGCGAGTCTCGGGGTGACTCGGCGAGTCAGGTCGCGGATTGAGGGAAGTTCTGAACTTGGGGACTCGGCGAGTCATGGGGTTGACTCGGCGAGTAGAGTCAGTCAGGGGTTGACTTTGACCTTGTCCAAAGGTTGACCAGTTGTCTTCCAGGGGTATTTTGGTAATTAAGGGTATTTATTGAATTGAATGTTTTGGTGTCCAGTGGAGGGGTTTGTGTCAGAGTTGGAGCAGCGGGATCTTATCCTTTCAGCCGGCAGTTTCGAGGTGAGTTATCCTCACTATATCAATAGGGTCTAAGGCACCAAGGCCGGCCCTTATCGGATTGAGATCCGGGTAGTTATTGTTATTTTGTTGTTGTGATATGCTTACATCCTGAGAGTTAGGACGGTATATGTTAGAGACCTGATTGAGATCGGTATCCTGAGAGATAGGGAGATGCTATGCTAATGACCTGTTAGGTCGGTATCCTGCTTAGAGTATGTTATGCTATGTGATATGCTAGATCGGCTTGTTTGAAGGTGAACTGTTATATGATTATATGTTTATGTGTACATGGTTGTTTGGACTGGAGATGGGTTGAGGCGGTCCTGCTTTGTGCTGTAGGCCAAGATACTCAGGGCGGAACGGTTGTTTCGAAGGCCCAGCGAGCGGTCCGGATATGCTGTAGGCCCCACGCGGGCGGACCAGACGTGCCGAGGCTCGGAGAGTGGACCAGGCCGACTGAAGGCCCGATGCGGGCGGACCAGTCATACTGTAGACTCAGAGAGTGGACCAGGTGAGTTGAAGGCCCAGTGCGGGCGGACCAACCACACTGTAGACTCGAGGTACTTGATTGGACTCGGAGGGTGGACCAGGTGGACTGAAGGCTCGTCATGGCGGACCAGTCCCGCAGTATACCCGTTATGCATGACTGTTCTGTGATTCGTTATGAGATAGTGCGATATGTGTATTGTATATGAGGTTGGTATCTTGGGGGTATCTCACTAAGCTTTCAGGCTTACAGTTGTGGTTTAATGTTTTTCAGGTTCTTCAGGGAGCAGTGGCAAGGCAAAGGCGTGATCGTACCGTACCTCGTGCTTATGTTTATAAAATGAACCTGGGAATACTCTGATGAATAATGTATTGAAAACCTTTTGTAATAGTGTTATTAGAGTGGATTGTTTTTTTTTTTTTTTTGAAAATTTAAATTGGCTGGATTTTTCGGTTGTTACAATGATCGAACCAGGTGTTGTTTGGAATATTTGGCCGCTTTCTCTTCAAATCCACCCCTCGATCTACAATCTGGTGACAAAGAACGTCAGAGCTAAGTAGCAAATTGAGATCGTAAAGCTGTTTGGGATCACGATGTACTGTGGTTTGACCTGGCAGCTCCGTCTTCGACAATTGTGTTTGTTTTTCTTAGTGGAATTGCTTATTGTTTAATTGAGTTTGTGTTTGTTAAGAGAGAGAGAGAGAGAGAGAGAGAGAGAGAGAGAGAGAGAGGGTAAAGATCAAATAAGCCAAAAAAAACAGATTATACAAAAATGGTCCCTTACATATGAAATGACGAATTTACCCTCACATGTGAGGCACATGAGGGGGCTTAATAGATCCTACTTAACGGGAGTTAAGTCCAGGGACCAAAACCACATACAAACCACTCTAAAAGGATCATGGATCCAAAAAACTCGTGGTTTGGACTAAAACCCCAAAAATTTGCATACCACAGGGACCATTTTTGCAATTTTGTCTATCATTTATTATATATTAATTAAGAATTATTTATTTTAATTTGTTGCCTTTTAGAAAAAAAAAAATTGTGTATATATAATATTTATTTATTTTAATTTAATCTCAATATGTATATTTATATAAAATAATATGTAAATTTAAATCAGAGTGTATATATATATATATATATATATATATATATATATATATATATATATATATATATATATATATATATATATATATATATATATATATATATATATATATATATTAATTTTTTTTCAATGACATACAAATATATATAGTTATATATTATTAAGTTATTTAAGCTTCATATACTATGAAGTATACTAATTTGTATAAAAAAAAATGACACAAATTGAAATTGTAGAAATAGACTATGGTTTGTTGAGTTGAGGCACAAAAAAAAAGTCTTATTTATTTTGGATGCTTTAAGCATATAATGAGTTTATAGTATAAACTTGTCTCGAACTCTTTTTGTTTTTTAGAGCCGTATTTATGGCGTTTAACTGTTTAATATTTACGTATTTGAATATCAAATTTCAGTTATCCAGAAGGATCTTATGTAAAATACATATCAACAAATCCATTCATACGCCTCTTAACTTAACAAATAGATCCGAGAAGACATTATTATATTTGAATAGATCCGAGAAGACATTATTATATTTGAATAGATACATCTTGTACATTTAAATATTTAATACTTTATAATAACATATAAAAAGTAAAATTTGAATTTCCAAATTACTTCACAGTTCACACCCTACTCAAAGGGATTCTTGATATTTTGGCCTTTTCCTTTTGGCATACCTTGATACATCATAATGATAATGGCATCATGGGATGGTCTTGCTTTATTCATTTTCGTAACAAATAGATTTGACAGAGTTAATTCATTTATTTACACATAGATTGATTTTGAGTTGTATTATTTTTAAATTTTTAAAGGTTCATAAATGAAAATTTTATAATCTTCATCAAGAATAAATGTATCATCAACTATGTACTCGGATGCTTACATTTAGAGATGAACAAAAGAGTATAAAGCTAAAACCGGTTCTCGACTGATATGAAATTTGTTAGAACTACAACATGAATTAAGATGGCCTTGATGTAGTTTTTCAATTAAAAATTTATTAAAAGAATTGTAATCATAATTTAATGGAATTTTAACTACTCGGTAAATTCTAGACAAAAATATAAGGAATTTTATAACATTTTTCAAAAACCTCTAAACATAGTCATATTTTAGAGTTCCTTAAAATGACTTTTAAAATATTTGAGTAGAGCTTGTACAAACCAACACAAATTTTCTCCATCCACACGACAAATTGCTAAAGCAACATTACAACCAGGGCCGGTCCAAACGTATATGGGGCCCGGGACGAAAAAAAAAAAAAAAAAGGGCCCCTTAAAGAAAAATATAATAAAGATTCAAAAAAATATCATTTATTCTTCACTATAAACGCATGCAATTAGCAATAACAAACAAGCCAAATTGTTTATTTTTTGAGCTAGTTTGAGTTTCAACCAACTTTAGGTCCTAAAAATCATATTGGTAATAATTTTTTTATATATATACACTACATAGCCCATCAATTTTGGGCCCCATGGAGTCATGGGCCCTAGGCGGTCGCCCGGGTTGCCCACCGTCTGGACCGGCCCTGATTACAACCTTATTTCCAAACAACGTGATAAGGTCGTCCGGTATGGTTGCAACGGACGGGTTCGTGGTCTAGCTGGCCACGAACCACGACCGTGCACACCATCCCGGTGGCTAATGTTGGTTCGTGGTCGTGACGAGCCGTGGTCGGGACAACGAATGCAAACGGAAATTGTGATTGGGTGGCACAGTAACGGTCATATTTTAGGGTTAAATTCTTTTTTTTTTAATTTACTATTCAAACAACATTAAACCATTTCTATAAATACCACACTTATTCATTCATTTTACTCACATAATTCTTTTCTTTTTCTCACAATCACACACTTCTTTTGCTTCATAAACTCAAAGCCAATGACTCTTAAAATGATGAATTGATCAGAAAATGAAGAAGAGAACTTAGCATTAGCCTGGGTAACTGTTTCAGAAGACCCAGAAATACCTCTTAATTTTTGGGTAAAAGTTGGAAACGTTTTCCATGATTTAATGGGTTGCCAAAGTCGTAATCTTGATAAAATATGTTTCAAGTTTCACGACATGAGGGTAAAGTGCCTTGAATTCAATGAGATTTATAACTTTGTTATAAACAACGTGGACAAAACGGACCCGTTTGTTGTGACTATGCACCAATATGAAGGCACGAAACACACGCCGTTTAAACACGCTGAAGCTTGGCGAAAATTAAGAAAGTCCCAAAAATTTAGTCATTAAAAATAACGGTTTAAAACTAGTTTAAGTTCTTTGTGGTTGCATTTTTATTTTTTATTATTAATATTTTTTATTTTATGTTGTGTGTTTTAAATTAATGTAATCTTTGTTTTATTGAATAAAAAACTAATTTTAAAAAAATATATGTTTTATTGTGTTTGTGAATTAAATTTAAATAAAAAACTAATTTTAAAAAAATATATGTTTTATTGAATAAAAAAATATGTTTTATTAAATAAAAAACTAATTTGAAAAAATATGTTTTATTGTGTTTTAATGTATTTTTGAATTAAATTTAAATAAAAAAATGAGGTGGAGTGGTGTGTTTAGTGGTAAGTATCTCATAGTTAGTGGTAAAGAATGTAGTGCTGATGTGGCACGGATGGTCTAATCCTATATTCCTTCAACGAAACAAGTCCTTTAAATGATGTTATCTTGCCAATTATATACCAACATTTTCTTCTAAAGTTTTAACCTTTCCACTTTCATTTATATAACGTTCTTGCAATTAATTACCAATAATAAATATCTTTACTAACTCTTGTTATCTTACAAATTTACTATTGGTTCCCAACAACCAACAACAAATATATTTTTTTAGAACAGCCAAATATATTATAAGAAAGAAAGAAAAACAAAGAGGGATCTTGACTAGCAAGGAGCTAGATGGGACAGTAGAGTTTCAGTTTACATCGTTATCATCTCATATTGCATTGCATTGGAATTCAATTAGTTAAGAGGGCATGAACACCAAATAGCCCATTCATAAATTTTTGCTGAGCTCCTGTATTTCAGCCACGTGTATACCATCAATTGGATGTTATCAACAACTGAGGGAGTAGTGATAAGTTTTTTGAATAACCTTACATTCCTAGCCTTCTATATCTCCCAGAGTGTACCATAACATATGTTGATCAAGACCTTTTTCTTCATACGAATTACGATCGCCCTACTTTGTTGCATATTCAATCAGATCACCCACTTTGTTAAATTGAAAGTGATGCATGTTAAACCATTTCCAAATCCATTCTCATACTATCTTCGCAAAAGTGCAATTGAGTAGAATATGGGTTGATACTGTCTTCGCCTCCATACATTGTCCAGATTGGGTTGATTATAATCGAGACTTTTATGTTCAAAAAAGAAAATTTGAGACTAAAGTGAAACTTTTCCGAAAATATTGAAACTTTTCTGAAAATTTCCCGTTTTGAAACTACTGAATTAAGAATTCACGTCATAAATTCAACTCAAACCTCCTTTGAAGTTCTCAAGCACAATGACAACTTCAATTAAATCCTAATATGTCAAACTTTAGTTATGATGGATTCTAATGGGAATGAGTTAGAAAACTTAAACGAAGGTTACATTCATCATCAGTTTCACAAAATACATCTCCATTTAGAATTCATCAATGTTAACGTTTCAAAGCTTCAAAACACATCCAAACTCCAAATCAAGCAAAACAAAGGAGGTTTGAGTGCAAATTGAAGAACAGGTAGGTACCTTCTATACTCCTATGTGAAGTCCTTAGCTTCAATTTCCCAACTAAATGATATTTTTTTAAATTATGTTTTTTTGATATTTGGTATTAAAACTTGCATTACATAGTATTACTCACAACCTTAGCCTAATAACCAAAAATTTTCAACATATTTATGTTGTCACCTCAATTACCATGCACATCCGTTGTATGCCTTATCAAAAACCTATCAACCATGCAATACTTTTAAGCTAAATAACCTAAAAATAACAACATTAAAAGGTTTTTACGAATAGTTAAAACAATCTACATCAACACCCACATCGAAATGCATATAACCAACGCAAATCTTGATTTTCCTCTTATGGAAAAAATCCGTTTGGGTCGTGGGATAATACAAAATACTACTTTTTTTTTTTTACTAAAACAGTTTTGTTAATCACTCACTTGATGATGTATCATTCCCTTTGTTTCCAACCCAATATTGTTTATACGCGACAAATATCTTTTTTGGAACAAAAGGCCCCTCTTCATGATCAAGCAATTTAACATCCCATCTCATGCCAGCTGTAATTTTCATGACTTTGGTCAACACATCTACTTCATCTCGAAGTATCACTAATCCTTCAGGCCTCAAAATTCGATCCATTTCTAGGAGGATATCTTCTAGATCACATCTGTTTAGGCAATTCAACAATTTAATCTCCATTTTTTGTTATAGCATTGCAATTTCAAAACTCTATTGCTACCTTTAAAATTATAACAAATAATTTCATAGTACGATGTTTTCCTGTAAAGTGGAGAAAAGTGACCATCTTCCCATATTATAATTCAAAAAACGTTAACTTTTATGATGATAAACTTTTTGACTATATAAAGTCACATTTTTAAAATTTGTGGTCACTCATCTAAAAGTTTTGTCTTTATATAATCCCTGTCATATTTAAAGTTTAGTACATCATGAAATCCTCAAACTTCTAAAAAGAAAAAAAAAAATCATGTTTCTACAATGTGTAGTAAGACAAATATTTTGTCATGCTTTAAAGATGTTTGCTACAAAGAAATCGACACACCTTTGTTACAGATTTTTTTTTTTTATCATAAATTAAAAGATATGTATTCATGAATAACAAGAGACTTACTTGTTCTCATACAAGCTGAATAGACCATTTCCATGGATAAGATCATATGTTCTTGGGTAAGTGGAGAAGCCTTCACACCTGAAAGACAACATTTGGAGAATAAACTTTGCAATAATAATTAATAACTACCTTTGTTTATTATATCCAATTTTATAAAAAATTATGGAGCTCACCAGTCATGATATATACCAATAAGACCTCGCTCAAAAACAGCAGCCAATGTGTTTGGAGCAATAGTAGGCACAACATTCATCACCCATAATTTATTAGACTCAATTGCTGCAGCAAAACCTCCATAACCAGCATTCATATCCATTATATTTCTATATCTTGAAGTGCCAATTAACCGATTTGCCCTTTTGTAAGTAGCAACATATGTCTTCCAAATTTTACTATCTTCTTGATAAGATTCAATAGAAACTTCTGGAACTAGTCCCTTGGATATGACAGGTGGCACTGCCTGTAGCCTTGCTGGAAACTTTTTCAACTCCCCTCCTGCTACTTCATTTGCAGTGTTTACTTTAGGGTATGGAGTTACACATGTTTCCATTTTCTTGTACCTATCATAAATAGAGCAACCATTTTTTTTTTATCACAAAATATATTAAGTTTTAATAAAACTATAAAATTATATGCATATACAATTATGGAGTCCATATGTTTAGGCGATTTAGTCCTTATCTTCTTTTATATTCATTTTGACCATTTTATCCGGTTAACAAGTCATCCAACTTTCAAAAATTACACTTTTGGCCCAGATTTTAAATTTTATTACAAACTTGGTCCAAAATTTACACTTTTGGCCTAGATTTCAAAATTTTGTTACAAATTCATCCTAAATTTAGTTTTTTACATCTTTTTTTTGAAAATTTTGTTTCGGATATGTTTTTTTTTGCTTTATAAAATCATATTTATACAAAAAAATAAGTTATATTGGCATGACATGACATTACAGAACATGTTGTGATGACAAGACTGACATGACAGGTTGTACTCACACAAGTTGTACAACAGCACAGTCTGTCCAGACATGACATGACAGAACAGGTTGTACTGTGTTTGGTGGGACCAGGACTTTTGCTTTGAAGAAGAAGACTCACCAGACATTATCGGTATCAGTTGATTTACAGAAATTTGCAGGATTGATTTTGCAAGATTTGGGATTAACTTTCTTTCTCCAAATAGCAATATCTCCTTTCTCATATTTCTTCTCCCAACAAAGAGATTCAGCAAGTTTTTCAATCTTTCTTTGTTCAGCTCTCAAATCCTCCTTTGACCTTTTCCATGTCTGATAGTATGTCTTCCAGTTAATCGGAGGACCAGATAAAATCCAAAATCCACCAGGTCTAAGAACTCGATCAACTTCCATTAGATACTTCCCATCTACACATAATTTTCAATGTTTCCTATTACAACATTAACTTTACAAAATCTACCAATTTGGAAAAGTTATAGTTTTAAATTAGTAGTGACTCACCATTTTCACCCCATGGTATGAGGCATCGTGAGCATTGAGCCATATCAAAAGCTCTTGAAGGAAAAGGAAGTTTTATTGATCCAAGAACACCAATAATAGCAGGGACACCTCGCTCTAAAGCAAACTGAACTTGTGCTTCATGATTATCCCTTGGTGCAAATGACATGGCTAAAACATTTCTCTTCATCAGATATGCACCCCAGCTTGCAACCTATGCCAACATTGTTGTAATACAAAGGAATAAAAATAAGATGCTATGAATGTATGTTGATGCTTCTTGCATTTAACCCATAAGAAAAGATAAGGAAGAGGTTGATAAGAAAACCTACCCCACAACCAGTATCAAGAGCTGTTCTAACAGATCCATCAGCAATTGGAATCACTGATGCAAGTTCATCAATATATGCATCTGCTCCTTGAGGAAACATTGTTCCACCACCTGGAAACTTAAAGACATTGCCTTGATACTCAACCCAATGTTGATTCGCCTTCTCAACAGTTAAATGTTTGAAAGGGACATTAGCATAATGGACATAGTCACGACCTTTTGGCCATGGAAATGGAGTTGAATACCCTTTTGGAGCTGGAATAAGACATTTCAACTTTTCTTCTTGAGGGGGGCAATGTCTTTCTCTGTATACCATGTTTTCTCTTGGGAACCTCATGGCTCTGTCTTGTTCATGGCAGGGGGTGTAATCGGTGTATTTGACATCACATGGTTTGAAGGTTTTGGATTTTGGTTTGGAAGAATCGGGAATGGGAATATTGTGATGAGGGTGGAAATCAAGGGTGGAAAAGTCTTCCTCACATTCTGTTTTCTTGGTTATGTCCATTGCTATACTATCTCCCTTTCCAAAACCACTTTTCTGCCATGTTCCTAGTAAGTAGAAGAAACAACACAGCCCAAACACAATGATTATAGATAATGGACTTCTTCTTCTATTTGCTGGATTGTTCTTAGACCCCATATTGTGCTTCAGAACCTTGGGCCTGAAAGTTAAAACTTACTTCAAACGGGTTTTTTCAATCAAAATAGTCAAGACACACAAATGGAAACATGATTTAATGAAACATAGGAGATCAAGATAAGTTTCTAACAAGACAAGTAATTGCATATTTGGTAATGGAAACAGTAATGATTTAGACTTTAGGATGCAAGAAATTGGAAATCTTAATGATCTCTCTCTATAGGAATGTTGCTGTTGGTTAAATATCCAAGATCCCTTTTGATCTTAACAAAATTGAGAGAGCTTGAGGACCAAAATCAATTGAGTTTTTGGTTTGCAACGATTAGTAATTTGGATTTCCACTTTTACCTAAAACAAAACATTTCATTCAATTTGGTAAACCCTAAAGTGCATTTAATTTGGGAGCATAAGGCGTAAAATTTTGACTTATTAAATTTCTCACGCACTTCGCTTTACTGCGTGCTAGACAAAATCAGAGATCCAGGCGATAACCTAGGAGGAAAAGCTATCGGTTTAGTAGATCAAGATAGGGGAAATAAGTCGCTTTGGATTTCCAGAAAAAGCATCTTAAGTGTAGAGAACTTATCCCAAACTAGTAAAAACGACTGACTAATTCAGATCAGAACAAGCATGCAGATCAAGCTATAGCACCAGTTAACCAGTTCCTAATTAAACTTTTATATCACAAACCGACATTGCTGCTCTAATACAAATCATTAAACGAAAAAAGGCATATAACGACAATAACATCAATTCATCAATCATTTTCACGAAATCTAAAAGAAGTCCGAGCAGGTTATAACGAAGAACCATAATATAACAAATGCAACGAGTTCACATAGTAAATCAACAAAGTTCAAATCAAAATACAAACAGAAGAAATCAGAAGTAGTAGAATTGAAATTGAGCGAGTACTATTGATTCCGCAGCAAAGCAAAAAGTACCTGATTGATTAAAACGCAGATCTACTCTCTTCTCTAACTTTCCCTCGCTAACTTTGGCATTCAGAAAAGATAGTTTCAGACTTTCAGAGAGAAGGAGTGGAGCAATAGTAGCTTAAGTAGGAGTGTGAGAGAATTGCCTTATATTGTTTATATAATTGATAGATTCATTATATAATATTTTGAGGAAGAAAGTGGCGGAGTTGACGATCGCCGACGACGGCGGTCGGTGACGGTGGAGATCTGGTGGACAGGCTGGACAAATATTCAACTTTATAGTTTATATATTGACGACGTTTTTATCGCGGCCGTTGTAACTATTTTATCCAAATGACTGAAAAATACAAAAAAGAAAAAGAGAGTGAAAATTGGTTCGATCTAAATTTGGGGATATCTTATTTTCGAAATGTAAATATAGAAAACACAATTATTTTTTTTTCTCTAAAATACCAATTCTAGATTACTAATTCATTACCAAATTGATAAATTCTATAGAGAAAACGACAACCGATTCTAATATATCTGATGGTGACATGAATACGGAAAACATGTATCGTCCTTCAAAAAACACTAATAATTAAACTCAAAATAATTTAATAAAAATGTCCAAAAATACGTATATTATATTCTATTTTAATAACATCTTAAAAAGAATTAAATGAATAAGGTTAAAAGTCTTTAAAAATCACATTTTTCTTTGCCGATATAATGGGCGTGGGACATATTGAACATCAATGCCCACGATTGAATTTATTAGGTACCCACCATTCACATAAAACCAATGTATTTCCTCTTTTTATTGATTTCACATACTTTTCATTTAATGAAAATATAAAAAATCATACAGAAAAACCTTGACTTATCTTTGGTTTAATGATAAAACAAATCTTTATAACCTTCAGGTGATGGATACGAGCTCTTTATTAGTGGATGAGTTTGTTTGATCATTTAAATATCATGATTGAAATTTAGAGTTGTTCGTTGGATTTAGAAAAACGTAACGTATATTTATTATATGAATACGTATATCCTTTTTATGTTATTTAATATTTGATTATAAAGGAAGGAATTTAATTATTAATAATATTAATCTTAGAAAAGTATTTACATAACGAATAATGGTTAAATTGATATTCGTGCAACAACTTCTCATTTTTTTCAAGTAATGCATGTAACAAAATTGACTTATAACCGATATATACAACAATATTTCAGTGTATACAATAAAGTTGACATTTTAATAATTTATGTATCAAAAAAATTATGAATTTTTAATAACAAAAGAAGAGTTGTATAATTTGTGTTAAAAATATTTGTTGCATAAATTGGTAAGCGATAAAATGTGGTTACATGAACATACATTAAACCCATATATAATATAAGTATACATTGTTATCTTTTAGGTAAATTGTTATTTAATGTAAAGTATATATTAATAGACTCATACAATGATATTTTATAGGTTCTTAAGGGCAAAAATTATATTTGGTTTGGGCTGGATTTGTTAAGCGAAGACACCTATTTGTTAAATCAAGTCATTGTGGTTCAAAATAAATAATGTTTGGTGGTTTTATCATAACGAGCAAATATCATATGATAATTTCAGTGTTAAACAACAAAAATACATTTAAACAATTCAACTGCAAAATGTAATGTTGACAAAACCATTTTATTTCTTTGATTTGATGCATTAGTTTCAATGCATAACTTCCTTTCATACGAGTTATGAAAATAACAAATTGATTTTCTTGTTGTTTTGATATCAATATTATACTCATCGTTAAATAATTGATAATCCTTGAATAAAAAAATTATAATATCCTTCGGAATTCAATTATATGCAATTTTCTTCATTCCACGTCAAGATATTCAAGTGGTCAAACTTATTTTTGTTTATTAAAAAAATGTGAGGGCAACAAAACATTCATATAATCATGTGAAAGTCAATCGATCGATTTATGCGTTTGAATCCTTTTAAGGTGAATCATGTGATTGTAGTAAAAATCTGCAACAATCTTCTATATTTACTATTCTTATGAAAACGGAACTAAGATAACAATGCATGTATTAAACTTAGAAGAACCAAAAAGGTAGTAGTTGGGAGTTGTTTAAATCTTAGGTATAAAGTAATGCTTTTTCATGGTTTTAAGGATGGGAATTCCTATATATCACACAAACGACAACTGCATTGAATACTTCTAGCATACTTCAACCGATGATGTACTCAAGCTCTAATATAGGATCATGTCTAGGATCAAAATTGATTTACTCAAGCTCTAATATAGGATCATGTCTAGGATCAAAATTGTAGCTAAAATGAAGAGTCAAATGCCTTTAAATCAGGTGTATCTGCTTTGACTATATGATCATGATCAAACAAAGAATTGTTGAAAAGGGTAAGTTGTTTAGAAAACGTAAGAAAAAGACATGTAAAACAGTTGCAGGAGTCAAAAGCATCATTTTTTTAGAATTCTCCATACGTTAAAAATTTGCTTAAATAGTTGAAAAGATTAACACCCATGACAGATTTACATTCTCGTTTCATTTGTCTTTTTCTTGAATGATGAACAACATTATTACATTTTTGTTAGTAGTCATTGCATTATTGCAAACCAAATTAAGTTTGTGTGATAACGAACCTCTTGTTCTTAGGTACTACAAAGAAACATGTCCCTTGTTGGAAGAGATTGTTCATCATCAAGTAGAAATTGCGGTTCTAAAAGAACCTCGAATGGCTGCTTCACTTCTTCGCCTACATTTCCATGATTGTTTTGTATTGGTAAATTCACTCATCTTTCTAAATTTCATATTCTTTTTTGGGTCTATTGCTATGATACTTTTGTCACACCCTAAGCCCATAGTGCCATTAGACTAGCCTAATAACATCAACATCGATATAAAACCATGGCCCACAACTTAAAGGTTATAAGGGGCCCACAATTCTTGCTTTCCAATTTCTTGGAAAAGGGTCATTACATAAGATAATGTTGCATTTGTTGGTTGTGTTTGGTATGATATAATTAGAGAAGGAATGGAATGGCTCTTCCCATATGAATAAAAAAAATCTTTGTTTGTTTTGTCCAATAACATGGAAAGGACTGGACCATTCATGAAGGAATGTTAATTTTCATTCTTAGTCACGGGTGTTTGTTTCATTAATAATGGAATGGAATGAAAAATTACAATATAACCTATTTTTATCTATATAATTGGGGTTTAATGATTTTTTATTTGTGTTTAATTTTTTATGCTTGTAAATAGAAGTTTGTTAATTATAAATTTATATTAAATGATATACAAAATGTAGGTAAAATCATATTATGTATTTACACATAATATAAAATTCATATGAAAGTTCATTTCATTTCTAAAAGAAATATCAAACATGACCATGGAACATAATGACTCATTCCATTACCCGATCCATTCAATTATTTTGTCATTCCATTCCATCAAACTAAAAAGACCATTTTCATTACTTGGGTCTCATATGTATAATTCCAAGCATGTAAATGGGACCTACATAATGAAATGACATTTTTTTGTTGATAAATTGATGTAGGGTTGCGATGGTTCGGTTCTTTTGGATGATTTTGAAGGTGTAGAAAGTGAAAAGAAAGCCGAACCTAATTTGAACTCTTTAAGGGGATATGAAGTCATTGATGAAATCAAATACCTTGTTGAAGAAGCATGTCCTTGTATTGTGTCTTGTGCTGATCTTCTAGCTATTGTTGCTCGGGATGCCGTAGCTTTGGTACATATACTTCTCTTTCACTACACTTTAAAAAAAACAATCAAAATAGAACAAGGGCATTCTCATCTTTTTGCATATTTGAGAGACCGAGAGAAATTCGTTGTCCAAATTTGCTCCATTGTTTTAAATGAGATAAAAGCTGCAATTTTGTTTCATCAACATTAGTCTTAATCATAGTCCAATACATGTCAAATGCAGTATTAACTGTTCGGTTCTAACATATAAACTTTTTGGATTCTTTTGGCAAACTTGATACTTACTTTCTTTGGTGAAAAGAGAGGTGGGCCCAAGTGGAATGTGTATTTAGGAAGGAGAGACTCAATGAAAGCAAGCTTGAATGGTGCAAATAACTTTATTCCTTCTCCAAATTCTTCTTTGGAAACCCTAATTGCCAACTTTCAATCTCAAGGTCTTGGCATTCAAGAATTGGTTACTCTTTCAGGTAGGTTAACGGGTTGGATTGGGTTGCCAAAATTTTCTTGTTTATTAAAAAAAGGTTAAATGTTTGTTTATGTAATGATTATTCATATTTTTTTCGAACTCTTTAAACGAAATATGCAACTTTTATGTTTAAACCTATTGGTTGAAACGTGGTGCATAAATTGGTAAAAAAAAAAAAGTAACACGGTTTCATATAAGATAGTGAAAAAACAAAACATATGTGATTCTTTAGAACATGAATCAATCATTTTAAGATTAAAAAAAACAAAAATAAAGTTGTACTCTCGAATCAAAATCTTTAACGTTACTTCAATAATAGATATTTGTAACATTTGTTTTAGCTATCTGTTTTCATGAAACAGGTAGCCACACAATTGGGAAGGCAAAATGTAAGAGCTTTAGACAAAGAATCTATGACTACAAAGATTCTATGTCAAGCTCAGACAATCACCGCACAAAAGACAGAGTTCCAGAAGATTCTAGAATCAATATGTCCGACATCTGGAAGAGACGACACATTGGTCCCACTAGATTTCATGACCCCAACAAGATTCGACAATCAATATTTTCACAACATTAAAAGTGGCAATGGTCTCCTAATTTCAGACAATGTGTTATTGTATGATGGTGTGGAAGGAGAAATAAGAGACCTTGTTTGGGCTTTTGCCTTGGATGAAGAATATTTCTTTGGGTTGTATGCGCATTCAATGATAAAAATGGGGAATATACGTGTACTTACGGGAAAACAAGGAGAAATAAGAAAGAATTGTAGGTTCATTAACACCTAAACATAAGATTTAAATTTTAAAACTGTTTGTTTGGAACGTGTTGTTACAGATTGTGTTATTGTTGAATTTTCTTTGGATTATGCAAAGTTGAAACTTATGGGATTCTAATCTGGACAATTTCTTTTGGAGTGTTTAGTTCTCAATCAATCATGATAAATGTTCATCAGAGTTGAGGATTAATTGGGGTAATGAGAATATGTGATTATAAGCAAAATTTATATGTGTATATATGTGGTGGCAATGGTGGTTTAGAAAACATATATGATTATGTGTCAAGAAAACTCGTATAAGTATTTGTCATACATTAATTACAGTAAGACGAGGACAATAAGAATTATCATTGGCTTATGTCTAAACCAAGTATGTTATATATGTATTAGAGTTTAGAATGTAGACTTGGGTCATAACTAAAGCTTAAGTTGATCTTTAAAAAATGGTAAACCACGTATCATCAATGCTTAATTTGTCTTGGGTACATCGCATGGAATGTCAATTTTGAAGCACTAGAAATGTTTTGGTCATGCGATTCGAATCCTAAGCATGACATATGTAGAATTTTGTTTTTCAACCATTAGGTACTCATTGTGGGAGAGAAATGTTACTTTAATATTTAGAAGATTGAAATCTAAGAAATTAAGCCTCATATATATGTTTAGGCTTGATGGGTATGCTAGTGCAAGTAAATATTATGGAAATTGATAAGCATGCACTTGATTGATGATTATTACTATGGTATTAGATTTCTTAAAGATCAAGACAAATGAAGCTAAAAGAAGCTTTTCTGTCAAAATGGGGTTTTGATAGATATTATGTATACCTTCATATGTTATTTTGATTAAAGGCAAAGTATCAGCTAAAAGAAGTTTTTATGTCAAAATGAGGTTTTGATAGATATTATGTATACCTTCGTATGTTATTTTGATTAAAGGTAAAGTATCAGTAGTTATCTTTATCAAACTAAAATTGTACTTGAAGCTAATTATCTATTTACATCTAGTATGTAACAATCTCTAGTTCGTAATATATATACCTTTTTTTTGGAACATGAAATCGTCACGAGGGAATTTTAGGATAGGTTGTATTCTAACAATTGTTTCGAAACAAACATATATCACTATCAGATCTTGAAATGTTTGAAATATAAATGTGTTTGAGATTGTTTTAAGAACAACTTACTGAATTATTGTTTTTTTTTTTTTTTAAGTTAATAAGCCAAAAAAATGTTTGTATTTTTCAAAATTGTTTTTTCATTAGTTTTGATTTTTGAAAATGAAATTCTAAAAAGCATGTAAAAGATGAGAGTAAATTACTAAAATTGCCCATATGGTTTGGTCAAAATTGTACGTTTATTATTATTATTATTATTATTATTATTTTTTGCACTTGGATCGTCCTAATGGTTTGATTTTGTTGCGTTTTTCGTCCCTATAGTTTGGTTAAAATTGCACATTTGATCACTAATTTTATATATGTAAATGACGAAAATGCAACAAAATCAAACCATAGAAACGATCCGAGTACGAAAAAAAGTTAGGGACGAAACGTTTCGTTTTGACAAAAGTACGATTTCAGTAATTTTCTAATAATGTGATTTAAATGATGAAGTGGGGTGCTGGTGAAAAAAAAAAAAACTGTTTCCTATACAACCGATTACCGAGTTGGCTCACCGAACTCGAGATGTCCAGGTCAAAGAATGGTGTTTGCCAACCTTGACGTCCATACTCCATAGTGTGTTTAAGCCAATTGATACCTTCTGCCGGCGCCGGCGCAAAATACATTCATAACAACGTCATACACACACGCCTATGAATTCAATTGATAAAGCTCGGTCGATCTGCCGGCCGGCCGAGCAAGCATCTCTTGTTGTTGAATGTTTAAAACAACGTCACAACTACAAAACAATCGATAAATAATTCCAAGGACAACAATACATAAAGCAATGGATTCAATTACAAATCGGTGAACTCGGCAAACTTATATACAAGTTTCAAATCGAAGAAGCCATGTGAATCGTACAGGTTAGGCAACGACGATGGAAGAAAATACCGACGAGGTGATGAACAGATCTGAGTATGGTGGTTCGATTCCTGTTGATAATGTACAAGCGCTTGCTTCCAAGGACTTGAAAGACATTCCGATTCGGTATATTCGACCGGAAATTGAGTCGGAAGAGGTTTTAACTGATGAATCGCTGCAAATTCCGGTGATCGACATTAGCAAACTCGCCGTCGCAGGAAAACCTGGCTACGATGATGAATTGGATAAACTTCATCTTGCTTGTAAGAATTGGGGCTTCTTCCAGGTGATTAATTCATGCATACACACACATGTATATGTACACATATGGTGAATTTAATTATTGATCGAGAGCTTTACTAATGCAAACAGCTGATAAATCACGGGATAACGGAAAGCATAGATGCAATGAAGAAGGTTACAGAGGAGTTCTTCAAGCTGCCATTAGAGGAGAAGATGAACTGTGCACAAATTCCGAGCTCCATTGAAGGTTATGGTCAAGCATTTGTGGTTTCTGAGGATCAAAAACTTGATTGGGGTGACATGCTCTTCATCTTAACCTTGCCAATCCCCCAACGAAACATGAGATTTTGGCCTCAAACTCCGCCTTCATTCAGGTAATTTGTACGTCTGTTATTCTTAAACGATCAAATTCAATCTGTAATTATGTATTCAGAGTTCATAAATTTCAACTCAATCATGATTTGTTTTGAACAAAACATGATCTCATTTGAATTATTATGATCCAGAACAACTCTAGATGAATACTCAAAGGTATTACAAGGCGTTTCGATGGAATTGTTCAAGTTAATGTCTATAAACCTCGGAATCAAACCTGCAACACTTAGCAACATGTATGAAAATTGCACACAAGGTATCAGAATGAACTACTATCCTCCATGTTATGAAGCAGACAAGGTTTTAGGGTTAGCACCACACTCAGATGCAACAGGGATAACCCTCTTAATTCAAATCAATGAAGTTCAAGGTCTACAAATCAAGAAGAACTCAAAATGGGTGCCCATAAAACCCATTCCAGGATCAATTATTGTCAACATCGGTGATGTCATGGAGGTAATCAATTAATCTTTTAGAATATTAAGCCATTTTAAACAAATGAATCAAAATATGTTGCCTACTTTTTGAAACAGATAATGAGTAATGGAGAGTACACTAGTATTGAGCATAGGGCTATGGTCAACATTGAAAGAGAGAGGATTTCCATTGCTGCTTTTCATAGTCCGGGAGTCAAAGCTATGATTGGGCCATTGATGGAGCTTGTTAAAGATAAGACACCAAAATATAAGACAATTGATTCAGAAGATTATGTGAGATTAGTTGTTAATAGCAAACTTGATGGCAAATCCTTAATTGATCATATGAGGATTTGATTGAATAGCAATTATTGAAGGTTTTATTTTATAAGTTTATAATCATATATATGACTCGAAAAATTCATATAAAGGTTGACTTTTTGGTAATCGGCTTTTAATTTTTCTAGCTAACTTATTCTTAGCAAATGATTCTTGTTAGAGGTGATGCTTTTCGACTCTTGCAATAAATGGGTGAATTCGAGTGTGATACTATGTTAAAACAATGTGTTTAATGTCCCATTATGGACCTAATTAATTGAAAATAGTTGGTTTGAAGTGAAAATCAATTTGAAGAACTTTTGTGACCAAAGTACAATCTAGGTTCTTAATGACAAGAACAATAATATGATCGACTAGTTTATTAATTTTTCATCTCGTGGCTTAATTAGAATATAGAAAAAGCTGATACTTTGGTGTGTGAAGCAATAGAGGAACTCTCTTTTGGGTTGCCATGAGTCGTATAAAAAATTGTTTTTTTTTTTTTTTTTTTTTTTTTCTTTTTTGTAGAAATAGATTTGGGGTTGATCTTATACTTACAACTGTGAAAATGGTGTTTATAAAATATGTTTGTCGATTTCTAGGGTTTTACACTCAAAAAATGATTTTATGTGGATGAGTTTGAAATTGTTTTATGTTTATAGTGTTTTCCCAAATATGTTTTTTCACTTGTATTTTTGTTTATTTATTATACTAATAAAAATATTGACTTTGCTCATATTTTTGTGTACTTAAATATCAAAATTTAATACTTTCATTTGTATATTAAGGTTATAACCCGTAGGAACCACGGTTATAAAATAAATTATTTTTTTGTAAAATAAGTCATAATTACAAATCAATTATTGTAAATAAATTATTAGTAAAGATATATATTTTTCTAGTTATATAAAATTATAATCGTTGTTTTAAATGAATATGTGAAATATATTTTGAAGATATATATATATATATATATATATATATATATATATATATATATATATATATATATATATATATATATATATATATATATATATATATATATATATATGATAATATTTATTTGTGAAATAATGAAAAAACAATAACAATAATATATAATAAAATATTATAAAATAAATAACCACAGTAAATGAAGTAAATTAAAATTGTTATATAATTAGTTAATTAAGTTGTTCAAATAAACATATATGAAAAAATATAATAAATCACAACTGAAAATTATAATAAAGTTTTATTAACAATAATAATAAAAGATGTTATATGAAATAATATTGTAGCACCTGGTTTCCGGTATGTGAATTTTATTTAAGCATTGCCCTATTTTAGCCTTGGACTCGGCGAGTCATAAGGTCCGACTCGCCGAGTAGGGACGAGACTCAGGACACGTTTAAGTGGGCGACTCGGCGAGTCCATATCCTGGACTTGGCGAGTCACCGCTGCTGGATGAAACCCTAAGTTTCAAGGGTTTGCATCCTATTTAAACCCTCATTCCGCCCCCAACTCGTCCCCATTCACCCCCAGAACTCCCCCAACATCGTTTTCCCTTATTTCCTTGAGAGGTTAAAGTTTTCTTGGTGTGTTCTTGAAGGTTTTGAGGAGAAAGAGGAGTAGATCAAGAAGAGGAGAAGGAGATCAGTCATCCTTGTGTCATTTCAACATTTTCCTTGAGGTATATCTCGTTTTTCCCCTGTTTCTATGCTTAGGATTTCATTTGGGACACTCTTGAGCAATTCTTCAAGCTTGTTTGTGCTTAATGTTTCGTAATAAGTGGATTAACCTTTAGATCTAGGCAAGATTGAGCTCCAGGAGCTCAGATCTGTGAGCTTTATGGCCCCATGTGGCTTGTTCATCCTAGATCTACCCTTTTGAGGCATTTTGCACCCTAAAATCCACATTAGTGAATATCCACACGTAAAGTTGGAAACTTTACGTGTGATTTGGGTCCTAGAAGTCCAGATCTATGAATGGCATGGACTGAAATCGAGTAAATCTGTGTATTTGGTGGATGCATGGCGACGACTCGGCGAGTCGTATAGGTGACTCGGCGAGTCTGGTCGCGAGTCACCGATTTGGTCCCTTCATGATGTGTCGAGTTGAGCCGTGAGTCACAGGGGGTGACTCGGTGAGTTGGGAGCTGAACTCACCCATGTTAGGACTCGGCGAGTCAATGCCCTGACTCGGCGAGTCCAAGGCAATCTTCATAGATCAAGAACAGACTCGGCGAGTTGTTCATACAACTCGGCGAGTCTTAGCATAAAGTGTTCTTCAGATGAAGATGAACTCGACGAGTTGTTCATACAACTCGGCGAGTAGGATGAAGGAGTTGAATGACAGTTAGAAGGTGAACTCGTCGAGTCATAGCCCGACTCGACGAGTAGAACCAGGGACCCAGGACAATGGTTTGCTAGGGACTCGGCGAGTGGTGATCCACTCGGCGAGTCGGGTCAACTGAAAGTTGACTCTAACATTGGCTTAGAGCTAGACCAGGGGTAAAATGGTCATTTTACCTAAAGGACAGTTAGCAGTGTTTGATTGAGTATGTTGTGGGAATTGCAGCCGGAGGACTCCCGGAGCAGCAGCAGTCAGTTAGTTCCCGATCAGTTCAGCAGCTACTTTGAGGTGAGTTACCTTCCAGTAGTAGTGGGTCTAAGGCCACACGGCCGGCCCACCAGTAGGAGATGTATGATAGATGATTGTCTTTGTGATATCATCTAGGTTTGCTATTACCTGTTATGTTGCATGCTATCATGATACGTTATATGCAATAGTAGTAGAGTTCGGTTGTTAGGACCGCTGGGTAGTCAGACACCCCAGAATTATCTGACTGTATGTGATGGTATGCTTGTATGTTGGTCTATTATGTTATGCGATAGAGGTAGCGGAAGGGGACCAGTCCCCGAGGATCGGTTGTTAGGACCGATGGGTAGTCAGCACCCCATAATGGCTTGACATGGGTAGTCAGCACCCCAGAATGGCTTGACACGGGTAAGACGGCACCCCAGAATGGCCGTATGGGTAGGTCGGCACCCCAGAGTGGTCGTACCGGGTAGTCAGGCACCCCAGAATAGTCTGGCAGTGCGTATGTTATGTGATTGTATGGTATGTGGTACGTTGGGGGAACTCACTAAGCTTTGTGCTTACGTTTACAGTTTTGTTTTCAGGTACCTCTGCATCGAAGGGGAAGGAGCCGGCGCGGTAGCAGCACGTCATACACACACTCTTCGGTTTCCGCATTTACGAGATTTACTGGGATTGTACTCTGATATTTTGAGGGGATGTATGGTTTGACCTTTTAGAACATGGTTACGATGTGTTATGGTGTGATCAAACAATGTTTTTATTTATTAATGTTTTCTAAAGTAATATTTTAAATGAAATTTTCGGACGTAAAAATTGGGTCGTTACAAGTTGGTATCAGAGCCCTGGTTTGAGGGATTCGGACACGCCTTCGGGAGTGTTTGGACTCAAATCGAGGGATTGAAAGATTTTCCAAAAGAAATTGTTCTTTAAAACCCGGAAAAGAGTCATAAGAAAGAGCAAAGTGTGTGACGTGCGCAACCGGCCGAGCTCAAGTAAGTATTCCCCATAGTACCCATACAAGTTTATGTTATGTTTATCAGCTTACGTAGAACTGCATGCTAGAATAGGCTAAGGATCTAGGAGTGATGCCTTATGTGCCTGCTTATGTGTTACAGCTTTATGAATATTGCATGCTAGAATTGAGTAGACAGCAGTAGGATAGCCTGTTTAGGTTATGCCTGAAAGTATGAGCTTAGCATCCTATGTTAAGTGTCGTTTCTTGTTATAAGAATAGTTTTGGCTTGAGTCTGTTTTTCCCTTATCCGAATTCTGCTTGCTTCGTGCTTGGTGGGATTCTGAGTAATGGGAGTTAGCCACTAGGTAAACACGTCACACCACATGTAATCAGGGTTGAATAATCCCAAAGTATTGGAACTGGCCCTATTGCGCAGCTCTTGTTTGAGTCCAACCGTTGTAGGGACGGATCTTTTACTTGAAGGATTATCTAATCCTCATCACATGTGATGGTGTTTAGGTGGTGGCTAACTGGCATTATGAGGAGACCTACAGCAGCTGAGGACCAGTCGTGTTGAACTTGAGTTTCCCCTAGGGCAAGCCTAGGATGAGAATAGCAGAGAGTAGCAGTAGTAAAGGGGAGCTGGTGGAGTCGAGGAATTCCTCGAGAAGGTACGGATAGATGTGGAAGGTAGTATGGGCCCGTACTACTGAAAGCAGAGGATCCGTACCCGAGCCGAGGAAGGCTATCATCCTTATCTAAAATTAACAATTTTAATCATAGATCCTTCAGAAAAAACTAGATCCTTCAGAAACAATTTTAATCATTCTCTACTTTGAACTCTAGATAAGGCAAAACACAATTGACCATGTAAAAAAACTAGATCCTTCAGAAACAAACCAACCTTAGATAAGGATTATCCTTGCCGCTTGTTAATTGTCATTGCAAAACCAAGGTTGTAAAAAGAGTAAATTACTGAAATTGTCACTATGGTTTGGTCAAAATTTCGCGTTTGATCCCTAATTTTTATTTTGCACTCGGACCGTCCCTGTGGTTTGATTTTGTTGCGTTTTTTGTCCCTTTCATACATAACATTAGGGACCAAACGTGCAATTTTAACCAAACCATAAGGACGAAAAACGCAACGAAATCAAACCATAGGGACGATCCGAGTGCAAAAAAAAAAGTTAGGAACCAAATGTGAAATTTTGACCAAACCATAGGGACTATTTTAGTAATTTACTCTTATAAAAATCGTTCGACGGTCGACTGGCGATAACCGATTAATCAGACTCGGCGGGGATTAATCGGCGATTAATCGGAGACCCTAAATTATTAATAAAATTATTTAAAAAATTAATATTTACTAAAAAATTAAGTATTTGGAAATTTTAAATTTTAAATTTCTAAAAAATTTAGTATAATATTTTAAATTTTGAAAGCTTAAAAGTTTAAAATTATAAAATTTTAGTGTAATATTTGAATTTTATTTTATTTTTTAAATATTTCCCGCCTATGACCACCGAGGACTGCTAAGCCTCGAGTTTGACCGATTTTGACCAATTTCCGCCAAACACCCTAATTGTAATCGGTTCGAGGCCGCCAAACGGTTAATCGGCCGTCAAGACCGATTTCTGCAACACTGTGCAAAACAAACAGCTAATGGAAACTGTCTTATTAGGAATTTGAATGGTATTTGTTTTTCAGATGGTGTTAAGGTCATTCTTGGAATAAATGTTTGATTTCCAATATTATTTACAGTTATGATAATTGTCTCAATAACATGTTTGCCCAAAGATATCACATGTAGTCTAGTTCCATTACATAAGCCATTTATTTGATCAATATTTCTCAGTAACATAACTGGAACACCGACTTTCAAAATTAACTTATGATTTGGGAGACCTAAGACTTTAAGACCATTTAAAACATCAGGTTAGTATAAATTGGCATCAAACTGATCGTGGATAAACTCATATTTGCATAGTTTATCGGAACTTAGATATTCGACTTCATCTCCTGGAAATAATGACAACAAACGATCATTTATTTTTCCGACAACTTCATTTTTTGGAGCAAATATTGCTCTTTTTGAAAATATTCTGGAATGTTAGAATCTTCAAGAATAGAAGGATATACAACCTCAATTATTGAACCTATAGGATCACAATTATCATTAATTAGAAGATCCTTTGGAATATCAATAACCGCTTCACCATCATTAGAACCACTAAGTTTCCCTTCTCCTATATACACAATTATCATTTATATGATGTGTTGCACTGCATTATTTCTATGTGATTTTTTCCGTGTGTATATCAGAGTATACCAGAGTTAGAACCGAAGGGTTCACAGAGCTAGGACTAGAGGGTCCACAGAGTTAGGGCCCAAGGGCCCGCAGAGTTATAGCCTCGAGTGGCTTGTATGTGTTATGTGTGGTATATTGGGGAACTCACTAAGCTTCGTGCTTACAGTGTTTTGTGTTATGTGTTTCAGGTTCTAGTGAGGATCGCGGGAAGGCGTCGACATGATCAGTACACATACGCGCGTGGGGTTTTATTGATAAGTTATGATCTTGGGGATTTGTAATGAGATAATGTTGATACATTGTTTTCTTGAAAATGATTATGAATGAATTTATATGGTTTTAAAAAGTGAAAAATTGTTTGAATTTTTACGACGTTACAAGTTGGTATCAGAGCCTTGGTTTGAGGGATTCGGATGCATCTCCAGGCGTATCTAAACTCAAACTGAGGATTTGAGAAAATTTTTGATAACAAAACATTTTTAAAAAAAAAAGAAGTAAAAAGAGTTTTGAGACAAACAGAGCAGAGTCGTGTGTACGATCAGCCAGCGCCCGAACGGTGATTTCCCAAAATACCCCTGTAATAAGTGATATGAGATATATTATGCTATGATATATGTTGAGTTATGTTAATGCATGCTAGAGTAGACTAGGTATTCTTATTAGGACTAAAGTGGCCTAATATATGATGCCTTAGTCTAGGAGTTTTGTTGCTAGAGATGTTTGAGAATGTTTAGATAGCAGTGAGGAGCTTATGAGAAATCTGTTAGCAAGTAGCATATGATGAAAGAGGGTAGAGTACTTAGGATTTGGGACTCTAGGAGGAGGACTTGGGATGAATGCTGATGCGGTGTGGACGGTAGTATTGGGCCCGTACTACTGAAGACACCGAGTCAGTGCGCGGCCCAAGTAAGAATCCTTAGAGTACTAAGGAACAAGTAGGGTGGAGTTATCTAGTGTGGGTATACTCGAGTGAGTCCCTAATATTCTTATATTGTATTTCATAGGGAGATCATGGTTCGGACACGCCACACACCAGAGAGCAGCGGTACGAGTGATGCTGAGATCCGTAGGATCATCCATAAGGAGGTGGCTACGGCCATCCGGACAGAGATACCAGAGATGTTTGGGTATATCAAGACCACACTGATAGAGACATTTGACGAGAAATACGTTGCCCTTTCTGCGGCTGCGGTTGTTGCGGCCACTGCAGCTATAGCTGCGACTGGGCTGCAGGATGGTGATGCGTTGTTGTTCCGAGAGTTCAGCAACACAAAACTGATGGGTTTGAGCCATAAGAGATTTCCTATGTGGACATGCAAACCCTATTGCTTGGATCTAGGTTTCTCTAATTGAACATGCTTTGTTTCCAAGACTTTGAATCATAGATCTAGTGTAAACAAACAATTTATAACATATGAAATCAAATCTAGAATAATACCTTCAGTTACTTGCTTGAAAACTTCTTTTCCTTGGAGCTTAGAGTCACAATTTTCACTCCTCTAATGGCTTACAAACACCTACTAGCAAGAAGATGATTTGAGAGAGGGAGAGAGGTGAGAAATCGGCTCTAGGGTTTCCTCAAAACATAGAGTGGCCGATTTCTCAAACCCCTAAGGGTCTATTTATACTATGAGTTCTTAGGGTTTTACCTTAAACCCTAATTGGATAACTTAGCCTCAAAGCAATCCAAAGATCCTTCTGGATAAGGCCTTGGACGATTTCTAGGATATCCATATCCTTAAAATCGTCCCTGTAACGACCAAAATTTCAATAAAAACTTATAACGACCAAAATTTCAATAAAATTTAAACTTTTCAAAAACATCCCAATTCATTAAGTTATTGCAAAAAGGTTTTCAATACATTTATTATCAGAGTATTCCCAGGTCCATTTCATAAAACATAAGCACGAGGAGCGGTACGATCACGCCTTTGCCTTGCCACAGTCTCCTGAAGAACCTGAAAAACATTAAACCACAATTATAAGCCTGAAAGCTTAGTGAGATACCCCCAAAATACCAACCACATATACCATACACATAACATGCTATATCATAAAAAGTCACAGAACAGTCATGCATATCGGGTCTACTGTGAGACTGGTCCGCCGTGTTGGGCCTTCAATCCACCTGGTCCACCCTCCGAGTCCAGTCATGTACCTCGAGTCAGCAGTGTGGTTGGTCCGCCCGCACCGGGCCTTCAACCCACCTGGTCCACTCTCTGAGTTTACAGTATGACTGGTTCGCCCGCATCGGGCCTTCAGTCGACCTGGTCCACTCTCCGAGCCTCGGCACGTCTGGTCCGCCCTCGTGGGGCCTACAGCCTATCCGGACCGCTCGCTGGGCCTTCGGAACAACCGGTCCACCCTGGGTATCTTGGCCTACAGCACGAAGCAGGACCCGCCTTAACCCAACTCCACTTCAAACAACCGTGTGCACATAAACATACAATCACATAACAATTCATATTCAGTCAAACCGATCTAGCAGATCACATAACACAACATATTCTAACAGGATACCAACCTAACCGGTCACTAGCATAGCATCATCCTATCTACCGGGATACCGACCTTAACCCGGTCTCTAACGAATACCATCCTAACTATCCGGATGCAAACAAATCAAAGCAATAACATAACAACAGATACCCAGATCTCAATCCGATAAAGGGTCGGCCTTGGTACCTTAGACCCTGTTGATATAGTGAGGATAACTCACCTCGCAACTGCTGTCTGAAAAGATAGATCACGCTGCTCCACCCTCCGACGCAAACCCCACAACTGATAATACCAAAAGACTGAGCTCAATAAATACCAAAATACCCCTGGAAGTCAACTGGTAAATTCTTGGTCCAAGTCAAAGTCAAAGTCTACCCCTGACTGACTCTACTCGTCGAGTCAACCCGATGACTCGCCGAGTCCTCATACACAGAACCTCCGAATTCACGACCCAACTCGCCGAGTCATCCCTTGACTCACCGAGTCACAGCACTTCCAAAAGAAACTTGTACCCTACGACTAGACTTGCCGAGTCCAAGAACAGACTCGCCGAGTCTACGACTATCTTCAACCTACTCGCCGAGTTGTTCTTCCAACTCGCCGAGTTCCAGGCCATCTTCATTCAACTCGCCGAGTCCACCCATGTCACTCGCCGAGTTCCACCGGGTCTGAATCCATACAGAGGCTTTCCAAGCCATGCAGATGATCCAAACCATAGATCTACCCCTCCTAAGGCCATCTATCACGTAAAGTGACAAACTTTACGTGAATCTAAAGAGATCTAGGCATTTTACCCTCTAGGGCTAGGGTTTGGGATATGATGGCTTCACCAATTACTCAAGAACAGGGACTTTAATGCACTTAAGACCTTCTCCACTCCAGATCTGAGGTAGCAACCTCAGATCTATCCTTCAAACTCAAGATACCACAATCTAAGCTTCCCACACAAACCCTAAATGATGAATCTATAAGAACACAGCCCAAGAACGAGATATTACCTCAAAATAAAGCCCCCAACAGCAAGGAATCTGAATCTAAGAAAAGACCCTTGCTCCAAGCCTCCTAATTCTCCAAGATCTCTTCAACAATCACTTCCCCAAGCTCCAAATGCACTCAAATCCTCCACAATCACGTATCTAGGGTTTCTGGACTTCAAGGGATATCAAAGAGGCTGGGGAGAGGGTATAATGTCCTTTAAATAGGGTTCATCCTCTGGATTTAGGGTTTTCTCCACTCAGCACCTACTCGTCGAGTCCATCTTTGGACTCGCCGAGTAGGCCACTTAACACGCGATCAAAGTCGCGACCCTACTCGCCGAGTCCACCCATGGACTCGCCGAGTTGCCCTTATACAATTTCACTTTTAGCCCTTCAACTCTACTCTTGTTATTCCGGGATGTTACAGTCCCTTCCCATATCCATAAGGATTCATAGTCTAAAACACAATTATCACACATTTGACAGTTTATGACCTTTTATTTAATTAATCTCTTTAAGTCACCAAATTAACCCCTAATTAATTTATGGCTTATATTAAGCAAATAATAATATTATTCCTTTAATATATTACTCTTATAACACATTAATAATAATATTTCTTCTCTCTATATAAATCACCTTGTCAAGTTGCTACGGTGAAGGCATCCCAAAAGGACCATGCACAACCGGGTCAAGTACTTACCAAATATAGTTACAGCCTTAGACACTAATCCAACAGTCTCCCACTTGGATAAGTCTAGTAACTATAAATGCAAACACAATCCGATTAGCAATCGTAGCTCTCAAAGACGTTGTCAACTCTGATCTCATCAGTAACCTGTCCTTTAGATAAGGGATCGTACAGTCGTGTGTTTAGATGTTGTGCGGACAATCTCATGGAACTAATTGTCCAGCAGTTGGTTTCTCAATCTCAGATTTATTTGACATAGAACTTAATTGAACACATCAATTCAGTCCTGACCGGGCCCGACACATAAGTCAAATCAAATCCTCGAGCGGCTGTGATATCGCTTTTACCCTCTTAGGATAGAAGTAACAGATAAATTTTGACTTATATGCATTTACTTATCCACTAATCGGTTATACACAACAATGCATTTTATAACATCAATTTACTGATGCGGTTTCGCATTATCAATGCATAACCAATTAGTAAATAATAAACCATATATCTAAGTTTTAAGACCATATGATATTATCGTCTTGCGATCACTTTTGTCACATTCCATAAAGTGATTCCAGGAAGCGCGGGTTATTCCAATGCTCAAAACTTGTTCATAAGCACTCATGAATGTTGTAGCAAACCTTTGCTATGTCTAATACCATTTAGACAATCTACACACCAATTCATGACAATCTTCATTCATATCTACTTCCAACACATTAACGATTGTGGAATATTTGAATAATTCGACTATTATTAACAAACTCAATTATTCTGGAAGTCAAAACATGCAAATTGAAACAATAGTTAAACAATTAACATAAGACAGTAACTTTACTTATAAATAATACTTCTTTATTTAATCATCAAATGTCAATTACATTTATGTATTATATGTTTCTAAAACTATCTAATCTAAACGAATATCATCCTTAAGTCCAATGCTCCTAGCGTGCTGCAAGTGCTTAACCCTACTCAGTCCCTTCGTAAGCGGATCTACTGGGTTATCTTCTGATGATATCATGTTAACCACGAGGTGTCCTTCTTCTACTCGATGTCTAATAAAGTGATATTTTCTATCGATATGTCGAGATCTACCATGATCCCTCGGTTCCTTGGTCAAGGCAACCGCTCCTTCATTATTACAGAAAATTTCCATAGGCTCCTTTATGGCAGGCACAACTCCAAGGTCACCAATGAAGTTCTTCAACCATATCGCCTCTTTTGACGCTTCACTCGCTGCAATATACTCTGATTCGCATGTTGAATCAGCTACAGTTACCTGCTTGGAACTTTTCCAAGTTACTGCTCCTCCATTTAGGGTAAAGACCCATCCCGACTGCGAACGGTAGTTGTCCCTGTCGGTCTGGAAACTGGCGTCACTATACCCTCGCACCTTTAAGTTATCACTCCCTCCGAGGACTAGAAACCATTCCTTGGTTCTCCGAAGGTACTTAAGGATATTCTTAACCGCAATCCAATGAGCTCTGCCAGGGTTCCTGTCACAGCCCGGATTCCCATGTATTATTCATTCTTTCATTTTTGGTATTTTGTGAGGAGACTCGGTGAGTTGGAGCTCAAACTCGCCGAGTAGGATCGCGATTTTGGACAAGGTTCGCATCTGGACTCGGCGAGTCCAAGGAGTGGACTCGGCGAGTCCACGCTGTTTAATGAAACCCTAATTCCCCGGGTTTGGAGCCTATTTAAGGGCACTTATAGCCTCCCATTGCGGCTACCAGTCCCTTGAGAGAACCCTAAGAGAGCTAATTCGTTGTGGGAGAGAGGAAGTCACTTTTGGGCCTTTGTATTCTTTGTTTAGCAAGAGGAAGGTGGCAAGAGTAAGGAGGAGGTGAGATTACAGCAGATCCAGAGTCCATAGGCTTCATTTTGAGGTAAGGGTTTGAATCTCCTTCAGTTATAGGGTTAATCTTGAGAGTTAGGGTTTTATAACCCCTTTCGAGAGTGATTATGTGAAGCAAATGGTCCCTCTTCGAGTTTGTGCCTTGGATCTGGACTCAAAGAGGTCCAGAGACCTTAACCATTGGGGCTTTTTGGGTTATTATGGAGTCATTGGACCTAGGTGGTTATTTTTGGGACCAAATCACCTTTTGATGCCTTGTGGGGGTATACAAGCATCAAGTTTCGAACTTTACGTGACATTCATGCTTGGGAAGGCCGGATCTATGGTTTGGGAAAGCAGATCTGACCTCAGAAGGTCAATAAAAGTGTGTGCATGGCATGAACTCGCTGAGTTGTTCTTGGGACTCGGCGAGTAGGGTTGGGGTTTCACGTAATGTGTTCAGCGAGTGGACTCGTCGGGTTGGGGGATAACCCAGTGAGTCAGGAAGTGTCAATATGGGGATGAGTCAAGACGGAACTCGCCGAGTTGTTCTTGAGACATTAAAATATCCTTTCAAAGCTTCATTCATCTAATAGTTAACAATATTTGTTAGCGAGTAAAACCTTGACCATCAACATATCTAGGCTTCGAAAATTGGACTTCCAACATCATTAATCCATTCAAATTTCATTCAAAAATTGTCATCAAACATCACACAATCTCAAAGGAATTCGACCTCATTTAATTTCTAAGCCACAGTCTACTTCAACCATTTCAATTCCAAACCCATTTTAATTTTCAATTTCAAAATTGATTTATGAAGAACACTGATTTTTACTTCACAAAGAAAGTCAACTCAAACCAAATCAACAAAATCGATTCTCCAATTCTCACATACTTAGCCTTCGCTAACGCTTTTTCACAATCAATCAAACCAATAACAACCAAATGTAAGTTCTTCCCAAAAATCATAATCGAAATCCAATTTTGATTTTTAAGAAATATCGACCCAAACGAAAATTGATTCCAATGTCTTTCAATCGATTTCACAATCGTAATATGTTCAGCTAAAGGTCTCAGAAATATAGTAAATCAATTCAAAGAAAACGACTATGGACGAAAAAAAAATCAAAATCCAAGTTAATTGAGTTTGATGAGAATACGGTTGTGAAACAGTCAAAAACACAAGAATATTAAGATTTTGATTAAGTCGTGTATCCTAATCAATTAAAAGAATGAGAAATAAATGGATTAAACTCAATGGACTTAAGATGAACAGTAACAATTTGACATATTGGACCAAATGAATACAGATTTGGAATTTGGGTTACAACAATGAACAGTAATCGAACCTTTTAGAAAATGATTTTAATCACTGAATTGTAATGGATTAAAAAAAATGAACAGTGAATTTCGATTTTGGTTTATTTTTGTAATTTTGATCTAAACAAAAATAATTGGATCATTCAACGTTGAAACGGATTTGATCCAATTGAGACAAAATGATCAAAATTTAAAAACGAAACGCGCGAATCAAAATCATGGACGTTTTGGAATCCATTTGAGAATTTGTGATACCTTTTTGACGAATCGAGTTCCGTTTTCAACGAACGAATCAAATTTAGAAGATCTTGGTTCTTTTTTCGGAATGGGAAAATCTCCGATTTGAGCATTGTACCACTCATTATGCGAGATGTACAACTCGTTCTTCGTGTTCTTCAACGATCCAAGAACATCTTCAAAAGAACCACCAACACTATTGGGTTTTGACTTCAAATTCAATACAACTTTGGAGATTGTTACTTTGGAACCCAAATTTGCTTCACGGATTTGGATTTCACAACAATATTTGATGATTTTTGTGAATAAACCCGCTTGTTCTTCCGTTTAATCTTCTTCTTCTTTTTCTTTCTCATCTTTTTGCATCTTGAAGACTTGACATCATGAACAAACCCACTTTCCGCAACTTGAACTTTGTGAGTTTGAATGAAATCTTTTGGAGTTTGATACTTGTGAACTTCTTGAATCACCAGCTTCCAATACGGAATCATTCCTTCAAACAAATCATAAGAGCACACAATATCATCGGTTTGAACTCCAATTGAGCAAAAAACTTTTTCATCTTGAGAATCAACTTGAACTCCTTTTTCTTGAACATCAAGAACATCACATTGAACTCCATTGTCAAGAACTTCAACAACCTTAAGAGCACAAAGATCATTTGGGTCTTCAATAAGAGAAACATATTTCTTTTTGAACAAATATTTTTCCTCTCTAATCTTATCACTACTACGTGTTGTTTTGGACCATGTAATATCAGTCAACCATTTGATCTCACAAAGTGGTTGAAATTTCAAGCTTACATGATCATCCTTCAATCCTCTATAAGAAACCATAGTTTCCCAAAAAAATCAACTTGTTTAACACCAACCCATAATATTGATCTTTATTGACTCTGTATTTGATACCTTCAACGATCACAATCCAAGAATTGTAAGGCAAATTCACCATGATCACAAGAACTTGAAGATTTCTAGAGAGAGAAAGTGATTTCGAATGGGTTTTCTAGAGAGAGAAAGTAAAAATCACTTGAATTCTAGTGAAGAAAATCAACTTTTAAATAGAATCAAATATGAATTCGATTTCTAGAATCCAAAAACTCTCTAAATCATGAAGATCAATGAACAAAAAGAATCACTAAATAAAGATAGCCATCAAGGACTAATTATTGATCCAATCAAGAACACCCGCTCTGATACCAATTGATGTGGTGTAGATCAAGATGGCATGTGCGGAATATGAGCGATCTAGTGAATCAACATGTAAATTCAAGAACACAAGATGTAAATAAATATGTGTAAGCTCATATTAGATCTAGAAAGATTATACAAATGGGTTTGTACACAATTTCACTCTCTACTCTAACACTCCAAAATGGTTTCTCACATAAAATGAATGTCACTTACTTCCTTATAAAGGAAAGACAACTCATTACATACATAAGTAGGTAAATCCTCATCCAAGCATGACTTTGCACCCTAACAGTAACAAAATGTATATTGAAATCCATTGTCAAGAGTTAAAATAGATTTACCTAATTTCAAGAGTTAAAGGCAAATTGCCAACCAAACTTGATGAAATAATATAAACATTCCCATATTAATATCTACTTGACTATCTTTTATCATACAAAGGAATAGTTTTTTCTAATTGAACGTGACCCTCGAGATTCATGCCATGTTATTTGAATATGAAAATTAAAATCCAAAATTAATGAATTCACCTTTCTGAACCCTACTCAATGATGAAAAAAATGATACGTTTTAAGTTTTTACTTATAACTGAATTTGTATTACTTTTTCTTTTTTTATTTCAATAAATATAATGAGGTATTTTGGACAACTAATAGAAAAGAGGAAGAATGGTACATCGGTTTGATGTGTTCAAACCTTAAATGAGATGAAATTACAAGTAGCTGCTATTGCTAGTCTTTGTTGGTTTGTTTCCTTCCTACATACTTTCTACCATCATTGGTGTTTGTGTGGCTTTGATGTCATTGAAGATATGGTATTAATTGATCAAGTTTAAATTTCATCATGCACATGCTCTTAAATTACAATTTTAATTATGATCTCTTAATTAAATAGTTTCAAAAGGTTCAATATTTATAAGTAAATTAGTAGAGATCGGATTCATTAACGTATTCCATCAAACAAATGGGATGCATCTTACACCATCTAACACATGGTGTGCATCTTAATAAAGACCAACTATAAAACAATTAAACTCATTCTTCAAACCCAAGCTTAAGCATCGAGACTAAAAAATAAGAAAGGATTTATTCCAGGTAAAATTATGTACATTGAAACCTCACTATACCATAAACGAAAACCCATTTAGAATCCAAAGAAAAATCGAATGGGTATAAGAGAAAAGAAACCAAAAAATTAGAGAGGTCGAAAAGCAAACATTTTTTAAAGTGGATTAGCAGAGAAATAACATGCAAACATTGAGTAGATATCGTGTAACATCCCAAAATTTAAGGCCAAAATTTTAATTTTAAATTAATCAATTATAAAACCATTTGTCTAAAAACAATCATAGTATCACTCATATCAAAATCCAATGTATCGATAGTCAAAACATGTTATAATAAAACATCATCAAAGTAGAATTCCCAAAGATCTCCGGTGCGGAAAATGTAATGTGTTGCGCTGCGATCATGCAGCTCCTTTCCCTTCGAAGAGGAAGTACCTGAAACCAAAACTGAAAACCGTAAGCATAAAGCTTAGTGAGTTCTCTCATCATACCACATACCATACATTAATATACTATCTAGCATATCTAGGTGCTAGCCCACCCTTTCGGTCTCTTTCAACCTGTAACCGCCTAGCATATTTGGGTGCTAGCCTACCCCTTCGGTCTTTATCAGCCAGTAACTGCCTAGCATATCTGGTTGTTGGCCTACCCCTTCGGTCTCTTTCAACCACTCACAGGGACTATTTCACCCCTACCATTATCACATATCATCCTAGTACATATACATATAAATCACATACTACCTAGCATATATGCGCCTTGGCCTACCCCTTCGGTCTCTTTCAAGTTGTAACGGGGACTATTTCACCCCTCATACCACTATCACATAATATCATAGCATACTAGAACATAAATCATAACAGATAGTGGCATACCAGACAATTATCACAAAGACAATCATATAAACTATAATCAACTACTAGTGGGTCGACATTAGTGCCTTTGATCCACTTCTATTGGAAAGTAACACACCTCACATGTCGTGAAGTAGCTGAACTGTCCTTGTCTCTGAATTCAACTCCATGCAAACTCCTACACATAAAGATCTCCTTTAATTGCCCTTTCGTACTGATAACCCCTTAAGGGTCAACTTTGGTCAAGGTCAAAGTCAAAGTCAACACCCTGGTCGATGTTAGCATTCTGGTCAAATTCAACATTCTTGGTTGACTCAACTCGCCGAGTTGATCCATCAACTCACTAAGTTCCATGAATCATAGAATCCTGGAATCGCGATCCAACTCGTCGAGTTCCTACTATCAACAGAATCGGGACTTCTCCAGTCAACTCGTCGAGTCACCCTTTAACCCGTTGAATTCTTCCTTTTACAGAATGGGGACACTTCAACCCAACTCGTCGAGTTCTTCAGTCTGTTAAGCTATCTTAATAGATTAAGCTCCTATCCTTCAGATCTAAGCTCCAAACTTCATATACATACTGAAAATATCCTTTTAAGGGTAAAGTTTCAAACTTTACCTGTTAATACCCTTCCCTAATGGATTTAGCTCAAACCTTAACTCTTTAAGACCTAGATCTTGACCCAAAAGCCATTAATACTTCAAGTTAAGGCATACAAACTAAGATCTAGACCCTAGACACCACTTGAACACATGAAGTCTCTAACTTCCTCTCCATGCATAGCTTTTTGGAGCTTAAAAAGGCCAAAATGACATCCTAAGGCTTGCATGGGGGTCCAATGGCCATAAAGTTTGCAGCTTTATGCCATGAAAGCCCTACAAGGTCCTAGATTTGGAAGTATACTCACTTGAGACGTCCATTTCCCAATGATCAAGGTATTTGGACCAAAAAAAACCCATAAAAGTGAAAATGAAGAGATCTAAGTAATCATTAAGCAAGTTTGAGACTTGCTTACCGAAAAGTGATGAGAATGGGGTGAAGTTTCTGGATCTACGCACTCCTTTTCTTGAGTCCTCAAGCTTCTTCTTCTTCCACAATCTTCAAATACACAAGTTTTCTCTCAAAAATGACTCACAAGCTCACACAAAGCATTAAGGTTTCGAAATTTAGGGTTTGGGACTTAGAGGCAGTAAATGAGTCCAGCCTAAGGAAGTTTAGGTGCTCAAAATAGGGTGCAAAACCCTGAAAATTAGGGTTTCACTCTACCAGTCCTACTCGTCGAGTTGAGGCTCTCAACTCGTCGAGTAGACTTTACAACCCGCGTCCAATTTCATTCCTACTCGACGAGTTTAGGGCCTCCAACTCGTCGAGTTTCTATACAAAAGTGACTAAATTTTAAATTAAATACATAACTGGAACCATGCGCTACATATCGATGGCAGTTTCTCTTCTTGGAAGCTTAGATGACTTGCAATTCATGAGGAATAAGGGGAAGAAATGGCATGAAAAGTTTGTTACTTTATAAAATTACTATAAAAACTCTTCTAATCACAAGGGTAAATAGAACCCAAAGTATAAGCAATCATTGAAGCAAATCGTATTAAACCCTTCAAATCGATAGGGGGAGGCTTGTGGGTGGAAAAATATTTGTAATCGCAATAGAGAGATGTGATACATGATTAATCATGGAAACAATTTTCTTCTTCACATATTTTGATGCTTAATTATCAATAATTTAGTTACAGGTTTTCTATGATTTCAAATAAGAAAGAAGATTTGAAATTTAAAATTCTCCTTATTTTTCGAGCTTTTTTACATTGTCATGTTTGGCAAGTCAAAAGTAGCTGATAAGCTAGCTTTTTAGGAGCTTTCTAAAAAATTCCCAAATATACCCTTAATTAATTACAAAAAAAAATGTATTTTTCTAAATGTCCTTTTACGTCATTTATATATTTCAGTTAGTTTTTACCAAACATTATTTTTTGTCAACTAGCTTATAAGCTATCAGCTAACTTTTCAGTTATCAGCTAGTCTGCCAAACATAACCTAAATGCCTAATTTTTGGAGTTCGACATAGAAACTATATAAGAATCTCCAAGAAATTTGAGTGGTAAAAACATAAGTTGAACGCCTAAAACACTGACACGTGGCAAAGTAGAGATCTAGAAAAAAGGTCATGTATCATGTATAGGATTTAGAGATAGAGTATTAGAAGATAAATATTGAATTTTGATAATTCTAGTTTTCTTGATGCTTATACAACTATCCTATTATCATTCTACTTAATACTTTTATTCATTATCACTAATGATCCTTGTGTTGCATGTGACCATCCTTGTGTTGCGTATTTTGATAAGTACTATTTGTTGTACTTTGTAAATTTTATCATATAAGAGGTTATGTGGAGTTGTACCTTGAGGATTCTATTCTATAAGAGGTTATGTGGGATACTAGGGTTGTATCTTGAGAATTCTGTTCTATAAGAGGTTTATGAAGTTTGTGTCCATAATAGAATAATTAGAAAAACTATTTTATGGTTCCAAAAATATTTACCATACTAATATTACTCTAATTTAAAAACTAATGAGTTTTTGCACATAATAAAGTGATTGGAAAAACTATTTCCTATTCTAATCTAGTTTCAAAATTATTTACAATATTAGTATTTCTTTTCATTTTTATTTACTTTTCAGTTTTTTTAATGCTTTTTATTTTAAATGTCTCATTTTTCTCCATTTTCTCTTTTATTTCATCTTTTTACTATCTTTCTTTAATAATAGTTTTTATTAAGGTTTTTTTTAATCATTTTTTACTATTTTTTTTTAAATTACAATTTTTTTCTGATTTTTTATTTTAAATATCTATTTTTCTTATACAAACTTTTAACAATCAAATTTTAGTCATCATAATTTAAACATACAATATATTTTAAAGTGTAAAAACTCCATAACACATAGAATGTTTTTAAAGTAAAAAAAACTCTAACATTGGTTGTTATAAAAAAACACCCAAAATTAGAAAAAAAAAAAAAAAAAAAAAAAAAAAAAAAAAAAAACTGCAACATCATTTGATACAAAAAAAAAAAACACAACTAAAAAATAAATAAATAAAAAAAATCATTGTTTGTTACAAAAAAACAACACGGTTAAAAAAATACTCTAACATCGTCTGTTACAAAACTCCAACATCACAATTAGTTTCAACTTGAACCGGTAACAAATATGCTTAGACGGATATCGTTTTAGATTATAACCTTGTTTCCTACAAAATCCACAAAAAGTAGCAATAACTCATTCCTTAATATAAATACCAATTTTTAGCATTGTTGAACGATGACGATTCTTTTTATTCCGTAATAGTTCTAAATTTGGCTAATACGTTTCATGAGGAAGCGATGAGAACTCAAATGACCATACTAGTGTATGTCATCAATTCTAAAAACCGGTCGATATAGTGAAACTTTGATAGGATGAACAAAACCCAAAAAACATGCATAAACTCAACTTCATCCACATCGTTCGATCTTGAAACACACCGTTCAACTATAGTTTATGGATTGAATCGTTCAATCTTGAAACACACCGTCCAACTATAGTTTATGGATTGAATCGTTCAATCTTGAAACACACCGCTCCACTATAATTTATGGATTGAATTTTTGAAGCGCATCTAGATTTTTTGGTAAAGTGATGAGCGATTATAATTATGTCTATAATAAAATCATCTACACAATCTGATTCAGATTAATTTAATTTACATCATTGTGTTTCTTTTTCTTATTATCACATAATGATATGATCATATATTGCTTGTTTTATAGATGAATTCTATTATAGATATAACTAATAACGATAATTTTTCTATAATCTATCTAGGGTTGTGACTAATGAAATGAAAGTTTTAGTTTGAAAACTAGGAAGTCTTATATCACTTTACCGCAAAGCAAATGAACATGTGTATGAAGTTGAATTTAGGAGTGTGTTTTTTGGGCTTTGCTCATTCTATCAAAGGGTTTTACTATTATAAACCGATGTGATGTCATCATTTAAGTTGCACGTGCTCTTCGTCATGGAGCATATCAACCACAATCATCAAAACATGGTATCTATAAAGAAGGAAAAAATGTTACGCTTTGTAGAATTTGTAGGCAATCGGGTTATAATAAGAAACAATGTTCATATAAGTCATGAACATTTTTTGTAGGAAATCGGGTTATAATAAGAAACAATTTAGGAAAAAATGGAGTATTGCTGCTTGTGTTTCATGACCTGTTCCTACTTTGTTCTTAATAAGTCATGAACATTTGTATATAATGATCGTTTAAGTTGATTTTGATTGTTTTTTAACTGCTTGTGCTCACCAAGCAATTATTTATAGTCCTACTCCTAGATATTTTAAAAGAAAAATAACCAAAAAATATTTATTACAATAAATAATTTTAGAATACCCAATCCGCAAAAAATTAATTTTTTTTGCTGACTCCAGTATAACTACGGATTTGAGATTTCAGACTAATTTTCGGACTAAAATTTCGAACATTTAAAATATGGTAAAGTTCACAAAAATTCAGCAAAGTAATAAATTTAAGTTCTAAAAAATTACATTTTTAAACTTTTTAAATTTTATTTTTATTTAAATAAAGCATTTTAATAGAATGCTAATATTTAATTCCAATTCGAACAAATTAAATGTTTAAACTTTTTAAACAAGACATCATAAGTATTTACAGGGACTTCTAATTACTATTGAAAAATGGTGCTTTAAATTTGTATGTAAAGATATACAAAAACTAAAAATTATGTTTACAAAAGTTTTGATTACCATCGAACAAAGTATAACTTTAATATTAAAACTAAATAAATTGAAAATAAAACGAAATGGATATCTATTCGCTTGTAAAAAATAGTTGGCATCAGTTCTCCAAGGTGATGTAGCATCAAAAAAAAAGCTTTCAGTCGCAAATTACCCATTTGTCAATTGAGATTCATCATATGCCAAAATGTATTACAATAATAACAGATAAGCAATTAAGTTTGCTTTTTAATAAGCAAAAACATAATAAAAATAATATGATAAGCGATCAGAACCTGTCGAGATTCAAAGTTTAACATCAATCAAAATTTGTCAGAGGATTGACAGAGCATTGAATTTTATCGTCACTTCGCTTTATAAAAAAAATGAATAAAAATACTAAATTTTTAAAAACACAAAAAATAGATTAAATCCTTGTATTCGTATATAATGGAAAAAAATTTTAACATGAAAAGCGATCGGAACCTGTCGAGATTCAAAGTTTAACATCAATCAAAATTTGTCAGAGGATTGACAGAGCATTGAATTATATCGTCACTTCGCTTTATTGAAAAAAGAAGATCGAATTAATATTAAATTGCAGAAAAAATCGAAACGATTAACTGATGATTGCTCAGAACTTCTTAGAGGTGCTGCCATCATCGACAGGATTAACTCATGTTTCTGGAGCAATTACGATTTCCTCATAGCAAAATCAAATCAAAAAAATCTAAACAGAAAACTAAATTTTAAAAACTGAAACCAGATTAAAATTAAAAGAAACCATAACGATTTAATTTCTTCGAGATAAATAAATAACTTCCTGAACCTGACCAATTCCCTGAAGATCGCAGATGAAGTATATGAAGAAAAGCATTGCGATGTGAAATATAAATAGAGGCGGATGCCCTGAAAACCCTAAATTCAGTGTTTTGGGCCGTATTAGAGGTCAAGGCCCAGTCAAACTTTTGTTGATACCACGGGTAATAGAAAATTAGAAATAGAACTTTTTTTTTAATTTTTACTTGACACAATTAAACTAAACAACTTTTTGTTTAATAGTAAAACAAAGGTTTATAAAAAAAGTCAAAACCGATTCCTTACTTTGATTCTATATGAAATCTTTGACAATGCTTCACAATACTTCTCCATGTTTCATGGATTTAACAAAAAAAAATAATATACCGTATTGCAAGATTGGATTTATTTTCTTTTTTTAACGTATGGTGTACTTTTGGTTTGTGTTTTTGCAAGAATAATTGCAAATTGTAACTATCAGTTATAGTAGTTATTGGGAATAATAGTTACTTCCAGAAACTATGCCATAGAATGGCAAACATAAAAAAAAAAAAAAGCTCAAGTGGTATTACACAGATAATTAAATCACAAAATTGTAGTCGATTCATATATACATGTGACATTATATAACGACCAAAACACATCATTTTTATATAAAAACTTTACACGATTTAATCATTTTACATACGGGCTTGGGATATTCATTACATCTTCATGAAATCCAAGACCATTGTATTTAATTATTTTTAATTATTGTCATACTAATTTATAATCCGTGGAAACTACAATTATAAGGTCAAAACACAATTTGCATATATATGCCATGACTTCCTGATCACCAATTGAACAATGTTAGGTTTCACATGGTACAAAACGATTACGTAAATATAGGGAAAAAAATACACATACGGAACTGTAAGCACAAACAACAAAATCATATAAGGGACCGTACAAAAACCTATAGCATGACCATATAATGTTTATATAACACTTTACATCGAGTTGTTATGGTAACTATAACATGGTTGTGTATCCACATATTGCAAAGTAACCAAAATATACTTCGTTAATAAGTATTCGCACCCAAGCAAGATCAACACCCAACAATTGAGTGGTTGCTCACTTGATGAATTACATACATCATAGTGTATGAACCCTAAAACACCAGAGTGTAAACTTGTATCCTTAAATGGATAAGGTTGTAGGGTTAGGTCAACGATGTTATGAAACCAAGTATTGTCACCTTACATTCCAACATGTTATAGCATGAAGTGGGGGTGGTGTTCGTAGGGGTGGATCCAATGTAGAGAGCTTGTGGTAGTTCGGGATGCCTTTTAATTTTTTCAGTAATGTAATTTTTTTTCGGAAAATTTTGTTTTATGTTGCGGTGATGCCCTGGAAAAACTTTGGGCTACCCTAAAAAAAATTATGCTACCCTTTAGTTTGACACTGGCTCCGCCAAGTCCCCATGTTATAACATGGTGTTAAGAGAGAGAGAGAGAGAGAGAGAGAGAGATTGGGTGTTGCCTCCCGTTCTTGTTACCACATCTCATAACACAAGGCGGGGTGATGTTTCAGTCGTTACCACCGCGCTGAGGTGCCTCCACACATGCAAAAACGCCCCTCAATAGATCTGTACCAAATAGTCTAATATTTCATCTCAATACAATAGGAGGAAAATTAGAATCTCTACCGAGCATGGACTTTAAAACAGTTTGTATTGGTTCCAACCTTTATGAGGCACATTGTGCAGGTGTTAGCCTTCAAGACCGTAACCATTTAACCCTTTATGCATTAGGTCCTTACAATGCCTTATAATGTGTTTGTAATTAATATAATTATTGACTAATTATTTGAGTTGTGAGATCCAATAGGTTCATATAACATTGACAACAATATTACTTTGTTATGCTACAGATAGATGTTAGTTTTTGACCAAAATAGGATTATTAAAAAACATTATCAACCTATTATAGTTTCAAAAATATTTATTCAACTAGTATTTTTTTCATTTTCTCTCGAATTTTTCATTTTTTAATGTGTTTTTATTTTAAATATAGGTTTATTATTTTTGTTTTTCAATGTACATTTAACATAGATATCTATATTTCTTGACGTATTGTTTTAACATAAATATCTACAAATACGAAAAAACATTACAAAAAAATTGTACTCTTTTTTCATATAATTTTTGTTCACCAATATCTATATTTCTCGAGGTATTATTTTTGTCGGCAAGGATTTTACGTTCTTGAAATAAATCTAACACTTTGGAGATAATATTTAAATATTATTAAAAGAGAAACTTGATTACATCATCTTCAACAATCAAAATCAATGGTTGACTTTTCTTTATAGTTTTTCACCCTATAATCATTTTGATGATGTCATCTAAAAAAAAATCAAAATTCATTTTAAAAAATGATTATGCGAATCTTAACCCTATTTCGTAACATATCCATGGTTTTTAAATTTTGGATGCATTAGTAACCTAAAATTACACAAACCTTAACCATATTTCGGCTCCACCATTGCAACTTGACACCCGCGATGCCTTCTCTGCTGACAAACTCTATACACCATTAGCCATCGCCAAACATCATCTCTTTTGTCTCTCTCCTTTCTCTCTTGAGTCTTCGGCATCCATTTGTTACGAGCACCCTCCGTACGCTGCCGATTTACTCGGTTTCGAGCAAAAAAATGCAATATCAATGGTAGGTAAGCTTCACAATGTTCCCTTTTAGCTTGGCAGTGCTCCTAATCTTAATCCGTGGCTAATCCTTAAGATTAACTATATTTTTTTAGTGTAGGATTTAGAGTTTATGTTTAAATCATGGTAGCGTTTGCAAACCTGCAATTGCATTTCTAAAGTTATTTGGAACAAACATGTATTTTAAATTACTCTTAAGTGTTCAAAAAAAATCTTTTGTTCATTATTAACCTAAAAAATTTGTTTTTTCGTTGTTTGTGTCAAAGAGTGAGCGGAGGTATTATCCATGGCTACCTATGGTTACCGTAAGCTCGTGACAAAAATCAAGACTATATATAACAAGTTCACCGTCTTTAGTCTGAGGTTTATTTTTATATTTTTCATTTTGATTTCTATTTAATTCGTTAATTTTTATTGAACTTGACTAAAACATTGTTTGTGATGTGAAAATGTCATTAAGGGACAAGGAAAAGTTTAAAATATACATTTTTAAAGTGATTTTATTAATATGCTCATCAATTGTTTGGTAAAATGCCTCAGTTACAAATGTTTCTGATGGGTTCATGCATAAGAAACATTCATATGTGCTCATACAAACCCTAATGCTTGGATCTAGGTTTCACTATTGAACATGCTTTGATTCCAAGACTTACAAACCCTAATCTAGCATATAAACAACATAAATAATATATAGAATCAGATCTAGATGTTTACCTCTTCAATTGTTGGCTTAAATCTTCTCTTTCTTCTTCTCTTGAGCTTAGAGTCACAAATACAACTCCTCTAATGGTTCACAAACCCCACAAGCAAGAAGGTAATATGAGAGAGGGAGAGAGAGGGTAGAAATCGGCCTAGTGATCTCTTAAAATCAAGTGGTAGCCGAATTCAATGCCCTAGGGGTCATATTTATACTTACAGGTTACTAGGGTTTCAGTCTAAACCCTAATGGGCAGCTTAGCCACCAAGCAGCCCATGGAACCTTCTGGAATAAGGCCTTGGACGAAAATATGATAATTTCGTTCCCCCTTAAGCCCATTAGGTTTCCTTAACCCAAAACTCAACTATCATACATTTGACAGTTTATACCCCTTTATTCAATTAATCTCTTTTGATCACCAAATTATTTCCTAATTAATTTATGACCAATACTAATTAAATAAATATGATTTCTCCTTTAACATATTATTCTTATAATATATTAATAAATCATAATACTCTCTCTTTCTCCTTAAATTACCTTTGTCAAGTTGCTTTGGAGAAAGCAGCCCAAAAGGACCATGCATAACCGAGTCAAGTACATACCAAATATAGTTACGGGCTTAGATACTATTCCAACAGTCTCCCACTTGGATAAGTCTAGGAACTATATCTCACATATGACTTTAGAATCCGGTTAGCAATCGTATCTCTTATACTTCGCTATCAACTCTGATCAACTTGTCCTTTAGATAAGGGATCGTATAATCCTCTGTTCTGGATATCATGCTGACAATTCTTATTGTCCAGCAGTAGTTCCTTGATGTCCGATTTGTTTGACATAGAATTTAGTTGAACACATCAACTTCATTATGACCGGGCCCGACACATAAGTCAAACCAAATCATCAAGTGGCCAATATATCACTTTTATTCTCATAAAATAAAAGGAACATATCAACTTCGACTCATATTCATCTATTATTTACTAATGGATCATACACAATAATGTGTTTTATAGCATCAAGTTACTGATGCGTTTACACATTATCACTGTATAACCAACCAACAAACAACAACCATATCTCTAAGTTTTAAGACTATATGATGGTATCGCTTTGCGATCACTTAAGATAAAACACCACTAAGTGATACAGCAAACTCGGGTTTAATCCAATGCTCAACTCATATTCATAAGCATTCATGAACTTTGCAGCAAACTTTTGCTATGTCTAAAACCTTTTAGACAATCTACAAACAATTCAGGACAGTCTTCATTCATACCTACTTCCAAAATGTGACCGACTGCGGACCTTTTGAATAATCATATCATTCAGGAAGTCAAAACATGCAAAATGGAAACAATAGATAAATAACCAACACAAGATAGTAGCTTTACTCATAAATAACACATTTTATTTATTCATCGAATGTTAAGTACAAACTATCTATTACACATTTCCTATCTAATCCAAACTTATATCATCCTTCAGCCCAATGCTCCTAGCGTGCTGCAAATGTATGACCCTACTCAGTCCCTTCGTAAGGGGATCTGCTGGGTTTTCTTCTGATGATACCCTCTTCAAAACGAGGAGACCCTCTTCACAACGAGGAGACCCTCTTCTACCCGATGTCTGATGAAATGCAATTTTCTGTCAATATGTCGAGATCTGCCATGATCTCTCGATTCCTTGGTTAAGGAAACCGCTCCTTCATTATCACAGAAAATTTCCATCGGCTCTTTTATGAATGGCACAACTCCAAGGTCTCCAATGAAGTTCTTCAACCATATAGCCTCCTTTGACGCTTCGCTTGCCGCAATATGCAGTAAAGCCAACGGGAAGATCAGTCCCAGGGCTCAATCTAGGCTGCCACTCTGATTCGCACGTTGAGTCAGCTACGGTCTCTTGCTTGGAACTTTTCCAAGTCACTGCTCCTCCATTTAGGGTAAAGACCCAGCCCGAATGCGATCGGAAGTTATCCCGATCCGTCTGAAAACTAGCGTCACTGTACCCTCGTACCCTTAAGTCATCACTCCCACCGAGGACTAGAAACCATTCCTTGGTCCTCCTAAGGTACTTAAGAATATTCTTAACTGCAATCCAATGAGCTCTACCAGGATTCCCTTGATATCTGCTGACCATGCTCAAGGCGAAGGCCACATCAGGGCGAGTACAAGTCATAGCGTACATGATAGAGCCTACTGCGGAAGCGTAAGGTACTCAGATCATATCAGCTATCTCTGTCTCTGTACTCGGGCTCTGAGTCTTACTCAGCTTGGTATTGCTTTGGATTGGCAACTCCCCTTTCTTGGAATTTTTCATACTAAAACGCTTTAGTACCTTTTCCAAGTATGTATCCTGACTGAGTCCTATCAGTCTCTTTTCCCTGTTTCTTACTATTCTTATTCCAAGAATATAAGCAGCCTCTCCGAGGTCTTTCATAGCGAAACATTTCCCAAGCCAGGACTTGACCTCCTGCAAGGTCGAGACATTGTTTCCTATGAGTAGTATGTCGTCGACGTACAATATGAGGAAGCTTACTATACTCCCACTGGCTTTGACATACACACAAGATTCATCTTCGCTTCGCAGAAAGCCAAACTCTTTAACCTTCTCGTCAAAACAAAGATTCCATCTGCGAGACGTTTGTTTCAATCCATAAATGGATTTCTCAAGCTTGCATACTCTATTTGGATGCTTCGCATCGACAAAACCCTCTGGCTGATTCATGTAGACATCCTCAGCCAACTTTCCATTAAGGAAAGCACTTTTCTCGTCTGTTTGTCATATTTCATAATCATGAAATGCAACTATGGAAAGCATCACCCTAATAGACTTTATCTTCGCAATTGGTGAGAAGGTCTCATCATAGTCAACTCCGGGAGTTTGAGTAAAGCCCTTCGCAACCAATCGCGCTTTATAAGTATGCACTTTCCCATCCATGTCCGTCTTCTTCTTGAAGATCCACTTGCACCCGACTGTCTTACCACCCGGTACATTATCAACCAAATTCCAAACTTGGTTGTCGTACATGGATTGAATCTCGCTGTCCATCATCTCCTTCCATTTAGCAGACTCCGGGCCTGCCATGGTTTCCTTGTAGCTGCTAGGTTCATCCAAATTCACTAGTGTACTATCACTAATAAATGTATCCCCTTTAGTAGTAATATGAAAACCATATAACTGGTGTGGAACACTAGCCCTAGTGGAACGTCGAAGAGGTAAGGACTCGTCAACAGGTTCAACAGGAGTTTCCTCCTCAAGTTGAGTGCCAGTGTCAGAGGTTCCTTCATCATTTTGATCTTGAATCTCTTCAAGTTCAATTTGCCTCCCACTGTCTTCTTGGCTTATCAATTCCCTTTCTTGGAAAACTCCTCTTCTAGCAACGAAGACAACATTGTCACTCGGTCTATAGAAAAGGTAGCCAAAAGACTTCTGTGGATAGCCGATGAAATAACACTTCTCACTCCGAGGTTCAAGCTTGTTGTGAGTCTCTCGTCTTACAAAAGCCTCACAACCCCAAACCTTAATGTGTGCCAACAAGGGAGCCTTCCCTGTCCACATCTCGTGAGGAGTCTTGGAAACCTTCTTGGTGGGAACTAAGTTAAGTATATGGGCGGCAGTCTCTAAGGCATACCCCCAGAAAGCTATTGGTAACAAAGTCCGACTCATCATAGAACGAACCATGTCCAACAAGGTCCGATTATGTCTCTTAGCCACACCATTCTATTGTTGCGTCCTCGGAGGCGTCAATTGCGAAACGATTCCGCATTCTTTTAGATAGTCGTGAAACTCAAGACTTAGGTACTCTCCTCCTCGGTCTAACCGAAGCATCTTGATTTTCCTGCCCAGCTGATTCTCCACTTCATTCTTAAACTCTTTGAACTTTTCAAAGGTTTCCGACTTTTGCTTGATCAAGTAGATATATCCATATCTGCTATAATCATTTGTAAAAGTCACGTAGAAGCGGCAAGCATCCCTTGTGGTGGATCTAAAGGGCCCGCATACATCGGTGTGTATGAGATCCAATAAACCCTCACCCCTTTCACAAGTGCAGTAAAGGGTGAGTTAGTCATCTTCCCAAGTAAACAAGACTCACACGTGTCATCATCCCTAAGGTCGAATGACTCCAACACTCCATCCTTTTGGAGTTTAGCTATACGTTTCTTGTTGACATGGCCAAGGCGACAATGCCACAAGCATACTTTGTCTAGTCTAGTAGACGAATCAATATTCAAAACATTATTTCCTAAATTATCAACAATCATCACAGATTCATAAATCCCATTACAAGGTAATGCATTGAAATAAAAGACACCATTCAAATAAACGTTAATAAAACCATTACTATTATCAAAAGAATATCTGAAACCTTGTCTAAACAACCCGTGAAAAGAAATAATGTTTCTTGCCATATCTGGCGAATAACAACAATTCTCTAAATTTGTCCCTAACCCATTACTTAACACTAAAGAATAAACACCGACTTTGGTCACAGGCGACGATCTTCTGTTTCCCATAATCAGGTTCATCTTCCCCTGTTCCATCTCCCTACTTCTTTTTAGGCCTTGCATATCTGAACAAATGTGGTAACCACACCCTGTATCAAGAACCCATGAAGTAGCAAATGATGAGTTATTAGATTTAATAGAATACATACCTGCAAAGGTGGGCTTGATCTTCCCATCTCTTATGTCCTGCAAATATTGTGGGCACCTTCGCTTCCAGTGGCCCTTTTTGGTGGCAATAGAAGCACTCAGCTTCTTTTGGATCGGAAGAGGGTTTAGCAGGACCTGTTTTGGTTCCACTTGAGGAAGAATCGTCACGAGGTTTCCCCTTATGGTGGCTCTTACATGGAGCCTTCCTCTTTTTGCCCTTTCCTTGACCTATCGCCATCACAGGAGCAGACACAGCAGGGGACGGTGTAACGGATTTGTCTTTGAGGTTGCTCTCAACAGTCCTCAAGAGTCCTTGGAGCTTGCTCAAGGAGACCTCCTCTTTGTTCATATGGTAGGTCATCCTAAACTGATTGTAGCAGGAGGGCAAGGAGTGGAGGATTATGTCGATGGCCAAATCCTCATCAAACTTAACATTAAGTTTGAGAAGACGATCAACATACCTCTGCATTTTCTGCAAATGAGAGGTTAGGGATTCTCCACTCCACATTTTAGCGGTGATCATGTTAGTAATGATCTCATAGCGCTCTTGCCTCGCGCTCTGGTGATACCTGTCTAGCAAATCCTGATGCATTTCATATGGGTACATGTCCTCATAGGACTTTTGGAGTTCGAGGTTCATGGTGGCCAGCATGATGCAGTGAACTTTCGTGGCATCACGCTCATGGGCCACAAAGGTGGCCAATTCTTCAGGAGTAGCAACATCTGGGATGATATTCTCAAGCTTTTCATCGAGGACATATTCTTTGTCCTCGTAGCGTGTGATCATGCGAATATACCTCATCCACTCGTTGAAGTTTGATTCGTCAAATGTCACTTTCTGACACAAATTCATCAACGAGAATGACCCAGAAACGTTGTTGTTGTTGTTGTTTGCAGACATCTGAAAAAGAAGGGAACAAAGTTTGATTAGAAATGGATCCCTAATTAAACACCCAAATGATAAATTAGGGCTAGGATCCAACAACATTATTTACAACTTAGAAAGTGATGTTGTACTCTAAAAGTAAATAATTTGAAGGTAAGTGAATGACGATTCACTAATTCTCACCATGAAAAACGAAAAAAAAAAAAAAAAAAAAATTTAGGTTTTAAATGTATTGAAAACTCCTAGATCTTTGAGATTCATTGAACTTTTCAATGGCATCTTTAAATCTCGATATGCATTTCAAATTTGCAACTGCGATGCGGAGGATCGCAAACAAATTTGTGAATAACCATGCGAATCAACGTGGTGCACTCAATGTCTTTATCACCTAATCAATGTGCCGGTAAACCACACATGCTCCATTGATCTATGACAAACATCGAGTCACCCTTCACTACCAATGTCATCCCCAAATTAATGTGTCGGTTAACCACACGCGCTCCATCAATGTTTGACAAGGGTACGAAGTGTAATTCCATGGGCTAGCATCATTTTCACATTTTTACCCTAAAGTAACTAGGAATGGGAATTTGTAAAACATGTAGTTACTTTATAATTAACATTATACTTTTAATGAGGAGAGGGTTGACCTATCCTACCCGTTCAGCTAACGACCCTCCACCAGTCAAGCAAGTGGTGGGTGTGAGTGTACACCTATTAAGCGCCATTTTATAGGCAGCAACCTTATACCCACCTTATAAACCAGCTTCGTGAATGAGGTCTACTAACGATAAGACTAGCATTTTAAGTTATACACATATATATTAATTAAACTTGTAATAATATATAATAGTATAGGGTTGAATTTTAAACTTGTAAAATTCTAAGGGTTTGAAATTTAAATTACTCAAAATTAAACTTTTAATCATAAATTCAAATTTCAAAACTTGAGGGAAAGTATTGAACTTTTCAAAACATAAGGGATCAAATAACAAATAATTCAAATTAACCAATTAATTCATAATTATCTATATTTGACCTAATCTTAATTTTAGTCATTAGATAGTTACCAAATAATTTTAAATAATCCATATTGTAACATCCCGAAATATCAAGAGTAGAGTTGAAGGGCTAAAAGAGTAAATTGGGAAGTAGTGACTCGGCGAGTCCATGTGCGGACTCGGCGAGTAGAGTCGCGACTTGGTCGCGTGTTAAGTGGCTGACTCGGCGAGTCAGTGTAATGGACTCGGCGAGTAGGCGCTGAGTGGAGAAAACCCTAATTCTCGGGGTTGAGCCTTATATAAAGATCACTATGTTTTCCTCCCAACCTCTTTATCACCCCTTGAGCCCCAGAAAAACCCTAAATCACGGAGAAGCACCATTGTTGAGTGGATTGGAGCTTGGAGAAGTAATGGTTGAAGGAATTTTAGGAAGATTGAAGGCTTGGAGCAAGGGGCTTTGCTTGGATTCGAATTGCATTGCAGTTGGGGCATCACTTAGAGGTAATATCTCGTTATTGACCTGTTGTTATGTTGTTTCTTCATTTTGGGGTTTGTGAGAAATTGTCTATGGATGAAATGGGAAGTCTAGAGGTTAGATCTGAGGTTGCTACCTCAGATCTGGAAGGGAGAAGAATCAGAGAGCATAAAAGTCCCTGTGTTGGAGTGTTTAGTGAAGCTTACATGTCCCAAACCCTAGCCCCAATGTGCAAACGGCTTAGATCTCTTTGAATTCACGTAAAGTTTGCCACTTTACGTGATGGATGAGTGGTAGGAGACTAGATCTATGTTTTGGATCAATTGCATGGCCTCAGATGCTTCTGTATGGATTCAGACCGGTGGTACTCGACGAGTCACATGGGGCGACTCGACGAGTTGCTTGAAGATGGCCTGGAACTCGACGAGTTGGAAGAACAAGTCGGCGAGTAAGTTAAAGATAGCCTTGGACTCGGCGAGTCTTGTCGAAGAGTCCCAAATATTCTCTGGTTGAGTCGAGAATCGGTGAGTCGATGGATGACTCGGTGAGCCGCGTGCGAGTGGACTCAGAGTTGTTGGACTCGACGAGTCTCGGGGTGACTCGGCGAGTTAGGTCGCAGATTGAGTGAAGTTCTGATTATGGGAACTCGACGAGTCACAGGGTTAACTCGGCGAGTAGGGTCAGTCAGGGGTTGACTTAGACTGAGGACTTTGATTTCGACCAAGGGTTGGCCGTTGACTTTTAGGGTTTGGTCAGCGATGTGGCCTTTGGGCCAAGAGAGAGGTAAAATAGTCTTTTACCCATAAGAGGGTGTTATGAGAGGATTTATTCTAGTCTCGAGAGTTATATTCATGAGAGTATTTGCCTTACGTGTTAGGCATTGGCGAGTTCGAGATTCAAGTGCGAGGATATCTGCTTTCTGCTAGCCAGGTGAGTCTTCTCACTATACTTTACCTTGAGTGGGTAACCAGAGTTATGTGATCAGAGTATTTGTATGCTATATGATGTGTGTAAATTCAACTAGTTTTATCCCTACTTTTTATTAATAATTTGAGCACACAAAGGCAGTGAACCTGTCTTTAAGTGGTATAGATTGATAAGTGAGGTATCGAACTCAGGGAACGGGAAATTAAACTAATAGCTAATTTTAACTAAAACAAATAATAAAAGTAAAAGGTTTTTCTCTAGTTTTGCAAGACTAGAAACTTAGACAAACTAAATTAACTAATTAACTAAAGCAACAACTATTCACCAAATTTGATAAAGATGTTTCTTTTTAGGTTCAACCAATTCACTCCTATGGTTATTTAAGTTAAGGTGGATTAATTGCTATTGGTTACCAATTATAATAGTTAGGTTCATATTCATTACTCCTAACCCTTAGACAATTAACTAATTTAAACGTTGATCAAGTGTTTAGACTAATTAATTCCCTAGATTAATTATTTGGATTAAATAAGATTTGTAATGGTTAATTAAGTTATTAATTCAATTAACCTCTTGTTGATGGTTTCTCAAACAAGCTCACACATTAATCTTCCTATTTTCTTATTAATCTTAGTTTCATAATCATTACTTCTAAGCATATGGTTTAGCATTCACATAGACATATGAGGTTAACAATTAAGTGATGTTCATGCAACCTAATTGCCTTCCAATTAACAGAAAATAGTAGTGATTAATACATAAGGTTCTTTAACAAACTTAATTTAATAAATCACCAATAGATAATTAAGCAAGAATTAATAATTAAACCATAGGAGTTCTTTGGTATTCCCCAAACAGAAACAAAAACGAATTTAGCTCATAATTGCAGTAGAAACAAACATAAAAACAAAGTTTACTAAAGCAAACATGTTCAATTCCTAAGTCTAAGTGGTAGAATTAACCTAATTGCTTGAATTCTTCCAACTCTTGAAGCTTAGGGTTCCTTAGCGCCTTCTGAAACTCTTAGTTGCAGCTAATCCTTCAAAAATTGTCAGGGGTGCCTTCCCATGAGATAAGGATTCGTCTTTTATAGATATCCCAAAACAGGGTGTACTCGGCGAGTAGCAGAATCAACTCGCCGAGTAGGTCCATACTTATCCATCTTGATTGAGTAGTCGTATTTATCTTCTGGCATATCCTCGTGTACTCGCCGAGTAGGATTGATCTACTCGCCGAGTAGAACTCCTTCTTTCACTCTTTAATCTTCAATTGCTTTCCTTTTCTCCTTTTTGCTTCCAAACATATCTTTTGGACTGAAAACACAATTCACAACATTTTAAGTACCTTTTGTCCACATTATTCACATAATTAATCAAAAAATAACTAAGAATATATGTTAAATAATTAACTAATTATGCACATATCACTATATGTACGTGATGTGTTGTACTGCATTATTTCTATGTGATTTATGTTGTGCATGTTTATAGACTTGGAACCGGAAGGTTCCCAGAGTTAGAACCTGAGGGTTCACAGAGTTTGGGTGCAAGGACCCATAGAGTTATAGCCTCGAGTGGCTAATATGTGTTATGTGTGGTATTTTGGGGAACTCACTAAGCTTCGTGCTTACAGTGTTTTGTGTGATGTTTTTCAGGTTTCATTCAGTATCACGGAACGGCACTGGCTGGATTGTACACACCAGAGAAAGAGTCGTATTTTGGATGATCCTGGTTTTCTATGCAAGTGAAAATGGAGTCATGTTTTGTAAATCGACTATGAATGAGATTTTAAACAAGTGTTTCTAAGAATAAAATGATTATTTTAAATGAAAATTTTGTCTTGAAATTTACGGTGTTACAAGTTGGTATCAGAGCCTTGGTTTGAGGGATTCGGATGCGGCTTCGGGTAAATCTGGACTCAAACTGAGGAAGTAAGAAAAGTTTTAAGGAAATAATTTTCTAAAAATGAATAAAAGTTCAAAGAGGAAGCAAGAAGGGGCAGTGTGTACAATCAGCCAGAGCCCGAACGGTGATTTCCCAAAATACCCTTATTTTTGTGTTATGAGATATGTATGATGCACTTTATGAGATACTATTGCATGCTAGAGACAGGCTAGGTATTTCATATGTTAGGACTAGAGTGGCCTGATTTGTGATGCCTTAGCCTAGGACTCGTTGTTATAGGTGTTATGCTTTTGAGTATGTGATGAGTGAGAGTATCCAGTTAGAACCCATGAGGGGTAGAGTTACAAAGTTCGGTGGTACTTTTGAGGATGAGCCGAGAAGGTGGAGTTATCACAGAGAGGGAGTCCTATGTATTCTTCGATTCTCGAATGCTGCTTGCTTTGTGCTTTGTGGAACTCTCGATGATGGGAGTCAGCTACCAAGTGAATATGATGATATTCAGGAGGTAGATGGCTGGCATCATTAGGAGCTCTTCAGCAGCTGATAGCAAAGAAGTGGGAGGACAACGGAAGAGCCTAGGGAGTAACCCTATCCAGATGAGTGCGCTTTTAGAATAGAGAATTCCGCTGGGGAGCGAGCACGCGCGATGGGATTGGTGAAAGAGTAGGTCGAGCAGCTATTTAGAAGCTCTGGGATGGTCCATGTGGAAAGTATGGGTAGATGTGGCAGGTAGTATGGGCCCGTACTACTGAAAGCAGAGGACCCATACTTGATACAGGGAGTATTCTGAAGGTTCTAAAGAGTAGATTTGAGGGGTGATGTTACGGTTTGAGTACCATACATCGGAGCGGATCGAGGAGTGATGTTATGGTTCGGGTACCATACATCAGGGCAGATTGAGGAGTGATGTTATGGTTCGGGTACCATACATCAGAGCAGATTGAGGAGTGATGTTATGGTTTGAGTACCATACATCGGAGCGGATCGAGGAGTGATGTTATGGTTCGGGTACCATACATCAGGGCAGATTGAGGAGTGATGTTATGGTTCGGGTACCATACATCAGGGCAGATTGATGAGTAATGTTATGGTTCAGGTACCATACATCAGGGCAGATTGAGGAGTGATGTTATGGTTCGGGTACCGTACATCAGAGCAGATTGAGGAGTGATGTTATGGTCAGGGTACCATACATCGGAGTGGATTGGAGAGTGATGTTATGGTTAGGGTACCATACACCGGGGCATATTGAGAAGAGATGTCATGGAATGAGTACCATGGTTCGTAGTGAATGATGTTTGTGGTTCTCCGGTTATTCGGTCACGAGTAAGTTCGAAGAGGCATCCCTTGAGAGGGAGATCGAGAGCCCCTCAGAGTATTTTAGTAAGGAGTCAATGAGAAGGGAGAATTTCGATCTGAGTTGGGCGATCAGTCGATAAAGGAGATGTCACCTCCTATGATCTGGGAGGTACTGATTATGCTCGTGTGAAAAATATGAGAAGCGTGATGTTTTGGTTTTGGGTTTAGGGGTAAACCCTGCAGGTCGTCATTGATGATGATTTCCCACCAGAGTATCAGGTAGCATGTGTTCTGCGAGGCAGTGATCTATCATGAGCAGACAGTCAGTTGAGACTGGGTTAGTCGAGGGCCACGCTATACCTAATTGAGTTTAGTCGGGTGTACGGTAGTGGTATCAGCGGGGAGTTCAGTCGAGTTCAATAGTGTCGAGAGTTTTCTATCCATGGGGTGTTGAATTTGGGAGTGGGTTCCTGTTCTTGGGATGATCCCGGTGTTGGAGCGTTGGTTAATGAGTTGAGGTGAGGGGTACGATGATTTTATGGTTCAGTCTATGAGCCAGGGATGTTATCGAGCAGTTGAGTTGTTTGGTACTAAATTGGTACGAGATTTGGAACGACTAGAGGCAGACGTGACGAGAAGTTCTTGAGGAGTTCACCAGAGGTTCAGAGTATATGAGGTCGATTCATTTCCTTAAGGGGGGATTATCGGGCGTTGTGTAGCACTTTCCGAGGGCAGGTGCGATTTTGCTGGAGAATGTAGTTATGGGTTAGTTGCGTGCTATTTGGTGATGGTTCGAACCCTAAGTGGGGGAGAACCGGGTGCCGTATGTAAGAAAGCAGAGATTTGTCAAGAGCAGTTATAAGTCGAGTATAGAGATATGCGGTAAGAAATCATGAGACCAGAGATGTCGGTGATTGAGGAAAGGGGTCAGAGTGAGTTAGCGCGGGAAGTACTTGTTTGAGAAGGATGAATGTCTCCACGACAGGTGTTTATTAGTTAGGAATCTGGTATTGGTCAGTGTTGGGGCAAGTAGATAAAGAATGATCGGGCAGCCAACTCCCGGGTCGGTATGCGTATCCTTGTTTGGATTTTGAGCGGCGGGAAAAAGGGTTTCGGAGAATTATCAGCGTATTTCGTAGCATTAGCGTTTCTTCGTATTGCAATTGAGAAATTGAATACACCGAAGTTGCAACTTGGGAAAAATGAAGATCTAGTTATGGGGTTCAGAGGGAATGTATTATTGCATCTATATGGTGCTTGGAGCAGGAGATCTGTGGTTGTGGCAGGATCTTGTGATGTTCGGTAGGGGTGTTCCGAGGTATCCGGGTATTGATATCTTTATTTCAAAGTTATTCGTGAATCTTGAGTTGAGACGACTGGTGGTATATCAGGTATCTATGGATCTAGTGAGAGCCTTCGAGTATGGGCATCCAGGGAGATTACTTGGGAGAATGGATCTTCGCAAGGGTGGGCATCTGTTATGACGATTGCCTCCAGAGTCTGTGATGAATATTCGAGATGAGTATGGGTAGCCACCTATGATAGTCTGTGGAGCACGAGCTAGTGGAGTCAGAGGGTGTTGTGATGCTGCGGGGAGCCGTAGTACTCACTAGTCAGAGGGTGTTGTGATACTGCGGGGAGCCGTAGTACTCACTAGTCAGAGGGTGTTGTGATACTGCGGAGAGCCATAGTACTCACTAGTCAGAGGGTGTTGTGATACTGCGGGGAGCCATAGTACTCACTAGTCAGAGGGTGCTGTGATACCGCGGGGAGCCGTAGTGCTCACTAGATGGCAAGAGAGTGTGATGATGGAATGTTCTCCGATTAGTGTATGATGTGGAAGAGTTTTGGGCTTGAGTAGCCCTAGTATTGAGTTTTTGGAGCCTGGATGTTGGACCGGGGGCGAGACTGGGGTCCCCGTCTCTGTCGGGGAATGTGGTGAGATGCGCAAGGGATATGCGCAGCAGAAACCAGAGATCAGAGTGGAGACGATCCTTGGTTGGATTGTACTTTCTTGCATAAGGAAAAGAGAATTTCGTGACTTGCATGTCACGGGGCTGGGATAGTGGTCACGGGGAGGAAGTTAGTGGGATATTTGGATCATGATTTGGGTGACCTTTGGAGGCTCAGCTGTGGAGTCAAAAGCTGACCTGGTGCCCAGTCTCGAAGAGGGATATGAGATGAGCTAGAGCCTATCATGATGATGTCTGAGGACACCTCAGAGGGAGTGAACGATTCAGACGCTCAAAGACATGCTTCGGGCATGTGTATTAGATTTCGGAGGGTGTTGTGGCACGTATTTATCCTTGGTTGAGTTATCCTATTTCAACAGCCATCATTAGTGCATTGGTATGCCACCCTTTGTGCTGTTGTATGGGAGGAAGTGTCGGACCCTCATTTGCTGAGGAAAGTATCGATTCGCGGAAGTGGAAGTTGTAGTGAGAATGGATGATTTGGAGTATGATGGTCGAACATTATGTCTGTGACAGTGGTATGGAATGACATCATGATAGGATGTCTGCTGAGGATGCGGAAGGGATTCCGCGGGTGTAGAGCCAAGAGTCTCAGGATGGATGTAGGGATGGAGTCTGGGACTCCCAGCTTGATTCTGATCAAGGGTCGTGTGCGTAGTGGTGGTGTCTCCTGGGGATGTTAGAGATGTCATCAGTGCGACGGGTTCTCCTAACCCGAGAGTGCGAAGGTTGGTGCGGCTTGGGTGCTTGATTGCAAGAAGAGGACTCATGAGAGTTGCTCTGGGATTGAAGAGTGGGCCTTTCTGTCGTCACGGATTGGATAGAATGGGATTCGGATCGGGGATCCGATGGTTCATGGCTTCTAACCCTTATGGGTCGAGTGATTGTTGAGATTTGGGACAGTGATGTTTCATGGGTAGTTCTTGGATCGTGGAGTGTGGTTATCAGAGGGTACATCCGGTGCCCGGTTCGAGATAGTGGTCAGGACACCGTAAGGAAAGGAAAAGTGTGTTCGAGTTTCGATGGGTATGCCTTGTGAGATCTGGTCCGATTAAGGCCAGGTGGCACGTTGTGGGAGTATTTCTGGAGTTGAGTTGCTGTAGGCTTCGAGGGCGAAGCCTAATTTAAGTGGGGGAGAATTGTAACATCCCGAAATATCAAGAGTAGAGTTGAAGGGCTAAAAGAGTAAATTGGGAAAGAGTGACTCAGCGAGTCCATGTGCGGACTCGGCGAGTAGAGTCGCGACTTGGTCGCGTGTTAAGTGGCCGACTCGGCGAGTCAGTGTAATGGACTCGGCGAGTAGGCGCTGAGTGGAGAAAACCCTAATTCTCGGGGTTGAGCCTTATATAAAGATCACTATGTTTTCCTCCCAGCCTCTTTATCACCCCTTGAGCCCCAGAAAAACCCTAAATCACGAAGAAGCACCATTGTTGAGTGGATTGGAGCTTGGAGAAGTAATGGTTGAAGGAATTTTGGGAAGATTGAAGGCTTGGAGCAAGGGGCTTTGCTTGGATTCGAATTGCATTGCAGTTGGGGCATCACTTAGAGGTAATATCTCGTTATTGACCTGTTGTTATGTTGTTTCTTCATTTTGGGGTTTGTGAGAAATTGTCTATGGATGAAATGGGAAGTCTAGAGGTTAGATCTGAGGTTGCTACCTCATATCTGGAAGGGAGAAGAATCAGAGAGCATGAAAGTCCCTGTGTTGGAGTGTTTAGTGAAGCTTACATGTCCCAAACCCTAGCCCCAATGTGCAAACGGCTTAGATCTCTTTGAATTCACGTAAAGTTTGCCACTTTACGTGATGGATGAGTGGTAGGAGACTAGATCTATGTTTTGGATCAATTGCATGGCCTGAGATGCTTCTGTATGGATTCAGACCGGTGGTACTCGACGAGTCACATGGGGCGACTCGACGAGTTGCTTGAAGATGGCCTGGAACTCGACGAGTTGGAAGAACAAGTCGGCGAGTAGGTTGAAGATAGCCTTGGACTCGACGAGTCCATTTGGACTCGGCGAGTCTTGTCGAAGAGTCCCAAATATTCTCTGGTTGAGTCGAGAATCGGTGAGTCGATGGATGACTCGGTGAGCCGCGTGCGAGTGGACTCAGAGTTGTTGGACTCAGTGAGTCTCGGGGTGACTCGGCGAGTTAGGTCGCAGATTGAGTGAAGTTCTGATTATGGGAACTCGATGAGTCACAGGGTTGACTCGGCGAGTAGGGTCAGTTAGGGGTTGACTTAGACTGAGGACTTTGATTTCGACCAAGGGTTGGCCGTTGACTTTTAGGGTTTGGTCAGCGATGTGGCCTTTGGGCCAAGAGAGAGGTAAAATAGTCTTTTACCCATAAGAGGGTGTTATGAGAGGATTTATTCTAGTCTCGAGAGTTATATTCATGAGAGTATTTGCCTTACGTGTTAGGCGGTGGCGAGTTCGAGATTCAAGTGTGGGGATATCTGCTTTCTGCTAGCCAGGTGAGTCTTCTCACTATACTTTACCTTAAGTGGGTAACCAGAGTTAAGTGATCAGAGTATTTGTATGCTATATGTACGTGATGTGTTGTACTGCATTATTTCTATGTGATTTATGTTGTGCATGTTTATAGACTTGGAACCGGAAGGTTCCCAGAGTTAGAACCTGAGGGTTCACAGAGTTTGGGTGCACGGACCCATAGAGTTATAGCCTCGAGTGGCTAATATGTGTTATGTGTGGTATTTTGGGGAACTCACTAAGCTTCGTGCTTACAGTGTTTTGTGTGATGTTTTTCAGATTTCTTTCAGTATCACGGGACGACACCGGCTGGATTATACACACCAGAGAAAGAGTCATATTTTGGAGGATCCTGGTTTTCTATGCAAGTGAAAATGGAGTCATGTTTTGTAAATCGACTATGAATGAGATTTTAAACAAGTGTTTCTAAGAATAAAATGATTATTTTAAATGAAAATTTTGTCTTGAAATTTACGGTGTTACACATATTTATCACATAAACAACTAATATTAAAAGATTTGAAATTATCTATTATTTTGGCAAGGATAAACACTTAATTAAGATAAAATTTGGATTTTAACTTCATAAAACAAATTAAGCATCAAATCCAAGTCAAAACAGCAGCCAAAACCCGAAAAACCCTCTGCCTGACGAACTGACTCGCCGAGTCAGACCTGGACTCGCCGAGTAGGGGGCAACTTGCCGAGTCCAGATATTGACTCGCCGAGTTGAGTCGTGCAGGGGCCAAAAACTCGATTTTCAGCAAATAAATCAGTTAAGCATCACATACAACTGAAACCAATCAAAGCTCTGGTACCACTGATGGGTTTTATGCATAAGAAACATTCTTATGTGCTCATACAAACCCTAATGCTTGGATCTAGGTTTCACTATTGCACATGCTTTGATTCCAAGACTTACAAACCCTGATCTAGCATATAAACAACATAAATAATATATAGAATCAGATCTAGATGTTTACATCTTCAATTGTTGGCTTAAATCTTCTCTTTCTTCTTCTCTTGAGCTTAGAGTCACAAATGCAACTCCTCTAATGGTTCACAAACCCCACAAGCAAGAAGGTAATATGAGAGAGGGAGATAGAGGCTAGAAATCAGCCTAGGGATCTCTTAAAATCAAGTGGTAGCCGAATTCAATGCCCTAGGGGTCATATTTATACTTACAGGTTACTAGGGTTTAAGTCTAAACCCTAATGGACAGCTTAGCCACCAAGCAGCCCATGGAACCTTCTGGAATAAGGCCTTGGACGAAAATATGATGGTTACCCATCATAATTTCGTTCCCCCTTAAGCCCATTAGGTTTCCTTAACCCAAAACTCAACTATCATACATTTGACAATTTATACCCCTTTATTCAATTAATCTCTTTTGATCACCAAATTAATTCCAAATTAATTTATGACCAATACCAATTAAATAAATATGATTTCTCCTTTAATATATTATTCTTATAATATATTAATAAATCATAATACTCTCTCTTTCTCCTTAAATTACCTTTGTCAAGTTGCTTTGGAGAAGGCAACCCAAAAGGACCATGCATAACCGGGTCAAGTACATACCAAATATAGTTACGGGCTTAGACACTATTCCAATAGTTTCTTCTCATCTTCCAGTAACTAACCAATGAATGCCACAAAAGTAATTTTTAACTTACTTGTTTTGATCTTTATATTTTAGTTTATTTTCATAATTTTATTAAACGATGTAGGAACAAAGCTAAAAGAAGTTTGTAAGTCTGCACTAACAGAATATTTCTACCGAATAACTCAATTATCATATGAAGAACATCTCGATCAACAAAATGCTTCAACATACAAGAGATCATTGTAAAGTCCTCTACAACAAACTTAAGAAGTGAATAACTTCTAAAAGATAATCTACAAAGAATTATATAATGAAAATGCATGGTCTTTATTATGCACGTGTTTTGGGCTATTGGATAACTAATTTGTACATGATTATGTGGGCTATTGCATTTGTCATTTTACAAAATTTAGATTAGGAAATCCTGGAGCATATGTGGGTTTCATGTCCGTTCTTTGTCGTCGCTGCTATATTGGCACTACATGATTGGATATTGGCTATTGCATTCGCTCCATTGTTTTTGGTGATTGGGGGGGGGGGGGGGGGGGGGGGGGTTTGCAAAGTATGATGGAAATTAATAGAAGGATGATACACTCCTTATTAATAGAGCTCAACTGAAACGATGATGTTTTGACATGCTTTATATACAAGCTCTTACTTGAACTGGTAACTATAATGTCTTTAATTTTATTTGATCTGATTTATGTTTATGACAACTTTATTTCTTAGACATTTTTGTACATTTTCTTGAATTAGGTAGCCCAAATAGATATTCTTTGTTTTACGAATTAGGTTACTAATATCACTTTTTTGGCTTTTGCAGAAGTCCAATGCCTCCCCAGTTTGGAAAGATTTCACAATCGCATAGGGTAAAAGTATGTCACACTCATCCTCTTTTACTTACAAAAAGTGTCAAGTTTGGTCTGATGCAAAAAGAATGGTCGGGACCTTACTTCCAATTAATATTGGGATCAAGACGGGCTAGCTCCTTTTTTTTTCATTATTTGTCATTTTCTAGATTTAAAATTGTTTTTTTTGATTTGGTCATATTTATTTTTCATCTATGAAGGTACTTGTTGGTGAGATTGAACAGGTGAAGTATTTGTTTCCATCAGAAGGGATAAAAGGTATTTATGATGAAATTATACTTTTATTCTAATTTATAATTTTTCCAAATATAGGTCTAAGATGATTCATTTCATGGGAATATAAGTAATTTGTTTGTTTGATACCATGTTTTAGAGGGCAACCCGTTTGGATTTTATTTTTCTTTGATGGATAAAGTTGTAGGGCATGATGCGACAAGTGATCTTAAAATGTTGAAATTTATAGGAAATCGCTAAAAAATGTTTATAGGACCTAATCTCTAGTTAGCTAAAACAGATTTGTCAAGAAGTTTAATACATTCACAGGATTTAATCCTGCTTATACGTTAAATGTTTTTGCTTTATTTATTTATTTTTTGTTTTTTGAATTCTTGGTATGAAAATCAAGTATGTATAAACAATGAAATTTTTTTAGTCATCGAGAAACGTGAGCGTAGGACAAGTAAAGTTTGTTATGTAGGAGGACGTATGGAATCTTTGGAGAATACAATATCGTGTTTGATTTGGTTTAAAAATTTAATCTTTGTTTACTTAAAATTGGTGATTTTTATGCATATTTACTTGCATTTGTTCAAAATTTATTTCGTTATTAATTCCAGATATGGGTTATGGATTAGATAAGTTTTGAATTGTATTTTACTTCTTGGTGGTTTATGGCATTGAAGTACATGATAGTCTCAACGTTTACAAAAAGTAACTATGTGTTCAGCGTAAGTATCTTGAACTTATGAAGCTTGAAAAGCTCTTAATGGAGTCATGGTCTAAAAATTATAAATAATAACATCGTACTTAAAGATATTTTTTTACCAAAAATCTCACTTTTCAACCGAATATTGGCCGAGTATTTTTTTAATATCTTAGAAGTGGGGAAAACTGCTTATGTCCTACCAAAAGTATTAAATTCCTCTCTTGTAATATTTGTTGAGTATTTATGTATCGTATTACTATCATTACATTTGTTTTTCATATTATAGAACGACTATTTTTATGCATTTTAAATGATTGTGGGCATAAATAATCTCTGGCATCGATAAAAGCTCACATACAAAATGATTGTCAAGTATCGTTTTTTGCTCCAAAACGAGAAGTCTAATAGCATCATTCATCTCTAATTTAATAATAATGTGTTAAATGTTATAAATGGTCAAAGAATCGTTTGAATTACCTGCACAGAATAACACCATGCTTATGTTTTTTGTCTATAACATACTAATTTCCTGCACAGAATAACACCATGCTTATGTTTTTTGTGTATAGCATACTGATTTCAATTTTTCCAGTTAGATTATGGTGCTTTCAGTTCTTTTCTTAATAACACATCGAATTTTGAAAGTTCATCCCAATTATAACACTGTACTCTCATTTTTCATTTATCTCATGTAAATTTGACTACTTTTCCCCTTAGGGAACTAAAATAATGATATAAAAGTTAACTTACCAATAGAATTTTACGAAAAATAGATTAATTTATACATATAGTCCCTAAGTTTATGATATGTTCATTTTTGGTCCCCACAAAAAATTCTCATGCAGCTTGGTCTTAATTCGAGATTTTTGTAACATATAATATCCACGTTTCAAGTGAAATGACTATACTTTTGGACCAAAACGGCAAAATAAGAAATGTACTCAAATACCAAAAGGAGTCTTTTACATGGGACATGTACAACAAATGTTACAAGAAACACAAATAAGCATAAAAAAAGCATGAGGAATTTTTTTCAAACCAAAATTTATATAAACTTTACTCAGGGGTCAAAACACATTAAACACACTGGGTAGATTTTTTTATTTTGTCAAATATCCTATTTTTGTGTATGAGCGGTTCATTTTGATTTTCTGACAAATTCTCCTTATCTTTCCAGAAAGAAGGACGAAAACATTAGCCAGAAATATTGTTGTCGCAACCATTACTACCATTTAGGTAGCGTAATGTTATCCTTATTGGTTTATTTTATTTGTTTCTAACTTAATTAATGAATTTTTGTAGGGTTTTTTTTTTTTTTTTTTTTTTTTTTTTTTTTTTTGCAATTCGGGTGTATCCTTTCTGAGAAGTGACAATTCAAATTAGAAGAAAATTTGAGTGAGATTTTATGAACAAATTTTATCTATAGATATATCATATAGTAAAAATTTCCAAAAACAAAGTAAATCCTCATATGGTGTCCTTGAGGTAAATTCTTCTAACCAATTATTCATTTTTAACATAAAAGATAAATATAATATAAGTAATTAATATTGTAATTTTTAAAGAAAATTCGTTGCTTATGCAATCTCACTTTCCAAAAATCTCCGATAGATAATATTTTATTGAAACTTTAAAAGAAAGTTACTTCAATATTTTATTACTGAAAAATACATCTAATATAAGTACTTGATATTGTAATTTTTAAAATATATTTTTTTCGATTACAGTATCAATAATGGAAATGGAGATTGACTATATTCCAACTTTGTTTAGGTCGTGTCTCCTTCATTATTATATATAACTATTCAATGATCTTACTTATACAGTTCGAATTTCCAAAAAAAAAAAATGTAGTCTTTAATTAAAATTTGAATATATTAATTAACTTTAATATTTTGTAATAACGTTTTTACCTCAATGCACTTCATTTTTTACCTGTAAGCCTGCAACAATTTTAGATAATAACAATGAACTTTCATTTCTTCCAATATGTACATTGGTATTTCAGATCCAGTCATGTAGTTCATGCCACGTTTGGTTCGTTTCAAGTGTAGATATAAAGTCATGTGTTGGTATTGATAGGTCCAAAATATCAATGTACTTTTACTTCAAATTATGCAACGATATTGAAAGGTGCATTATGTTTCCAAAATTGTTGTTATATTTCTATTTGAGTTGCCCATGGACTATAGAACATGCTGCCATTTCAAGTCACTTGTGAAAATGATATGCTTAAACACCAAAGAACAATGCTAACTATTTAAAGATAGATTAGTAACATGAACCTATTGATCATTTCAAGTAATTTTCTTTATTTTATATCATAATGCCCAAACATGAATTGAATATTTGACATGCGTAGCAATAAGGTGACCCATGTGAATCAAATTTGTCAAAGTTTAATCAGGTAAACCAACATGGAGTTGATCAAAGGCATTACTCCAACAAGTAAACTCAGGAATCTCTGTGTTCGTACTCATAAGCTTTGGCATCTATGCTTGTCAATTACTTTTGTCTGTTTTAGTTATTCATAATTTGTACTTGTACTGCAAATAAATTGATATATTTTTGCTTTGGTATCTATGTTTGTTGGTTGTTATTCATAATATGCTCATTTTGAAACATTTTTTTCTAGATGTCAAACTAATCCCATAAATGGAAATATATTGTTATATGTATTTTTTTATATGTTCCTCTGCGTTTTACACGGGTCATAATCTAGTTACTCTACACTAGACAATTTTCATCATATAAATATCATATATTAACCGTAACGTTTTTAAGTTTGCTTCAAACAAAGATGTTGATAATGTTTTTTTAAACAAACAATGTCATAAGTATTTTTACCTTAAAAAGATGTTTAATGTTAGAGTTTTTGCACCTAAAGAATATTGTATGTGTAATGGTATTTTTAATTTAAGATTTGCTAAAATTTGATGTTCAAAATTGTCTGTATAATTTATATAAATAACACCAAAGCATCTATGTTAAACGTATATTAATAAAAACTAAAATAAAGAAAACAAAAGAATGGCGTTTTAGAAAAAGACAATAAAAAACTGTAATAATAGAGGAAAAAAACTGATATTTAAAAAACACATTAAAATAATAAAAAAATATAGAAAAAATAGACAAAAAAAATACTAATTTGATAAATATTTTTGAAACTATACAAGATTAGTAAATACTTTTTCAATAACACTATTTTGATTAAAAACTCTATAAATGCATTCATTATCAATAACATCCTGGAAGAAAATACAAACTTAAGAATATATGTTATTTGATTTATCATAAATCAATACAAATCTCGAAAATTATAACTAAATAATACAAGCTATAAGCAATATCTACAACAAAAAAAACTATGCCCATAATAAAAGCAGATTTAATCCCCAATGTAATGTAATAATGAACTCTAAACTTGAAGGTCAAAACTAAAGTAGATTTAATCCTAACGAACCCAATGACATTTAAATGGTTGTTTCATAAGTTTTGCCCCAAACCCAATCATCGATGGGTACCTTGAACGGTACGTCGAACGCCAGTCTGTCGATATGCCACAACCGCAGAGGGACCATCGATGTAGAGAGAGACTAGAAGAGAGAAGGTGAAGTTTACAGTGGTGGAGGAAGACCTGTCAGTGTCTGTTGCAGTAGAGGCAGACTCGCCAAGGTCTACGGTGTCTGAATCCATCTCTATCTTCTAAGGTTCCTGCTAGTAATACCCTCCAACTCCACCATATCCATTCCAAACCCAAAAAAGAAAAAGAAAAAAAAAATTAGGGCTCAAAACGTGGAGGGATTAAACACTGGGCGGTAGAGGGCGCATCCGTGTTGTATAACGACGTCTAGGGCAGTGGATGGAACCATCCAGAAAACAGGAGGAAGAGAAAGAAACAAATATCATTAGAGAAGGAAGATAAGGCGGTGGAGAAAATCGAGAAGCATATGAGACAGTGATACATTGGGAGAAAGGATGATAAACACGTGTCTAAAGAATGTTGATAAGTCTAAGTCCATAAAATGCCCACAAACTCCAAATTGTTACCAAACACATAAATAGGGCCATTTCTGCCAACATTTTAGGAACTTTATTGTTCCTAACTTTCATTTATTTAATATATATATATATATATATATATATATATATATATATATATATATATATATATATATATATATATATATATATCATGGTTGTAAAACTCGCTCGGCGGTTGACTGGGGTCAAGCGATTAATCGATTTGGCGGGGATTAATCGGAGACCCTAAATTACTAATAAAAATATTTTAAAATTTAATATATCATAAGAAAATTAGTATTTGAATATTTAAAATTTTGAAATTTTGAAAATTTTAAATATTTGGTATAATATTTGAAATTTTAAATATTTAAAATTTTAAAAATTTAAAATTTTGTTAAATTTCGTGTAATATTTGAAAATTTGAAAATTTAAAAATTTGAAAATTTTCCCGCCTAGGAGCGCCAAGGACCGCCGAGGACCGCCAAGGACAGTCGAAGATCGCCGAGATTGAGTATAACCAATTTCCGCCAAACACCCCTAATCGTAATCAGTTGCAGACCGCCAAGCGCCTAGGCCGATATTTACAACACTGATATATATATATATATATATATATATATATATATATATATATATATATATATATATATATATATAAGTCAATATGCCCTTAAGGGTATATAAATTAGGTACCCAAACACACCATACTACGTCGTTTTGTATCATATAATAGATTCTACTTGTCCAATGTTCTTATATTTTAACTTGTAACTTAATTTACTTCCATGATTTTTATAAATTACACATTTATCTTCGTCTTATATAATTTTCATTTTAAACTACAATATATAACCTAGTAGGCGTTCAGCAAAAAGTTGTGATATAAGAGAAAGATAATAGTGAAAATTCGAAAATCTTGAAAGTAAATCAATTTAGGGGTTGAAGTTTAAGAATATTATAATGAATATATCAAACAGAACGACGTATTATGGTGTGTTTGGGTACCTAAGCTTATATACCCTTAAGGGTATATTTACACTTTTATATATATATATATATATATATATATATATATATATATATATATATATATATTAATGACAACCGAAGTAGAGGTCTAAACTAAAGATTATGGAGTATATATCTAAAACTAATTCTTAAATAAAATATCCATTATACATTCTTTAATTGTATATTTGTATATTTAATGTTGAAGAGTTTGTTACATATACACTGCTATTACTTATTATGTTTATAACCCCATAAGAGTTAGGTTTAGGGTGTGTTTGATAAAGGTATGACTGGGTCGAGTAAGCGAATTGGGTTGACTCGGTCAGACCATAAGTGTTTGAATTGTTGCTTTCTCAGTAAGATTGACTGGCCCAATTGCTTTCTCGCTCAGTATCTTAACAATCGCTGACTGGAGACATTAGACGATCCTACCCCTCCTTCTTTATTCTTTCTTCCGTCACCCCCTGACCTAAAAACACAGTTGCATACAACTCCACATCGTATCTCCAATTGAACGCCGAATAGAGGTCGCCAGTCGGACCTCTGCCATCCCGCCAATCGCACCTACGCCAGACTTATCTTCCATCTCTTCCATCCGTGACACCATCTCGACGCCATCAGGTAAGATATATATTTTTTCTTTTATGTTAATAATTGTTAAAATCATATACCATTTCATAATTCATGTCATGTTGGTCTTTGACTGGGCCCTCTAGTTTCTTATTCTTCTTTTATTTCGACGCCATCAGGTAAGATACAACTCTCTATAAGTCATGTCATGTTGTATTGTTATAAAATATGTATAAGCTATGATTAGAGGTGCTATTGTTATGAAATTTGAATCCCGCCCTCTAATTCTTATTCTTCTTTTATTTCGGTGGGATCTTTACAGTGACATATTGAATGAAGATTTTTGGTTACTGATTCAGATTTTTTTTAGAAAAGTGCAGTTTGGTCTTTTTTTTTTATTAATTTCAAAATTAGCAAGTATAAACCAGGTTTGTTGGTTCTCAATTGGTTTTTCTGGATCAAAGAATTCAAAATTAGTAGATTATTGAAGATATGGATGAGAGGATATGTTTTTTTACAAGACATATGGTTAAAATTCTATGCTCATGGAATAAAAATGGAGCAGAGACAATTTGGTCAAAGTGTTATTTTTATGTTTATTGTTGCTCTGTATCAATTTTGTTCGAAGAATAAATTGTTTGAATTATTGAAAAACAACGAATTTATTTATAACTTTGTAAAAACAATAATTTTTTTATAACTTTTATTTGGAATTTGTAAAGGATTTGTGTGTAATTTACATCACCCTTTAAAGCAAAGGGTAAAATAATAATTTTTTACTAGTCATGCCATTCAGTGAGAGCGTAGAATTAAACAACATGATTTCTTATTTAGTTAGGATTTATTACCCATACAGATATTTCTCAGTTAACACATTATCAATCAGCAACTATCAAACGAAACTTTACTTTAAAGACAAAATAAAAATTTGTTATGATAGATATATTCATTGAAAAAATTGTGGTAATACATACATTTAAGTCGAAAGTATTGAATCAATCATTGTGAATTCTTATCTTAAACGTTTTATTTAGATATTATCATTTTAAATGTGAAATTATATTTATATCATGATATAAAAGAAATCTCAAATAAATCGAAAAAACACAAGCAACACAAATATATATATTTCAAAAAATAAAATAAAATAAAATAAAATTGTTGCATTTGAGCCATATTCGCATAGAATTATCCTTCAATGGGCCCAGTCAAAGTCCAATTTTAACGAAGCAGGGAGTTGAAGTGCTCCAGTCAGTGGTTCTCGACACTTGACGTTGACATTCGAAGCTCCGACGGCTGCCTCTCACAAACTCCGATCAACCTATCTCTGCTGCTGTAGGTTTTCATTTGGTCTGGTCTTCAATGGCAGCAATCAGTTTACGGAATCCTGGAATCTCACCGGCACGAAAACCAGATGGCGACCGACGTCTTTCTTCGGCGAAGAACCTTAATGGATCACCACGAAGCTTTTATGAATCCATCAGTTTGAATCAGCAGCAACGTGTTCGGAAATCTGTTTCCTCGTTGGCGGTGAAGTCAATGAAGATCGTTGAACAGAGCCAGGAACCAGCCTATTCTTCCAATGGTCCTATTTTCCCTGTAAACCTCTCATTCTTCATATATCGTCTTAAATGGTTATTCGAATATTCGTCAATGTATATCCTGCTGGCATGTCTGATTTAGAGATTGAAACGTTCTTTTAGGTTTTTGAGTTTTTGGATCTAATCAGGTGTTTGGCATCGATTGATGCGCACTGGTCAATTTATCGTAAAGCCAGGAAACGATTGATTTTCACCTGTTAACATACTAAAGTGAAGAAATCCATAAGATGCAATTACTTGTAGGTACTCAAATTTGAAATCGTTTCCTGCGTAGATAAGTTTTGTAATACACAATCAATGCTAGCTTTTGGTTTGCTATGATTTCTATACTTGATTAGCATATTGTGCAAGGAGCCTTAGCCAGAAGCAAAAACTGTATATCATATATATGTTTGTAGAAAATCTATATCTACATCAAGCTCTTAAATGATTATAACTGCATACGATATCTGTTTTCACAAGTACTTAGGAAAACTCGGTTTCTTCTTTTGAGTTTCAGTCTAGTGACAGCAATTTGAGGCAACCTCAGATTTCTCTAGATGTTGAAAGGAAAACAAAGATAGTATGTACAATTGGTCCTTCAACAAGCTCACGTGAAATGATATGGAAGTTAGCAGAAACAGGGATGAATGTAGCACGCCTAAACATGTCACATGGAGATCATGCATCACATCAGAAAACCATTGATATTGTCAAAGAATACAATGCTCAGTTCAATGAAAAAGTCATAGCTATAATGTTAGATACTAAGGTATGCATTCAGTTTACTTTAATGTGAAACAGAATGATTTCATCTTGTTCCTTTTATCTCCATCTCCAAATCTGGATAAACACAGAATCAAAGAGATGAAAAGCACATATAAATGTATTCCTTCTACTATTTTTCATATGAATCATGTTGCTTCAGGGACCTGAGGTCAGAAGTGGAGATGTAGCTAAACCAATTCTCCTTCATGAAGGACAAGAATTCAATTTCACTATAAAAAGAGGAGTTAGCACAAATGACACTGTTAGTGTAAATTATGATGGCTTTATAAACGATGTTGAACCTGGCGACATACTATTGGTTGATGGTAAGTTTATCTCATTAACACTTTTAAAAAAGTTACAAAATGTTATATACATATTCCATTGTATAAAGGTACTTTTTTTTTTTTTACATTCTTGAAGGGGGGATGATGTCATTAAGTGTTAAATCCAAGACTGGAGATTTAGTAAAATGTGAAGTAATTGATGGTGGAGAATTGAAATCAAGAAGACATCTCAACGTGCGTGGAAAAAGTGCAACTTTGCCTTCAATAACAGGTTTACTTTCATCCTATTTTACAATTACTTTACAATTACTTTGATTGAATTATGAATTTGATTTCATTTACAGATAAAGATTGGGAAGATATAAAGTTTGGAGTGGACAACCAAGTTGATTTCTATGCTGTTTCCTTTGTGAAGGATGCTGAAGTGGTTCATGAGCTGAAAGATTATCTGAAAAGTAAGGTCTCTTTATAAATTATAAAATATTATTTTCATTCTTTTTTATTTTAACTAAGCTTCTAGAAACTGTATTATTCTGTAGGATGCAATGCAGATATCCATGTGATTGTAAAAATCGAAAGTGCAGACTCAATAGTCAATCTTCCTTCCATACTCTCTGCATCTGATGGGGTTAGCATTTTAATTTCAATGATTTATTTTCTCCTTATGATTATAATAATATTATTATTATATTATAATTAAACTTTAATTATTTATGTATTAAGGCAATGGTTGCACGTGGTGACCTTGGAGCAGAGCTTCCAATTGAAGAAGTTCCTTTATTACAGGTAAAGTTAAACTATTAAACATTAATAATAACCTTGAATATGTGTTGCTAAGTTTACATAATTTCTTATTATTTTAATAGGAAGATATTATTAGAAGGTGTCAAAACTTGCAAAAACCAGTAATAGTAGCAACAAACATGTTAGAAAGCATGATTGATCACCCAACTCCAACAAGAGCTGAAGTATCTGACATTGCAATAGCAGTAAAACAAGGTGCTGATGCAATCATGCTTTCAGGTGAAACTGCTCATGGAAAGTAAGTTTTTAATTTTAAGGATTTATTAATTATTATTTACTCAAAATGTTAACATACAATTCAAACTTATCTCAGTTTTCCACTAAAAGCTGTGAAAGTTATGCACACTGTGGCGTTAAGAATCGAGTCAAGTTCGCGAGTCAACTCGAACTCGGTTTCTCTTTCTCGTAACTTGGCTTACAAGGTATGCAGTAACCGATGAATATTTGTTTTTTTTTTTTTGGAATGCAAGGGTAAATTGGTCATTAACTTTTGTAGAGCCATATGGGTGAAATATTTGCCTTCCATTCTGCAACAATAGCCAACACTGTTGCTACTCCTATCATTGTGTTCACAAGAACAGGATCAATGGCTGTGATTTTAAGCCATTTTCGCCCTTTCTCAACTATCTTTGCCTTCACAAATGAGTGAGTCCACATTTTCATTTTTCTATAAAATTGAATCACATTTCTATTTAACCCTAAAAAAAAATTATTAATTTGTGCAGAAAAAGAGTTAAGCAGAGATTGATTCTTTATCATGGTGTGATGCCAATTTATATGGAGTTTTCTGATGATGCTGAGGAGACTTTTTCAAGAGCACTTAATATTTTAGTTGTAAGTAAATTTTTTTTCCTTACAACGGTGGTCCCTATAGTTTCATTTTATTGCAAGTCAGGCCCCTATAATTTTCAATATTTTTTTTTTCTTTTTTCATTTTATCAGGATAAGAGTTTAGTGAAGGAAGGGCAGTATGTTACGCTTGTTCAAAGCGGAGCACAACCAATCTGGCGTCAAGAGTCTACTCACCACATACAAGTTCGTATGGTTCAAGGTTGATTTTTTTTAATAAAAAGTAACTCGTTATACAGGTTTTTTTTAAGGGTATTTAAGTCTTTTCAACACACAAGAAACTGGTCCCACCTTTTTGTCTCGATGCCAACTTTCTGGAAATGTCAATTTGTATGATTTGTTTCGAGCTTAAAATTTTCTTCTTTTGTTTTTTGTAATTGTATATCACATGTAAGAAATGTATGGTGCAACTCTTAGTATATGCATATATACTACAGTGTTCGTTTTTGTATGTAGATGATATTAGTGTAAAAAGGTCTGTATGGATATAAATATAGGCTCTGTCTAGATTAAATGTTAATGGGAAAAAAGAACAAATTTTTCTATGGTTTAGCAAATAATAACTTAAACATGAAATTCTCATCAAGTCAAATAAATATACGTTATTTTAGAAATTTTTTGTTGAATAATAATATCTGAAATTACAGATCCTGTCTAACTTTCTTAATAAAAATAGGCTCAATAATTTGTTAATATAAAATTCACAATTGGCAATCTGATATTTTAGTATTTGCAGTTAATATATATATATATATATATATATATATATATATATATATATATATATATATATATATATATATATATATATATATATATATATATATAAAGGTTATAAACAACAAAAGTACAAAATTTAGGAGGCCAACTTGTTGGACTGCTCATTTAGAGCTGTCAAGTCGAAGTTACCTCTAGAAGATTGAAAGAATGTGATTATAAAACATTTTTTTTAAAAGGATAATGACAAAATAACCCATAACTTTTGTACAAATTTGTGAAATTACAACTTTTTTTTATTTTTTTTTAATTTTATTAAAGCCTTACATTTGACGGGATTTTTCTTTTTTCTTTTTTTTTTCTTTTTTTTTTTTTTTTTTTTTTTGTGTTCATAAAAGCCCTTTAGTTTGGTATTTTGGTTCATTAAAGCCCTTAAGTTTGATAGAAGTGTTTGATTTTACCAATTAAATATGCAAAAATGTAAAACTGAAAAAAAAATTGCAAACATTTGGTTTTAATGAACCTTAAACCCACAAAAGAGTAATTTCGTAAATTTTTGCCAAAAATAAAGGCTTTTATGTCATTATTCTTAAAAAAAACATTTGAGATTTAGAACTCAATATAAGTATATGATTGAAAGATTGTGATTATCAAATTTATATGATTAAAGGGTTTAACTAAACTAACTATTAGAAAATGACCAAGTTTTTTGTATATCATGAAAATGATAATATCCGAAATTGGTATTTTGAAATGTATTATATCATCATTTTTCAACCAAATGTCACATTTTAAGTCATTTTTATTGTATCTAATTCCCATTACTTATGCTTCTTTAAAATTTTGTTATATTTGAGTAAAAAGAATAATTTTCTTGAATTTTCGGAATTGTTCATAGAATTTCAGGTTTGTTGTTAAAATTCATGTATATGTTTTTTTTTTTTTTTTTTTTTTTACTCTCTGTAATCTGGAACGGCTTGGAATGTCAATATGAAATGTAACTTTTTGTCAAAAAATACTTTAATATGACATAAATTTAGTCTGAAACAAGAAGTGGTCATCCCCCCCCCCCCCCCCCCCCCCCCCCAAAAAAAAAAAAAAAAAAGACATGGTCATTTTTGTAACATTCAAGTTTTGGTATGTTTCCTTCTTAGCCCTTAATGAAAAAATTGTTAACATTTTGGTCCTTGGCTAGTACATGGGGCGTACTCTATGAGTAAACTTAGCGTTAGCTCTTTGCTGGTCGCGAGCTTCACCCACGTACGTTGGGCATACGCATGGTTTGGGCAAACCCTAATTTTTAGCATTTGCACCCTATTTAAACGACTTAAACAGCCCCTTGGACATTTATTGACCAGCCTCTATCTCCATTTAGGCATTTACCCTAAAAACGAAACCCTAAGTGCATTTGGTGATATTTAAGCTTAAAAGTGAGTTTTTTGGTGAAGAAGAAGAAGAGGACAACTTGGAGGAATAGCTTGAGCTTGTAGATCTAGAGTTACCTTCACATTTGCAATCCTTTTGAGGTAAAATGCTCTCAAATTGATGGTCATTTGTGCTAGACCTACTTTATGGTTATTTGTGCATTTTTGAGACTTTTGAGTTAAAGTTGAGCTTTTGATTTACTCCAGAAGTAATGAATGTTAGATCTTACCTCCATGGGGGTCCGTTATTCATAAAAATGCAAACTTTGTGAAAGATATTTATCCATGCAAGTGTTTAGAGCTTTATTAAGCTTCTTTTTTAGTGTTGGGTCCTATTAAGCCATGCAGGGGTGTAAAGTTGCAAACTTTACATATTAAGTCACCCTTAGGGATCAGATCTGAGAATTTAGCAAAAGGTCTTAACTGTTTAAGTGTTTAATGAAGTAGTTTGTGAGCCTGAGGCATACGAGCTGAGTACGCCCCACATACTTAGCAGATGGACGCATGGGCTTGGTGTTCTTAGTTTTGGGCCATGCCTTAGACTTTTAAGATTGGGCCTTGATAGAACATTAGACTTCTAATTTGAGCTTTTGACTAGTATATTGGGCCTCCTTGGATTTAGATCCAAGATGAGTTTTGAGCCCAATTTGGAAGATTGGGCCATATTGGGCTTTGGGTTGGGACTTGGTTTTGGGCTAAATAAGGAAAATGGTAAAATGGTCCTTTACGCTCGTTATAGGCTAAGTAACTTAGATTTTTTGTTATGGGTCATGATCCAATTATTAATTGGGTATTATTTTGATGATGATAGTGCGGGGATTTGTCAGACCAACAAACCAAGATTCATTTAATGTTTAGCGAACCCAACAAGGTGTTGGCGAGGACTGTACCGCAACCATTCCTTTTAGTCTTACAACTTTCATATTCATATTTTAATTTTTAGGGGTGAAAATTGAAAACACTTACAGTCAAATGCTTTGAGGTCAAGAACTTAATAATATAATATCATTGATAAATTTTCCTAAAATCATTATTAACTATTTTTTATAAATACTTAACACACACAATCTGACACACAAACACACATTTACTCTTCTGAGGCTATACGGTGTAATGGTGTTTTTGCCAACGACAAGCCGACGTGGACAGTGTCACCGACAGCAAACACCACCTCTTGACTAGTCTTTTCCCAACGATAATTTTAATCTACATACTATTGCCGATGACCATTGTCATTCAATAACTAATGAAGAGTAGTGATGTGCATTGAGAGACTTGCACAACTAGCATCACATAAAATACATTACATTGATTAACTAGTGTTATATTTTTTTAACTAAAAAAATTTGGTAAGCAAATATGCTACCACACCACACTCATAGACAAAAAAATAATAAGAATTGCAAAAGCTTATGTAGCGTTTATATATCACCAATTTTTGATAAACCACCACACCCTTTAACTTAAAGAGTAAATTTACGAGAATATATCGCTACTGATAAGGAAATTATGATCAAGATTTACTTGATAATGACTTTTACGTCCAGAAAGAAACACAAAGAACAATGTTTTGCAAAATGCTATATATATTAACTGAAAATAAAACATGTAAAACTAGTTTTTTATAATATACAACCTGTTATATTTTTGAAAAAAATAATAGATCATTGTAGTTGTTTTGAAAAGAGAGTCAAGGTAGAGTCCAAAAACTGATTGATAGGATCCTACTGGATTCCACGTTGAAATACGGTGTACGGGATAAAAACCCGAAAAAACCACCGGAAAAACCAAATCCCCCGCCTCTATAAGTATCCCCACCGCCGATCACTTATCAACACAACAACACTCACAGCTCTCTTTTCCTTTCGATTCTCAACACTCAATAAACGCCTTAAGGTACGCTCTCTTCTCTTTCTTCAACCCTACAATCTACAATCCTTCTATTTTATGTTTTTAGCTCGTAAATCTTAGATTCGTTTACCTTTCTGCAAACTCCGAATCTGTTTGATTGATGAGAATTACAACATTTCTGTGTAGAACTCATTTCATCGTATTTGTTTATGTTTCTGTTTCTGTTTCTCTGTGCTAATCCGAATAAAAATTTATCGGTTTAAAAGAGAGGATAAGATTTGTTATCATCGAGTTAATTTGGTAATACATCTGTAAACTGATTCCATTTATGAATGAAACCTAATGTACAGGAGAAGCTTTCTACATTTTATGGATTATAGACATCTTCTAGAAGAGGAAGTTGCGAGGGAATCTCTCATCGCCATTTCAAACGGTGTTGGTGAAGAAATTGTTTATTTACCAGAGTCTGAAAATGGAAACGGCATAGAAGATGCTACAGTTATCCATAATGCTAAAATCAAGACCATTGAAGATGAACTGATCAGATCAGAATTGATATCAATTGCTGCTTTAGAATCATCGGCGGCTGATAACAACAGTGACGAATCCTGAACTCCTGATGTTTAAATTTTTTAAATATTATGATACATTCCAAAATCTTAAGATTGTTACTTGACTTTCTAATAGATGGTAACATTTTGCCCTATCATTATCGTAATGAAAATAAGTGTAAATTATTATGCATATGAATGTTGCAATTTTATTGTGTTAGGCTCGAGCCTACATTTATATAATATATAATATATAATTTTGAATTTTATTTTTATAAATGAAAATAAACAAATATTTAACAAACATCATTTTAGGGAATTAGGTTATATCCTATAAGAGCCGAGCCAGCCGAACCCAAATCTGTATTATTTTAAACAAGCCGATCTTTAGTTTCGTCTCATAAACTCGAGCTAAAAAAAGGGAGAATTTCATATATGCCCTTCTTAAACATTAAAATATCATATTTACCCAACTTAATTTCTAAATATCATATTTACCCTTCATAAAATTTCTAAATATCATATTTACCCTTCATAAAGTTTCAAAATATCATATATGTCCTTTTTAAACATCAAAATATCATATATACCCTTCTTAAATATCAAAATATCATATATGCACTTGTTAAACATCAAAATATCAGTGGTAATATCCAAAATATCCTCCATCTACAATATAATAATAATCAACAACAATAAAAAATAAACAATCAAAAATATATATTCCATCGAAAGGGTTGAAGATGAATCTTTTTGTCTGTGAAGAGGCTGACATTCCAACAATTTAGAAGTTCACATTCCATTATCATAGACGTAAGGATAATATGATTAAATTTCTTAATTATTATAATAATTCTAAGGTATAAAAAATGATTATAAAAAATGATTTGGGCAAATATGATATTTTGAAGGTTTATGAAGGGTAAATATGATATTAAGAAATTAAGCTGGGCAAATATGATATTTTGAAGTTTAAGAAGGCATATATGAAATTCTCCCAAAAAATTAAACGAGTCGAGCCCGAGCTTGGTGAGTTTTGGTTTAGTATCGACTCGGCTCATTTAAACACATAATCAATAGGGATTGGGACAAAAATCATATGAACAAATTCACGTTGTGGGCACTCCATGAGACAAAACAGTCGGGCCATCCCCCAACCGTCATGTTGTGGAGACCTGAATGCCACAACACGAGACCTCGGTTTCTCAACTTAACAGATTCAACTCTTAATCTGTCAAGCCACTCCTTCCAACTTTCCATAAACCTTCCTAGAGCCTAAAATATCACAAAGATCGATGATTTTTAGTAATGCATTTCCAATGCAAGTCTATAGCTCAAACCTAGGTTAAAATGGGAGAAAAAGCAAAAACTTTATGCATGGAGTCCAAACCACCATCAAACTTTAGATCTGAGACTTATGCTTATCAAAGGAATTCAATGATCCATAAAATTGCTAACTTTATGGATTCCATGTGTAACAATCCAAAAATCACAACAAATTTAAAAATTTCAAAACCAACCATGCATCAATATTGTTTACAAAAAGAATCATTGCTTTAAAAGCATTATTTCAAATCAGAGTTTTCCCAAGACCAGGAGACATAAACACAGGAAATTGTGTACGATCACGCTTTTGCCTTTTCATGATCCTCTGAAGTACGTGAAGCGATAAACTAAAAACTGTAAGCCAAATGTTAGTGAGTTCCCCCAAAGTACCAGCACACCATAACAAATAAGCATACAATCTAAGCAGCCAACTTGAACTGCATCATAAGGCCTACATCATATCCAAACCGCTCTACGAGCCTTCAGCATGACTTGACACCTTACATGGCATACAACCTATCCAAACCGCTCCATGGGCCGCCGACCTGACTGGATCGCCTCGCAGGGCATACAACCTATCCGGTCGTCCCCGAGTGTCTTGGTCTACAACACGAAACATGACCGTCTCAACCTAACACAACATGTCGACATATGCAACCAATAAACATAAACACAAAGCCAACAAAAACTGATAATCATACGGATCTATTGAACAACTACAACTATCATACCACTATCTTGACCATGATAAATAATCTAGTGGGTCGGGATTAGTGCCTTCGACCCACGGGTACAGTGAGGATAACTCGTCTCTCAGTCTGAATGCAAGCTGAATAATTATCGGTCCCAAAAATCGACTCAACGATCGCCTAACCAAAACCAAAGAACCAAGGACCAAATCTTAATTAATCAGCTCAAAATACCTCAAATACCCCTATGTCAATTTGGTCAAAGGTCAAGGTCAACAAGTCAACTTGGTCCACTCAGTTGAGTACGCGGAGCATACTTAGCTCCTACACTGGACGTACTCATGCTTTGACCAGAGTCAGGCGATTGAACTTGTACGCGCGACGTACGCTGGGTTACGCACGACGTACAAACATAATTCCTTTTTTCTCAATAAGAGCTCAATGCATTAAGCTCTCACTTCCCAAGATCCAAGGCCAAAATACCATTAAGAGTCATAAAGTTTCAAACTTTATGACTTTGCATGCCCTTCATTAATATTTATGATTTTGATTTCGAATAAGCGGGATTTCAGGGTGGAGGTAGACTAGAAAGGCTAGATATTTCCGGGGCGAAGATGGGGAACAAATTTTTTTTTTGAAGGTAGGGGATACACTCTATGTCTTGTTTGCCCTCTTGACATCCAACAAACCCAACAAATGAAAAGCCGTTAAATGAAAAGCCGTTTGCCCTGATGACATCCAACAAATGAAAATTGGCAAAGAAAAATAATTTAAGCATATAATAATTATAACAATTGACACATGAAATTTGGCAACCATTTGAAAGGCGACTTATTAAAAAAAAAACCATTTGAAAGGCGACTTATTGAAAAAAAAAGCACGTAAACATTTGACATCACCTCTCTCTCTTTCCCTCGTACTTGAAGGCTGAAGCAGCGGATTATCTGCATTTCATAGAACCCCAATTAATCCTTACAAATCCTCAATCAATATCACTTCTCTCCATTTATCATCAGGAACCCATAATTTCTCTGATAATTCATTAATTCCCAGCAGAAACAATGGATTCACAGCCGAACAACCTCTACGACACCGCGTCTCAGCCGGACACCGGTCACGACGACGCCTATAGATTTCTGGAATTCAACACTCAAGGAGAAGAAGACTTCGATTACCCCGAGTTTCAAGAGCTCTCACAGCCAAATGCCATTCGATCTTCACCATCATCATCGGTATGGCCAACACCATCGGACTCAATCTCCGTCGACGCAACCGCGGCAGTCGATCATCATTCCGACAACAACGCTTCCCCTGTCTCAGAAACTTCGGCCAAGGGTGGTGGTGGTAGGAGGAATAATAATCATAATAATCACCTTAACAATCATAACAATGATAACAATAATCAGGCATCTGCGGTTGATGCCCTAGCTGCGGGGATGAGCGGCTTGAATTTTGAAGACACGGGAGACGATGAAGGTTATGAGTACGCAAAGGGGGATTTCATGGAACATGCATGTAGGTATTGCGGGGTGCAGAATCCGGCGTGTGTTGTGAGGTGTAACGTTCCCTCGTGTCGTAAGTGGTTCTGTAACTCGAGAGGGAATACTTCTGGCTCTCACATTGTTAATCATTTGGTAAGTCGTAATATCATATGTTCATCTCTTTCTTATTTACATTGATCATGCTTTACGATGCGAAGTTTGTAATCTTCTTTTTTATTTTTTATTTTTTTTAGGTTCGAGCTAAACACAAAGAAGTATGTCTCCATAAAGACAGTCCTCTAGGGGAGACAATTCTCGAATGCTACAATTGTGGCTGCAGAAATGTTTTCCTTCTGGGATTTATTTCAGCCAAGACAGAGAGTGTTGTTGTTCTTCTTTGCAGGGAGCCTTGTCTGAATGTGAATGCTTTGAAAGACATGAATTGGGACTTGAGTCAATGGTGTCCCCTTATTGATGACAGATGTTTCTTACAGTGGCTTGTTAAGGTTCCATCTGAAACAGAGCAGCTACGAGCAAGACAGATCAGTGCTCAGCAAATTAACAAAGTAGAAGAACTTTGGAAGACAAATCCTGATGCAAGTTTGGAAGATCTTGAGAAACCTGGTGTAGATGATGAACCTCAGCCTGTAGTCTTAAAGTATGAAGATGCTTATCAGGTTCTAAAAACATTTTAAAGTATTCACCTTCTTCATGCATTGTTCCAATTCAGTCATCACACTTTAATGTTGCATTGCAGTATCAAAATGTGTTTGCCCCACTTATCAAGCTTGAAGCTGACTATGATAAAGTAAGCAGTATTTCTATTCTTCTTGGTGCAACTGCAACCTTTCTTTCGTTTTGAATTGTTGTATATATTGCTTGACAGATGATGAAAGAATCTCAAAGTAAAGACAATCTCACGATTCGTTGGGATATTGGTCTTAATAAGAAGCGCGTTGCGTATTTTGTTTTCCCAAAGGTGCTTCATTTTCTTGATTCACATTTACATCATCAAGTTTATCTTTTTAAGATTATCATCTCATTAACCTTCAGTTTGATATAACTATAAGTCCAAGTATTTAAAAAAACTGTAGGAAGACAATGAATTACGCCTTGTACCTGGTGATGAATTACGTCTCAGGTATTCAGGGGATGCAGCACATCCAGCCTGGCAGTCAGTTGGACATGTGGTACTGGTTTCTTGACTATGTATTCATTATTATTATTATTTTTTTTAGTTTTCCATGTTAAGATTTTAAAATCCAATAATTGGGTTTTTGTTGGTTTAGATAAAGCTAACTGCACAAGAAGAGGTAGCACTTGAGCTTCGTGTAAGCCAGGTATTATCAACATCATCATGAATCCTGATAACTTATGATTCTTTTTTTTTTTTTTTTTTTTTTTCTATTTGACTATTTGAGCACTACTTATTAGGGTATTTAACTATTTATTATCTGTAGGGAGTTCCTTGTGATGTGAATCATGGTTTTAGTGTTGACTTTGTATGGAAGAGCACAAGTTTTGACCGGATGCAAGGGGCTATGAAAACTTTTGCAGTTGATGAAACAAGTGTTAGCGGGTGGGTTGTATCATGCATCATACATCATGCCATTATGCATATCAGGATATGAATGTTGTATGCATTTATAAAGGGCTTTAAATATGTTCCTTTTTTGAGTCAGACATTTCATCGAACACTTGGTGTGCACCAAATTTACAGGTATATCTACCATCACCTGTTAGGACATGAGGTTGAGGTTCAAATGGTGCGTAATGCATTGCCACGTCGTTTTGGTGCCCCTGGTCTTCCTGAGCTTAATGCATCTCAAGTAGGTTTTGTTTCTTGCATATTTTTACTTTTTACATGTTTGATTTTGTTGAACCAATGGGTTGTATTATTATCATTATTATTATTGTTATATAACAAATTAACAATTAAAAATAGGTTTTTGCTGTAAAAAGTGTTCTTCAAAGGCCAATAAGTTTGATTCAAGGGCCACCAGGGACGGGTAAAACCGTCACTTCTGCTGCAATTGTTTATCATATGGCTAAACAAGGCCAAGGACAGGTACATATTTCTTGCATGTTTTTCATATGGAAAATATGAAATAGTGGCATAATGGCATAATGGTAATTTAACTTAAAATCAGGTTCTGGTATGTGCTCCAAGCAATGTGGCTGTAGACCAACTTGCAGAAAAGATAAGTGCCACTGGTTTAAAGGTAACAATGTTTTGTTTGTTTATTATTGAGTATATAAATTATAAGGTATACAGAGTTTCTATTTGTTTATCATTATTTATGCTGATATTTATTATTTTGTTATAAATAGGTTGTAAGGCTGTGTGCAAAATCAAGGGAAGCTGTGAGTTCACCTGTTGAGCATTTGACACTTCATTATCAGGTTTTATTTTTTCTTTTCTTTTTATAATGTTGTAAGTTTTATTACACGTTTATGAATTTTAATACTATTTGAATTCTATATGTTTTAATTTAAGGTTCGCCATCTTGATACATCTGAAAAGAGTGAACTCCACAAGCTTCAACAATTGAAAGATGAACAAGGTTAGATTTATGAATTTATATTAACCTGGAATTGGGATGATGGATTTTTCTTTTTATTTTTTTTTATTTTTATAATTTATACAGGAGAGTTATCTAGCAGTGATGAGAAGAAATATAAAGCACTAAAACGGGCTACAGAAAGGGAGATATCTCAGAGTGCTGATGTCATCTGTTGCACATGTGTTGGTGCAGGGGACCCACGCTTGGCAAATTTTAGATTCCGCCAGGTTTATTTTTTTATAAATTGAACCAAAACAAGTTAAATTAAAAACAAATATAAATTTTCTCAATGTAAATGAACTTATATCATATGTAGGTGCTTATTGATGAATCTACTCAATCCACAGAGCCTGAGTGTCTTATACCTCTTGTTCTTGGGGCAAAACAGGTATATATTATATATAATTATACATAGCTACAAATTTTATATAAATTCTACAATGAAACTCTTGAAAATATATATATATATATATATATATATATATATAATTTGTTTGTACTAGGTTATCCTTGTTGGCGATCATTGTCAGCTTGGTCCAGTCATCATGTGCAAGAAAGCAGCTCGTGCTGGATTAGCTCAGTCTCTATTTGAAAGACTTGTGCTTCTTGGTGTAAAACCAATTAGATTACAGGTTTTAAAAAAATAATAGTGACAAGGGCAAATACGTCTTTTTACAAAACAAAAAAAAATATTGACTTGTTTTTTTTTGCTATCTGAAAATTTTCAGGTCCAATATCGTATGCATCCATGTCTTTCAGAATTCCCTTCGAATAATTTTTACGAAGGTACCCTTCAAAATGGAGTGACCATAAACGAAAGGCAATCAACAGGCATTGATTTTCCATGGCCTGTCCCAAATCGCCCCATGTTTTTTTATGTCCAGGTATGCGTGACAAGGGCAAAATGGTCTTAAAAGTTAAATCTTAATGTTCTTTTATGTATGAGTTCACTAATTTAATTTTTATTGTAAGATGGGACAAGAAGAAATAAGTGCTAGTGGGACATCCTATCTTAACAGAACAGAGGCTGCAAATGTTGAAAAAATAGTCACTACTTTTTTAAAAAGTGGGGTTGTTCCAAGTCAGGTATTTATATATATTATTTTATAAAAAAAAGAAAAAAAAAACTGGCACTGATAGGCTATAATTAATTTATTATTATACATTTATACTTAAATATTATGTAGATAGGGGTTATAACACCATACGAAGGCCAGCGTGCATATATTGTTAATTACATGTCAAGAAACGGTGCACTTAGGCAGCAGCTTTACAAGGACATTGAGGTAATTTCACATTTTTCTTTTCTCATTTTTTCATAAATTCATACAATTTATGAGCTTCATCGCGTATACTCAGGTTGCAAGTGTGGATTCATTCCAAGGGAGGGAAAAAGATTACATTATATTGTCATGTGTCAGAAGTAATGAACATCAGGTTGGTTAATAATACATTTTGCAAGAAATAACAACATACTTTACTCTTTGTATCAATATAGACAATATACTTTATTTTTTACCCATAATAGCACAACACATACAGTTTTTACTACACATTTCTCTGATCTGTATTTAGTTTAGGGTTTAGGGTTTATAATGAGATTTTAATTATGGTTTGTTTGTGTGTTTTAGGGTATTGGGTTTCTGAATGATCCACGTAGGCTTAATGTTGCACTCACTCGTGCTCGATATGGAATTGTGATTCTTGGAAATCCAAAAGTTCTTAGTAAACAACCATTATGGAATGGCTTACTCACGCACTATAAGGTCATATCTATGAAAAGACAATAATACCCTTCCCCCAATTAAACAAAAAAAAAAAAAAGATCTCATCATTTTCGTCTTTTGCTTTTATGTTGAGACCAGGAGCATGAGTGTTTGGTGGAAGGACCTCTTAACAACTTGAAGCAAAGTATGGTTCAATTTCAAAAACCAAAAAAAGTAATGATATTTTATCATAATAATAAATTCATAATTCATTGTTGTTTTTTTTGTATATTAAGAAAAACATTTACTAGTTAATTTTCATTTGATTCAGGTATACAACGAGCGGAGGTTTTTCTTTGGTGGTGGGCCCATTGTACCTACCGATAGCTTCGGTTCTGTTGCCTCAACAAATTTCAATGCTGACAGAAGAAATGGTCGTTCTAGAGGTCATAAATCATATTCCCTCAAATTGCTATTATGGGTAAAACAAATAAAGGACATTGCTTATAATAGTTAAAAGAGTAAATTACATTGTTATATTAGGTTCATACATGCCACCCGGGGCTCCAAATGGTGCTCATAAATCCGGTCTGCATTATCCGATTCCCCGTGTGCCGCCGCCTTATGGTGGTCCTCAGCCTTACGCCATACCAACACGCGGTGCAATTCATGGACCCGTTGGCGGCGTTTCTCATGTCCCGCCGCCAGGGAACCGGGGTTTCACTGGCGGTGGAGGTGGCCATCTGCCACATCAGCAGCAAGGCTCAGGCTCAGGCTCATGCTCACAGCAAGCGATAGGGTCTGCTTTTAACTTTCCTTCAATGGAAAATCCAAATAGTCAACCATCCCCTGGTGGTCCGTTATCTCAGCCTGGATATGTTTCTAATGTCAGTATTTTTTTTTTAATTTACCATTTTGCCCTTTGTTTCTTTAGAATTTTTTTATATATTGAAAATTTGGTGCATTTGGTAGATGACTCAGGGGCAAAGCCAGACATATCGTGATGGGTTTTCTGTTGGGGGGATGTCGCAGGTAAGTAATTATTCAGGTTTATAAAAATTAAATACAAAATTATAAATATTAAAAGGAAAAAGGAAAAATGAAACAGGATTTCTTGGGGGATGATTTCAAAAGCCAAGGATCACATGTGGCGTATAATGTTGCTGATTTTTCCACACAAGTAAGTGTCATTACTCATTACTCATAACATTTCACACAAATTCGATGAATAATTATTATTTTTGTATTTTCATATAAAAAATAATATAATAATATTTCAGGGTTCTCAAGGTGGATATGGTGTTGAGTACGTGACTCCAGCCACCCAAGGTGGTTTTCCGGGTAATTTTTTAAATCAAAATTCGCAAGCTGGATTTTCTCGATTTGGTAGTGGGAATGATTTCATGTCTCAGGTTTGTTATATTGCTAGAAATAACAACCTACTTTTATTTACTTAACTTGGAATTTAAAAAAAAAAAAAAAAAAAAGTATTTAGATTATGTTGTATTTACAGGACTACATGTTTACACAAGTTGGATTTAAGGATCCATCACAAGATGATTCTTCACAGAGCCACTTCACTTCAGCAGCCACCACCACTTCTCTTCAGACACAGGTCAATCTTTTATCGCATCTTACTTTTATCGTATTTTATTTTTTAATTTTTTTTATTATTAATAAACAAATGAAGTGGTTGGTGCAGGGTGTGATGAACATGAATCATGTATACTCGTCCCAGGGTTTTACACATTACAACTCCCAACCCATAAACATGCCACCTCAGCATCAGGGACAGGGACACTACAACAGTTAAGAGGAGGTCATGTGATATGAAAGAGTTTGTGAATAATGGATATGGATTGATCCGTTAATGACTCGTGGCAAATGCCGAATATAACCCTAAAAGGGATTTGAAACCAGAGGCATGATAGTCATGTTGGTGGTGATGTGGCTGATGATATTCTTCTGTACTGGGAGGGATGCTTTCGGGATTTTCTCGTAGTGGAGTGGATGATGGTATTTTACGAGATATATGTGGTAGTCAGTATGTAATATGTTATGTGCACTGTGTGTGATTTTAGTAATTTTAGTATGTTGATGTCATGATGGTTTTGCTATCAATATATGACAAAAAGAAAAAGGGTTTGAATGTTTTTTCTTCTTTTTGATGGAATCTTGTAGTTTTTATTGCAAGTTAATCATTTTGTTTGTCATAATGTAATAATTATTCAAGTATGTGGGAGTCATGAGCTAAATATAAGTCTTGTTGGCATTGTAAGAATGATCACGAGACTACTGAATGTTTGAATGTTAAAAGTTGCAGAATAAAGAAAAAAGGAATGCCACAAATAGATCAAAGGGTAATGATAATTCTGTAAATTTGTGGTAATAATTTGCATGTGTTCTCACAAAGATTGATAGTTCCTATGCAAAATTAAAGGTGTTTACTAGTTTTGATAGTTCTCGATGGAGAGGTGTTCAACTATTTTTGAACCATTTTGCAATGCTAAGTGAGTTTGTCGTTTTGATAGTTCCCAATGCAACATTAAAGGTGTTGTTACTACCTGTTTAAAAAATATTCGATGACATGACTGGAACTTTAATCGATGTTTGGTATATTCCTATGATGAAAGAGAAATCTCATCTGTTTAGAGCGTTTTTTTTTACGACTAGGGTTGCATATATTCAAATGAAGATGATGTTTTGAAGACCACAAAAGGTTCACGAGTTTGATTAAAGCTGATTTAAGGAAGACCGATGGTCTTTATTATGTTAAAGGCATTACCATTAGAGGTTATTCTAAAGTTGCAATTTTTAATAACCTCTCTCCTAGTTCACATGTCAAACCTCTCTCCTAGTGACTTCCATTATGTTCTAAAACCTTTCAATGTCTTTTAGGGTGGACATTCAACAACCCAATTTTCTCAATGTTGATTTCTACATCCAAGATTCGTATTCAAGTATAAATCTTTAAGGACTTTTGGCTTATTTTTCATTTCCATTGAAGGTTGAAGGTTTATCTTGCTGAAGCTTGGTTTAGGATTGACGTGGAGTTTGTTAATGATGTTCCTAAACCCTATTTATGCATGGAAGTATGTTAATGATCTAGTGCAATCTTTTTATGAGAACTGTTGTATATTCTACTCTGTAGCTTTTGAATTTAGTTTCGTTATACACAACTTTTATTCTACAGTTGCTGCATGATCTATTCTACTGTAATAAATGAAGGTTTGTTTGCCACATGTCATCTTCTCCTTCATTTGGACACTTGGTATTTTCTAAAATTTTTAAATTTTCTATCTTCCACTTGTTTTTTTATTGTATTTTTCATTTTATTAATGTCATAAAAACCCTCAAGTTTACAAGATTTTGTCGGTTTTGCCCAAAGTTGAATTTTATGTCCGTTTTTACCCTAACATTTTCGAAAAAAGTTCGGTTTTACACTTTTACCAGTAATAACAGGTTTTCCAGGTTACCATTATATTAAATTCGCAAAAAAAAAACTCTTAAGTTTACCCTTTTTTGTGTTAATTTTTTTACACTTTTACCCTAAGTATTATTTTCATAATATACGTATTCTTGTAGAAAAATCATATTTATATACGAAAAAAATGTTTAGTTAAATATTGTATTTATATTTTTTTTAATGTTATATATATATATATATATATATATATATATATATATATATATATATATATATATGTCTGTTTGTTTGTGTGTGTGTGTGTGTTTGCAAGGTTATACAATTTAAAAAGATAAATAATATTTTTAGAATTATGAATACGTGTTTTATAGATATAGTTTTTAGAAGTATAAATACATATTTTTACATTATTATATATAAATATGTATATATACTTCTAAAAATATATTTATACTTAAAAAAAACATATATCAAAATACATATTTACACTTCTAAGATTATATGTATATACTTATATAAACATGTTTATGATTCAACAAATTTTTTTTTATTTTTTTTTATTTTTTTTATTGACATGTATATTTTTAAATGCATAAAAATATGTACTTGTAGTTCTAAAAACATATTAATTTGCGTTTTTTTAACATCTTAAATTGTTTATCCAAGAAAAAACCATACACACATACACACACACACACACACACATATATATATATATATATATATATATATATATATATATATGAAGAAATAACATTAAAAAAAATGTAAATACAATACTTAATTAATTTTTTTTTGTATATAAATATAAATTTTCTGGATGAATACATATAATATGAAAAAAAAAATACAAAGGGTAAAAGTGTAAAAAAAATATAAACTTAAGGGTAAAAACGTAAAAAACTATAAACTTAAGGGTTTTTTTTGCGAAACTAATATAATGGTAACCTGTTATCACCGGTAAAAGGGTAAAACCGAACATTTTTTGGAAAATATTAGGTAAAAACGGACATAAAATTCAACTTTGGGCAAAACCGACAAAACCCTGAAAACTTGAGGGGTTTTATGACATTAGCCCAATTAAAATTCCACATTTAATCTGTAATTTAATATATATGTAAAATATTTATTAGAAAGAGTTTTATATATGTAATGTATTCTATCCATTAAAGTTTCATTAGTTTTAATAATTCAATTTTTTTTCATTTTTCTTATAAATTCAAACTTTTCAAATTATTAAAATTTCATATTTTTTTTTTAATTAAACCCATATAATACATGGGTCTCACACCTACTTTTATAATAAAATCCAAAAATATAATCTAATGAGGTATTAGATGATAGTCAGGACTAATTTTTCAATCGGGAACATTTCTAAATATTAGGGCTTTTAGAATTTGGATAAGATTCATTATAAAGCCGATTAAATATGTTTTCTTTCATCATTCATCAACACAATACTTAACAAGACAAAAAAAAGAGTCTTTTAACAAAGATTACAACTCTTTGTGATTAAAAAATTAGATGTTTTTTACACATTCATGAGAAAGAAAACAATTCAAGATTGTAGAAAAGAAAACAATAATATAACATGTGTTAGATAAAAATGGCCTTCTTTCTTTATAACTTGGAATGATGTTTCCATGGACACCCACCTTCAAAAGCATGTTGAAGCACATCCTCCATCCTCTTTGCAAGTAGTATCTACACACCAAAAATCATTAATACATCATCCTTCGAATTATATCATTCTACTTTCATCTCTATAAAAAAAAAAGTAGCTTCTTATTTCATGTATTTATTTACCTCCAAACTTCCAAGAACAGCCGCCGGGACTTCAACCAAATCTTTCAAATTTCTTTCCGGCATAATCACTCTCTTAATCCCATACCGGTGAGCCGCCAACACCTATTTAAAACTTTCACAGTATATAACTATAAACTTCCCAAAATATCAATCTCCTTACGTAAAATGACGAAACTAACCTTATCCTTGATACCCCCAACTGGTAAAACAAGACCCCGTAAGGTCATTTCACCTGTCATTGCGGTATCTGGTCTTACCCTTCTTCGACTAAAAAGTGAAACCAATGAAGTGACAAGTGTCACGCCAGCTGACGGTCCATCTTTTGGCACTGCCCCTGCTGGAAAATGTATATGGACATCTCGACCTTCTAGAAGATTCTTTTCTTCTTCACTAACTAAATCAAGTTCATTTGCCCTAGCTCTTACCTGAATTTTTTTTTCTTTGCCATGTCAGCATCAAATTCCACATCAGCAGAAAAAAAAAAAAAACGACACCATCCATTTTCCGTACCCATGTCAATGCTATTTGAGCTGACTCTTTGATGACATCACCGAGTTGACCGGTGAGGTGGAGATCGCCTTTTCCGGCGGTGGCAGTAGCCTCCACAAACTGGACTTCTCCACCAAAAGCTGTCCAAACTAAACCAACAGAAACTCCCGGAGTCACCACCCTCTCTGCAGCTTCTTTATCATCATACTTTGGAGGCTGCATTCAAACATCATCAAATGACCGTTTTACCCTTTCATGATTATTAACATACGTTCCTATATAACTTACCCCTAGTATTTTTTCAAGCATTTCTTCATCCACAATCAAGGGTGACATAATGGTGAAGACATTTGATATTTCATGATTATTAACATCACCACCCATTGCTATAACTTCCATTTCCACTTCTGCCCCTCCTCCTCCTTCAAGTCTAGTTTCCAACAATGGTGAAGAAATTCGGTTGAGTGGAACATTATTATTATTATTATTATTATCATTATTATGTTGATGTTCTGCAACTGTTACAGCTGCTGATCGAGCTATGGCAGCAAGGTTTCTTTCAAGATTCCTCACACCAGCTTCTCTTGTGTACCTTTCGATAACAAGTTTCACCATTTCCTACCATAATATATAAAATTAAATTCTATATCATCAGATAAACTATTTATTATTATTAGAATAATTGCGTACCTCGGGAAATTTTAGGAAATCGGAAGTCAAGCCATGTTGATGAAGGACACGTGGAATTAAATGGCGCATTGCTATTCGAAGCTTTTCGTCAGATGTATATCCAGGAAGCTCGATTACTTCCATTCTGTCTAAAAGTGGCGGAGGAATTGGTTGTGCCCTATTTGCAGTCGCCACAAATATGACTTTTGATAGATCGAAAGGAACATTCAGATAGCTTTAAAGTTTATTATAAAAGTTTAAGGAATTACACATGGAAGTATATAAAGATTTGGTGAAAAATGGTTCGTGATTAGGATACTGATCATTGAATGATTTGTTTTGTTCGGGATCAAGAACTTCAAGAAGTGCTGATGCAGGATCGCCGCGAATGTCGGAACCCGTTTTATCGATTTCGTCTAGTAACATTACGGGATTGCAAACGGATACTTTCTGAAGTCAAAATTGAATTACGAAAGTCAAAGAAAGGGTAAATTATATTAAAAAAAAACATTATGTTTTGGGTAATTTTGTGGTTTAACCGTTTATACTTTGTTTTTTTTCCTATCAAACCGTACAACAATTTTCAAACCTAGTATTATAAAAAAAAATAAAAAAAAGAAATTTTTTACCTTTAATCCATCGATAAGGCGACCTGGCATGCTTCCAATGTATGTTCTTCTATGGCCTCTAATGTCAGCTTCATCTTTTACACCACCAAGAGATATTCTTATAAACTTCCTCCCAAGAGCAGCAGCTATTGATGATGCCAATGATGTTTTCCCGACACCTGGTGGGCCCACAAAGCATAATATCGGGCTTTTCGCATCCGGTTTCAGCTGCAATTCATCACAAAATGGAATGGAATAAGAAAGGGAATGGAATGGACAACTCCATTCCTTCCATGATTCCATTAGAAAAATGAAATGTTTTTCCAACCTTGCGAACAGCTAGATATTCGATAATCCTTTGTTTGACTTTGACTAAGCCATAGTGGTCACTATCAAGCCTTTCTTTTGCAGCTTTTAGGTCCAACTCAGCTTCTTCACTGGTTGTCTGCCATGGCAAATCAGCAAGAAGCTCAAGGTAAACACGTGAGCTGTTGTACCCTGGTTGCTGAGGTTGCATTTTTTTCAATCTCCTGATATAATAACATTTTACATAAATGTTAAAAAAAAATCATATTTATTTGTCAAGATTTTAAAAGAAACAACAACAATACTCGATATCCCATAATGAATGAGGTAAGACACAATCATAATTGGAAGAGGAATTTACATTTTTGGTCCCTGAGTATATCTGATTTTTTCAATTTTGGTACCAAAAGGTTTTCTCTTGCAATTTTGGTCCTTATTTGAGGTTTTTGTAACATTTTTGGTTCCTAATCAAAGTAAAATGACTACTTTTGGGACCAAGATTGCAAAAATCAGTTACAATCAAGGACCAAAATAGTCATTTTACTTGGAATAGGGATCAAAAACATTTATTTGTCAAGATTTTAAAAGAAACAACAACAATACTCAATATCCCATAATGAATGAGGTAAGACACAATCATATAATTGGAAGAGGAATTTACATTTTTGGTCCCTGATTATATCTGATTTTTTCAATTTTGGTCCTAATTTGAGGTTTTTGACTTTTTGTCATGTTTTTGGTTCCTATTCCAAGTAACATGACTATATTTTTTGGGAAAAATATTGCAAAAATCACTATAACCAAGGACCTAAAAGAGTCATTTTACTTGGAAGAATAGGGACCAAAAACTTTTCAAGAACCATAAATAAGGACCGAAATTGCAAAAATCAGCTATACTCAGGGACCAAAAATGTAATTTAGCCTCCATCTCAAGTGTTAATAAAAAGTAAAAACAAACCTTAATTCCCTTTGTGCATGTTTCCAAATATTTGAAGGCATTCCAGCATCTTGCATCTTTCTTTCAAGGGCTGCCACGTCATCATCTTCATCATCATTATCTCCAAGCTCTTCTTTAATAGCCCTCATCTGGTGTACATTCAAGAAAAAAATCATATTAAACAAAAATCCAAAAACATAAAAATAAAATCCAAAAACATACCTGTTGGCGTAAAAGATATTCCTTCTGTGTTTTTGACAGCTGTCCTTCAACCTTTTGTGTAATCTTTTCTGCCACACGAATAGACTGACACGTGTAATAATTTCATCAATTTCTACTATAAACTGTAAAGTTTCTAAAAATAAAATTATAAGTTTTTTTTTTTTACCTGTAAATGTCTATCAACTAATTCTGTGGCTTTTGAAAGCCTTACTTTTACATCAACAGAATCTAACATTGCCAGCTGTTCTTCAAAGCTTATCTCAAAGCTTGCAACAAATATGTCTGCCAGTTTGTGCACAGGGACAGTTTCTAGAAGAACTTTAGTTCTCCCTCCAGTTTTTTGTTTCTAAAAATGAAATTTTGAAAAAAAAAAAAAGTTACAATATTACTTTTAATAAAATAAGAATGAGAATAGTGACTGTTTATACCTGTTCAAGAACAGAAATAAGCTCCATGGCAATTTGTTTAAACTGTCTAGACAATACTATGAAGTCTGTGTCTTGTTCTACTTGCTCCATTTCTAATTAAGATTAGAAAACTGTAGCAACTCAGCATCTTGAAAGACCCTAAATGATATAAACTTTGAAATTTAACATATTTATACTCCATTTCATGTTTATTTTAATAGTTAAATAGCTCAATTATCAATGATCAAAACTTCAACTCATTGGCATAATGCTTCTTCAATCTTCACGCATGAATGGATAAATGATGTTGTTGTATAAACAAAGATTCTTTCTTTTTTGAACTAACTGAACTATTTGAATATGAAAAAATGACGATTCTACCCTTCTGTATAGACAAAGGTTGTTTCTTTTTTGTATTGAATGAACTGTTTGACTTTATTTCAAATAGCATGAAATCCAAATCTTTTCACTTCATTCAAATAGCATGAAATCCATAAAGTAAACATGGTGAATGTGAATCTACATAGAGATTGAAAAGGAATGATGTGGTTTTGATGGTATACCAGCTTTTGTCATATCAATAGGAGAGATTCTTGCAGTGGTGTAAGTTCCTCTTGTGTTGAGTTCCTCAACACTAAATCTGCTTAATCCTTCAAGAACAACTATGTATGTAACCCTACCACTTGGTTTCTCAACTCCTCTTGATAGATGTAATGCACGAGCAGCAACACCCCTTACATCAAACATAAAGTCATAAAGACAAAGAATTTTATCATAAATTGCTTATAAAATAGCTATATTGACAAAATATACCTTGTATGCCAGTAGGGTTCTTGTTGACTTTTCCCATCAAGCTTGTGAGAATCTGATAAACCTTGTTGATTCTTGAAGCTTTTATCACCCAAATCAGCCCCTATACTCAACAGGGTCAATGTTACTTTCTGTGTATATCTTTTTCAGATGTATCTTGATGACATGTATATTGATGACATGGGAATTGGGTATAGTAGTTGTTAACTTGTTATTGTTGTAATAATTAATGATCATTTATTAAAGAATGACTATAGTTCTTAAATGATTGAAGAATAGGAAAGTGACCCTAACAAAATTATCATTTTAACTCAAAAGGAAAAGATGGAGTCATAATGAAATAAATCATCACCTTGAGTCACCATGGAACCCTCTGCAACATCTCGAACAGGTAGAATGCCAATCAATCCTTTCTCCTCCCTCTGCCATAGTTCTTCTTCCACTAATTTCACACTGCATCAATGGAAACACCAATCAATCACTTTGAGAACACCCCACAAACACTATTTGAATGCAATTTTAGTATAAAATTAGCTTATTTAAATGAGAATAATATTAAATAATTAAAAGCATCAGCTCAATTTGAACTCCTTAGACTATATGAAACAACAAACTTCCAACAATATTATTCAAATTACAGATAAAACCATCAAATTGTTGAACCTAGAAATGGTAGGGCGTTTAGAAACCCAAAATCGATCACAACTTGTCATGATGATTCATTTGCTACAATGAATTCAAATGAATTAAAAATAAAAGTTGATAGGATCATCATGTTAAAATCTATCAAAAGAAGCTACAATTACATTACCTGCTCGGAGACGTGCATTGAATTCGAATGATTGCGCCCGGCAACAATACCTTGTTCCTGAACGGAAGAATCCCAATTCGGCTCGGAAGTTCCACCATCAAAGAGCACCTGAGAATATGTGTTACTTCGATCCTTGAGTAGGTTTATGCGCGCAACCCTGAGAGTACATATATTACACAGAATTGAGAAGAATTTTGAGAGGTGAAGATGAAAGATGAGTCAGATCGTGACAGCTTTTCGGTTGGTTTGATTTTTCATTTTTTCTATTCAATTATTGGGTTGCAAAAGTTGGTATACAATTACAAATTGAATTGAAATTTATTATTTTCGGTTTATTGTAATTTCAAAAAAAAAAAAAATTCTTGATTAAATATATAAAATGACCACAAAGATTTAAATAATTAGACAATTTGTATTTTTTATGAGAGAAAGATAAAAATAATGATTTTTCTAATCACCTTTTAAAACTAGCTAAAAATTAAGAAAATTCCATTTTAATTGATAGCCAAAATCTAGGTATTATATGAGTTAATTTATAAAAAAAGAAAGATATAAAGGTCAAAATATTTGAAAACTTTGAATATATAAGAAAAAAAAAACAATGAATTATTATAATGGAAATATTTTTTATCTTTTAAATTTAAATAAATAATTTAAATAAATAAAAGAAATTAATGAGCTTTAATTTTATGGATTTTGAAATTAAAAGGTAAGTTTATTAATGAAAAATTAAAAATTGATATCCATTTATTACTATATTTATTGCAATTATTAAATTAAAATATTATATGAAATTTAATAAAATAAAAAATCTCATAAAATGATATATGAAAAAAAAAATTCAAAATAACTACAAAATGATATTTGACAAATTGAATGAGAATATAACAAATAACCAAAAAAAAAACTTTAACTTATTAGAGAGGATATCACAAATCATATTTACGATTTCAATAAATAGACTGTTATTTCATAACCCGTCTATTATTTAGTTGTTTATTAGCCCAAAATATTTAAATCCTAAGAAATGTCCACCTTATTTTTTCAATTTCAAAGCTTAGAGAAATGTTTTTGTGGTGGAAGACAAATCACCTATTAAAAAAAATTCCTTTTTATTCAATGAAAATTTATCATATTGATTGAAACCTAGTAGTAATTTGTAATTATTATGTTCGATTTATGAAAAAATTAATAGACAAAATGTATAAGACCATGTGACGATTGTACAAGTTTTTAATAATATATTGTGTATTAAAGAGTTGTACAATTTGTACAAACATAGATGATCATGCCATTTGTAATTTTATCACTTAAACACTTCAATTGTTTATGCATTAAAGCCTTCTACTACAATACATGGGCAAAGTAATACAAGAGCAATGCTATTCATATACCCTTATATGTCATCTCCATATCGTCCTATAAACCATTCTATATGTGTCTAACTATTTAACAAAAATAGGTGCAAGCTTGTAAAATATGTAAAATTACATAAAATTACATAAAAGATAATTATGTTTAAGGTAGATAATAGATATAGGATTTGTTAAATACATCATATTGATTGTGTTATAATAGACAAATAGGTTTTTCATTAAACGTTTATATATGTTAGAATCTTTCATTTCTCCATAAATGTTCTATAAAGTTAATATAAGAATCCACATATATTTACATACACGATGATTATTTATATGTGAACTTAAACAAAACAATTGCTTTTATTCATCATTCACATGATAACAATCATACTGTACAATAAACTTATAGCAATTTTTTGTTGTACATGGTAATTATTCTCATGAATGATAAATTTCAAAGACTGTCATTTTATAATAATCTCATGAATAAAAATAGATATATGACTATTGTGAAAGTAAAATAAAGTTGTAACGTAATAACATATACATATGGATATCCAACTGATAAAACTTAAAACTTCTTTTATATTTATTTGTTTTTTAGTAAAAATAAAAGTGTTGAAAAATATATAAAAAATACAAGATAAAAATTATTTCAAGATAAAAAAAAAAAGATTGCATAAACCCGATTTTACTAATCAATACACACAAACAATTGTTTTTTTTTTTTTTTTTTTTTGGTTACAATTTTCTATATCACATAGTAACTTAAATTCGATTGTAAGCATAAATTTCTATAATAATTATATTTATTATATACTAATTAATTAATTTAATATATTATCGAACGTAGTAGCCTAGTAGCCAGGTGTTATGTGGAATTGTGGATATTGGATATGTACAAATAAATGAAGGAAATGAGCATCTCACAAATTGGATAAATTCCTTATCCCTCATCTTGTACATATACATGGTGTATAAATTCCCAATAATACAAATATTAAATATATTTTCTTGTAAGCTATTATCAACTGTACAATATACGCGATATCACAAAATCAATGAGTAACCGTGCCTATATATGATAAAGAATTAGCAAGACTAAACATGAAACTATATATATATATATATATATATATATATATATATATATATATATATATATATATATATATATATATATATATATATATATATATATATATATATATATATATATAAAAACTATCATATTGTGGTAATAGTTAAACTGATGGCACATCTAAAATCTCTTTGCATTAGGACTTGTAGTTTGGAACTTTGTTAGTGGCGCAAAGTTGAGGTTGGATTATTAAAGGTTCATATTTATCATTGTAATTATCGACTACGTTAGTCTCCAAAAAAGGGAGATGGAAGCATGGAACCTTGAAATTAACTACAATTATCTTCGTATGAAACTTCCTGATTTGGCATGTTTGATTTTAAAACGTGTTTTAAGAATGGTGAATAATATGAACAAACCAACTTTAACAAACATTGGTAGGGATATTGTAAAGGCATAATGTTGCAACTTAACCAAACAAAATAAATTTTAAACAAAACTCAACACATATGTTGTTACGTAACAATCATCTTATGCAGTACAATTGTACCCGCAAGGGTCTTAATGCAAGAAAAATATTTATTAGAGCACCTCTAATATGATATCTTTTTATTGACAAAGCCTTTTCTTAATTGAATAAGTTGTTGAAAAGTTTTAATCGAAACCTAAATTTTGTCTTGAGTTCTTTTAATATGCTTAGAGCATACAAAGTAATATATATATATATATATATATATATATATATATATATATATATATATATATATATATATATATATATATATATATATAGTATTAAATATGAATTACAATTATTGTGTAATTGTATGACTATATTTTGACAATTAGATTAAAATTATTAATGGCTAAATTGATGTGGTATACGTATCATACATCACATATTAATAATACTTTATTACATAAAAATAAGGAAGTTGCTATTATTGAGGGAGTTACCTATCTTTTTTTTTTTTTTTTTTTTCAAATCTAACAAACTTAATCATTTTTTTGAAACGTTTGTATAATCATATAACCATGGACATGTATATAATCATATAACCATGGACATGTATATAACTCTTTCATTCTTAAAGAATATAACTCTATTATAGTGATTTTTTTATAATAACATTCTTAAAGAATAATCTTGTATATATTTTTCAATAATAATAATTTTCATCAAAATAACAATAGTTCTTATATTAAAGTTGATATTCTCTTGAGAATAATGTAAAAAGTAATAAACATTAGAATTTTTTCAAAGAACAAAATTTGTTAATGACCTTTAGCACAAAGATGGTCCACCTTCAACTTACAACATGATATGTCAACACATATACGACAGACATATAAGAAATCCTTTCTACACAACATGCCACTAACTAAGCTAGTCTACTTGCCTAACAACATGCTACAATACTACTACATCCTAACATACAGAGGGTATATATTATAATATATAGTATAGTGAGAAAACTCACTTGAACAGTTCTGAAGCTGCTAAGAAAGTGGATTTGCAAATAACTCAACCAATACACAATAATATGTAATATACTGTTATGGTTACTAACTATTAAGCATGAAAACTAATAATTAGTTCCTTCACAATCCCAAAAACTACTTTCATGGCTATAAAATAAGGACCAGTCAGTCAAGACAGTCGGAAGGTATGACCATTTCAAAATTTAGTTTTTTCTGAAATCCAACAACCATGCCAATGTGTCTATCCTAGACACCTTTTCCGTAAGTAGACCCATCAACACTTATAGGTTCATAACAACGATTATGAATATACTCAGTTATAGATAAGTATAACTTAGTTGTTCATATAACACTTTTGAAAACTGGTTATATTTGATATATATATATATATATATATATATATATATATATATATATATATATATGTGTGTGTGTGTGTGTGTGTGTGGTAAAATAATTATAAATCAATACAAAATCGCCGCCTTACATCATGCTTTGAAAAACATCATGGCTCACCATGATTTGTAAAGCTTGAGACTTGGCCTTACCGCCACACCACGCCTCATGCCATTTAGAACCTTGCTTTGGCTAAAACGTAATCTATTTCTCTTTCATTTTATATAAACACTATTTGATATTTTACGGTGAAAATGATCTTCTGAAATTTACAACGTCTTCATTTGACATCATATTTCATCGTTTTTTATACTCACGAGTTCGTATATTCGTTTACTACACCTTCGTATGGATTACTTTGGCTAAAAGCTATACATTTCCAATTAATTTCATAAAAAACGTTTTTATTAAATTATACTGCAAAGTGAAAACGGGATGTTACAACATTGCTAAGCTACCTTCTTCTAAAAGTTAATGTAATGCCCGCATTTCTCTTGAAGATGTAATTTTTTTTTTGGTGAATAAATGAACAAAAATTATTCAGACATAATACATGTGATATATATATATATATATATATATATATATATATATATATATATATATATATATATATATATATATATATATAAACACATACACACACACACACACACAGAGAGAGAGAGAGAGAGAGAACCAAGCTCAACTACAAACAATAAGATACCAATTATATCATGCAAATTCTAGGCAGATTTTAACCCATGTAAGTACGACATATCCATTCAGAGTCTTCTTGAAGTTCTAAGGAATCATCTTTTTTATGGTTATTTTACTCAAATAACAACAATAGTGCTAACAATATCTCTTTTGAAGACAATTTTTGAAGTTCTAAGGAATCATCTTCTTTTTGGTCATTTTACTCAAATAGCAACAATAGTACTAATAATATCTCTCTTGAAGACAATTTTTTCTTTAATGAAACTCAAACCTAAAGATAATGATTTGATAACTTTAAAACTCACAAATGATCAATTTTGTACTATTATAAAAGATAAATTTGTTGAAGCTGCTTCACTTGATGATGTTTTAAAGACACCAACCTATAAACAAATTTTCAAGGTTTTATACAGAATAAGGTGTTTGGAAAAATATCCATAATCACTGACTTTAATAAAAGGAAAACAATGGTGATTTGATAATTTTTGGTTCATTATAGTTGTTAGTGTTAGTCCGACAAATCTAACAGAACTGATGCAATTAACAAACCCTGAGTAGAAGTAATCCGGGTGAATCAATATCAGAGAACCTGTTGATTATGATACTATCTTTTAGGAAAATTTCTTGATTTATGTCGAGACCAAGAAGTTAGAAATAGCCTTGACTATTTGCGGTTATAACTAAAACTAGTTCGTTATGATTCCTACCATATAGACTACACTACTAGAAAACTGATACAATAGCTACAACACAATCCGTAGCTATAAGCGGATAGCTACGGAATTGCTACGGAAAAATATTTGTAGCATAATAGCCCGTGGCTAAATTATAGCTACGGAATAGCTATGAAATTTTCCGTAGCTACTATAGCTACATAATAGCTACGAAAATAAATAGCTACAGATTTTCTGTAGAATAGCTACGGAATTGACTACGAAACTAAATAGGTATGGAAGTGAATAGCTATGAAATAGCTAACTTCGTTTTTATTTGAATTTTTTTAAATTTAAAAATTTCCAATTTTTTGCAAAATACCACATTCAATTCAGATTTGTCCCAAAAACCATATAAAATACACCAAAAAACATCTCTAACACCAAGTTTGACACATTCCATTCCATTGTCCAAAATACCATATAAAAGTAAGCACTAACAAAACAAACAAACAACATCAAGTGTTTACAAATTCAATTATTCCAAAAAACTTATCAATTATCCTCGGGTGGATTATCGGGTGGAGCATCCAGACATATTCATCATCCAAATAACCATTTCCATTTGTTCTTTCATTTGTTGTTGTTCCATGGTAGAAACTTGTGCACACAACCTATCAACCCAAAAAAATTGTAAAAAATTTAATACTTAAACAATAATAGCAATGTACTTTAGTTTATTATAGCAATGCATTTTTTATAATACTTATAGCAATATACTTAACTTTTAGTCTCCAACCCTTCATTTGCCTTTTGTTTCGATAATGATGAATTGTAACCACCTACAACACAAGACACAGTTCACTATAATAAATAAGTATATTTTAGTCTAGAGATTCGCTTAAAAAGATGTCGTGTACAACAGTGGCATAAAAGAATGCAATATGCCAATATTATACTATTAAAATTAATGAAAGTACATTGCTATAGTATGGTACATTTTTCCAAAGCACTAATTACTTAACTAAAACCACAAATCAAAAATCAATCTTTAAAATTTCTCATTCATGTTTCATTCCCTCCTTAACTCAATCATACCAATACTACCATATATTAGCTTGCAAAGAAATTTATGAATCAAGAGGGGGCCTGTTGACCAACTCTTTTATATTATATCCAAGGCCCTGATGGCTTCATGTCTTCCTATCTAAAAAAACTGACACAAAAATATCGATTAATGGTTTATAACAATGAAATTTAACTACTCAAACATGTAACATAAACAATAGACATCTTATTAATAAGATTGATAATTCCATTGCAACATAATTTTTAAAGGTCACTTTCTGTATCTATAAAACTCACAACAAAAGCTTACTTGAATTGTATTAACAAACTGAACCTAAAATCAAAACACACCCAAAATCAAAACAAAGTATAAATCGAAATCAATCCGAACCCAAAACGAAAACCTAAGTGGAGTTAAACCAAAAAAAGCTTACTTGAAACAATGATGACAATGGCGATGGCAAGCAGAAGATGGCGATCGCAAGCTGATGACGGCGACAACAAGTAGATGACTGGAGCTAAAAAGGGCGACGATGAATCGATGATGAAGATATACAGATTTGGTGACAGCGACGAGAGATGAACAGGGCTAAAAACGATCTCCAGTAGCGGCGGTAAGCTAGAACTCTGACGGAGTAAGCTCCGATGAAAACAAAGACGCGAGGTGGTGTAAGCGGGAGGTGCGAGTAGGAAATAGTGAGAGAGAAGAAGGAAAACGAATAGGGAGGGAGATAGAGAGAAGAGGGAAAACGAATAGGGAGGGAGATAAAGTAAAGCGGGAGAATGAAAATTTTCATCAATGGATCCGCTAAATGGAGGCGGACAAAAGTATTGTGAAACCCTAAACTCCAAAATACCAAAAAATTGAAAAAAACAGAGTGGTGGGACTCAAACTCGCGTCTACCATAGATATAACCAAGGAAACTACCAACCGGCCGAGAATGCCTCATCCATTCTTTCATTGTCTAGGATTTGATCACTTCCAATTCTGTTATTATTATTATTATTATTATTATTATTATTATTATTATTATTATTATTATTATATTTATAATAATAATTATTATTTTCATTATTATTATTATTATTATTATTATTATTATTATTATTATTATTATTATTATTATTATTTTTCATTATTTGAGACTTTTTTTCTTCTTATTTTCTATTTTTCGGGCACCAAACATTGTTTTTTTTTTCGCTTCGTTTTTTTTCACATTTCTACTATACATGATTATCTATATTTTCATCAACTTATAACTATTAATATCATTCATAAAGTAGTGTGCACATACGGGATCCATTACTTGTTTAATGATTTAACATTATAATGCTTATGAATATGTTCACAAACATCTCACAAACACATTTACATACACATATGCACGTACACAAATACCACAACTCATTCATGTATATAAATATATAAATACAAACATAACTTATCACAAGTTGGTGAAAAATATAGACATTACAATGTTAAACTATGAAACGAGTACTTGATCCCGAATGGGCACACGATTTTATGAACGATATTAATAGCTATGAGTTGGTGAAAATATATATAATCATGTATAATATAGGTGTGAAAAAAACAAAGCAAAAAAACGACGTTTGGTGCTCGAAAAACCGAAAATAAGAAAAATCCGTAGTTAATTAGCTACGGATTAGCTATGAATTTATCTTATTTTCAGTTTTTCAGGCACCAAACGTCGTTTTTTTCGCTTCGTTTTTTTCACACCTCTATTAAGCATGATTATCTATATTTTCAATAACTTATAGCTATTAATATCATTTATAAAGTCGTGTGCACATAAGTGATTCAGTACTTGTTTAATGGTTTAACACTATAATGCTTATGAATACGTTCATATACATCTCACAAACACGTATACATACACATATACACGTACATATATACCACAACTCATTTATGTATATAAATATACATATACAAACATAAGCCCATCACAAGGTGGTGAAAAGTATAAGCATTACAATTTTAAACTATGAAACAAGTACTTGATTTCGAAGGGGCACACAACTTTATCAACGATATTAATAGCTATAAGTTGGTGAAAATAAAGATAACCATGTATAATATAGGTGTGAAAAAACACAGCAAAAAAAACAACGTTTGATACCCGGAAAACCAAAAATAAGAAAATCTGTAGCTAATTAACTACAGAATTCTAATGGAAAACATATTCTGTAGCTAATCCATAGGTAATTAGTATCCGTAGCTATTTCGTAACCATCACGTAGCTAATTAGCTACGGATTAATATCCGTAGCTATTTTGTGGGTAATTAGTATCCGTAGTTATTTCGTAGCTAATTATCTATGAAATTGCTACGAACTAGCATCCGTAACTATTCCGTTACTAAATTAGGGCATCCAATTCTGTAGCTATTCTGTTGCGATTCCGTAGCTAATTAATTAGCTATGGAAATTTTCCGTGGCTATTTTCCGTAGGAAAACCTCATGTTTTCTAGTAGTGATATATATATATATATATATATATATATATATATATATATATATATATATATATATATATATATATATATATATATATATATATATATATATATATATATGGGAAAAATGAATATACCCTTAAGGGTATATAAACTTAGGTACCCAAACTCATCATATTACATCGTTTTGTATCATATATACACATTGTAATTGTCCAATGTTCTTCTAATTCAACTTTTAACTTGATTTAATTCTAAGATTTTTATAAATTTTACATTTATCTTCCTTTTATATAATTTTCATTTTTAACTATAATATAGATATCTTAGTAGGTGTTCGGCATAAATATGTGATGTAAGAGGAAGATAATAATGAAATTTCGAAAATCCTGGAAGTAAATCAAGTTAGGGGTTGAAGTTTAAGAACATTATAATGATTATATTAAACAAAACGAAGTATTATGGTGAGTTTGGGTACCTAAGCTTATATACTTTAAGAGTATATTCATTTTTCCATATATATATATATATATATATATATATATATATATATATATATATATATATATATATATATATATATATATCTTTACTATCTTATAAAATAAATCTCACTATTTCTAAAAATAGATTGAATAAAATAATAATATTTTTTTTAAGACGTCCAAATCATTAAGCTAATTGTACAACTAATCACTAATAAAATAATATTAAAATTTAAACAAACTCCTATAAATCTTCTCTTCCAAGGTTTTGACCATATCTTTTTAAATCCAAATAAATACTCAACATCCTATAATTTGATCATTTCATGAATTTTTCTTTATTTTTAATATGACATGTTTCCTAAAACAAACTAATGATTGAATTGAAAATAATCATTCTCCATCGAAAAGGAATTAATTGTCGAAACAAACTATTTGTCGTCCGCAACTTTGCGCGGGTAAACGGCTAGTATATATAAAAGAAGATTATTATAAATTACCATATATTTTAATGTAACATGAAAGTTGAAATTAGATTTGAGTTTGGAAACGATATTTTTGTTTGATTATTAAAACAATCTACAATTCTAAGTCAACCTAGACGGGGTGTTTTTTGCCCGTTACAACCTTTAACTACTTTGCAAATAGATTTTGATTTAGCTTTTTCCGGCAAGAATTGAACACAACAAACTTTCTCTTAGTTCAAAAAAACAATCTAATATTTTTCTTCAGATTTAAATGCCAAAAAACATAAAAAAAAAGCATCATAAATAGCAAAAACAACCAGAACAAAAGAACTATGAGGCAAAATGAAGACGTTATTCCAAAAAGTTTTTCAAATATAAAGCTTTTTTAAAAAAGATGAGTACAATTTTCGAAAAAGAAAATTATTATTACTGGAAGATTACTTGAGAAATTGTTAAAGTGGCCAAAACTAAAATATAAAAATAGAGGGTTTTATGAAATAATTACTTTTAGTATTGTTTTCAAAATAATGGTGTTATACATATATAATACTTTACAATAAAAAGATAATATTGCAAAACGAAACAGAACAATTCCTAATAATTTAAATAAACCATAACATGCTTATTGGCACTTAACAATCATCTACAACAAGAGTTTCATGAAAAAAAAAAAGCTTTCACAAAGAGTTGAAACAAAAGGAAAAAAACAACATAATGAAATTAATATTCAAAGAAACACTTAACAGCCATCGTCGCGGGTACTTTGTTGGATCACCTTTGTAGGTGCCATTGGAAACTTGCTTCTGGAATTCGTTGTGTTTTATGACAATCTTTTCCTATAAACACACAAACCCTTCTTCACACACAACAATCGTGCATTTATAGAGATGGTGATCAAGAGCTCCATCCTCGTAGCTGCCGTCGTACTGGCACTAGGCTTACTATCCGCCGGAGCTGGGCTTGCCGCCGAGCTAACCAGGGTTAAGGTACATAAGTTAATTGGCAGGAAATCTATATATAAATGGACACTTACAATCACGTAGTTAATCGTTTCTTCTTCGTGAAAAACCACAGGCTTCTCAAATCCGCATTGTGGGTAATGAATGCATACACCCAAGTAGTCCAGCCATGGGCCTCGCAATAACAGCTGCTGCGGCTCTTTTGCTTCTTCGTATCGTAGTTAGAGTAGCCACAGGGCCTGGCTATGCATGTTGTCGGACTCACCCTAACATACCCAAACTCATACGATACTGCATCATTTTAGCCTGGTAATTAATTGCTTTCATCTTATAAAATCCGTTTGTTTTCTTGTAGTTTAATCAATGAAAGCGTTTGACTTTAATGTGTATATACAGGCTCCTGTCGTTTGTAGCAGTGGGACAGTTTATTGCGGGAGCGAAGCTTTGTAGTCGAAGGGATTTGCATGTAAATGAAGAAGGTTATTATGAATGTTACTTCTTAAAACCTGGAATGTTGTCAACTGCTGCATTCGAGGCTCTTGTGAGTTTGTGCCTGACGCTTTTCTATTATCTTGTGATCGTTTCAACTCAAAATATACCGAAGAAACAATCAGCATCGGAGGTAGAAGCACCATCTGTTGCAAATGATCCGCAGATACCACCAGTTCCTCCGAGTATGTAATGATCGAGGGTCTAATATCACTTTGGAATGAAGTTGATATTTTATGAGTTTAATTAAGAGCATCTCCATGTGTGTATGTAGGCATGTATGTATTATATATATGTATCTATATATGTATGAATGTATGTGAAGGAGTTTAATTAAAGTTCGTATGTATTTGTAATTTCAGTTTGGTTCTTTCCTTTTGTCGATAAAGAACCTCTTTGTTAGTGCCAAATGCAATATGACTTAACTACAATGAATAAGAACGAACCTTTAGGTTATGTTTGGCGGATTAGCTGAAAAGCTAGTTGATTGCTAAAAAACTAGCTGTTAAATAAAAAGCTAGTTGATAGCTGAAAAACTAGCTGATAAAAAATAACGTTTGGTAAAACTAGCTGAAAAGCTAGCTGAAATATATAAAATTACATAAAAGGGCATGTAAGAATATGTGTTTCTATAACTAATTAAGAGGTGTATTTGAAAAATTAAAAAAAAGCTCCTAAAAAGCTAGTCTAAGTAGCTTTTCAAAAAGCTAGCTTATAAGCTACTTTTTGTCTTACCAAACACGTCAACATAAAAAAGCTAGAAAAATAAGCTAGCTTATCAATTAGCTGTAGCGCGCAAAACACAAAGGCTAGCTTATCAATTAGCTGTAACGCGATTCAGACCAAATGCAACAACCTTTTTTGCATTTATTTTTGAAATAATTAAAGAAAAGGCATTGCATGTCTTTTGTCAACAAACGTCGGAATCGATTATACGTTACACCTAAACAGAAACTCGTTCAGAGATTTCCACATAAACTAGAGCAAGGAGAGGATGATGGCCTCATGAATCTTCCGATTCCCCATGTCTTGACCATTTGACTTAATTCGCAACCCAATTTGACTTGGTGTGCGTTTTGCGTTTTCTTTCGTGTTAGACTTATTTCACATGTAGATGCTCTTACGGGATTAATTAAAAGTTACTTTTGGTTCAAAAATATTTACATCCATTATACCCTTCAAAATTTCCCCTCAATGTAAATCCATTGTCTCTACGTTATGGGAACCAATCCATATAAACCTTGTTAAAGTGTTGATGTAGTTGAGTATCCATTAATGTTCACGCAACCCATAAAAAATTTATGCTTTCGTGGTGTCGATGGATTTCACTAAATTGGTGTCAAAAGTTAAATGTGGTTCAAAGTTCGTTCTCCTGGTGGTTTTATCTGTTGTTAATTTGCTTGTGTGCTCTTCATGGGTCATGTCTTATAGAGTCTAATGCAATTAGTACCTTTGGAGACTCTTGCAGATTTCTGGTATCCCAAAAACTATCTCTTTTCACGTGTTTTAGCAAGACTGAAGATTTGCAGATTTCTATCACTGAAGTCAACGAGATGTCTAAACATATCTTTTATTAAATGTTGCGACTTTGTTTTCAATGCTTTGCCTCGATTAGTCGAATGTCATGTGAAAGTCCCAGAACTAGGCTAGTTAGTAGAATCAGCTGGATCTTTTTTCCTTTTATAAAATTTCCGCCTGTTAAAAAAAGTAAGAAAATAAAGATGGAAATAAAATACACATCGTTGTGTCTCCTTTTATATGTTAATATCAGTATTATTATATTACTAACATAAATTTAAAGTATTATTTACTACATTGTACTGTATATAATATACTAATGGGTAAAAAACGGAGGGGTGTTTTTTAGGCTCATTGTATTTGTATCCTCCTAGTTGTATACCATCGAGGGTGATCTTGTTTTCGTAGGTTTAATGAATATTGTAATTTGTTTCTTTCGTTCGGCCGAACATATATATTTTCAACAGGAGCACCATTGTGGTTTCATCACAAGTTCACAACACCAAGACAATCGCTTTTTAGGAAGAAAAAGATGGAACGCAAAACTATTTACGTTTGTGTTTTTGTAGGGATCCTCGGAATCGCAGCTGCCGTTGCTGGGTTTGCAGCCGAAGCCACAAGAGTTAAGGTAAACCATAGAGCCACACTTTACTTAATTAATTACAACTTACCAGTTGTTAACAAATATTTATTGATAAATCTTTTTATTTACTCCAAACATATGCATGTGAATCATGCAGAAATCTCAGGCTACGGTGGTTAACAATGGCATTGAGATCTATTGTGAGTACCCAAGTAGTCCAGCCATGGGGTTTGCTATTGGGGCGACGGTGGCTCTTGTGCTTGCTCGTACAATCATCACATCAGCCGGCGGTGGATGTTGTTCATGTTGCCGGACAATCCCTGACTTAGCTAAACTTGCTCGAGTCTGTATTGTTATATCATGGTATATATGCAAATGGTTCATCAAGCTTCAAGATTCATTTTGATTTTGTTTTTTTGTTTTCCATTTTTATACAGGATTACATCTTCTGTAGCTGTTATCCTATTTATTGCGGGTGCGAAACTCAGCACTCAAAAAGAAGTGGCCATGGACGTCAATGGTGTGTTCTATTGTGGCACGATAAGGCCTGGGATCTTCTCAGGGGCTGGTATCATGGGTCTCGTGGGTGTGCTTCTCTCTATAGTGTATTACCTCTTTTATGTGTCGGCTGTAAGCGGCTCAGTCAAGACATCAACGGTAGAGCTAGAGGCACCACCAATTACTGACGTCAAAAAACCGCCGGTATCATCCAATAAACCGCCGGTGGTATCCCGAAAGCATTAACAAACCAATAAAGATGCCTCGGTCCTTCCTATATCCCCTTGCATCTTGTTTTGTTTTCATTTAGAGAAGGTAATAAGAAATGGAAAATGTCATGCTACAAAATAGTTAATTTGTCCCTATTGTAGTGACAAGTTCTTTCGGTTATAAATATATTGTATTTATATATATAAAAATGTAATAACTTTTATGAGTAAAAAAATATTTTAGATGTTGCATTTTGGTTAAGTTTCCAATTACCTGTCTTTTGGGGTATATTTCATCTATGGGTGTGTGAACAACCATATAGTTGGGTCCAAACCAAGTGACAAGTCTAAGTAGAAGTCAAAATTGATCGACCCTAAACCTTACAAAGCTCCACAAATTCCTTCCCCATCTTTGTTCGTTGGACGTCTGATGCCTAGACACCGCATCAACACTGTGAAGCTGTGTCGCTCTCCACAGTCCATCGGTCATCAAAAACTCTAGAAATTGATGGTTTTTTTTATCTATTTTCTCATTAAACAGCCGAGAGGCTTAAATAGATACAAGAGGAAACAAAACTAACGGAAACAAATGAGAGGACAATGACTAAAATTACAGAGAATAAACATTCAAGGAAAATGAATATTCTATACTCCCCCTCAAGATGGAGCATGTAAGTTGATAATGCCCATCTTGCCAAGTAAGAACTTGAGGTGGTTAGTATGAAGTTCCTTCATCAACAAGTCAGCACTACCTCAATATACCTACTGAATCAACCCGATGGTATTGAGCACTACCTCAGTGCTTCCCATGACCTGGTGCCCAACCTTGTCCCAACAAACCGGAGTCCTATACCTCTAACCATACAACATCTCGAATGGCGGTCGGTCGATACGGGCATGATAACTATTTTTGTTTGAAAATTCTGCCAACGGGAGGTATGTGTCCCAACTCCCTTCAAAATCCAACACGCATGCTCTAAGCAAGTCCTCCAGTATATGGATCGTTCTCTCACTCTGGCCATCAGTTTGGGGGTGGTACGTCGTGCTAAAATGTATCTGAGTGCCCAGTTCCTCGTGTAACTTCTTCCAGAACCTAGATGTAAACCGTACATCCCTGTCAGAGACTACTGACATCGACACCCGGTGTCTAGCCACCACCTCTTGCACATAAATATCCACCAACTTCTCCGCATATATACTCTCAGAGATCGGGATGAAGTGGGCACTCTTCGTCAGTCTGTCCACGATCACCCATATGGCGTCCACGCCCCTTGCCGTCCTCGGTAACTTCGTGATGAAGTCAATAGTGATCTCTTCCCATGTCCAAATGGGAATGGGTAGTAGCTGTACCTTGCCATGAGGCCGCTTAGCCTTGATCTTCTTGCAGGTCAAGCACCGCTCCACAAACCAGGAGATCTCCCGCTTCATGTAGGGCGACCAATAACTCAGTCTCAAGTCTTTATACATTTTTGTAGCCCCTAGATGTATAGAGAACTTGGACATGTGTGCCTCCTATAATATCCTCTGTTTCATCCCTCCAGAAACTGGTACCCACACTCGGCCACACTGTGTCAAAAGACCATGGCTATCCTTAACAAACAAAGGATAGTGTCCCCAAATCCACTCTATTTTCCAATTCTATCTCTTCACTCCCTCGACCCGGGCCTCCTTGATCATGTCTAACAATGGAGAGATCACCGTCAACCTCATACAAATGTTCCCAATTGGGGACCCCGCCGTCTTGTGATCAGTATAGATAGTGCACCGCACCCCATACAAATAGTGTCTCTAGATCTTGAGGGCGAACACCACTGCCTAGAATTCTAAGTCGTGAGTGGGGTAATTCGCCTCATGAGGCTTCAACTGCCTCGAGGTGTAAGCGATCACATGCCCCCTATGCATCAGTACCACGCCTAACCTTGACATTGATGGTTCACAGTACACCACCAAATCATCTAACCCCTTGGGTAGTACTAGGATCGGAGCCTCGCATAATCTCCGTCTCTGAGTCTCAAAAGCCAACTGTTGATCCGTGCCCCACCAAAAGGTCACATTCTTCTTGGTCAAGCAACTCAATGGCACAACAATCTTGGAGAAATCCTGAATAAATCTCCGATAATAGCCCACTAAACCCAAGAAGCTATGAATATCTGATGCATTCTTCGGTACTTCTATTAGGCGTGTCAAACCCAACAAATGATAGGGTACGATATACTCCAAAAGAATCCCACTATATTGCACTAAAAGGTAGCACTAGGCAAGTAGGATCGATCCAAAGAGACACATGATAATTAGTCTATAATTCTTTGTGCAAGGTGCTATGGTCACCAATAGTAAAAAAAAAAAGGGGGGGGGGGGGGTTAGAGTGCAATGAATAAACAAACAAATTAAATGCTAAATGAGTGAATTAAATTCAGATTTTGTAAGGACTCCAACTTCATATATGACAACTTAGCAATGTGACTCAAAGATGATACAATATTCGTTCAGCTCTATCTAAGTTGGTACTTGAAAGTGTTAATAAGCTCTAACACTTTCCATTCACCACATTAATTAACCAAAACAAGCTCCTTCATTAACCCTAACCTTACTAACCTAATCTAAACAAGCTCTTAGAATTAGATTAAAAGATTGTATGAAGCTTTATGTGAATGTTCCCAACAACACCCAATAATCCTCACAAGATCGGGAGTGTAAAAGTGTATAAATAAGATTTACACTAAATTCATTAAATAGAGATTAATTAATGCTTGTTTACTTGTTCAATTTCACAAAACAATTACGGATTTTGTAAAAGAGATAACTTGAATGACCTAACCCTAATTCAAATGGCCAATAAGAATCATAATTAGAATCAAACATTCGATTGTAGCAAAATCAAATTCATTAGATAGAAATTGAAAACAAACATCATGTCATATGATTGAAGTCACTACCAAGAAGTCAAAACATGAAACTGGAGAAACTAGGGTTCTAGCCACACATGGCTAGAACAAGACCACAAGTCTAAAAGATGAAAGTAATGTGAAATTACAATTTACAAATACAAGAAATAATGTTTCCAAATGATTACTGATCAAACCCTTGCAAAAACCTTTGAAACCCCCTCACCAAATGTGCTCTGATATCTTGTGTCTGTGTAAAAATGGCCCTTAAACCGTAATATGAAAGATAGGAAAAACTGCCAAAAGTTGGTTTCTGGGTTGAACACGGCCCGTGTTGGACATAGAGTAAAAATGACACGGTCCGTGTTCAGCATGGTCAATAGCTCCGATTTTGGTTAACACGACCCGTGTTGATTTTGCAGTGTAAATCCAACACGGCCCATGTACCCCTTTAACTCCGAATCCAAACTTGATTTTTCCAACTTTTTCGTTCTTCGCCCGATCATCCCGAAATCTTCACCAATGCTTCCCGACACCTCCCAAAGCGCGTTCCAACCTTCGGTTTACCTGAAAAAGACATGAAAATGCGCAAATAAGGTTGTTCTAGAGACTAACATGAAATATGATGAAATGCAAGACAAATAAAGGACAATTATGCTAAATAGATGCATGAAGTGGGACTAAAAGGTGTGAAAAAAGGTGCACAAATTGCACCTAGAAAATCTCCCCAAACTTAGACCTTTCTTGTCCCCAAGAAAGAACAAGAATCGGACAAAACAGGACGATTTCTAGATGGCAAAAAGAAACATAGAGCAAAAAGGGATAGAAAGATCCTAAAGGCTAGGAATGAATGCATGCAATGAAAAACCAAGAAAAAGAAAAAAAAAATATGTACAAAAGCACTAAAGAAGAAAAATGTACCCAAAAGGAAGTTTAAGACACAAGTAAATCATCTATATAAGTACGATCAGGCTTTACATCAATATGGCTCCAATCATTAATACCTAGGCAACCATCTTGCTTCCTTCCACATATCACAGACTCTCAAAGTGAGGAAGACCCGAAACGATGTAACCCAATAACCCAACCATAGTTTTATTTAAACTTCATACCTTAATTATCTTTATAGGCGAAAATAACAGAGTCCAGATCTCATGTCCTTAAGACTAGATGGTCAAGAATCAGTATCGACGCATCCATAAGAACCTGTCACAGCGAATCAGCTTTCGCTGAAACATTGAGCCCACCCAAATCGGCCCAACTCCTATGCTTTCACTTTTTCGAGAACCACAAGTATCATATCACACAGTTCTTCATTCACCAGATTTGACTTTGAGGCGACTTTTGATTTTTGATTGACTTGGATTTGTATCTTTGTTTTGAGCTTTGAATTCTTTAACCAACTTTTGAATTTATGAAAGTTTCTTTGATTAAGTGCATCTCTTTTTTTTTATTATTTATTTATTTATTTATTTATTTTGGGTACTGGATATGACAGTTGTACCCATTCTTCTTTCTTGACTGTGTGGATCTGATACTTAAGCTCTCTGTTACCGCGAGGGTAACGCGTGTCAACAAATAGGTCCGTGTTTTATGGGTCTAGAGTTGCCGATAAAGATTCTTTTTAAACATTCAGAAGCAAATCATCCTAAATTTGTTATTACCGCCCACAAAAACATTTCAGTATGCTATTTTTTTATTATTATCTAAGGCTGGGGTTTCGAATCACGGTGTTTAGGTACCCTAGTTATGATAGCCGATTCTACGCTTCCGGTAACTATCCGGTCACTTCAGTAATTTTTTTTTCATTTGAGTTCTTGATTTCCCACTTTCATGAAGCCATTGCATGTAAAGAATGTCATCATCTCGTACTCCATTTTTTTATTTTTGATTTTTTTGAATGATGATGATGGTGCATGGAAATGATAAAATGCAAAAACTTGAAATAAGAACTCTTTTTTTTTTCTCTCGTTTTTTTAAGGAAAGGTATGCATGAGTATGAAATGCACCTAATGTACAATTCTACCCCTCCCCAAGCTTAAAGATAAGCATCGTCCTCGATGCTTGGAGAGGACGAAACAACCTATTGCGGAGGAGGAGGATAAGGATAGTAATCAGAGTTTTGGGTCTAAGCCTAAAAGTCCTCATCATGTTTACGCTGGCGCTCTTGATCCCAAGTGTATTGAGTGGTGAAAGAAGAGAAACTTTGAGTCAGGCTTGCGAGATCTTGATTGTAAGTGTCGAGGCGGGTATGGATTGATTGGAATTGATCCATATATTGCTAGTGATAGGATAAGTGTCTAGCCTGATGGGATGAGTTGGCACTACCCCTGTGAGGAGAATTTTGTGGGTCCGCCCTGCCACTCTCGGCACTCTCTCCATCTTCCTCTTCTTCCTCTTCGGAAAAGCATTCGGGGAAGAGATACAGTGTGATTTTCCGGTCGGTGAAATTGTTGGGTCTCCTGAGGGAAAGGATACCCGATTTTCTGGGGTGATGAGGAGTCGTGGATCGTGGTTTTGACCCACGGTCCAATTATGGTTCCAGTCCTCCACCCGAAACATTCTCATTGACTCAATGATTCCCGTGATAAGGTAGGTCTCACCGGGAAGAGATTGATGAATTCCGGGGTATGGGGCCCGAAATGGAGCGCTTTTGGCAAATAAACTGACAATGTCACCACAAGATATTTTGCCGGACCATGATGTGCTAAGGCAGCTGAGTTTGTTACACAGGAATGAGCCATAGTGAGGAATGAGATTATCGTCCGACTGGGCCATATCATAGAGTATTTTGAGCTCAAGGGCGCTAATGATGCTTCTTTCTTCTCTAGGGATGACAAGTGAAGCAATAATCCTGTGGGCCACTTTCATCACAGGGTGGATGAGAGATGAGGCTTTAGCAAAACTTGAGACATAGGGAAGCTGACACATAAGATCGGTTCACCACGTAAGATCGCTGTATCCTGGGATTGGATTATTGGGGCCAAAGGTGTGTTCTGTGGGAGCCCCAAATATGGAATTGATTTGGTCTAGGGACAAGGCATGATCTTGGTTCATAAGCCGAAAACGAAGGACACTGTGGTCCAAATAGACTGAAGACAAAAACTCGGATGTTGGAACTTTGTAGCTGAGCTCGTGGACCCTTAATAACCCTTGCCATCCAATGTTCCGGAACAAGGTGTAGACTTGGTTGTAGATGTGAAACTCGCGGAAAGATGAAACATGTGCAAATTATTGGGTAGTATGAGCGCGTTGGAGAAAGGCCTCAAGTTTGGCAGCTTGAATAGGGCCAAGACAAACCACACCACCATGGGCCGGATTGGGTGGGGATTAATGCGGGGGTGATGGGGACCTAGATGGCGGTGATGAGTTTCTACGACGACGGGCCAAGGTCTTAGTATGCCTCGGTCGTTTAGAATGTTCACCCTCTATATGCAAAAGATGGGGCAAAGATGAAAAGTCAACCGGTTAACGGGTCAAAAAGTCAACTATTAACGGGTCATGTCAACTGAAGTTTTGCCACCAAAAATTCGCAGGAAAATCAGTTTTGAATGATTTCCAAGTTATTGTGAAGTCCAAAATGACCACAGATACATGCAATTTGACCTAAAGATCACAAATTCCACAAGTGAAGAATGGGAAAGAATGTACCGAATCGTTAGTGGAAATATGTTGTAGTTGGTGAGAAAGACCTTCTTCAACCTCCCCAAGCTTGCCTACATGAAGAAATAAGCACAAAACACCAAAATTCTAAGAAATTTTCGGATCTAGGGTTTTTCAAAACCCCTAAATCCACCATGAAAATGCAATAAAGTGGTGTATTAGATGTAGGAGATGAAGTGGGGAAGATGAAAATCAATCCTTTTTGAAGTTTTAAGCCAAAATCGTGAAGAATCAAAGGATTTTTGATGAAAATCGGACCTTGGGGTTTTCTTGGGGGAAAGGGGATGTTTTGGAATGAGTGTGTGGAAGAATGGGGCAAAAACCTGATTTTTAGCATTAAAAACCACCGAGTCTGATGCGCGGACATGACCCATGTTGGGCATAAGGGAAAATTGACACGGCACGTGTTGTGCATAAAATGTGCGGGATTTGGGTGAAAACGGCCCGTGTTGGTCATAAAGGAAAAATGACATGGGTCTTGTACCCCTCTGACTCCGGGGTTGTTTGCCATTGATGAACAGGAACAGTGTTCATTGTAAGGCAAGAGGAACACGGGCCGTGTACCCCTCTTATTGCTACTTCCACGTTTTGAACCCAAAATTTTCCTCTCATTCAAATGAAATGCTTTTGCATCCCAAGGTCCGTTTGGTGACTTTAAATCATGTTTAAATGCATTTGGAACATAAAAAAAAAAATAAAAACTCAAAAAAATGAAAATTGTTGTTAAAGAAAAAGACAAAAATACCCCCGGTAAGTTGCCCTTGTTTTAAGTCATTGGCTCGACTTTGCCCCCGAATATATTTTAGTCTTGGTATGTAGGGTTCCCAACAACTTCTATCTCATCATTCTTCACCTCGAATCCTTCGTAGAACGGCTTCAATCTGTGACCATTGACTTTGAATGTTTTTCAAGTTTGTTGGCTTGTGATTTCCACCGCACTATAGTCGAATACCTTTGTGACTACGAAAGGACCAACCCATCTTGATCTTAATTTCCCTGAAATCAACTTGAACCTCGAGTGATAAAGAAGCACTTTTTTTCCTTGTGCAAAAGTCTTCCGGGAGATAATTTTGTCATGATACACCTTTGTCTTTTCTTTGTAGATCATGTTACTTTCATATACATCATTTCTGATCTCCTCTAGCTCTTGGATGTCTAGATTCCTTTTGTGTCCTTCCTCCTCTTCATTCAAGTTGAACTTCTTAATGGACCAAAAAGCTTTGTGCTAGAGCTCAACTGGTAGATGACATGCTTTTCCAAATACCAGCCTATATGGGGACATACCAATGGGTGCTTTGAAAGCAGTACCGTATGCCCATAAGGGATCATCCAACCTTTTTCTCCAGTCCTTGCGATTCAGATTGGCTGTTTTCTCCAAAATGCTTTTAATTTGCCTATTGGAGACCTCTGCTTGCCCATTGGTTTGGGGGTGATAGGCTGCTGAGACTTTATGAGTCACCCCATACTTCTTCAGGACAACTTCAAACATCCGATTGCAAAAGTGAGTACCACGGTCACTTATGAGAGCCTTTGGAGTGCCAAACCAGGAGAAAATCTATGCTTTAAGAAAATCCACCACAACTTTGGAATCATTAGTACGGGTGGCTTTGGCCTCCACCCATTTTGATACATAGTCCACTGCCAACAAAATGTATGAACAACCAAAAGTGGGCAGAAATGGTCCCATAAAGTCAATACCCCATACATCAAAGATCTCTCATACTAAAATGGGGGTAAGGGGCATTTGATTCGTAGAGCTTAAGGACCCGGATCTTTGGCAGTTATCACAATGTGCACAAAACACATAGGAATCGTGAAAAATGGAAGGCCAAAAAAATCCGCTATCTAAGACTTTTCTAGCTGTACTTTAAGGTCCAAAGTGACCTCCACAAGCATATGAATGACAAAAATCAAGGATGGATTGTACCTCTTGTTTCTCAACACACCTTCAGATCATTTTGTCTACACAATACTTCCAAAGGTAAGGCTCATCCCATATGTATCGCTTGGCTTCCTTCTTGATTTTATCCTTTTGCCAACGTGTGGAATCCATGGGAAGTTGATTCATGACCATGTAGTTGACTGTATCTGCATACCATGGTGCTTCTTTGGCCATAAATAAATGCTCATCTGGGAATGTGTATCAGATTGTTGTTGTGTCTTGGGGTGGCACAATACGGCTGAGATGATCCGCGACCAAGTTTTCTTTCCCACTTTTATCTTTGATTTCTATATTGAACTCTTGCAGTAGCAACATCCACCGTATTAACCTTGGCTTTGAATCTTTCTTGAGTAATAAGTGCTTCAAAGCTGCATGGTCCCAATAGATAATCACTTTGGTCCCAAGGAGGTATTGTCGGAACTTTTCTAATGCGAAAACAATGGCTAGCATCTCATTTTCGGTTGTCGTGTAATTGGCTTGTGCATTATCCAAAGTCTTGGATGCATAGTAGATGACATGGTGAGCTCGGTCCACCTTTTGTCCCAAAACTGCCCCAACCGCGGTGTTACTAGCATCGCACATGATCTCGAATGAGAGATCCCAATTTGGCGGTTGGATGATGGGGGCAGATGTCAACAAATCCTTCAAACGATTAAATGCACTTCTACATGCATTACCAAACTCAAAATCAACCTCCTTTTGTAGAAGTTGACACATCGGCACCATGATCTTGGAAAAATCCTTTATAAACCGCCGATAGAAACCTGAATGGCCAAGAAAAGAACACACTTCCCGAACTTTTGACGGGTATGGTAAGCTCTCAATAACATCTATTTTGTCCTTGTTAACTTCTAAACCTTTTTGTGACACCGCATGTCCAAGTATCAAGTCCTTGTCAACCATAAAATGACATTTTTCATAATTAAGGACTAAGTTCGTGTCAATGCACCTTTGTAAGATTTTGGTGAGATTTTGCAAACATTCATTAAAAGAATTTCCATAAACAGTAAAATCGTCCATGAAAACCTCTATGATATTTATGACATATTCTGAAAATATGCTCACCATACATCTTTGGAAGGTCGTGGGTGCATTGCACAAGCCGAAGGGCATGTGTCTATACGCAAAGGTGCCGAAGGGACATGTGAATGTGGTTTTCTCTTGGTCTTCTGGGGCAACCAAAATTCGGTGAAAACCAGAAAAACCATCAAGGAAGCAATAGTGAGATTTCCTGGCCAATCGTTCTAACATCTGATCAATGAATAGCAAAGGGAAGTGGTCTTGCGGGTGTAAGCATTCAACTTCCTATAATCGATACAAACCCTCCACCCGTTTTGCACACGGGTGGGTACCAATTCTACTTCGGAGTTTTTGACTACGGTGACTCCGACTTTTTTCTGGACAACTTGTACGAGACTTACCCACTTACTATCAGAAATGGAGTAGATTACACCTGCATTCCATAGCTTCATGATCTCTTTTCTAACCACCTCCATCATAGGTGGATTCAATCTCCTTTGGGCTTCACGGATTGACTTAAAGTCTTCTTCCATTAATATCTTATGCATGCATAATCACGGACTCAGCCCCTTTATGTCTACAATGGTTGAGCCAATAGCCTGCTTGTACTTTTTCAAAATTTCAACCAACTCTTTTTCTTCTTCTTTTGCTAGCTTGGTTGAAATTATCACCGATAATGTCTCTTCCTCTCCGAGATAGGCATACTTGAGATGGTCGGGAAGAGTTTTCAACTCAAGACTCGGTGGGTGTACTATGAATGGAAGGAGTTTTGGATTGGAGTTCTTGAGCTTCATGCGGGGTGGCTCAACACTCCTAGGTTGTGCTTTGTCCAAGGAGTTGATTGCTTCCATCAACTCATCCTCCAAGGTATACTTATCAGCCAGATTCTTGATCCCTGTTTCATCAAAATACTTGCTCAAGATGGTGGTTAGCACATCTTGGCTTGACAGCTCGAAACAATCATTAGTACATGAATCAATAACATTTATGAAGTTTAAAGAATGAATATCACTAGGATAACACATTGCTTCAAAGATATTAAAGTTGATCACCTCACCATCGAACTCCATAGACAAAGTACCATTTGCTACGTCTATTTTTGTTTTTGTGGTACTCATGAAGGGTCTCCCCAAAATGATGGAGCTCGATTGTGGGGTTTTGTCATCACCCATATCCAAAACATAAAAGTCAGCAGGAAATACAAGTTCATTGACTTGCACTAACACGTCCTCCAATACACCTTTTGGGTGTACCAAAGACCGGTCGACAAGTTGAATAGTAACTCCGGGTTTTGATAAAGGTCCAATTCGCATTGTCTTATAGCTTGAATACGGTAAGACATTAATTGATGCTCCAAGGTCTAGCATGGTGCATGGTACAAAAATGTTACCCATTTTTTCAAGGAACCATGAAAACACCCGGGTCCTTGCATTTTTTGGTAGCTTTTTTTGTAACACGACAGAAACATTTTCCCCTACTTTTATAGTTTGATTTCAGTTTTTTCTTAGATGTGCAAAGTTTCTTAAGAAACTTAGCATATCTAGGAATCTGTGTAATAGCATCTAAAAGGGGAATATTGATTTCAACCTTTCAAAACATTGCCATGATTTCATCATCTTCCCGTTCTCTCTTTGTACTTGTTAGCATGGAAGGAAATGGAGCTGGTGTGAGTTTCACTTCGGTTTCTATTGGTTTATTTGACTTGGAAGTATTTTTCCTTTCCTCTTCTTTGACAGATTCTTCCACCTCAATCTCTTTCTCTTCCTCTTCTTCATTCGACATCTTTGGACCTTCATAGCTTTTCCCACCTCTTAAGGTAATGACACATGCGTTGTGTTTCGGGTTCTTCTCTGTTTGAGATGGTAGCTTGCCTTGTGATTCCATCATACTAACGGACTGAGCAAGTTGTGAAACTTGTTGCTCCAAGCTTTTTATGCTTGCTTTCGTTTATTGTTAGAAGCTTTGAGTGCTAGTGGCAAGGCTCTTGATGATATCTTTTAGTGACATGCTTGATGAATCCGCTTGTGGAGGTGGTTGTGGTGGATGCCTTGGCTGGAAATTTTGAGGTTGAAAAGGTGGTCTTTATTGGTATTGATGTGGTTGATTTGGTTGATAATCTCCCTGTCGATTTCCTCCCCAACCTTGATTGTTGTTCCATCTTTGTTCATTTCGTGAGTGCTCAAATCCCCTTTGGTTTGACCCGAAATATCCTCCGAACGCATTTGCTTCAGCATAATCCTCATCTTGAAGTTGTGGGCACATATTGGTTGGGTGTCCCAGTTGAGTGCATATACCGCACATGCGGGGTGTGGGATGCACACCTTTTTCTTTGCCTAGCATCATAACCACTTTCATAAGCTCGGACAATTGAGATTTAATTTGAGAGGTTTGGACTTCCTTTACACCTCAGGGTGCATGCATGTAGCATTCTTCATCATGGCTTGAATGTTTAGAATCTTCAGCTATGTTCTTGATTAGGTAGCAGATTTCGGTTAGAGTCTTGTCGGGTAAAGATCCTTCGCTTGAAGCATTAAGAAGCCTTCTTTCCATTGGAGTCATTCCTTCAATGAAATATTGGAGGAGTTGGTACTCGGTAATTCCATGCTTGGGACAACGACCACACAATTTCTTGAATCTCTCCCAATATGTGTGAAAAGCTTCTCTTTTGTGTTGCTTGATTCCAATGATTTCCCTATGTAGGGCTGAAGCTTTCATCTCCGGAAAGTATTTGTCCAAAAAGAGGTGTGCAAGATCTACCCAAGTAGTTACCGTCCCTGGTGGGAGGTCATAAAGCCAGTCTTTGGCTACATCTTGCACTGCGAAGAGGAATCCCCTAAGCTTGATTTGATCCTCTGTGACATTGTGTGGTCTCACGCCCACACATACAACATGGAACTCAGTGAGGAATAGGTGATGATCTTCATTTTTCAGACCTCTAAAGGTTGGGAGTAAGTGGATGAGTTCGGATTTTAGTTCTAGGTTGGTGGTTGCCGGATATATGATGCAAATAGGTTTTTGAGTAACCTCTTGCCTCGACCATTGACGGAGAGTTTGTTCGGGTGGTGGGTTTTGAGGTGGATTCCCTCCATGATTGTCTCCGATGGTGTCAATAGGAATTGAGGATTTTGCGGGTATGGAGTTTGGAATGTTATAAGTGGTTGAAGATGGTGGAGTGGTATTTTTGGGTGAGAATGGTTGTGATGAGAGTGAGAGACTATTTATTTCTGATGCGGATACACTTGAGAGGGGTATGTCCTCCCAAATGTTGATGAACGGGGGAGTAGATGATGAAGAAGTCCCAGAAACTGGTTGCCTCTTACGAAGCTTGGCTTGCTTCCGTATTCTCCTTGCAGACTTCTCTATCTCCGAATCAAGTGGCAATGGTGTACCTGTACAAAAAGATCTAGGCATAAACAATTAGTAACACTGTGTCCTCGGCAACAGCGCTAATTTGTTAGGCTTGTCAAACCCAACAAATGATAGGGTACGATATACTCCAAAAGAATCCCACCATATTACCCTAAAAGGTAGCACAAGGCAAGTAGGATCGATCCAAAGAGACACATGATAATTAGTCTATACCTCTTTGCACAAGGTGCTATGGTTACCAACAGTAATAAAGGGGGGGGGGGGGGGTTAGAGTGCAATAACTAAACAAACAAATTAAAAACACATGTAGTCAGCTAAATGAGTGAATTAAATTTAGACTTTGTAAGGACTCCAACTTCATATATGACAACATAGCAATGTGACTCAAAGATGACACAATATTTGTTCAGCTCTATCTAAATTGGTACTTGAAAGTGTTAATAAGCTCTAACACTTTCCATTCACCACATTAATTAACCAAAAAAAGCTCTTTGATTAACCCTAACCTTACTAACCTAATCTAAAAAGCTCTTAGAATTAGATTAAAAGATTGTACAAAGCTTTATGTGAATGTTTCCAACAACACCCAATACTCCTCACAAGCCTGGGAGTGTAAAAGTGTATGAATAAGATTTACGCTAAATTCATTCAATAGAGATTAATTTAATGCTTGTTAGTTGTTCAATTTCACAAAACAATTACGCATTTTGTAAAAGAGATAACTTGAGTGACCTAACCCTAATTCAAATGGCCAATAAGAATCACAAATAGAATCAAATATTCGATTGTAGAAAAATCAAATTCATTAGATAGAAATTGAAAACAAACATCATGTCATATGATTGAAGTCACTACCAAGAAGACAAAACATGAAATTGGAGAAACTAGGGTTCTAGCCACACATGGCTAGAACAAGATCACAAGTCTAAAAGATGAAAGTAATGTGTAATTACAACTTACAAATATGAGAAATAATGTTTCCAAATGATTACTGATCAAACCCTTACGAAAACCTTTGAAATACCCACACCAAATGTGATCTGATATCTTGTGTCTGTGTAAAAATGGCCCTTAACCCGTAATATGGAAGATAGGAAAAACTGCCAAAAGTTGGTTTCTGGGTCGAACACAGCCCGTGTTGGACATAGAGTAAAAATGACACGGCCCGTGTTCGGTATGGTCAACAACTCCCATTTTGGTCAACACGGTTCGTGTTGATTTTGCAGTGTAAATCCAACACGGCCCATGTACCCCTCTGACTTTGAATCCAAACTTGATTTTTCCAACTTTTTCGTTCTTCGCCTGATCATCCCGAAATCTTCACCAATGCTTCCCAGCACCTCCCAAAGCGCGTTCCAACCTCGGGTTTACATGAGAAAGACATGAAAATGCACAAATAATGTTGTTATAGAGACTAACATGAAATATGATGAAATGCAAGACAAATGGAGGACAATTATGCTGAATAAATGCATGAAATGGGACTAAAATGTGTGTAAAAAGGTGCACAAATTACACCTAAAAACTTCCCACCGCATCACAGCCTCAACCTTGGCTGGATCAACCAAAATTCCCTCCTTATTAATGATATGCCCCCAAAGCTATACCTCTCGTAGCCAAAAATCACACTTGGAGAACTTTGGATAAAGCTTTTCCGCCCTCAGGGTCTCCAATACCTCCCTCAAATGCTGCTCATGCTACTCCTTGGTCTTAGAATAGACTTGGATATCATCAATAAAAATGATCACCGACCATTCCAACATTGGTCGACACACTCTATTCATGAGGTCGATGACCACTGTTGGGGGCATTGGTGAGCCTAAACGGCATCACCACAAACTCATAATGCCCATACCGAGTCCTGAAATCCGTCTTCGGCAAATTCTCATCCTGAATCCTCATTTGATGATACTATGACCAAAGATCAATCTTGGAAAACCAAGACACACCATGCAACCGATCAAACAAATCACCGATCCTTGGCAACGGATAATGGTTCTTCATTGTTAGTTATTCCAGCTCTCGGTAATCAATGCACATCCTGTGTGATCCATCCTTCTTTCTCACGAATAGGATTGGTGCTCCCCATGGGGAACTGCTCGGACATATGAACCCTCAGTCTAACATCTCTTGAAGTTGCATCGATAACTCCTGCATCTTGGGCGGTGCCAACCGGTATGCTGCCTTTGCTATCAGAGCGGAACCCGACACCAAATCAATTCGAAACTCTACCTACCTCTCCAGAGGCACTCTTGGTAACTCTTCGGGGAAAACATCCCGAAATTCCTATACAATCAGCACACTGCCCACATCTGTCGTGGTCTCAACCCTCGTATCTGAGATATAAGCCAGAAATCCCGTACATCCCTGCTGTAGAAATCTCCTAGCCCTCGCAGCCATACAGAGAGTTGGCCCCTACGGGGCTCTCTCACCATGTATAACCAATTCTCCCCTACTTGGGGTTCGAAACCTCACCAATTGGTGCTCACAATCAATCATGGCCCCATTGGCCCCCAACAAATCCATCCCGATAATCACCTTCAACCATCGCAATGTTATCGGGACTAGATCCACACGAAACCTCTCGCCTAATACATTTAGGATGCAATCCCGATACACCCTCGCAACACTCACAGTGCGGTCATCTGCAATCTCTACCTCGAGCGGGGATGCAATGTTCTCGGCACGTCCCGAAACTTCTTGCTAAGCGAAAGGGACACGAACGATCGGGTATCACCCAAATCAAACAGGACATGTGTAGACATACCATTGACCAAGAAGGTCCTTATACAAGCATAAAGTATACATCATTCATACAAATAATAAGAACAGAGAATAATAGACACGTACCAGCCACAACGTCTGGCACTGCCCGAGCCTCCTTGGTAGTCAGCTGAAATGCGCGGCTCTTCACCGTCGGGGCATTCGCCTTAGCAGGCCGGCTATCGATGATCCTCTGTGTGGCGGGTGCAGGCACTACCGCTGCTCCTCCCCCTCACTGCAACCTCGGACAGTCGACCATTTTATGGCCAGTCTAGTTGCAGTGGAAACATATCAAGCCCTTCTTGGGGAAATCCATGCTCAAGTGGCCCTGCTGACCACAAGAGTAACACCCTGATATCCCTGCTATCTGACAAGCCCCACTGTGCAATTTAACGCACCTAGCACACCGGCTCCGACCCTACTTATCCCTGCTAGAAGTTTCCGAGGTCTTAGGTTTCTTAGCCTGACCTACCGTTGCCTATGCTTGCTTCGGCTTCCGCTTGGTGCGGAATTATAACTCAAGATCTACATTAGTATACTATTATAACAATAACATGCTAAAAAACTTACGATAGTTGTATATTTTCAGATACGAAATAACTGTATCCTGATTATTATAACTATCTACGTTGATACTAATATACTATCATTTAGACATAATAATAACATATATACAATATTTAGCATGCGTTTCCCTTGAAAATATTAGAAAGTGGGGCTGTGAAACTCACCTTAATATCGTGTTTCGATAGAATCTAACTGAAAACAGTCAGCAGTTCGCGATCACCGGGCTCGGGAAGCGGAAACGGCTTCGGAAAACGAGAGAGGAGGAAGGAGATCAGGTGTGAGAAAACAAATGACCGAACTTCGTATTTATAGGAAGATTTTTCGCCCTCACGACATGAGAAATGATAGGTTCACGTCGTGAGTTATGGCAAGAGTCATCCCGTAGCTTTAAAGCGTGTTTTCTAGCCTTGAATAGTGTCCTGCAGCGTCCTCACGTCGTGAGAAAACCTAGTTCATGTCATGAGCTTTTGGGTTATCATTCTGTAGACTTCTAGCTGAAAAATTAGGTAGTTTGACTCCTCACATCATGAGTTTTAATGCTCACGTCATGAGTCCAGTCAGATTAGGGTTTCTTACACGTGTCATGCTCTCAGCGAGCTGTAACTTCGAAAAGTCATAACTTTTGCATACGAACTTTGTTTTTGATATTTTTATATCCACGCGTAGGTAATTCCGAGTACTACAACTTTATTTTAGATTCCAAAAGCTAATTCTAAGTCTATTTTAAAATCCTCTTGTCATAAGGATCTATACCGTTAGAATTTATCATAACTACTTCATGCGAAGTTAGATTTAGACGTTCTCTATATTTTTTGAATCGTATGGACGTACACTTTGATTTATACTATAAAGTATGTATGAAAGTGCATATTTGTATTAGAATTATCATGAAATACATAGTTAGTTTACTACATTACTTGTTTGACAAAATCACATTACATGATTGGTATAATCACATGTGATTGTTATTGACCTAATTTTGACTAGTGTTACATCTTCCATGTGTTGAACCTTAAAATGTGTTTATCCGACGAAACCCTTGTGATCCCTCTTGATGAGATTGAGATCAACGAGAACATTAAATTCGTGGAAGAACCAATCGAAATCATGGATCGCGAAGTCACACGAACAAAGCAAGGTCACATACCTTTAGTGAAGGTCTGCTGGAATGCCAAACGGGGACATGAATTCACTTAGGAGCGAGAAGATTCAATGCAATAGAAGTACCCGTATCTTTTTCCGAATCCATGATTTGTATTCTATGTTAGAATTTCGGGACGAAATTCCCTCTATCGGGGGGGGGGGGGGGATGATGTGACAACCCGAACCTTTTTCCATTAACGCTAGTCCGATTTCGTTAAATAGAGTTTTGAATATATATATATATATATATATATATATATATATATATATATATATATATATGTTCACACCCTCATTTCTTCAAGGCTGGCCGAAAACACTACTTTCTCTCACTCAAACCATCACCCAAAAACTCAAGAAATTTCTCATTTATCACTCGGAAATCATCTAAATCCACTTTGGAACTTGTTTTGGAGCATCAAGTATTCATCATTTCATCAAAATCAAACACCCTTCATTTCAGGTTTACGGTCATGAACCCTTCAAACCTTCATATGTTCTTCAAGAATACCAAGAATAGGCAGTAAACCACTCAAGGGCCGTAAACCATTCAAGAGTCAAGAACAGTTCACGATCGATAACCATTCATGGCCGCAATTAGCCCTCAGTCGTGAACTTAGCTAAAACCCCGCTTTTTACCAATTCAAGCGAGTCCTCGTAACATTCCTAAACCAAAAACAACTGTTTTACAACACTATAATTAATAGCTTCACTAATAAAATGCATATATGTGTTTAATTATTATTAGGAATCCGTTAAATCTGTATACAACAAATCGTGTTCATAACCCTATGCTTTTACGATTTTTAATGTTTTCAAGGGGAATACAAGCCAAACACAAATGATTTTGTGAACTTATTCAAAAGAATTTCAGCGGGTTTAAAACTTATGCAATTGATACAACCAAAAAATTTGCACATTTTATAAAATATTTAGATATTTTATCCCTTCTGTAACATGCTGAGCGTGAGGGACGTTTTGAACTTACAACCATAATTACATAGTTTCCAGATCAATACACGAACCAGGTACATAACATAAATGCTAAGTATAATAGGTATTGTTTGGGATTACATTGCACAATTTTTTTACAAATTCAAAGCTTATACATTAACAGACATATAAACTATGACATACTTAGTTTATGATATACATTACTACTTTTGGATTTCAAGAGTATAACACTAAATAATTATTTAAGTATAATTATTATTACTCTACAAAGCATACAAACAAATTCAGATTCAAGGAAACAATACAGAACCACACGTAAACTAGCTAATACAGGATTGTGAGACATCTCTTCAATTGTACCCTTCAGGGTACAGAATAAATTCTATTAATTAATGTAACCAGAGTCTCCTGGAGGGAGAGTGTGAGATTTGTGAATAGATATATTCGCGACTGACAATCCCACACCTAAACTGCTAGCTACAGTGAGGCAAGCATGTCTGGGGTGACAAATATATACCGTCCGATGCCTGAAGAATGTCGTAGAGGTTATTAGTCATATCAAACATGGTTATCCGACTCACAATAGTATAAACTAACCTTTGTTTACGAGATTTCATTCTTCATTAGTGTTATTTTAATTAATAGAACTACTATAAATTACTGGAGGATTTCAGGGGATACAATACATGGTTTTATTCTAAGAAATGAAACAACTATACCTACTTGTGGTAACCAGGGTTTTCGAACAGAACATTCTATACATTATTGGTGATAGCCAGGGTTTGCATACAAAGGGTTTTCATTCAAAACAACATTATACAATACAACTGGTAGTAACAAGACATATGAACTAATACTTTATACACTACTACAAAACACAGTAATGATCATATATGTTAGAAAATATTAGATTTTCTTGGGAAGCATACAAACATTTTTACAGATTTAATGATAGGTTTTTCATTACAAAAACACTTTTATGAACTCACTAGCTTTATGCTGATACACTTTCAAAATTGCTTGTATTCTCAGGAATTCAGTAGACAGGTACTCCCACAGGCTTTTGAGAAGACGGAACACATCGAGTCACGTCTTTTATATTTTGCTATACTTTTGATGTATACAAACTATGTATCAAGAAGATGTAAATATCTATATTTCAATTTAATGGTTGTGTTTCCTTTGATTACTATGATGCAATTGGTGTGATACTGTACATGACGTCCTCCACCCCCGAACGTTTCCGCCGTTTCGGTTTGGGGGTGTGACAACCATGAAGGATCTAGAGGACCTATTATATTTTTAAGGCACTGCAGCTGCTCGTGACAACAAGGGAATATTTCTCTCTCAACATACATATGCTATGAAACTTCTTGAGTGAGCCAATATGTCTAACTGCAATCCTTTTCGCACCCCTGCCAACACTTGATCCAAACTAGATCCTTCTGGCCCTTCAGTTTTAGATCTAACTTTATATCGTAGCTTGGTGGGTGGTCTCTAGTACCTCACATTTACTCGTCCAGACCTTTCTTACGCAGTGCAATAGATTTTCCTTTTCATGCATGACCCAAGGGAACCACATCTTCATGCAATGAAGTGTACTGTATGTTATGTTCGTGGTACCCTTGATTATGGGCTTTAATTACACCCATCCTCCACTACGGGCCTTATTGTTTACTCTGATACAGACTAGGGAGGGTGCCCTACGACTGGATGCTCCACTAGTGGCTATTGCATTTTTCTTGGTGAGAATATTCTCTCCTGGTCCTCAAAATGTCAACCAGTTGTTTCTCGTTTTAGTGCAGAAGCTGAATATAGAGGTGTCGCCAACGCTGTAGCTGAAACTTGTTGGCTACGCAACTTTCTTTGCACACTTCACTCTCCTCTTGACAAAGCAACCATTTTCTACTATGACAATGTCAAAGCTATATTCTTATCACCCAATCCTGTTCAGCATCATCATACCAAGCATATAGAGATGGATATCCACTTTGTTGGAGACAACTTTCCACAGGTCAAATCCGTGTTCTACATGTCCTTTCGTCTCTTCGGTATACAGGCATCTTAACCAATGGTTTGCATCATCTCCATTCACAGATTTCTGATCCAGTTTGAGCATTTGTCCTCTTTCGCCTGCTCAAACTGCGCGGGTGTATTAGTGTTTATGTATTATACTTGTGCAGCCATTTGTATTAGATCAGTAGCCCATGTATTTGATGTAGCCCAATACTTTGTATTTGTATATATATTCCATTGTTCAATGAATATTGTTAAATATATTATATTTTGGTTTTGCAATATGTATCGTATATATACTACTCAATATATAACCCTAATACAAATGGTTTTGCACATATTTCATCATGGTATCGAGCCTCACATCAATCCTCTGCACTTCATGATTTTTTTGGTGCCTTCACTTCCTATATGTCTTCTGTCGTCGATCCCAGCTAGCCGCCAAAGCTCCAACAACAGGTTTGAAGTTGTGTCATCTCTTCTAATTGGTTGGTACACTTCTTCTTTCTGTTATTATTTTCCGCTATTGTATCACGAGTACTTACAGATTGTGAAGACCGGTCTCTTTTCAAGATTGTGGCTACTCTTCTGTTGTCTTCTCATCATAGAACTTAGGTTATCGGTACATTGTTTATCTCTGCCTACAGTTCAACACTTTGTTTATTATTTTCTACCTTGATTTAAGTTTATTTTTCTTATTTTCCATGATCACCATGTCCATACCTTCCTCCTCTAGCATATCCACAGCTCCTACAACAAGCCAACTTGTATTTGCCCTCACTAATGTCTATTCTCAGTTCAGTTGTAAACTCTTTGTTGATGGTTTCAAGTATAAGCTATTGAAACGTATTAGTCAAGACATGTACAAGGGTGCTAAAGTGTATGGTCATATCAATGCCAAATCCCTTCCCAAAGATGATGATGGTGAAGATTAGGAGGCCATTTACTCTTGAATAAAGTCTTGGTTTTACTCTACGTGTGATGCAAACCTCCTAAAAATTATATCTAGTGCCAATTGCATTGCAAAAGACTTATGGGACAAACTGCAAGAGTTCTTCCTCAACAAAAAAATGTCCCGCATGCTCCAACTTCAAGAGCAATTTTGAAACACCAAGAAAGGTTCCCCCTCCATTACAGAATTTTGTCACTCTTTAAAGAATTTGGATGAAGCACTTGCGAATTGTGATTCAAAAAGTGATGAGATAGAACTCATAATGCAAATTCTCCATCAACTACCACCATCCTATCATATCATTTTGGATATCATCACTAATATAAAGTGTTTCCCTTCATTCCTTAAGGCTAAGAACATGCTACTCCTCCACGAATCACGAGAAGAATCGATTGATCCAACCAGTGATTCTATACTCACATCTTCCGCTGCACTATTCTCATCTGCACCCACCAATGGAAAATCAAAAAATAAATTTAATAAGGTTGAATGTAATGAACGATTTGCTTCCAAGGGAGGGGGTAGTTCTAATGTTTCCGCTAGCTCTAATTTTTTTTTTCCAGTTACACCGGGCGTTCAAGGTCAAAATCATGCTTACTTTAGAACTCATTCTGCATTCGGATCTGCCACGGGACACCAACTGGGTCTCCTCGGACTAGCTCCTCCTCCTGCTGTCGCTAATGCCTTCTCATGATAGCCCCCTGACGTCGTTCAAATGCAGCCACCAGCTGCTGGCTTCGGTTCTGCATCCTTCAAGCCTCAACAACAATTGCCCGATAGCTATTTTAGCCATCTCCATCCACCTCTGTAGCCTCCGTTTTTTGGACAACATCCTCTTTTTTTGTTTCCACCCTCATCAAACTCTGGCTCCAATGCAACCCGTTTTTCTCAGCAATTTAGTCCACATCAGCACCATATTCAACAGCCAAATTACATTGCGTTTGGGGGTCTTGCCTCATAAAATGGTCAACAACAATTCGTAGAACTCGCTTCTGTTTTTCAAGCAACATCGATTCAACATCCTCAAGACAACAATTACTACATGGATTCCGGAGCAAGTTCGCACATGACTTTCAATCAAGGTATAATCTACTCCCTTATTCCATGTAATTCTAAATTCATTATGGTTGGTAATGTTGCTATTATTCCTGTTCAATGCATCTATTAAACCTCTTTTCCTTTCTCTAATAATAGTCTTTCCTTAAACAATGTTCTTGACTCTGATAAAATTGTTAAAAACCTCATTTCTATTCATCGCTTTTCTATTGATAATTCTTCATCTGTTGAGTTTGATCCTTTTGGTTTCACTGTGAAGGATCTTAAAACATGTACTTCTCTTGAATGTTACTATAGCAATCATCATGATTTGTATCTTGTGCTTCCTTCATCTGTCTCGTCTGTCTCTGCTTCTGCTCATGTTGCTGTTTTATTTGACACGTGGAATCACCGTCTTGGTAATCCTGGACAATCTATTTTTCAATTTATTAAGTCTCATAATTTCATTTCATGTTCCATTTAGAGCTCATCTTTATATCATGCTTGCCAATTAGGAAAACATTGTCGTTTACTATTTTCTCCATCATGTACTAAAACATCTCGTGTGTTTGAACTTCTACATTCTGATTTATGACTTCTCTTATCCCTAGTATTAGTGGTTTTAATTATTATGTTCTATTCTTGGATGATTTCTTGCATTTCTTATGGGTGTTTCCTTTACACTTTAAATCCGAAGTTTTTTCTGTTTTTTTTTAAAAAAAAATCATTCCTATGTTATTAATCAATTTAAAATTGACATCCAACTTTTTTAATGCGATAATGGTCGTGAATTTAATAATCAACCACTCTTGGATTTTTTTTAAATCATGGCATCAAAATCCTATTCTCTTGTCCATATATCTCTCAAAAAAACAGAAAGACTGATCATACCATTCGCACTATTAATAACATCATGCATACCTCATTGATTTAAGCCTCTCTTCCCCTTAAATTTTGGGCTGAAGCTTTGTTACCATACGTTCACACATTCAACCTCCTTCCCACCACTACTCTTCAATTTAATTCCCATTTTGAGATTCTCTTTTGGATCTCTCCATTTTATAATCACCTACAAGTCTTTAGGTGTCTTTGCTACCTCAATACATCTTCCAATGCTCCTCATAAGCCGACACCCCACTCCTATGCTTGTGTGTACCTTAGCCCTGTACTGACCATCGTAGCTATTGGTGTTTAGACCTCATCACTCAAAAAGTTATTCTATCTCGTCATGTCATATTTTATGAAACTCATTTTCCATACTCTGATTTTCATCCTACCTCTCCTCCATCTAACTATGACTCATTCGACTATGATGAGTCAACTCCCTCTCTATCTTCCTTATTCGCATCTCCTCAACCTACTCCCACCTCCTCCTCAACTCCGGTAATCCAAGGTCAACCATCGACCAATGATCCCTCTGCATCCTCACTAGTTACATCATCTCCTCCTCCACCTCCTTCTGGTCATCCGATGGTTACTCGTTTCCATGCTGGCTCTCTTCGCCTGAAACAAATATTCATTCTAGTTGTTACCTCCGACATCTCTCCCATCCCTCGATCCATTGTTCAGGCCATGTGTGACCCACACTAGCGTGCTGCCATGGACTCTGAGATGCATGCTCTTCTTTCCAATCACACATTGGATCTGGTTCCTAAACATCTCTCTACTAATATTGTTAGTTGGCGTTGTCACAAATTTAATAGCCAAGGGCGTATTGATCGTTACAAAGGTCGTCTTATTGCCCAAGGCTTTTCTCAGTAGCCTGGTCTTTACTTTGACGACACGTCCAGTCCTGTTGTCAATACAGCTACCATTCGTACCGTTCTCAGTATCCCCATCTCCCCGAGTTGTCCAATTCATCAACTAGATGTTAAAAATGCTTTCCTTCACGATGATCTTCTTGAGACTGTCTACACGTGTCAGCCCCTGGCTATGTGAATAATAAATTCCCTGATCATGTATGTCGTCTTCACAAAGCCCTCTATGGGTTAAAAGAAGCTCCCTGCACGTGGTACCAATGCTTCACAGTCTATCTCTCCACTATTGGTTTTCTAAGCAGTAGGTCTGATAGGTCTCTTTTCACTTTCCATCACAGTTTTGAGACTATCTACCTCGTTCTCTATGTTAATGACATAATTCTCACCGCTTCCTCCCCCACTCTCATATCCATTGTTATTTCTCAACTTTCATCTGAATTTCCTATGTTTGATCTCGGTTCTCTCTCCTTTTTCTTGGTATTGCTGCCACCCGCAGCTCATCCGATCTTTTCTTATCTCAATCTGCCTTTGCTCAGGATATTTTGTCTCGTGCTGATATGGCTACGTGTAATCCCTCTAGTACCCCGACTGACACCAAAAGCAAGCTTGTTGCTGGGGGCTAGCCAGTCTCTGACCCCACTCTCTATCGAAGTTTTGTTGAAGCTTTGCAATATTTGACTTTTACTTGTCCTGATATTGCGTATGCCGTGCAACGGGTCTGCCTCTATATGCATGACCTGTGCGCTCCGCATCTCCATACCCTTAAATGCATCTTACGATATCTTCAAGGTACGTTAACACATGGTCTTCATATCCGTCCGTCAGCCCTTGATCGCTTGTTTTCCTACTCTGATGCTGATTGGGTCGGGTGTCCTACTACTCGTCGGTCCACTTTTGGGTTATGTGTTTATCTTGGAGATAACCTAATCTCTTGGTCTTCCAAACGACAACCTGTAGTCTCTCGCTCTATTGCCGAAGCCGATTACATAGGGTAGCCAATGTAGCTGTTGAAACTGCTTGGCTTCATAATCTTCTCCTCGAGTTATCATGTCTGCTTTCTTGTGCCACTGTTGTCTTCTGTGATAATGTTAGTGCCATGTATCTAGCATCCAACCTTGTTCAGCACCAAAGAACCACGCATGTGGAAATAGATTTACATTTTGTTAGAAAACATATTACGATTGGTCATGTGCGTGTTTTGCATGTTCCATCAGCATATCAGTTTGCAAACATATTTACAAATGGCTTACCTACTCAATTATTTCTTGATTTTAGAGATAGTTGAACATTTGGTATACCCAGTTCAAACTACGCGAGTGTGTTAAATAGATTATATTTTTGGTTGTATTATTTCCTTTTGTATAGTATAGGGCCCTTGTGTAATATGTATCTTATATATCCTGCTCATTATACGTAACCTTAATACGAGGGTTTGTTAAATAGATCATTAGCCCATATATTTGATGTAGTACAATACTTTGTATTTGTATATATTCCATTGTTCAATGAAGATCTCGTTATGGGAAAAATACCATTTGTCATTGATGGGCTAGTATAAATAGCCCATGTATTGTCCAATCCTCATTAATACAATGATCGGTAGGTGGTAGCCAGGGATTTCTACAATGAAATATTAATTGATCGTGACATGCTAATTGTCTAACGGAACAGTCGATGCCCATAATTTTAATCCTCACAAACCAAGTACCACTAATACTCACTCATGAACACGTAGTACATACAGATTTGTGTCATGTGTCCATGAGTAGTGGCAATTGTGATAACACTGTGTATGGAGAAATTAATATCGATGAACAACAGGCCATACCCAAAGCTAATGACATATTTTTATGCTCCAATAAAGATGTTCCCACGCTAAATCTTTGACTTAAACAAACAGACATCGGTTTGACAACTAAATATGGGGTTTAACAACTGTTGCTCATACGCATTGGCGGAATCAACGACTGTTTAATATATTAATAAGCGTGAGTGGGATTGAAATATGATGGGAAATAGGGTTTGTTTAGTTGGGTGTTTGGTGATGGATGGTTGGAAGATCGAAGCTATCTTTTCGTGTCAATGGGTCTCCATGTTCCTTCACATTCTTTGGTGGGTGATTTGGCCTTTTTGATAATGGGTGAACTGTTTTGGTCCCCTTTTGTCTCCATTTCCTTTAAGGACGTGTTTGCTTATTCTTTCAAGACAAAGAAAATGTTAGTGGTTGTGGTATAAAAACTTTATGCAACCATCGCCCAAAATATATTCTTGAAAAGTCTTGCATCTAAACTACGTATTTTAAACTCCATTTCAGTCATCGTGGATCAACATCTGTTACTTAATTTATTTATTGTTATTGGTAGTCGTTTGTCATTTATGTTAAATGCTTCATATAATAAATGCTTACATCATTTTCAGTTTCTATTCGATTTATACAGCACAATAGCATTGGTCAAATGTAAGTGTCAAGTCAACAGAAAACCGAAGATACATTTATTATTTATTACTTCATGAAAACATATTTTTAGCCATGTAATTGATTTAAATGGTGTTTAACACTTTGAAAACATGATGTGTAACATTGTTAGTCTAGCATTTTGCTACTTTTTATACTTAATAAAATATTGCAAACGTGGGATTAACCCACTTGGTAAATGTAGAATTCCCTTACTCCTTCAATAGAGATTCAATAGCAAAAGAAAAGAAGCAAGGCCCGCTACCACGAAGACTAATCAGACGATAGATGGCACGAAGGTTTCAGATTCAAATCTTGACATAGACAAATTGACTAACTTGGTAAATTTAAAATCTAATAACTAATCAGTCGTTAAAAAAAAAAAAAATAATAACGTAATCAAGTATTATAAAAATATAATTATAAATAAAAACATACATTGATTGATAAAATAATAAAGTGTCTTAAACAGAAACAAAATTAATGTCATGATTCATTGGTTCTAAAATTTGAAAGGAAAGTGATTCGTACACAACAACTTTTTGTCATACACAACAATTTATGCGTTATAGAATTGTACAATACAACAATTTAAAGCATCAATTGTTGTGTATGAAGAAAAATTATTATGTAGAAATCAGCTCAAATTTTGAAAGGAAAGAGTGCTTAACATGGTCAAAATGCAAACACGAAACCAAGAGAGTTGACTTGGATGTTCTACACATTTGACTTGTTGATATTGCAAGCTTTTGAACTCATTGTGGATCTGCTTTGGGCAATATTGCAAGTTTTCCAACTCATTGTGGATCTGTTTTGGGTTAAGGGTGGCAAATTGGGGTATCGTGTCGTATTTTTGTCTGACAAGAAAAGACATGATAAAGTTTTAAGTAACACAAACAAGATACGACATGATGTCGTTTTTTTTTTTTTTTTTTTTTTTTTTTTTTTTTTTTTTTTTTTTTTAACTAACAAGAAAACAAACCAATTAAAAAACGAAAAACACGACAAAGATAAATTAAAATGAAAAATTAATTTATTTAATTAATACTTAATCATATATAACGCGACAAATACTACAAACACGAAAAATACGACATATAAATGCTAAATCGTGTCAATTTCGTGTCGAAGTTTGAACACGAACATGACACGACACGACATTGTGTTTTTTACACTTGACACGAAGACGACACGAACACGAATTCGAATTTTAGTTTCGTCTCATTTTTGTTTCTTGTCGTATATTTTTGTTTTGTCGTGTCATCAGTTGCCACCCCTACTTTGGGCCTATATTGTATAGGAAGATACTAGGAATAAATATTCTGAAAAAAAAAAGATGCTACAGGTGTTTAGAAATTAGCATCGCTGTAGCCAACACATTTTAGATAAATAGATTGCTACTGGGTTGAGCAATTTATTTATTTATTTGAAACGACAAATTAACTAAACTACTCATAAGTAGAGCTGACAATTCGTGTCATGAAAATGTGTCGGCCATATATTTGACACAATACGATTACATGATAAGAAATAAGTTTTATCTCAATTTTCAATATGTATTCGTGTCGTGTCGTGTCTCTCGCAGATTCGTGCATTCATGTCTGGAATTGCCAGGTCTACTCCTAAGGTGCCTCCATTAAGACTTGAACTCATAATCTCTTATACGAGAATGTCACTCCTTAACGCTAGGCCATTGACTCTTTGGTTGACCAATTTATTTAGTTTTCAATTCAACCTATTAAATAAATTAGATAAACTTTGGTTAATCCATTTAAAATAATAAAAGTAAATAAATTATAACACTTAAATTTGTCCCAATCGTAAAACAAATTTCAAAGTATTACAGAAACACAGTAGTAATTCACTAATAAAATAAAGTGTTCAGATAACATTACCAATGTTTAATTTCAAAATGATTTTGGTTAGTAATGAATATTGTCGGTGCTAAGAAAAACGATGTGAATTAGGATTGCATTTTTAAAAAATATAAATAATAATACAACATTATAATTTATAAATTAATAGTTTGATTAATACATCATAATATTTAAATAATTATTAAATTAAATACATATTAGAGTTAATTGGAGTGGCGGCTTGATAATTTTTACTAAACTCAAACATATTTAGTTAAATAGGTTAGGCAGGTTGATCTATTTAACTTAAATGACTTGAAAATTTCAACCCAACCAACTAATTTTAGGTTAAGTTTGTATAGGGTTGACGAGTTGAATAGATTTTTATCGGCAATAATTACATCATTCTATGTAATACTTCAACTTCATATCATTTTTCTTATTTCGAAAGAGAAGGTCACCACTTTCCAACACACCATATTTTTTTATTTTTTTAAATACAAAATATATTTATTAAATAAATTGAAATATCAATATAATGTTAATTAAAATTAAAAACATTTCATTTATTGATAAAAATTAAAAGTACATGACAAAAATGCAAGTTTAATCCCTAATTATTTTTATAGCTAGTGTTGTTAGGAGGTTGTCGTCCTCTATATTTGGTGGGTTTTGTGAAGGGTGCATTTAGGGATGTTGTAACACCTGTTCCGAGAAAGATTCATTTTTAACCGTAAAATATATTTAAGACTGACATTTTTGTCAGTACGATGTGCATACTCGTGGTGTACGCATGGTGTACTCATGCATGAGGAAGTGGGTCTTGCACGCGTACACCTGACATACTCATCACGTATGCAACACGTATGTTGTTTAGATCAAAACCCTAGTTTGAGGGTTTGCTACCTATATAATCGTCCTTATGGCCCCAAGACCTTCACCCTCATCACCCTCCACCTAAAAATGGTTTATCTAGCTAACCCTAAGTGAGAAGTGTGCACTTTGTGCTCATTTGTGTGTTTTGGTGGTGTTCTTGAAGAAGACGAAAGTGGTAGAAGCACATTAGAGCGTGGAAGAAGCTTAGATATGGGATTCTCACCATTCTAGCAACCTTTTGGAGGTAAAAAGCTCCTAGCTTGATCATATTTTCTTATGGATCAAGTTATTTCTTCCTTGAGGGAATTTTTGTCCTATCCTTCATGATTATTGACAATGGCTTGCTTTTAACCAAATACGTCATCCTTTCGGACCCAGTAAGTCGTTCTTCCCCATGCTGTAACATCCTGGAATATCAAAAGTAGAGTTGAAGGGCTAAAAGTGAAATTGTATAAGGGAAACTCGGCGAGTCCCTGGGTGGACTCGGCGAGTATGGTCGCGACTTTGGTCGCGTGTTGAGTGGTCTACTTGGCGAGTCCAAAGATGGACTCGGTGAGTAGGAGCTGAGTGGAGAAAACCCTAAAACCGGAGGATGAGCCCTATTTAAAGGACATTATACCCTCTCCCTAGCCTCTTTGATCTCCCTTAAAGTTCAGAAACCCTAGATACGTGATTGTGGAGGATTTAAGTGCATGTGGAGCTTGGGGAAGTGATTGTTGAAAAAATCTTGAAGGAGAACAGACTTAGATCAAAGGGCTTTGCAAGGATTCAGATTAATCTTCTCTTGGAGCTTCCTTTTGAGGTATTATTTAATTGTTGAGCTGCTATCATCTAGATTCATCATTTTTGGAGGTGTAGAGATCATATCTTTTGATGTATTGGAGTTTAGAGATTAGATCTGAGATTGCTACCTCAGATCTGGAATGGAGAAGGGTTAGAATGCATAAAGGTCCCTGTTTTGAGTGATTGATGGAGCTATCTTGTCCCAAAACCCAAACCCTAGAGTGAAAATGCCTAGATCTTCTTGGATTCATGTAAAGATTGCCACTTTACGTGATGGGTGGCCTTAGGAGGGGTAGATCTATGGTTTGGATCATCTGCATGGCTTGGAAATCCTCTGTATGGATTCAGACCCGGTGGTACTTGGCGAGTCACATGGGTGGACTCGGCGAGTTTCTTGAAGAAAGGCTGGAACTCGGCAAGTTGGAAGAACAACTCGGCGAGTTGGATGAAGATGGCCTGGAACTCGACGAGTTGTAAGAACAACTCGGCGAGTAGGTTGAAGATAGTCGTAGAGTCGGCGAGTCTGTTCTTGGACTCAGCGAGTCTGGTCGTAGGGTCCAAGTTTCTTTTGGATGGGCTGTGACTCGGTGAGTCAAGGGATGACTCAGTGAGGTGTGTGCGTGTGGACTTAGAGTTGTTGGACTCGGCGAGTCTCGCGGTGACTCGGCGAGTAGAGTCAGTCAGGTGTAGACTTTGACTTTGACCAAGGGTTGACCAGTTGATTTCCAGGGGCATTTTGGTAATGGTTGAATATTGTTTTAAGTTCAGTGTATTGGTGGTTGGCGAGTGGTGGAGATCCTACCAGTAGTCGGAGCAGCTTGAGTTATCCGTTCAGCCGATAGTTTCGAGGTGAGTTATCCTCAGTATATCAACAGGGTCTAAGGCACCAAGGCCGACCCTTTATCAGATTGAGATCCGGGTATCTGTTGTTATGTTATTGCTTTGATATGTTTGCATCCTGGTAGTTAGGATGGTATTCGTTAGAGACCTGGTTAAGGTCGATATCCTGGTATATAGGGTGATGCTATGCTAGTGACCGGTTAGGTCGGTATCCTGCTTAGAGTATATTGTGTTACGTGATCTGCTAGATCGGTTTGATTGAATATGAATTGTTATGTGATTGTATGTTTATGTGCACGTGGTTGTTTGGACTGGAGTTGGGTTGAGGCGGGTCCTGCTTTGTGCTGTATACCCACGGCGGACCGGTTGTTCCGAAGGCCCAACGAGCGGTCCGGATAGGCTGTAGGCCCCACGAGGGCGGACCAGACGTGCCGAGGCTCGGAGAGTGGACCAGGTCGACTAAAGGCTCGATGCGGGCGGACCAGTCATACTGTAGACTCAGAGAGTGGACCAGGTGGGTTGAAGGCCCGATGCGGGCGGACCAACCACACTGTAGACCCGAGGGACATGATTGGACTCAGAGGGTGGACCAGGTGGACTGAAGTCCCGACACGGCGGATGAGTCTCACAGTAGACCCGATATGCATGGTTGTTTTGTGATTCGATATGATATGGCATGTTATGTGTATGGTATATGTGGTTGGTATTTTGTGGGTATCTCACTAAGATTTCGGGCTTACAGTTGTGGTTTAAATGTTTTTCAGGTTCTTCAGGAGACTGTGGCAAGGCAAAGGCGTGATCGTACCGCTCCTTGTGTTTATGTTTTATGATATGGACCTGGGAATACTCTGATAATAAATGTATTGAAAACCTTTTTGTAATAACTTAAAGAATTGAGATGTTTTTGAAAAGTTTAAATTTGGTTGAAATTTTTGGGTGTTACACATGCATGCTCTAAAAGGAGTTTAGGTGTTAAGAAGATAAGTTTGTTGTCATTAAGAACTTAATAGGCATGCAAAGTCATAAAGTTGGAAACTTTATCACTCTCTGTAGTATTTTGGCATTGGATCTACATTTGGAACGTTAGAGCTTAACACACTAAGCTTTTATTAAGGAAAAAGGAATTTGGTGCGTACACCATGAATACGGGGTTAACTAATCGATCTCGGTCAAGGCTTGTGTACACCCAACCAACATAGGAGATGAATACGCCCTGCATACTCAACTGAGTTGACCGAGTTGACTCGTTGACGTTGACCTTTTACGAGAGTTTTAGCTAAGTTGAACCTAGGGGTATTTTCGGTATTTTGAGCTGTTAATTTAGATTAGGTCCTTGGTTTTCGTTAGGTGATTATAAAGATTTATTCAACTTGGATTTTGACTGAGAGTTAAGTTTTCGTCACTATACTTGCGGGGCGAAGGCACTAATGTCGGCCCAGCAGATTATGTACCCTGTTATAGGATGTTGCTATGCTGTAGTGACCTGTTAAGATTTACATGTTTATCTGTCAACTGGTATATGTTTATTTGTTATGCATATGTAGACATAGTATGGTTGGGTTGAGGTTGTACTGCTGTGTACAGTAGCCAACAAACCAGGGAGCAATCCAGACATAAGCAGTGGACCCTGAGGGCATGCCAAACTTTTTTTTGTAGGCTCGGGAGTAATCTAGATATGAGATAAGGGTCTGATAGGCATGCCTGACTCATACTGTGGGCTTAGGGGTAATCTAGTATTTTAGTTGTCGACTCAATATATGTTGTTATATGTATGTGTGTTTTGGTACTTTGGGGGAACTCACTAAGCTTTGGCTTACAATTTTAGTTTAATGCTTCACGTGCTTCTAAGGATCATGGGAAAGTAAAGGTGTGATCGTGCACGTCTTCTTGCTTTATGTCAGTAGGTCTTGGGGAAAACTCTGATTTTGAAATAATACTTTTGAAACAATGACTCTTTTTGTAAACAATGTTGGTTAATGCTTGATTTTGAAAATTTTAAATTTTCTTGATTTTTGGAATGTTACAAGTTAGTATCAGAGCCTTGGTTTGAGAGAATTGGATGAACATTTGTATAAATCCGGACTCAAACTAGCGAATTGCAAAAGTTTTTAAACTAATTTTCAAAGTTGTTTCCAAAAGTAACCAACGAAGGATGCGATGCGTACAATCAGTCGGAGCAAGAAAATATACCCTAAGTTACCCACACTATTATTTGATATTATGTTTATGTTAGAACAACATGTTAGTGGTAGGCTTGGATCATCTGGAACTGCATTATAGAATTTCCTAATAATTGATCTGATAGCCTATGATTCCTTCTTGTAAATAATCACGATTTGTGTGAAGGAATGTAGAATATTTCGTAGTAAAATGAAGAACTTACCAAGAGTGGGGGAAAGATCACGAGACTTCCTTGGGAAATTTTTGAGTTCTAGAGAGAGAGAGAGAGAGAGAGAGTGAAAAGTTGATCTTTGGAGGTTGTATGTGAGATTTTATAGGTGAAGATTAAAGATATAATGAATGGGTTTTTTTCAAGGGTAAATCTAATGGAGTGTTGAAGGAAGATATTAATTTGACTAGGTACGATGTGAATACTGACATAAAGTGGGTATGGGGATGGCTTGGTGTCATAATTTTACGACAAAATTCAACAAACCTTTGTGTGTTATCTTAAACAAGAGTTATGATTTATAGATGATGAATCTTCAAGATGGGAATAAAATATGATTTTGGAGGGTTTAAAATGATGAAAATACGAATTTGGTGAAATTCTCACGTTAAAATAATCAAAAACGGGCTTAAAATGCGAAAGTGGTCGAAAACCAGAAGTGGATGTGAACCTCCGAAGGGAAGGCTCGCAGCCTAGAAGGTTCGTGACAGGGGAGGTTTTGGTCCGTGAAGGTTCACAGACGAGAGGAGGGTTTTGTCCAAGAGAAGGCTTGGCTGCGAAAGGTTCGGCAGGAGTCGAAGGTCTTCGATTCGCATGTGGATTTCAGAAGGCGCGGACCTTGTCGAGTTGGAACGAACCTCACCACTTAGATGCAAACCTGGTCGATCAGAAGCGAACTTGGGCGAGTAGAAGCAAACGTTCTCGGTTTGACAAGCGAAGGTGTTCGGTTTCATTTTTAATAGGGTCCAATGTAAAATTACCTAGCTAGGAGCGAACCACGACCAAGAAGCGAAAATGCTTATACTTGTGAAGGTAGGTTCGTAGGTAAATAGTGCCCTGTGAACCTTCCTTGCCTATTTTGGTTTCCATTCTTCTGATTTGATCTGTTATTGACCATGGGAAGGTTCAGGATGGTATGGATATTCACATAAACCTTGGAAAAAGTGTTTTTAATACCAAGAGGTTTGAGAGAGATTAGGAGAGATTTTGAGAGATATTTAGGAGATATAGAGATAGAGTGGGCGAGACTGAGAGAGACTTTGCTTATAGCCTTTGTTAGTGTTTGGCCTCATAATGCAAGGTTCATAGACCCCATTATGCCTTGTTATGAGTGTTTTACACCACCGAAGGGTACTTAATAGTGCTTTCTAGAGTCGTTACATCACTCACCGTGGTTAGGGTTTAGAGTTTCTGAACATATGAAATTTCCGAGTGATACTTTGTATTAAGATAGAGAGTTGTATATTAGCAAACATAGAATAAACCCTACCATATAATCACTAGATGAGCTTATTGATTTGACTCATTGACTTTTTCTGACTTTGACTTGTAACGTCGTGAATTTTCAAAACAATTTTTCATTTTAAAAACATATCATATCTCATAAAGTAAACTCAACACATCAAATGTACGAAAAATTATCTCAGAAGAAACATATCCCAGAATCTGAAGTACATAATGCATAATACTCTATCAGTGTGTACAGATCATGTTGGCACCTTCCCGCGATCCTCATTGGTATCAAAAATGCATATCACAAAACACGGTAAGCATAAATTTTTAGTGAGTTCCCCAAAATACCACATACAACATATAAGCCACTCGAGGCTATAACTCGGTATGACCCCCCACTCAATGTGTCTCAGTGGGACCCTCCAGTCCCATAGCTCGTTAGACCCTCTGGTCCGGTCTGAATCGTTGGACCCTCCGGTCCGATCTGATCGAGGACCCTCTAGCCTCATGAATCATTGGATCCTCTGGCCCGGTCTATATAACATATAACATGCATATAACACATTGCACATAAATCTCAAACATACACATAAACATAAGGCCCTCCGGTCTGCACATATATACCACTCTAGGTAAAGTATAGTGAGAAAACTCACCTCGGGTAATCTCGGAAGTCTCGAACTTGAAATACTGATCTAGCCTCTGCCTAAGCACATAAAGTAATTTACCTCTAATTAACAACGATTCTGAAAGGCTAGACTAATCCCTCCCTATAATCTCTCAGAAGGGGAAAAGACTATTTAACCCCTCCAATGGTCCAAACATCCAATTGTTGACCAATCCTCAAAAGTCAACGAAAGTCAACAGAGGGCAGTACACAGTGCGTACCAGCTTTGTACACGAGTCGTACCTTGTAGCTATCTAGGATCGGGGAACTAGACCCCCTACGTTGCGTGTACTGGGATTACGCCAATCGTAAGTTCCAATTTCATACTTTCACAATTTTCGGTCTGAATAGGTTAAGTCATAAGATCATATCTCAAATCCATGCACTGTAATGACTCTTAAACCATAAAGTTGAAACCTTTAAGCCTTTGCATGGCTTTAATGGTCACCAATCACTTCAAACACATAACCTTTTTCCCCATTAAGCCCTAATATCATGCATGACTTAATCTTAACATCCAAGATTGGATTTTTATTGATTTATAACACAATATACTCTAAAATGGGGTAGATCTAGGCCCATGGAGTTCCCTTGCTGAAAAAGTCTCCAACTTTGGGACTTAAACCCTAAAAATGTTCCTATATGATGCTCATAATAAAAGATTGGTAAAGTATGAAGCTTTTTACCTCTGTGAGAAGCTCCCCACTCTGTTTAGCTAAGATCTAGAAGCCTGGACTCCAAACCTTCCTCTTCTAGATCTTCTTTTCTTCTTCATAAGCACACAATGAAATTTTCAAGCCCAAAACACACACACGCACACACAAGCTTAGAACGAAGGTTTAGCTCTCTTAGGGTTTGAATTCATGGAAATGGTGGCTAGGATGGAGGCCACGTCATTCCTTTTATAGGGGTCATGTCTCATTTAGGGTTTTGAGTATCGGCCCATTACACCCAGCGTACACCTTGGTACGCCCCGCGTACTGGGTTGAGTCCGCGTTAAACGCACGCCCATGGGTACTCGTAACGTACCCTTCAGTATGCCCAGCAAACCTGCTTGACACCATTTTTCTACTTTGGGCTAAGTTGACAACTTGGGAAAAGAATAAGGATTATACATATATACCTGAATTTCGGGGTGTTACAATTCCCCCCCACTAGAATTAGACTTCGCCCTTGAAGTCTCATGCCAAAGATAACTCCGGATACTGCTCCTGCATCTCCGACTCCGGCTATCAAGTCAGCTCGGACCCTCTCCGATGTTGCCACTAGACCTAAACCAGAGGCACCTCCTTGTTCCTCAGAACCTTTATCTTCCTATCAAGTATAGCGATTGGCCTCTCAATGTAATTCAGGCTCGCGTCCACCTAAATATTCCCCAATGGAATAACGGCGCCTCATCGGCCACACACTTCCTCAACTGGGATACATGGAAGGGTTATGAATCTGGCTTAACTCCTCAGGTAGCTCCAAACGGTAAGCTACCTTGCCCACTCTAGCAGCCACCCTGAAAGGACCAATGTCTCAGGGCCCCAATTTGCCCCTCTTCCTGAATCGAATCACTCCTTTCCAAGGAGATACCTTCAGGAGTACAAAGTCTCCAACCTGGAACTCGAGCTCGGATCTTCGCATATCCGCATAACTCTTTTGTCAGCTCTGGGCTGTCAGTAACCTCTGTTTGACCTGTTGTATCTGCTCAGTTGTCTTAAGCACTATCTCAGGGTTACCCATCGCTCGCTGCCTTACCTCTCCCCAACAGATGGGGGTCTGACACCTCCTCCCATATAAAAGCTCAAAGGGAGGCATACCAATACTCAAATGGTGGCTGTTGTTGTAAGAAAACTCAACCAAAGGTAGGTATGTATCCTAACTTCCATCGAAGTCCATGACGCATGCTCGAAGCATGTCCTCAAGCGTCTGTATCGTCCTTTCACTTTACCCGTCTGTCTGTGGGTGGTAGGTGGTACTGAAGTGCAATCTCGTACCCAACTCCTCATGAAACTTCTTCCAGAATCTGGAAGTGAAACGCACATCTCGGTCTGACACAATTTAGATCAACACTCCATGCTGCAACACCACCTCTCTCACATATATCTCTACCAACCTCTCTGCAGAAGAGCTCTCACTGATAGCGAGGAAGGGAGTGCTTTTTATCAACCGATCCACAATCACCTAAATTGCATCAACGCCCCTTGCGGTCCTCAACAATTTGGTGATGAAATCCATAGAAATCTGTTCCCACTTCCACTGGGGAACCTTTATCGGGTGCAACTTGCTATGCGGACGCTGGTGTTCAGCCTTAACCCGACGACAAGTCAACCACCTCTTTACTACCCACGCAACATCCCTCTTCATACAGGGCCACCAGTAATCTATCTTCAGGTCCAAATACATCTTAGTGGCCCTGAGATGGATCAAGAACTTCGATCTGTGCGCCTCCTCCATCAATACGCTACGTGCCCCGCCCATAAATGGTACCCAAATCCGTCCGTGAAAGGTCATAAGCCCTCGACTATCGGTAACAAACTCGGACACCTGCCCAATCACCCGCTCTCTCATGCGGTTCTCCGGTCTCACAGCCTCCGCTTGGGCCTCTCGGATGGTATCCAACACTAGAGTCATCACCGTCATCCTCATTTATATGTCTCGAATTGGGGCACTCTCCGCCCTTTGGCTTAGAGCATCGACCACCACATTAGCCTTGCCCGGGTGGTACAGGATCTCACAGTCATAATCCTTTACCACATCCAACCATCTCCTCTAGCACGTATTCAGGTTGGGCTGATCCATTAGGTACTTCAAACTCTTATGGTCCGTGTATATGGTACACCGAAGCCCATACAAAAAATGGTGACATATTTGGAGGGCGAACACCACTACCCCAACTCCAAATCATGGGTGGGATACCTAGTCTCATGAGACTTCAATTGCCTCGATGCGTATGCTATCACGTGCCCTCTCTGCATAAGCATCGCACTCAACCCCGATATAGACGCATCACAATATGACACAAAATTCTCCATTCCCTACGGAAGGGCTTTGCATAATCTTTGGCGAAGCGTCTCAAATGAGGTATGCTGCTCTGGACCCCAAGTAATGGCCACACCCTTCCGGGTCAATCTGGTGAAGGGAACGACAATCTTGGAGAAGTAGTTGATGAATCTCCGATAGTATCCGGCAAACCCTAGAAAACTCCTGATCTCTGTGGGTGATCTTCGCACCTCCCAACTCATAACAGCCTCAAAACTTGGTCGGATCAACCAATATCCCATTTGGATTAACGAGGTGCCCTAAGAAATGGACCTCTCGTAACCAGAAATCGCACTTGGAGAATTTAGCATAAAGCCTCTCCGATCTCAATACTCCAAGGATCTCTCTCAGATGCTCATCATGCTGCTCTCTAGATTGTGAATATACTAGAATATCATCGATGAACACAATCACCGAACGGTCCAACATTGGTCTGCACACTCGGTTCATGAGATCCATGAACGTTGCTGGTGCATTCGTGAGCCCAAAAGGCATCACCACGAACTCGTAATGCCCATAACAAGTCCTAAACGCCGTCTTCGGGATATCCTCATCACGCACCCTGATCTGATGATATCAAGACCTTAAGTCTATCTTGGAGAACCAAGATGCACCCTGTAACTGATCGAACAGATCGTCGATCCTTGGTAGTGGGTAATGGTTCTTAACCGTCAACTTGTTCAACTCTCGGTAATCGATGCACATTCGGTGTGCACCATCCTTTTTCTTGACAAAAAGGATCGGCGCTCCCCACGGCAAGCTACTTAGTCGGATGAATCCCTTCCTTAACATCTCCTGAAGCTGTGAGGATAACTCCTACATCTCTGGTGGCGCAAGGCGATAGGGTGCCTTGGCAATAGGTTCCGCTCCCGGAACCAAATCAATATGGAGCTCCACCTGCTTCTCGGGAGGCACACCCGACAACTTCTTGGGAAAAAATATCCGTGAACTCACGCACTATCGGAACATCATCGATAGCACTCGGCCTCTCTGTGGCAACTCGTGTATCTGTCACATATGCTACAAACCCCCTAAACCCTGCTATGGACTCCGTCTCGCTCTGGCAGTCAAGCAAAATGCTGACCCAGATCGGGTACCCTCGCCATACCCCGTAAGTACTCCCCCACTAGGGTCTCGTATGGTCACCAACTGACGCTTACAGTCGATAACAACTCCAAATCAGCTCAACGAGTCCATGCCCACGATGACATAGACATCCCCTATCACAATCGGTACCAGATCAATCGGGAACTCAACACCGAACCTTCCTAGGTAAATAGTGCCCTGTGAAGCTTCCTTGCCTATTTTGGTTTCCATTCTTCTGATTTGATCTGTTATTGACCATGGGAAGGTTCGGGATGGTATGGATATTCACATAAACCTTGGAAAAAGTGTTTTTAATACCAAGAGGTTTGAGAGAGATTAGGAGAGATTTTGAGAGATATTTAGGAGATATAGAGATAGAGTGGGCGAGACTGAGAGAGACTTTGCTTATAGCCTTTGTTAGTGTTTGGCCTCATAATGCAAGGTTCATAGACCCCATTATGCCTTGTTATGAGTGTTTTACACCACCGAAGGGTACTTAATAGTGCTTTCTAGAGTCGTTACATCACTCACCGTGGTTAGGGTTTAGAGTTTCTGAACATATGAAATTTCCGAGTGATACTTTGTATTAAGATAGAGAGTTGTATATTAGCAAACATAGAATAAACCCTACCATATAATCACTAGATGAGCTTATTGATTTGACTCATTGACTTTTTCTGACTTTGACTTGTAACGTCGTGAATTTTCAAAACAATTTTTCATTTTAAAAACATATCATATCTCATAAAGTAAACTCAACACATCAAATGTACGAAAAATTATCTCAGAAGAAACATATCCCAGAATCTGAAGTACATAATGCATAATACTCTATCAGTGTGTACAGATCATGTTGGCACCTTCCCGCGATCCTCATTGGTATCAAAAATGCATATCACAAAACACGGTAAGCATAAATTTTTAGTGAGTTCCCCAAAATACCACATACAACATATAAGCCACTCGAGGCTATAACTCGGTATGACCCCCCACTCAATGTGTCTCAGTGGGACCCTCCAGTCCCATAGCTCGTTAGACCCTCTGGTCCGGTCTGAATCGTTGGACCCTCCGGTCCGATCTGATCGAGGACCCTCTAGCCTCATGAATCATTGGATCCTCTGGCCCGGTCTATATAACATATAACATGCATATAACACATTGCACATAAATCTCAAACATACACATAAACATAAGGCCCTCCGGTCTGCACATATATACCACTCTAGGTAAAGTATAGTGAGAAAACTCACCTCGGGTAATCTCGGAAGTCTCGAACTTGAAATACTGATCTAGCCTCTGCCTAAGCACATAAAGTAATTTACCTCTAATTAACAACGATTCTGAAAGGCTAGACTAATCCCTCCCTATAATCTCTCAGAAGGGGAAAAGACTATTTAACCCCTCCAATGGTCCAAACATCCAATTGTTGACCAATCCTCAAAAGTCAACGAAAGTCAACAGAGGGCAGTACACAGTGCGTACCAGCTTTGTACACGAGTCGTACCTTGTAGCTATCTAGGATCGGGGAACTAGACCCCCTACGTTGCGTGTACTGGGATTACGCCAATCGTAAGTTCCAATTTCATACTTTCACAATTTTCGGTCTGAATAGGTTAAGTCATAAGATCATATCTCAAATCCATGCACTGTAATGACTCTTAAACCATAAAGTTGAAACCTTTAAGCCTTTGCATGGCTTTAATGGTCACCAATCACTTCAAACACATAACCTTTTTCCCCATTAAGCCCTAATATCATGCATGACTTAATCTTAACATCCAAGATTGGATTTTTATTGATTTATAACACAATATACTCTAAAATGGGGTAGATCTAGGCCCATGGAGTTCCCTTGCTGAAAAAGTCTCCAACTTTGGGACTTAAACCCTAAAAATGTTCCTATATGATGCTCATAATAAAAGATTGGTAAAGTATGAAGCTTTTTACCTCTGTGAGAAGCTCCCCACTCTGTTTAGCTAAGATCTAGAAGCCTGGACTCCAAACCTTCCTCTTCTAGATCTTCTTTTCTTCTTCATAAGCACACAATGAAATTTTCAAGCCCAAAACACACACACGCACACACAAGCTTAGAACGAAGGTTTAGCTCTCTTAGGGTTTGAATTCATGGAAATGGTGGCTAGGATGGAGGCCACGTCATTCCTTTTATAGGGGTCATGTCTCATTTAGGGTTTTGAGTATCGGCCCATTACACCCAGCGTACACCTTGGTACGCCCCGCGTACTGGGTTGAGTCCGCGTTAAACGCACGCCCATGGGTACTCGTAACGTACCCTTCAGTATGCCCAGCAAACCTGCTTGACACCATTTTTCTACTTTGGGCTAAGTTGACAACTTGGGAAAAGAATAAGGATTATACATATATACCTGAATTTCGGGGTGTTACAATTCCCCCCCACTAGAATTAGACTTCGCCCTTGAAGTCTCATGCCAAAGATAACTCCGGATACTGCTCCTGCATCTCCGACTCCGGCTATCAAGTCAGCTCGGACCCTCTCCGATGTTGCCACTAGACCTAAACCAGAGGCACCTCCTTGTTCCTCAGAACCTTTATCTTCCTATCAAGTATAGCGATTGGCCTCTCAATGTAATTCAGGCTCGCGTCCACCTAAATATTCCCCAATGGAATAACGGCGCCTCATCGGCCACACACTTCCTCAACTGGGATACATGGAAGGGTTATGAATCTGGCTTAACTCCTCAGGTAGCTCCAAACGGTAAGCTACCTTGCCCACTCTAGCAGCCACCCTGAAAGGACCAATGTCTCAGGGCCCCAATTTGCCCCTCTTCCTGAATCGAATCACTCCTTTCCAAGGAGATACCTTCAGGAGTACAAAGTCTCCAACCTGGAACTCGAGCTCGGATCTTCGCATATCCGCATAACTCTTTTGTCAGCTCTGGGCTGTCAGTAACCTCTGTTTGACCTGTTGTATCTGCTCAGTTGTCTTAAGCACTATCTCAGGGTTACCCATCGCTCGCTGCCTTACCTCTCCCCAACAGATGGGGGTCTGACACCTCCTCCCATATAAAAGCTCAAAGGGAGGCATACCAATACTCAAATGGTGGCTGTTGTTGTAAGAAAACTCAACCAAAGGTAGGTATGTATCCTAACTTCCATCGAAGTCCATGACGCATGCTCGAAGCATGTCCTCAAGCGTCTGTATCGTCCTTTCACTTTACCCGTCTGTCTGTGGGTGGTAGGTGGTACTGAAGTGCAATCTCGTACCCAACTCCTCATGAAACTTCTTCCAGAATCTGGAAGTGAAACGCACATCTCGGTCTGACACAATTTAGATCAACACTCCATGCTGCAACACCACCTCTCTCACATATATCTCTACCAACCTCTCTGCAGAAGAGCTCTCACTGATAGCGAGGAAGGGAGTGCTTTTTATCAACCGATCCACAATCACCTAAATTGCATCAACGCCCCTTGCGGTCCTCAACAATTTGGTGATGAAATCCATAGAAATCTGTTCCCACTTCCACTGGGGAATCTTTATCGGGTGCAACTTGCTATGCGGACGCTGGTGTTCGGCCTTAACCCGACGACAAGTCAACCACCTCTTTACTACCCACGCAACATCCCTCTTCATACAGGGCCACCAGTAATCTATCTTCAGGTCCAAATACATCTTAGTGGCCCCGAGATGGATCAAGAACTTCGATCTGTGCGCCTCCTCCATCAATACGCTACGTGCCCCGCCCATAAATGGTACCCAAATCCGTCCGTGAAAGGTCATAAGCCCTCGACTATCGGTAACAAACTCGGACACCTGCCCAATCACCCGCTCTCTCATGCGGTTCTCCGGTCTCACAGCCTCCGCTTGGGCCTCTCGGATGGTATCCAACACTAGAGTCATCACCGTCATCCTCATTTATATGTCTCGAATTGGGGCACTCTCCGCCCTTTGGCTTAGAGCATCGACCACCACATTAGCCTTGCCCGGGTGGTACAGGATCTCACAGTCATAATCCTTTACCACATCCAACCATCTCCTCTAGCACGTATTCAGGTTGGGCTGATCCATTAGGTACTTCAAACTCTTATGGTCCGTGTATATGGTACACCGAAGCCCATACAAAAAATGGTGACATATTTGGAGGGCGAACACCACTACCCCAACTCCAAATCATGGGTGGGATACCTAGTCTCATGAGACTTCAATTGCCTCGATGCGTATGCTATCACGTGCCCTCTCTGCATAAGCATCGCACTCAACCCCGATATAGACGCATCACAATATGACACAAAATTCTCCATTCCCTACGGAAGGGCTTTGCATAATCTTTGGCGAAGCGTCTCAAATGAGGTATGCTGCTCTGGACCCCAAGTAATGGCCACACCCTTCCGGGTCAATCTGGTGAAGGGAACGACAATCTTGGAGAAGTAGTTGATGAATCTCCGATAGTATCCGGCAAACCCTAGAAAACTCCTGATCTCTGTGGGTGATCTTCGCACCTCCCAACTCATAACAGCCTCAAAACTTGGTCGGATCAACCAATATCCCATTTGGATTAACGAGGTGCCCTAAGAAATGGACCTCTCGTAACCAGAAATCGCACTTGGAGAATTTAGCATAAAGCCTCTCCGATCTCAATACTCCAAGGATCTCTCTCAGATGCTCATCATGCTGCTCTCTAGATCGTGAATATACTAGAATATCATCGATGAACACAATCACTGAACGGTCCAACATTGGTCTGCACACTCGGTTCATGAGATCCATGAACGTTGCTGGTGCATTCGTGAGCCCAAAAGGCATCACCACGAACTCGTAATGCCCATAACAAGTCCTAAACGCCGTCTTCGGGATATCCTCATCACGCACCCTGATCTGATGATATCAAGACCTTAAGTCTATCTTGGAGAACCAAGATGCACCCTGTAACTGATCAAACAGATCGTCGATCCTTGGTAGTGGGTAATGGTTCTTAACCGTCAACTTGTTCAACTCTCGGTAATCGATGCACATTCGGTGTGCACCATCCTTTTTCTTGACAAAAAGGATCGGCGCTCCCCACGGCAAGCTACTTAGTCGGATGAATCCCTTCCTTAACATCTCCTGAAGCTGTGAGGATAACTCCTACATCTCTGGTGGCGCAAGGCGATAGGGTGCCTTGGCAATAGGTTCCGCTCCCGGAACCAAATCAATATGGAGCTCCACCTGCTTCTCGGGAGGTACACCCGACAACTTCTTGGGAAAAAATATCCGTGAACTCACGCACTATCGGAACATCATCGATAGCACTCGGCCTCTCTGTGGCAACTCGTGTATCTGTCACATATGCTACAAACCCCCTAAACCCTGCTATGGACTCCGTCTCGCTCTGGCAGTCAAGCAAAATGCTGACCCAGATCGGGTACCCTCGCCATACCCCGTAAGTACTCCCCCACTAGGGTCTCGTATGGTCACCAACTGACGCTTACAGTCGATAACAACTCCAAATCAGCTCAACGAGTCCATGCCCACGATGACATAGACATCCCCTATCACAATCGGTACCAGATCAATCGGGAACTCAACACCGAAAATTTCGAGTACACATCCTCGAATCACATTGGTAGCAAAAACCGCTCGCTTGTCAACTATAAAAATTCGCAGAGGTCGACGCAACGCCTGTCATCAGATACTGATGTGCTGACTAAACGCTAAAGACACGAAAGATCGACTCGCACCAGAGTCAAATAACACCAAAGAAAGTACAGAATTCATAATAAAAGTACCTAAGCATACCGCAATATAAGCATAGTTTCTCAAGCTAAATAATTGTAAATAAAAGAATACATACTAGCCACGACATCGGGCACTGCTCGGACCTCCTCCACTGTCAACTGGAAGGCTGACCCCCGATCCTTCGGAGCCTCAGCCTTTGCTGGTCGAACCTCAGTAGATCTAGAAATAGGTGCAGATCCCTGTGTTGATCCTTGAAGTAGCTATGGGCACTCAGCCTTCCGATGGCCAGTCTGGTTGCAGTGAAATCAAACTGCAAATCCCTTAGGGCAATCCCTCGCGAAATGCCCCTCCTTGCCACACTTGTAGCATACCCCTTCTTTGGATACTCCCTCATGGATCTTGCCGCACTTCCCACAAGTGCGACCATTCTGTCCTCCAGATCTCGAATCAGCAGGCTTTATCCGCTTGGCTACTGGCTGTGAGCCTGTGACTGCACCGGTCTCCTATCCCTCCTCTGAGACTTGGCCTCCTCCTTTGCCTGAGAATCCAGCTCAATTTCCCTCTTCCGGGCATTTTCCTGGAGCTCGGAAAATGTACGGTATGTCGAGTTGGCCACGAACTCACTAATGTATCTCCTCAATATGCTCAGATAGAGGCTCATACGTGCTTGCTCAGTAGACACGTGCTCCATCCCCTGCTTGAGGGACAATAACTCCGTGTAATCACAGTCACAGACTCTGCCCCCTGCTTGTGGGACAATAACTCCGTGTAATCACAGTCACGGATTTTGTCCCCTTCTTGAGGGACAATAACTCCTGCACCAACCGTTCCCTCTCCACTGGGGGAACATACTCATCTCAGAACATGGTGGTGAACCTCTCCTAGGTCACCGCTGTAATCTCTACAGGAGTGAATTCAGCCGTCACAAACTTCCACCAGTCCTTCGCTCCCAAGAAAAGTTGGTTCAAAGCGAACCGTACCCTCAGATGCTACAGACAAGAGCAGGTGTAGAAGCATCCCTCAATGTCAGAGATCCACCTCATCGCAACTATTGGATCCCGAGTCTCGTCAAACTCTGGTGGCTTCGTGTTGCTGAACTCTCGGTACAGCAATAAGTCACCCCCCTGTGGCCTTGCAGCAGCGACAACTTTAGTGACTGCAGCAACATGCACCTCATTAACCGCATCATATCTCTTGTCAAACGTCTCAATCAGAGTGGTCTTGATAGAGCCAAACATCTCCAGGATGGCCTCCTGGATTACCGTGGCCACCTCGTCTAGAATCATCCGACGAATCTCCTCGTCGCTAAAGTCGCTGCCTCCTGGTGTGTGGCCTGTCCCAACCATGATGTCTTTGAAACACTACATAAAAGAAATCAAATACTCGCTCGAGTATACTCGCACTTGATACTCGTCCCTACTTTTTCCTTAGTACCCTAAGGATTCTTACTTGGACTGCTCACTGATTTGGTGTTTCCAGTAGTACGGGACCTATACTACCTTCCACACCGCATTAGTACTCAACCCAAGTCCTCCTCCTAGGATCCCAGATCACAACGACACTATATCTCACTGAACACAGGCTACCCTTCAGTAGACTAGTCATAAGCTCCTCGTTGCTACCTACTCACTCTCGAAGTAACTCATAGTAGCAGTAATCTCCTAGGCTAAGGCATCACAAATCAGGCCACTCTAGTCCTAGAATCGTTGGACCCTCTGGTCTGGTCTGAATCGTTGGACCCTCCGGTCCGGTCTGATCGAGGACCCTCTGGCCTTATGATTCGTTGGACCCTCTGGCCCGGTCTATATAACACATAGCATACATATAACACATAGCATACATATAACACATTGCACATAAATCTTAAACATACACATACACATAAGTCCCTCCGGTTTGCACATAGATACCACTCTAGGTAAAGTATAATGAGAAAACTCACCTCGGGTAATCTCGGAAAGTCTCGAACTCGAAATACTGATCTAGCCTCCGCCTAATCACATAAAGTAATTTACCTCTAATTAACAACGATTCTCAAAGGCTAGACTAATCCCTCCTAATAATCTCATAGAAGGTGAAAAGACCATTTTACCCCTCCAATGGTCCAAATGTCCAAATGTTGACCAATCCTCAAAAGTCAACGAAAGTCAATAGCGGGTAGTACGCGACGCGTACCATCTCTGTATCTAGGATCGGGGAACTAGACACCCTACGCTGCGCGTACTAGGATAACGCCCAACGTAAGTCCCAGTTTCATACTTTCACGATTTTTGGTCTGAATAGGTTAATTCATAAGCTCATATCTCAGATCCATGCACTCTACTGACTCTTAAACCATAAATTTGAAACCTTTAAGACTTTGCATGGCTTTAAAGGTCAACAATCACTTAAAACACATAACCTCTTTCCCCATTAAGCCCTAATCTCATGCATGACTTAATCTTAACGTCCAATATTGGATTTTTATGGATTTATATCACAATATACTCTAAAATGGCCATGCCCATGGAGTTTCCTTGCTCAAAAAGTCTCCACCTTTGGGAGTTAAACCCTAAAAATGCTCCTATATGATGCTCAAAACAAAAGAGTGGTAAATTTTGAAGTTTTTTACCTCTGTGAGAAGCTCCCCACTCTGTTAAGCCCAGATCTAGAAGAGTGGACTCCAAACCTTCCTCTTCAAGATCTTCTCTTCTTCTTCACAAGCACACAATGACACTTTCAAGCCCAAAACACACACACATACACAAGCTTAGAATGAAGGTGTAGCTCTCTTAGGGTTTCACTCACTGGAAATGGTGGCTGGAATGTAGGCCATAACATTCCTTTTATAGCGCTCATGTCTCATTTTGGGTTTTGAGTATGGACCTAATACGCCCTGCGTACACCTTGGTATGTCCCGCGTACTGGGTTGAATTTGCGTCAAAGGCACGCCCATGGGTACGCGCAACGTACCGTTCAGTATGCCCAGCATACCCGCTTGACACCATTTTTCAACTTTGGGCTAATTTGACAACTTGGGAAAACAATAAGGATTAAAGAGATATACCTTAATTTCGGGGTGTTACATGATTTGCCCAGAAATTGACGATTGTCACATCATCTCTCCATTAGAAGGAATTTCGTCCCAAAATTAGTGTTTCGATTGGGACTTCAAGGGTTGAAGAAGAAATGTGGGTATTTTTTTCATCTGATTTTCGCGTTCTCAGGTGAACTCGGGCCTTCGTTTAGCATTTCATTGGACCTCCACAGTGGGAATGTGACTTTGTTTCGTTCTTTTGATGTCCCGGTCCATGATTTCAATCGGTTCTTCTACGAAGTGGAGACTCGTTGATTTCAATTTCGTCGAGAGGGATGATGAGGATCTTATCGGACAAGCACTTGTTTAAGTTGGTCACATGGAAAGTAGGATGTACATATTCGAGTTCTTGCGGTAATTGAAGCTTGTATGCTACCGGGCGAATCCTTGCGAGGATTTCAAATAGCCCGATATACCTTGGGTTTAATTTCCCACGTTTTCCAAAAACATATCAATCCGTTCTAAGGTGAGACCTTTAGCAGCACCCGGTCTCCGACCTGGAATTCCAAGGGCTTCCGTCTGTTATCCGCATAACTCTTCTATTTATCTCCAGAGAACTATAATCGGTTTGGGATTTAGATAATTTTCTATGTAGTTTCTCTTATGATCTCTAGGCCAGTGAGAGTGCAGTTAGGGACTTACCCCTTAGCTAGTTGCGTATCACCCATATATGTACTTGCGGCCATAAAGGGCTTCATATGGGGCAACCTTGATGCTAGTGTGATAACTTTTATTGTATAGGAATTCAATGAGAGGTAAGTGAGTATGCCATGCTTTACCAAAATCCATCACACAAGCCCTTAGCATGTCTTCTATTGTTTGTATAGTCCTCTCACTCTGCCCGTTGGTTTGTGTAACACCTGTGTTTCTAGGCTAGGCATTAATGATGATATAATAGTCTAAAGTCAGCCTTTGTAACTTGTTTTGAAATAATAAAGATGTATTATTTGAGTATTATGTGCTTATACTTAATTATTATGATTTAATAAATTAAGGATAAAAATAAACGTCGATTGGATGAAAGTAAGAGGTTAATTGGAGAACCGGAGGCAATTTTTGACCGTAAGACTAAGAAGTTGCGACGCAAGATGCTCGATTTAGTGCTTGTGTGATGGAAACATACGAATGGACCAAATCTCACCATGGAAACGGAGAGTGACATGATGAGTCACAACCCATATTTGTTTGTTGATGTATAATTATGGCGACGGAATCATCCTAAGGAGGAGAGAATTGTAACGCCCATGTTTCTAGGCTACGCATTAAAGATGATGTAATAGTCTAGATCAAAATTTGTAACTTGTTTTAAAATAATAAAGATCTATTATTTGAGTATTATGTGCTTATACTTAATTATTATGATTTAATAAATTAAAGATAAAAATAAGTGTTGAAAACAAATATTAGATAAACCCAATATCTATGAAGGAAGTTTTAGTGGTTGAAACAATGATTCCGGAGATATAAAGAATACCAAAATCTGAGTTATAACGAGGAAGTTATGACATGTCGAAGTTTCGTAGTAGAATCAGCACGACGCTGTGTGTCGTAAAAAGTGAATTTATGATAAACTGCTTTTTAGCCTTAGCGATCTAAATGAAAGTCATAGTATACATCAAACCCAGAGTGTTCATAAAAAGAATGTCCAAATCTGATTTCATATTAGGAAGTTGTGAATTATATAAGATTTGGTATAGCAGTATGCAACTTGAAACTCGAATTTTAGATCGAGCAATTTTTAGCCGAGACAAACTAAACGAGAATTGAAGATCTTGTCGATTGTAGTTTAACGGTAAAAAGACATGAAAACGGACGTCGGATGATGAAAATGGATTTTTGGATTATAGGCCATTAGATGTAAATATCTGTTGTAAGGTCTATAATATACTGCTTATGCTTTTTGTCTATATCGATGTGGACATCCCGAATTTTGTAATGAAATGAAAAATACATTTCTTTAATAAATGCTTTGATAAATTTTTATCATATTTTGTTTTGGGACAAATTCCACATATTTTTATCGGAGAGATTACTCTGATTTTATTTTAAAAGCATAAATTAAATCGGTCTTTTTTGGCCGAGAAAATTTCAATGCCATAGTTGGTATCAGAGCAATAGTTTAAGCGAATTAGGAATTTGCAGGATTTCTAGACTTAAACTTAGAATGCTAAGCGATGATTGTGAGATGAGTGTCTACCGTATTTTAGGCATGAGCACTAGTATATTTTAGGAAATATGCCTAAAATGATTTCATATGCTTAATGGTATATGTTTTCCATATATGCCATTAATTGTTCAGATCTATGGTATGTTGCAGACCGGATCTTGAAACCTTATGTGTTCAGAATTCTACACATACGACTACGATATTAGAACTAGCATGTAACGTTTTGGAGTCATAAGCAGAATTTAAATATCTATTGTGAATGAAGATCTAAATTCATCTAATTTGGTGTATAGATCAAAATGACAAGAACTCGAAGTGGAGCTGGAAATGCAAACAGAAATCAGCAACCTCAACCCCAAGTGATGGAGCATGTGCCTATAGTAGAAGCTGCACCAGGACCAATCACAATGTCTGGAGTGCAAACCGTGATTCAAGCCATGATGGCTGAACAAACGAACAAAATCATACCGTTATTGTTGAACAATATGAGTGAACCTTCAATGCATGTTGAACAACCAAAACTAAATGACGGTCAGTCAAAGGTAGGAAATTACAGTAGATCTATTGGTCAAACTGAATTGCTTGTGGATAGGAGGAATAATCAACAGGAAGAAGTCGAGAGAAATGAATGCAAGTACAAAGATTTTATGACTTGCAAGCCATCAACTTTCACTAGAAAATAATATCCTATTGGAGTAATGGATTGGATCTCGGAGATGGAATTAGCCTTTATGACATGTGGTTGTAAAGGCATGTTACAAACCATATTTACAGTGCGTCAGTTTAAAGGTGGCGTTGTTCGTTGGTGGAACACTCTGGGGAAGAGCCTAAGCACTATTGAGCCACTGAAACTGACTTGGGTAGAGTTCTTGGTGCATTTCAAGCGTAAGTACTGCTAGGCCCAAAATTTGCTTGAGCTAGAAAATCAAGTTCTGACACTAAAGAAGGGAAGTATGTCCATTGATGAATACACCAATAACTTCACAGAAAAAATGTAGTTTTCTTTGCGTATTGTCCCAGATGAACTTTAAAAAATTGACAGGTACACAAAGGAACTTCCATGGGAGTATGTGGTGCCAGTGCATCAGGAACTTACTCTGGAGGCAGCTATGTGGGCTGCCAAGTCTGTTGAAGATATGATCCAGGGAAGAGCCGCCAGCAAGGTTGAAGTTGGTGAAAAGAGAAAGTTTGAAGGAACTTCAGGCTCCAACAAGAAGGGTAAGTTCTCGATGTCTGGTTTGAGGAAATTTGGAGGAGGAGCCAAAGCAAAGTGGTGTGACAAATGCAAGAAGAAGCACTCTAGGAAATATGATGGAGAAGTCACTTGTTATAAATGTGGAAATCCATGGAACTATCCCAACGAGTGCACTTCCATCAAAAAGGTGTGCTATGGATGCAACACAAAATGGCACATTTTGAAGGATTGCATGAAGAATAAGGAGGCAGCAAGGCCTAATCTCCCACCGAAACCAAAAGCCAGAGCTTTCTAGATGACATTGGAAGCCGCAAAGGAGGTAGCAGATGTCGCTTCAAGTACCTTTCTTTTAAATGGATTGCCTAGCAATTTATTGTTTGATTCCGGAGCAAATTACTCCTTTATATCTCATAAATTTGGTAGAAGACTAGAATTGCCTATAGAAAAACTAGATGATGCCCTAGTTGTAGAAGTTGCTAGTGGCAAATTCATACCTGTTAGCGATTGCATTAAAAATATTGTGATCGACTTAAATGTGAACGTATGGTGCAAGAAAAACTTAGTAAGGGTAAAACCACCTGGAAAAGAGTCATTTATGGTGCACGGAGACAAGCGCAGAGTGAATTTTGGAATCATTTCCCTGATGAAAGTCATAAAATGTTTATCTAAAGGATGCACCTCATACCTAGCATTCGTGATCGATGCTAAGAAAGAGAAAAAGGAGATGCAAAGCATAGCAGTGGTGTGTGACTATCCGGAAGTCTTTCCCGAAAATCTTTATGGATTTCCCCCTAGTGGAGTTTCGAATAGACTTGTTACCAGGAACAACACCAATAGAAAAAACACCATATCGTTTAGCAGCAACGGAGATGAAGGAGCTTATGACACAACTTCAGGAGTTGTTAGAGAACAATTTCATTAGACCTAATCCATCAACCTAGGGAGCTCTAGTGTTTTTCATAAAGAAGAAAGATGAGAGCATGATAATGTGCATAGATTACAGAGAGCTGAACAAGGCAACAATAAACAACAAGTACCGGTTGCCACAGATTGATGACTGGTTCGATCAGTTTCAAGGTTTGAGTTATTTCTCGAAGATCGGTCTTAGGTTAGGAAATCATCAGCTAAAGCTAAGAAAGCAGGATATTCAGAAGACTGCATTCATAACAAGATATGGACATTGCAAGTTTTTGGTTATGTCGTTTGGACTAACCAATGCTCCTACAACATTCATGGATTTGATAAACAGGGTTTGTAAGCCTTTCTTCGATAAATTCATGATAGTGTTCATAGATGACATTCTGATTTACTCGAAAACCTAGGAGGAGCATGGCAGACACTTGCAAGAAGTGTTAGAAGTTTTGAAGAAGGAGAAGTTATATGCAAAGTTCTGTAAATGTGATTTTTGGATTCGAGAAGTCCAAATTTTGGTTCATGTGGTTAACCATGAAGGGATTATGGTTAACCCAGCTAAGATTGAAGCTATAATAAAGTGGAAACAACCAAAGAGTCCTATGGAGATCTGAAGCTTTTTGGGATTAGCTGGATATAATTGAAGGTGTATCCAAGGATTTTCTTCATAGCTGCTCCATTGACAACTTTGACCCACAAAGGAGCTACTTAAACTTGGAGTGAAAAGCATACAAAAGCCTTTGAGAAGTTAAAGAAGAAACTACGTGAAGCACCGATTCTTTCTTTACCTGAAGGAATTAAAGACTTCACAGTTTATAGTGAGGCATCTGTAGTTGGGTTAGGTTGTGTTATGACCTAAAGGGATAAGGTGATAGCATATGCATCAAGACAATTAGAAGAACATGAAAAGAACTACCCCACTCATGATTTGGAGTTTGCAGAGGTAGTGTTCGCCCTAAAGATATGGATGCATTATCTTTATGGAACAAAATGCAAAACTTGCACTGATCATAAGAGTCCATGATATCACTTTAATAATAGAAATTGAACATGAGACAATGACGATGACTATATTTGCTTATGGATTATGACTGTGAAATACTTTACAACCCTGGTAAAGCAAATGTTGTAGTTAATGCTTTAAGCAGAAAAGTGAGCCTTGAAAGGAAAAGGCTGAGAGCTTTAAGAATCGAAGTTGCCTCAACGATTGTAGAAAGCATTAAGAAAGCTCAGATAGAAGCATTATAGAAGAATAACTGAAAAGAAGAATGTTTGGGCAAAACGTTAGTGGTCGATAAAAATTTGTCAAGGACTGAAGGTATTCCAAGATAGGATTTGGGTACATAAAACAGGAGGAATAAGAGATTTCATGATGGAGGATGCTCACAATACCATGTACTCGATTCTTCCCAGTAGCACAAAAATGTATAAGGATCTAAAACCCTACTATTGGTGGCCGACGATGAAGCTTGATGTTGCAAAGTATGTGGACGAGTGTGTGACATGTGCGAGGGTTAAGGCACAACATCAGAAACCATATAGGAGTTTAGAACCTTTACATGTACCCATTGGTAAATAGGAATGCATCACCATGTATTTTGTGACTAAACTGCACAGAACGAAAAGCGGTCACAACATCATTTGGGTGGTCACTGATCGATTTACAAAAAATGCATACTTCATAGCAGCCAATGAAAAATGGTCTATGGATAAAATTGCTAATGCCTATGTGAAAGATACAGTGAGACTTCACGTTGTTCCTTTAACGTTTGTATCAGATCGTGATAGTCATTTCACGTCAAGGTTTTGGAGATGTCTACAAGAGGAATTGGGTACGGAATTGTGTTTAAGTATAGCTTACCATCCGCAAACCGATGGTTAGAGCGAACGAATGATTCGAACATTGGAGGATATACTGAGAGCATGTACCCTAAAATTCCAAGGTAATGAGGATGAACATTTACCTTTGGTAGAATTTTCCTACAATAATAGTTTCCACTTGAGCATCAAGATGGCATGTTATCAAGATCTGTATGGACAAAAGTGTCGAACCCCATCATGTTGGAATGAAGCTGGAGAAAAGTAGTTTATGAGACCCGAGATAGTTCATCACACTGCTGAAAAGTTGAAAGTTATTAGGAGAAGAATGTTAGCAGCTCAGGATCTTTAAAAGAGCTGTGCTGAAAAGAAAAGACAATAAATAACCTTCGAAGTTGGACCGTTAAAAGTTCTTCAGAAGAATGGGAACCAAGCTTACATGCTAGAACTACTAGAAGAACTAGATGATATTCATAACACTTTCCATGTGTGTTATTTGAGGAAATTCACGGCAAAAGTTCCTGACATAATTCCAATTTCTAAATTAAGGTTGGATGAAAGTAAGAGGTTAATTGAAGAACCGAAGGCAATTATCACCCATAAGATTAAGAAGTTGCAACGCAAGATGGTCGATTTAGTACTTGTGCGATAGAAACATACAAATGGACCAAATATCACATGGGAAACGGAGTGTGAGATGATGAGTCGCTACCTGCATTTGTTTGTTGATGACTGATTCTGGGGATTGAATCATCCTAAGGGGAGAGAATTATAACGCCCGTGTTTCTAGGCTAGGCATTAAAGATGATGTAATATTCTAGGTCAACCTTTGTAACTTGTTTTGAAATAATAAAGATCTATTATTTGAGTATTATGTGCTTATATTTAATTATTATGATTTAATAAAGTAAGGATAAAAATAAGCTTTGAAAATAAATATTTGATAAACCCGATATCTATGAAGGAAGTTGTAGTGGTTGAAACAGGGATTCCGTAGATATAAAGAATACCGAAATCCGAATTATAACGAAGAAGTTATGACTTGTCGAAGTTTCGTGACAGAATCGACACGACGTTGTGTGACATAAAAAGTGAATTTATGATAAAGTGTTTTTTAGCCTTAGCGATCTAAATGGAAGTCGTAGTATACATTAAACCGAGAGCGTGCATAAAAAGAATGTTCAAATCTGACTTCGTATGAGGAAGTTGTGAATTTTCTAAGATTTTGCATAGTTGTATGTAGCCCAAAACTCGAATTTTAGATCAAGCGAATTTTAGCCGACACAACCTATATGAGAATCGAAGATCTTGTCGATTGTAGTATACCAGTAAAAAGACAGATGAAAACGAACGTAATATGAAGAAGTTATGAATTTTATGGTACTTTTCCTCTCTCGGCATGTTAAAATATAACTTTAAAAATAAAGTCAGAACTAGCAGATGGAGTCTAAACGAAATTTGTACATCATAATTTCACCTACGCATGGATATAAAAACGTAAAAAATGGAGCACGTATGCGAAAGATATGTACTTTTGAAGTTCAGATACAAACTTCGAGGCTGGAAGAAAGCCCAGCGTACCAAGTGGTAAGCTTCACGTATAAATACGTACGCCAAGCGTACGAGATATGTACGCCCAATGTACTTTTTCTCACGGTCCATAACTTGCCATGTAGCCTACTCCATTGCATGGTGGAAAAAATGTTCATAGCGGTTAGGTGTCCGAGATAATCCTTTAGTACGCCCCACATACCTTGATGTACGCCCAACGTACTGGTTGAAGAAGCAGTATGCTCCGCGTACTATAGATTTATGCCCGGCGTAACTCGAGTGTTCAACCACTATAAATAGTGAGTGAAGCCAGCTGAACTTTTGTTTACAAAATTCACTCGTCCCACTCTATACTTTCTTTTTTGTTACAATATATACCTCTAACCCTAAAATACTATCCTAGCATCATAACCAAGTTCCGAAGCAACCGAATATCCTGAGAAAAAGATTTTTCGAGTCGAAACTCTACCCACGTGAAGCCCAATTTTTGAGAAAGCATTATGGTTTTATCAGAAATGATCATTTTAAGAGATGAAGTGCTCCCCGATTATTGTTAAATCAAGTGAGTGCGTGGTCACTTTCATCTAACTCATAGATATGAAGTATTTTCTATAAAATTTGTGCTATGTGGATAAATATTGTTTGTTTATTTGAGATGGATGTTGAATGAAGTTTTTATACACGTTTAGAATGATTTAAATTGTATATGTATTTTTATCTACAAATATGTTGGGTATAACATGTGTAGATGAAATAGTTGTGTGTGTTAAAATGATGAGAGGCCTCGATGTTGTTGTTGTTCCAGTCATCTAGTGGAGTATAGATGACAACCACAAACTATTCTACACAGTCCCGTGGAACGCTAGCAGGCTCGCAACTTATAGGTGTTTTTGAACTTAGTGTTCACCAGGTGTACTCCGTCCCCCCATGGTTGCCTTATTTGACATGTATTGCTGAGGAATCCCCTAAGCTGTGTTGTCGCCCCGATGATGATCCTTAGACTAGGTCCCATGTGATAGGTGTTTAGGGACATAAAGTGAGGATAACGGGAATGGGTAATCAGTGATACTGTTGGTTGATGAAATTAATAAATTTATTGTTCGTTGATGAAATTAATAAATTTATTTATTGTGGTTTGAAAACACTATATGCTCACCAAGCTCCCAAGCCCGACCCACTCAGCTTTTTATATTACAGGTAGTGGACCCAGAGCACAGTTGGATGATGAAGAGAGATTTTTGGATTATAGGCCATTAGATATAAATATTTGTTGTAAGGTCTATAATATACTGTTTATGATTTTGGTCTGTATCGATGTGCTAATACCGAGTTTTGTAATGAAATGAAAAATATATTTCTTTAAGAAATGCTTTGATAAATTTTTATCATATTTTGTTTTGGGACAAATTCCGCATATTTTTGTCGGAGAGATTACTCTGATTTTATTTTAAAAGCATAAACTAAGTTGGTCTTTTTTGACCGAGAAATTTGGGAATGTCACAATTTGTGGGTGATAGGCTGTACTTATGTCCAACCTAGTTCCCAAGGATTTTTTGAGTGACTACCAGAACCGCGAGGTAAATCGACTATCCCTATCCGAGATAATAGATTTTGGCACTCCATCCAGTCGCACGATCTTCTTAATGTATGTCCTGGTCAACTTTTCCATTTTTCGGTTTACTTTATTGGTAGGAATTGTGCGGATTTGGTCAATCTATCGATGACTACCCAAATGGTATCGAGACCACTCATTGTCTTGGGTGGCTTGGTTATGAAATCCATTGTTGTCCACTCCCACTTCCACTCGGGTATCTCCGGTTACTGCCACAAACCCGAGGGCTTTTGGTATTCTACCTTGACCTTTACACAAGTTAGGCACTTGCTTACAAAGTTAACAATTTCAACTTTCATGTTTGGCCACCAATAAAGTTTCTTGAGGTCCAAATACATCTTATCTGTACTTGGATGAATAGAGTACCAGGTGTTGTAGGCTTCATTCATGACGACATCCCTGAATTCTCCATACTTGGGTGTCCAGATCCAATTTATGAGATAGCGAACTTTGTCACCCTTGATTTCTAAGTTCATATCCATTCCTCTTAAGGCTTCACCTGTCACGTTCTCTAGTTTTAGGCTTCCAGTCGAGCCTCTTTGATTTGGGTAGACAGGTGTGAATGGATTTTCATGGTTAACGACTTTACTCGGTGGCCTGAGTATTCCTTTCGATTGAGGGTGTTAGCTACTACATTGGCTTTGCCTGGGTGATAACGAATTTTGCATTCGTAATCATTTAGTAATTCTACCCATCACATCTGCCTCATGTTGAGCTCCTTATGAGTGAGGATGTGCTGAAGGCTTTTATGATTAGCGAAGATAGTACATTTTGTCCCGTAGATACTATTGCCCCTAGTTCTAGGTCATGTGTGGTGTAGTTGACCTCGTGCGTTTTTAGCTGTCTCGAGGCATAGGCAATGACCTTTCCTCATTGCATTAACACACACCCAAGACCTTGGTTCGACGCGTCGCGGTAGACTACAAAGTCTTCGGTTCCTATTGGTATGGATAATATCAGAGTGCTGCACAGGGCCTGCTTTAGTGTTTGGAATATGGTATCTTAATTTTTTCCCCAATGGAAGGTTACAACCTTCTAAGTTAGGGTGGTAAGTGGTATTGCGGTTTTGGAGAATTTTTGGATGAACCTCCTGTAGTAGCCAGCGAGGCCTAAGAATTGACAGATTTCTGTAGGCGTCCTTGGTGCCGACCAATTTTCCATCGCCTTGATTTTGGAAGGGTCTACGTGTATCACTTCCTTTGTAAGCACATGACCGAGGAAACCCACTTCTCGGATCCAAATTCCACATTTTGAAATTTTTTTCATATAATTTCTCCCCCTTTAACATTTCCAATACCTGTGGAAGGTGTTGGCTATGTTCTTGCTCACTCCTTGAATAGACCAGAATGTCATCTATGAAGATAATCATGAACATGTATAAGTAAGGCCGGCATGCCCGGTTCATTAGATCCATGAACACCGCAGGTGCGTTTGTTAATCCGAAGGCCATCACTACAAACTCGTAGTGACCATACTGGGTTCTAAGCGTCGTTTTATGGACATCCTCCTCTTGGACCTGTAGTTGATGGTATGCTAACCTCAGATCGATTCGGGGTAAAGGGTATCAATTTTTGATGGTAAGCTTATTCATTTCGCGATAGTCGATGCACATGTGGAACGATCCATCCTTCTTTTTCTCGAATAGGACCAATGCTCCCTAAGGCGAGAAGCTCGGTCTGATGAACACTTTTCTTAGCAGTTTGTTTAGTTGGCTGGATAATTCTTGCATCTCAGCTGGTTCTAGGTGGTATGGCACTATGGCTACGGGGGTAACCCCAGGGATTAGGTTGATTCGGAATTCGACCTATCACGAGGGTGGGACTCCAGGAAGGTCTTCTGGAAACACGTCGGGGAAGTTACAGACATTCGAAATGTCCTTGATATCTTTCACCTCTTGTTTGTTATCCACTATGTGGGATAAGTAGGCATGGTATTCCTTATTGAGAGACTTTTAGGCTTTGACGCAAGAGATGATTTGTAGCTTCGTACTAGATTTGTCGCCATAAACGAAGAGAGTTTCACCACTTGGCAGATTAAGGCAAATAACCCTTTCGTAACAAAGAATGACAACACAATTAGAACTTAGCCAATCCATGCCAATGATCATGTCAAAGCTTTTTATTGAAACACGCATTAGGTCGAATTTGAATGAATGGTTTTCTAGAGTGAGGGTACACCTTGTGTATATATAGTTAGTACTCTCTGCCTTTCCATTTTCCATTTCTACATCGCATGTATCTTTTAGTGATTGGGGATTTTGTTTTAGTAATTGTTTGAAGTGGTGGCTAATGAAACTCTTCTCCGCCCCACTATCGAATAATATGCATGCATTTGAGTTATTGAGGAGAAACGTACCGGTAACCTGATGGGTTTTATCCCTAAGAACATCCTATGTGCTCATGCAAACCCTAATGCATGGATCTAGGTTTCTCTATTGTACATGCAATGTATCGAAGACTTACAATCTTAGATCTAACATATTATAAACTGAAATTAGGGTTTAGAGAATTACCTTTGATTGTTATGTAGCAATAACAATCTCAAATCCTCCTTGTAATGACTTCAGAAATCTTAGAGTCACAATTATCACTCCTCTAATGGCTCACAAACACCAAGAGCAAGAGGATGAAGAATAAGGAGAGAGGAGGCTGCCCAAAACATCCAGAAACCCTAGTGGAACTCTTAGCCACGTTTTTGGGGTTTAAGGGTACTATATATACATGTAGGCTATTAGGGTTGTCAACTAGGAAACCCTAATTTGACTGCTTAAGCCCTAAGCAGCCCATGGACCCTTTTAGAATATCCCTTGGATGATTTCTAATGGGTTTCCCCATAGAATTCTTCGAACCTGTTATTCCTAGGTGATCCATTGCCTAAATGCAATTATCTTATCATGACAGTTCCAGTCCCTTAAGTTTAGTTAATCTCTTTTAGCCACAAAATTAATTATCAATTAATTCTTGACTAATATTAATTATACAATATGATTTCTCCTTTAATATATTATTCTCATAATATATTAATAAATCATAATTAATCTTCTGTCTCCATAATTCATCCTATCTATACTTGCCATATGACAACTCATTATTAATAGAATCTTATCTATTCATAATAATGTTGATATGTTCCATCAAATACCATACTTCCAACTACTCACAAGCGACCAATCCTTAGCGAGCTTTGGATCGTCCTTTGATAGTTGTTTAATTATATTAGTCAAAAACCGATTCTTGTCCTTTTTTCCTCTTAATGCGCCAGACATTTGGAAAATTTTAGAATGGTCAAATATAATAGCACTAGCAATCAATCCTATAACTGAAGCGTATGGGATACGATGCATAATGTCTTACATAAAGATATGATACTTTATCAATCTTCTGTCATAATATTTAATGTGTCTCGTTCTTACAATTCGAACTATGAAGAGGGATGCCATAATCATATTCGAAATTTGAGAACATAGTATGTATCCTTTGATTAAATTTATTAAAATTTCTTAATCTAAGCTTTAGATTTTGAAACGAAGCATAATATTCTCTCCCTTAATTATAGCAAAACAACTATTCAACCCTTACGACTTTGCAAAGTATAACTCTGGTTTTCTATAATTAATATTGCTAACTTGCAATACTTTCCTTAATAATCATACAACCACAACTTTTATGCTCCCACCATCATGATTATTATTATCATATAAGCATAGCACTTATGCTCCCACTAGCTTTGACATGTACTCAGAAAACAGTTAAACTTCTAGAAAACAATACCTATTGAATTTCTTAAGTTCATATTTCTAATATCTAATGCTTTGATAATCTTTTATCTAAGCTTCTTAATCTTATACACCTTTGCCTTAGATAGCTCATATGTGTGTCTAAACAATTCAAACTAATTTCCAAATCTCACAATTGGAATTATGGAAAGGGATACCGTAACCATGATCGAATTCGAGAATACAATTTCACAATCACTATCTTCTTAAAATCTCTCTAAGTGAAAGCATTTCCTCACAGTCATTTTTCATGAAGGAGGGAATATTATGACACTTAGATTTTAATGGTGTATGTGTTCCTATCCATGCGAAATTTCCGAAAACCAAAGTTTGCGACAAATCCAAACTCATATGCACCCAACTTTCTTAATATTGATTTCTAGCCTTATGGTAACACGAGTGCCCACCATGTCTTCCAAGTAGTTAAGCAGCTGTGACATCCCCAAAATCACGACAAGAAAAGACCGATTTTGTTTATGCTTTGTTTAAAAATCAGAGTAACATTTTAAATAAAAGTGTTGCGGAATTTGTCCCAAAACAAAATATGATAAAGATTTATCAAAAGCGTTTCCATAGAAATGTATTTCATTAAAAGACTTGGGATGTCATGTTCGTACAGATCAAAAGCATAAACAATACAATATAAGCCTTACTACATTATTTCATATCTACATGCCTATATCCGTAATCCCTCGTCCAAACATCATATCTATGCTCAAGCGTCACTACTTGTAATACATAAAATTGAGTGGGTCAGACTTGGGAGCCTGGTGAGCACATAGGGTTTTCAACGCACAATAAATAAGTTTATTAATTCCATCAATCAACAATAATCGGATTACCCGTTCCTGTTATCATCACATTACGTCCCTAAACACCTATCATAAGGGACATATCCTAAGGATCATCATCTGGATGGACACTACTGATAAGGGGGTTCCTCAGCAATAAATGTCGTAAACGCAACCATGTGGGGGATGGAGTACACCGGTGAACACATCATTCACAAACACCTATAGGTTGCGAGTCTGCCAGCGTTCCACTGGACTATCTAGAAGAGTCCGTGGTCGTCATCTATACTCCGCTAGATGACTGGATCAACAACAACAACATCGATGCCTCTCATCATTTTATCACACATCACCTATTACATCTACCCATGTTTTACACCAACATTTTCGTACATATAAAATACATATACAGTTTAAATCATTGAAAACATGTATAACAATGTTCATCCAGCATAGATAGCAAGTATTCAGATAATATGCACATAGCACGTAACTTATATAAAATACTTCATATCTATGTGTAAGCTGAAAGTAACTATGCACTCACATGAAAGGTGGTGAATCAGCACTCGGACAATGCTTCAATATTCTCAAAACGATTTTCCTTTGATAAAACCTAGTACCAATACCACTAGGTTTTAGTCTAACGATAACTGCGACGAATTAATTAGTCTGAGTCTTATTATTATTATACAAGCATTAATAACACTCAATATAACTCATAATAATAGCCTAAATAATTTTTTTAGGACCTAATAACATTCCTATAATTATTTGAAAGCTATATTAAAAATTGCGTAGGCGTATCACACTTACATCGAATTTTATCGAAAACCGGAACTTAATTGGAGCAGCGTTTCGAAACCGAAAGACTCCTTTTTTCTCGGGACTCCGAGAGCCTCGAGGCTTCCTTAGGGTGCTAGGGGATCACCTAGGCTTAGGGGAGGGTTAAAACCCTTAGATAGAGAAAGAAATCTAGATAGAGAAGGAGAATGGTGTGGAAAATGAAGGATGCCTCGCCCCCTTTTATAGCCTGCGAGGCCTCGGATTACGCTGGGCGTAATCCTTGGCTACACGGCGCGTAACTTCGGATGAGGCTGCCAGCGAGCCTCCAGCTCTCTTGCACTCGGAGGGGATAAAAGCAAGGGTATGCGGGGCGTAAGCGAGGAGACGTGTCCTTATCGGATGTGAGACCGTGGGGGGCAAGGGAAGGTCAGGATCGTGCCACGTCATTGCAGTTTCACAAATTGCACACTTAACTTCTAAAATCATAAATTTCTCATCCGAGCTCCGTTTTCGACGTTCTTTATATCCACGCGAAGGCGGGAGCGTACTCTACAACTTTCGTTTAGACTTCGTCGGCTAATTTTTACTCGATTTTAAATTTTATATTATTAACAGACCGGGACATGATTGGTCCGTTAAATCCTCATAACTTCTTCATCCGACATCCGTTTTCGCCCATATTTTTCTTGTTATGCTACTTTTAACGAGATCTTCGATTCTCATTTAGGTCGTGTCGGCTAAAAATGACTTGATCTAATATTCGAATTTCGGGTTGTATACTATTATTCCGAAACTTCGAAAAATCATAACTTCTTCATACGAAGTCAGATTTGGGCGTTCTTTTTATCGATATTCTTAGTTTATCATATTCTACAACTTTTTTTTAGATCGCTAAGGCTAAATCTCGCTCTATCGTAAATTCACTATTTACGCTTCCCGGTATCGTGTGAGTTCTATCGCGAAACTTCGACGGGTCATAACTTCTTCGTTATAACTCGGATTTCGGTGTTCCTTATATCATTGGAATCCTTGTTTCGACCGATACAACATTACGTAAAGATATCGGGCTTATCTCACACTTTAATTTTAACACTTATTTTTATCTTTTATTTATTATATATTTATAATTAAATAATAAGCACATAAATACACATAATTCACATAATACTCAAATATTTCATCTTCAAAAAGCGTTACAAGAGTTAACCTAGATGATTACATTGTCTAAAATGCTTAGCCCTGAAACCCAGACGTTACAATTCTCTCCCCCTTAGGATGATTCCATCCCGGAATCATGCATCAGAAAACAGATGTGGATAGCGACTGATCATGTCATCCTCTATTTCACAAGTGAGATTCGGCCCATTCGAATGTTTCCATCGGACTAGCACTAAGTCGACCATCTTGCGTCGTAACTTCTTAGTCTTACGGTCAACACTTGCCTCAGACTCTTCGACCAACCTTTTATTTTCATCCATTCTTAACTCTGAGATTGGAATTATGTCGGGAACATCTCCCGTGAATTTCCACAAATAACACACATGGAAGGTGTTATGAATACATTCGAGTTCTTCGGGTAATTCGAGCTTGTAAGCTTGGTTCCCAATATTCTGAAGAACTTTGAACGGTCCAATAAACCTTGGACTTAAATTTCCTCGTTTCCCGATGTCACACCCCCAAACCTGAACGGCGGAAACGTTCGGGGGTGGATGACTTCATGTGGTAACGTAACAAAAGAATACATAGTAAAGAAAGCAATACAACCATCATATATATATAATTGAAAGTTTACATTTGTCAAAAGTTACATGTTCAAAACTCAATTACAATATGATGTCAAAATACGAGATTAAACTGGCGCCGCAGCATCCCTTCATCAAAAGCGAAATGCATACCTGAAATTACTGATTTCCTGGGACATACAAGTAATTTTGAAAGAGTAGATCAGCATTTAAGCTGGTGAATTTCATAAGTATTTAAATGACAATGTTTAAATGAAATGAAATGTTTTATCTTTGTTTGTATGTGTTTAGAAAATCCTATATTTTCTACTAGCATAAGAGTAGCCTTCATTCAAGTCCAATGTTTGTTTCCAAAATGTATGTAAAGGTAAAATAATAAATGAGTTTGAAAACCTTGTAAATCAATGCGTTTTTAATACCCCTTGTGAGTTTTATAACCATACTATTGACTCGAAATGCCTATACAGAACGTTCTTCAGGCGTTGGAATGTTATGACGTTTGTCACCCCAAACGGTGGACTGCAGCTAACAGTCAGGGCGCGGGTTGTCAAGCCCGTATAGATCTATACACAAACACCATGCTCCCCCTCCAAGGGATTCTGGTATATAATACAGGATTTGAAATGTGTACTCGAACATACATGAAGTTAGTGTCTCACAAATCCGTGGTATAAAAACAGATCTACTTGTTAAAATGTTACGTTTGTTCTTGTATACAAAAGTAAACTTCTTGAAAATATATGTTTCTAGTACCTAAGAGTTAGAAATCTGTTCGTAAAACTATACCTATTATAGTTTTAATAAGTGTGCTTTGTTTGTTTAGAAATACTTAGGGAAAGAATAATTTGTTGATGAAAGCATAAATTTTTGGTGTAGAGTCTAAGATAGAACAGAATAATTTAAGAATAGTTTAGTTTTATACATGTATTACAACAACTTTATATTTTAAAAGATCGAATGCTATTGTAACATATGTTATATATTTATATATATAAAAGTTCCTTTAAAAGTTTATAAATCGAGTGTGATTTGAATATTTAACATTATATAAAAGAGTTTCTTTATGTAACACACGATAATACTCGTGTGTTTTACTTGTAATCCCCCGCTTGAAAGCATATAAAAGTATTTAGAATAATTAAAACGGTTGATTAAGGGGTATGAAACTCACTTGAAAGTTTTGGAGATAGCGAGATGGAAAACCGGGCAGAGTTTCGTCTCGGGAAACGGATTTTCCTCGGGATTCTCGAGAATCTCGGGAGTAAAATCGACCTTCGGGACTTGAGCCAAGAAGACCAGAGCTTCGGGTTTGAACGGACACGGAAAACGAGGCAAAGTAGAGAGAGAGAGAAGAGAAATGAGCCCTTTCCTTGCAAACCCTCGTATGCTATTTATAGGGAGGCTGGTCTGCCTCAGTACGCGGGGCGTACGCTCGTACGCAGCGCGTACGCGTACGTCATGCGTGACTGACGCCTTGACTGCCTCGGCGTCGGATGGGATGGGTCGCTGGGTACGCGGGTCGGATGGGACGGGTCGCTGGGTACACGGGTCGGATGGTGCGACGTGGACGATCAGAGGCCGCTTCTCTCGGTTACGCGGGGCGTACAGGAGTACGCGGCGCGTACCTCGGATGAGGGCGCTGACTCCTCTTCGGATAATATCCGAATTTTGATTAAAATAAATAATTAATTTATTTAATAACTTCAAAAATTCATATCTTCTTCATACGAACTCCGTTTTCGATGGTCTTTATATCCTCGCGTAGGTGAGACCACGCTTTACAACTTTCTTTTAGGCTCCGTCGGCAAATTCCAAAATTTATTTTTATTATTGTTTTTATTATTTAATAACAATCCATCGTGTTTAAGGGAATTTCTTTGAAAGTTCATAACTTCGCTATATGAAGTCGGATTTGGGCGATCTTTTTACGTACGATCATGGTTCAAAGACATTAAATCATAGAAAGAAATTAAGTAGAACTTATTTATACATTTTATTACGCATAAGTGGTTACAATACTTGACCCATTTTGGTCGTTACAAAGAGTTGAAGTATCGGGTTGTCACATCACCCCCCCGTTAGAGAGAATTTCGTCCCGAAATTTAAAGTAGTAAAGATACTAGTGAACCTGAAAGAGATGAGGGTACTTTTGTTTCATCTGATCTTCGCGTTCCCACGTGAATTCGGGTCCCCGCTTGGCGTTCCAGCGAACCTTCACGATGGGTATGCGACTTTGTTTTGTTTGTTTGACCTCTCGGTCCATGATTTCTACTGGTTCTTCCACAAAGTTGAGGCTCTCGTTGATCTCGATTTCGTCGAGTGGGATAACAAGAGTCTCGTCGGACAGACACTTTTTCAAGTTTGAGACGTGGAAGGTTGGATGGATGTTACTAAGTTCGCGCGGTAGGTTAAGCTTGTAAGCCACAGGGCCGATTCTGGCAAGAATCTCGAAAGGCCCTATGTATCTTGGATTTAGTTTCCCACGCTTTCCAAATCGTATTAAACCCTTCCACGGTGAGACCTTTAATAAGACGTGGTCTCCTACCTGGAATTCCAAAGGTTTCCTCCTTTGGTCAGCGTAGCTTTTCTGTCGGTCTCTTGAGGCTTTCAATCGTTCACGAATCTGAACGATCTTCTCTGTTGTTTCACGTATGATCTCCGGACCGGTGAGAGTGCTTTCAGGAACTCTTCTTCCAGCTAACTGGGTATCGCCAACTTCAGTCCAGCACAGAGGGGATCTGCACTTTCGACCATAGAGGGCTTCAAACGGAGCAGCCTTTATGCTTGTATGATAACTATTGTTGTATGAAAATTCGACAAGGGGTAAATGAATATCCCATGCCTTTCCAAAATCAATCACGCAGGCTCTCAGCATGTCTTCTAAAGTTTGTATCGTTCTCTCACTTTGTCCGTCTGTCTGTGGGTGGTAGGCTGTACTCATGTCCAGCCTAGTTCCCAGGGAACTTTGTAGTGAGTGCCAGAACCTTGAAGTGAACCTACTATCTCGATCGGAGATAATGGATATTGGAACACCATGCAGTCGCACTACTTCCCTTAAGTAAGTTCTTGTAAGCTTCTCCATTTTGTCAGTCTCCTTGATGGGTAGGAAATGCGCGGATTTGGTCAGTCTGTCGACAATGACCCATATGGTATCGAGTCCACTTGTCGTCTTGGGTAATTTGGTTATGAAGTCCATAGTAATCCGCTCCCATTTCCATTCCGGTATCTCTGGCTGTTGTAGTAGTCCTGATGGTTTCTGATACTCAACCTTAACCTTAGCGCAAGTAAGACATTTACTCACGAAGGTAGCAATTTCTGCTTTCATGTTAGGCCACCAGTACAGTTTCTTAAGATCCAGATACATTTTATCTGAACCCGGGTGAACGGAATATCTTGAGTTGTGAGCTTCAGTCATGACTATGTTTCTGAAACCACCATGTTTTGGGGTCCAGATTCGGTCCATGAGATAGTAGGCTCCGCCACCCTTGACTTCTAAATTCTTCTCCATTCCTCGCAGGGATTCACCCGCCATATTTTCGGGTTGCAAAGCTTCCATTTGTGCTCCCTTAATTTGTGTGGATAAGTGGGAATGGATAGTCATGGTCAGAGATTTGACCCTCCGACCGGTGTATTCCTTTCGACTGAGGGCGTCGGCTACTACGTTGGCCTTTCCCGGATGATATCGAATCTCACATTCGTAGTCATTCAGTAACTCGACCCATCGTCGTTGTCGCATGTTGAGTTCCTTCTGATCAAAAATGTGTTGAAGGCTCTTGTGATCGGTGAAGATGGTACTCTTTGTTCCGTATAAGTAGTGCCTCCAGATCTTCAGAGCAAATACCACAGCTCCTAATTCGATATCGTGTGTCGTATAGTTCACTTCGTGTATCTTAAGCTGTCGGGAGGCATAAGCGATAACCTTCCCCCTCTGCATAAGAACACAACCTAGTCCTTGATTTGAAGCATCACAATACACAACGAAGTCTTCTATCCCTTTGGGGAGGGATAGTATCGGTGCGGTGCACAAGGCCTGCTTTAGTGTCTGGAATGCCTTCTCTTGTTTCGCTTCCCAGTCAAAGGCCACACCTTTCTGGGTTAATGAAGTAAGAGGTTTCGCAATGCTCGAAAAGTTCTTTATGAATCTGCGATAGTAGCCAGCTAGACCTAGAAATTGACAAATTTCAGTAGGTGTCTTTGGTGCTGACCAGTTCTCAATAGCCTTAATTTTGGAGGGGTCAACGTGTATTCCCTTTTCGCTAACAACATGACCTAAAAATTCGACTCTTCGAATCCAAAATTCACATTTAGTGAACTTCGCATAGAGTTTCTCCTTTCGAAGTGTTTCTAGGACTTTTCGTAGGTGTTGACTATGCTCTTCCTCACTTCGAGAGTAGATAAGTATATCATCAATAAAAACGATGACGAACTGATCCAAGTAAGGGCGGCATACCCTATTCATTAGGTCCATAAATACTGCTGGTGCATTGGTTAATCCGAACGGCATCACCACGAATTCATAGTGTCCATAACGAGTTCGGAAAGCTGTCTTTGGAATGTCCCCCTCTAGAACTCGTAATTGGTGATATCCCGATCGCAGGTCTATTTTTGAGAAGTAGTTCGCCCCTTGAAGTTGATCGAATAGGTCATCGATACGGGGTAGAGGATAGCGGTTTTTGACAGTAAGTTTGTTCAGCTCTCTGTAGTCGATGCACATACGGAACGATCCGTCTTTCTTCTTTACAAAAAAGACCGGTGCTTCCCAAGGTGAGAAACTTGGTCTTATGAATCCTTTGCGAAGGAGTTCATTAAGTTGACTGGAAAGTTCCTGCATCTCTGCTGGTGCAAGACGATAAGGCGACTTCGCTACTGGGGTAGCTCCTGGAATTAAGTCGATTCTGAACTCGACTTGGCGTTGCGGTGGTAATCCTGGTAGTTCTTCTGGAAAGATATCGGGAAAGTCGCGTACTACCGAGATGCTCTTGATGTCCTTCAGTTCTTGACTTGTATCGACGATGTGCGCTAGGAATGCCCGGCAATCCTTCCGTAAGCACTTTCGAGCTTGGATGCACGAAATGATGCGAAGGTTTGTACTAGATTTGTCGCCGTAGATAACTAATGTTTCGTTGTTCGGGAGGTTAAGACGGACTGCTTTCTCAAAGCACATGATGTCAGCGCGAAGGAGACTCAACCAATCCATGCCGACTATGACATCGAAACTTTTAATTTGTACCGGCATGAGATTGATTGGGAAAGAATGGCCGTCCAATGTTAACGTACAGCCCATGTATATGCAATTTGTGCTTTCGGTTTTTCCATTGGCCATCTCTACAGTGAATGATTCTTTTAACTTGCTAGGTTTAGGTTTAAGTAAATGGATAAAATTTTGACTCACGAAGCTTCTCTCCGCGGGCAGTATTCCCTCATCATCATGGCCTTCAAGCTCTCCCAGCTTATGGAGTTTGCCACGATTAGGGTAAGTACTTTAACGTGACCATTCCACCAAGTTAAAGCTTTATCAAGAAGGGTGAAGGTTGCAAATTTGACCTTGCTGTGCTCGGGACATGAGCAGATTTCAAAGACTGCCTTCGTCCTTTCAATCCACTGCCTCAGGGCCATCACACCACCAGTACCATAAAACATCCGGGGATTGGCATTGGTGAAGTCCTTATAGGTGCATTCTCGAGGTGGTCCATGACTCTCGCCATGGTTGGACGTGTGTGCGCTAGATCCCGAGACATTAGCACTTGAGTTATTGATCTGTGACATGACAGCTGCCACTGCTGCGGTGACTGCTGCTTGAAACATTACAACATCAAATTGGGGTGGTGGTGGTGGTATAGGTATTTCCTCACTGTTGTTTCGCCTTGGATTCCTACGCGGAGGCATCCTTCAACTATAGATGGAAAGAAAACAAGGATAAGAATTTCATGAAATGGAAAATGTATGTGTCTCATGAATTAAATCGCTATAATTCAACAACAAATGATAGTATGAAAAATAGAAGAATGAAAGTTATTTGTAAGACTGAGGGTATGAAACAAGTATTTGGGTTCCCAAGGACCATTCAAGGTTCGAACGAAATACTCAACATAGTAGTAATAGTGCCACTTATATTAATATAAAAGTTGTTACAACGATCAAGAAAATTTGTCCCCTATAAGGATCTCTGATTACCAAGTTCAAGAAATTTAAAGACTTTTAGCCGAGGTCCTAAGCTATAACAAAATTTGAGTTCTTGACAAGCACTACTTGCGTCGAAAGTTGCGTTTGGAGCTTGACTCCGTATCTGATTGCTTCGACTCCATTAGACGCCTATCTAAAGCAGCTTGTTGTTCCCTTAGTTCGGCGAGGGCTGCAATAATTTGCACTTGAAACGCTTCGGTTTGGAACTGAGCGTTGTCTTGCCTCTTGTGCAACCTACGGATGTCAGAAGTGTGAACCTGCACTTCTACGTTGATATCCCGGAGTCGACTAGCTTGTACTCCAGACTGATAGGACTGATTGGCTAACTTACCCACCATTACCGGGAGTGCTCGATCAGCCGAACTTCCGCCACAGACATCATAGAAGTCCCGGCACATGCCGTAGGGAGGGCGTATGTTTTGCTGTTGGCTCCAATGGTGGAGGTGACTTCCCCAGACGGGAGTCGGTCCTTGAAAGTTCCTTACGAAGACGGGAGGTTGAATGGGTGGTGGATCGATAACTTCCGGCTCTGAGTCGGTACCGGAGTCATCACCCACGTCTATGGGTTCCTCGTCCTCTTCGGGATCATCTTCGATCCATCCTCCGTTGCCTTGGTTGGGAAAGTAGGGGTCGCCAGGGTGGTGAAATCCAGCCATTTGACTATACGAGAATTAGGGTTATAAGAATTGAATAAAGTCGGAACATGTAAAACGTGTAAGTTAAACTAGTTTAGATAGCAAATACTCCTATAGTATTTAAATTCTTGTGTTTCATTTTTGTAATGGCTTGGTAAGGTTTGACATTGTTGCCCACTACGATCATTCCTTGATTTGTGCGTGTCAACTTGCCTAAATACTTGTAAAATTGTATAACATGAAAATAGTTTGTGGTACGCATGTAATTGTACTTAAATGAAATATTAATTTAAGTTGAAAGTGTAAAAAAAAGAAATTTGTTTTGTCAGAGTGAATTAGTCCCTTAAGCATTTATAGTTTGTATATCTTATGTGGTTCGATATACTTAGTTCACTATAAACATTGCTCTGATACCAATCTGTCACACCCCCAAACCTGAACGGCGGAAACGTTCGGGGGCGGATGACTTCATGTGGTAACGTAACAAATGAATACATAGTAAAGAAAGCAATACAACCATCATATATATATATATATATAATTGACAGTTTACATTTGTCAAAAGTTACATGTTCAAAACTCAATTACAATATGATGTCAAAATACGAGATTAAACTGGCGCCGCAGCATCCCTTCATCAAAAGCGAAATGCATACCTGAAATTACTGATTTCCTGGGACATACAAGTAATTTTGAAAGAGTAGATCAGCATTTAAGCTGGTGAATTTCATAAGTATTTAAATGACAATGTTTAAATGAAATGAAATGTTTTATCTTTGTTTGTATGTGTTTAGAAAATCCTATATTTTCTACTAGCATAAAAGTAGCCTTCATTCAAGTCCAATGTTTGTTTCCAAAATGTATGTAAAGGTAAAATAATAAATGAGTTTGAAAACCTTGTAAATCAATGCGTTTTTAATACCCCTTGTGAGTTTTATAACCATACTATTGACTCGAAATGCCTATACAGAACGTTCTTCAGGCGTTGGAATGTTATGACGTTTGTCACCCCAAACGGTGGACTGCAGCTAACAGTCAGGGTGCGGGTTGTCAAGCCCGTATAGATCTATACACAAACACCATGCTCCCCCTCCAAGGGATTCTGGTATATAATACAGGACTTGAAATGTGTACTCGAACGTACATGAAGTTAGTGTCTCACAAATCCGTGGTATAAAAACAGATCTACTTGTTAAAATGTTACGTTTGTTCTTGTATACAAAAGTAAACTTCTTGAAAATATATGTTTCTAGTACCTAAGAGTTAGAAATCTGTTCGTAAAACTATACCTATTATAGTTTTAATAAGTGTGCTTTGTTTGTTTAGAAATACTTAGGGAAAGAATAATTTGTTTATGAAAGCATAAATTTTTGGTGTAGAGTCTAAGATAGAACAGAATAATTTGAGAATAGTTTAGTTTTATACATGTATTACAACAACTTTATATTTTAAAAGATCGAATACTATTGTAACATATGTTATATATTTATATATATAAAAGTTCCTTTAAAAGTTTATAAATCGAGTGTGATTTGAATATTTAACATTATATAAAAGAGTTTCTTTATGTAACACACGATAATACTCGTGTGTTTTACTTGTAATCCCCCCTTGAAAGCATATAAAAGTATTTAGAATAATTAAAACGGTTGATTAAGGGGTATGAAACTCACTTGAAAGTTTTGGAGATAGCGAGATGGAAAACCGGGCAGAGTTTCGTCTCGGGAAACAGATTTTCCTCGGGATTCTCGGGAGTAAAATCGACCTTCGGGACTTGAGCCAAGAAGACCAGAGCTTCGGGTTTGAACGGACACGGAAAACGAGGCAAAGTAGAGAGAGAGAGAGAAGAGAAATGAGCCCTTTCCTTGCAAACCCTCGTATGCTATTTATAGCGAGGCTGGTCTGCCTCAGTACGCGGGGCGTACGCTCGTACGCAGCGCGTACGCGTACGTCATGCGTGACCGACGCCTCGACTGCCTCGGCGTCAGATGGGACGGGTCGCTGGGTACGCGGGTCGGATGTGACGGGTCGGATGGTGCGACGTGGACGATCAGAGGCCGCTTCTCTCGGTTACGCGGGGCATACAGGAGTACGCGGCGCGTACCTCGGATGAGGGCGCTGACTCCTTTTCGGATAATATCCGAATTTTGATTAAAATAAATAATTAATTTATTTAATAACTTCAAAAATTCATATCTTCTTCATACGAAATCCGTTTTCGATGGTCTTTATATCCTCGTGTCGGTGAGACCACGCTCTACAACTTTCGTTTAGGCTCCATCGGCAAATTCCAGAATTTATTTTTATTATTGTTTTTATTATTTAATAACAATCCATCGTGTTTAAGGGAATTTCTTTGAAAGTTCATAACTTCGCTATATGAAGTCGGATTTGGGCGATCTTTTTACGTACGATCATGGTTCAAAGACATTAAATCATAGAAAGAAATTAAGTAGAACTTATTTATACATTTTATTACGCATAAGTGGTTACAATACTTGACCCATTTTGGTCGTTACAAAGAGTTGAAGTATCGGGTTGTCACACCCGAACCTTATAAGTCCCTTCCACGGTGAGACTTTAAGCAAAACGGAATCCCCAACTTCAAAATTCAGTGGTCATCTTTTCTTGTCAGCATAGCTCTTCTGACGATCCTGAGCTGCTAACATCCTTTCCCTAATCACTTTCAACTTCTCAGCAGTCTCATGGACTATCTTGGGGCCCATGAACTGCTTCTCTCCGGCTTCAAGACAACAAGACGGCGTACGACACTTTTGTCCATACAAGGCTTGATAAGGTGCCATTTTGATGCTTGATTGGAAACTATTGTTGTAGGAAAATTCTACCAGAGGTAAGTGACCGTCCTAATTTCCTTGGAATTCGAGGGTACATGCTCTCAGCATATCTTCCAGTGTTTGAATCGTTCTTTCGCTCTGACCATCGGTTTGCAAATGGTAAGCGGTACTCAAACACAACTTCGTACCTAACTCCTCTTATAGACTCCGCCAAAACCTCGATGTGAAACGACTATCACGATCTGATACAATCGTAAGAGGGACATCGTGAAGTCTTACAATTTCCTTCACATAAGCATTTGCGAGCATATCCATAGACCACTTCTCGTTGGCTGCTATGAAGTGTGCACTCTTAGTGAAACGATCCACGACTACCCAAATCATGTCGTGTCCGCTCTTCGTCCTGGGCAGTTTAGTCACAAAATCCATGGTGATGTCTTCCCATTTATCCATGGGTACGGGTAAAGGTTCTAAACTCCCATACGGTTTCTGATGTTGTGACTTAACTCTCGCACATGTTACACACTCGGCCACATACTTCGCAACGTCGAGTTTCATCGTCGGCCACCAGTAGTAAGGTTTTAGGTCCCTATACATTTTAGTGCTACCGGGATGAATCGAGTACATGGTCATGTGTGCTTCTTCCATCAGAAGGTCTCTTATTCCTCCCGTCTTAGGTACCAAAATTTGATCTTGGAATACCTTCAGTCCTTGACTGTTTGTACCGAACACTAATGTTCTTCCCAAACATTCTTCCTTTCGGTCACTCTTCTCTAGAGCTTCTTCTTGATCTTTCCTAATACTTTCCACAATCATCGAGACGACTTCAATTCTTAACGCTCTTCGCCTTTTCCTTTCAAGATTGACTTTCCGACTAAGAGCATCAGCAACAATATTTTGTTTACCTGGGTGGTAAAGTATCTCACAATCGTAGTCCTTGAGTAGTTCTAGCCAGCGTTGTTGCCTCATGTTCAACTCCTTCTGATTAAAGAGATACTGGAGACTCTTATGATCAATGAACAACTTGCACTTCGTGCCGTAGAGATAATGCCTCCATATCTTTAGAGCGAAAACTACTGCTGCCAAGTCCAAATCGTGAGTGGGGTAGTTCTTTTCGTGCTCTTTCAATTGTCGAGATGCGTATGCTATCACCTTTTCTATTTGGGTTAGAACACAACCCAACCCGACTCCAGAAGCGTCACTATAAACCACAAAATCTTCAACTCCATCGGGTAGAGAAAGTATCGGTGCTTCACATAACTTCTTCTTTAGCTTCTCGAATGCCTCATCGTATTTCTCACTCCATGTATACGTAGCTCCTTTATGTGTCAAAGCTGTTAAGGGAGCGACTATCGAAGAAAAGATTTGGATAAATCGTCGATAATATCCGGCTAATCCTAGAAAGCTTCGAATTTCTGTGGGACTCTTTGGACGTTCCCACTTCATTACAACTTCGATTTTTGCTGGGTCAACCGTTATTCCCTCCTGGTTAACCACATGACCCAAGAATTGGAATTCTCGGATCCAAAAATCACACTTAGAGAACTTGGCGTAAAGCTTCTCTTTCTTTAACACTTCCAACACTTCCCGTAGATGGCTGTCATGCTCCTCTTGGCTTTTTGAGTAGATCAGAATGTTGTCAATGAATACTATCACAGATTTATCAAGGAATGGTTTACAAACCCTGTTCATCAAATCCATGAATGCTGCAGGAGCATTGGTTAGTCCAAACGACATAACCAAGAACTCGTAGTGCCCATATCGAGTTCTGAATGCAGTCTTCTCAATATCCCGTTCCCTCACCTTCAGCTGATGATATCCCGACCTAGGATCGATCTTTGAGAAGTAGCTCGAACCTTGCAGCTGATCGAATAGGTTGTCAATCCTCGGCAATGGATACATGTTCTTTACTGTTGCCTTGTTCAGCTTTCGGTAGTCTATACACATTCTCATGCTTCCGTCTTTCTTCTTTACGAATAACACTGGAGCTCCCCAGGGTGATGAACTAGGTCGAATGAAACCGTTGTCCAACAGCTCCTGAAGTTGTGTCATGAGCTCCATCATCTCCGTCGGTGCTAATCGGTATGGTGCTTTCGCTATCGGGGTTGTTCCTGGTAACAAGTCTATACGAAATTCTACTTGTCTATCTAGTGGTAATCCGGGAGGATCTTTGGGAAAGACTTCCAGATAATCTCACACAACCGGTATATTCTACACCTCTTTCTTTTCCTTCTTAGCATCGATTACGAATGCCAAGTACGATGCACATCCTTTGGACAAACATTTCCTGGCTTTCATTAGGGAGATGATTCCAGAATTCACTCTGCGTTTGTCCCCGTACACCATAAATGATTCCCTTCTGGATGGGTTCACTCTTACTATCTTCTTTCAGCATTGAATCTCAGCATCATTAGCGCTAAGCCAATCCATACCCAAAACAATGTCGAAACCGTTTAACTCTATGGGTAATAGCTCTTCATGGAATTCGTTTCCGTTTAGGTCGATGATGATGTTCCTAATACGATTACTAACAGGTACGAATTTGCCACTGGCAACTTCTACAATCAGGGCATTATCAAGTTTTTCTACACGTAATGCTAATTTCCCACTAAATTTATGTGACACAAAGGAGTAGTTGGCTCCGGAATCAAATAGTATATTTGCAGGCAAACCATTTACAAGAAAGATACCTGAAGCGACGTCTGCTGCTTCCTTCGCAGCCTCGAGCATCATCTGGAAGGCTCTCGCCTACGGCTTCGGTGGTATGCTCGGTCTTCCTGCCTCCTTCTTCTTTGGGTAATCCTTTGAAATGTGCCTCTCCTCGTTGCACTCATAGCAGACCTTCTTAGTGAACATGCATTCGTTAGCGTAGTGCCCAGGCTTTCCGCATTTGAAACAAGTGACCCCTCCATCACACTTCCCAGAGTGCTTCTTCTTACACTTCTCACACCACTTCGCTTCTGATCCTCCTCCTCTCGAACTAGACTTCGAGAATCCATCGAACTTCCGTTTCTCACCAACCTCAGATCTTTCTAGACCACTTTCCTTTTGTTGGGTCTCCACATTCTTTTCTACTCGGACGGCTGATTTCAGAGTGGTTGCCATCTTGACTGTTGGGCCAAATTCAGCCGACAGTCCGTTTGCGAACTTCTCAATTTTGGAAAGTTCAGTTGGCACTAGGTATGGAAACAACTTCATCTTTTCTGTGAATGCAACAGCATTGTCATCGATGCTCATTCTCCCCTTTTTCAAATTTTGGAACTCATTGTTCAGATCAATCAGATCTATCTCTGAACAATACTGCGCCTTTAGTTGTTCCAAGAACTCATCGCACGACATTTTTAGAGCTTCTCCTTGCGGCATTGTATCTGCGAATAGCTTCCACCAGCTCAAGACTCCAGTTTTCAATTGTCTCACAGTGAAGACAGTCTTCTGCTTCTCGCTGCAGTTGCAGCTTTCAAACACCATCTCCATCTCGGAGATCCAGTCCGTGATCTCAACAGGCATTGGGCTTCCTGAGAGACTTGGTGGTTTTGTACCCATGAAATTTTTGTACATCCATCCATCCTTGTTGTTTCTCCCTTCTAGGCCATCCCTTTGCTCACCTTGAGTCCCTATTTGACTCACTTGGCGGCTGTAGTTCCCTTCCTTAGATTGCTCGGGAACTGGCTCCGTCGGTTCAACATGTATAGTAGGTTCGTCCCTATTCTCGTGGAGCATCCGTCTCATTTCTTCCCTTTGTTCAGCTAGCATAGCCTGAATCATGGCTTGAACTCCAGCCATGGTGACTGGCTCAGGTTCAACTTCTTCAACAACATGTATTTGCTGAACCACTGGGGGTTGGTTCCTATCCCCATTTGCGTTCACGTTTTCGCTACGGGTCCTTGCCATCTTGATCTATACACCAAATAAGGTGAATTTAGATCTTTATATAGGACTGATGTTCAAATCATCCTTATCTCTCCGAAACGTTTACATGCTAGTTCTAATATAGTACATCAGACCATAGATCCGAACAATTAACATTATATCAGGCACAAAGCATTTAGCACATAGAAACATTTTAGTCATAATTCCTAAAATACGCTAGTGCTCACATCTCACAATCATCGCTTAGCATTCTAAGTTTAAGTCTAGAAATCCTACAAATTCCTAGTCCGCTTAAACTAATGCTCTGATACCAACTGTGACATCCCCAAAATCACGTCCAGAAAAGACCGATTTTCTTTATGCTTTGTTTAAAAATCAGAGTAACATTTTAAATAAAAGTGTTGCGGAATTTGTCCCAAAACAAAATATGATAAAGATTTATCAAAAGCATTTCCATAGAAATGTATTTCATTAAAAGACTTGGGATGTCATGTTCGTACAGATCAAAAGCATAAACAGTACAATATAAGCCTTAGTACATTATTTCATATCTACAGGCCTATATCTGTAATCCCTCGTCCAAACATCATATCTATGCTCAAGCGTCACTACCTGTAATACATAAAACTGAGTGGGTCAGGCTTGGGAGCCTGGTGAGCACATAGGGTTTTCAACGCACAATAATTAAGTTTATAAATTCCATCAATCAACAATAACTGGATTACCCGTTCCCGTTATCCTCACATTACGTCCCTAAACACCTATCATAAGGGACCTATCCTAAGGATCATCACCGGGATGGACACTACTGCTAAGGGGGTTCCTCAGCAATAAATGTCCTAAAGGCAACCATGTGGGGGATGGAGTACACCGGTGAACACATCGTTCACAAACACCAACATGTTGCGAGCCTGCCAACGTTCCACTGGACTGTCTAGAAGAGTCCGTGGTCGTCATCTATACTCTGCTAGATGACTGGATCAACAACAACAACATCGAGGCCTCTCATCATTTTATCACACATCACCTATTACATCTACCCATGTTTTACCCCAACATTTTCGTAGATATAAAATACATATACAGCTTAAATCATTGAAAACATGTATAACAATGTTCATCCAACATAGATAGCAAGTATTCAAATAATATGCACACATAGCACGTAACTTATATAAAATACTTCATATCTATGTGTAAGCTGAAAGTAACTATGCACTCACATGAAAAGTGGTGACTCAGCGCTCAGACAACACTTCAATACTCTCAAAACGATTTTCCTTTGATAAAACCTAGTACCAATACCACTAGGGTTTAGTCTAACGATAACTGCGACGAATTAATTAGTCTGACTATTATTATTATTATACAAGCGTTAATAACACTCAATATAACTCATAATAGTAGCCCAAATAATCTTTTTTAGGACCTAATAACATTCCTATAATTATTTGAAAGCTATATTAAAAATTGCGTAAGCGTATCACACTTACAACGAATTTTATCGAAAACCGGAACTTAATTGGAGCAGCGTTTCGAAACCGAAAGACTCCTTTTTTCTCGGGACTCTGAGAGCCTCGAGGCTTCCTTAGGATGCTAAGGGATCACCTAGGCTTAGGGGAGGGTTAAAACCCTTAGAGAGAGAAATAAATCTAAAGAGAGAAGTAGAATGGTATGGAAAATGAAGGATGCCTTGCCCCCTTTTATAGCTTGTGAGGCCTCGGATTACGCTGGGTGTAATCCTTGGCTACGCGGCGCGTAACTTCGGATGAGGCTGCCAGGGAGCCTCCAGCTGTCTTGCACTCGGAGGGGATAAGAGCGAGGCTACGCGGGGCGTACCGAATTCGGACGCGGGGTGTAGGCGAGGAGACGTGTCCTTATCGATGCGAGACCGTGGGGGGCAAGGGAAGGTCAGGATCATGCCACGTCATCGCAGTTTCGCAAATTGCACACTTAACTTATAAAAATCATAACTTTCGCATACGAGCTCTGTTTTCACCCATCTATTTCTTGTTACGCTACTTTTAACAAGATCTTCGATTCTCGTTTAGGTCGTGTTGGCTAAAAATCACTCGATCTAATATTCGAATTTCGGGATGTACACTGTTATTCTGAAACTTCAAAAAATCATAACTTCTTCATACGAAGTCAGATTTCGGCATTCCTTTTATCGATATTCTTAGTTTAATATATTCTAAGAATTTTGTTTAGATCGCTAAGGCTAAATCTCGCTCTATCGTAAATTCACTATTTACGCTTCCTGGTATCGTGCCGATTCTATCGCGAAACTTCGACGGGTCATAACTTCTTCTTTATAACTCGGATTTCGGCGTTCCTTATATCCTCAGAATCCTTGTTTCGACCACTGCAACATTAAGTAAAGATATCGAGCTTATCTCACACTTTAATTTTGACGCTTATTTTTATCTTTTATTTATTATACATTTATAATTAAATAATAAGCACATAAATACACATAATTCACATAATACTCAAATATTTCATCTTCAAAAAGAGTTATAAGAGTTGACCTAGACTATTACTTTGTCTAAAATGCTTAGCCATGAAACCCGGGCATTACAACAGCTCATCCTTTCTTATCAATGTACTTTTCATTGATCAAATTCCTTGCCTTTTATGCATTCAAATGAGAACTCATAGAACTCACATACATAATTAACTCAATTGGAACGACACATAAGCAAGATAGTGTCAACACGATAGGTTGTAAACCTCAAGTCGTGTGCTAGTGATGATCAATAAGGTTTATTCTTGATTAGTTCTTGAAGCTTTTCAAGACCATTAAGACTCCCACTGACTCCTTGACATATAAGATTCTCTTGTCAATAAACATTTCTCGACAAACAGATATTCAAGAGTTAGTGCAGCTTTTATCAAGACAAAACACTTCACAAAATTGGTCCTAGTTGGTCTTTGTCTTATCTAAGACATCACAACTTTCCAATTTCAAATGTGCAAGAATAAGAAAACCTTTTTCAAATTCCACATTTGATGAATGTTATAAACCTTCTTAAGACTTGTCACTCAATTCACAATCTTAACTCTAAGACTTGATATTGGAACGAAGTATGATTGACTTCTTGATTTAACCATTTACTTAGTTCTTGATTCCTCTTCTCAAACATACAATTGCACTAAGACTCACTTAGAGGATCAATTGAGATATGGTTCTTAATCATTAAGACCTATCATAAAACATAATAAAAGGTACTCTCCCTTCTTCTTAAAATAGAGAAACTTTTATCTTTCTGCCTACTTGATTCTTCTTTATTCGTTCTGCTATTGATTGAAACTCTTTCAATCAAATGATAATTACACTTAATCTCATAAGTATAATCATATTTACTTAACCTTAGTAAATCATGACGAATATCTTTATTACTCTTGTGGTGGACTTGATCAACACACAACCTTGTGTACTCGATCTTCTAGTCTTTCACTTGACACTCTATCAACGAATTAGTCTAATTTCCAAATATGAAATTTCTCATTCATCATGCAACCATGTTGTATGATTCCAGGTTTCTGTCCAATTGAAACTTGGGCGATGAGAAACTTTCCATATTTTGGTAAATTCTTGACCTTTCTACAAATAACATAATTAAGAATCAAATCCATTATTGCTAATAATAGAAACTTACAAGCATTAATTTTTCATACACGCCATTGAAAGGATAAATAAATCATATAAATCAAAATTTATTTTATTATGGAAAAATTTGTCCTTACAATGCAATTCAATTGAAAAACTATGTTAATACATATTTCTTAACAATCTTATTCTAACTCCAAGTAGTCGCTCAAGATTCTAATCTTCAAGTAATGCGATCGAAATCCATTTTCTTCATGATTAGATTCTGCTCACTTCTTCCCTTAAGCTTCCTCTCTTTTCTTTGATCCTACAAAACATCGAAATGTAATCTTATCACATCATGTATTAAGAATCTAGAATAGGAACTTAAAAGAGTTAGTTAATGGATTTTACATAAAGTAGAGCCATACGTTTTGACTCTCCCAACTCTTAGATCTCTTAGGTAAATAGGGCAGCTTCGTCTCCAATACCCCTTGTCTTGGCAATAAAAGCAAATTGACTCTCTTGGAACAGCACACAAAACTACTTCTGGCTTAGCCTTTCGCTTATCATCAAACTTTTCGATCATGGCATGCCTTTCATTGTCATTGGCTATATCTATAGAGGTCCGGAAGGCAGATCTACCAATCAACTTTGCTTTTCTAGTGCGCCAAATCATTGCTGATTCAGCAGCAATAAGCATATAGGTGAGATCAATCAAGGTTACGTCGTGGTTCATCATATAGTACTCTCTTACAAACTCACTATATGAGTCAGGAAGTGACTGAAGAACCTAGCCAACAGCCAGCTCCTCACAGACAACAGATCCCAACATTCTTAACCTATCAATGTGTGACTTCATTTGTAGGATGTGTGCACACATTGACTTTCCTTCTTCATGTTTACCTGCCAAAAGGGCTTGAGTGAGTTTGGACTTTTCAATATTTTGAACTTGTGGGTTAGGGAGAATAATAGGAGGAGGTGTAGGAAGTGAAGCATGCTCTCGTGTTCCTCGATCGAATCGTGGAATATCATCTTCATGTGAAAAGCTTGTTCCACAGGATTAGGGAAGACCATAGTTGTTATACTTTGACATCTACAAAACGGGAGAAAAAATCAAATTAGTTGATTGATTGAGTCCTTAATAAATCACCCAAATGAGATATTAAGGCTAGGACCCAATATAATAATCTAGAACCTAGAAAAGGGATGTCGTAATCTAGTTGCAGAATTTTTGAAGGTAAGTGAATGACGATTCACTAATTTCAACCATGAAAAACAAAAAAAAAAATAAGTTTTAAATCTATTGAAAATTCCTAGATCTTTTGAGATTCATTGAACTTTTCAATGGCATGGTTAAATCTTGATATGCCCCTCGATTTGTGATTGGGATGCCGAGGATCACAAAATAGGGTGTGAATCACCATGCAAACTTACATGGTGCCCTCAATGTTATAGTCACCTAGTCGATGTGCCGGTTAACCACACACGCTCCACCAAACTATGACAAACATTGAGTCACCCTTTTCTACCTTTGCTTAGAACCATTTAGTGTGTCGGTTAACCACACACGCTCCACTAACGTCTTCGCAAGGGCACAAAGTGTAATTTCATGGAATTGCATCAATTCACTTTTGCCTAAAGTAACTAAGATTAGGAATTTGTAAAAGCATTTAGTTACTTTTGTACTTCATTATACTTATAATGGAAGTTTTCTGTCCTATCCTACCCGTTCGGCTAACGACCCTCCACTAGTCAAGAGTGCGGTGGGTAAGAGTGGATACCCATTCAATAGCCATTTTATAGGCAATTTCTTTAAACACCCCTTATAGACCAGCTTCGTGAATGAGGCCTGCTAACGGTAAGACTGATTTTTACTCATATATATATATATATATATATATATATATATATATATATATATATATATATATATATATATATAATACTAGACTTTTAATGTTATATATAGTATAGGGTGTATTTTACACTTTTAAAATACTAGGTGGTCAAATTTAATAATTATACTTTTAATTTAATTAAATTGTAAACCAAAACTCTATGGATTTATTAAATCTCTTTTAATTGTACACTTTAATTAATTAATAAAATCATAAGGGTGTGAATTGAACTTTTCAAAAACAATACTAGGGTTTTAGAATTTAACATTTCTAAATTAAACTTTTAATCAACTTTTAAAATTACAAAACTTGATGGCAAGTTTTGAAACATTTCAAAACATTAGGGTTTTAACTATTTAAATTTCAAAACAAAACCTTTAAGTTCAAATTTAAACCATAAAACTTACATGGGCACAATTGAAACCTTTTTCATAATACAAGGATCAAATAACAAATAATAGAAATTAAATAATTAATTTTGTCATTATCTATATATGACCAAATTTCAATTTCTTGCAAGATAAGTTACCCAATTAATACAAATAAGCAATCTTAAGTCATATAAGGAAGTTATTATCTAATCAATTGGTAATTATCTTGTGTTTTGTCAAGGATAATCTTTTAGAAACATTAAAAATCGTATTTTATAAGTTTAAAACGAATATGGTAATTATCCTTAAGCAAAACAACAATAAAATCTTAAATTCCCTCTGTCTGACGCTCCGACTTGCCGAGTCACACATTGGAACTCACTGAGTAGGGCAGACTCACCGAGTCCATGTAGTGACTCGCCGAGTCAGTTCGAACAGAAGGCCAAATTTCGATTTTCAGTTAATAATTCAACATAGCCTCACATACAACACAAACCAATCAAGGCTCTGATACCACTGATGGGTTTTATCCATAAGAACATCCTATCTGCTCATGCAAACCCTAATGCTTGGATCTAGGATTCTCTATTGTACATGCAATATATCCAAGACTTACAATCTTAGATCTAACATATTATAAACTGAAATTAGGGTTTAGAGAATTACCTTTGATTGTTATGTAGCAATAACAATCTCAAATCCTCCTTGTAATGACTTTAGAAATCTTAGAGTCACAATTGTTACTCCTCTAATGGATCACAAACACCAAGAGCAAGAGGATGAAGAATAAGGAGAGAGGAGGCTGCCCAAAACACCCAGAAACCCTAGTGGAACTCCTAGACACGTTTTTGGGGCTTAAGGGTACTATATATACATGTAGGATATTAGGGTTTTCAACTAGGAAACCCCAATTTGACTACTTAAGCCCTAAGCAACCCATAGACCCTTTTAGAATATCCATTGGATGATTTCTAATGGGTTTCCCCGTAGAATTCGTCCAACCTGTTATTCCAAGGTGATCCATAGCCAGTTGTCTTATGATGACAGTTCTAGTCCCTTAAGTTTAATTAATCTCCTTTAGCCATAAAATTAATTATTAATTAATTCTTGACTAATATTAATTAAACAATATGATTTCTCCTTTAATATATTATTCTCATAATATATTAATAAATCATAATTAATCTTCTCTCTCCATAATTCGTCCTATCAAGTTGCTTTGGTGAAGGCAACCTAAAAGGACCATGCACCATCGGGTCAAGTACATACCAAAATAGTTATGGACTTAAACAGTTCCAACACCGCCAACATTTGTGTTTCTCACTTTTGGGCAGTGTCCTTTGTAGTGCCTAGTTTCCCCATAGCCGTAACAGGCTCAGCTTACCCCGGTCTTGGCGGGCCGGGTGGCTTGTTGGGTTGACACCCTACAGAAACGATCAGTATGCACTTGACCCAATTTGGTATGGTCCATCTTGGATGCATGGCATTGTAACAAGTTGATAGACAAAATGAGAGAAAGGACACTTATGGTTTGTTAATATATTATAAGCTCTAATATATTAATATGAAATCATATATTTAATCAGTATTGATCAAGAATTAATTTTCTAATCAAGAGAGTTAAATTAAATATATGGGGATTGATTTGGTAAATCATTCATTTTTATATAGTGGGCTTATGATCCACGATTCATTAGATTGGGTTAGGACTCATTGGATGCTCCTTGGATGCTCCATGGATTATGGAGGAAAAGAAAAGTCATGCATATTAGGGTTTCCATGGTGTAACCCTTCATGTGACACACTATATAAACGACCTCATAGCAAGTAAAATCCGCTACTAAGACAGAGGATGAGGGCTAGTCGAATTTTGTGCACAAGTATTCTTCTCTCAGGTTATTCCAAGAGTTGTGGTTTTGTGTGAAGCATTTGAGGCATCACATTTAGGGTGCTAGGCTTACAAGGTCTTAAGGAATCCAAGCTATAAGAGATGTATTTCATTCTACTAAGTTATGTAATACATATACCACATGATATGTTAGTTAGGAAGAAAACCTTGGAAAATGAAAGTTTGCATGAATAATAGAGAAAACATAGATCTAAGGTTTCTAGGGTTGCATATACACCATAGGTGTGTTAGAATGCTCAAAACCCATCAGTGGTATCAAGGCCTAAGCTTGTTTTCAACTATACTTGATGCAAACTGCTTAAAAAAATCGATATTTCTACTCACTGTTCAGTGAACTCACCGAGTCTATGAGGGCTCTCGACGATTCCATTGGGGGTCTCGACGAGTCCATGTGAAATCTCATCCAACTCGTCGATTTGGTTCATGCACTCGATGAGTCAGAGCCCTTGAATGTAGAATTTTGAGTTTTATTGCTTGAATTGGACTAGAATCGTTACCCTAATCTGTTTTTAGATTGTTAAACCTGTTTTTGATATAGTAATGATTGTGATTACCCAAATTCAATGATAACTGTTATAGTTTCAAGTTTTATATTAACTTAATATGATACTTGAAAATTGTTGATATGAATTATGTATGCTTATGAGTTTTTTAGATCATAGAAATTATTCGACATGTTTGTTAGTGTAATTGTTGATCCAAATGCTTTTTCATGGACTCCATAACTTGTCCACAAGTTACGGAATTCCAAAAGTATTTTCCATTAAAATCATTAAAACTCATAAGTTATAGAAATGAAAGGTTTTGAATAGTTTCAAAACTTGCCCTCAAGTTTTGGAATTTGTAAAATCATTTTAGAAAACGTTAATTCCAAGTCCTAGAATTTGAAAAGTTTAATATTTATCCCTTATACTATTATAGTATTATAAGTTAATTATATATATATATATGTGTGTGTGTGTGTGTGTGTAAGATCAAGTCAGTTTTATCGTTAGAAGGCCTCATTCACGAAGCCAATCTATAAGGGGGGGGGGGGGGTATAAGATTGTTGTCCACTCTCACCCATTGCTTCCTTGACTGGTGGAGGGTCGTTAGCCGAACGGGTAGTACAATGACTTTAATCCTCATTAAAAGTATAATGATAAACATAAAGTAACTAAACGTTTTATAAATTCTCAATCTTAGTTACTTTACGAAAATTTGAAATTGATGCTAACCCTTGAAATTACACTTTGCACCATGCTAAAGTCGTTAGTGGAGCGTGTGTGGTTAACCGGCACACTACCTTGGACTTAACAAGGATGGGAAAGGGTGTCTTAAGGTTTATCATAGATCGGTGGAGCGTCTGTGGTTAATCGACACACCGATTAGGTGTTAAATTAAGAGTACCAAGTTAATTTTCATGGTTATTCACACCTTGTTTGTGATCCTCGGTATCCGAGTCAGAAACTTGAAGGGCATAATTGAGATTTAAACATGTCATTAAGTTGTTCAATGAATCTATTACGGCATCCCTCTTCTAAGTTAAAAAATATTGTGTTGGGTCCTAGCCTTAATATTTCATTTGGGTGTCTTATTAAGGATTCTATATTAATCTAAACCTGTCTTTCTTCCTTGTTCAGATGTCTTCCAACAATGCTACTTCTGACTCAAACCCTACCGACTCTTTCTCTCTCATGAACCTTTATCAGAGAGTCATCTTTGATGGCACTAATTTCAATGATTAGATTAGAAACATAAGGATGGCCACTCGTTATGTGGAAAAGGAATATGTCCTCGACAAGGAGCTTAAGGTCATCGATGAGTTGCCTTCTACTCCCGAGGAGATTGCTGAGTACACTAACCATGAGAAGGATGCCACTAAGGTGTCTTGTATCATGTTTCCTACCCTAACAGCAGAACTCCAGAAATCCTATGAAGATTTCTACCCTTATGCGATGAACCTTGACATGATGGAAAGATACAAACAAAGTGCTCATCAGGAAAGGTATGAAATCATCAGCTCCATGATAAAAAAAAATATGAAGGATGGAAAGTCTATCACCGGCCACCTGCAAAAAATGCAAAGATTCGTGGAATAGTTGCTTAAGCTGAATGTTATCTTTGATGATGAGTTAGCAATAGACAATATTCTATACTCCTTACCCTCTTGTTATCATCAGTTTCATATGACTTATCATATGAATAAAGAGGAAGTCATGCTTATCAAATTTCAAGGACTTTTGAGGACTGTTGAAAGTAGTCTCAAAGGTAAGAATGTTGTTCCTACTCCTACTACCGCCACTGTCCTGGCAATCGGGTAAGGTAAAGGGAAGAAGAGGAAAACCCCTTCGAATGGTACAAAGGGAAAGTCTCTTGATGGATCCTTTTCGAGTGGAACCAAAGGTGGTTTTGCCACTCCCTCTTCCAACCTAAAGGATACACAATGCTTCTACTGTCAGGAAAAGGGGCACTTGAAGCGAAGCTGCCCCAAGTACTTGTAGGATGTTAAGGACATGAAATTTAAACCCACCGCTGTAGGTATTTGTTGGGTTTTGAGCATTCTAACACTTCCTAAGTGTACATGCAACCCTAATAACCTTGAATCTATGTTTTCTCTATATACATGCAAATTTCTTTTTCAAGGTTATTTCCTAACTAGCATGGCATGGGGATTACATAAAACATAAAGAACTAGTAGAAATACATACCTTGTTGTCGCTTGGATTCCTTCAAGACTTTGTGAGCCTAGCACCCCAAATGTTGTGCCTCAAATGCTTCACACAACACTACAACCTTTGAATAACTAGAGATAATATTTCTACACTCCAAAATCGGCTATGCCCTCACAAGAATACTCTAGTGCCAATTTTGCATGCTATATGGTTTCTTTTATAGTGTGTCATAATTAGGAGTTACAAATGTAAACCTTAATTGTCATGACTCTTCATTTCTCATGACCCATGGGTTTGTAACTCCCATGGACTATCCATGGAGCTCCATATGGTTATAACCAAACCCATAAACCATGGATCATTAATCCACCATAAAAGAATTGATGATTGTCATAATCAACCCTATATATTTAATTAGTCTCACTTTGATCACCAAATTAGTTCTAGATTAATACTTGATCAAATACTAATTAAATAATACTATTATTAATATATTAGAACTTATAATATATTAATAATCATAAGTGCCTTATTCTCTCATTTAGTCTATCCAAGTATTGCAATGCCATGCAACCCAAATGGACCATGCCGGGTCGGGTCAAGTTCATACCAAATAAAGTTATGGACTTAGACACTATATCCAATAGTCTCCCACTTGGATAAGTCTAATAACTATATTTGCAAATACGACTTCAAAATCCGACTAGCAATCGTAGCTCTTTCAAAGTATCTCGGAACTGAGATGATGATGATACGCCATTTAAGATAAGTGATCATATAATCCTCTGTTCTCATGATATCAGCCGGACAAACACATGGAACATGGTTTTACTTATTGTCCAGCATTTGTTTCTCGATCTCCGATTTGTTTCAACATAGAACTAAATTGAACACATCAATTAGGTTCTGACCGGGTCCAGTACATAGGTCAAAACCAAATCATCGAGGGGCCCAGATATCGCTTCTATTTCTAGAAGGAACAGATAAACTTCGACTGATATGCTTGTACTAACTACTTGTTGAATTATTCACAAATGCACGTTTTATAGCATCGAGTTACCAATGCGTTTTCGTACAATCAATGAATAACCAACTCATAGTTAACAACTCATATCTCTAGGTTTGAAGATTTATATGATATTACCATCTCACGATCACTCGAGATAAATTCCATGAAGTGATGCAAGTGAGCGTGGGTTGAATCCAATACTCAGCCCTTATGAGTACTCATGAATGTTGTAGCAACCATTGCATTGTCTAAATCACTTTAGACAAATCATACAAGCCAAATTCATGACAGTCTTGATTCATATCTACTTCCAACATATGACTGACTGTGGATGGTTTGAATAATATGATATATACCATAACATAATTATTCTGGAAGTCAAAACATGCAAAGTGGAACACATGAATAATACTTAATCATATATGGCCCCAACACTTGGGTGTAAATAAAACAACTTTTATCTAAGCACCATATTGATTACTCATTATTTATGTTTCGATTAATCAACTTTATGCTTGAATTAAAACATTAGTTGTCCCATGCTCCAAGCACGTACACTATGTTTTTCCAAACAACAATTATGCCATACTCCAAGTATGCATACTATGTTTACATATGGTCCTCTCTTTGTGAAATAGATCAATTGTCAATATTCCAATGATGCTCATTTCACAATTCCAATCCTTGTTGTAAATTCAAGAATACCAAACTCTTGTCATTTACAGTAATCTGTTAGATTCTAAACTTATATGCAATGATCCCCTTGTAACGACTATGCACAAAAGTCACAGAGACTTGGCAACATACATTACAAAGTATTCCAATGGGAAACAATTTCATGGAAATGAAGTCTCAAATTCAAAGTACATTCCTTTGAACATCCTTCTTAGCATTAAGTTCTTTAATCTTACACAGATTCAAAGAATAACTTCCACCTATGGAAACAATTCCATATTATCATTTTGACTATCACTTCTGAACAAGAGTTGCCTCTTTACAAAATATGTCAATATGGTCCTTACTTTATACTTCTAATTGTCCATGAGCAACCAATCTTTGGTAAACCTCAGATTGTCCTTGACAATTTTGCTTAATCACTTTAGTCATTTCCAGTTCTATTCCTTTTTCCATCTTAATGCACTAGGCATTTGGAAAATTTAGAATGGATGAATATTATAGCACATATAATCAAACCTATACCCAAAGCATATGGGACATGATTTATGCTATAAAATTTTTATTTGCCATGTTCTAAAAAATTCGAACTATGAAGAGGGATGTCGTAATCATAATTGAATTTTGAGAACGCAACATATATAGAATTTCCTTATGTTGAACCATTCCAGCATAAGATTCATATATATTCTTGACTAAAGTAGATTAAATTCTCAATTTAAGCTTGTAGAATTGGAGTGAAATATAGAATCCTCTCCCTTAATTATAGAAAAACAACTTTCAAAGCAACTTGAAACTTTTGTTTTCTATAAATAACATTGCTAACTTGCAATAGTTAACATAATCATCATGCTCCCACTAGCATAATGATTACCAGCATAACACTTTATGCTCCCACTAGCTTTGACATGTACTCAGAAATCAACTGGATTTCTAGAAATCAATACTTTATTGACTTTCTTACCAAAGTTCATATTTCTGTTACTAGATTGCTTTGATAAGAATTTATCAAAAACATACACCTTTCCTTAGATAGCTCACATGTTTGTCTAGACCTTTTGCAATTCTCACTAGTTAGTGTGCCGGTTAACCACGCACGCTCCACTAACTATATGAGAATGCAAATATCATAACCGCTAGCTACTTAAAATCTTCTTAGTGGAAGCGTTTCCTTACCTTCATTTTCATGAATCGAAGAGAAACCTTATGGCACTTAGATTTTATGGTGTATGTGTTCTTTTCCATGTGAATTTTGTCAAAACCATAATCACATGACTAGGTTAGTGACACTTCCAAATTCATATGGACTGAACTTGTGCAATCTTAATTTCTTGCCACCTGGTAGCACAATGCCCACCATTGCTTCCGGGTTGTTATGCAAACAATTGAGAACTCATAGAACTCACAAGCATAATCAACTTTCAACTGGAATAGACATAGAAATAAGAACACGATAGGTTACAAACCTCAAGTCGTGGGCTAGTGATTAACAAAACTCTTGATTAGTTCTTGAAACTATTTCAGAATCTTTTAGACTCCCACTGTCCTCTTGACATATAAGACTTATGTTTGTCAAGAACCATTCGTTGACAATACAAATATTCAAGAGCTAGTGCGGATTCTTATCAAGTTAAACACTTATCATAATTGGACTTAGTTGGTCTTTGTTTTATCCAGAACATCACAACTAACCAACCTCAAATGTACAAGAGTATGACACATCTTACTCTACATTTGATAAGTGTTATAAACTTTCTAAAGATTATGTCACTCAATGGCTCAATCTTGGAGTATGACTCTAAGATTTGATTTTGATGTATGATTTATCTTTTGATTTAACCATTTCAATAACTCATGATTCCTCTCCTTAGCTAAACAAATGAACTAAGGTGTCCTTAGAGGATCAATTGTGATATGGTTTCATAATCACTAAGATAATCATAAAACAAAGTACACAAGTACTCTCCCATCTCTTCAGATTGGAGAGACTTTTATCTTTCTGCCTTATTTGATTCTTCTTATTCATTCTGCCATACATTGAAACTTTTCCGATGTTTCAGAATTACACTTAAACTCGTAAGTATAACCATATTTACTAAACTTTAGTAAATCATAATGAATAATCTTATCAACCTTTGTGGTGGACCTGACCAGCACACAACCAAGTGTACCCAATCTCTTAGTCCTTTGCTTGACTCACATGTGAATGTGAACAAGGAATTAGTCTTAATTTACCAAAGATGAAGATTCTCATTCATCACGCAATACAACTTGCATGATTCCAACTTTCTATCCAACTAAAACTTGGGTGATGAGAATCTTTCCTTATTTGGTAAATTATGATACTACCACTAATGAAAGAATCAAATCCATTTACCCATATTGCTTATCAATGGAAACATATAAGCAACAACCTTTTTCACAAATGCCATTGTAAGGATACTTAAAGTAAATAAAATCAAAACCATTTTCTTTTATTTTAAAACTTTGCAGAAAACTTATTCTTACAATCCATATGAAAAACTTGTTGTTATCTATTCCTAAGCAATATTTCATAACTCTTAAGTAACAACTCAAAATTCTGATCACCGAACCATGCGATCGAAATCCATTTTCACGATCAGAACCAACATATACTTTCTTTAAGTTTCTTCACTCTTCTTTGATTCTTAAACATCAATATATGACCCAGTCACATCATGCAATAAGAATCTCAGAATAGAAACTTAATAGAGTTAGATAATGGACTTTACCTAAAGCAGAGTCAAACATTTGACTTTACTATCCTTATGGACTTTTAGGTAAATTTGGCAGCTTCGCAACCAATGCCCTTCCTTTGGCAACAAAAACATATGGACTCTTTGGAAACGGTATACGAGACTATCACATAATTAGCCTTTCTCTTTACCATTTGGTCAACCGAGTTGACTATGGCCAATCCCTTTCAATTGGGAATAGAAAGGTTTTCTGGACTTCCAGTGTTACCATTGTCAATGTCCATGGAAGTTTGGGAAGTTGATCTTCCAATCAAATTTTGCTTTACCAATGCTCCAAATCATTGCTGATTCAACATCATCAAGCAAATAAGTAAGATCATTACGGGTCATGTCGTGATCTGTCATCAGGGAGTGACCAAGTCAATAGCCAGCTCCCTTGAGACTTCGACACCCGACTCTCCCAGCTTGTCAATATGTGACTTAATCTCCAAGACCTAAGAACATATAGACTTTGTTTGCCAATAGGGATTGAGTGACTTAGAACTTATCATGTCTTGAAACTTGTGGGATAGGGAGATTTATTGGAGTAGGCGAAGGAAGTGAAGTATGATTTTCAGTCCCACTAATGCACAACAAAGGGATTGATCTTTCACCTTGATTGCCATTCGGGATATCATCTTCATTAGGAAGCTTCTTCCTAAGATTTGGGAAGACCATAGCTGTCTAAACTAGACATGTATAATGGGGGAAATTCAAGTTAGTTGATTTAAAGTCCTTAATATAACACCCACTATGAAATATTAAGGCTAGGACCTAATAACCTATTTATAACTGGAAGAGGGATGCCGTAATCCAAATTATAAAATAGTTAAAGGTAGGTAAATGATGATTTACCAATTTCCACCATGAAAAACGAAATATAACTAAGTTTTAATTGGATTTGAAACTCCTAGATCCTTTGAGATACATTGAACTTTTCAATGGCATGTTTGAATCTCGAATGTGCCCTCTCAAGTTTGTGACTGGGATGCCGAGGATCACAAACAAGGTGTGAATAACCATACAAATTGACTTGGTACCCTTAACAATATTACCTAATCGATGTGCCGGTTAACTACACACGCTCCACCGATCTATAATAAAGTCAAGTTACCCTTTGCCACTCTTACTAGTCCATGTTAGTGTGCCGGTTAACCACACACGCTCCACTAACGACTTGGTAAGGTACAAAGTGTAATTTTATGGGCTAGCACCAATTTCACATTTTCCTAAAGTAACTAAGATTGGGAATTTATAATGTATAGTTACTTTATAACGCATTATACTTTTAATGAGTATTTAAAGTCGTATCCTACCCGTTCGGATAACGACCCTCCACCGATCAAGGAAGCGGTGGGTGAGAGTGGACACCCATTAAGTCACTATTTTATAGGCAACAACCTTATACCCCCCTTATAGACCGGCTTCGTGAATGAGGCCTACTAACGGTAAGAACGACATATTCTTATACATATCTATATAATAAAATTATAATAATAGTATAAGGGTGTATTTTAAACATTTAAAATACATGGTGGTTTAATCTATTAATTAAACTATACTCTTAATTTAATTAAACTTAAACCATGTCTTTATGGGATTATTAACTCTTTTAATTAAACACTTTAATTAATTTAATGAAGTCCATAAAGTTTGAATTTTTTTTAACCTTTAAAAAAAAATGTTTGGAATTAAAGTATAAGACTTTACAAATTCCAAAACTTGAGGGCAAGAATTGAAACTATTCCAAGTCTTTTCAATTTGTAACTTATGAGTTTTAATGGTTCATAAAAATGAAGACTCTTCATTTTATGAAACCTCTTTAGTTCTTTAAACACAAATTAAATAAGTGACCTTTGGTTATCCATAACTTGAGGACAAGTTATGGACACCATTATTTTCATTAAGATCATGAATTAAACACACATGGAGGTTACACATAATTCCTATGATCTTCTAAAAACTCATAAGAACACAAATTCATGCCAAGCGATTTTCAAGAAATCATATAAACATATAAAATACTTGAAAATTAATAAAAGTCATGTAAAATGGGTTAACATAATCATTATCATTTTGAAAAACAAATTTTACAAGTCCAAAACAGATTGGGATAATGATTTTAATCCATTTCCAACAACAAAACACGAAAAGACTGCCCAACACGCACCTACTCATCGAGTGCATTATCCTACTCGACGAGTAGGATGAATTTGTTCATGGACTCGGCGAGTCCTCCCCATGAACTCGGCGAGTCCAGTTGTTAATGAGCAGATTTTTCGTTTTTTAAGCAGTTTTGCATCAAGTATACAGAAAACAACCCTAGGCTTTGATACCACTGTTGGGTTTTGAGCATTCTAACACTTCCTAAGTGTACATGCAACCCTAATAACCTTGAATCTATGTTTTCTCTATATACATGCAAATTTCTTTTTCAAGGTTATTTCCTAACTAGCATGGCATGGGGATTACATAAAACGTAAAGAACTAGTAGAAATACATACCTTGTTGTCGCTTGGATTCCTTCAAGACTTTGTGAGCCTAGCACCCCAAATGTTGTGCCTCAAATGCTTCACACAACACTACAACCTTGGAATAACTAGAGATAATATTTCTACACTCCAAAATCGGCTATGCCCTCACAAGAATACTCTAGTGCCAATTTTGCATGCTATATGGTTTCTTTTATAGTGTGTCATAATTAGGAGTTACAAATGTAAACCCTAATTGTCATGACTCTTCATTTCTCATGACCCATGGGTTTGTAACTCCCATGGACTATCCATGGAGCTCCATATGGTTATAACCAAACCTATAGACCATGGATCATTAATCCACCATAAAAGAATTGATGATTGTCATAATCAACCCTATATATTTAATTAGTCTCACTTTGATCACCAAATTAATTCTAGATTAATACTTGATCAAATACTAATTAAATAATACTATTATTAATATATTAGAACTTATAATATATTAATAATCATAAGTGCCTTATTCTCTCATTTAGTCTATCCAAGTATTGCAATGCCATGCAACCCAAATGGACCATGCCGGGTCGGGTCAAGTTAATACCAAATAAAGTTATGGACTTAGACACTATATCCAACAGTATTTACACTATATTGTTTAATAACTCACCACATACTAATTCTTGGGTCCTTGATATAGGGTGTGAAATTCACATTTGTTCTGATTTGCAGGGCCTGAAAAGAAGTGAGGATGTGGAGCATGGGAAGATAAACTTGATCATGGGGAATAGCAAAGCTTCACCTGTCACCAAGATTGGATTTTATTCTTTATTACTTCGTGATAGATAGTTCATAAGCCAAGGTAATAGTGGGAGGTAAATTAGTCTTGAAGAAATTGAAGAATCAAGAGGTGAAGGAACCTCAAACACTAGCAATCAACCCGTGGAGGAAACTTCTGTCGAGCCGATTGATGAGTCTGTACCTCTGAAGCGTTCCACGAGATTTAGGAATGCACTTGGCATTATGATGATTTCCATATTACTGCATAAGGTGATGCGTTTATCAGTCATAGTACACTAATAAATTTGGATGAATCTAATAACATTAAGGAATCCATGGGCTCTAAATCTGGCAAATGAAAAGAGGCTATGCATAACAAGATTCAGTCTATGTATGACAATCAAGTTTGGAACTTGATTCACAATGTATTGGGTTGTGAGACAGTCGGGTGCAAATGAATCTTCAAGAAGAAGACCGATATAGATGGGAATGTACACACTTATAATGTGTGAATCGTTGTGAAGAGATTTACTCAAAATCTGGGAGTTGACTATGACGAGACCTTCTCACCTGTAGGGAAGATTAAGTCTATTAGGGATATGCTAGCCATTTCTGCATTTTAAGATTATGAAATATGGCAAATGGATTTCGAAACCGCTTTCCTTAATGGAAAGTTGGATGAGGATGTTTACATGAGTCAGCCATAGGGTTTTTTCGATGCAAAGTACCCTATTAAAGTGTGTAAGCTTGAGAAATCCATCTACGGATTAAAACAAGCATCTCGCAGATGGAAGTTTTGTTTTGATGAGAAGGTCAAAGAGTTTGGCTTTTCGAGGAGCGAGGATGAGTCATGTGTGTATGTTAAGGCTAGTGGGAGCATAGTTAGATTTTTGATATTATATGTGGATGATATACTACTCATAGGAAATGACATCCCAACCTTGTAGGAGGTTAAGTCCTGGCCTGGGAAGTGTTTAGCTATAAAGGACCTTGGAGAAGCTGCCTATATCTTAGGGATAAGGATATTGAGAAACAGGAGTAAGAGACTAATTAATCTTAGTTAAAGTACCTACTTGGATAAGGTACTGAATAGATTGAGCATGCAGGACTCCAAGAAAGGTGACTTAACGATCTAGAGTAACACCAAACTGAGTAAGACTCAGAGCCCGAGTACAGAGGCTGAGATAGCTGATATGAGTCAGGTACCGTATGCTTCCGTTGTAGGCTCAATCATGTATGTTATGTACTCGCCCTAATGTAGCCTTTGCTTTGAGCATGGTCAGAAAATATCAAGGGAATCCTGGCATCGCTCATTGGACTGCGGTAAAGAACATTCTCAATTACCCGCGAAGGACTAAGGATTAGGTCCTTACCCTTTGTGGGACTTATGACTTGAGAGTACTGGGGTATAGTGACACTACCTTTCAGACTGATATGGATAATTTCAACTTTCAGTCAGGTTGGATCTTTATCCTAGATGGTGGAGCATTACTTGGAAAATTTCCAAGCTGGAGACATTAGGTGATTCAACTTCCGAATCAAAGTATATAGCAGCAAGCGAGGTGACGAAGTAGGCAATATGGCTAAAGAACTTCATTGGAGACCTTGGAGTTGTACCAGCTATAAAGGAGCCTATGGAGATTTACATCGATAATGAGAGTGCAATTGCCTTAGCCAAGAAACCAAGGGATCATAGCAGATCCAGGTACATCGACAGAAAATAACATTTTGTTAGACATTGAATCGAAGAAGAATTCCTCATGGAAAAGAGGGCATCATCGAATGAGAACCCAACAGATCCCCTGACGAAGGGACTATGCAGGGTTAGATGGTTGGTCGCGAAGGGAAGGTTTGCAGCGAGAGTTGCTGAAATGAGAGTGGGTTCATACGAGGGGTCGGCTCCTAAGCGAAGGTAAGGTTCGTTCCAAGAGCAAGGGTCCGAATCGAACCTTGTCGTCAGGAGTGAACATCTTCGCGTTTTGCCAAGAGAAAGTGTCCAGCGCAAGAGGAGGCTTCGTTCTGAGGGCTAGGGGTGAATCTTTCCTGCAAGGCACGAAGGTCCCATTAGAAGCGAAAGTGGGGTTCGCATCAAAAGGTTTCGCCTCAGGAGGGTTCACTTCTTGAGAGGGCCTAGTTTCTTGAGAGGTTTCGCTCCTATTGTGTTATTTTTTTTCGTATTTTCTTACCGTCTCATGGGATTTTCAACTAATTGAAGTGTCAGGATGGCCCAATTGTTTATCAAAAAGTAGAGAGATAGATTTTGGAGAGATAGAGATAGAGTGAGAGCGATTGAGAGAGACATGGTCGGTGGCCTTTATTAGGCTTTGATTTTGTAATTCAAGGTTTGTAAACCCCATTATACCTTGTTATGAGTGTTTTACACCCTAAAGGGTGTTTAATAGTGCTTTAAAAAGTCATTACATCACCCACCCTGGTTAGGGTTTAGAATTTATGAACATTTGAAACATCTGAGTGATACTTTGTATTATGATAGAAAGTTGTACATTAGAAGACATAGAATATATCTCATCATACATGAAATAAATGAGTTTATCGGTTGACTCTTTGACTTTTCTTGACTTTGACTTGACCAAAATTTAATGGTTGTCACATCATCCCCCCGTTAAAAGGAATTGTCCCGAAGTTAGTGTTTCAACTGGGACTTGAAGGGTTGGGGAAGAGATGCGGGAATTTTTTTTTTATTTGGACTTCGTGTTCACAGGTGAACTTAGTTCCTTGTTTAGTGTTCCATCGGACCTTCACAATGGGAATACGACTTTGTTTTGTTCTTTTGATCTACTGGTCCATGATTTCTATCGGTTCTTCCATGAAATGGAGACTTTCGTTGATTTCAATCTCGTGAAGAGGGATAACGAGAGTCTCATCGGACAAACACTTCTTTAAGTTGGACACATGGAAGGTAGGATGTACATTTTTTATTTCTTGCGGTAATCGAAGATTGTATGCTACCGGGCCAATCCTAACGAGGATCTCGAATGGGCTGCTATACCTCGGATTCAGTTTCCCCTGTTTTCCAAAACGTACCAAGCCTTTCCAGGGTGAGACCTTTATGTTGGATTAGGTGTCTAAGTTCATAACTATTTCTAGAATGTACGTGACCCGGTTGGCATGGGGGGTTGCAAGGCATTACAACACTTGGATAGACTAAATGAGAAAAAGGACACTTAAGGATTATTAATATATTATAAGTTCTAATATATTAATAAAATTATTTAATTAGTATTGATCGTAGAATTAATTTGGAATTAATTAAGTGATCAATAAGACACTAATTAAATATATGGTGTTGATTGTGTAAATCATCCATTATTATATAGTGGGCTAATGATCCATGGTTTATATGAATTGGGCTAATCCCATAAGGTGCTCCATGGTGGTCCATGGGAGTTATAAACCCATGGATCATGGAATATGGAAAGCCATGACAATTAGGGTTTACATGGTGTAACCCTACTTGTGAGACAACTATATAAAGACCCTAAGTTTAGCAAAATTAGCCACTACAAGCAAGTACAAGAGGGCTAGCCAGATTTTGAGTGTCAGTGAACTTCTCTCAAGATTAGTCCAAGTGTTGTGGTGTTGTGTGAGACATTTGAGGCATCACGCTTGAGGTGTTAGGCTCACAAGGTTCTCAAGGAATCTAAACATCAAAAGGTATGTACTTCAACTAGCTATTATGTTTAAAAGTTCCCCATGCCATGTTAGTTAGCTTAAGAACATTTGAAAATCAAATTTGAATGTATATTATTAAAACATATATCTAAGGTTTCTAGGGTTACATGTACACCTTAGAAGTGTTAGAATGCTCAAAACCCTTCAGTGGTATCAGAGACTAGGCTTGTTTATCTGATACTTGATGCAAACTTGCTAAGAAAAACGACAAAACCGCTTTCTACCTGAGTGAACTCGCTGAGTCCATGGGGGGAATCGGCAAGTCCATGCCTATATTCTACCAACTCGCCGAGTCTGTTCAATCACTCGATGAGTTGGCTTGTTAGAGTGAAATTTTTTGACTTTTGCCGCTAGAAATGGACTAGAAACATTACCCTAAACTGTATTGGTGTTAAAAAAACTTGTTTAAGATGGTGTAATGGTTATGATAATCCATTTTCAATGGCTAATATCAAAATTTAAAGTTTGTATGGTTTCTTTATGATTCTTAAAATTGTTGATATGAACATTCATGAACTTATGAGTTTCGAAGATCATAGGAATTATTTGTAACTTGCTTGTTAGTTTAATTCTTGATCTTAATGTGTTTTAATGGAATCCATAATTTGTCCTCAGGTTATGGATTACCAAAAGTCACTATTTTAAAAGTCTATTAAAGAAACACATAGGTAACATAAAATGAAAAGTCTCTCATTTTATTAAACCATTAACTCATAAGTTATGAAGGATGAAAAGTTTTGAAAGTTACAAACCTTGCCCTCAAGGTTTGGAACATGTAAAGTCACTTTAAAAAACTTAGTTCCAACCACTAGAATTTTAAAAGTTAAAATTCAACCCTTATACTTTATAATATTATAAGTTAATAATATATATATATATATATATATATATATATATATATATATATATATATATATATATATATATATATAAGAACAAGTCATTTTACAGTTAGTAGGCCTCATTCACGAAGCCGGTCTATAAGGGGGGGTATAAGGTTGTTGCCTATAAAATGGCAGCTTAATGTGTGTCCACTCTCACCCACCACTTCCTTGACTAGTGGAGGGTCGTTAGCCGAACGGGTAGTACAATGACTTTAATCCTCATTAAAAGTATGATGATTATAAAGTAACTAAATACTTTTATAAATTCACAATCTTAGTTACTTTAGGAAAATGTGAATAAGGTGCTAACCTTGAAATTACACTTTTCACTTTGCTTAAGTTGTTCGTGGAGCGTGTGTGGTTAACCGACACACTAACTTGGACTTAACAAGGTAGGAAAAGGGTGGCTTAAGGTAAATCATTGGTCAGTGGAGCGCGTATGGTTAATTGGCACATCGATTGAGTGATAAACATTAAGAGTACCAAGTAATATGAATGGTTACTTCACACCTCGTTTTGTGATCCTCGGCATCCCAATCACAAAACGTGAAGGGTAGACTTGAGATTGAAACATGCCATTGAAAACTTCAATGAATCTCAAAGAAACTAGGAGTTTCAAAACCAATTAAAACCTAATAATTTATTTTGTTTTTCATGGTGGAAATTGGTTAATCATCATTCACCTACCTTTAAATATTTTTTAGCTTGGATTACGGCATCCCTCTTCTAAGTTATAAAATATTGTGTTGGGTCCTAGCCTTAATATTACATTAGGGTGTTTTATTAAGGAATATCTTTATATCTAATCTAAATTTTTCTTTCTTCTTTTTCAAATATCTTCCAACAATGCTGCTTCTGAATCAAACGCTACCGACTCCTTCTCTCTCATGAACACTTTGTGGGAGAGTCATCTTCGATGGTTCCAAATTTATGGATTGGATCCAGAACATCGGGATGGTCACTCGTTACGAGGACAACGAATATGTCCTCGACAAGGAGCTTAAGGAACTTGATGAGTCGTCTGCTACTCCTGAGGAGATTGCTGAATTCCGGAATCATGAGAGAGATGCCACTAAAGTGGCATGTATCATGTTGGCCACAATGATATCCGAGCTCCAAAAATTGTATGAAGACTATTACCCTTTTGAGATGAACCAGGACTTGATGGACCGCTACCATCAAAGTGCTCGATAAGAGAGGTATGACATCATCTGCTTCATGATAACAACCCGAATGAAGGATGGTGAACCCATCACAGGCCACTTACAGAAAATGAAAAGGTATGTGGACCGTTTCCTGAACCTAAATTTGAACTTCCCCAAGAAGTTGGAAATTGACATCATTTTGCACTCCTTACCTTCTTATTTTGATCAATTCCGAATGACATACAACATGAACAAAGAGGAAGTTACACTCAGAAAACTTCAAGGACTCTTGAAGACCGCTGAAATTGGTCTCAAGGGTAACTCGGTTGTTACCACTCCTACTCCTACCACGGCCCCGGTCTTGGCAATCGGGCAAGGCAAAGGGAAGAAGAGGAATAGCCCTTCAAAGGCTACGAATGGAAAGTCCCTTGATGTCTCCTCTTCAAGTGGAGCAAAGAAAGGATCCGTCATTCCTTTTGCCAACCCTAAAGAGGCTGAATGCTTCTATTTCCATGCAAAGTCACACTGGAAGGGAAACTACCCAAAGTATCTGCAAGATGTTAAGGATGGGAAAGTAAAACCCAACCATGCAGGTATTTACACTATATTGTCTAATAACTCACCCCATTCTAATTCTTGGGTCCTTGATGACGGTTGTGGTATTCATATTTGTTCTGATTTGTAGGGACTCAAAAGAAGTAAGGATGTGGAGCATAGAAAGATAAGCTTAATCATGGGGAATAGGAAAGCATCACCTATCACCAAGATTGGAGTTTATACTTTGTTGCTAAGTATTGGGTTAACATTAGATTTGAATAAATGTTGTTACTCATCTAAAATGGTGAGAAATATTATTTCCTTTCATGCTTTGTACAAAAAAAGGTTTATCTTTTCTTTTGTTAATGAATGTGGTGGTATTAATGTTTTCATTAATAATGTTCTTTATTTTAAAGCATTACACTGTGATGGTGTGTATGAAGCTGTGTCGGTTGTAGATAACCTAGGAAATAATGTGTTTTGTATTGACTCTTCCGCTAACCTGGATAAATCATCATTGTGGCATTGTCGTCTTGGACTTGTTTACACGAAACACATAGGCCAACTCAAAAAATATGGGGTTTTGGAGTCATTTGACCTAAGGTCGGATGATAGTTGTGAGTCTTGTCTACTTGGAAAAACGACAAAATCACACTTCAATGGCTCTTGTGCTAGTGATGAAGGTTTGTTGGATTTGGTACACACTGATGTGTGTGGACCCTTTAGAACAGACACGAGGGATACTAACCGCTTCTATTTGACTTTTACTGATGATTATATTAGATATGGATATGTCTACTTAATCAAGCATATGTCAAAAACCTTTGAAAAGTTCAAAGAGTTTAACCAGGAATTGGAGAATCAATTGGGCAGGAACCTTAAGATGATTTTATCTGATTGAGGTGGTGAGTATGTTAGTAAAGAGTTCCTCGACGATCTTAAGGAATGTGGGATTGTATTATAATTGACATATCCCTGGACACCACAGCTTAATGGTGTGGTTGAGAGGTGTAATTGAACCTTTTTAGACATGGTTCGTTCCATGATCAGTCGAGCTTTGCTACCAATCTCATCCTGGGGGTATGACTTAGAGACTGCCTCCCATATTCTTAATCTAGTCCATAAAAAAAAGGTTTCCAAAAGACCTCACGAGATGTGGACTAGAAAAGTTCCCAATTTAGACCACATTAATATTTGGGGTTGCGAGGCTTTCGTGAGGCGCGAGACTCACGATAAGCTCGAACCTCGAAGTGAGAGGTGTATTTTCATCGACTACCCATAGAAATCCTTTTGTTACCTCTTCTGCAGACCCAGTGATAATGTAGTCTTTGTAGCAAGGAGGGGAGTCTTTTGCGAAACAGAGTTCATAAGCCAAGGAAATAGTAGGAGGAAAATTGACCTTGAAAATTTCAATGGTCAAGTGGTGAAGGAACCTCAAACCCTAGCGATCAACCTGAGGAGGAAACTCCTGTTGATCCAATAGATGAGTCTATACCTCTAAGGCATTCCACGAGAGTTAGCAATGCACTTAAGCATTACTATGGTTTCCATATTACTGCGGAAGGTGATACACTTATCAGTGATAGCACACTGGTAAGTCTGGATGAACCTAACAGCTACATGGAAGCCATGGCAGGCCCTGAGGCTGCTAAATGGAAAGAGGCTATGGACAATGAGATACAATCCATGTATGACTATCAAGTTTGGAACTTGATTGACGATGTACCAGGTCATAAGACAGTTGAGTTCAAACAAATCTTCAAGAAGAAGATCGACATGGATGGTAATATACGCACTTATAAGGCGCGACTAGTTGCAAAGGAATTTTCTCAAACTCCAGGAGTTGATTATGATGAGACCTCTTCACCAGTCGCAAAGATTAAGTCTATTATGGTTATGTTATCCATTAATGCATTTCATGATTATAAAATATGGAAAATAGATGTCAAAACCGCTTTCCTTAATGAAAAGTTGGTTGAGGATATTTGCATGAGTCAGCCAGAGGGTTTTGTCAGCACCGAGTACCCTAATAGAGTGTGTAAGCACGAGAAATCCATTTATAGATTGAAACAAGCACCTCGCAGATGGAATCTTTGTTTTGATGAGAAAGTCAAAGAGTTTGGCTTTTCTAAGAGCAAAGATGAATCTTGTGTATATATTAAGGATAATGGGAATATAGTTACTTTTGGTACTGTAGGTGGATGGCATACTACTCCTAGGAAATGCAATCCCAATTTTTTCGGAGGTTAAGTCCTGGCTTGGGAAGTGTTTAGCTATGAAGGACCTTGGAGAAGCTACCTATATCATTGGGATAAGAATTTTGAGAGACAGGAGTAAAAGACTAATTGGACTTAGTCAGAGTACCTACTTGGATAAGGTGCTGAATAGGTTCAGCATGTAGAATTCCAAAAAAAAAAATTTACCAATCCATAGTAACACCAGACTGAATAAGACTCACAACCCGAGTATTGAGGCTGAGATAGCTGAGATGAGTCGAGTACCGTATGCTTCCACTGCAGGCTCGATCATGTGTGCTTTGACTTGTACACATCCTGATGTGGCCTTCGCATTGAGCATGGTCAGCAGATATCAGGGGAACCCTGGCAAGGCTCACTGGACTATAGTAAAGTACACTCTTAAGTACCTAGGGAGGACTAGGGACTGGTCTCGGTGGGAGTGATGACTTGAGAGTAGTAGGGTATAGTGATGCTAGCTTCTAGACTGATAGGGATAATTTTCACTCTCAGTCAGGCTGGGTCTTTACCTTAAACAGAGGAGCAATTACTTGGAAAAGTTCCAAGCAGGAGACAGTAGCTAATTCAACATTGAGAATCAAAGTATATAGCAGCAAGCGAGGCCGCGAAAGAGGCTATATGGCTAAAGAACTTCATTAGAAACTTGGAGTTGTACCGGCTATAAAGGAGCCTATGGAAATTTTCTGTGATAGTGAAAGTGTAGTTACCTTAGCCAAGGAACCAAGGGATCACGAAAGATCCAGTCACATCGACAGAAAATACCATTTCATCATTCATTGAATAGAAGTAGGACTCCTCATGGTAAAGAGGGTATCATCAGATGAGAACCCAGAAGATCCCCTCATGAAGGGACTGGGTAGTGTTCAGCATCTCCAGCATGCGAGGCGCATAGGGCTGAAGGATGATATTCGTTTTAATAGTTAGATAGCTTTGGAATTTGTAAAGTGTAATTGACATTTGATGATAAATAAAAGTTTTTGTTTATTTATAAGTATAAGTGTTGCTATCTTTTGTCAATCGTTTACTATCATTTCATTTTGCATGTTTTGACTTCCAGAATAATTGTGTTATGGTATATCATCTTATTAAAATAATCCATAGTTGGTCATATGTTAGAAGTAGATATGAATCAAGATTTTCATGAGTTAGCTTGTAGATGTCTAAGTTGTTGGACATAGCAAGAGGTGCTAAAACACTCATGAGTACTCATAAGTTCTGAGTATTGCATTCAACCCACACTTACTTGTATTACTTCATGGAGTTTATCTCGAGTGATTGTGAGACGGTAATATCATATAAGTCTTCAAAACTGGAAATATGATTTGTTAAATATGAGTTGGTTATACATTGATTGTACGAAAACGCTTTGGTAACTCGATGTTATAAAACGTGTCTTTGTGTATAATTCAACAAGTAGTAGAACGGACATATGAGTCGAAGTTTATATGTTCCTTCTTGGATTAGAAGCGATATTTGGGCCCCTCAATGATTTTGTTTTGACCTATGTATCGGGCCTGGTCAGAACTAAATTGATGTGTTCGATTAAGTTCTATGTCAAACAAATAAAAAATCGGGAAACAAACTACTGGACAATAAGTAAGACTGTGTTCCATGTATTTGTCCGGTTGATATCTAGAATAGGGGATTATATGATCAGTTATCTTAAATGGTGTATCATCGTCATCTCAGTTCTGCGAGACCTTGAAAGAGCTACGATTGATGACCAGTTCTTGAAGTCATTCTTGCAGATATAGTTATTAGACTTATCTAAGTAGGAGACTATTAAATTAAGTGTCAAATTTCATAACTATTTCTAGAGTGTACTTGACCCGGTTGGCATGGTCCATTTGGGAGTTATAAACCCATGGATCATGGAATATGGATAGCCATGACAATTAGGGTTTACATGGTGCAACCCTACTTGTGACACAACTATATAAAGACCCCAAGTCTAACAAAATCGGCCACTACAAGAAAGTCCAGGAGGGCTAACCAAATTTTGAGTGTTAGTGAACTTCTCTCAAGGTTATTCTAAGTGTTTTTTTGTTGTGTGAGACATTTAAGGCATCACACTTGGGGTGCTAGGATCACAACGTTCTCAAGGAATCCAAACAACAAAAGGTATGTACTTCAACTAGCTATTATGTTTAAAAGTTCCCCATGCCATATTAGTTAGGTTAGGAACCTTGGAAAATAAAATTTGCATGTATCTTAGTAAAACATAGATAAAAGGTTTCTAGGGTTGCATGTACACCTTAGGAGTGTTAGAATCCTCAAAACCCTTCACTTTAATAGCACTTAATCTCTAACCTGGAATTCCAAAGGCTTTCATCTAGTATCTGCATAACTCTTCTGTTTGTCTCTAGAAGCCTTTAATCATTCTCTGATTTGGATAATATTCTCTATGGTTTCTCTTATGATCTCTAGGCTAGTAAGAGTGTTATTAAGGACTTGTCCCTTAGCTAGTTGTGTGTCACCCACTTCAGCCAAGCACAACGGTGATATGCACTTGCGGCCATAGAGGGCTTCAAATGGAACAAATTTGATGCTAGTGTGATAGCTATTATTGTATGACAATTCAATAAGTGGTAAATGAGTATCCCAAGCTTTACCAAAATCTATCACAAATGCCCTTAGCATTTCTTCTAGCATTTGTATAGTTCTCTAACTTTGACCGTCGGGTTGTGGGTATTAGGTTGTACTCATGTCCAACCTAGTTCCCAAGGATTTCCGGAGTGACTGCCGGAATGGCAAGGTAAATCGTCTATCCCTGTCAGAGATAATGGATTTTGGTACTCCGTATACTCGTACGATCTCCATAATGTATGTCCTGGTTAGTGTTTCAATTTTGTCAATTTCCTTTATTGGTAGAGAGTGTGCGGACTTGGTCAGCCTATTAACGATCACCCAAATGGTATTGAGACCACTCGTTGTCTTGGGCAGCTTGGTTATGAAATCAATTGTGATCCACTCCCACTTCCACTCAAGTATTTCTAGTTGTTGTAACAGACCTAAGGGCTTTTGGTATTCCACCTTGACCTTGGCACAAGTCAACCACTTTCTCACAAAGGTAGCGATTTCGGCTTTCATGTTAGGTCACCAATAAAGTTTCTAGTGGTCCAGATACATCTTGTCTGAAGCGGTATGGATAGAGTATTGAGTTTTGTTTACTTCTCTGATGATCACGTCCGTGAATCCACCATACTTGGGTGTCCAAATCCGATTCATGAGATAGCATATTTTGTCACCCTTTATTTGCAGCTTCTTATCAATCCCTATTAAAGTTTCACATGTCCCGTTCTTTGGTTTCAGAGCTTCCAGTTGTGCCTCTTTGATTAGTGTAGACAGGTGTGAATGGATTGTCATGGTTAATGACCTTACTCGGTGGCCCGAGTATTCCTTTGAGCTGAGGGCGTCAGCTACTACATTGGTTTTGCCTTGGTGATGACGAATTTCACATTCATAATCATTCAGTAGTTCCACACATTTCCTCTGCCTCCTGTTGAGTTCCTTTTTATTGAGCATGTGTTGAAGGCCTTTATGATCAGTGAAGAGAGTACACTTCTTCCCGTAGAGGTAGTGCCTCTAGATCTTTAGAGTGAATACTACTACCCTAAGTTCGAGGTTGTGTGTGGCATAGTTGACCTTGTATGTTATTAGTTGTCTCGTGGCATAGGCAATGACATTTCCTCATTACATCAACACACACCCAAGACCTTGGTTCGATGCATCACAGAAGACCATAATGTATTCGGTTCCTTCTGGTAGGGATAAAATCAGAGCGCTACACAGAGCCTGATTTAGCGTTTAGAACGCCGTGTCTTGCTTTTCTCCCCAGTCAAAGGTTACACCCTTTTTAAGTCAGGATGGTAAGTGGTTTAGTGATTTTGGAGAAGTTTTGGATGAACCTCCTGTAGTATCCGGAGAGGCCTAAAAACTAACGGATTTCTGTTGGCATCCTTCGTGTCGACTAGTTTTCGATCGCCTTGACTTTGGAAGGATCCATGTGTATCCCTTCCTTGCTAACCATATGACCGAGGAAGCCCACCTCTCGGATCCAAAATTCGTTCTTTGATAACTTTGCATACAAGTTTTGCGCCCTTAATGTCTCTAATAATTGTCGCAGATGTTGACCGTGTTCTTCCTCAATCCTAGAATATACCAGAATGTCATCTATGAAAACTATCACGAACTTGTGGGTGCGTTTGTTAACCTGATAGGCATCACTACAAACTCGTAGTGACAATAACATCCTCCTCTTGGACTCGTAGTTGATGGTATCCTGAACTAAGATCGATTTTCTAGAAGTAAGTTGCTCATTGGAGTTGATCGAATAGGTCATCAATTCGGGGTGAGGGTGTTGGTTTTTGATGGTAAGCTTATTCAGTTCATGATAGTCGATGCACATGCGGAACGCTCCATCCTTCTTCTTCACGAACACAACTGATGCTCCCCAAGGCAAGAAGCTCGGTCTGATGAACCCTTTTCTTAGCAGTTCGTTTAGTTGATTGGATAATTCCTACATCTCGGCTGGTGCTAGGCGTTATGGCGCTTTGGCTATGGGGGTAGCCCCAAGGATTTGATCGATTCGGAAATCAACATGTTGTGCGGGTGGGACTCCGAGAAGGTCTTCTGAAAATATGTCAGGGAAATTATAGACCTTTGGAATATCTTCGATGTCTTTCACCTCTTGCTTCTTATCCACTACGTGGGCTAAGAAGGCTTGGTATTCATTACGTAGATACTTTTGGGCTTTGACACAAGAGATGATTTGTATGTTCACATTAGGTTTGTCACCGTACACGATGAGAGTTTCGTCACTTGGTAGATTAAGGCAAATGGCCCTTTCGTAGCACATAATCTCAACATGATTAGAACTTAACCAATCCATGCAAATGATGATGTCAAAGCTTTTTATTGAAATAGGTAATAGATCGATTTTGAATGAGTGGTTGTCTAGAGTGAGCGTAAAACCTAAGTATATGTCATTATTGCTCTATATATTTCCATATTCCATTTCTATGATGTATGTATCATTTAGTGATTGGGGATTCTAATTTAGTAACTGTTTCCATTTGTGGCTAACGAAACTCCTCTCCGCTCCACTATCGAATAATATGGAGTAAATTACACGAATGGTCCCTATGGTTTAGGGTAATTTGCACGTTTGGTCCCTAACTTATTTTTTTAACTCGGAAGGTCCCTACTGTTTGTTTTTGTTACGCGCTTGGTCCCTGTCTTACTTAAAAAATCTATTTTTCCCTTTATTTTTTAATTTATTTAAATAAACACACCCCTAATCTCACCCTTCTCATCTTACCTTACGTACTGCATTATTTTTTCCTATTTAAATAATAGTCTTTTTAGGTATGACAGGGACCAAGCGCGTAACAAAAACAAACAATAGGGACCAGACACATAATAAAAACAATCAGTAGGGACCTTCCGAGTTAAAAAAATAAGTTAGGGACCAAACGTGCAAATTACTCAAACCATAGGGACCATTCATGTAATTTACTCAATAATATGTATGCATATAAGTTATTGAGGAGAAACGTACCAATAACCACCGTGAGGTCTTCGATTGCTTCTCCTTTCTGTAAGGCGAAAACCCTTTCGATTAGTGGTGAAAACGAGCCAAGCCGAGCCCGAGCCTGGTTAGGCTCGGCTTGGGCTCGTTTAAGTTATATAAGGCTCGAGCTCGTAAAGAATAATACAAGCTCGACTCGGGCTCGGGCTCGACTCGTTTTTTATCTGACGTGTCTAAATAAGCTTAAGCTCGGCTCGAGCTCATTAAGAAGCTTGTTTACTAATACCCTAAATCCATAATTCCCCTAATATATTTTTATTTTAATATATATAAATAATATTAAATTATATTATATAAAGGCTCGTTTAGGCTCGCGAGCCTAATCAAGCTTAATGACATAGGCTTGAGCTCGAGCTCGTTTGATAAACGAGCTTAATATTAAGCTCGAGCTCGGCTCGGGCTCGTTTAAAATCGATTTCAAGTCGAGCTTTTAACGATCCGATCTCGAGTAGCTCGCGAGTAGCTTGGTTCGTTTTCACCCCTACTTTCGATACTATCGGCAATTGCATTTCTAGCTTTTGGGTAGTCTATTTTGTAGTTCCCGGTTTCCCCACAGCCGTAGCAGGCTCGGCTTATGCCGGCGTTGGCGGCTGGGTTGGCTTGTTGAGCAGATGCCCTGCAGAAATGGACAATATACCCTTACTTGTTGCAATTGTTGCAATGCATATCACGCCAAGGGCTGGTTTGATGAAAGTTTCACTTGTTACATTTGGGGAGGTTTCCGGCGTACTGACTTAGGAGTGTTGGAGTGGCGGTGGTAGTGGCAGCACGAACCACAATTACTTGTTGTTTCTTGGCAGAATCCTAGGCCGGTTTGTTTTTATTGTTGTTCCAAAATTTGATTTTGTTATTTCCCCCTTTTGTTTGCTCAGAGGTGGCCACCACAGTACCATGGCTGGCCCTATGGTCGATGAGTTGTTGTGCCATTTGTTTGGCACTGTCAAATGTAGTCGGGTTTGAAGCCAACACATTTGCTTGAATATGGGGTGTTAATCCCCAGATGTATTTTTCCACATTTTTACTCTATGAGGTGACCAACCTAGTACATAGTATGGCCAAATCGTTGAATTTGGCTTTATAAGATGCGATGTCAGAGCCCGTAATTTTGAGGCCACAAAGTTCCTATTCTAATTTCTGAACTTTACCCCTCTGGTGATATTCTGCTAGCATTTGGGTATTCAAATCATCCTAGGTCATTACATTCTCCACTAGAAGAGTCAAGGACTTCACATGACCGTTCCACCAGGTAAGGGCTCGGTCATTGAAAGGGCAAGCTGTCAATTGGACTTTGGTCGCTTTAGGGTAGGCACAAATCTCGAAGATTGATTCAGTCTTCTCGAACCATTGCATAAGGGGATGACACCCCTGCTTCCATTAAAGGATTTGGGTTAGTTATTTGTAAAATCTTTGTAGGAACATTCCTTTGAACATCCCTGATTGTATCCCTGGTTAGAGGTTGTAGCACCATTTCCCGATCCACCAGTGCCATTTGTACCAATTTGTGACATTGCGGTTGTCACGACTGCTGTTATGGCAGCTTGGAACATGGAGGGGTCAAACTGTGGAGGTGATGGTGGAGATGGTGGTGGAGGTAGTGGTACATTGTGTGAAGGCCTGGGATTTTTCTGCAGTGGCATAATTTTGCCACAAATTTGAAAAGTTGGTAAGTCTTTAATAGTAGTGATAAGTCGGTTATTATCGAACTAAGTTGTCTTTATTATGTTCCAAATTTTAAAGTTTTTATAAGCAATTCATTTTGGAAATTCATATGTTTTGAGCTTATGAATTTAATAGTAGTGTCTTAGTGAAATCTTGTGACTTGATCCATGCTAGGTCCTTCTACAGCCGCTTAGTGTACGCTTGTTATGTGTAATTAAGATCGAATAGATCGTTGATTCTAATGGATCTGCCCTAAGCCCACAACCAAACAAGGAACAGGACCTAAAGCAGAACCACCATTTCTAAACCGATAGAATCTTAATTATATAAAACCTTATTGCCTACACCAAGTAGTTTTAGACTCACCATAAGCAACATCATGTATTGTTATGACTTTAGTGATAACACTCCCAATGAAATATAATATGCATGCCAATTTCATTAATATGATTTTAGTACATAGAGTTTGGAAAAATTTGACCTGGATACAAGTTTACATCCCATAAATGCAAGGAATTTTTTTGACAACATTACACTCCTTTGATTAGTGTAACCACTTAATCGCAGGATTGAACATACAAACAGAGAAGATCAGCACCAATGCATAATCGTAAACCTAATCTATAAATACTTGGGAGTAGTGTTGAGCCTATTCTCGGAGACGAGTCCCCTGTGGTCCACGAGACGAAGTTGAGGCGCCCTGTAGTTCTACTAAGTGACACTCAGTTGTAGTCAATCTCTCTTCGAGATCCATGTGCCTTTCCTGATACTCCCTTACCTCCGCCTGTGCCGTGGCAAGGTCCTCAATATGTCGGTCCCTGGGATAGTGTCTCTTTCTAAGTTTTGAATGCGCATGTTTGTGACTTCCGCAGCGGCACTCAGCTTTCAAACTCGATTCGCTATTTCCCTGTTCAGATCTGCAAGGTTCGTGATTTACTGGATCACGACTGGGAGGGCCTTGTCAGTCGGTCCTCCATGGTTGAGGTCATATTAACCTCGTTGATCACCAAATGGTGAGTGTTGTTGTTGATTACGATGCCACCTCTCAATTTCTGATGCCCAATGGGGCACAGGTCCATTGTAGCTGAAACAGTTCGCAGGAATACTGGCTACGTATGCATGGTTGATGACCTCCGACTCCTCTTTCGACTCCTCTTCATCTTCTTCTTCCTCCAGTTCCTCTTCAAATTCTTCTTCTTCGGGTTCTTCCTCTTCAAATTCTTCGGGTATTCATTGGGATCTTCCTCTGGTTCCTCTTCTATCCAACCTCTGTTTCCCTGGTTCGGAAAGTAGGGGTCTCCTGGTATGTGGAATCCTACCATGACATATGTACCATAGCGTAAGGTGTGTATCATAGCCAATGGCATGATTGCTAGAAGCTACAAATTAGCAAGTAATAATAAGTATCATAAAAGATGATGCTAAAATACAAATATGTTCATTCATAATGATAATGATGATGATGTACCTATACACCACTAATTATTGATCGTTTATGAAGATTTAATGTCCACGTCAAAAATATAATGTGTAACAACCCGTTATTTCAAGTCTATATAAATCAAAACTTGTTCAAATAAAAGTCTAAACTACAACAATATACAAGTAAATTAACATCATATCAATAATACAATAAGAACTCTAAATACCAAGAATACATACTTTGTTAATCATACTTATTTATAAGTTATGAACACTTATATTGAAAACTATACATATATAACTCAATATATAAGTCAACATATGTCAAGGGATTAAAGTTTAAATAAAAAAAAATAACACATCGCAATGGTTCACTATCTAAAACATCTAGAATAATGGTTCACGATCCAAAGTATCAGACAAAAGGGTGTTCACGATTGGGGTTTAAAGATCAAACCGTGAACCTTCTTTAGAATAAATAATCAAATCATGAAGTACCATTTGGAACTAAGATCAAACCGTGAACATCCATTTCGGAATTGGATCAAACCGTAAACACCTTCTTTAGGAATGGAAGCAAACCGTAAACACTTCATAGTTGGGAGTATTGGACCGTAAACTCTTCAAATATCTTCATATCTTATCCAAAGTCAGCTTTCCAATGTGATTACCACCGTAAACCTCACATTCACTGCCTCATGAGCTTCCTTCATATTTAAGATACAAATGAATTCATTTGACACAAACATTAAACTCATTTCACTCATATGCTCTCAAAGCACATATCAAAGATCTTCGCATCTGCGAGCAGTTACCCAAAAATCTTCAAACGTTCATAAGAACTTCTCTTCAGTTAGTAAGTAATCTATATAAACTAGTGTTAATTATCATATTAAATTATTATTTATCTAATTTATGCATATAACTATGTGTAAAATATAATTAGGATAAGGTTAATTACACATATTCTATCTTGGGAATCATCGTAACCACATCGTACGTAACCAAGAACACGTACACGAGGTCAGTTCATACCCCTACGCTTTCATGATTTTTCACTTTTTTAGGGGGCGCAGGGGGGGGGGGGGGATACAAGTGTAACACAAGAAATTTGTTTTAATATATAAATGTTTTCAATATTTATAAATTATTACCGTATATATATATATATATATATATATATATATATATATATAATAATAATAATAATAATAATAATAATAATAATTAGGATTTAACAGGCTTAGAATTGATAATTTGACTCCATTTTATGTTCCTTGTTTGGTTGTGGGCTTGGGGTAGAATTATTTATTCGACTGTATGTTTAATCAGAATTATATAAATATTATATTTATATAAGTATAAATTCATCTGAAACTTGTTAAACAAAATTATAAGTTTTGCAATCTATTTTAATACCATTCAGGTATAAATATTGAATAACACGGGACAACTGTATCATAGATTTTCAATTTAAACATACCAAATTATTTACAATACAAAAGTTTTCATTTTACTAAAACACAAACATATAAACTGTAATAGGTATAGTTTATGTATTTACATGTTACTTTTTAAAGTTCAGATTACAATAAGGAAAACAAACATACAAACTATAATAGATATAGTTTGTGGATCATAAATACTACTTTATATATTCAGAATAACTTACGGATAACAAACCTACAAACTATATTTAATATAGTTTATGATATATGCTTACACGTAACTCTCAATATAGCATTTGTGACACACACTTCAAGTACTTATCAAATACCAACCACGTCCTGAAATTATAACGATAGTCTCCTAGAGGGAAAGTGTGACACATGTGTATAGATATATACGGGAATGACAATCCAACACCTTAACTGTTCGCTCGAGATAGGCCGGCAGGCCTGGGGTGACAAATATCATACCGATTACGATGCCTGAAGAACATCGTGTTCAGGCATCTTAGGTCATCAAGCATGGTTATGATAACACACAACTTGGTATTGAATTATACGATTAGTGTATGAATAACTAAACAACTTCACATAGCTTTATTAAATAATAAAACTATAATACAATATATTACAAATATAGTTGGTAAATCCAGATAGTTACAATTATACCATGTTAATACGAATACAAATACAAACACTATTCTAGTGCATCGAAAACATATTTTCATGGTTTTATGTGAATTAAAACTACGTTAAACATTTTCAGAGCACAACAACAATTACATGTTTTGAGTACAACACATTGCAATACAAAATATAGGATTTTCTTGGTAAAATATATTTACATATTCAAGGAATAAACAACATATTTCAATTACAAACATGCTTATGAACTCACCACCTTAATTGTTGACCTTCTTTTCAAACCTAGTTGTATTCTCAGGAAATCAATAGATAGATACATCCTTTGATTTTTTAGAAGAAGTAGATTAATAGAGTCATGTCTTTTAACTTTTGATATACATGTTGGTGTCATATATACAATGACTTGAACACATATGTAAATACTTATACTTTTCAATACATGGTTGTCGTACTTTGATTACTATTATGTAATTGTTGTGAAACTGTACATGACGTCATCCACGCCCAAACGTATTTGCCGTTCCGGTTTGGGGGTGTGACACAATGACACTTCCAACAACAAATTGAATTGTGGTGACAATAATAGGATTGGAATTTGTAAAACTATTTCAAATAAGAAGAGGAATCAGATATTGTTCAAATGGATTAATCGAGAGATGAGTCATACTTCATATCAAAGCAATTTTTGAGTCACTCTGGTAACTGTTGTATTAGCTGTCTAAGATCGTAACTATAATTGGTATGTACTTGATTTGATAGTAGCACAATCCTTTTGGGTTGCCTTCACCATAGCAACCTGACAGGATGACCTTTGGAGAAAGTGGTTATTGAATGATTTATTAATACATTATAAGAATAATATATTAACTAGAAATCATATTATTTAATTAGGGTTAATCAGAAATTAATTTGGAATTAATTTTAGGATTCAAGGAACTGATTAAAAGTACGAGGACTTGGTTTTCAAATCATTGATAGTTGCAAACTGGGTTGCTGGACTCCATTAGAATAGGGTGGACGAATTTCTATATGAGGCCCTAATTCATCCAAGGCCTTCTATAAGGAGTGTCCATGGGCTTCTTGGATCCTAAGCATGGAATTAGGGTTTCCACTTAAAAACCCAAGTAGCCACAGCAATTTAAAGACCCCTAGACCTCCTGAAATCGGCCACTGCTTCCCAAGAGAAACTCTATCCGAGTTTCTGCCTCTCTTTCACTCATTCATTGTTGTTGGTGTTTGTGACTCCATTAGAGGCGCAACACTTGAGACACTAAAGCTTTCAAGAGTCAAGATCATCCATGGAATCCTTGTTATTACGAGATAACAAGCAAGGTAACATTCTAACCCTAGTTATCATATAGATCTCGAAAATCGTATGCTAGTATTAGGGTTGTTGCTTTGGGATTTCTATTTGAATGTATAACTAGAGACATACTTAGATCCAAATCAATTTGGGTAGCATGATCACATAGGAACGTTATTATGCTCAAAACGGATTAGTGGTATTAGTGCTTAGGGTGTTTTTATGTTATATTTGATGCAATAGTGATCTGTCGAAATCGATTACAAAACAGAAATTGTTTTCTGTTCAGCAAACTCGACAAGTTCTAACATAAACTCAACGAGTTGGATGAACTCAATGAGTCCATGCCCTGACTCGATGAGTTGACTCGTGTGTGAGCTAATTTTTCAAAATTTTGATCTATTTTGGATTAGGATAATTACCATGATTCGTTTTTATCACCATAAATTGAAATTGTTGAATGGTAATCTGATTTCCTTATCAAAATAGATGGGTTTTTTCAAAATAGTTTAGACTAGATGAGTCAGTCTTACCGTTAGTAGGCTTCACTCACGAAGCCGGTCTATGAGGGGGTGTAAGAAAACTGCCTATAAGATGGCAGTTGAATGGGTGTCCACTTTCACCCACCACTTCCTTGTTTGGTCGAGGGTCGTTAGCCAAATGGTTAGGATAAGACATTAATTCTCTCATTAATAAGTATAATGATAAATATAAAGTAACTAAATGTTTTTATAAATTTCCAATCTTATTTACTTTAGGAAAATATGAATTTGATGTTAATCCATGAAATTGCACATTGCACTTTGTAAAGCCATTAGTGGAGTGTGTGTGGTTAACCGACACACAAACTTGGACTAGCAAAGAGTGGAAACGGATAGCTTGTAAATTATCATTGATCGATGGAGTATGTGTGTTTAACCGGCACATTGATTAGGTGGTATATGACATCGAGAGTACAAAGCTAATTTGCATGGTTATTCATAACTTGTTTGTGATCGTCGGTATCCCAGTCACAAACTTGATGGGCATAATCGAGATTAAACATGCCATTGAAAAGTTCAATGAATCTCAAAAGATCTAGGAATGTCATTTAATAAAACCTAATTTATTTAAATTTCATTTTTCGTGGTGGAATTGGTATATCGCTATTTACCTACCTTCAAATAATTTGTAATTGGATTATGGCATCCCTTTTCCGAATTGTGAATTATTGTGTTGGGTCCTAGCCTTGATATTACATTTGGGTGTTATATTAAGGATTTCCTATATAATCAAAAACTTGTTTCTCTTGTTTCATAGATGTATGGACCAAAGAACCCTCACGGATCAAACTCCTCCTCCAACAACTCCTCAAACCCTACAAGATGTGTCAGGACTTGATGGAAAAGTACCATAAATGAGCACGTCAAGAGAGGTATGAAATATTCACCTCATTCATCACAACCAAGATGAAGGATGGAGAGTCCATCACGACCCACCTGTAAAGAATGCAGAGGTTTGTGGATCGGTTGCTCAAGTTGAATGTCAACTTTGACAAAGAGTTGGTTATAGACATAGTCGTGCACTCTTTACCTCCCTGCTATGATCAGTTCAAAGTGACTTATCATCTGAGAAAGGAGCAATTCTCATTAAGCAAACTTCAAGGTCTGTTAAGAACACATGAAAGTGGATTAAGAAAGAAAAGGTGTTGAATCCACTTCAATTGCTACCCCAGTCTTGTCTATTGGACATGGAAAGGGAAAAAGAGGAAACCTTCCTCAAAGAACTAGAAGGGAAAGACTCATGATGGATGCTCTACCAGTTGATACAAAAGTAAAACTGGTTCTACCCCTCCTTCCTCTAATCCGAAAGAAGCAACGTGCTTCTACTACCATGATAAGGGGCATTAGAAATGTAGCTTCCCAAAGTACTTGCAGGACATCATGGATGGGAAGATAAATCCCACATTCACAAGTATTTATAGTATTCTATCTAAAAACTCATCAAATGTTAGTTCTTGGGTCCTTGATACAGGATGTAGTTTTCATATTTGTTATGATTTGCAGGGACTAAGAAGAAGTAGGGATGTGGAGCATGGGAAGATGAACCTGATAATGGGAAATAAGAAATCGTCGCTTGTTACCAAGAACGGAGTCTACACTTTAGTTCTTAGTAGTGGGTTAGTTTTAGATTTGAATGACTGTTGCTACTCGTCAGAAATGACGAGGAATATTATTTCTTTTCAATGTTTGTATAGACAAGGATTTAGATATTCATTTAATAATGAAAGTGGTTCTGTTAATGCTTATTGTAATGGTACTTTTTATTTTGAAGCATTTCCTTGTAATGGTGTATATGAAACTATGATGGTTGTATATAACATAGGAAATAATGTATTTCATATCGATTCATCTAATGGTTTAGACAAGGCATGCTTGTGGCATTTTCGTCTTGGACATGCCAACAAGAAGTGAATTTCCCAACTCCAAAATGATGGAGTGTTGGAGTCATTTGACCTTAGGTCAGATGACATGTGTGAGTCTTTTTTTCATGGAAATATGACTAAATCACCTTTCACTAGTACTTGTGAAAGAGGTGAAGGATTTTTGGATCTCATACACACAGATATGTGTGGGGCCTTTAGATCCACTACAAGGGATGCAAACCGCTTCTATATGATTTCTACCGATGATTATAGGAGATATGGATATGTCTAGTTAATCAAGCATAAGTCCAAAACTTTTGAAAAGTTAAAAGAGTTTAAGCAAGAAGTGGAGAATCAATTGGGCATGAAGATCAAGATGCTCATATCCAATAGGGGTGGTGAGTATCTTAGTATCGAGTTCCACGGCTATCTTAAGGAATGTGGAATTGTTTCACAATTGACACCACCTACGACACCATAGTTTAATGGCATGGCTAAGAGGAACAATCGAACCTTGTTGGACATGTTTCATTCCATGATGTCTCAAGATTTTCTACAAATCACATTCTAGGGGTATACATTATAGACTGCCGCCCATTTCCTTAATGTAGTCCCAACTAAGAATGTTACTAAAACACCTCATGAGATGTGGACAGGGAAGGTTCCCTCGTTGAAACACATCAAGTTTGGGGTTGTGAAGATTTGTAAGACGAAAGACTCACGAAAAGCTTGAACATTGTAGTGAGCGGTGTATTTTCATCGGCTACCCACAGTAATCCTTTGGATATCTTTTGTACAGATCTAGTGATAACGTGGTTTTCGTAGCAAGGAAATGAGTTTTCTGTGATAGGGAAATCATATGACAAGATGACAGTGGGAAGACAATTGATCTTGAAGAGATTCGAGAATCAAGCGGTGAAGGAACCTCTAACACTAGAGCCTAACCTAAGGAAGAGATTCATGTTGAATCGATTGAAGAGTCATTACCTATAAGGCGTTCCACTCGAGTTAGAATAGGACCCGAGTTTTATGGTTTCCATATTACTTCAGTTGCTGATACATTTATTAGTAATAGTACAATGATAAATTTGGATGAGCCTTTGATATGTGCATATTTAGTTTGTATTAAGCATAGATTTTTATTCATTTATTAGCTAAATTATCGCATATTATGGACAAAAGGTACTTAAAAGTGTTTAAATTGCATTTTCAGTCCAAAAATGAAGCTCCGAAGCAAAAGAAAGCAGGAGAAGCGGTTAGGAGCTCGAGAATGGAATAAAGAAGAAAAACACTAAAAATGGCACCTACTCGGCGAGTCAGATCGACTACTCGGCGAGTCCAATCGAAGAATCGAGAACATAATGACTCGGGATTCCAGAGAATTATCGCAATACGGGGAATGTGAGAGGGACTCGACGAGTCACCACTTGACTCAACGAGTCGATTCGCTTATTTAAAGATAATTCCACAGATCGATTAGAAGGAGTTCTGGGACGATTTAGAAGTATTTTGCTACGATTGAGAAGCCATAAAAACCCTAGAAGTCGACGAAGGAAGCTAGAATTCAATTCCGGGGAGTAATTAAGGCAAAATTTCGTCATTCCACTTATTCTTTTGTTTTATCATTATGATTAAGCAACTTGACTTTGTTTGTTTGCTGTTATTTACTTTAATTATGAACTAAAACCTTTAGACTTCTGTTTGGGGATACAAAGTTGACAATATGGTTTGATTGATTGGTAGGATTAATTCCAAGTTGGTAAATTTTTGTTATTTTAGCTTGCTAAAGAACCTTGTGTGTGAATAATAATTAATTTTCTGTTAATAGGAAGATAATTGATTAGCATGAACATCTATTGATTATTGACCTCATATGCTATGTGATCACTTTACTATATGTCTAGGATTAATGAATATGAAACTAGAATTAATAAGAAAATTGAGTAAATTCATGTGCAAGCTTGTAAGATGACCATCAAACAAGAAGTTAATTAAAATAATAAATTAGTTAACTATTGCAAGTCTAACTTAACCCGAATAATTAATCTAGTGAATATAATTAAATTAGACAATTGGCCACTGTTTAAGTTAGTTTATTTGCTAAGGATTAGGGTAGTGAACACAAATCTAATCACTTGAATCAGTAACCAATGAAAGAATTAATCCATTGCACTATTACCTTGAAATCAACCATAGAGTTAACCAAGTTGAGCTAAACAGAAGTTCCTTTCCAATTATTGAATCTAGTTAATTCGTTATTTTCTAGTCTCAAATTAGTAATAGTTAGTAAGTTTCTAGTCTTGTAAAACTAGAGAAAAACCCTTACTTCTTAATTAACTTAGATAGAATTAGTTTTTAATTTAATTTGTTGTTCCCTGTGTTTGATACCCTGCTTATTTAGCTATACCACAATTGATAGGTTCACTGCCTTTTGTGTGTTATTTGATAATTAAAAGTAGGTTTAAAACTAAGTGAGTTTTACACACATCAAGTTTTTGGCGTCGTTGCAGGGGAACAGTTCTAAAATTAGTATTAAAAATCTAATTCAATCAATCCTTTGTGTGAGATTTATCTTACACAAAGTTGATTTCTGTTTAAGTTTTTAGGTAGTAAAAAAAAAAAAAACCTGATTTTACCTTGATTCGCCGAGTGCATCGCCCAGACTCGGCGAGTACGACGCTAAATCAACTTTAATTTTTTTGTCTTTTTATGCGTTTTCTGTTTTGTTTGCAGTTGTTTCATGACCTGAGAATCTGATACACCTCTGGTTCCCCCTCTTAAAGATCCAGAAACCGCACTAAGAAGGAGCAAAGGCAAAACCGTTGGAGAATCCGCTTCTTCAAAGAACTCAGCACTCAAAAACCTCAAATCCGTTTTTAGCAAGAAAAGGAGCAGCAAATCAGGAGCACCCAGTGCCTCGTTGACAATCGAAAACCCGATTCAAAAAGACACTGAGTACGAGACTGAGGAAGAAAACGAACCCACATACGAGCATACATCCGAATTTGAAGACGATTTAGCCACCGCTATGGCTAATATTGACGAAATCCCCATGGGGGAATGGAAGAAGAGGATGCGTGATGACACCGGCCCGGGACTTGTGCAACCCGCAATTCCTGCAACCGCTACTTTTGAGCTAAAGGGCCATATTCTCGCTCAACTCAAGGAGATTCCTTTTCACGGGAGAGATCACGAAGACACCTATAAGCACTTGGATGAAGTAAATGATGTGGCTGATTACTTCAATGTACCCAATGTGCCTCGCGAGATCCAACTTCTTCGCATGCTTCCTGTCACATTTAAAGGAGCTGCAAAAGATTGGTTAAAGTCACTTCCTCCCGGATCGGTCACCATATGGGCCAAGATGAAAGAAGAGTTCATAGACCATTTCTGCCCACCTTCCAAGATAGCCAAGCTAAAGAAAGCCATTGCCAACTTCAAGCAACAACCCAGAGAATCTCTTTATGAAGCTTGGGAAAGGTACAAGAGCCTACTTAGAAATTGCCCACACCATGACCTTAATAGCCAACAAGAGGTCTCCATCTTTTATGATGGAGTTAATGTCACCACAAGGCAACTACTCGATTCACAAGGCCCGCTCACCAGAAAGCCGCCTCCAGAAATAAAGGAATTAATTGAAGAATTCTCCAAGCATTCTAGAGAATACCACAATCCGAGGAATGAAGTGAGTCGTGGAGCAGTGAACTCGGTGAATGATAGCATGGCGGCGGTAATAGCTAAGCTCGATAGCCTAGACCGAAGAATGACAAAAATGGATCAAACAATCCATACTATTAGGGTAGGATGAGAAAATTGTGGTGGCTTCCACCTCACCAAGGATTGTGATCGAGACGAAAACGGAAATAAAAAGGCTCAAGTATTTTATTCTAGTGGCGATAGATACGAAGAAGATTGGAGGAAACCGAAGAAGGAATGGCTCCCATACGAAGAATATAAAAAGGCTAAGGAGGAGAAATACAAGAAGAAGGAGAGGGGATTCTATCAAAAGGAAGAGTCGGTGATAGAAAAGAAGGCAAATTTAGAAGATATGCTCACAAGATTCATAACCGCGTCCGAGAAAAGACACAATGATCACGATGTAGCAATGCAAGAAACCAGAAACATGTTGAGGAATCAGCAAACATCCATTCTCAACATTGAGAAACAGCTGGGATAGCTTGCACATCAAGTGAATGAAAGAAGACCGGGCCAACTTCCGAGCAACACCGAACCCAATCCAAGAATGGAGAATGTAAGTGTAATAACCTCCAGCAGCGAAGGAACATTTACAGAAGCACTGAGAATCTCCAAGAAGAAGGCAGAAAAGGTAGAAGAATCGGACCCAGCAAAACCCGACCCGACTCACCGAGTCACTCCATTGGACTCGACGAGTCCATGCGCAAATGATACACCTGTCAGTTCTTTGAAGCCTTATAATCCTCCGCTGCCATACCCAATCAAAGCCATGCCTACAGAAAAAGTAGAAGCATACAGAACCTTCATGAATCATGTTAACGCTCTACAAGTTAATGTGCCATTTGTGGAAACAATACTCCAAACACCTAAATACTTCAACTTGCTTAAGGGCCTTTTGCTGCAAGGAAGGATTTGGCTGAAGTCGCAGAAGTATTGATGAGTGAGCTACCTGAAAAGAAGGGTGATCCAGGAAATATTGTGATTCCATGCCAATTTGGTAATGAAGTTTTCACCCGAGCATTAGCTGATTCGGGGGCAAGCATCAATATGATGCCTTTTTCATTCTTTAAGAAGTTGAATTTACCAGAACCAAAACCGGTGAATATGAAGATCCATTTGGCGTACAAGACAATAATTCATCCACAAGGCGTTTGTGAAGATCTCCTTATAAAAATTGACAAGTTTATTTTCCCAGTAGACTTCGTGGTAGTTGATATGGAAGAAGACCCCAAAAATCCAATTATTTTGGGGAGATCCTTCTTGAACACCGCGTGTGATTTAATTGATATATGTGAGTCTACATTGACATTAAGGGTGGGTGATGAGGTTGTGATGTTTAAAGCTATTCCAGAAATCAAGCAAGAAGAGGAAAAGAATGAAGAAGTCTCAATAATCCAATTGGATGATGAGATATTAGAAAAAAAGCTTGCACGTTTGCTAAAAGAAGATCCAAGAAAGTTTGTGATACACTCTGAAGAAGATGGAGATGTTAACAAGGACTTGGAGGAATTAGAAAAGCTACTGGAAGGAGCCCACTCAGAAAACACCCAAGAATTGATGGAATTCGTTCAGACTCGCCGAGTCACTTTATTGGACTCGACGAGTCCAGTCGACTTGGGCAAAGACTTGGCCGACATAGATCTGTTTGTTACTAGTTCTTCACATACCTTGGATTTCGATAATATACATGATTCTTTAGAAGAACAAACAGCAGAAGGAGGAAAGGGTAGGAAAGTTCAATACGCCGATGTAGCATGTCTTGATACGGTTCATTTTGAAGATGGGTTGAGCACTGGAAAGGATGAAGAGACAAAGGAAAGGAGGGAGGAAGCTAATCAACCATTCACTACTAAACCTAAGGCATGGACCATCATGAAATTTGAAGTAATTAAATTTAAAGAGAAGGAGGTTCAAGAGAAGGTGAAAAATAATGGGGTAAAGAAGAAAAAGAGGAAAAGGGAAGCCCAAGAAGCTGAGGATGAGGCTGTGAAAAGGAAAAGAGATGCATTGAAAAGGGCTTACAAGAAAACGATTCACGCTTACAAGACCAAGTACAAATCACAAAAAGTTAGGTGTGCGTTTTCGATGCTTGGAGATGACGAAACGTAGATGGGAAGGAGTCTAGCTAATGACTCTTTAAAAAGAAGCGCTTGGCGGGAGGCAACCTGTTATATAGAGTTTGCTTTCTTTTACTTTTTAGGTTTTTTTAATTTTTCCTTCGTTTTTAGAATTTTAATATTCCAAATCATCGGACATGTCTGCTTGAGAGTGTGCATAGGTTGAGTGTGGGGTGAAATGATTTTTAATAAATAACAAAATTTTGAAAATTATGAATTTTTTTAAGAGACTCGCTGAGTCTAACCACGACTCGACGAGTCCATATGGATTTCAGAAGAAGTTTGACTTCGCGACCAGACTCGCCGAGTCTGACCACGACTCGACAAGTCCGTATTATTTACAGAAAAAAAATAATTTCGAAATTACTTTTACAACCGGTAACTAGGGTTTTCACCCTAAGAATCAGTTTTTCACATACACACTCACCGAGTGCCGTCCTCTACACTTTCTCTTAAGCATTCATCTTTGTTCTTCCAGTTTTCTTCAAATTTCTCAAGTCCAATCTCAAAAGGTAACAAATTTCTTCTTGTTTTCTGTTAAGAACATGATTATAAGGCCATCTATGGTAGCAATTGCATAAAAAACCCGTTTTTGAAAAGTACTAAATTTCTAGGGTTTTGATTTTTCATGAATTATGTTGTTTTGACTGCTTATTCTGGCTTTAATATCTTAATAGTAAGTGCTTAGACAAAATCCTTGATGAAATTTCCAGGTTTCATGGTCTAGTTTTCATCAACCCGTTGACTGACTCGTGCAGTTCGCGCAACTCGCCGAGTCGAGCCTGGACTCGACGAGTCGAGTCGAGAAACATATGGGAGATATTTTTTTAATTGTATTCTGTGTTTTCTGGGTTTTGTGTATTTGTTTTGCAGAAATCATGTTCAGACGGGGACAAAGTTCCAGTGGCAACCAAGGGGATTTTCCATGGCTAAACTTCCCACAAATCGAGTCCGCTTCAACATTGCGGAAATGGAAGAAGAAGCTAGCTGATATCAAGCAGAAAGAGGTCTATGTGCCCAACCGGATAGATTGGGAGTGGCAGCAGAATGTTCGCTATGAGGAGGAATTAGCTCCTTATCTTTTGAAGGAGTTACACCATGAAGGCGAAACAATGGTTTGTGACGGGTGGAGCCGGGTCTTCCGTATTCAAGATTCGGTTTATTTGGAGCTTTGTTTGGAGTTTTTCTCCACGGTATCTTTCACCGGGGGAGTGGATGTTTATCACCCGGCTAGCTTTAGTTTTTGTCTTGGGGGAGAGTTTCATCAATGCTCTGTGGTGGATCTTGCCTGTCGATTAGGGGTTTATGATCAGCCCTTGGTCTCAACACACATCTTTCGGGCCTTTTTGGCACAAACCCATATGGTGTTTCCCGAAGGAGTTATGAGTACGGGCTGGTGGAATACTATTGGTAACAAAGTCTATATTCCAAAGTTGGCACAGGAAGGGAGCATTCGATCCCCAACACACCGCCTCACTTCATCTACCATCGATCAAAGAAAGGATGATGACAAGGTTTCCAACCTTGACGTCTTCTATTTATGGAGCATCATTACACCCGGCGTCTTTTGCAACATTCCTTGGTGTCTAGCTTCATATCTCTCAGAGGGTGCGGTCAAGGATCGCAAAACTTCCCGAATTAATGTTGGGATGTTTGTCACCCGGTTGGCCAACTCATTCGGGTTGATGAACCGCGGTGCATGGAACTTCATGACGTTGATCCCTACACCTTCGTTCAATCCAATTCTTTTCCGGAGAGCAAGGATTATTGAAGATTATGGAGGTGGCCATTATGCCATCCCGAATGATGACCCCGTTGTTGGTCCCGAAGCACCGGGAAGGAGGGTTAGATCAAGAAGAGAGCGGGATGTGGAGGACGAGCCGCCGGTGATTCCGGTTGAGAATGAAGATGTACCAATGGATTGGTACAATGTAGAGATGAGGCGACTACAGGATCAAATGGCACGGGGTTTGAATTTTAGCAACCAATCTCATATCCGACTTTTTGACCACTTCAACATCCCACATATTGATGGTGGCAATTATCCATTTATTCCGTCATGGGATGAGGTGATTGGTGCGAGAAGAAGTGGTGCAGGAGGAAGTGGAGCAGCCGCGGATGATGATGAGGGAGAAGATTGAATTATTTGTGTTTTAATCGAACAATTTTTATTTTCTGTTTTTATTTGGTGTGTATGAATTGTTAAGACTTTATTTTAATGATTGTGTGCGTTGGTTATTTTCCAGGATTGGATTAGGACTGCTTGCTTAGGAAGGGTTTAAAGTCATAGCGAACGGGTGTTATAACGAGTGAAAGCGAGTCAAGGAAGCGGAACGTTAATGTCAAAGTGTCGAGTCCGGTCCCTAGGGGTATGAGCATTTGAGTCTAAAAGTGAGGAAGAGTTAGAAGAGTTCTTAGAGGCTGACAAAGTTGCAAAATGCCACATTTTTTCGTCCAGTGGCCTACTCGTCGAGTGCACTTAACCGACTCGACGAGTCGCCTTGTATTTCCACAACTTCTGAGATGGCCGCGCTGATACTCGACGAGTCCTATATATGACTCGACGAGTCAATCATTTTTATACCAAAGGACTGCTGATTTGATGCTGCTAGGTGTACCACTTGATCACTTATTCTTCCATATCAATGCCTGAAGACTTTGCACTGTTTTACCTGCATATTTGGAGCGACCCACACGAGACGAGACACCCAATGCATGGATGAGATGTTACCATGTCTAAAGTTAATTGAAGTTGGAGCTAAAATGAAAGTGATCAACCTATCCACTGCTATCCCAGGGGAGTTTGTTCCAATTCCCTATTTAGTTTCTTTTTATGTTTTTATTATGCATAATATGCAATGAGAGCATTGCATCAAATAAGTGTGGGGTAGGGGGTTGGTAACATAATAGACAATTTAGAGTCAATTTTTTAAAAAAAAATTGCATACCGAAAGTAGTACTTAGGATTTAATTTAGAAAATTTTGGTAAAACAAAATTAGGATTCCATGTTAGAGTTGTGTTGATAATTGCATGAAAACCCAAATGTTTAGTTGAGCCTATATACGTTCTAGTGCATTTGTGGCTTCCTTATTCCAGTGAAATCATGGGACAAAAACACGACCTTGCTCAGCCTGAGGGATGCAATACGTTTAGCAGCCTAAACCTGAAATGTATCCAGGAAATTTTTTATTGTTAGCCAATAAAAGTTGAGATTGAGCGCCCCTGCTTAAGCATGTAGGGATTTGAGTGAAAAAGTAAGGAATACATGTAACAAAAAAAGAGAGAGAATTACTAGAAAATTTGTAAGAATTTTGGAGCAAATAAGGTGAAGATCTAAAGATCAAAATTCCAAGAAATCCAAAAAGTTGAAGATACCAAAAATCAATCAATACAAGGCGGTGAATTCAAAGAGATCAAAGAACAAATTATCAAGGAGGTGAAGAATTCAAAGAGCTCCATAGTGGTATCGAAAAATTGTAATTCTAGATTATGTATGCTTTGGTTGCTCAATTAAAAATACCTTGAGGGTAAGAGGTTTTCTGAGGATGGATTCGGAGGGTTGCATAAAATGAGCATAGTTCGGGGTGAGTGGGCGAATGTTTATGAGGATTGTGAGTATTTGGAGCACGGGGGGTTTTTAGGAAAATTTTTAGACACAATTGCATGCTTTGCAGTCTTGGCATAATGGCTGGGTTAGATTGGAGTTGTCATTCATAATTCTAATGTCTTAAAATTCAGTTTTGCTTGGGGGCAAGCAAAAGTCAAGTGTGGGGTATTTTGATATGTGCATATTTAGTTTGTGTTAAGTATAGATTTTTATTCATTTATTAGCTAAATTATCATATATTATGGACAAAAGGTACTTAAAAGTGTTTAAATTGCATTTTCAGTCCAAAAATGAAGCTCGGAAGCAAAAGGAAGCAGGAGAAGCGGTTAGGAGCTCGAGAATGGAATAAAGAAGAAAAACACTAAAAATGGCACCTACTCGGCGAGTCCAATCGAAGAATCGAGAAGATAATGACTCGGGATTCTAGAGAGTTATCGCAATACGGGGAATGTGAGAGGGACTCGACAAATCACCACTTGACTCGACGAGTCGATTCGCTTATTTAAAGATAATTCCACAGATCGATTAGAAGGAGTTCTGGGACGATTCAGAAGTATTTTGCTACCATTGAGAAGCCAGAAAAACCCTAGAAGTTGACAAAGGAAGCTAGAATTCAATTCCGGGGAGGAATTAAGGCAAAATTTCATCATTCCACGTATTCTTTTGTTTTATCATTATGATTAAGCAACTTGACTTTGTTTGTTTGCTGTTATTTACTTTAATTATGAACTAAAACCTTTAGACTTCTGTTTGGGGATACAAAGTTGACAATATGGTTTGATTGATTGGTAGGATTAATTCCAAGTTGGTGATTTTTTGTTATTTTAGCTTGCTAAAGAACCTTGTGTGTGAATAATAATTAATTTTCTGTTAATAGAAAGATAATTGATTAGCATGAACATCTATTGATTATTGGCCTCATAGGCTATGTGATCACTATACTATATGTCTAGGATTAATGAATATGAAACTAGAATTAATAAGAAAATTGAGTAAATTCATGTGCAAGCTTGTAAGATGACCATCAAACAAGAAGTTAATTAAAAAATTAAATTAGTTAACTATTGCAAGTCTAACTTAACCCGAATAATTAATCTAGTGAATATAATTAAATTAGACAATTGGCCACTGTTTAAGTTAGTTTATTTGCTAAGGATTAGGGTAGTGAACACAAATCTAATCACTTGAATCGGTAACCAATGAAAGAATTAGTCCATTGCACTATTACCTTGAAATCAACCATAGAGTTAACCAAGTTGAACTAAACAGAAGTTCCTTTCCAATTATTGAATCTAGTTAAGTCGTTATTTTCTAGTCTCAAATTAGTAATAGTTAGTAAGTTTCTAGTCTTGTAAAACTAGAGAAAAACCCTTAATTCTTAATTAACTTAGATAGAATTAGTTTTTAATTTAATTTGTCGTTCCATGTGGTCGATACCCTGCTTATTTAGCTATACCACAATTGATAGGTTCACTGCCTTTTGTGTGTTATTTGATTATTAAAAGTAGGTTTAAAACTAAGTGAGTTTTAGACACATCAGCCTTCTAACTACAAGGAAGCCATGGTGGGTCCTGAGTCTACTAAATGGAAAAAGGCAATGGACAGCGAGATCCAATCCATGTATGACAATAAAGTTTGCAACTTGATTAACAATGTACCAAGTTGCAAGACAGTTGGGATCAAGTGGATCTTCAAGAAGAAGACTTACATGGATGGAAAAGTGCACACATTCAAGGAACGATTGGTTGCGAAGTGCTTTACTCATACCCCATGGATTGACTATGATGAGACCTTCTCACCAGTGGCTAACATCAAAACTATTAGGGTTATGCTATATATCGCTGCATTTCATGATTATGAAATTTGGAAGATGGATGTCAAGACCGCTTTCCTTAATGGGAAACTGGTTGAACATCTTTACATGTGTCAGCCAAAAGTTTTTTTGGATGCTAAATACCTCAATATAGTGTGCAAGCTTGAGAAATCCATTTATAGATTGATGCAAACTTCTCACAGATGGAAACTTTGCTTCGATGTGAAAATCAAAGACTTTGGTTTCTCTAGGAGTGAGGATGAGTCTTGTGTATGTGTCATAGCTAGTGGGAGTATAGTTATCTTTCTAACATTGTATGTCGATGACATACTACTCAGGGGGAATAATGTTCCAACCTTTTAAGAATATAAGTCCTGGTTTGGAAAGTGTTTCGCTATGAAGGATCTAGGAGAAGCTACTTACTTTCTGGGAATAAGGATTTTGAGGAACATGAGTAAAATTATAATTGGACTTAGTCAAAGTACTTACTTAGACAAGGTACTAAAACATTTTAGCATGAAGAGTACCAAGAAATAAGTAAGACTCAGAGTCCGAGTACTAACACAGATATAGCACAAATGAGTTGAGTGCCATATGCTTCCATCATTGGCTCGATCATGTGTGCTACGACATTTAATCTCCCTGATGTGGATTTACATTGAGCATGGTAAGTCAATATCAAGGGAACCCGGGTAAGCTCACTGGACAGCAGTTAAGAATGTTCTTAAGTATCTACGAAGGACTAAGGATTGGGTCCTTGTACTTGGTGGAAGTGATGACTTGAGAGTGACAAGGTATAGTAACCCCATGTTTTAGACCGACAGAGATAACTTCCACTCTCTGTCGAGCTGGGTGTTTACCTGAATGGAGGAGCCTTGACTTGGAAAAGTTCCAAGAAAAAGACCATAGCTAATTCAACATGTGAATCAGAGTACATAGTTGCGAGCGAAGCGTCAAAGGAGGCTATATGGTTGAAGAACTTCATTGGATACCTTGGAGTTGTACAAGCCATAAAGGAGCCCATGGAGATTTTATGCGATACTAAAGGAGCGGTTACCTTAACCAAGGAACCAAGGGATCATATCAGATCCTAACATATCGACATAAAATATCATTTTATTAGACGTCGTGTAGAAGGACTCCTTATGGTCAACAGGGTATCATCATAAGAGAATCCTGCAGATCCCCTCACAAAGGGTATGAGTAGGATTATGTAAGCTCAACATGCGAGGAGCATTGATCTGAAGGACGATATTTTTTTAAGTCATTAGATAGACATTTAGAAACTTGTAACAATATCAATGTAATTGACATTGATGATTGTGTAATGGAGATTTACATATAAGTAATTATTTGCAATATTTTGTCAATTGTTTATCTTGTGTTTGGCTTTGCATGTTTTACTTATGATTGAGGTGCAGCAGCTTGCTAGGGAGTTCTATGTTCTCCAGTAGATGATTGATATAGTAACTGGGATCACCACCTTGTTCAGGGAGAGGGCCCTTCTCATTCCGTAGTACGTGGCGGACGAGGAGATGAAAAATGCCTGATACCATAAGATGTTGCAGAGTCATATCCGCCTATTTTTGAGCCGATACAACTGCAAGATGCTGGAAGATATGATTGCTAAGGCGAGAGAGAGAGAGGGGAGAGAGAGAGAGAGAGAGTTGGATTTGGAGATGGAGAAGAAGAGGAAACTAGAGGGGGTACAGTCAGGGATTCGAGGCAAGAAGCCCAAGGTACAAGATCACCAACCTAGGAGTCAGCAGGGTCACAGCCATTGTGGCAAGTACGGAAAGTTTCACGAGGGGACGGGCAAGGTGGGGTGTTCGTGCTGCTTTAAGTGAGGACGAACTGTTCATGTGAGAAGAGACTATACAACTACCACTACCACGATAGTATTAGATCTAAATTGCTTCGAGTACAATCAAAGAGGACACCAATGATCGCAGTGCGTGAGTTTAGCAGCATCGGGGCAGGTGGCAGCAGCCGCTCCTGCTATGTTGAGGATTATAGATGGCTGTCAGGTTCGGGCAGAGGCATCTGTGGCGAAGAGGAGGGCCTTTCAGTTGGCAGAAAAGGAGGCCCGTGCAGCTTCCAACATGATAATAGGTATGTATCTTCTTCTTATCTCTTTACATATAATTATTATTGCTTACATTATGTGTTTTATTATAGGATCGTTCCTTGTAAACTGCAAATATGCTCAAGTATTTTTCGATTCGGGGACTACCCGATCTTTTGTGTCGCTTGCACTCAGAAAATGATTCGTAGGGGCTCTAGGGGAGCTAAATTGCCCACTTGATGTAGAGATAGCAGATGATAGGACCGCTCGGGTTGCAAGGGTTCACCGAGGATGTACATATATGTTCTTTGATGACCAGTTTTATGTGGATCTAGTCCCTATTCCCCTGCGAGGGAAAAAGGTTATAGTTTGTATGGACTGGTTGAGCCCTAATGGGGCAGTGATCGACTGTGAGCACCAACTAGTGAGAGTTAGGACTCCTAGTGGGGGAGAGTTAGTGATTCAGGACGAGAGGCCGCAATATGGATTGACTTTGTATTCAACAGCGACGGTTGGGCGTTACCTTCAGCAGGGTTCCACAGGTTATGTCGCTTATGTCATGGATACCCGTGATAAGGGTAAGGTGACAGTGAATGATGTACCGATCGTGTGAGAGTACCCAGACGTATTCCCGGAGGATTTTCCTGGGATACCTCCGGAGAGACAAGTTGAGTTCAGGATTGACCTAGTCACTGGTGCAGCTCCGATAGCCAAGACACCATATCATTTGGCTCCTCCTGACATGCAGGACTTGTCTACACTGCTGCAAGAGCTTCTAGACAAGGGATTTATCAGGTCGAGCAGTTCGCTATGAGGAGCCCAGATCCTGTTTGTAAAGAAGAAGGATGGATCACATCGCATGTGTATAGACTACCAGGAGATGAATAAGGTAACAGTTTGAAGAATCATTATCCCCTCCTGAGGATTGATGATTTGTTTGACCATCTACAGGGTCCATCTTGGTTCTCCAAGATTGATCTACAATCGGGATCTCACAAGATGCAATTCAGGGACGACGATGTGCCGAAGACAACTTTTCGGACTCATTTTGGTGACTACGATTTCATGGTGATGACATTTGGGCTCACCAACGATGCTGCTGTGTTCATGGACCTCATGAACCGCGTGTGCATACCGATGTTGGATCGGTCTGTGATAGTCTTCACCGATGATATCTTGGTTTACTCCAAGACTCAGGAGCAGCATGAGGAGCACCTGAGGGAGATGATGGAGACACCGAGGAGGGAGGGAATTTTCTCAAACATCTGCAATTTCAAGTTCTAGTTGCACGAGGTGCAGTTTCTGGTGCAACTTGCCAACCAGAAATGTATTTTGGTCGATCCGGCTAGATAGTGGACGTGATATAGTAGGAGGTTCCAAGATCTCCAACAGATATTCAGAGTTTTCTTGGTCTAGTGGATTTTTATCAGAGATTCATGCAGGACATCTCCAAGATCGATGTTCCTTTGACCTGACTGACTAAGAAGTTGGCGACATTCCACTGGAGGCCTGAGCATTAGGCATCCTTCAAGAATCTCAGACAGCGGTTATGCGAGGCACCAATTCAGATATTACCGGAGGGCATTGATGACTTCAAGGTTTTTTTGATACTTTGATCATGGACATGGGTGGGGTATTGATGCAGCGGGGTCACGTGATAACTTATGCTTCGTGGCAGCTGGAGCCTCACGAGGAGAACTGTCTAACACACGATTTGGAGCTTGAGGCTGTAGTTTTCGCCCTTAATATTTTGCAGCATTACCTATATGGGGTTGTTTGTACCATTTAAACAGACCACAAGAGCTTTATGTACCTCATGGATCATCAGAATCTTAACATGGGGCAGCATTGGTGGTTAGATGTGGTGAAGGACTATGATTGTGAGATCCTTTACCACCCCAGCAAGGCCAATGTGGAGGCTAATGCTCTGAGCCACAAGGCCATGTTGGCTCCGATTCGACACATATGTCTAAGGATGGCAGTGATTAATCCGTTTCTAGAGCAAAACCAGGAGGCATGGGTTAAGGACCTAAAAGAGGAGCTTTGGAAGTGTGAGCGGATCATAGGCCAGGTGGCGTCATTTGATTATGACAGTTGTGGGTTGTTAACCTTGCATGCGAGGGTTTGAGTTTCGTACTGGGGTGGTGTACGCCAGGTTCTAATGGATGAGGCTCACAAGCCGAGGTTTTCCATCCATCCCGGGGCAACGAAGATGTATTGGGATCTTCACGATGATTATTGGTGGCCCTGCATGAAGCATGACCTAGAATTGTATGTGGAATTGTGCTTGACCTACAGGAAGTTCAAGGTTGAGCACCAGCAACCTCATGGAAAGATGCAGCCGTTGGATATTCTCGTGTGGAAATGGCAAGACATCACCATGGATTTCATCACCAATCTTCCCAGGACCGCATGTGGAGTGGATTCGATTTGGGTGATTGTTTGACCAAGAGTTCTCATTTCATCCTAATCCAGGAGAGTATATCGACTGGGAAGCTAGTTGATATCTATGTACGAGACGTGGTCACACGTTATGGGGTGCTGGTTTCGGTGGTGTCTGACCGAGACGTTTGTTTCACTTTCATGTTTTGGAAGAGGTTCCATGACGAGTTGGATACTCATCTCCACTTCAGTACGTCTTTCCACCCTCAAACGGATGGACAGAGCAAGAGTACAATTCAAATTCTCGAGGACATGCTACGCACATGTGTTTGGAACTTTGGTGGCAGTTGGGATACATATCCTTCGTTAGCGTAATTTTCGTATAACAACAGTTACCACGCCAGCATAGACCGACCTCCCTTCGAGATGCTTTATGGGAGGAAGTGTAGGACCCCAATTTTTTGGGGCAAGGTCAAACAGAGGTTCATGGGGAGTACTGGGGTAGTAGTCAAGACAGCAGGTCCGAAGTAGGCTCTAGACTGCTCAGAGGTGGCAGAAAAGCTATAACGACAAGCACCATTCAGACTTGGAGTTTCACGATGGCGACATGGTCCTCTTGAAGGTGTCACCTTGGAAAGGAGTCATCCGGTTCAGGAAGAGGGGTAAGTTGTGTTGGATTAGTGTCTAAGTCCATAACTATTTTGGTATGTACTTGACCCGATGGTGCATGGTCCTTTTGGGTTGCCTTCACCAAAGCAACTTGATAGGATGAATTATGGAGAGTAAGGATTAAATATGATTTCTTAATATATTATGGGAATAATATATTAAAGGAGAAATCATATTATTTAATTAATATTAGTCAATAATTAATTGGTAATTAGTTTTGTGACTAAAAGAGATTAATTAAACTTAAGGGACTGGAATTGTAATTATAAGATAATTGCAATTTGGGCCATGGATTGCCTTGTATTAAGGGATGGACGAATTCTAATGGGAAACCCATAAGGAAATCGTCCATGGGCTTAATTAAAGGAGTCTATGGTTTGCTTAGGGCTTAAGCATCCAAATTAGGGTTTCCTTGTTAGATAACCCTAATAGCCCAACTATATAAAGACCCCTTAAGGCTCAAAAACGTGTCTAAGGTTCTTGTAAGGGTTTACACACGTTTTTGGCAGCGTCCATCCTCTCTCCTCTTCATCCTCTTGCTTATGGTGTTTGTGAGCCATTAGAGGAGTGACACTTGTGACTCTAAGTCTTCCAAAGTCAATACAAGGAGGAATTGGGATTGTTATTGCTACATAACAATCAAGGTATAATCTTAAACCTAATTACATATTAATATGATTACTTGTATGCTAGAATTAGGGTTTATAGTCTTGGATTCAAAGCATGTACAATAGAGAAACCTAGATCCAAGCTTTAGGGTTTGTATGAGCACATAGGATGTCTTATGACCAAAACCCATCAGTGGTATCAGAGCCTAGCTTGGTTTCAATTGTATTGATGCATTGTATAACTGAAAAATTCGATTTTTTGGATTGTGGAGGCTGGACTCATCGAGTCCATGGCTGAACTCGCCGAGTCCATGCCTGACTCGACGAGTCCACTCGTCAGATAATGCTTATCTCGGGATTTCTTGCTGTTTTTGTATTAGGAAAGTTACCTTATCATGTTAGATCAATATAAATCCGATTTTATGATATATATGACTATATTCTTGACCTAATTAAAGATAATTATCAATTAACAAGATAATTGTTTCCTTATAAGATAATTGATTAATTATTTTGAGTAATTGATAAATTGTTTTGCAAGAAATCATTAAACAAATCAAATATGGATAATTATGTAACTAAATTTTAGTTTAGATTATTTGTTATTTGATCCTTGTAATTATGAAAAGTTTCATATTTTCCCCTTTACGTTTTATAGTTTAAATTTGAACCCAAAAGTTTTGAAGTTTTGAAATTTAAATAGTTAAAACCCTAATGTTTTGAAAAAGGTTTCAAAATCTTGCCCTCAAGTTTTGGAATTTAAAAGTTGATTAAAAGTTTAATTAGAAATGTTAAATTCTAAAACCCTAGTAATGTTTTGAAAAGTTCCAATCACACCCTTATGGTTTTATTAATTAATTAAGGAGTATAATTAAAAGAGATTTAATAAATCCATAAAGGTTTAGGTTAACCTTTTAATTGAATTAAAAGTGTAATTGTTAAAGTTAACCATATAGTATTTTAAAAGTATAAAATACACCCTATACTATATATAACATTAAAGGTCTAATATTATATATATGTATGAGTAAAAGTCAGTCTTACCGTTAGTAGGCCTCATTCACGAAGCTGGTCTATAAGGGGTGTTTAAGGAAATTGCCTATAAAATGGCGATTGAATGGGTATCCACTCTTACCCACCGCACTCTTGACTAGTGGAGGGTCGTTAGCCGAACGGGTAGGATAGGACGAAACCTTCCATTATAAGTATAATGAAATACAAAGTAACTAAATGTTTTTCAAATTCCCAATCTTAGTTACTTAGGCAAAAGTGAATTGATGCAATTCCATGAAATTACACTTTGTGCCCTTGCGAAGACGTTAGTGGAGCGTGTGTGGTTTACCGGCACACTAAATGGTTCTAAGCAAAGGTAGCAAAGGGTGACTCAATGTTTGTCATAGTTCGGTGGAGCGTGTGTGGTTTATCGGCACATCGAATAGGTGATTGTAACATGTGAGGGCACCATGTAGTTTGCATGGTTATTCACACCCGCTTTGTGATCCTCAGCATCCCAGTCACAAACAAGAGGGGCATATCGAGATTTAAACATGCCATTGAAATGTTCAATGAATCTCAAAGGATCTAGGAGTTTCCATAGATTTAAAACTTAAATTTCTTTTTCGTTTTTCATGGTGGAAACTAGTGAATCGTCATTCACTTACCTTCAAATGTTCTACAATTTGGGTTACGGCATCCCTCTCCCGAGTTGTAGGATATTGTGTTGGGTCCTAGCCTTAGAATTTCATTTGGGTGATTTACCAAGGACTCAATCAATCAACTAACTTGAATTCGTTTTTCTCCCGAAGTCAAAGTTCGACAACTATGCTCTTCTCAAATCCCGTGGAACAGGCATTCCACATGAAGATGATATTCCACGATTTGATCGAGGAACAAGAAATCATGCTTCACTTCCTTCTCCTCCTCCAATTATTCTCCCTAACCCACAAGATTGTAAAATTCAAAGGTTCAATATCACTCAAGCCCTTTTGGCAAGTAAACATAAAGAGGGCAAGTCGGTGTGTGCACACGTCTTAGGGATGAAGTCACACATTGATAGGTTAAGAATGATGGGATCCGTTGTCGGTGAAGCAATGGCTGTTGATTGGATTCTTCAGTCACTTCCTAAACTCATATAGTGAGTTCGCAAGAGAGTACTATATGATAAACCACGACGTGACCCTTATAGATCTCACCTATATGTTTATTGCTGCTGAATCAGAAATGTTTTGGCGCAATAGAAAAGCAAAATTGATTGGTGAATCTGCCTTCAAGACCTCTATGGATATAGAAAATGGCAATGAAAGACATGCAATGATCGAAAAGTTTGATCATAAGAGAAAGGCGATGTCTGAAGTAGTTCCATGTGTTGTTCCAAAAGAGTCAATTTGCTTTTATTGCCAAGAGAAGGGGCATTGGAGATGAAGTTGCCCTATTTACCTAAGAGATCTAAGAGATGGGAGAGTCAAAAGTATGACTACGCTTTAGGTAAGAATCCACTATCTAACTCCATTAAGTTCCTGTTCATTGATTCTTAATACATGATGTGATAAGATTGCATTTGAATGTTTTGAAGGATCGGTGAAAAGAAAGGAAGCTTGATAAGAGAGCAAGATGAATATAATCACAAGAGATGGATCTCGATCTCATGGACTTGAAGATTGGATTTTGAGCTTAGATAGTTATGATAGAGTTGTTAGAAATTTTCTTTTACATAGTTTTCAATAGATTTTGCATTGTAAGGACAAATGTTTTTCCGCTGCTTTTATAAATAAAATAAATTTTGTTTGACTTATTTATTTATTTGTTTACTTCCTTGCAATGAAATTGTTATGAAAATTGATGTTTGCATATTTCTACAACGAATGGATATGATTCTTAGTTATGTTATTTATGGAAGTGTCAAGAATTTACCAAATAGGGAGAGTTTCTCATCGCCCAAGTTTCAATTGGACCGAAACTTGGAATCATGCAACGTGGATGCACGATGAATGAGAAATTACGTATTTGGAAATTAGACTAATTCATTGACAAAGTGTCAAGTGAAGGACTAGGAAATCGAGTACACAAAGTTGTGTGTTGATCAAGTTCACCATAAGAGTAACAAAGATATTCGTCATGATTTACTAAAGGCTTAGTAAATATGATTACACTTACAAGATTAAGTGTAATTTTGAATTGATTAAAGGGTTTAGATCAATAGCAAAACGAATAAGAAGAATCAAGTAGGCAGAAAGATAAGAGTTTCTCCATTCTAAGAAGAAGGGAGAGTAGCTTTTATGCTTTATGATAGGTCTTAATGATTGAGAACCATATCTCAATTGATCCTCTAATGAGTCTTGGTACAATTGTATGTCCAAGAAGAGGAATCAAAGATTGAAGAAATGGTCAAATCAAGAAGTCAATCATACTTCGTTCCAAAACAAGTCTTAAAGTCAAGATTGTGACATTGAGTGAATAGTATTAAGAAGGTTTATAACATTCATCAATTGTGGAAAGTTGTGATGTCGTGGATAAGACAGAGACCAACTAAGACCAATTTATGAAGTGTTTTGATAAAAGCTACACTAACTCTTGAATATTTGGTTGTCAACAAATGTTTATTGATAAGAGAATCTTATATGTCAAGGAGTCAGTGGGAGTCTTAATGGTCTTGAAAGGTTTCAAGAACAAATCAAATAAACCTTATTGATCATCACTAGCACACGAGTTGAGGTTTACAACCTATCGTGAAGACATTATTTTGTTTCTGTGCCAATCCAATCGAGTTAATTATGCATGTGAGTCCTATGAGTTCTCATTTGAATGCATAAAATGCAAGGACCTTGATCAATGGAAAGTACATTGATAGGAAAAGGTGAGCTGCTTAACTACTTGGAAGACGTGGTGGGCAGCTGTGCTACCATAAGGCAAGAAATCAAGATTAAGGAAGATCGATCCATATGAGTTTGAATTTGTTGTAAACTTTAGTTTTAACAAATTCACATGGATAGGAACACATACACCGTTTAAATCTAAGTGTCATAAGATTTCCTCCTTCATGAAAATGATTGTGAGGAAATGCTTTCACTAAGAAAGATTTTAAAAGATAGTGATTGTAAAATTGCATTCTCGAATTCAATCATGGTTACGGTATCCCTTTCCATAATTTGAATTGTGAAGTTTGGAAATTAGTCTTAATTGTTTAGACACACATATCAACTATCAAAGGCAAAGGTATACAAGTTCAAGAAGCCTTGATAAAAGTATTGTTTTTCTGAAACATGAACTTAAGAAATTCAATAAGTATTGTTTTTCTGAAAGTTAAGATGTTTATGAATGCATGTCGAAGCTAGTGGGAGCATAAGTGTTATGTTTTATAATAATCATCATGATAGTGGGAGCATAAATGTTATGATTGTATGATTATTAAGGCACGTATTGCATAGTTGGCAATATTAATTATAGAAAACAAGAGTCATACTTTGCAAAGTTATAAGAGTTGAAAAGTTGTTTTGCTATAATTAAGGGAGAGAATGTTATGCTTCATTTCAAATCTAAAGGATTAGGTTGTGGAATGTTAATAAATTTAGTCAAGGGTACATAGTGTGTTCTTAAAATTTCGATTATCATTACGGCATTCCTCTTCACAATTCGAATTTTGAGAACATAGCAAATAAAACATTATGCACCATGTCCCATACGCTTCGAGTATAGGATCGATTGCAAATGATTTAATGTTTTACCATTCTAAAATTTTCCAAATGTCTAGCGCATTTAGAGGGAAAAGGGACTAGAATCGGTTTAGACTAAAATAATTAAACAACTATCAAAGGACAATGGAAAGTTCGACGAGGATTGGTCGCTTGTGAGTAGTTGGAAGTATAGTATTGGAAATCATGGAAATGTTTCCATATTGGATGGACAATATCGACATCATTACGAATAGATAAGATTCTATTAAGAATGAGTTGTCATATGGAAAATATGGAAGCGTGTCCATATTGGGAAGTAAATATTGAAAATCTATGACTAGATTAGAAACCTTTATGCAAAAGGATGTTCAAAGGAATGTACTTTGAGTGAGAGACATCATATCTAAGGAATTGTCTTGTAAGAATCTACGATAGAGGACTTTGTAATATCATTGGAAATAGTCTTTGTGACTTTGGTGCAGTGACATTACGAAAGGATCGTTGCATAAAGTGTTAGAATCTAGTATATTCTATAAGTAACAAGAATTTGATATTCTTACACTTAAGAAAATGGATTTGGAGTTGTAAAATGAGAAGGATTGGAAACGTGTTCAATTTGTCTATTTCACAAAAGTAAGAACCATAGGTAAACATTGTGTGCATGCTAGGAGCATGGGACAAGTGTAATAATTCAAGTAAGAAGTTGATTACCCGAAACGACAAATAATGAGTAATCGATATGGTGATAAATAAAACGTGTTTTGTTTATACTCAAAGGGTTGAGGCCATATGGGATTAGTATTATTCTTGTGTTTCACCTTGCATGTTTTGACTTCCAGAATAATTGAGTTTATTAAGAATAATCAAATTATTCGAACGGGCCACAGTCGTTCATATGTTGGAAGTAGATATGAATGAAGACTGTCATGAATTGGTGTGTGGATTGTCTAGAAAAGTATTAGACATAAGCAAATGTTTGCTGCAACGTTCATGAGTGCTTATGAATATGATTTGAGCATTGGATTAAACCCACGCTCACTTGGATCACTCCATGAATTGTATTACGAGTGATTAGTGAGACGATAACATCTTATATTCTTGAAACCGAGATGTGTGAGTTGTATCTTGCGAATAGGTTGCACATTGATAATGTGTAAACGCACTAGTAACTTGGTGTTATAAAACATATTGTTGTGTGTGATTTTGTTAGTGAGTGCAAGCAAGCATTGTATCAAAGTTTATCCGTTCCTTTTATCCAAGGTAGGATAGAAGCGATATCTTTGGGCCCCTCGATGGTTTAGTGATGACATACGTAAATGCTCGGCCGGGCTAGGGCTAATTTGATTTGTTCAATTAGTCTGTCGTCATAAATCAGAAATCGAGATATAGTACAAAGAGAATGATTTGAAATCATATCTCATACGATATCTAGAATGGAGGAATATATGATCTCTTATCTAAGGACACGCGTATCTGATAGGATCAGAGTTGACAGCGGCTTTGGAAAGCTACGATTGCAGATCAGGATCTGAAGTCATACGCAGAATAGTTGTTAGACTTATCCAAGTGGGAGACTGTTGGATTAGTGTCTAAGTCCATAACTATTTTGGTATGTACTTGACCTGATGGTGCATGGTCCTTTTGGGTTGCCTTCACCAAAGCAACTTGATAGGATGAATTATGGAGAGTAAGGATTAAATATGATTTATTAATATATTATGGGAATAATATATTAAAGGAGAAATCATATTGTTTAATTAATATTAGTCAATAATTAATTGGTAATTAGTTTTGTGACTAAAAGAGATTAATTAAACTTAAGGGACTGGAATTGTAATTATAAGATAATTGCAATTTGGGCCATGGATTGCCTTGTATTAAGGGATGGACGAATTCTAATGGGAAACCCATAAGGAAATCGTCCATGGGCTTAATTAAAGGAGTCTATGGGTTGCTTAGGGCTTAAGCATCCAAATTAGGGTTTCCTTGTTAGATAACCCTAATAGCCCAACTATATAAAGACCCCTTAAGGCTCAAAAACGTGGCTAAGGTTCTTGTAAGGGTTTACACACGTTTTTGGCAGCCTCCATCCTCTCTCCTCTTCATCCTCTTGCTTATGGTGTTTGTGAGCCATTAGAGGAGTGACACTTGTGACTCTAAGTCTTCCAAAGTCAATACAAGGAGGAATTGGGATTGTTATTGCTACATAACAATCAAGGTATAATCTTAAACCTAATTACATATTAATATGATTACTTGTATGCTAGAATTAGGGTTTATAGTCTTGGATTCAAAGCATGTACAATAGAGAAACCTAGATCCAAGCTTTAGGGTTTGTATGAGCACATAGGATGTCTTATGACCAAAACCCATCAAGTTGGGCCCCAAGTACATCGGTCCTTTTAAGGTTATAGCCCGGGTGGGCAAGGTGATGTATCGATTGGATCTTCCAGCAGAGCTTAGATAGATCCACAGTACTTTTCATGTCTCCCAACTGTAGAAGTGCTTAGTGGATGACTCCACAGTTGTATCTTTAGAGGATATACAGGTTGACGACGGCCTGAACTACATCGAGAGACTGGTAGCTAATCTCGACAGGAAGACTAAAGAGCTGAGGAACAAGAGGGTCGAGCTGGTGAAGGTTCACTGACAGCACCGCTAAGGGTCAAAGTGGACTTGGGAGCCATAGGAGGAGATGAGAGACAATTACCCAGAGTTATTTGAAGCAGTAGACTTCAAGGACGAAGTCTAAGACAAGTGGGGGATAATTTTAACTCATGGTTCCTGGTATGTAATTAAAATAATAATTTATTCATTTTTATATAGCAACTTCATAAGTTGGTAGCCCCAAACTCGTCGAGTATAGATTAGAAGGGACGCGGGTTTTGAGAAACCTACTTGACGAGTTGAGAGCCTCAACTCGATGAGTAGGCCGGTAGGGGTGAAACCCTAATTTTGGGGTTTTGCACACTATTTAAGCATCCTAATCCCCACATGTTGGCCTCATTTCTAGCCTCCAAGTCCCAACCCCTAAATCCAGAAACCCTAATGCACTTGTGAGCTTATGAGCCATCGTTGAGTGAAGTTTTGTGTGTGTTGAATCTTGTGAAGGAATAAGAAGCTTGGGGAATCAAGAAGAGGCTTGTAGATCTAGAGACTCCATTTCATTCTAATCATTTTCTGGTAAGCAAGTCTCAAACTTGCTTAGTAACTTATTAGATGTCCTTATTGTCATCTTATTGGGTTTTTGGTCCAAGAAGCTTTATCTTTCGGAAATGCATGTGCCAAGTGATTTTACCTTAAAATCTAGAACCTAGAAGGGCTCTCATGGCATAAAGGTGCAAACTTTATGGCCATTGAAGCCCCATGCAAGCTTTAGGATGTTAGTTTGGCCTTTTAAGCTCCAAAAGGTCATGCATGGAGAGAAAGATGGAAGCTTTACATGTTCTTGTAGTGTCTAGGGTACATATCTCAGTTTATATGCTTTAGTTTAGAGTATTGACGACGTTTGGATCAAGATCTAGGTCTTAAAGAGTTAGGTTTTGAGCTAAACCCATTATGTAAGGCTAATGATGGGTAAAGTTGGAAACTTTACCCTTAAAAGGACATTTTCATTATATATAGGAAGTATAAAGCTTGGATCTGAAAAATAGAAGCTTAATCCATTAAGATGAAACAACAGACTAAAGAACTCGACGAATTCACTGAGGGACTCGACGAGTTAGAATGATTTGTCACGATTCTATAAAGGACAGAACTCGACGAGTCTATCAGGGACTCGACGATTTAACTCGTTTTATCACGATTCTGCTGAGCATGGAAACTCGGCGATTTAGAGGGATGACTCGACGAGTTCAGTTAACTCGGGATGTTGACTTTGATTTTGACTGGACATTGAGTTTAACCTTGACCTTGACTTTGACCAAGGTTGACCTGTGAAGGGGTCTTCTATATAGAATGCAATCTAAGGGGTTGTTTCTATATAGGCGTGAGTAGAGTCGGTTGCTGGAGCAGAGTTGTTCAACTATTCCACCCAACATTTTAGCTGAGTTTTCCTCAAGTAGGAATGGGTCTAAGGAACCAATGTCGGCCCGTTTATGTATGTTAGCATATGCTTGACTCAGGTCCGATGTCGGGTTGTGCCCAATGTAGGTTTATAAATTTCCGGACATCGGTCTGATGTCGGGGCAAGCCCGAGGAATGTTTGTATGCTTGTATTTGTTGATATGCTTATGTATACAGAGCTTTTCTCGATGCCAAGCGGGTCCCGATGCCGGACTTCTGTTAAATGTCGAGCGGGGCCCAATGCCGGATATTAGTCCGATGTCGGGCGGGGCCTGATGTAGCGGGCTTGGACCAAGTTATGTATTATGTGTTTATGTGATTATGCGTATAGTATGTGGTAGTTTGGGAAGAATCACTAAGCACCGTGCTTATAGTTTTCAGTTTTTGGTTTCAGGTACTGCTGCTAGTAAGGAGAAGAGCTCGGGATGGCTACGTTGCAAACACCACAAAGTTTAGCCTGGGATGATTCAGTGTGATGTGTGGACATGATTTCAATACAGTTTTTTGAGATGATGTTTTGAGATACTATCACTTATGTTTTCATGAGATGATTTGGTTTACTATGGTTTTATTTATAAATTAAAAATGAAAATTTTGGACCGTATTTTTGGGATGTTTCACTATTGCCACCACCATCTCATTGCTACTGCTTCTTCCCTAGAAACGGTAGTGATTGAACCCAAGAGTTCTTCCATGGAAAACTGTTGGGTCTAAATGTGTTGCATCATTGGGCTCGATCCTTAGCCCAGTTTTGTTATCCGGTTTGGGCTTGTCCAACCGTGATTATTTCATTAGGGTTTAGTATTTAAGGTGCATGCATGTATCCTTAGTGGAAAAGACTTTTTGATATTTATTGTCATTGATTGTACTACAAAACATAGCTCGCCTCTACAGTGGAAGTTGTTCATAGAGCTCTACTGAGGTGTGACTACACTTGAATCATTAAGTAGTATTTGATTCCATCTTACATTTTCTATGTTTGTTTCTTTGTTTTACTGATTAACCTATTGATGATATAATCGATCTAAGAGTTTTTAAACTCATCAATTGGAATCAGAGCAGGATACTATGTAATCCATACACATCTCTTCTGTTGAAGAAGATCTTAGGGTTTTTCCGCTTTGATTGATTTTTTTAGAGCTGTCATTCTCTATTGACGTAGTTCTTTAAAACAATCTGACCCTAACGTTATTTACAAGTCTAATCTTAAACAAGTTTTTATAAACATCATCATATCCATGGATGATTCCCAGTCAAACCCTATCAATATCTTCAATAGCATAGGATCGACAACGAGAATTCCCATACTGTACACTCAAGATTATGAGGTCTGGACTCATCACTTTCAAGACTACGTGATTGGTTCAGAAGATAATGGATACTTTATATGGGAGGTGATAACAGTTGGTCCATTCGCTCATTCAAGCACTTCAAGAATTGTCAAAATGCAAAAGGAGTATAATCAACTCGTTAATGATTTGAAAGACATTCCCCAAGATGAGAAAGAGAAGTTTCAGTGAAACATCAAATCTTTAAGGATGATTAGGCTTGCTTTACAATCGGACACGTTTCGATTGTTGAGTTCATGCACAACAACGAAGGAGATGGGACAGGTTGAAGGAACTGCATTCTATAGATGAAGATCTTGAGCATTCCATCCAAACGTTATTGCTCTCAGAATTTGGTGACTTCAAGCAAAAGCCTGAAGAGAAGCTCATTCAAGCTTTCGATCGCTTTAATCATCTCCTTAGTAAGATGATAAAGAATGGGATAGAAAGGAAAGTCATTGAACAAAAGGTCACATTTATGAATGGTCTTAGACCTGAATGGATGGCTGTAGTGTTAACTGTGAAAGCACACGAACAATTCAATGCTTATTCTCTTGCAGAACTAGTGGGAATATTAAAGTCACATGAGACTGCAATGACTAAAGAAACGAATGTGGTTTCTAGCAATGGGTCGTTAGCTCTAATCTCCAAGGGAAATAATGTTGCTGAAGAAGAAGAAGATTTAGATCTTTCTGAATATGATCTAACAAGTGAAGATTTTGCTTTAATGGTGTCAAATCCCAAGAAGTTCATCAAAAGAAGATTCCCATCCAATAAAACTGAAAAGGGCAATGCTAAGAAGGTGAAGGAGGAACCGAAGAGTGTCTCTTAGATCGAAGAACCAAAGAAGGAAGCTAAACTTGGTGGTGACTCAGGTTTTAATTGTCACTACTGTGGAGGAAAAAACCAATTTGCCAAAGATTGTATGTTGAAAAAGAAGTCTTTTAAGAATGACAAAGATGAAGAGGGAGTGGATCTCATACGTCAGTTGGAGGAAATCAGGAAGAAGAACGTTGGAAATAATAACACTATGAATGTTCTAATTGTGCAAGGAAATACTGTTGATGATGAATTTGGCGGTGTTGAAGTTTGGTCGACTGATTCTGAAGATGAAGAAGTAAGAAAGCCCACTCGTGGTAGGGTTTTGTTGGTAAAAGAAAAGAATGTTATTGGAAAGTATCTGGTGGTGACCTTTGATGTATCACAAATGAGAGGTTATACTACTGATGGGGAACTAGACGAAGCGAAAGAGCGTGAAGGCAGGTGTTTTGCAGCGAAACCTGTCAGTGTGCAGATCAATGTATGTGATGAGTTGACCAATAAGGTACAATCTATTATTGTTTCTTTAAATATCCCCATCACAAACTATGAAAAGGAACTAAATGGATTAAAATCTAAATTTTCTAGTATAAGTGGTAGTTTAACTCAAGCTCGCATCATAAACTCTAACCTAATTGATCAAATCAGCAAAATATCATCCAAGAGTGAGGAACAATTTATTTACAAAGAGATAATTTAAAGCTTTTGAAAGAAAGGAATGTTTTTTGTTTAATTGCGAAAAGATTATATTCCAACATTACTCAATTGCATCTTAATTGTGATATAGAAAAGAAGATACATCGTATGATTTTACCCTTTGTTGAGTTCAAGGATGATGAAATCGATGTCGATGCACACAACTGTGAAAACGTTATTTCTTCTGATGATATCTCTCACTCTTACAAAATTGGTCTGGACAAAATAGAGTCCTTCATATAGTCAAAAGACCATAAGGACATGCTCAAAATTTTGTTGGATGAAAATGACAAATTAACAATCAAAATTGAAACTGTACATAAATTTTACTTTTTAAATGCCAAGTTGAGTTTAGAAAACAAAATTGATATTGAAAACACTTCTGAATTCAATAAGGATGATGATATGAGTGAAATATGTGTAGAAGATGAGGTGGATTGTTGTAAATTTGTCAAGAGCAAACTCGAAACCAATAAAAATCTTATTTCTGAAAAGTTTGTTGAGTTCACTCGCTCATCAAAAGACAAGACTCAAGTCCTCAAGGCAAAAGTTGTTGTATATCAAAAGGTCCAAACGACTCCAAATCAAGTTTATACAGTTAAAGGAGTTACTCAACAACAGACATCCGAACTAACGGCGTTAGTAGAAGAAGATAATGTTGATGGTTGTGATGATTTTTTCTGGTCAGCACCAATTGATAACACTGATGAAATAGAAGGTCTATCTCCGAAAACATCATGGTGGTTGAAGGGTAGGTATATGGCAGAACCACTTAATGAACCTACGTGATTTGATGTGCCAAGCACAAGTAGTACCAAAACATCTTCAGGAGAACCGGTCATGACAACAACTGAGACATGTTCACTAAAGAGCGAAACTCATGCTCAGAAACCGAAGAAAAAGGCTAACATCCACAAAAATCCAAAATAAGTGTTAGAAAGAAAGCATCAATGGAATTTGAGATACAAGAAGAATCTCACTGAAAGGAAACAGTTTTGGTGATCTCAAAATCCTAATTGCGTTCACTATGATAAGTCCTTCAAGTTAAAGGAAGAAGCAAAAGCAAACTCAGCTTCTCATGATCAACACAATAAAGATAACCTAAAGAAGAGTTTTGGTCCTCAAACTCAAGACAACTGAAAACAGTGGTTCGGTTCTTAGAATCAAGACAGCTGAAAGAAGAACTTCGGTCTTCAAAATCATGATAACCAAAAATTAAGCTTCGGTCCACAGAAGCACAGCAACTAGAAGAGAAGGTTGAGTCATCAGGCAGCCGACAACCGAAAAAGGAGTTTAGGTCCTCAAGTTGTGAGAAACCAAAAGGAGGGTTTCGGTCCTAAATCAACCATTGAGAGGAACCGAAGGGAAGGTAATTTTGGATCTCGACCAAGTAAGGGCAATGATCAAAAGTCTATTACTACTCCCAAGTCTCATCCTTCTCACTCTCACTCATAGAAAGATCGAAAAGGTAAAGGAAATCTCTTTCCAGAAGATGAAAAGAAGGCGATGTTTGAATCCAAAGTGAAGAACCGAAAGACTGCTAACATCGAATTAAAAACTGAACCTGAAATACTCAAATCCAATAAAATCAAAGTTTTCACCATAAAAAGAAAAGATGAAACAACACTAATAGAAAGAACCTTTGTGGTCGATGTTTCTCTTACTATTCCCTGTTATGTAAAAGGCTCACAAGGACCCAAGAAACTTTGGGTTCATAAATCTGCTTATTTTTTGTAGGTTATTCGTGATGAGCGGTTCGATGATTAATGGTATATAGACAGTGACTACTCGCGTCACATGACAGGAAGAAAGGAAGCACTGAGGGAATTTCAGTCCCTTAAAGATGGTGGATGTGTCAAGTATGGTAATAATTCCTTTGGCACAATCAAAGGTTATAGTATGATTACCAATGGTGATTTCTCATTTTGAAAAGTGACGTACGTTGAAGGTCTACAACACAACCTCATCAGTGTTTCTCAACTGGTAGTTGGCATCGGGTTAAAGGTTTCGTTCGATGATGTGGGCTCAAAGATTATTGAAAAGAAGACAAACAATATTCTGCTGAAATCGAAGCAAAAAGGAGAGATGTACCCTCTGAATCTCAATCCCATACGTGGAAAACCAGCAGTTTGATTGCTAACAAAAGCTCATTCATACGAAAGTTGGCTTTGGCACTGAAGGCTCTCCTATCTCAATTTCAAAGACATCAACAAGCTAGTGCTTGGGGATCATGTTCGAGGTCTTCCTATTCTGAAGTTTGACATAGAACACTTGTGTGCTACTTGTGAATTGGGAAAACAAAGTTGACAGGGTCTAAATGTGTTGCGTCATTGGGCTCAATCCTTAGCCCAGTTTTGTTATCCGGTTTGGGCCTATCCAACCATGATTATTTCATAAGGGTTTTGTATTTAAATTGCATGCATGCATCCTTAGTGGAAAAGACTTTTTGATATTTATTGTCATTGATTGTACTACAAACTCTAGTTCGCCTCTATAGTGGAAGTTGTTCATAGAGCTCTGCTGAGGCGTGACTTCATTTGAATCATTAAGTAGTATTTGATTCCATCTTGCATTTTTTGTGTTTGTTTGTTTGTTTGTTTTACTGATTAACCTGTTGAAGATCTAATCAATCTAAGAGTTTTTCAACTCATCAAAAACTAACAGTTATTCCAAAACAAATGCTAAGACAACTGAAATTTGACTTCACTGAAGAGCTAACCCTGTTGACTCGACTAATTACCTCTCCATCAAAACCTGTGAATTGAACTCAACAAAGAACCGGAACAACTCCCCAAACTACTAAACCCCGGTCATCAACATGCAACCCACTAGCAACTATTGGCCTAAAAAATGGCATATGAAGATTCACAAGACAGAAAGTCTAGATCATCGTAAATGAAAACTGTAATCCCAAGCGGAGACATAGATACACCCCACAAAGCATCTCATACATAAACATACCATGATACACGCAATCAATAAAAGAATAAAGGAAAGGTTTACAATACACACCTGTGACCTCAACTGATGGTACTCTGATCCCCTCGACCTATGTCTGTGAAGCTTAGCCTCCCTCCATAGGAAGCCCTACACTGTCCTTGCGACCATCCTTGATCCTAATAATGGCTTGATTAGGTGCCCTCACTACTCCTCTTAATAGCCCCGGATAGTCGGCCTTCTTGTGGCCCACTTGGTTGTAGAGAAAACATAATGGACTTGTCCCATGAGGATAATCCCTGCTGACATGACTAACTCTGCCATACTTGTAGCAGCCCACACCCCTAGAATGACAAACCCCATCATGTAGTTTCCTACACGTGCTGCACTAACCCCGACCCACTAAGGTCTGAATCTTTTCTGCCTTCCTCTTCTTGAGGTGATCCAAATCGATCTCCTACTTATGGGATCCAACAATCACGTCATTCAGGGTCTTGCACCCTAACACGTTCACCAACTCCTTTGCTAACAACTGAACTACAATGGCTGGTGCAACAACCACACAATTGATTGGCTAATCAATTACCAACAATTCCTTGCTGCAAGATGCAAGAGAACAAAACCAAACCAAACCAGGGCTCGTATGGGATAGGGACTAGTGCGGAATACACCTTCCATCTCCACAATCTAACGCGAGCTCAAAACCCTGGAAGCCATTCTGTCAATTGGCTCACCACTGGAGCCTCAACTAAACCTGGAATCTTCCCCACATGTGCTCATCACCATTCTAAAAATCAAAGATATACATGATCAGAACATATTCATGAATCCTCACCCTACAGGCATCCTAGATTCTTCATAATTCTTCCCGATTCGAGTATGGATCCTCTGCTTTCACAAGTACGGGCCTAATAGTACATTCCACACCTATCCATACTTTCCTGAAGAATCATCCAGAATCCTCCAAGTCATCTTCTCAAACTGCTACCCTATTGCTCACTAAACAGCGTAACCAAACCCACCGAAACACTTCCTAGGTTTTCCTAGGTTCTCGACCTCACCCTGCCATCAACTACTGAAGAAGTCCCCATAATTCTAGTTACCCATCTCATGAATATAATCACCAGTAACAAAGCTTGGATAATCCTTCAAGTAACCCTACAAAGATTAGACTTAGACAAGAGTTATGTAATAGTGTCAAATCCATCACTCTGAGATTATTCAACCTTTACCACATGTGACTTAACATATTCACTTAGTAGCTAACTCCTATCACCTAATAGTTCCAAAAAGCACAAAGAAAGCATCATTTGTGCAGTAGCACTGCAATCCAAAGAATAACCTAAGAACATCCAATCCCATGTACTACCACATATTCACTTCGATTTCCTTATGCATGCAAATTATACACAAAACAGGATCACATAGATTGTCGAATAAAAAACTCTAGCCTAGGACCTCAACCAAACGAGGAGCATGAAATAAGGCCAATTTCATCATTCTAGAGCTATATGATCCTAACCGTATACAATTTTTAAAGCATATACTTAGTAATTACTAGTAACAATAGATATTCCCATTCGAGCATAGCATCCAATGCTCCCTAGGATACACCACATCACTACTAGCATTCTATCATGAAAACACTAAGCATATCTTTAGCCCTAACTAGTCATGCGATTCACAGATTCATAAACCAAAACATATCAGATAACCTGTATGGGTACTTTGCGAAAAATTACTTGAGCTCGGCTGATTGCATGCACAAAACCCTTTTCTTATCTTAAAAAATTCTTTTCCTAAAAATACATTTTTATTTGAAAAACTTTACCAAAGTCTTAGTTTGATTTCAGACACACCCAAGAGTATGTCTGAATCCCACAAACAAAGGCTCTGATACCAACTTGGAACGTCCCAAAAATTAGACCATAAAATTTTTCGTTTTTAAATTAATAAAACATCAAACCATATCTTTATCATAAAACCAAGGTTATCAAAATGTATCGATATATCATTAATATCAGAGTAAATCACAAAATACAGAAACATGTGGTGTGTGCTCTGCCATCATCTCGAGCTCTTCCCTTTGAAAATGGTAGTACCTGAAAGATAAACTGAAAACCATAAGCACAATGCTTAGTGAGTTCCCTAAAATGCCACATACCAATCATACAAGTGGGCCTAACCCTAGGGTTCATTCCAACCCAAAACAAAAAAAGTATGAGCCCCACCCTGGGGCCTCGCCTTGGGGTATATGTTAACTCGAACATATCATAGTGGGCCTAGCCCTGGGTTATATTCAAACCAAAACATATCACGGTGGGCCCCACCCTAGGGTATATTTCAACCCATCATGCTATATTGGGCCCTGCCCTGGGGTGTATTTCAACCCAATCACAACATGTATCACACAACAACTAGCTTACTACATAACCAGACAATGGGCCGACCTTGGTGCCTTCAACCCATGGACATAGTGAGAAAACTCACCTCACACTATCAAATCTTATAGAAGAAATCTCTAGCTGCTGGCCCGCAAGAATCCCTACGCTATTAATCACAAGTTAATCGTCCATCAATAATCGGATCCGACCCATACCAGATGACCAAACTAGGGTAAAAGACAGTTTTACCCTCTTCATAACTTGACCCAAAGCCAAGGCCCAATCCACATTTTTAAAAGCCCAAAATCCCTTAAATGACACTATAAGGCCTAAATATCCAAATTGGGCCCGAACTCATCATAGACTTATCTTGAAAAGTCGTAATATCCTAAAAGGCCCAAGATATTCAACGGTTAACTCTAGTCAACTTCTAGTCAATGGTCAAATTTCCAAAAAGATCATCAATTCAAGAGAACCCAACATGGCCGAGTATGCCTCGCGTACTCAGTTGGTATGCCCAACGTACACTCTTTGGGGCTATTACGCGCAGTGTACCAGATGGGTACGCCTAACGTACTCCTCTAAACCCCAACCAACTCCAAAATGCACCTAATCCCTTAATCCCTTGTTCCAAACTCTCAGATCTGATTCCTATGGATGACTTGTCAAGTAAAGTTGGCAACGTTACTTGCATGCATGGCTTAATGGGGCTCTAGACCTCAGAAGAGATTAATAAAATTCTTAACACATGCATGAGATCAAATACACCATGAAGCTTGCATCTTCATGCTTAAGGGACCTCTTAAATGTTCAGATCTACAAGATTAAGCTTTTGAAACAACCCAAGCTCACAAGGACCAACCAATAACTATAAAAAGCCCAAAAGACGATCTATACAATGAGTAAGCAAGATAGAGGCTTTATACCTCAAAAGTCATGAAATGATGATGCCAATATTGGATCTCTAAGCTCCTCTCCAAATAATGAGTCTTCAACCTTCTCATTCTCTTGCACAAACCACCACCAACCTTCTTCCAAGCTTCAAAACTCACTCCAAGCACTCTAGGGTTTCAATTAATGATAAGAAGGGTGGAGGCTAACCTAAAATGCCAAAGGGAAAGATATAATGATGGTTATATAGCGGTAAAACCCAAAAAATTAGGGTTTCATGCTGAAGGGAGTATGCCCCACGTACCCCTTAGTACGCCCAACATACTCAAAGATCATCCATGACCAACTTACTCGGTACGCCCCGTTTACACATCTAGTACGCCCGTGTAGTATGTGACCCTCAAAATTTTATATCCTTCGTCCTGAGTCTGTTTCCTTCGTCCTGAGTCTGTTTCCCACGTACCCCTTAGTATGCCCTAAAACTTCTTTCGACTCTAATTCCTTCGTCCTGAGTCTGTTTCCAACAAAATTTATATCCACGAAAATGTAACGAGAAGCCCTACACATTTATCAACTCAACTCCACCTAACGACCTTTCGAACAAAAACCCAAAAATTATAAAGGCTCGATCTACCAAATTACGATTATACCTTTGGGCTCCACAACACAAAGTTAAACACTTGGATCCCTTAATCTATAATACCCACATCCAAATAGTGCCAAATCCTTTCTTCCCCACAGGCCCTAAGCCTTATGCTAGCCAATAATTGGGTCACGGGCCCGAATAAAGAAACAATTCGAAACCGAGTGGTACAATATAGAAGTGTTTGATGTTTGTTTTCTGTTTTAAAGAAAGAGAAGTAGAAGTACTTATTTATAGTAGAGTATAAAAGAAAAAAAAAGTTGAATTATATCCGATTGAAAACTATCGAAAAGCAACTGGTTAAAAAAAGTGATGTGGTGAAGTCTTCTTCTGTGGCAGGAGTACCACATTCCGACCGCTCGGTCGATGTTGTGTTTACCGTATTACCATGGTGACACGTCACCTCGCGGTGTGCAGTATGATGGTGAGCATACCCATCTTAGTGGTAAGTAAAGTACGTCTTATATATTAAATATATTTTTAGTGTTTTGTTTTCGTACATGGTGTAGGTTATCCATGTGATTTAATCAATATTTATATAGATATAACTATCGATATCTACCATCTACATCATTCTAATGAGATTAGTGTGATTTGTTGGTGTTGTTCTCGTTGCACTTAAACATTACTAATTACAATAAATAAAAGAGTTAATGACCTAGGAGGGTAATAAAGGTTTAACTTTGTCTACATTAGGTCCTTAAGGTTTTCTTTTTTTACATGTTGCACCGACATGGTTGCTATAACCGTTTAAAAAAGGTAATAAATTTCTAATTTTGTCAACATTAGGTCTCTAAGTTTTTTTTTTATACATATTACACCAACATGGTTGTTATAACCGTTTAAAGAGGGGGTAATAAGTTTTGATTTTTTCCACATTAGGTCCCTACTTTTAATGTTTTTATCATTTTGTCTAACTCTTTTACAAATTATATTGGTGTCTAGTTAAATGCATTTCATATTCTCATTTTAGTCGTCCGTTCATCACAACCATAGTTTCAATTTTTTGTCATTTTTACAATTATTAATAGTTTTTTTTTTTTTTTTTTTTTTTTGTTGTTTTTTTTATTGGAAAATTGACAATTATTATGCAACATTTCAATTGAAACCGTGGTTATGGTGAATGGACGATTAAAATGAGAAGATGAAATAATGAAGCCATCTAACTAAATACGAATGTATATTGTAAAAGAGTTAGATTAAATGATAAAAATATTACAAAATAAGGACCCAATGTAGACGAAATTAAACCTTATTACACCCTCTTTATACGATTATAACAACCATATTGGTGTAATATGTATAAAAAAACCTTAGGGATCTAATGTGGAAAGAATTAAAATCTTATTATCTTCTTTAAACGGTTATAACAACATGTACGTGTAAAAAAATCCCTTAATGACCTAATGTGGACATAATTAAAACGTTATTATCCACCTATGTCATTAAACCTAAATAAAGTTATCTATGTATTTTTTTAATGTTTTTTTTGTTTTTCTCAACTACTAATTATAATATATCTTGGTTAAAAAGACATAATAGTTGGCTAAATATTCCAAACATTTGGTCATCCACCTAAACCATGCTTTAAGCAATGGAGTTGGGGTTGGTTTGTTGAATCAAAAGAACTTAAAATCAACTAAATGTCAGTTAAGACAACTCAACTGCTGATAGGGAAAATTTTAGTTCTTTTATCATTTAAATGTATATAAACTATTGATTTCATCGGTCATCAGAGGATGATAAAAATGATAACCATAACACTATTTAATTTACAATGATGTCCCACCTTTTCACGGAGTTTAATTTGTGGTTGTATATTGCTTTTATTGTTGATAGAGAATATATATCAATCGGTGCAAAAACTGTCCAATGAGAATCGAAGTATGAGCTAAAATAATATCTAGATGACTATAAACTGATTTCATACAATTATTACTGAGAATTTGTATTATTTTAATATAATGTATTATCAGTAAATAAAAGAAAAGACATTCATCAAAAGATATTCTTTATCTAAAGATTTATAAAATGAAATAATACATCAAACACGAAATTAATTTCATGAACAGTTTCTCAAGAACAAGAAAAGGAACGTGAGAATTAAACAATCAAGTTTAACAATAATGCGATTAGATTTGGTCATTTTTTGTTGTTTTCTATTATGATTAGTTTTGATAATGAGTGTGTTTGGCACGAAGCCTTTGGAAGTGTTTGGGAGCTTCTAGCTTTTAGCTTTTGACAAAACGCTCTAGTTTAAACAAAAAGTTTCGTTTGGCAGTACGAGCGTTTAGCTTTTAGTTGTAACAAAACGCTCCGATTCTAAAAGCTACTTCATGTAGCTTTTAACAAAACGCTCCGGAGCTTTTGAAATCAATTTCCATAATTACCCTTAAAAATATATATATATATATATATATATATATATATATATATATATATATATATATATATATATATATATATATATATATTAATAAATTATCCTTTTATGTAATTTTATATATTTCAAAAGCTTCCAGCTATTCTTGCCAAACATTCATATAACAAATGAAAGCTACAGCTTACCGCTACCAGCTACCAGCTACACGCTACCAGCTAACCGCTACCCGCTTCCAGCTAACAGTTACTTTTGCCAAACAGACCCAATATCTCTAAAAGAAATTTGTTATCTATTTATATATTAAGTACAAAATCAATAAATTGTTCTACCCAATTAAATAGTGATATGTATAATATACATTGCATATTTAATGATATTTTAATATACTACACATGTCATCATTTAATTCGGTAGGAGGATTTGTAGGAACAAAAGTAGAAAGATATTTAATTTCTCTTAAAAAAAATCTTATCTAAATCAGTGGTCTTAAATGTTATTAATTTGGTGGATGATGATGCCAAATTCTGTCAACCAGATTTATAATTTTTACACTGTGTTTTATTGTTTCAAATTTGATATTGTATTTTTTTGTTTTAAATTCTAACAACTTGAACGGTTAACTCGATTACTTGCTGACGTGACCAGATGATGTGTCGGTTTTTGATAACGTGACATGCTAACGTGTTAAAATTGGTTTTTTTTCTATAAAGACAATAAATCTCTATTTTTTCGATTTTGATATTAAATTTAATCTTTTCTGTAAATTTTGAGACTCTATTGTGAGGAATCACAAATGAAATGAAAAAATTGAAAATGAATACCGTCTTTTTCTAATGCCGTATAATGCATTAAGAAACCTTTGACCAAGTAAAAAGTCTATAATAGCCGTGAGTCCCACAACCAACTTTAGAAATTATAGCTTAATAGCTATAGTTGATCAAGACCCAATTCTTTTATGCAAGCGGAGGCTTTTTCACATTATGCCAAACTACTCGCATAGATTAAAAAAAGATAAATTATTGTAAAATGTCTTAGAAAATTATTGGAACATATCTTAGAATTTCTAAGAAAGCCAATTTATTAGGATTTTATTTTATAGTTTAATCATTAAATTCAATTTCAATCAAGAAAATCATATATTTATGAACCTATCAACCAATGTGATTTTATTTCTAGCCTAGTTAAAGTTGGCACGCATTATTAATTTCATCGAATAATATTTTTTTTATTAATTTCGTAATTACTTATATTTTTTTTAACCGGCAAACGATATATATATATATATATATATATATATATATATATATATATATATATATATATATATATATATATATATATATATATATATATATATATATATATATATATATATATATATATATATAAGTAAAAAAGGGAAGCACACCTAGCAAGGAGCTAGGAAAAAAGTAGAAAAACTAAATGAAAGTTACAACAATTTGAATGGGAGGATATTTTGATCCATCCAATTAGACCTCTTTTACCACCTCTATTATATAAAGAAAAAAGCAAAGCACACTAGCAAAGAGCTAAGAAAAAAGTACAAAACAGAAGCAGAAAAACTAAATGAAAGTTACAATAATTTGAATGAGAGGATATTCTGATCCGTTCAATTAGGCCTCTTTTACCACCTCTATTTTTAACCCAAAGAAATGTGGTTGATTTCACAATGTCTGCTAAATTCGTAGTGCATAACTGTTTATTAGAAAATATTCGTTCGTTTCTTGCCTTCCAGATACTCCATAAGGTCGCATAACAAATGCTCAGCAACCTTTTCTTCTTCTTGGGACAGGTTCCCTAATTGGAAGCATAATCGAGAATATCGTGCACCTTTTGGAAGCTTATTAATGGAACATTACACCAATTGAAAATTCATTCTATGACAGTTTTAACAAAAACACATTGCACTAGGATGTGATCAGTTGTTTCTTCCATTGAGTTACATTGACAACAGGTGGTGGTTGGCAAGTTTTTGCCCCTACTCGATAGTGTTGTCATTGTGGATATACGACCCCGTTTCGCCCTCCAGATAAAACACAAGACCTTTAGAGGTATATCTTTGATCCAAATGAAGCTGTCAATATCTACATGTCCATTATCTTCCAGGATGTGGCGAATAGCACTAACCTTGTATTTTCCATCCCCGGTAATTTCACACCTCCATGAAATGTCGTTTCCTCCCTGATGCTTTTTGATAATATTGTCGTGTGGAATGCCCTTCTTTTCTAGTTCACATTTGTTTCCAGCTATATTGTTCCATACCCTGGTCATTGACTTCATAGAGTAATAATCATCCCCTATATTATGCAGTTTGTGAATCCCTGTAATGACTTTTGCCCATAATGTGGATGATTCCGACCTTAGGTGCCACAACCATTTCGCCAGGAGTGAGATGTTAATGGATTTTAAGGATCTAACTCATAGTCCTCCTTTATCTTTTTCCGCAATAACCTTCTCCCATGATATCTAATGTATCGTATTTTTGTTCTCAGACCCACCCCAGAGAAATCTCATTCTGATTTTTTCCAATTTATCCAAAACACGATTGGGTGCAGCAAATAGAGACATATAGTAGATCGGTAAGTTACCTAGTATTAATTTGACTAGTGTTAGTCGTCCACCAAACGACAATGTCTTTGATTTCCAAGCTGAGAGTTTTTCTTGAATCTTTCAGTTATGGGAGTCCAATGTTTTGTGAGCTTCATTTTGGCTCCCACGGGGACACCAAGATATGTGAAAGGTAACATGGGGGGTTCGCACCCAAGGAGGTGGGACCAACGGGTAACTTCTTGTATACTCGAACCAAATCCAAAGACATTGGATTTGTTAAAATTGACTTTAAGTCCTGAAGCCGCTTGAAAGCAACTGAGGATTCGTGATAAGTTTTTGATGTTATTTTTTGACCATTCCCCCACAAACAAAGTGTCATTAGCATATAGAAGATATGAAATCAAAGGTCCTCCGTGTTGTAATTGCAGGCCTTGAATGACCCCCGCTTTACATGTGGCCTCCATTTCCACACTAAGTCTTTCCATGGCAATGATAAAGAGGAAAGGGGAGAGGGGATCCCCCTGTCGGACGCCTTTCAGGGTCTTGAATTCATCAGTTGGATTCCCGTTGATTAGAATTGATGTATGATTTGATTGTAGACAATCCATCATCCATAAATGCCATTTTTTACCAAAGCCCATTTGCGATAGGTTGTTGTCCAAATATTCCCAATTGATGGACTTAAATGCCTTGTCAAAGTCCACCTTGAAGAGTAGAATTTTTTTTTCCAAGAGAACAACTCATTAACCACTAATGGTCCATCAAGTATACTTCTGCCCTCCACATATGCTGATTGCACTTCATTGATACAATGCCCCATTAATTTCTTGATACGTAAAGAAAGAATTTTGGCTATAATTTTATCAATGGACCCGATGAGACTGATTGGGCGATAATCTTTTAGCATGAATGGATCTTTTATTTTTGGGAATTAAGGAAATGAACGATGCAGTGCACGACTTATCAAGTCATCCATGTCGTTCAAAGTGTTTTACCACCGCTGCAATATCGCCTAGTAACACTTCCCAGTAAGTCTTAATGAACTTAAAAGTCATTCCATCTGGGCCTGGCGATTTTTCATTGCCGCAAGCCCATACTGAGGCTTTTATTTCTTCTAGAGAGAATGGAACTTCTAAATTTAATCTATCATATTCAAATAGTCTTTTAAACAGGGGGCTTCTGAATTTCGGTCTTTGTGGGCATTGTTCCTTGAACATTTATTGAAAGAAAAGTAAAGTTTCAGCTTTTATTTTTTTGGGGTCCGTGCACCACTCCCCGTTTATCATAAGACCATTTATGTGATTCCTTCGAGTATTACTGTTAGCATAGCCATGAAAGAATCTCGTGTTTTCGTCTCCATCTATTGCCCATTTGATTTTTTATTTTTGTTTAGCATCCATGACCGCTAGTTTTTCTTTTTCCGCAATTTCCTTGTATCCATTTCTTCTAGTTTCAATCTCCATTTTAGTTAACAATCTAGTTTCCGCCTCCTTGTCTAGTTTGTTCACAAGCTTCTGAATTCTGAAAGTTTCATCTTCTGCTTTTTTAGAGTCTAATGTGTGCCAGCGTTTCAACTCTTCTTTGACGTGTTTGAATTTTGCAGCTCAGTATTGGTCCGGGTTACCACACCCTTTGAAGTTATTCCACGCCTTAATAAATGCATTCTCAAAGCCATCTCTTAGCAACCAAGAGTTGAAGAGTTTGAAGGGAGGTGGTCCAAAATCACACCAGATGGATTAGAGTAGTATGGGGCAATGGTCTGATAGTTTCCTTGGTAGTGCAGTGACAGAGGCCAAGGGGATAAAATCAAGAAAGTCTTGACAAACAAAAAATTTGTCGAGCTTACTAAGTTTCAAGTCATTATTGTGGAAGCAGGTGAATCGGTGACCCCCCCCCCCCCCCCCCATTTTTATATCAATGAGTCCTGTTTCGTGAATGTAGCAATTAAAGTGTGTAGTAGATCTTGAGCAAACCACTGAGTTGAATCTTTCTTCCGGTCTTCGATCCACATTAAAATCACCCATCATTACCCAAATCCTCTCTTTCTCCCTTCTGATGTTTAACAATTCTTCCCATAGTGCTTTTTTATCAGAGATTCGTTGTGGCCCATAGATGTTTGCAAAAATGAATGGTAATTTAAACCGCGACCATTTACCAATGTTTATGAGGTAGTTTTTAGAGGTGATGACCTCAATTGATGTGAATACACAATTATCCCAAATATTCAATAAACCACCAGATCGCCCTGTTGAATTAGTGCGTACAGCCTCAAAATCATTTGATCCCCAACAAGCTTGTAGATCAATAATTTCTGCATCCAATTTCTAAGTTTCCTAAAATTCCTTATCCATATCACATTGTGTGCTTCCCCCATCCCACATATATTTAAAGACAAAAAATTCATTGGACCACATTATACTCACCTGTTTCTCCAAGAATGTCGGCTAAGACCGGATTCGTTGCATTGACCTCAAAGCCAATCAAGTTACTGATTGCAGTTGTAACTTCAAATTCAACATTTTTTGGTTCATGATCACTGGTTGTAATCCCTTCATTAAAGTGTGTGTGGGAGGAAGGATTGGGGATTTCCTGAAAATGTATAGTATTTATTGGGTGATTTCCTAACGTCGGTGTAACAGAAAGTGGGTATGTGGGATGATCTTGAGTGTCTTCCTCAAGCTGAAAGGGTATACAATCGGAAAGAGGGGACCTGTGTTTTCTTTTTTGATTTAGTGTGGAATTTTTAATACCCTTTGTTCAAATTTTGAGTGCTAAGTGTTGGGCTTCACTGATTCGGAATAAATGGCCCAAAACACCCAGTTAGTACCAGTCCATCTAATATTATTTTGGGTCCATTAGTGTCCCCACCTAATGGTGGCGTAACTGCATTCAAATCAGGCATTGTTTCCACTACTCGTGTGCACGATTCATGATGTGTCCTGATTCATTCTGACACCTCGGGAAGAGGCTGTAATGAAGAATCTTGATCCGGGGATTTTGAGTCGGAATCTGCTACGAGAGCAGCATCCGTGGTTTCCACCGGTATATTGGCATCATCTAGAATCTCACCTTCTTCTGTCTCTTCCATTTGGGTGTCAGGGATAACTTCTTCCCCTTGTTCCTCATCCAGTTGTCACAATCCAAAAACTTTTCGTCATTGTAACCTGTTTCTATCAGAAAAACCGTTACGTTCCAATTTTTCCGTTAACTTTGGTTTAAATTAATTAAGTTGGGACTTCTTATTTTGACATCATAAGTGTCGGAACACAGTGAAAACACGTGAAAACATCCCAAATTGTTATTTGGAAAATTTCTAGTTTCGACCACGTCGGGTTACGGCAACTTAATCGGGTACGACCAAAAGCCCCGTTTAACGTCAGTATCGGGTAGAATTCCACCGAGCCTCAAACTCAAACCATATTCAAGCTGGAAAGGACTTCATTTGAAGCCTTTTCACTCTCTCTCTCTCTCTACTCTCTCTCTAAAAAATCAATCATTGATCCAAAATCACCTCTTTCAAGCTCCAATTTGGTATGTAATCCTTCCTAGCTCATAGTATAATACATTTAGCTTTCAAATTCATGTTTAATTCATGAAATAGGACCAAATACTTGTATTTATGGCCCGGGAACATCCCTAGGACGCAAACACACATAAATGGGGTTTTTGAGCCTCAAAACCCTTCCAAACCACTTTTGGAGATTAGATACGACTTAGGGGCTTACAATACCGGACTTGGAACACCAAAACGTTATCATTTGAGGGGTAAACAAGAGTTTACGGCGCAAGAACATGCTTTGGACCATAAACACCATTTCTTAGGCCGTGAACACCTTTTAAGGTGTTTAAATTCCCCTTAAACACCTCCTAAGCCTTGGAATAAAGTCTAGAATCATCCAACATTGTGTTAGGGACCTTAAACATGCAAGAAACCATACCCTAGGGAGATTACGGCCGTAAACCCCCATAGGAATGGTTCCTGGGCCGTAAACGCCTTTATGGTGGTCAAATGGTGCCCTAACTTCCTTCCATGGCTTGTACTTTTGACTAGAAACACTTGTGCTTGACCTAGGACCACCAAAACACCATAAGAATGGGTACTTGAGAGTTTACGGCCGTAAACTCCTAGTTTACTGCCATAAACTCCTCTAATGGTCCAAATGATGATCAAGTCCCCTTCCAATGCCTTAAAACTGAGCCTAGCAATACCCCACAAGAGTTTTAAGACCATTAAGCACCCAAGAACACCCCCACCATGAGTTTACAGCCGTAAACTCATGGGGACATGGTCTTAGGGCCGTAATCTCCGTTTGGAGTTTACTCTTGAAGATCAAACTCCATATTCAGGCCATATACCACCCTTAGATAGTGGACTGTCTTATCTAATTACTAGTTCAAAGTCTAATTAGATACAATTATGTATCTCTTCATATTACATAGGAAGCTCGCGTGTTCTCAAGCCCCGAACTGACACATAGCATCCAACTAACACATTTCTCGACTGGTGAGTTCATACCCTACGTTTTTCCATGTTTTCAGGGGGGAATACAAGCAAAAGTACAAGGAAATCTTGTGCTCAAACTTATGATTTCATATGAAATGTTTCATATTTCGTATGCTTTTAACACTGGAAACTGTATTAACCAATTGTTCAACTTGCATAGTAAACCGTCAAACTATTTGTGAAACTCGTTTTAAAATGTTATATTTTATATTTCACAAATGAATTTCTAGATCATTACTGTTAAAAGCATTAACTTAGAACTTTCGAAATGTCTTTGGTATCACTCCCCTTAGATACGAGAGTGAAGGACTTCAGCACATTAGATCCGTCCTTTATAACACTCCCCTTAGATAAGGAGAGTGAAGGACTTCAACACTTTAGACCCATCCTTGATAACACTCCCCTTAGATACAAGAGTGAAGGACTAATAAACAGAATTTTCCATATCATTACTTTTAAATTTCCTTGGTAACACTCCCCCTAGATTTGAGAGTGAAGGACTACTTTTAAAATTCATTAATCTTAAGATTGGAGACACGTCCTTGGTAACACTCCCCTTAGTTACGAGAGTGTAGGACAACCCCCGTAACCAGAATCTCCTAGAGGGAGAGCGTGACTTAAGTGTAAAGATCTATATGGTATTGACAACCCTGCACCTGGCTGCTAGCTACAGTCGAACCGAAAGGTTCAAGGGTGACAAAAGTCATAAAATGATATTGGCCCCTGTTTCGAGCCTTATCTAGTCTATTGTATGTTTATGGAACTCGCAATTTAGATTATGAATACTTTTCTACTTACTTATTAGTTTTATATACATGTTAAAACTAATGTATTTTTCAAAGATAACCACGCTTTCAGGAAACTTTACAAACACTTTAAGTACGGTAGATACTTGTACATTACATTCAGAACCAATAACCGACTACAAACTTTTAAGGAAAATAAGGGTTTTTCTTGGGATAACTGAACAGTTCATAACCAAAACGCATAACAAACGGATAACTAAACTTTACTTATATGAAAATATGGGATTTTCTTGGATAACAAACTTTTTCGGAAAACCAAAGGAAACATGTTCATTTTCAGAAAACAAACCGCTAATGAACTCACCGACTTTATGCTGATTTTGAAACTGCTTGTATTATTAGGTCCACATTATACAGGTACCCGCAAACTTTTGGAGAAGACGGAGTGTTTTATAAGACTCGTCTTTACTTTTGTTCAAACTATTGTGTAGATAAAACATGTATTACTTTACTTTCAAACAAATGTAACTATTCCTATGTAATGTAATGTTTTGTGTTTACAATGCTTACTATGTACATTGGTTGTGATACTTTACGTGATGTCATCCGCCTCAGAACGTTTCCACCATCGGTTTCGGGGTGTGACAGATTGGTATCAGAGCCCTTGTTTATAGTGAACTAGTATACCAAACCTTACATGGTATAAGACTGTAAACACTAAGGGGCCGAAGTGCTCTGAACTAAAAGTATACTTTAAAATATAAGTATTTTTAAAAGTATACAAGTATACCTAACCGCCGGAATTCGTAACCTCGAGTAGAACAAAACATAAGTAAATGGGTGTTGTACGCTGCCGTTAAACTTGGGCAGTTATGTAGTCGTGTCTAGGGTCAATATAGCCTGATCAACTATATTCATTCGAGACACGGCCAACATGTGCTTGGGAGTGACTGTGGTGTGCATCATGCCTAAAACTTACCTAATATCCAAACAATGATTCATCATTGCAGCGAAACATAAAATACTATGGGAGTATTTTAGCCAAAGCCGATTACGTGTAGAAATTCATTCAGAGTATTGCTACTCATTCCTTCCTTAGCGATAGTTTATCTGCTTTGATAACTTCTTCCTGTTTTATCGCTTAAACAGGACTTTATATCTGTCATAATGATATATCTCTTGTTCCATATCTCTTGATTCAATTCAGAGGACTTATGATCCTCTCTTTCCTGGCTATTATAGATCAAGATGCCTCCAAAGAAAAGACCCAGCGCAAAGAACAACAATCCTCCTCCACCACCACCTCCTTCTCTGTTTGACCCCGCCATGTTTCAAGCAGCTGTTAATGCTGTTGTGGCTGCTACCATATCACAAATGAACCTCGGTGGTTCTGGCGGGCCAGGAGGTGAAACTCAGCCTCAAAACCAGGAAAGTAGCCAGGGATACTGAAAGGAGTGTTCCTACAAAGACTTTATGAACGAGAAACCCACGCCCTTCAATGTCACTGGAGGTGTCATTACCCTAACCCGATGATTCGAGGAAATCAAATCTATTTTCGAAATCTGTGTCTGTTTGGAATCCAATAAGCTGAAGTTCGCCGCTTGCACCTTCACCGACAAAGCCCTGACTTGGTGGAACGGCCGAGTTAAATCCTTAACTTTACCTGTAGCCAATGCTATGGGTTGGGAGGTCATGAAGGAGCTTTTTCTTGCTGAGTACTGCCCTTGGGGCGAAATGCAGAAGTTGGAACACGAACTCTGGAACCTGAACATGAAGGGTTCCGATATCGCCGCCTACACCTCCAAATTTGATGATTTGGTGCTTCTCTGCCCGGGAATGGTTACCCCGGAGAGTAAAAAGATTGAGAGATTCATCTGGGGGTTGACCCAGCCAACCAAGGGTAACGTTTTGGCTGTAAAGCTACACACTTATGATAGCGCCAAATGCTTAGCGCAAACCTTGATTGACCACAGTGATGACCTTGAGGAAGCGGCCACCACTCCTGATCCAAAAAAGAGGAGTGGTGAGAAAAGAAAATTTTGGAAAAAGAACAAGAGTCAATCTTCCCAAGAGTCTTCAAAGAAGCAGCAAACTGTGGCAGTCCGCACTGCTACTACCCCTGCTGCTGTTTCTACCGTTGGATCCACAGCCCAAACACCTACCAGTAGGTATGCTGGTACCTTCCCCATGTGTAACAAGCGCAACTATCATCACCTCACTTCCTGCCCATGTTGGGAAGTGAATTGCAACAACTGTGGCAAGAAGGGCCACACTGTGTAAAACTGCAAAACACCAACCCAATCCACAAATCAATCTTTCGGAGCGGGTGTCGGTCAAGCCTGCTATGGATGTGGTGAAGTAGGGCATTTCAAGATAAACTGCCCCAAGGCAGCAACAGCGGGCAACACTGAGAGAGTCCTAGCTATGGGACTGGAGGAGGCAGTCGCCGATCCCACGTTGTCTCAGGTACGTTCCTTCTCGACAACTCTTATGCTAGTATCCTTTTTAATTCTGCTGCTGAATGAAGTTTTGTTAGCCATTCATTCAAACATTTTCTTAAACAAAATCCCCAACCATTAACCGAAACATTTACCGTCGAGATGGCTAATGGTGAGAAAGAAAGCGCTAGCGACATATTCATAGGCTATACCCTTACCCTGAACGATCATTCTTTCCCCATCGACCTAATGTCAGTTTCCATTAAGTGCTTTGATGTTATCATTGGCAAGGATTGGTTGAGTCCCAATCATGCAGATATCCTTTGTTACGAAAAAGCCATCCGTCTCAATCTCCCCTCTGGCCAGACTCTCATGATCTACGGCGATAGACTTAGTTCCAATCTTCGCATCATATCTTGCATCAAAGCTCAAAAGCTTCTTCGAAAGGAGTGTCATGCATTCCTAGCTCATGTAATAAATGAGAAATAGGAAGTTAAAGACCTCGAGAGCATCCCCAAAGTCTGCAACTTTCCTGAGGTCTTTCCTAAAGAGCCCCTGGGAATTCCTCCCGAACGCCAAGTTGAGTTTCGCGTCGACCTAATTCCTGGAGCTAATCCTGCAGCCAAATCTCCGTATCGCTTAGCTCCAACAGAAATGCAGGAGTTATCCAGTCAGCTTAATGAGCTGCTCGACAAAGGGTTCATCAGACCGAGCTCCTCACCCTGGAGAGCCCTAGTGTTATTTGTAAAGAAGAAAGATGGATCCTTTCAGATGTGTATAGACTACCGCGAGTTGAACAAGTTGACGGTAAAAAACCATTATCCTCTTCCTCAAATAGACAACCTATTCGATCAAATTCAAAGAGCCAGTTACTTCTCGAAGATAGACCTTAGATCAGGGTACCATCAGCTTCGAGTTCACAAGAATGATGTTTCCAAGATAGCATTCATGACTTGATATGGACACTACGAGTTCGTGGTGATGCCCTTCGGTTTAACCAATGCATCCCCTGTGGTCATGGACCTGATGAACTGGGTGTGTCGTCCTTTCCTGGAAAAGTTCGTCATCGTGTTCATTGACGACATACTTGTCTATTCCCGAAGCGAAGAAGATCACAAACAATACTTGAGGTTAGTGTTGGAAACACTTAGAACGGAGAAGTTGTACGCAAAATTCTCCAACTGTGAATTCTGGATTCGGAAGGTAGCTTTCCTTGGTCACGTGGTAAGCGAGGAGGGTATACACGTGGACCCGTCCAAGATCAAGGAGATATAGAATTGGTCAGCACCGAAGACACCCACAGAAATCCGTCAATTTTTGGGTCTCGCTGGCTACTATCGCAGGTTTATCCAAAAAGTTTCCAGAATCGCCAAACGCCTAACTACTCTGACACATAATGGTGTACCCTTTTTTTGGAGTGAGAAGCAAGAAACCGCATTTCAAACATTGAAATGAGCCATGTGCAGCGCACCTATTCTGTCCCTGCCCGAAGGAACAGAGGATTTCGTTGTCTACTGCAATGCGTCTAATCCGGGCTTAGGCTGTGTTCTTATGCAGAGAGGAAAAGTTATTGCTTTTGCCTCAAGACAGCTTAAGGCACACGAAGTTAACTATACGACTCGTGAACTGGAGCTAGGAGTAGTGGTTTTCGCACTGAAGATTTGGAGACATTATCTTTACAGATGCAAGTGCGCAATCTTCACTGACTATAAAAGCCTGCAGCACATCTTCAATCAGAAAGACTTAAACATGAGACAACAGCGATGGGTAGAGCTACTCTGTGACTACGAGTGCGAAATCCGCTACCATCCCGGAAAGGCCAATGTGGTAGCAGATGCCCTTAGCCGAAAGGAGAGTTCAAGCTGCAAGGCAAATACACTGACGATGACCATCATTTCTCACTTATCTGCAGAAATCCGAGAAGCCCACTTGGAAGCCCTAAAATCAGATAACGTTTTGAATGATGCCTTGAGAGGAATGGATAAGATACTTGAGATCAGAGGTGACGGAGTCTACTGTTCCATGAACTGAATCTGGAGCCCAAAGTTCGGAGGTTTCAGAGACGTTGTCATGAACGAAGCTCACAAGAACAAATACTTTGTTCACCCAGGTTCGGACAAGATGTACCTGGATCTCAAGAAACAATACTGGTGGCCAAACATGAAAGCTAAAATCGCAACCTTCATGGGCAAGTGTCTGACTAGCGCCAAGGTAAAGGTCGAGTATCAGAAGCCCTCGGGTCTACTCCAATAGCCCGAGATACCTGAATGGAAATGGGAGTTGATTACCATGGATTTCATCACCAAGTTACCCAGATCTCCGAGTGGGTACGATACCATTTGGGTAATTTTCGATCGTCTGACAAAATCCGCTCATTTCCTTCCGATTAAAGAATTATTCAAGATGGAAAGACTCACGCGAGTCTACATCCAAGAGATAGTCCGACTGCACGATGTGCGTGTGTCCATTATCTCCGATCAAGATAGAAGGTTTACCTCAAGATTTTGGCAATCCCTTCAGAAAGCTCTTGGAACTAAGTTGGACATGAGTACAGCTTATCGTCCTTAGACTGATGGATAGAGTGAGAGAACTATCCAGACCCTAGAAGACATGCTGAGAGAATGTGTCATTGATTTCGGAAAGTCGTGGGACATCCATTTACCCTTGATTGAATTCTCGTATAACAACAGCTACCACACCAGCATCAAGGCTGCTCCGTTCGAAGCCCTCTACGATCGTAAGTGCAGATCCCCTCTGTGCTGGGCCGAGGTTAGAGACACGCAGCTAGCCAAGAGTCGAGTCCCCAACAGTGCTCTCACTGGTCCTGAAATCATCCGCGAAACCACCGAGAAGATCATCCAAATCCGAGAGCGTCTAAAAGCTTCACGAGACCGACAAAAGAGTTACGCTGATAAATGACGAAAACCCTTGGAATTCCAGGTTGGAGATCGTGTCCTGTTGAAGGTATCGCCTTGGAAAGGCATGATACGCTTTGGAAAGCGTGGAAAACTTAACTCGAGGTACATAGGACCTTTCGAGATCCTCGCTAGGATCGGTCCTGTAGCCTACAAACTTCGACTACCTCAAGAACTTAGCAACATCCATCCTTTCTTCCACGTCTCTAATCTTAAAAAGTGTCTATTCGATGAAACCCTCGTGACCCCCTTGACGAGATCGAGATCAACAAAAACCTGAACTTTGTGCAAGAACCCATCGAAATCATGGATCGAGAGATCAAACGTACGAAACAAAGTCGCATCCCGATAGTGAAGGTTAGCTGGAATGCCAAGCGGGGACCTGAGTTCACTTAGGAGTGCGAAGACTCGATGAAACAGAAATATCCACATCTCTTTTAAATTCCATGATTTGTATCTAATCTCTAAATTTCAGGACGAAATTTCCTCTAACGGGGGGATAATGTCACAATCCAAAAACTTTCCGTCATTGTAACCCGTTTCTGTCAGGAAAACCGTTACGTTCCAATTTTTCCGTTAACTTTGGTTTAAATTAATTAAATCGGGACTTCTTATTTTGACATCATAAGTGTCGGAACACAGTGAAAACACATGAAAACATCCCAAATTGTTATTTGGAAAATTTCTAGTTTCGACCACGTCGGGTTACGACAACTTAATCGGTATGACCAAAAAGCCCCGTTTAACGTCGGTATCGGGTAGAATTCCACCGAGCCTTAAACTTGAACCATATTTAAAGTTGGAAAGGAATTCATTTGAATCCTTTTCTCTCTCTCTCTACTCTCTCTCTGAAAACTCAATCTTTGATCCAAAATCACCTCTTTCAAGCTCCAATTTGGTATGTAATCCTTCCTAGCTCATAGTATAACACATTTAGCTTTCAAATTCATGTTTAATTCATGAAATAGGACCAAATACTTGTGTTTACAGCCCAGGAACATCCCTAGGCCGCAAACACACATAAATGGGGTTTTTGAGCCTCAAAACCCTTCTAAACCACTTTTGGAGCTTAGATACAACTTAGGGGCTTACAATACTGGACTTGGAACACCAAAACCTTATCATTTGAGGGTTAAACAAGAGTTTATGGCCCAAGAATATGCTTGGACCGTAAACACCATTTCTTAGTTTGTGAACACCTTTTAAGGTGTTAAAATGCCCCTTAAACACCTCCTAATCCTTGGAATAAAGTCTAGAATCATCCACCATTGTGTTAGGGACCTTAAACATGCAAGAAACCATCCCCTAGGGAGATTACAGCTGTAAACCCCCCAAGGAATGGTTCCTGGGCCGTAAACTCCTTTGTGGTGGTCAAATGGTGCCCTAACTTCCTTCCATGGCTTGTACTTTGGACTAGAAGTTGTGCATGACCTAGGACCACCAAAACACCATAAGAATGGGTACTTGAGAGTTTACGGCCATAAAATCCTAGTTTACTTCCATAAACTCCTCAAATGGTCCAAATGATGATCAAGTCCCCTTCCAATGCCTTAAAACTGAGCCTAGCATTACCCCACAAGAGTTTTAAGACCATTAAGCACCCAAGAACACCCCCACCATGAGTTTACAGCCGTAAACTCATGGGGACATGGTCTTAGGGCTGTAATCTCCATATGGAGTTTACTCTTGAAGAGCAAACTCCATATTCAGGCTATATACCACCCTTAGATGCTACCCGGGTCACTCCTAACACTTGAAATAAAGTTTTTCGCGCCTCGGAGTGTACTGTCTTATCTAATTAGGAGTTCAAAGTCTAATTAGATACAATTATGTATCTATTCATTTTACATAGGAACCTCGCATGTTCTCAAGCCCCGAACTGACACATAGCATCCAACCAACACATTTCTCGACTGGTGAGTTCATACCCCTACGTTTTCCATGTTTTCTATGTTTTCACAGGGGGGGAATACAAGCAAAAGTACAAGGAAATCTTGTGCTCAAACTTATGATTTCATATGAAATGTTTCATATTTCGTATGCGTTTAACACTGGAAACTGTTTTAACAAATCATTCAACTTGCATAGTAAACCGTCAAACTATTTGTGAAACTCGTTTTAAAATGTTATATTTTATATTTAAGAAATGAATTTCCAGATCATTACTGTTAAAAGCACTAACTTAGAACTTTTTAAATTTCCTTGGTTTCACTCCCCTTAGATACGAGAGTGAAGGACTTCAGCACTTTAGATCCGTCCTTTAGAACACTCCCCTTAGATACGAGAGTGAAGGGACTTCAGCACTTTTGACATGTCCTTGATAACACTCCCCTTAGATACGAGAGTGAAGGACTAATAAACAGAATTTTCCGTATCATTACTTTTAAATGTCCTCGGTAACACTCCCCCTAGATTCGAGAGTGAAGGACTACTTTTAAAATTCATTAATCTTAATATTGGAGACACGTCCTTGGTAACACTCCCCTAGTTACGAGAGTGTAGGACTACCCCTGTAACTAGAATCTCCTGGAGGGAGAGCATGAATTAAGTGTATAGATCTATACGGGATTGACAACCCTGCACCTGGCTGCTAGCTACAGTCGAACCGAAAGGTTCAAGGGTGACAAAAGTCATAAAACGATATTGGCCCCTGTTTCGAGCCTTATCTAGTCTATTGTATGGTTATGGAACTCGCAATTTAGATTATGAATACTTTTCTACTTACTTATTAGTTTTATATACATGTTAAAACTAGTGTACTTTTCAAAGATAACCAGGCTTTCAGGAAACTTCACAAACACTTTAAGTATGGTAGATACTTGTACATTACATTCAGAACCGATAACCAACTACAAACTTTTAAGGAAAATAAGGGTTTTTCCTAGAATAACTAAATAGTTCATAACCATAACGTATAACAAACGGATAACTAAACTTTACTTATAAGAAAATATGGGATTTTCTTGGATAACAAACTTTTTCGGAAAACCAAAGGAAACTTGTTCATTTTCAAAAAACAAACCGCTTATGAGCTCACCAGCTTTATGTTGATTTTCAAACTGCTTGTAGTCTCAGGTCCACATTAGAAAGGTACCCGCGATCTTTTGGAGAAGACGAAGTGTTTTATCAGACTCGTCTTTACTTTTGTTCAAACTATTGTATAGATAAAACATGTATTACTTTACTTTCAAACAAATGTAATTATTCCTCTGTAATGTAATGTTTTGTGTTTACTATGCTTACTATGTACATTGGTTGTGATAGTTTACATGATGTCATCCGCCCCGGAACGTTTCCGCCATCGGTTTCGGGGTGTGACACCAGGTTAAAGTCATCACATTCCTCTGTATTAGACAAATATGGTTCATCATCATCATCAAACTTGAAGGATAACCAAGGTTCATCTTCATATTCTACAATTCCAACTGTTATCGATCCATCCTCCAATATGATAGTGATTTCCTCGTTTAACTTCTTCTTTGATTTAGTGAGTATGCCAAGCTTAACGCATGACAAATATACACATTCTTGGATGCCTTCAAATGGTGCAATGATGTTCCCAGTGAGTTTGATTATCGCCATGAAGTTCGATTTACACCAATATTTCAATGGTAGTCCAACGACTACTCTATCTGAGGTTGCGCGTTCAAATTGAGATTTTACTTGGTTTCCCCAATTTAACCATTTGAATATAGACTCCCAGTTATTCTTGTTCATCAGAAATTCTTCTACTTCCTTGGTATCGTTAAAGCCAAGTAAGGCTCTCAATCCCCCCGGATACTTTACATCGGCTACCTTATCACTGTGTATGGATAATAATTATGGTAGATGGCCAAGGTGGTCAATTGAGAGAGCTTCCCTAATAAGCGTGTTTTTTAATCCATCTTTCCATCTTTTGATCTATGTTCAATCTGACCGAGAGTGTTTCTTCAACATGGTTATTATTCTTGGGGAGACCATTCAGTTTCTGGTTTTTTGTACCTGTGACTTCTGCGTATGTTCTTCTTCCCACGAAAGCAGGAGCCGCAACTGCCGATGTAGCATCCCAGCGACCTTGGCGGGAAGTACTAGGGAGTGTGGTTTTGTTAACCTGGTAGTGTGAGGGGCGGCATTCAATTCTACTGTGCCTTGCTATGTTGACTTCTAGGGTGTTGCGTCTACACTTCGTTCCATTTAGTTGATATATGAATCCACTCTAATAAATAAAAATTATTTTTATCACATGTCATACTCTCATTCATTTTGCCACATGTTATTGTATACTTATTTATTGTTTTTTCAAATAACATTTTATGTTTTTTTTTCCATTTTATTAATTTCATATAGTATTTAAATATAATAATTATAATTGTAATAATAAATTAATAAGAATTTTATTAATGTAATTTTACTTCAAATTCCAAAATTCCTAAATTAAAACCCAATCGTTTAATTTTTTTTATGTATATAAATTATTATTATTTTTATTTTTTAAAAAGTAAGCATTTCAATTTCAATAATTAATTATTTTCCTCCTTTTTATGAAATCAAATTCACTAAATGTTTAACCCTTCATATTTATTTTTTTACTTTTTGAAATAAACTTATATAGTATACGGGTCTTACAACTATCAACCTACCAAACGTGTAAATAACAAGTCATTTATGTGTATATATATATATATATATATATATATATATATATATATATATATATATATATATATATATATATATATATATATATATATATTACGCTAACAAATAAACATATTTTATGCCACATAGCATACTCATATTCATTTTATCATATGTTATTTTGTGGATATTTAAATTTTTTTTTCAAAGATATTTTATGGTTTTTTTCCATTTTATTTATTCCATATATTATTTATATGTAATAATTATAATAAATGTAATAAAAGTAATAATAAATAAATATCAATTTTATTAATGCAACTTTCCTTGTAATTACAAAATTCATAAATTAAAACCCAATATTTTTTTTTATTTACCTATGTAAATTATTTGTTTAAATTTAAAAAAGAAATAAGCATTTCAATTTCAATAATTCATTATATTCACATTTTGTTATGAAATCAAATTTACTAAATGCTTAGACCTTCATATTTATTTTTATTGTTTTGAAATAAACTTGTATAGTATACAAGTCTCATAACTAGTAGTCACCATTTATTTTAGGTTATCAAATTTTAGATGGTCCTTTAATGTTGAATAAGATCAGGGGGATTTTGATACTATAAGAACCTAAAATTTAGAGAGATTTGAGTTTTAGTCAAATATTAACCAAAATGGAAAAATAATCATTTAGGATAATTTTATAAGTTTATAAAGTTGTGCCTTCATGAAAATGGTCAAGATAAGTTTAAGTTACTTAGATGATATTAGATAAGAGAGTTCAAGAGAAGAAGTGTATGAGAATACACATTTCGGTCAAAAGGATAAATCATAACATTTTATATGGTTGGGCCAAGTTTGTGACTTAATAGATTAAGACCTTTATTAATTCAGTTATAAATGATTTAACAAAATTTTAGAGTATGTTCTCACCTTCATGTGGATATAAATATGATAGAAAACATGTTAGAAATGAAGAAGATATGAAGGTTTGAAGAATGGAAGAAAAATTTCCCAAAGCTGGAATAGAATAAGCTAAGGAATTCCTGTTAGACAATTACCACGACACGGTAAATAGATCACCATGGAAAGGTGATGGATGATGAGGATTCAAAAAAAATTATGTAATGTGATTTCATAAGAGTAGATATAGTAGTAAATATCCAATAACAACCCTTTTGAGTAGGTACATGAAGAGAGTTTGGCTAGTGCATAGAAAATGCAAAGAATTCAGTAAATTACATGAATGGTCCCTATGATTTGTGTGTTTGGTCCCTAACTTATTTATTATTATTTTTTTTAAACTTGGAAGGTCCCTACTATTTGTTTTTGAAACAACCCAAAAAATTTCGAAGAAATTTAAACTTTCCAAAAACCATTTTTACACAAATAAAAGTTATTCAAACATCAACAAGTTCTAATCGCTTTCAAAATGTTTTCATATCAGAGTCCCCGGAATCCAAAATCATAAAAAAGGGGATGTGTAAGTCATGCCTTCGTCTTGCCCTGGTCAGCTGATGTACCTGAGACAATAATTAATAAAATGTAAGCTCGAAGACTTAGTGAGTTACCCCCAAAATAACAACCTCTAGCATCCAATAATAAAGGTATTGGCAATAATAACAAACTGCATGCATAATGAGATTTCAGAATGACTGGACTGCCTCCTACGGGTCTACAGCCTATCTGGACCGCTCCCGAGCCTTCAGCATGACTGGACCACCTCCTATGGGCCTACAACCTATCCAAACCACTCGTCAGGCCTTCAACATGACTAAAACTCCTCCTACGGGCCTACAACCTATCCGGATCGCCCCGAGTATGTTGGCCTCAACTGTACAAAGCAGGACACCGCCTCAACCCAACCCATCCATGTATGTCGACATATAACTAGCACATAATCACACAATAAACATATATCATACTAACGGCTAAGCATAGCACCATTCTATCTATCAAAGTACCAATCCAACTGATCATGAATATGAAACACATACTAACTCCAGGATAAAATCAAAAGGGACCGACCTAATGTCGTAGACCCTATTGGTATAGTGAGGAGAACTCACCTAACAATAGTGCAGAACTGAACTGATTGTCTTCAGCTGCTACGCCCGAAACCCTCGACCGAGAGATAAAGAATACAAATTAATCAATGAGACCCAAATTGTCCAAGTCTATTATTGGCCCAATTTATTAAATTAGGCCCATCATTCTATTGGGCCTACACAATACCTACAACTCCAACCTGGCCCAAACAGTACCATATCCATAGCCCATTAAAGGATTAAACCTAATTGGCCCATAACCGGCCCAAGGCATAAAGCCCACGAGCCAAATGTCAAATAAGGAGTGTACGCAGGGCGTACCTCCCAGTTACGCTGGGCGTAGTGTAGATCTTCTTTGACCATCATCGGGACTGCTGACCACGTATGTGTTGGGTTTTAGCCATAAGAACTTTCCTATGTGCGCATGCAAAACCCTATTGCTTGGATCTAGGCTTTCTAATAAACATGCTTTTGAATCCAAGACTTCTAATGGCTAATTAGGTTAAACAACAATATTAAAACAGATCTAGAATCATACCTTTGAATTCCTTGTTGATCTTGTTTGTCTAGGAGCTTCTAGAGTCACAATTGTCACTCCTCTAATGGCTTACAAACACCAATAGCAAGCAAGATGATTTAGGAGAGAGGAGAGGGGATGAATTCGGCCAGAGTATCCTTGCTTAAGGTTGTGTGTCGAATTCCCTCACCCATAGGGTCTATTTATACTTGTAGACTCCTTAAGGGTTTCACCCTAAACCCTAATTGGATAATCTTCTCTTAAGGCTATCCAAATCCATTCCATAGATAACCCTATGGACGATTTTGAGCTATCCTAAAGCTCTTAGAATCCGTCCAAGGTCCATCCTAATGGATTTACAGTCTAAAGTCTAACTATCAAACAATTGACAGTTTACACCCTCTTATTTAATTAATCTCTTTAAGTCACCAAATTAATACCAATTAATTTATGACTTATATTAATCAAATAGCTAAATATTATTCCTCATAATATTTACTCTCTCTTAATAAATCATCCTTCAAGTTGCTATGGTGAAGGCAACCCAAAAGGACCATGCACCACCGAATATAGTTATAGCCTTAGACAGTATTCCAACAGTCTCCCACTTGGATAAGTCTAATAACTATACAAGTACAATACGGTTTGCAATCGTAGCTCTCAAAGACGCTGTCAACTCTGATCTAATCAATCTTGTCCTTTAGATAAGGGATCGTACAGTCCTCTGTTAGATATCATGCTGACAATCCTATGGAATGGTTAGTCTAGCATTTAGATTTCTCGATCTTCAATTTATTTGACATAGAACTTAATCGAACACATCAATTCAGTTCTGACCGGGCCCGGCACATAAGTCAAATCAAATCATCGAGTGGCCAAGATATCTCTTCTATCCTCTTAGGATAAAATTTACAGATAAACTTCGACTTATATGCATTTACTTATTCATTAACCAACTATACACAACAATGCGTTTTATAACATCAAGTTACTGATGCGTTTTCGCATTATCAATGTACAATCAATTAACAAATAATAAACCATATATCTAGGTTTTAAGACCATATGATATTATCGTCTTGTGATCACCTTTTATATCATATTCCATAAGGTGATGCCAACAAGCGCGGGTTTATTCCAATGCTCAAAACCACTTCATAAGCACTCATGAACGTTGCAGCAACCCTTGCTATGTCTAACACCATTTAGACACTCTACACACCAATTCATGACAATCTTCATTCATATCTACTCCCAACATATGAACGATTGTGGACCATTTGAATAATTCGATTATTCCTAACAAACTCAATTATTCTGGAAGTCAAAACACGCAAAGTGAAACAATAGTTAAACAACTAACATGTGATAGTAACTTTACTCATAAATAAAACTTCTTTATTTAATCATCAAATGTTAATTACATTTATCTATTATACGTTTCTAATACTATCTAATCTATGCTAATATCATCCTTCAGCCCAATACTCCTAGCATGCTGCAAGTGCTTAACCCTACTCAGTCCCTTCGTAAGCAGATCTGCTGGGTTATCTTCTGATGATATCCTCTTCACTACGAGTTGTCCTTCTTCTACACGATGTCTAATGAAGTGATATTTTCTGTCGATATGTCGAGATCTACCATGATCCCTCGGTTCCTTGGTCAAGGCAACCGCACCTTCGTTATCACAGAAAATCTCCATGGGCTCCTTTATGGCCGGCACAACTCCAAGATCACCGATGAAGTTCTTCAGCCATATTGCCTCCTTTGACGCTTCGCTCGCTGCGATGTACTCTGATTCACACGTTGAATCAGCTACGGTTTCTTGCTTGGAACTTTTCCATGTCACTGCTCCTCCATTTAGGGTAAAGACCCAACCCGACTGCGAACGGTAGTTGTCCCTATCGGTTTGAAAGCTGGTGTCACTATACCCTCGCACCTTCAAGTCATCACTCCCTCCAAGGACTAAGAACCATTCTTTCGTCCTCCGAAGGTACTTAAGGATGTTCTTCACCGCAATCCAATGTGCTTTGCCAGGGTTCCCTTGATATCTGCTAACCATGCTCAAAGCGAAGGCTACATCAGGGCGAGTACAAGTCATAGCGTACATGATTGAGCCAACTGTGGAAGCGTATGGTACTCGGCTCATTTCTGCTATCTCAGCTTCGGTACTCGGACTTTGAGTCTTACTCAACTTGGCATTTCCTTGTATCGGTAGTTCTCCCTTCTTTGAGTTTTCCATACTAAAACGTTTTAGTACCTTCTCCAAGTAAGTATTCTGACTAAGTCCAATTAGTCTCTTACTTCTTTCTCTTACTATCCTTATTCCCAAAATGTAAGAAGCCTCTCCGAGGTCCTTCATAGCGAAGCACTTCCCGAGCCAGGACTTAACCTCCTGCAGAGTCGGGATGTCGTTTCCTATGAGTAATATGTCATCGACATATAGAACGAGGAAGCTTACTATACTCCCACTGGCTTTGACATATACACAAGATTCGTCTTCGCTTCGTACAAATCCAAACTCTTTGACTTTCTCATCGAAGCAAAGATTCCATCTGCGAGACGCTTGCTTAAGTCCATAAATGGAGTTCTCAAGCTTACATACTCTATTCGGATGCTTCGGATCCACAAACCCCTCTGGCTGAGCCATGTAAACATCCTCAGCCAACTTTCCGTTAAGGAAAGCGGTCTTGACATCCATTTGCCAAATCTCATAATCATGAAATGCGGCAATTGCTAGCATCACTCTAATAGATTTAATCTTCGCAACTGGTGAGAAGGTCTCATCATAGTCAACTCCGGGAGTTTGAGTAAAGCCCTTCGCAACCAATCGTGCTTTGTATGTGTGTACGTTCCCATCCACGTCGGTCTTCTTCTTGAAGATCCACTTGCACCCTACGGTCTTACGTTCGGGCACGTAACCAACCAAATTCCAAACTTGGTTATCGTACATGGATTGGATCTCGCTATCCATCGCCTCTTTCCATTTCGCAGACTTCGGGCCTGCCATGGCTTCCTTATAGCTATTAGGTTCATCAAGATTTACTAGTGTACCATCACTAATATACGTGTCCCCTTCGGTAGTAATATGAAAACCATAAAATTGAGGATGAACTCTAACTCTATCGGAACGTCTAAGAGGTAAGGATTCGTCAATCGGTTCAACTGGAGTTTCCTCCTCGGGTTGAATGCCAGTGGTAGAGGTTCCTTCATCTATCGACTCTTGAATCTCTTCAAGTTCGATTTGCCTCCCACTGTCTCCTTGGCTTATGAGTTCTCGCTCTCGGAAAACTCCTCTCCTCGCAACAAAGATAACATTATCTTTCGGTCTATAGAAGAGATATCCAAAGGAAGTTTGCGGGTAGCCGATGAAAATACATCGCTCACTTCGAGGTTCAAGCTTATCGTGAGTATCTCGTCTTACGAAAGCCTCGCAACCCCAAACCTTGATATGTTCCAACGAGGGAGCTTTCCCCGTCCACATCTCGTGAGGTGTTTTGGCAACCTTCTTAGTAGGGACTCGGTTAAGGATATGGGCGGAAGTCTCTAAGGCATACCCCCAAAAGAAGATAGGTAGTGAAGCACGACTCATCATAGAGCGAACCATATCCAATAAGGTTCGATTACGCCTTTCTGCCACACCATTCAACTGCGGTGTCCTAGGAGGCGTCAATTGCGAAACTATTCCACACTCCTTGAGATAATCGTGGAATTCAAGACTTAGGTACTCTCCTCCTCGATCGGATCGAAGCATCTTGATTTTCCTGCCCAATTGATTCTCTACTTCATTCTTGAACTCTTTGAACTTTTCAAAGGTTTCTGACTTTTGCTTGATTAAATAGATATACCCATATCTACTATAATCATCGGTAAAAGTCACATAGAAGCGGTTCCCATCCTTCGTGGTTGATCTAAAAGGTCCACATACATCGGTATGTATTAGGTCCAATAGTCCCTCACCCCTTTCAAAAGTACTCGTGAAGGGTGACTTAGTCATCTTTCCAAGTAAACAAGACTCGCATGTGTCATCTTCCCTAAGGTCGAATGACTCCAACACTCCATCCTTTTGGAGTTGGGCTATGCGTTTCTTGTTGACATGTCCAAGACGACAATGCCACAAGGATGCTTTATCCATACTAGTGGAAGAATCAATATTCAAAACATCATTTCCTAAGTTATCAACAATCATAACAGTTTCATATATTCCATTACATGGTATAGCTTCAAAATAAAAGACACCATTTAGATAAGCCAAAATAGAACCATTCTCATTATTAAAAGAAAATCTAAATCCTTGTCTATATAAACCATGAAATGAAATGATGTTTCTAGCCATTTCTGGCGAATAGCAACAATTGTTCAAATCTAAAACTAAACTATTCTTAAGCACTAAAGAATACACTCCAATCTTGGTCACAGGCGACGATCTTCTGTTCCCCATGATTAGATTGATTCTTCCTTGCTCCACATCCCTACTTCTTCTTAGTCCCTGCACATTAGAACAAATGTGATAACCGCAACCGGTGTCAAGAACCCAAGAAATAGCATGATTAGAATCGTTAGATTTGATTGCATATATACCTGTGAAAGATGGCTTGATCTTTCCCTCCTTGATGGCTTGCAGGTAATCCGGGCAGCTTCTCTTCTAATGTCCTATCTTGTGGCAGTGGTGGCACTCTGCCTCCTTCGGGTTAGAACAGGGCTTAGAGGGATCAACTTTGGTCCCACTAGAAGAGGAACCATCTCGGGCTTTCACCTTTCGATAGTTATTTGAAGAAGCTTTCCTCTTCTTTCCCTTCCCTTGACCAATAGCCAAGATAGGAGCAGCGGATGGATTGGGAGTTGGTGCAACAGAATTGTCCTTGAAATTGCTCTCAGCAACCCTCAAGAGACCTTGGAGTTTACTTAGAGTGACCTCCTCTTTGTTCATGTGATAGGTCATCCTAAATTGATTATACATCGGAGGCAAAGAGTGAAGCACCATGTCGATCGCCAAGTCTTCGCCGAAGTCAACATTTAACTTGCGAAGGCGGTCGACATACCTTTGCATCTTTTGCAAGTGCACGGTAAGAGATTCTCCATGACCCATCTTGGCGGAAATCATGTTAGTGAAGATCTCGTAACGCTCTTGTCTCGCGTTTTGGTGGTACCTCTCCAACAAGTCTTGATGCATTTCGTATGGATACATGTCCTCGTAGGACTTTTGGAATTCGGAGTTCATGGTGGCGATCATGATGCAATGTACTTTCGTTGCATCTCGCTCATGGGTTTCAAAGGCGGTGATTTCGGCGGGAGTAGCAACTTCGGGGTTGATTTTCTCGAGCTTCTCATCGAGGACATACTCTTTATCCTCATAGCGAGCAATGGTGCGAATGTATCTTATCCATTCGCCAAAGTTCGTTCCATCGAAGGTGACCTTTTGGCAAAGGCTCATCAACGTGAAAGAACTAGCAGCAGCGTTGTTTGCGTTTGACATCTATAGAAAGGACAAAGATAGATTAGAATAAGAATCCCTAATTATCACCCAATAAGAAAAATTAGGGCTAGGATCCAACAATAACATTTACATACTAGAAAAGGGATGCCGTAATCTAACATGCAAATAAATTGAAGGTAAGTGAATGACGATTCACTAATTCTCCATCACAAAACTTAAACTTTTAGTCCTAAGTGTTTTTGAGAATTCCTAGGTTCGGATGAGATTCATTGAACTATTCAATGGCATGTTTAAATCTCGATATGCTCCTCTTGTTTGTGACTGGGATGCCGAGGATCACAAAGCGGGTGTGAATTACCATGCAAATTCACATGGTGCCTTCATTGTAACGATCACCTATTCGATGTGCCGGTAAACCACACACGCTCCATCGAACTATGATAAACAATGAATCACCCTTTGCCACCTTCGCTTAGAACCAATTAGTGTGCCGGTAAACCACACACGCTTCACTAACATCTTAGCAAGGTGCAAAGTGTAATTTCATGGGATTGCATCAATTCACTTTTCCTAAAGTAACTAAGATTGGGAAATTTTAAAAAAAGTTAAGTTACTTTGTATTTCTTATTATACTTTTAATGAGAGGATGAGGTTGCCCTATCCTACCCGTTCGGCTAACGACCCTCCACCAATCAAGCAAGCGGTGGGTGTGAGTGTACACCCATTAAGCGCCATTTTATAGGCCGCAACCTTATACCCACCTTATAGATCAGTTTCGTGAATGAGGCCTACTAGCGGTAAGACTAGCATTTAGTTATACATATATATATATATATATATATATATATATATATATATATATATATATATATATATATATATATATATATATATATATATATATATATATTATTCTAGTAATATCATATAAGTATAGGGTTGCATTTTAAACTTTTTCAAAATCTAGGGTTTGAAATTTAAGTTGTCTAAATTAAAACTTTAATCACAAATATAAATTTCAAAACTTAAGGGTAGGTTTTAAACATTTAAAACATGAAGGGTCAAATAACAAATAATTCCAATTAACAATTAATATTCTAATTATCTTTATTTGATTTATCTTGATTTCTTTGAAGATAATTACCAAAATAATTAATTATTATCATATAAGGAAATTAAATATTTTATTAGATGATAAATATCTTTAATTAGATCAAGATAATAATCATATTTATCAAAAAATCGGATTTACATTGATCTAATATGATTAAGGTAAGTTTCCATAAGATAATTATGAAAAAATCCCGAATCTGGCCATTCCTGACGCCTGGACTCGCCGAGTGCACAAGGGGACTCGCCGAGTCAGGCCTACTCGACGAGTCCACCTTGGAACTCGACGAGTCAGTGACTCAAAACCCAAAAAATCGAATTTTGCAGGTTTGTTTCAGTTATTCAAGCAACAATTTAAAGGAAACCAATCTAGGCTCTGATACCACTGTTGGGTTTTAGCCATAAGAACTTTCCTATGTGCGCATGCAAAACCCTATTGCTTGGATCTAGGCTTTCTAATAAACATGCTTTTGAATCCAAGACTTCTAATGGCTAATTAGGTTAAACAATAATATTAAAACAGATCTAGAATCATACCTTTGAATTCCTTGTTGATCTTGTTTGTCTTGGAGCTTCTAGAGTCACAATTGTCACTCCTCTAATGGCTTACAAACACCAATAGCAAGCAAGATGATTTAGGAGAGAGGAGAGGGGATGAATTCGGCCAGAGTATCCTTGCTTAAGGTTGTGTGTCGAATTCCCTCACCCATAGGGTCTATTTATACTTGTAGACTCCTTAAGGGTTTCACCCTAAAACCTAATTGGATAATCTTCTCTTAAGGCTATCCAAATCCATTCCATAGATAACCCTATGGACGATTTTGAGCTATCCTAAAGCTCTTAGAATCCGTCCAAGGTCCATCCTAATGGATTTACATTCTAAAGTCTAACTATCAAACAATTGACAGTTTACACCCTCTTATTTAATTAATCTCTTTAAGTCACCAAATTAATACCAATTAATTTATGACTTATATTAATCAAATAGCTAAATTTTATTCCTCATAATATTTACTCTCTCTTAATAAATCATCCTTCAAGTTGCTATGGTGAGGGCAACCCAAAAGGACCATGCACCACCGAATATAGTTATAGCCTTAGACACTATTCCAACAGTATGTTGGGCGAACAGATCTTAAGCGGGGCGTACGCGGGCTTTACCAAGATCTTAATAAGTGCTTAATGGGTTCAGCTCTTGAACCCATATTCCAGATCCATCGACCAAATATGCCAAAAAATCATAAAGTTTCGGACTTTATCACTTTGGACGTCCAAAAAGTCCTTAACTCATAGTCTTAACCCATTAAGACCTTCTTATCACATGCATGGATCAAGTCTAGCTAAAAAGGACCAATTTTTATCACTTAAGGCCTCTCCAAACGTCTGAAAGGACAACTTGTTTCGTCTAGGACTTCACATGCATCATCCTGGGAAATCTAGGGACCATAAGACCTTTATAAAGCTAGAATGTCTAGATCTAAAGTAAATAAGCATAAAGTTTCAATATTTTTACCTTCTGGAGCTGTAATGGTATAACCCAACTTCAGATCTAAGGCCTTGCTTTCCTCCTCTAGCTTTTTGGTGTAATAACTCCACTCTCCAAAGCTCAAGATGCACACTAACTCACTCTTCACACACAAACTAGGGTTTTGGGGGCATTCTCTGAGGTATGGAGGCCGAGGTGAGGAAAAAGAATGAGTCATAAGGGTGTTTATATAGTCCCAACCTCGAACATTAGGGTTTTTAGCTGATGCGAGTATGCCCAGCATACTAGGGAACGCCTAGTACGCCCAACGTACCCTTATGTATGCTTAACATACTCCCTCCTTGGCCCAAAGTTTCAAATTTAGCCCCTATACTCCCCGAGACTCAACATAAATTCTCTGAGGACTATCAAAGACAACAATCAAAAGAAGGCAGGTTTCGAAATATACCTGCTAGGTTTGGGGCGTTATAACTCTCCCCTACTTGATCTAGACTTCCTCTCGGAAGTCCGATGTTGCGAAAAGATGTTGATAGTGCTCCCTCATTTCAGACTCTGGCTCCCAAGTCCACTCGGATCCCTATCGATGCCGCCACTACACCTTGACCAACAGTATTTCCTTGCTACGCAAAATTTTCACTTTCCTTTCCAAAATAGCCACTGGCTGCTCCACGTAGTTCAGGTGCTCATCAACCTGAACATCATCTAGCAATACCACTGCATCCTCATACAAAATGCACTTCCGTAATTGGGAAACGTGAAAAGTGTTGCATATCTGATTGAGCTCCTTCAGGAGATCTAGTCTATAGGCTACCTTGCCAACTCTGGGGACCCAGTTATCCCCTCTTCCTGAAACGGATCACACCCTTCCAAGGTGAGACCTTCAGAAGCACCATGTCTCCGACCTAGAACTCCAGCTCTGATCAGCGTTGGTCAGCATAACTCTTTTGCCAACTGTGATCATTCTAAAGTCTCTATCTGATATGCTAAATCCTCTGGGTAGTTTGCAGAACTACCTCGATCCGACCCATAACCTTATGACCTACTTCACCCCAACAGACCGGGGTGCAGCATCTCCTTCCATACAATAGCTCACAAGGTGGGACACCTATATTGGAATGAAAACTATTATTGTGTGAGAATTCCGCGAGAGATAGGTAGGAGTCCCAGGTCCCACCAAAATTGATAACACATGCCCTCAGCATGTCCTCAAGTGTCTGTATGTTCCGCTTACTTTGGCCATCTGTCTGCGGATGATAAGATGTACTGAGATGCAGTCATGTGCCAAGTTCCTCATGGAACTTCTGCCAAAAACAATAAGTGAACCGAGCATCACGGTCCGATACAATAAAGACCGGAACTCAATGCCGTGCGACAATCTCATAGACGTATAACTCAGCTAACTTCTCGGCTGATGATCCCTCCCAAATGGAGAGAAAGTGAGCACTCTTGGTTAATCGATCTATGATGACCCATATAGTGTCGAAACCCCTTGTCGTCCTTGGCAGCTTGGTGATGAAATCCATTGTGATCTACTCCCATTTCCACATAGGAACCTCAAGAGGCTGCAACTTCCCGTGCGGCCTCTGATGCTCAGCCTTGACCATCCTACAAGTCATGCATCTCTCCACGGACTCAGTGATTTCTTGCTTCATGCACGGCCACCAATAGCTCAAAGATAAATCCTGATACATCTTGGTTGCCCCTGGGTGAATGGAGAAACGAAACTTATGAGCCTCTTCCAATATAATCTTCCTGACTCTACCAGTTATCGGAACCCAGACCTGGCCATAACGGGTCATCAATCCCCGACTATCCTGCTCAAATCGGGCGTTTTCACCCTTTATCTTCTCTAGTTTCCAGTTCTCTCTACGCATACCCTCCGATTGAGCTCCTTTGAGCAAGCTCACGAGTGTGGAATCCACTGATATCCTCATGCATGATACTGGGACAGATGGTCCGTCGCCTTGCAGCTTAAGGCGTCTGCAACCACATTCGCTTTACCAGGGTGGTAAAGGATCTCACAGTTGTAGTCCTTAACTACATCCAGCCACCCACGCTGCTGCATATTCAGGTTCAGCTGATCCATAATATACCTCAATCTCTTGTGGTCTGTGTAGATGGTACAACAGACCCCATAGCGGTAGTGTCTCCAAATCCTGAGAGCGAATACCATCGCTCCCAATTCCAGGTCATTAGTGGGGTATCTCGACTCATGCGACTTCAGCTGTTGCGATGCGTAGGCGATAACCCTACCCCTCTGCATGAGAACTGCTCCCAAACCTGTGATGGATGCATCATAGTACACCACAAAATCTTCCACCCCTTCGGGTAGGGTCAAGACTAGGGCTTTGCACAACCGCTGCCTGAGAGTCTCAAATGCCCTTTGCTGCTCAGGCACCATAAATCCACCCCTTCCTCGTCAGACGAGTGAGGGGTACTGCAATCTTGGAGAAATCATGAATGAATCTCCAGTAGTACCCTGCCAAATCCAAAAAGCTCCCGATGTCGGAGGGGGATCTCAGGACCTCCCACCGCATAACAGCCTCGATTTTGGCCGGATCGACCAAAATCCCATCCTGGTTAACAAGATGCCCTAGGAACTGTACCTCTCGTAACCAAAACTTGCACTTCGAGAACTTAGCATAAAGTTGTTCCCTCCTCAAAACGTCCAATAACTCCTGTAGATGCTCCTCGTGTTGCTCCCGAGTCTTGGAATATACTAAGATATCATCAATGAACACTATGACCGAGCGATCAAGCATCGGTCTACAGACCCGATTCATCAGGTCTATGAAAATCATCGGCGCATTGGTGAGCCCAAATGTCATCACCACAAAATCGTAATGCCCATACCGAGTTCTGAACGCCGTCTTCTCCACATCCTCCTCCCTTACTCTGACCTGATGGTACTCGGACCTTAAATCAATCTTGGAAAACCAAGATGCCCCCTGCAACTGATCGAACAGGTCGTCTATCCTTGGGAGTGGGTAATGGTTCTTCACCGTTAACTTGTTCAACTCCCTATAGTCTATGCACATCCAATTAGATCCATCCTTCTTCTTTATGAAGAGTATCGGGGCTCCCCATGGAGAACTGCTCGGACGAATGAACTGCTTCCCCGGCAGCTCCCACAGCTATGACGACAACTCTTGCATCTCTAGTGGTGCTAGTCGGTAAGGGGCCTTAGACACAGGGGCCTCACACAGCACCAGGTCGATCCTAAACTCGGCCTGCCTCTCCGGAGGTATTCCGGGTAACTCCTCTGGAAACACGTCGGCGAACTCCCTAACTATTGGGACATCTGAAACTGGAGAGGGGCTACTGACCTGTGTATCCTCCATGTATGCAAGATAACCTACACACTCGTGTTGAATATACTGTCGAGCCTTGGCAGCTGAACAAAATCTGAAACCCGATCTGGTGCCCTCACCATAAACCACTAGTTCTCCCCCACTTGGGGTTCGAACTGTAACCCGCTGACCTTCGCAATCAATCATGGCACTAAACTGACTCAACCAATCCATCCCCACAATCATGCAGAAATCCCTCATGGGGATGGGAATCATGTCAATCAGAAAAGGTATCCCAAATATCTCCAACGTGCAATCCCGATAAATTGAAGAAACAGAAACCCCAAGCTCACTTGCAATAGAGACTAATAACGAACACTCGATCTCTCCAAAAGGCATACCGAGTCTGCTACCGAAAGTCTGGGAAATGAACAACCAACTCGCACTCGAGTGGAACAATACCAAGGAAGGCAAGGAATTCACTAAAAACGTACCTAATACAGGTACCTACAATGATTTAGAATAAACAATCATATATATTCAGCAAGAAAGAGTATAGAAACATATCGGCCATCACATCTGGTGCTGCTCTTCCCTCCTCGGTAGTGAGCTGAAAAGCGCATCCCCGAGCCTTCGGAGGCTCTGCACCACCATGTTTCCCATCCGTGATCCTCAAGGTAGTTGGCGCTATAGCCTGCACCGGTCTGGTAGCTAACTGCGGATAGTTTGTCTTCACATGACCCACCTGATGACAATGATAGCAAATCCTCATATCATGAGTAGGGGCGGGCTGGCGGCACTCCCGTGCATAATGTCCCTCCTTGCCACATTTATGGCATCCAGTACTCAGTCGACATACTCCCAAATGAACCTTCCCTCACTTCCCACAAGTGTAGGTATGCTGCCCTCCCGAGCTAGAATATGCGGCCTTAAACTGCTTCGGTGCTGGCTGCGCCTGACTAGGGGCCTGCCTCGCCTCACATAACTACACCTCAATCTCCAACTCGCGCCTCCTCGCGGACTCCTGGAGCTTCAATAACGTACTACACCTCTGAGTCGCGACAAATTGTCTGATATTCGTCTTGAGCATACCTAGATAACGAGTCATCTGCACCTGCTCTGACGCGAACTCTAGGCAAAACATCGCCCTCTCAGAAAATAGTCTAGTAATCTCCGCCACAAACTACTTTTCCTATCGTAGGTCTAAGAACTCCGTTGCCAGTCTCTCCTTCTCCACCTGCGGAACATAATGGGTACTAAACATGTCTCTGAACTGATCCCAATAAATCACAGTTCGCTGCTCCTAAGTGTATGATCCAGTAACCAATCTCCACCAATCCTTTGCCCCGGAGGACAATAGGTTCAGAGCATACCTCACCCTTTGATCATCAGGGTATGAACACGTGAAGAAACATCCCTCCATTTCAGACAACCATCTCATAGCAATAATCAGATCCTGAATCCCATCAAAAGTCGGGGGCTTCGTGTTGTCGAAGTCCCGATACTGAAAGACTCAAATAGCTCCTCCTCCCGCTGCTGTTACAGTCGATGTAGCTGCAGCAACGGCCATCTTAGCCAAATTCGCATAATGCTCATCAAAGTACTCCACCATTGTGGTCTTAATAGACCTGAACATCTTTGGTAACTGTGCCCGAAATAGAGTGGCAACCTCATAATGCAGGATCTCCCGAATCCTAGCATCCAACTCATCTGTCCCCATCTAAACAATAACCTCACGCAGTACTGGTTCCCACTGCCCGTCAACTCCTGTCCCTTATCCCAATATGGATGTGGCTCCAAAGCGCCTCGTCATCACCCCACTGAAAACATACCAATAAATACATCAGATAATCCCAAGAAATGGTAACCAACCTAGAACTAACCCTAAGGATTACGACTTCCTTGACACGCGTATGGGTCCTGTGCTTTCACTAGTACGGGCCCATACTACCTTCCACACCAACCCCTATTCGTCTCAAGTATCGTCATAATACCCTAATATACACAAACATGATAATCTTTCCACTCTCGACCCTTGAGAATAACAATCACCCCATAACCAACCTCATGCAAACTACTCATGAAACTTCCACCAACCCCTGTAGCACTAGTGTATGCTAGCCATGCATAACGTTGGACCCTGTAGACTTTCGAATATTCGACTCAACCTTAAGCCCCCAATCAGACAAGAACAAAACATAGGGCCAAATCAAGTATTCTCAGACAATAAGATCTCAATTGTGCATAACCGTGATGCATACACCAATTGACTGTAGTAATGATGTCAATCTCATATAAGGAAAACCCTAGGCTAGCAGGCATCATATAATTAGGCAATTCTATCATGCAATTCCTGAAGATCCCTAACCTATCTCTAGCATGCAGTTCTAACACATCTTAACATCAAATAACAGTATGATATTTTGGGGTCTACTTACTGGCTCCGGCTGACGGTACACGTCTCATCCCCTTCATTTAAATTGATTTTTTTTATTTTGAAAATCATTTTAAAAAAATTATTTCCTTGATTTGAGACTAGATTCACACGAATCTTCATCCAATTCACTCAAACCAAGGCTCTGATACCAACTTGAAACAACCCAAAATTTTTTGAAGAAATTTAAACTTTTCCAAAAACCATTTTTACATAAATAAAATTTATTCAAACATGAACAAGTTCTAATCGTTTTCAAAATGTTTTCATATCAGAGTCCCCAGAAATCCAAAATCATAAAAATGGGGATGTGTACGTCACGCCTTTGACTTGCCCTGGTAAGCTGATGTACTTGAAACAATAATCAATAAAATGTAAGCTCAAAGGCTTAGTGAGTTACCCCCAAAATATCAACCTCTAGCATCCAATAATAAAGGTAATGACAATAATAACAAACAACATGCATAATGAGCCTTCAGCATAACTGGACCGCCTCCTATGGGCCTACAGCCTATCTGGACCACTCCCGAGCCTTCAACATGACTGGACCGCCTCTTACGGGCTTACAACCTATTCGTATCGCTTGTCGGGCCTTCGACATGACTGGACCGCCTCCAACGGGCCTACAGCCTATCCGGACCACCCCGGGTAGGTTGGCCTCAACTGCACAAACCTGGAAACTGCCTCAACCCAACCCATCCATGTATGTTGACATATAAATAGCACATAGTCACGAAATAAGCACAGATCATACTAACTTCTAAGCATAGCACCATTCTGTCTATCCAAGTACCAATCCAATTGATCATGAATATGAAACACATAGTAACTCCGGGATAAAATCCCAATGGACCGACCTAATGTCTTAGACCCTATTGGTATAGTGAGGAGAACTCACCTAGCAATAGTGCAAAATTAAACTGAGAGTCTTCAAATGCTACGCCCGACACCCTCGACTGAGAGATAAAGAATACGAATTAATCAACGAGACCCAAATTGTCCAAGTCTATTATTGGCCCAATTTATTAAATTGGGGCAATCATTCTATTGGGCCTACACAAGACCTACTACTCCAACCTAGCCCAAACAGTACCATATCCATAGCCCATTAAGGGATTAAACCCAATTGGCCCATAACTGGCCCAAGGCATTAAGCCCACGAGCCAAAAGTCCAATAAGGATCGTACGCGGGGCATACCTCCCAGTTACGCTGGGCGTAGCGTACATCTTCATTGACCATCATCGGGACCGCTAACCACGTACACTGGGCGTACAGATCTTATGTGGGGCGTATGCGGGTTTTACCAAGATCTTAATAAGTGCTTAATGGGTTGAGCTCTTGAACACATATTCCATATCCATCGACCAAATATGCCATAGAATTATAAAGTTTCAGACTTTATCACTTTGGACGTCCAAAAAGTCCTTAACTCATAGTCTTAACCCATTAAGACCTTGTTATCACATGCATGGATCAAGTCTAGCTAAAAAGGACCAATTTTTATCACTTAGGGCCTCTCCAAACGTCTGAAAGGACAACTTGTTTCGTCTAGGACTTCACATGCATAATCTTAGGAAATCTACGGACCATAAGACCTTCTGTAACGACCGAAAATTTCAACAAATTTTTAACCTTTCAAAAACAACCCATTTTAATAATGTTATTACAAAAAGGTTTTCAATACCTTTATTGTCAGAGTATTCCAAGAACCAGATCAAAAAACACAAACACGAGGAGCGGTACGATCACGCCTTTGCCTTGCCACAGTCTCCTGAAGAACCTGAAAAACATAAAACCACAACTGTAAGCCCGAAAGCTTAGTGAGATACCCCCAAAATACCAACCACATATACCACACACATAACATAGTATATCATATCGAATCACAGAACAACCATGCATATCGGTTCTACTGTGTGACTGGTCCGACGCACCGACCAACAGTCCACCTGGTCCACCCTCCGCGTCTAGCCATATACATCCAGTCTGCAGTGTTGTTGGTCCGCCCGCACCGGGCCTTCAATCCACCTGGTCCACTGTCTGAGTCTACAGTATGACTGGTCCACCCGCACCGGGCCTTCAGTCGGCCAGGTCCACTCTCCGAGCCTCGGCACGTCTGGTCTGCCCTCGTGGGACCTACAGTCTATTCGGACCGCTCGTTGGGCCTTCGGAATAACTGGTCCGCCCTGGGTATGTTGGCCTACAACACAAAGCAAGTCCTGCCACAACCCAAACCCCAGTTAAACAATCATGTGCACATAAACATACAATCATATTAATATTCACAATCAATCAAACCGATCTAGCAGATCATGTAGCACAACATACTCTAAGCAGGATACCGACCTAACCGGCCACTAGCATACCATCACCCTATTTACCAGGATACCAACCTTAACCAGGTCTCTAACAAATACCATCCTAACTACCAGGATGCAAACATAGTAAACAGCAACATAACAGCAATACCCAGATTACAATCCGATAAAGGGCCGGCCTTGGTGCCTTAGACCCTACTGATATAGTGAGGATAACTCACCTCGCAACTGCTGACTGGAAAGATAAGACCGAGATGCTCCAACCGCTGACATGATCTCCACCACTTGTTAACACGAACACTGAACTCAAAACAAAAGCCAAAAATTACCAAAATGCCACTGGAAGTCAATTGGTCAACCCTTGGTCAAAGTCAAAGTCAACCTTCTGGCTGACTCTACTCGCCGAGTCAGCCCGCTGACTCGCCGAGTCCCCCAACACTGAAAAGGACCCAACTCAACTTACTGAGTCATCCCTTGACTCACCGATTCTTAGCTTAACCAGGAAAGGCTAGGACCTCAAGACCAGACTCGCCGAGTCCAAGGCTATCTTCAACCAACTCGCTAAGTTGTTCCTCAAACTTGTTGAGTTCCTGCCCGCCTTCAAGCAACTCGCCGAGTACACCCTTGTGACTCGCAGAGTACCACTTGTTCTTAACCCATACAGAAGCCTTTCAGGCCATGCAATTGATCCAAAACATAGATCTACCCTTCTAAAACCCTTACATCACGTAAAGTGGCAAACTTTATGTGAATCCGAAGAGATCTAGGCATTTTACACTCTAGGTCTAGGGTTTGGGACAAGATGGCTTCACCAAACACTCCATAATAGGGACTTTAATGCACTCTAGACCTTCTCCATTCCAGATCTGAGGTTGCAAAATCATATCTAACCATCAAACTTTAAATACCACAAGCCAAACTTCCCACACATCCCAAAAATGATGAATCTAGGTAAATAGCAACCCACAAAACGAGATAATACCTTAAAAGGGAGCCCCAACAGTAAGGAAATCTGAATCTAAGAAAATCCCTTTGCTCCAAGCCTTCTAACTCTCCAAGATCTTCCTCCAAATCACTTCTCCAAGGCTCAAAAGCACTCAAATCCTTCACAATCACGCCTCTAGGGTTTTCAGGACTTCAAGGGAAGGTAAGGAGGCTGGGGAGAGGCTATAATGTCCTTGATATAGGGATCATTCCCCGAAATTAGGGTTTTCTTCGCACAACGCCTACTCGCCGAGTCCAGCTTTGGACTCGCTGAGTTGGCCACTTAACACGCGACCTGAGTCGCGACCTTACTTGCCGAGTCCACCCATGGACTCGCCGAGTTGCCCTTCAAATTTACACTTTGAACCCCAAACTTGCACTCCTGGACTCGGGATGTTACATTTCTCCCCCACTTAAATTAGGCTTCATCCTCGAAGCCTACGGCAACACAACTTTAGAACTACTCTCGCAATGCACCTCCTGGCATTAACCAAAACAGATTCCTCAAACACAGCCATCGAAACCCGAAATCCAAGTTTCTCTCGTCTTGCGGTGTTCTGACCCCCGCTTCAAGCCGGCCACCGGTCTCATCCTCTGGAATTCACACCTAACCACTGAGTAACACTCCCTGATACTTCGCTCGCTCCAATTCACAACAATCATTTGACTCATGAGAGCTAGAAATAATCCCTAAACCACCAGAATCCCAATCTGAATTCAACTTTACCTAGTTCATGCTGAGAGGATGATACATCCCTTGATCTCATAGTAACTCTCATGAGTTCCCCTCCGCAATCTCATACCCATGCTGAAATGGCTCTAGCATCCTCGGGTTGGAAAACCCGATACACTGACAATACCTCCAAACATCCCCCAGGATGAATTACCACTACATACACAATTTCTTAACCGAAATCAAGCTGGGAATCCAAGATTCCATCTCTGCATCCTTTACGAGTCTCTTGACTTTACACCCTCGGAATTTCCTTCCGTGACCTCGGCAAACATCCAAACCGTATGTGCTTCCATATCACCGCCGCACACACTGCGCAACAACCATAATTGAAACACTTCAATCATAACTTTGCACTACTGACTTAACTTCTGTGACTTACACTCCCTCTCGGAGTCACATTCCTTTCCTTTTTCCTTACCAAGGAGATCCACTTGGCTGCCTTGACACTACTACAAGTGCCACGGTGCTCACCCAACACTACACCATTTCCTTATTGCATAACCACTATCCCATGCACCATACATACTCTGAATCCACTCGCGAAGGCTCTCAAGTCCATGCACTACCTCCACTAAACGTGATCAATATCCGGGGCCAGATGTTCTAACGCTAACATATCACGACATACTCAATCCATTTCCTCGCACCGATCTAATAACACATGCAGAGTCTTCAGCATGACTGGACTGCCTTACAAGGCCTTCAGCCAAACTGGACCACTCTCATAACCTTCAGAAGACCTGGACCGCCCTCCAGGGCCTTCAGTCTGGCTGGACCGTTCCCCGAGCCTTCGGCCTGATTGGTACGCCTACCGTCCTTCAGTCTATCCGGACCGCTCGACTAGCAATCAATATTCCGAGTTAATCATTCAGGAAGCTCCTCCCATGCATACTGTTCTAGCCCTCTAGGGGTTCCGAACTCTACCTTTATCCCATATACTCAGTCCCGGCCCGATCCTAGGCCTTCCACAATCAATCGCTCTTGGTCTATATCCCACCCCGCACGTCTGGCACTTACTCAAACAAGCTCACGCTTTTGGCTGACCGAGACACTACTGAATCCCATGCAGCTAAAGGACCCTTCATACTCATCGATTTTTCCGGAGAATTCTCCAATTCTCCCCCACTTAGAGCACTGACTATCAACCACCGGTCGCCATTGCCGACCTTCCTCAACAAACCTTCCCGACACAAACACTTACACGCGAACCGATTCCCACTAACACGAGCATCCTTCACAATTCACACATCCACACTGATCATCCCGGACTCGAATGAAACTCGATCTTCAGCTAACCACTCCTCAGACTGCAGATGCTATCCGACATCCAGACCAACACCCGATTCCCACGAACAACCCTCATGAATGATAACCAACAAAATTTCTAACACTAAACCCATAACCATGCCATAACCCTCAAAAATCAATGAATACAATACCGCAATCCACACAACGAGACTAGCAGATAAACAATACTCCACAATAATCATAAAATAATAAGACATCAAGAAGAAACATACCTGCAGCTGCATCTAGCACTGTCCTGACCTCCTCCACTGTAAGGTGAAAAGCACGAACCTGAGCCCTTGGGGGCTCCGCTCCACACTGACCTCCACCCGTGATCCTCAATGTGGCCGGTGATGGAGCCCTCACCGATCCTGCAGTAAGTCGTGGACAGTTGACCCTCAAGTGCCCAACCTGATGACAATGATAACAGATCCTCAAATCCCGACTCGGGACTGCCTGCCGATAATCCCTCGCATAGTGCCCATCCCTTCCGCACTTGAGGCATGCACCACCAGACCTACAAACTCCAGTGTGACCCTTCCCACACTTCCCACAAGTGTGGCTGCCCTGATCTCCCAATCTAGAATTGATGGTCTTAGACCGTTTCGGCGCCGGCTGCGACTGCACCGGAGCATGCCTTTGCTCTCGTATCTTCAACTCAAGCTCCAACTCACACCGCCTGGCGGCCTCCTATAACTCTAACAAGGTCTCGCACCTCTGCGTAAACACGAACATCTGATATCCCTCTTGAGCATACTCAGATATCGGGACATCTGAGCCTGCTCCGAAGCAAACTCGGGGCAAAACATTGCCCTCTCAGTGAACATCCTGGTGATCTCCGTCACCGACTCTGAATCCTGCTTCAGCTCAAGGAACTCCTAAGCCAGTCTCTCCCTCTCAACCCGTGGAACATAACGAGTGCTAAACATCTCTCGGAACTGATCCCATGAAACTGCAGCCCTCTGAGCATCCGAATATGACCCTGTAGTCAATCTCCACCAATCCATCACCCCAAGCCTCAACAGGTTTAGAGCAAACCTCACCCTCTGATCAGCAGGGCATGAACACGTGAAGAAACACCCTTTCACGTCTGACAACCATCTCATAGCAACAATCGGGTCCTGAACTCCATCAAAGGTAGGGGGCTTCATATTATCGAAGTGTCGATACTGAAAACCTCTACCAGCTCCTCCCCCTGCCTCTGCTACAGCCGCTGTAGCCGCCACGGCATCCATCTCTGTGAGAGTCGCATAACGCTCATCAAAATACTCCATCATGGCGGTCTTGATCGACCCAAACAGTTCCGGCAGCTTGGCCCAAAACAATGCAGCAACCTCATCATGCAGGATCTCACGTATCCTAGCATCCAGCCCGTTTGTGCTCACCTGACCAACAACCTTGGGCGGTACAGACCCTCCCTAACCTCCCTCTCCTGCTCCCGATCCCGACCCGGATCTGCTCCCAGCATGCCTCATGACCACCATACTGAAAAACATCACAAAATCTCAGATACTTCCCACTAACCCGGGAACCAACTCCCAACCCAACCCTAGAGGTAATGGTTTCCCTGATATGTGTATGGGTCCTGTGCTTTTAGTAGTACGGGCCCATACTACCTTCCACACCTACCCATATTTGTATGAAGTACTACCACAACACGATAGTGACAAATATACATAGCAAGCGCTCAATCCTCACTCCTAGAGGAACACTGAAAATCTCATAAACCCTAGGCTAGTAGGCATCATAAAACAGACAATATTATCATGAAATCCTGAAGATCCCTAGCCTAGTACTAGCATGCTGTTCTATCAAAGCTCGAAAACAATTATCATGCATGGTATTTTGGGGTTACTTACTGGCTCCGGCTTATTGTACCTCCGCGTCCTCCTTTTACTTAATTTGAAAACCATTTTAAATTCTCTTTTAAAAAACTTTCCCTGATTTGAGACTGGATTCACACGAATGTTCCTCCAATTCACTCAAAGCAAGCCTCTGATACCAACTTGTAACAACCGAAAATTTCAACAAATTTTTAACTTTTCAAAAACAACCCATTTTAATGATGTTACTACAAAAAGGTTTTCAATACATTTATTATCAGAGTATTCCCAGAACCACATCATAAAACACAAATACGAGGAGCGGTACGATCACGCCTTTGCCTTGCCACAGTCTCCTGAAGAACCTGAAAAACATAAAACCACAACTGTAAGCCCGAAAGCTTAGTGAGATACCCCCAAAATACCAACCACATATACCACACACATAACATAGTATATCATATCGAATCACAGAACAACCATGCATATCGGTTCTACTGTGTGACTGGTCCGACGCACCGGCCAACAGTCCACCTGGTCCACCCTCCGCGTCTAGCCATATACATCCAGTCTGCAGTGTTGTTGGTCCACCCGCACCGGGCCTTCAATCCACCTGGTCCACTGTCTGAGTCTACAGTATGACTGGTCCACCCGCACCGGGCCTTCAGTTGGCCAGGTCCACTCTCCGAGCCTCGGCACGTCTGGTCTGCCCTCGTGGGGCCTACAGTCTATTCGGACCGCTCGTTGGGCCTTCGGAATAACTGGTCCGCCCTGGGTATGTTGGCCTACAACACAAAGCAGGTCCTGCCTCAACCCAAACCCCAGTCAAACAATCATGTGCACATAAACATACAATCATATTAATATTCACAATCAATCAAACCGATCTAGCAGATCATGTAGCACAACATACTCTAAGCAGGATACCGACCTAACCGGCCACTAGCATACCATCACCCTATTTACCAGGATACCGACCTTAACCAGGTCTCTAACGAATACCATCCTAACTACCAGGATGCAAACATAGTAAACAGCAACATAACAGCAATACCCGGATTACAATCCGATAAAGGACCGGCCTTGGTGCCTTAGACCCTGTTGATATAGTGAGGATAACTCACCTTGCAACTGTTGACTGGAAAGATAAGACCGAGATGCTCTGACCGCTGACACGATCTCCACCACTAGTTAACACCAACACTAAATTCAAAACAAAAGCCAACAATTACCAAAATTCCGCTGGAAGTCAACTGGTCAACCCTTGGTCAAAGTCAAAGTCAACCTTCTGGCTGACTCTACTCGCCGAGTCAGCCCGCTGACTCGTCGAGTCCCCCAACACTGAAAAGGACCCAACCTAACTTACTGAGTCATCCCTTGACTCACCGATTCTTAGCTTAACCAGGAAAGGCTAAGACCTCAAGACCAGACTCGCCGAGTCCAAGGCTATCTTCAACCAACTCGACGAGTTGTTCTTCAAACTCGTCGAGTTCCTGCCCGCCTTCAAGCAACTCGCCGAGTACACCCTTGTGACTCACCGAGTACCACTTGTTCTTAACCCATACATAAGCCTTTCAGGCCATGCAATTGATCCAAAACATAGATCTACCCTTCTACAACCCTTCCATCACGTAAAGTAGCAAACTTTACATGAATCCAAAGAGATCTAGGCATTTTACACTCTAGGGCTAGGGTTTGGGACAAGATGGCTTCACCAAACACTCCATAACAGGGACTTTAATGCACTCTAGACCTTCTCCATTCCAGATCTGAGGTTGCAACCTCAGATCTAACCTTCAAACTTTAAATACCACAAGCCAAACTTCCCACACATCCCAAAAATGATGAATCTAGGTGAATAGCAGCCCACAAAATGACATAATACCTTAAAAGGGAGCCCCAACAGCAAGGAAATCTGAATCTAAGCAAAGCCCTTTGCTCCAAGCCTCCTAACTCTCCAAGATCTTCCTCCAAATCACTTCTCCAAGGCTCAAAAGCACTCAAATCCTTCACAATCATGCTTCTAGGGTTTTCTGGACTTCAAGGGAAGGTAAGGAGGCTGGGTAGAGGGTATAATGTCCTTTATATAGGGCTCATTCCCCGAAATTAGGGTTTTCTTCGCACAGCGCCTACTCGCCGAGTCCAGCTTTGGACTCGCCGAGTTCGCCACTTAACACGCGACCTGAGTTGCAACCCTACTCGCCAAGTCCACCCATGGACTCGCCGAGTTGCCCTTCATATTTACACTTTGAACCCCGAACTTGCACTCCTGGACTCGGGATGTTACACCTTCATATAGCTAGAATGTCTAGATCTAAAGTAAATAAGCATAAAGTTTCAATCTTTTTACCTTCTGGATCTCTAATGGTATAACCCAACTTTAGATGTAAGGCCTTGCTTTCCTCGTCTAGCTTCTTGGTTCATTAACACCACTCTCCAAAGCTCAAGATGCACACTAACTCACTCTTCACACACAAACTATGGTTTTGGGGTGTTCTCTAAGGTATGGGGGCTGAGGTAAGGAAAAAGAATGAGCCATAAGGGTGTTTATATAGTACCAACCTCGAACATTAGGGTTTTTAGCTAGCACGAGTACGCCCAGCGTACATGAGCATACGCCCAGCATACTAGAGCGTGCCTAGTACGCCCATCATACCCTTATATACGCTTAGCGTACTCCCTCCTTGGCCCAAAGTTTCAACTTTAGCCCCTATACTCCCCGGGACCCAACATAACTTCTCCGAGGACTATCAAAGACAATAATCAAAAGAACGCGGGTTTCGGAATATACCTGCTAGGTTCGGGGCGTTACAGTTTTTATTACGCGTTTGGTCCCTACCGTTTGTTTTTGTTATGCGCTTGGTCCCTGTCTTACGCAAAAAGACTATTATTTAAATAGGGAAAAATGATGGGGGTAGGTAAGGTAAGGTGAGGAGGATTGGGTTAGGGGTGTGTTTGAAAAAAAAAATTAAAAAATTAAGGGAAAAATAATCTTTTTTAAAGTAAGAAAGGGACCAAGCGCGTAGCATGCAAAAACAAACAATAGGGACCTTCCGAGTTAAAAAAATAAGTTATGGACCAAATGCACAAATAAACCTAAACCATAGTGACCATTCATGTAATTTACTCTAAATAATTAGAAAGTATATTCTTGTTTCAGGTTGTGAGGCTAAAGAAGAGAAGTAACCTTAAAAATAAGGCATCAAGTGACGAAATAATCAAGAGGGTAAGAAAATATTTCGAGGACAAAATCTCTTTAAGGAGGTTAGATTGTAAGAAACTAAAATTTAGATAGATTTGACTTTTAGAATCTCTACATCACATATGGTCAATGCATGAAAAGATGAAATTCCACTACATCTTAGATAACGATAAAAACTTTGAATTCTTAAATGGGCATCACTTGATTAATGTCCAAGCGATTTGTTCACAGGGGAAGGACCATAAAGAGGCATAGTAAGCATGTTTATAACATGTCATCACTGATGTTATTTTATTTTAACGGTTAGTTTATTACACGACACAACCTACCATGAATAAATTCATAATTGATATAGTGATTATTTAATTGGGAATTATTTATATTCACAGGGTTTGGTACCTAGTTAATTAGTTATTATTTTGTTTCACTTTACATGTTTACTTCCCTAAGTAATTTAAATATTATACAAAATTTCACAGTCGGTCATACTTTTGGGAATAGGTACATTTAAGACTATCATGAAGTGCTAATAGAATTATTAATGGAAAATGAAGACATTATCTCATGCATGGAGTTCAACACCACTAAACTTCAGATATGGAACTTATGTCCACCAAGGAACCTTAAGGATACACAAAGTTGCTACATTTGTGGAATCGATGCACACAACTCAATACAAACGTGGAGAAAAGTGGGTAGAAACCTAGATCTAGCATGATAAAAAGAGAAAGGTAGGATATTGAGGTTTTATAAAATTCTAGAAATTGTACAAGATAACGAGGGGGAGAGACTTGCTTGCAAGAATAAAACACCAAAGACACCTTCTTATTCTTCTTCTTCCTCTTCTTCTTCTTCTTCTTCTTCTTCTTCTTCTTCTTCTTCTAAGCACCAAAACACCACCAAAAGCTTCACAAATCAAAAATAGATGATAAGGTTTTCTTGAGGGTGAAAGGGAGGTGATGGAGATTGAGAGTGTGCAAACTCTAGCCATCATATCCCTTAAATAAGGCTCAATAAACAAGAAAATTATGGTTTACACTCTGGTGGTCGCCACGCCATGGCCAAGCCTCCGTCACATGTTGGTGTACAGAATGATGCGCATTTCTCCAACTATTGCCACATCATTGTACATCCTTCACCACGTTGTGGCCTTAAAAAAAATTAGAATTTTTTCCTTTTAGTTCCTATAAGCATAAGAGAAAGTCTACTTAGAAATAGATATTACAACTCTCCCCACTTGAATCATATTATGCCATTGAAATCCTCTATAGTGAACAAATTAGGGTAGTGGGTACACATCTCCTCCTCTGGTTTCCAAGTGCATTTGGAACTCTTCTGGTCCCGCCATTGCACCTTCACCAAGCCCACTACCTTATAGCACAAGGCCAATGGAACAAAAACAAACTCGTCTATCATACATTTCCTCAATTTCGAAACATGGAAAATGCTATAGATCCAACTAAGCTCCGCTGGTAGATCTAATAGATGGGCCACCTTGCCCAACCTAGCCATAACTCGGAATAGACAGATAAATCTAAGGCCTAGATTTATGTAACCCCCACATATTCGGGCTAATCAGTTTAGAGATAATGAGCATGATAAATGACTTTTTGATAGAAGATGATTTAGAATAAATAATCTTAACCAATTTATATTATATGTCACAAAGGTTACATACATATAAAGAACGCCAAAATCCGAGTTATAGCGAAGAAGTTATGACCTATCGAAGTTTTACGCCAAAACCAATATGGCACTAGGAATCGTAAAGAGTGAATTTTTGATAAAATACTTTTTAGCCTTAGATATCTAAATGAAAGTTGTAGTATATGTTAAACCGAGAGCGTGCATAAAAATAACGTCAAAATCTTACTTCGTATGAGGAAGTTGGAGATATTATGTGACATTGAAGGAGCGGTTTCCTTGAACAAGGAACCGAGGGATCATGATAGATCCTGACATATCGATAGGAAATATCATTTTATTAGACATCTGGAGGAAGAGGCACTCCTCGTAGTGAAGATCGTATCGTCAGAGGATGACCCAGTATATCCCCTTACGAAGGGACTGAGTAGGCTTAAGCACTTGCAGCACGCTAGGAGCATTAGGCTAAAGGACGATATTAGTTAAGATTAGATAGTTTTGAAACATGTAATAGATAAATTGTAATTGAAATTTGATGATTAAATAAAGGAGTATTATTTGTGAGTAAAGTTAATATCTTATGTTAATTATTTACCTATTATTTCACTTTGCATGTTTTGACTTCCTGAATAATAAGATTATTCGAACAGTCCACAGTTGCTTATATTTTGGAAGTAGGTATAAATGAAGACTGTAATCAATTGGTTTGTAGAATGTCTAAAGTGTATTAGAGATAGCAAAAGTTTGCTGCAATGTTCATGAGTGATTATGAATAAGATTTGAGCATTGGATTAAACCCACAATTGTTGGTATCACTTCATGGAATTTATCACGAGTGATCGCAAGACAATAATATCATATGGTATTGAAAACTAGATATATATGGTTTATTGTTCGCAAGTTGGTTGTGCATTGATGATGCGTAAACGCATCAGTAACTTGATGTTATAAAACACATTGGTGTGCATGATTTGATAAGTGAATGGTAAATGCATATAAGTCAAAATTTATCTATTCCTTTTATCCTAAGATGGTAAAAGCGATATCTAGGCCCCTCGATGATTTGGTTTGACTTATGAGCCAGGCCCGGTCAGGGCTGAATTGATGTGTTCAATTAAGTTCTATGTCAAACAAATCTGAGATCGAGAAAAAAACTGTTAGACAATAAGTATGACTATTTTCCATGTAATTGTCCACATGATATCTAGAACGGACGACTATAAGATCTCTTATCTAAAGGACAGGTTACTGATAAGATTAGAGTTTGACAGCGGCTTTTGAAAGCTACGGTTGCTAATCGGATCCTAAAGTTGTACTTGCATTTGTAGTTATTAGACTTATCCAATTGGGAGATTGTTCGATTAGTTTCTAAGTCCATAACTACATTAGGTATGTACTTGACCCGGTTATAGCATGGTCCTTTGGGGTTGCCTTCACAGTGGTGACTAGGCAGGATGATTGTTGAGGAGAGAGGCTGATTTATTGTTATGGATAATAAATTGGGGTATAAATATTACTTGTTAATATATTCGATGAATAATAAATTAATTTGGAATCATATTATTAATTAGTATTTAATCATAAATTTATTAGGAATTAATTTTGGGAGTAAAACAATTAATTAAAAGTGCAGGGGTTGTTTCGTAATTATTTGATAGTTAAGACTTTGGGCCATCGGATCACCTTTATTAAGGATTGGCCGAAAATCCTAGAAGGATCTTGGAGTTCTCGTCCAAGGGCTTATGGAAAAGAGCCCATGGGTTTGCTTAGGCCCTAAGCTAAGGGATTAGGGTTTCCACCTTGAAACTCTAGTTGACTTCAACTATCAGTAGCACCCTAAGGCACTTAAAATCGGGACCCCTTGGAGAAACCCTAGCAGATCCAATTTTGTGAGTTTTTTACCCTCTATCCTCTCTCTCTCTCTCTCTCTCATATTCACCCTTTCACTCAATTGTGTTTATGAGCCATTAGAGGTATTACACTTCTGGTACTTGCTTTCAAAAGCTAAGGAGATTCAAGAAACAAGTTGTTATTACTAAATAACAACAAAAGGTATGTATTCTATTCTTTTACGTGAATTTCGAAAATTATAGAAGCATGTTATGTTTCTTTTAGTGTTCATAAAGTTGTATGTCTAATAGTGACAACATAGATCCAATTAGGGTTGCATGCACACATAGGATTGTTAGTGTAAAACCCATCAAAGGTCTCATCATAGTCAACCCATGGGGTTTGAGTAAAACCCTTAACCAGTCGAGCCTTGGAAGTGTGTACCTTTCCATCCATGCAGTCTTCTTCTTGCAGATCCATTTGAACCCAACTGTCTTACGATGGTACATTGTCAACAAAATTCAAAACTTAGTTGTCATAAATCGACTTTATCTCATTATCCATTGCCTCTTTCCAAATTTAGCTGCCTTAGGTCCCGACATTTCTTCCTTGTAGTTAGAAGGTTCATCCAAATTTACCAGTGTACTATCACTGATAAACGTATCACCATCTGTAGTAATACAGAAACCATTGAACTCAGGTGGCAATCCAACTCTACTGGAATGCGTAATAGGTAATGACTCGTCAACTGGTTCAACTGGAACTTCTTCCTCAGGTTGAAACCTAGTGTCTTCAAAAGTTCCTTCATCGTTTGATTCATGAATCTCTTCAAGATCAATTGTACTCCCACTGTCCTCTTAGCATATGAGCTCTCTCTCTCTCTCTCTCTCTCTCTCTCTCTCTCGCTCGCGAAACACTCCCCTTCGCGCTATAAAGACCACATTCTCACAAGGTTTGTAGAAAAAATATCGAAAGGACTTCTATGGATAGCTAATGAAAATACATCTCTCACTTTGAGGTTCAATCTAGGCGTGAGTCTCTTGTCTAACAAAAGCTTCATAACCCCAAACCTTTATATCTGCTAACGAGGTAATCTTCCATGTCCACATCTCGTGAGTTGTTTTGGCAACCTTCTTAGTTAGAAAAATATTAAGAATATGAGCAGCAGTCTCGAAGGCATACCCCCAAAATGAAATTGGAAGAGAAGCTCGACTCATCATGGAATGAACCATGTCCAAAAAGATTCAATTGTGCCACTCAGCCACACCATTAGGTTGTGGTGTCCTAGGAGGTGTCAAATTTGAAACTATTTCACATTCCTTCAGGTGGTCATGAAACTCGATACTAAGATACTCATCGCCTCTATTGGATCTAAGCATCTTTATTTAATGCCCAATTGATTCTCAACTTCTTATTTAAACTCTTTGAATTTTTCAAAAGTTTCTGACTTATTCTTGATTAAGTAGATATAACCATATCTACTATAATCATTAGTAAAAGTCATATAGAATCGATTTGCAACCCTTGTGGTGGGTCTGAAGGGACCACACACATCTGTGTGTATTAGATCCAACAATCCTTCACCTATTTCACAAGATCCAGTGAAAGGTTATTTTTCCATCTTACCCAATAGACAAGATCTACAAGTATCTTCTAACCTTAATTCAAATGATTATAACACTCTATCCTTTTCGATTTGGGCGATGTGTTTCTTGTTAACTTGTCCAGGAAGACAATGCCACAAGCATGCTTTATCTATACCATTAGACGAATTAATTTGAAAAACATTATTACTTAAATTGTCTACAATCATTACAGTTTCATACACAACATCACAAGGTAAAGCTTCAAAATAATAAATAAAAAAACACCATTTTTATAAGAAGAAATAGAACCATTCTCATAATTAAAACAATATCTAAAACCTTATTTAAACAATGCATGAAAGGAAATAATGCTTCGTGTCATTTCTAACGAGTAGCAACAATTTATTAAATCTAATCCTAGCCCACTGCTAAGCACTAAGCAATAAACTCCAATCTTAGTAACAGATAAAGATCACATATTCCCCATGGTTAAGGTCATCTTTCCATTCTCCACATCCTCACTTCTTTTTATCCCCTGCAAATCAAAACAATTGTGAAATCCATATCTTGTATCAAGGACCCAAGAACAAGAATATGATGAGTTATGCAATAAGATAGTGTAAATACCTTTCAAGGTTGGCTTCACCTTACCATCCTTGATATCTTCCAATTATTTTGGATAACTTCGTTTCCAATGCAATAGAAGAAAATGGCCTCATTGCATTCTCTGAACATGGATGCTAACAGACTCTCCCTCTTTCATCTTGCTACCTATGAGGGACTTTACCACCTCGTACTTTTCTTGATGAGCTCACTTATGGTACTTTTCCATAAGGTCCTTGTTCATCTCGTACGACCATTAATCCTCGTAGTATCTTTTCAATTTAGGAGTCATTGTGGCCAACATGATGCAAGCATTTTTTGGTTCATCACTTTACTGTATCTTGTAGGCGACCATTTTTTCAGGACTGACATTTTCTTCATCGAACTCATCCAATGGTCTCTCGAGGAAATATTCCTTATCCTCAAAATGAAGGGCCATTTTTATGGTGTACATATATTCATCATATTTGGTGTCATCCAATTGTACCTTTGAGTAGATGTTCAACAAGGAAAATTTATGGTTGGAGGAGGAGGAGGAACCAAAAGCATTGTTTGGAGCACACATCTGTAAAAGAAAGGTAGTTTTAGTCAGATAAGAACAATCCTCAATGTAATATCCAAAGTGAAATATTAAGGCTAGGATCCAGCTATAAAATTCACAACTTAGAAAATGTATGTCGTAATCTAATTGTAAATTTTATAAATGTAGGTAAATGAAGATTTCCCAATTCCACCATCGAAAAACAAAATTTGAAAGAAATTTAGTTTAGTGAAATTCCTAGATCTTTTGAGACTCACTGAAACTATTCAATGGCATGTTTAATCTCAATTATGTTCTTCCATTTGTGACTGAGATACCGAGGATCACACACAAGATGTGAATAACCATGCAAATTAGTTTGGTACTCTCGATGTCATTTATCAACTCCTTTTAATGTGTAGGTTACCCACACACACTCCATTAATCAATGATAATTTTCGAGACACCGATTGCCACTCTTTATTAGTCCCTATTAGTGTATCGGCTAACAACACATGCTCCACTAACGACTTATAAAGTGAAATGTGTAATTTCATAGGTTAGCATATAAATTCACATTTTTCCTAAAGTAACTACGATTAGGAATTTCAATAAAAGTTTTACTTAATTTTTAACTCATTATACTTATTAAAGTGAATTAATTTTGTCCTATCAAACCCGTTTGGCTAACGAACCTCCACTAATCAAGGAAGTGGTGGGTGAGAGTGGACACTAGAGGTTCAACTGTCTTAGTCTTATATATATTAATTATTAAATATTTAATTTTACATATAGTATAAGATGTATTTTAAACTTTTCAAAATACTAGGGTTTATATTTAAATTTTGAAAATTAATTGATTAATTTTTAATTTAAAATAAACCAATCATAATTTCAAGATAAGGATGTCAAATTACTTAAATAATTATTCAGCTTTAGATAATTAAAACACTATTTAAGGTAATTATCCTAATCAATTCATGAGATAAGCAATAAAAACACTTTTTATGGATCTGATCATCCACCACGTCGTAGAAAACAATTACCACGTCGTGGTCGAACCAATTCGCAGGACACCACGTCGTGGTGGCGGAACAGAATGACAATTCTATCTCTCTTCTCCTTGTTTAACTTCAACAATTATAATAATTCAACAGAAAACAAACCATACGCTCTGATACCGCTGATGGGTTTTATGCAAAACAATACACTTAAACCCTTAAGTGTTCATACAACCTTAATAAAGATCTATGTTTTCTCTAATGTGAACAACAAATCAAGAACCCTAAGAACACTAGGCTATTGTCGAAAACACCAAATTAGGGTTCAGAATGTATACCTTGATTGTTATTGTAGTAAATAACTATAAACACCTTCTTCTGATCCCTTGGAAGCAAGCACCATAATTGTTGTGCCTCTAATGGAATCACACTCAACACAAGCAAGAGGATGAGAGGAGAGATGATGAGAATCCGGCCAACCCAAGAGGGAAAAAGAGAATACCGAAATTGTTAAGCCCTAGGTCCTTTATATAGCTGAGTTAGCTTGGTGCCAAAGCTAGGGTTTAAGGAAGAAACCTTAAAGCCCTTTGCTTGGTGACCAAGCAGCCCATTCCCCTCAACCAAGGGGATTTTGATGAAAATTCCTCGGGCTTCCCCAAGTGAGTTTTTTCCACCTCATCCAATGAGGTCCATGGGCTACTTTCCTCAACTTCCAATAAATAACCAAACAGACCTTGTACTTTTAATTAATCTAATTAATTCTAATTAATTTTAGATTAGTTATTAATTAAATAATATGATTTATAATTAATATATTATTAGATAATACATTAATAAATCATTTATTTCAATTTATTACTTAAATAATAAATCATCCTCTCTTTCTCCAAAATCATCTTGTCTAGTTGTTAGGTTTGAGGGCAACCTAAAAGGACTGTGCTACTATCAATTCAAGTTTATACCAATTATAGTTATGGGCTTAGACACCTAATCCAACAATAACTTAAAATGGAAATAATGCATCAGTTTTAGACAAAGAAAAAGATAAACAAGTATGTTTGCCAAGTTGACAAGCATGACAAGGTAAATGAGACTCCTTTTAATTACATGAAATTGAATTACTAGAAATTAAATTCGTGAAAATAGGATGACCGGGATTACCAAGTTTTTGTTGCCACAAAGAGGAGTTGACAAAGATAAGAGCTTGATGGTTGGACTTGGTAAATTGACACAAATCACCCAAGCTATCTCATTAAAGGTGGAGTTGTTTGGTTATGAAATCCTTCACAAAAAAACCAAATTCATCAAATTCAATAGAACATTTATTATCATGAGTGAATTGAGGAACTAAATGAGATTTGTAATTATTTGAGGTTTAATAAGGACGTATTTGAGGTGTAATGTGCGAAAAGGACTAGAACCAAGGATGGAATGACCAATTTTAGAAACGAGAATGCGAGATCCATCACCAACTAAAACTGATAAATTAGAATTATTACAAATATTACTACAAGAGTTGAGTATACCTAAGCCAGCATGAAGATGAACAGTCACCATGTTGGCAATGTACCAATCTGCATTGCTTGGGTCTTGAAGACTCATAGTGCTAAAAGCTTGAGGGAGCATGGTTGTTTAGTCTTGAGTGGTCGGATAGTGAAACCATCGCAAGTTTTTGGGTTGTCCAGCATTGCTAAAAAGTGCTTGTTGTCCCTGTATTGGACCAAGGTTGTTGAAATGGGCTTTGTGGGCTAGGCACTATAGTGGGCCATGTGTTGAATAGGTAAGCTGATGGTGAGGGTAGCAACCCACATTCCTGTGGTTGAGGGGGGTATCCTCATCACAAGCTAAGGAACAAAAGGATGCAATTGGTTTTGTTTATTTGAGAAAACTCCTTTGTCGGTTCTGCCTTGACGTCCACCTCCCCTGCCGCCAGAGCAGCCTCCTCCACCGACACCATGGTAGTTTCAGTTTCCACCACGACCTCCATTATTTTTGTTACGAGGATTTTGTGAGTGAGATTGATGTTCGGTATTAAGGAACATTGGTGAGAAGGCATTATCGAGATGAGAAGCTTGAATCCAGGTAAGGCGAGATTGATCTTTAGCCATGGACCTTTCTTTAAGAGTGGGTATAGACTGCATTTCAAGGAAGCTTGGAAACAATTTTTGGTTTCAGATTGTGGTGGAGACATGAGCAAACTTGGGAGATAGACCATTTATATTGTAGATAACAAGATTTTGTTTGTGTACCGGGGCACCAATGTTGGCAGGGAGATCAGAAATAGACTTGATACGTGTATAATACTCTATTATCGAAGAATCACCGATAGTGAGAGTTTGAAGTTCATCATCAAGTTCAAGAGCTTTAGCTTCCTTATTTTCATGAAAGAGATCTTCAATTGCTTTCCATACTTCAGTAGTGGTAGCATCAATGGTGATTATGGATTGCAAAACCTGTTGAGTAAGAGAACCATATATCTATTGTTTCACAATGTTATCCACTGTCTTCCATTCATTAGAATTTTCATCACTTTTGGGAGTTCCCTCAAGGTGATCAAATACATTATAACCAATACAGTAGGTTTTAAAAAGCTCTTTCCAGGAATCACAATTTAATCTATCCAAGTCAAGAAGAAGAGGAATGTATCACTTGATGTTGGTGATGCCATATATTTTATCAGTGGTATTAGGTTTAGAACTACTTGAACATGTTTCAGGCATTGTGAGGGATGAAGAGTAGAGTAGACGATGAGATAAGGAATGATACAATGACAAATATATATATATATATATATATATATATATATATATATACATACACACACACACACACATATATCAGCTAATATTAGGTAAATGTATCCATGTATTGTACTTATACGTTCCTTATCTCATCTGCATAAACAAACATCTTTGTTGAACTACAAAGACGATTTCCGAATGGGTAAAGGTAAGATATTGTAGAGCACCAGTAAGGCTGCGATACAACGAAGGATCAGCAATGGCAGGACTAGTGGCATCCAACTTGTGAGTCGTCTCAGCAGGTGTACAGGTGGAATTGCACTGAAGCATGTGAGCGCAGTTAAGAATCTCTTAAGCATTATTTCTCTATGAGAGAAAGAGACCATGATGAGAGCGAGTGGCTTAAATCCCAACAAAGTAGTTGAGATCCTCAAGTTCGGTCATGGCGAACTCTTGACTAAGCTGAGTAATAATGGGCCAAAGTAGAGTCGTAAAGGATGCAGTCAGCACAATGTCATAGACATATAATAACAAGTACACAATGTCAACTCCATGATGGTATAAGAACAAGGATGAATCAATAATACTCTGATGAAACCCCATGCGTAAAGCATGTAGGACAAACTGCTGATACGAAGCCCTTGGGGCTTGTTTAATACCATATAATGAGAGTTGAAGGTGACAAACATAATTCGGGTGCTGTGATTCATGGAATCCTGGTGGTTGGTGTATGTAGACAGTCTCCTGGAGATGACCATGAAGGAATTCATTCTTCATGTCAAGCTGGTGAATAAGCTAGTGTCTAGATATGGCCAAGCTGAGGATAGTGCATATAGTTGTCAGTTCGACCACATGACTGAAAGTCTCATCACAATCGATCCCCTATTGTTGACTGCGCCCATTAGCGACTAATTTGTCTTTTTAGAAAGAGAGAGATCCATCAGCATTAAATTTCTGTATAAACATCCACATGGAGCAAAAAACGTTTGCCCTAGAAGGGCTTGGAACAAATATACCAGTACCATTTCCAATAAGAGCATTATATTCCTCGTTTATGGCTTTATGCCAATTTGGATCTTTCAAAGCCTATATTTGGGACCTCAGGATAGGGGAATGGGAAGTAGAGTCGAGATTGAGACGCTCCACAAGTTTTATAATGCCACTTTTAGAGCGAGTGTGCATGTGATGAGAGGGTGGTGGAGAAGGAGGTGTTGCAGGACGTGGAAGAGAAGAGAGAGAGAGAGAGAGAGAGAGAGAGAGAGAGAGAGAGGATGGTGCAAGGTCGTTGTAAGGAGGATCCTGGTGAGTAGGGGTTGAGAGATCTGGTTCAACAACCGGGGGAGGATTTTAGTTGAGAACATGAGGGCTGGGAGAAAGAATATGTCTCAGAGTTTGAGAGACATCAAAATCAGAAAGGAAATCATATGAGGGAGGGTCGGTAGGAGTGACAGAACCAAAGGGAAAGACTGACTTGTCAAACATGACATGGCGGGAGATGATTATCTTTCTGGTGGATAGATCAAAACAGCGAAAATCACGATGATAGGTAGGGTAGCCAAGGAAAACACATGGTGTGGATCAAGGCTGGAGTTTATGAGTGGTGTGTATTCTAGGGAAGCATAAGCAACCAAACACATGAAGATGATCGTATGTAGGATGGCGATGATAGAGACGATAGTGGGGGTGTCATGGTTAAGAGAGGCTAAAGGTAATAGGTTGAGAAGGTGGGAAGCCATATTAAGGGCATCGGGCCAAAATTTGGGAGGGAGATGAGAAGAGAAAGGTGTGCATCATGTTATTAATAGTACATATCATGAGTTCGGAGTGCCCGTTTTGCTAAGAAGTGTGAGGACACAAGAAACGAAAGGTGATCCCGTGAGTGGCAAAATGATTATGAAAGTGTTGGTTGTTGTACTCCCCCCCCCCCCCCTCCCCGGTTATCACATTGGACCTATTTGATGTGACCCCCAAATTGATTTGTTATGGTATTTGAAAAATGAAGAAATTTAGCAAACACATCAGAATTTTGTTTTAGAGGGTACACCCATAAGTAGTGAGAAAAGTGATCTAAAAACAAGATATAATAACACAATCCACCATTACTAGATATAGGAGAAGTCCATAAATCCAAATTAATAATTTCAAAAGGTGCAGAAACATGAGAATCAGACAAAGAAAACAGTAATCTAGTCTGTTTGCCAAGATGACATGCATGGAAAGATACCTTATTTCTAGGTAAATGACAAGAAATAGAACAAGTAGAAGATAAATGCTACAAGACTTGATCGTCGGGGTGAGCGAATCGTTGATGCCAAGTGGTTGGAGATGTGGAGACAAAAGCATAACTGGTGGAACTTGTGACTGGATACAGAGGCCCGGAACTATCATATCGGATGAGAGGTCTCTATGTTTGATAATTAAGAATGGTAAAACCATAAGGATCAAAATCTACAGAAGAATTATTATTAGTAGTAAATTTGTGAATGGAGATAAGGTTTTAATAATGTTTGGTGTAATAAGGACGTTTTGTAAATGAAGGGGATGATAGATATTTGATATAGTAAAGTTGGAATATCCCGATGTCACAACAGGTATTGCAGATCCATTACTAACATAAATAGAATGAGGGTAATGATTATTACTAGTGGAGTTGAGTATACCTGCATTGGTGTGAACGTGATCTGTTGCTCCCGTGTCCTTAACCCATCCATTGTTTACAAGGTTATTTAAAGACATTGTGTTGAACAAGCTAAGAAGAGATGTGGGCTGATCAGATCCGAGAAATACCCATGGAGGCTGATTCATAGCGGTAGTTTGAAGGTAAGATTGCGGGCCAGAGGAAGGTTGCGGATGGACCGGTCCAGGTTTGCTTCTGAGGAAACCGGATGGGTTGGGAGCTGATATGGTCTATGAGGGTTGTTAGTTTTGGGTAAGAGATGGGACAGCCCACTGTTGGTGGGTTGATGATGCAGTAGTCCAATGTTGTTGATTTGAGTTTGGTGGAGGGTAGAAGACCCACCCAACATGTTGTTGGCGTGGGTTGTGGTATTGTTGGTAGCGGTGCTGTTGGTTGTGGTTGTGGTATTGTTGGTGGTGGCGCTGTTGGTTGTGGCCACCACCACCTCGTTGATTGTTGAATTTTCCACGAGTGGATCCCCCGCCACCCCCATGGTTCGAGCTTGAAGATCCAATATGAAGCAAGGATGGAGTTGAAGCATTATTTTCATGAGAAGGGTTCATTATACGAGTGCTAGAGAGGCGTCTTTCCTCCACGACTTACATATCCCACATTTCAGAGAATGTAGGGAAAGGCTTGGTGAACCTTATGATACCAGCGACATTATCATATTTGCTTGGAAGCCCATTGAAATCATGAAGAACCACATTTCTATCTTTAACCTTTTCACCAAGTCCCTCCAGGAGTTCTGCAATTCTCTTGACACTCTCACATTAATCATGGATAGATAGATCTTCTAAGGTTATGTTCCTTAATTCAACTTCAAGTTGTATAGCAGTTGATTCGACATTTTCATAGAAGAGGGAGTGAAGATTCTGCCAGACCTTGCATGCACAGGCGCTGGTAGAGTATGCAGATGAGATAAGCTTTGGAGAAATCAATCCAAAGATCCATGGTTTGACCACATAATCAATTTGTTGCCATTTTGGGTCAGTGGGAGGTTTTTTTGGTGGCTTGAATGTGTCATCATTGTGGTTAACAACACCATAATGAGTTTGAAACAAGTCACTCTAGGTTTCATAGTTGTGGGTTGAGATGTCTAAGATGAATGGAATGTAAGTCCTGATATTGGTGATACCGAAGCTAGGGTGGGTGGGTTTAGAGTTGTTGCTTTCTCCGTTGGTCATGATTAGAGAGGAAGATAAGTCGACAGAAGGTAGAAGAGAATAGGAGGAGGAGGAGGAGGAACAAAATATACTGACAGCATGGAAGGATCGGCTATAGTTTAATTCCCAATACGCTCTAATACCATGAAGATTGGTATTTTTCCCTAATCCATCCAATAACATTAGGTAAACATATAAGTGCAATACAAGTAGGGCCACATAGACCAAGATACACAGGGCTATTTAAATGGATACAATAATAACATACATACAAATATGCATCTGTTAACACAATTTACTTTTGTTAGTTTTTATGCATGTTTCAAATGTTTGAAAATTTAGGAATGCTTATGATGATCAAGGGAAGCTCTCTGCAAAGTTTCAGAATTTCTAGAGCAAGATTGAAGAAAACGAGAATATTGGAATTAGACTTTCATTTAGAAGGTTCTATGGTCGTGGAATGGTTAACATTTTCAATTCCACGGTCATGGAATGGAGTTCTTAGCAAGGAAAAAATTCATTCCACGCATATGGAATCTGAACGCAATTTCATTCCATGCCCATGGAACATGAATTGACAGTTTTTGGATTTCTAACTTCCAATTACAATAAGGTTTCTTGCCATTTTCAACATAACTTCTACCGAGAACTTGCAACGGTCAATTTTCACTTATCTTATCATCACTTTGCACTTTGGAAACATTTTATCTTTGAATTTGTAAGTTGTTTTGAAGATCAAACTTTTTGAATTTGTACTTCAATTTAGCCATGTGTAGCTAACTTTCCCTTTCATTTCCGGTTCTAGATTGCTAATTATTTGTTGTTGGATTGTGATGTGAAATTTATTTCATGTTTATTATGTAGTAATCTTTGATTTGGAATTTATTATGTATTTGATTTGTACTTTTTTCATTTGATCAATAAAATTAGGGTTCATATCATCATTGTTAGTCAAATTATGAAATTCTAAGTGTTTTCTGATTTTATGTAGCGAAAAGCACTTAACTGGTTTTAATGGGATCAAATTAGTGTAATCAAATATTAGACGTTCATATTCTAAAGCCTCTGAGGAATACTAGATGTTGTTGGTATTAATTGTACGAACTTAAAGTCTTTTAGTAATCTAATCAAAGAGCTTGCTTGAATTTGGTAAACCAAATAAAGTTTTACTTAAAGATCATGTTTTGACTAAAATGTTTTTGTCAATTTGCAGATATTAGAGCTTACTAATATCTTAATTACCAACCTAGATTTAACATAATTTGAAGTCATATTATATCTAAAAACATAGTAGTTGAATAGGATTTGGAATCGGAAGTTTCTATAAATTATTGAATTTTAATCTTTGTTTAGTTAATGCATGAGGTTTCATTTATTGTTAACAAAATCTCCCCTTTTAACAAGTCGTATTAGTGTGTCATGTGAAAATATGGTCATACAATAAGTCTCATATATTAGTGGTTCAACTCTGTTTCTTCTATATTATCTCTTAGTATATAGTACCAGCAGTAGCGAATCTAGAACCAAAAACCATATGGTTCCTTATATAAGTGAAACTAAAAAAATGATACGGTAAATAATACTAGTTGTGCGCTAGTGCCTAGTGGAGGGACGGTGCTGGGCCGGTAACAACGGTCAGACGGCGAAAGACAGAGGGCGGTACTGATGGTCAGAGTAGGGTGATCATCAGGGCAACATTATATGATACTTCAGAGATGTTGATCATACCTCAACCCAAGCAGTGTTTCATATTTCAGGTATTTTTGTTATTTATCACTATTTTGTTTAATTTTAAATGGATTGGACTATTGCCTAATTATTACATTTTAAGTGGATCGAGGCATCGAGTTATATTAAGTGGATTGAAGTATAAACTATAGGGATGGTACATTTTGATCCATTTTTTTAGCAAATCTTATAAGACAGGTCCTTGAAAAATTATATGGTAATTCCTTTTTTTTCATGCATAACTATTACTATTTTTTCAAAATATAGGTGGGTTCTATGACCCACCTTTACAAAGCATGGATACGTCCCTGTGTAGCAGTGACTTGTATTTAATATTTATTACTTCATCATTTTGCAGTGACTTGTGTTTAATATTTAATATTTTATAATATTATTGTTGGTTTGACATCAACGAACAAGAAAAAGATAACGATTGAATGCACAACTTTATAAAATTCAAGGACCAATAATGAAATTTTATCTACTTAACAACTCTATTCCTTAAACATATTCTTTAGTTGATCGCTGTAACGGCCATGCCATCAATCTAACTTCAATTTATGTCTATTATGCTATTGTGCATGGTCTAATCACCATCTATTTTGGTGTATATATATATATATATATATATATATATATATATATATATATATATATATATATATATATATATATATATATATATATATATATATATATATATATATATATATATATATATATAGTAGTGTAAAACCCGTGAAAACCACGGTTATAAATTTAATTAAACTTTCATAGTAAAAACTTAAAATTATTAATTAGTTATTTCAAATAAATTATTTTAAATAAATTTTTAACTAAGACATATTTTTTTAGTTATATAAAATTATAATCCTTGATTTAAATAAATATATAAAAGACAAAACTTCAAAAATAGTCCTTATGGTTTAAGAAAATATCAAGTTTAGTTCCTAAGTTCAAAAAACCTCACAGATGGTCCTGTGCTTTCAAAATTTTTAACAAATGGTCCTTTGCCTAATTTCGTCAGCTTTCTACCCTTAAGTAAGCGGTATTTTCGTCATTTCAATACACATGGACTATTTATGAGGTTTTCTCTATTTAAATATACATATATATATATATATATATATATATATATATATATATATATATATATATATATATATATATAATTATTTAATTAAAGGGCCCCACCCTCTCTCTCTCTCTCTCTTCATACACACACTTGTCATTCTCCCTCACCTCAAAAAACACTGAAACTCCACCTACAAATACATTTTCTCTACTTATTCTTAGAAAATTGAAGTTTATGGTTTGTGAAATCGACGAAGAAATCAAAAATTCAAGAAATATCAATCAGAACTATAAGAAATCGACAAATGCGGATGTCTTTCCCTCTCCCGATCTCGATCTTGATTTTTCACTTTATCTTTCCAATTACTGATCACCACCCACCTTCTTGTTGTCTTTACCGGTGAAACAAATTGACGAAGAGGTAGGGTCGTAGGGATGGTCTGGATCTACCTTCATAAACTCGGATTTTGAGTCTATTTCTACCTCTTGTTGTCCTTACGTTTTGATTTCAGGTTCTAATTTATGGTTTCGAGTTCACGTGGAGGATGACAACGATGATTTAGCTTGAGTTTAGTTTTCCTGGGTTTTTCATTTCAAGTTAAGTTGATGTATCGTTTATGGCTTATAAAGGAAGAATACACATGTGAAGAGAAAGAGAAATCAGAGAAAGGAGAAAGAAGAAATAGAAAATGAAAGAAAGGAGAAAGAGGAAAGGGATCAATTCAATGTTTTGTTTGTGGGTTATAGGGGAATACATAGGGGAAGGGAATGAGAAATCAAAGAAATGAGATATAGGCGATCTGAATGTAGATGGAGCAAGTGATAAAGGGCATGAGGTAAACAACGATATCGATGATGAGGTTAAAGAACTAGTGGCGATGGAAAGCTCGCAATTGTTGATCCTTTTTCTTGGTAAAAGAAATTTTAATTTTGATAAGAAAATTCTAAGAAAAGCAAAACAATAAACAGAAATGAAAAAAAGGAGAAAGAAAAAATGGATCGATTTCAATGGCAAGTACAAGCTTCAATTTCAGCTTGACTTGAGAGAGAGAGAGAGAGAAAAAAAGAGAGAGAGAGAGAGAGGGAGAGAGAGAGACAGAGAGAGAGAGAGGGAGGGGTGGGGCCCTTTAATTAAATAATTATATTTTTTCTTTTTTTTAAATAGAGAAAACCTCATAAATGGTCCCTGTGTATTGAAATGATGAAAATGCCCCTCACTTAACTGTAGAAAGCTGACGGAGTTAGGCGGAAGGACCATTTGTTAAAAGTTTTGAAACTACAGGGACCATCTGTGAGGTTTTTTGAACTTAGGGACTAAACTTGATATTTTCGGAAACCACAGGGACCATTTTTGAAGTTTTGTCTATATGAAATTATATCACCTTATAATATATATTTATTTTATTTAATTTTTTATTCTAATGTTATTAATTTAATGTAATTAAAGTGTGAAATTTAAAATTTGAAATTTGAAATGAAAAATCAATTATTAATTTAATGTAGTCAGAGTGGGAAATTTAAAATTTAAAGTTTAAAATGGAGAATTAATAGGTTGACATGTGGCATGATAGGTGACATATAATATTAATGAGAATTTTTAATATTGTGATACTTGTCAATTGGAGAATAAACTTTTATTCATTTATTAAAACTAGGCGAATGTTTACGCGTTGCGCAGTGAGATAATTATGTAGTTTAATATGGTTATATATGGTTTAATGTATTGTGAATAAGTCATACATAAAACTTGTATGCGATTAAATAGCATGTATATTTTTTGATTTATAGATTTTTTTTCATAATAAATAATGAAAATTTTTTACTATTAGTTTAAAATTTTAAATGTAATTTTTATGTACACATTAGTATCTAATGTAATTAGTTGATGACTGATTAGATATGGATTTTTATTTGTGGTCATCTATTTATGTTGAACCTCATAAAAATAAATATTTAACGACTTTTGTTAGTTTTACTATATAATAGAAAGTGGTGCCGTATTTTAAGTAAATATAAAAAATTTCATTCTCAGTCTATTTTAAGATAGTGACATATTTTAAGTTAATATAAAAAATCATATTCTAAAACTAATGAAAAGAAAAAACAGAGCCAAAATTTTAACTATAATAAAGTTGATTCCGATTAAAAAGTGCTCAATCGAAGATAATATCATTCAATAAACATCATAAGATATTACGTTATATTCAAATTACAGACATTATTTTTGTAAGAGTCATTCAAAATATATGAGACTATAGTGCCTAATACTAGAGGTGCACACAAAAACCGGATCCTCGAAATGAAACCGATCCGATCCGAAAACCGGTTTTGACCAAACCAGATCAGATTAAACCGGTGACCGGATTCAAACCGGTTTGACTTTTCGGACTCGAAATCGGATTTACCCCCGGATTCTACCAAAACTGATTCTTAAACCGTCGAAAAATCTGGTAAAAACTAAAAAAACCCGGATCAAACTGGTTTCAAATCGGATTCAGATAGTTGACTTGATTCAGATCGGATTTTGACCAGATTCGGATCAGATTTGCCCGGATCGGATTGTTGATCAAATCGGATCGGATCGGATCCTAGGTTTGTGCATCTCTACCTAATACAACAATGTAATAACCAAATGACCCTAACATATTTTAAATAAAATATAATTATAATATATTATCTATGCAACTAATATGGTATTCTTCTAATATGTGGGATTTGTCTACTATATGACCTAACTATGTGAGATTCGTCTACTATATGGTATTCTTCTAATATATTATATTATAGTATAAACATTATATTTGGAAAACCACTTTGAGTTATATTGTAGTTTATAACATTAAATTTGTAATAAGCTGTATTTGACACACATTTGTGTATTTATATCTATATTATATATTTAAAACAAATCTTTTATAAACATCCAACCTAAATATTCATCTTCAAGTTTATAAAGCCAAAAAATGGAATAAAAGACACTTAATTGTATGATCATGATATATTGTATTTTGATTGAGGCTTGTACAAAACATGCATGAGCATATATTATTAATTTATCTCTTGTTTTGGGTAATTCAAATAAGATAGCTTCAAATCCAATGTATCAAACGGATTACCCATTTACTAAAGTCTAAAACCCAAAAACTCAAATATATTCTAATACCATACAAATGCATGAGGTTTTAGCAAATTATTGTGGGGGTTTTAAATGCATGACGATCAAGGAAAAATGCAAACTTTATAAGTATGTAAAGATAGGGAGATATATATATATATATATATATATATATATATATATATATATATATATATATATATATATATATATATATATATATAATAGTCGTTTACCCGTGTCAAGCAACGGGTGCGAATATTTTTTTCACAAATTAGTTTCTACAAGCGATTAATTCTTTTGTTCTTTTGTGCAGATAGTTTACTACATATAAAACAATTATCAATAAGTGGCATGCTAGCAGAAGCTACATAATTACCTCATCCATTTAGAAAGTCAATCTATTTGATATGATTGTACTTTTTGATCTAATAATACGTTTTAAAAATAAATATTGAGGTCATTTTTGTAAGAGTCACCTTATTTTTTAACCAAGTTTGATTATTTGTCACAATTCATTTCACATATCTTTGGCTAATTATTTTATGTATATTATTAGTATTTATGTTAAAAAGGAAATGCATACCATTTTAAGTTCTAAGTTTTTGATAGGATTATGTCATATTTTGAAAATCGAGTCGGACCGGTCAGTTCAGCCAGGATCATGTCATAGAGGCCAAAAAACCGTTCATCATGTGAAATCGTAAAAACCAATCTCGTAGAACCAGTAAAAACCAGGAATTTAAAAAATTATTTATTTATTTTAATTTTTATATTGTCTTTATAGTAAAATTAATAATAATGTAATTATTACTTCATCCAGTTTTTCTAGTTTTGGAGATTGGTTCGACCGGTTGGACTACTATTAAAAATCATTTATATATATTAATTACCTAAAATAAACTCAAAATCAATATTTAATATGTCAATTAAAATTAAAAATCGTTTCCACAAACACTATCAATCTAAGGACTTTAACTTCTTTTTTATAACCATGAAATAAAAACACAAAATCTCACATGAAAAACATGGAAAAAATAAAAAAGACCATAAAACATGGCGATTATGTTATTTTTTCACACTGCTCGACGAAATGAAAAACAAAGAACACTAACAAAAATTACATAGTTTTTATACATTACTTTCAACTTTCTAATATTCATAATCTTTCAGCCGGTAGATATACTCTTCATAATCAGACCTACACGTAAAATTTTAAATAAAGTCTCAAGAAATTAGTTATATAAATCAACTAAATAATTTATCATAAAACAGTACACATAACGCTTATATATTACAGTAGAAACTATTTAAACCAACAATCGCTACACAAAATAGTTGTACAATAACAATAACTACAAAAAATGGTTCCAAATGTCTTTTAGAGATAAAAAATTGCAAGTTGTTCTCCTGTAACCTAAATCAGCGCAAGAGAAATAACAAATAAATTTTTAAGTATTTTTCATAGTTGAACCATGTTTTTTTTTTGGTAAAATGTTAGAACTCAACAAAAAGTCTAATTTCTTTTGCTTTTCAGTTACCGGAAACATGTAGAACAGGAAAAAGTTAAGTTGATCTATCAAGTTCATGAATAGCATTGAAGCTCCTTATCATTAAACTAACCAAATAAACTATGCAGAGGACATAAAAAACAACCATCAGATTCTATAACTTTCAAACCAAAGTTATAAACATAGATACATACATGTAAGATCAAAAAGCACATTTACCTTCAAATTTTGCTAGGTTGATGGAAATTCCTATAATGTTGCGCCTCTAGCCTTGACATCGACTCACTGATGTAAGGAAGGAGGTCTTGTACATCATCCAATTAAGACATCAACATCAAGGGGAAAAATCATCAAAATCATGGAAAACTTACATAACTCAATCAATTCGAGCAAGATCCAACAAGCATCAGAGTTATTTAATGACCTCAAACTCCAAACCATTAACAAGGGCAAAAGCTTCAAATTTAACATAAATCTAAGTCCATCCGATTCAACGGTTATAGTTGCAGTATTAAAAAGTAAATTGAAAATATGATGTTATACCAGATAAACTTTTCAAAGCATTTTTTTAATAAAGAGTTAAAAGTATAATGATATGATAAACTAATCAATAAATGTTTGTTTCATTTTATATAAACAGACTACCACACACACACTCACACATCATATACCACACACATACATTAAGGAAGAAACTTAACCTAATTTCCCCACCAGATCAAGCCTTGACCAGATCGATGGATGGTGAGTCCTTGGATTGATATGAAATATATCCAAAATTGTTTTTCACCACAACCTTTCTTTCCATGGAGTTGAGTGTCTTTGGTGTAATGATGTTGCCAAAAAGCTACCAATCAAAAAAAATTATAATAATATTAATTAAAAAAATTTGAAAGATTAATGTACTTAAATGTAGACTTTGCAAATTAACATCAAGATTAATTATTATTTTTTTTGCCAATTCTGTAGGATCGATCTTAATTAGTTTGAATATGATTATACCTTAAAATTTCACATGGAATTTGCATAGAGCCATCCCATTCAAATTTGTTCCTTTAACAAGTATCACCCAGGACCAGGCTCCCATCCCAAGCTTCCTGAACTTCAAATTATATTCTAAAACCCAAATCAAACACTAGAAGTTATACACATACACGTGCAGTCAGATATACACAGACAGTGAAATACACATATCCTGATATACAGAAACTGGCAAACCTCTTTCCTAGATATCGTGAATTGTTTATACAAAAAATACATTTTCTAATCCAAAAGATTTGAAAATTAATCATCAACAAAATATGTGGGAGGATTAGAGCATAGGGTGCCACCTGTACATAGTATTTCAATAACCTCATTGGATGTCCGCTAAATATAAATATGAGAATAATCCTGGAAAAAAAAAATATAATGTATTAGTAAGAGATTTTAATAACGGATGATTTTTTTCATTAAGCATCAATTAAAAGCTATGTGATTTCACATATATGGTCACTGGAATAAGTTTGGAAAATCAACAGAAACCTATCAATCTTTAAAATCTCTGAGAAATGAAACTAATCTTACAACTGATTTAGTTCAGGTTCATGTTGAGGCACCTCCTTTCCTTCACATTCCTGTAATATTCATCATAGTTTTAAAAAATCTTAGAGGTGAGCATGGTTTGATAGTTTGCAACCTCAAACTATATAGTAACATTAAAGCCTTAAATTTAAGCTACCAAATAACATAAAATTAATGCAGAATTAAAGGTGACAATGAATTTAGTGTTTAAATACAGTTGGTTAGAGGGTGGCAGTGGGTGGTTGTAGGTGGTGATGACGATGATTTAGGGCTAGATGAATTGTGCAGTGGTGGATGGTGGTGATGATGGTTGATACGATGGTGTGTTGTTGGGGTGACTAAGGTGTGACGACTTAGATTTGCACCTACAAAATCATACAAACGAAACAAATGATGAGAACTCAAAAGCACAAAAACATAAGAAATCTCACCTTTGTGATTTACGAACATTTATATAGCATTAGAAACGGTGGCGGTGTTGGTGTTAGGGATCGATGTGGGTGAAAGCGAAAGGAGGCGGAACACGGGATGAATGGGAGGAGGTTGCGATAGTGGTGAATATGTGATGGTTGTTCTGATTTGAAGTAGTCATATATTACAAATTTATGTAGAAAAAATATTACACATAGAAACCTTTCTAGACCAACTGGTTCAATAAAAGTTTTGATAGGAAATAAGAAATGAAGGAGTATAAGCTATAACTTGATAGGAATTAGGAGAAAGAGATTAACATGTGAGACATTTTTAATCTAATTTTTTGAAGCCTGAGAGTAAGGAAGCTATAACCTGATGGTGAGGGGAAGGCGGCCTGAAACCCAGATTCAAGAATCGAGAGTATAGATTAGTGTTTCATATATAGAAACCACAAAACATAAAATATAAACTCATGTTGACATGTGTATGCATTTATTTGGTGAACCTTTCTTCGATTCCTTCATTTGGAACAATGGCAAAATCATAGGCTAAAGACATGAATCGACCACCATGGGTGTCGTCAAAGATATGGTGGAGAAGGGCATTAAGTTTTGACATTATAACTCGATGATGCTTGGATGGTGAAACATTTTACCTGGTTTGGGTTCTGATGATCGATGAGGTCATGCGGGTTGGTCGCTGGGAAGGGAGATGAAAATTATTAGGGTTCGAGAGTCAGAGATATGATAGTAAATGATGGTCTAATAGTTAAAAGTGAAGCTTGGATATTCAAAACTTGTAAGAATTTGGAGAGGTTTTTATAGAGAGGAGGTAAGAGGTTATTGTTTCTGAAAGTCAGGTTTGACCGATTGACATGGCTGAAAATGAGAAATAGTAATTCAAACTTCAACCCCCCCCCCCCCCCCCCCCCCGCACTACTAAACCATCTGTCCATTCTTATCAACTCTTAAGTTGACTTTTTCAACCCTTAACCAAAATAAGATTATCACTTTTAATGCATAAAATCATTGTACAAGAAGCAATAATGGTTTGTACCTCTTAATTTCCAACCTTTGACCAAATATGTATATTAAGGTATAATATATATATATATATATATATATATATATATATATATATATATATATATATATATATATATATATATATATATATATATATATATATATATATATATATATATATATATATCGACTTTGATCATGAATACAATAAAATGTGGGGGTCATTGCCCCCCCCCACCTTAAGGTCAAGGGGTAAGGAGTTGGCATATATCTTAATTTGGATATATATATATATATATATATATATATATATATATATATATATATATATATATATATATATATATATATATATATATATATAGCCATTTTGATCGTTAATGCGATAAAATATGGGGGTCATTGGGTTCCCCCCTCCTCCCCGACCCCCCAATGCCACGTTAAGGGGGCAAGGAGTTGGCATATATGCTAAGTTGGTGGCCCAAGTTAAAATTGCAATGGAAAAACATGACCAAAGACTCGAAGTAAAGAGGTGTAAAGAGGAGAAAGGCAAGTTTAGGATCTGCTCGAGGACAACTTGCGTTGTCAGCCCAAGCTGTTTTCAGTATTTTGTAAGTATTATAAGTATAGATACTCATACAACGTAAGGATGACCTCTCTCTCTCTCTCTCTCTCTCTCTCTCTAACATTTTCATACATTCTCCTGTAACGTTGTTTTCAATTTTTTTCTTTAAAATGAAAGTGCCCTCACTCAGGATCATCGCAAATTAAATTTAACTTGTTGAAACTCGAACAATGAGTAGAAATATTAAAACCAAAATGAACTTAAACAATCCTCAAGATATCAAGAATTCATTGATTATCATACCACCGTACTTCATGATGTCAAATTTTCGTGCATAACTTTGTTATGCACGAAATTTATACTATAAAGATATTATGATTAGCACGTATAACAACTTGTGTATGGATTAATGACTTGCATGATAAATAATAGGACAATTGCATTTGTTTTCTTGAACAATAAGATAATATATCCATAAATATGTAGAAAGCTTTTACGTGTGATATTCGATTACTTGGCATATGATATATTTGAAGTATAATGCAACCATTGATTTCGAATCAGTGGTAAAATTTATCAGCAATATTGTTAAGTTCTAATATGAACGACTTTTCGGCCATCTTATCAGATACATCGATTTTGTTCAACCATCGAGCATGCCTACCACTACTCTCAAGGATTATCACCATACACACAATGCGGAACCCCATTTAAAAGTTATGCTAGGGTACCACCACTTACTCCATCGCATCTTACAAACGATAAATCTGAATAAATTCTAGATACAATAATAACCAAAATATCATTGGGTGATGCATATGTAAAAAAACACTATTTTTGCCCCATATATATGTTTAATTAAAAACATATTCAGGTGATGTATGTACGTAACTTTTATGCATATGGAAAATCCTTGTATTTAATCATACTTACAATGAGTTCCACATGGTGCAATTATGTATATGATGATGGGTCATGATCTTAGCTTCCGTGATGTAGTTGTGTACATGAAGTTGCCTATGACACATTGGATTTCAATGAAGATAGAAAAAGCTAAAGAAAAATTAGGTATAAGTGCCAAATATAAATATACAAATGCAACATAATTTATATAAATTACTGAGTAATGAAAGATTGCCAACCGAAAGCATATACTTGCGTGCTACTACAAAAAACACAAAAACATTGGGACGAAGAATATTATCATATACTTGCGTGCTCATCCACAAAAGTTTACAAAGCTAACACTAAATCCTTAGCACTAACATTGAACGTCCAACTTATTCTATGAAAACTAGGGTAAGTAAAAACCGAATCAAAACCGAAAAAACTGTATAAACCGAAACCAATGGTGTGGTTTCTACTTTTGCAAAAACCAAAAGTTTTCGTTGTTGTGCGGTTTTGATATATACACCGACCGAAAAAACCGAACCGCACCGCACGATTATATTATATATTAAATAAATTATATCTTATATTTTGTAAATAATAATAGTTGTATACCAGGTTTTATGAACCGGACCAGGATTTTAAGAAGCTTTGTATCAATCATACGGCCTCAACAATATTCAATCACTTATAGGGATTTGGTATCATTGTTGTAAGACATCATTTGTTAAAAAAAACAATGTTCAACTAACCACTTATACAGTCAATAATATACAAAGATGCAGGGATTAAAATTGAAATTTTATATAAGTTTGAAAACAATCAATAGGTTTAAAAAATGTACCAACGTGTTTAAGAAAAAAATTTTACAATATTTATAAATTATCCCAACCTTTTTTCTTATAGGAAAATGACTATGTTGATTTTATTCATATTTTGTTATTTTTTTTTGTATATAATATATCATCGAACTTATTGTTTATGTTTATCATAACCCTTTTGATGAACTAATATTGCGTAAAAAAAAAAAAAAAAAAAAAAAAAAAGTGAACAAAATGAATAGTTTATTATCTTTCTAATTCATTTTCCCTTAAACCAATCAAAGCTTCTATTTTTCTTGGTGTCATATGTTTGTTTTTGGTTTTAGATATTGTCATTAGCTTACTCACAATTGATGATTACTTATGAGAAATAACTTATTTATCATTTGTATTGTTTGTTATTGTTGAGTCGTTTTATAGTGAGAATTGGTGCTCTAACTTTTTTTTTTGTTAATAAGCATCGTATTAAGAATAAGTTATTTTTCAAAGAATTTACTCATGAGTAATAACTTGTTCACTCTTGGTATTGTTTGTTATTGTGGAATCTTTAGAATGAGAAATGATTCTTTGACTTTTTTTTTTTTTTGTTAATAAGCATAATATTAAGATTAACTTGTTTTTACGAAGAAGGGATGATACTATTTAATTTCAAAGTATTATATATATATATATATATATATATATATATATATATATATATATATATATATATATATATATATATATATATATATATATATATATATATAAAACGGGTGTCCTTGTGGTTAGCTAAAAACTATCACTTTTATCCAAAAAGGTTTTGGCTACCACCAAAGGTCCAGACTTTTTGTTTTATTGTAAGTTCGGTCAAATTTGCTTTGAATTTTTTATAATGATTAATTTACCCTTCTTTATTTGTTTTTTCCTTTTCTTTTTATTATTTAACTATTTCTTATTATTTTTTTTAAATCTCATCTATCCTACCCTCCTATTTCCAAAACTAATGACCTCCATCTCTCATAAAATAGTTTCCTCGTCTTCTTCAACTCTCTTTCACCATGAACAAACACCACCGGTGGCAACCTCTGCAACGCTAGCTTCTCTCAAACTCCCCCCCCCCCCCCCCCAAACCCTAGGGTTTGATGTCGGTTTTCTGTCTTCCAAAACTTCCACTAAATCCCTCAAAAGTTGCTCTAATTCTAGATATGGATCTGCTCTAGGTATCAGCAATAACTAAGCCTCCTATGTTGCTTGATTTTGAAACCTCTATTTCCAATAAGGAGAAGATTAACCCTCTTGTTTATGGTGAGTATATCGTGAGATGAGGAAGACATTTGTTCCATTTGTTTCCTGATGCCTTTAAATGTATTAAATAGATTGGGGTTATTAGATAGGGTTCTCAGGGTCCTGCACAAGCTCGGAATCTTAGGGATTCCCTTATTGAAGCAAAATCTAACATCATAGTGAAGATGGGATTACAAAAGGGTTCAATCTCATTCAACGAAGCTCGTGTTGCTGGTTTCTGTAAAGAAAATGGAACCCCCCCCCCCCCCCCCCCGAGACATTAATGAAACCATCGCCAGATCTGTTCATCGATTGGTACATTTTTTGTTGTATTTAACAACTTCATATTTGTTCATCGATTGATACGTTTTCCATTTGTTTGTTATCGGAGAAGGATACAGATTTCCATATCAGTATTGTGTTGATTCTATCTGGGTCATTGACAGACTGACCAAGAGTGCACATTTCATTCCAATTACCGAGAGCGTATCCGTAGAAAAGTTAGTTGACATTTATATCCAAGAGGTGGTAGTCAGGCATGGGATGCCAGTTTTGGTGGTCTCGGATCGGGATGTTCGTTTCACCTCTAGGTTTTGGAGGAAGTTCCATGAGGAGTTGGGTACTCGGTTGCATTTCGGTATAGCATACCACCGTCAGACCAATGGCCAGAGTGAGCGGACGATCCAAATGCTCGAGGATATGCTCCGAGCGTGTGTGTTGGATCTTGGAGGAAGTTGGGACAATTACATTCCACTAGCCGAGTTCGCCTAAAACAACAGTTATCAAGCCAGTATTTACCGACCACCATTCGATATGTTGTATGGGAGAAGGTGCAGGACCCCGGTTGGTTGGGGGGTCGAGTAATGGGGAGTACAGAAGTTATACTCAAGACAACGGAGTTGATTCAGCATGTGCGCAATAGGTTGTGAGTCGCGCAACGCCAAAGGAAGAGTTATGCACATCGGTGGCGTTCGGACCTTGATTTTCACATAGGATACTTGGTGCTTCTAAAAGTTTCACCTTTGAAAGGTGTCATCCACTTTCGGAAGCGGGGAAAGTTGGGCCCTAAATTTATCGGACCTTTCAGGATCTTGGCCTAAGTGGGCAAAGTAGCATACCAGTTGGATTTGCCTAATGAGCTTAGTCAGATCCATAATGGCTTCCATGTGTTGTAGCTTCGAAATTGTGTGGATGATGAGTCTATAGTGGTTCCTCTAGATGATATCCAATTTAATGAGCGTCTGAACTATGTGGAGAGGCTAATGGGGATCTTAGACCAAAAGAAGAAGGCTTTGCGTAACAAGGAAGTGGCCCTGGTCAAGGTCCAGTAGCAACATCATAAGGATTTTGATTGGACCTAGGAATTCGAGGAGGAGATGCATGAGCACTACTCTGATTTGTTCGAGGCATCAAACTTCAAGGGTGAAATCTAGTTCCAGTGGGGGAGATTTGTAACATCTATATTGTTCAGGTTTGCTTTTGAACCCTTGAGTTTTAATTTTGTTGCAAAAAGGGTCCCCGATGTTAAAGTCCTTGATTTTTGGTGTTGCACAAGTATGTGGGGCGTACGCCTTGGTATGTTATGCATACGAGGTCCCTTGCAAGTACATTGCACGTACTCAAATATGCTGAGCTTAAATGGTTCTGAACAAAAATCCGAATAATTAGGGTTTGTGCACTATTTAAACCCCATTATGGCCCTAAGACGTTCCCCCTTCAACAGCCTCCATCCCAAGTTCTACCCTCTTTGCAAACCCTAGTTCATTTTGAACATTTAGAGTTTTTAGAGTGATTGTGTGATTCCTTTGTTTGTGAAGAAGGATCTTCAAGGAGAAAGCTTTGCTCTCAAGACTTTGGATCCAACATCTCTTCTTCATTTTGCACCATTTCGAGGTATAAAGCTCCAAACTTGGTTTATGTTTCATTAGATCTTGGCTAAATCTTGGTTTTTCATCTTTTTTTTCCCAAAGTTAAGTCCTTGGTGAGTAGAAGGCACTCCAAAGCCTATTAGGTGTCCTTTCAGACGTTCTAAGTCATCTCAAGTCATAAAGTTGCAAGCTTGAACCTTGATTTGTCCCCATCCATGAGTTAGGGTGTAGCAAAGGATGATATAAGCTAGAATTTTAGTGTTGGACTCCTTGTAGCCATTCTAAGGCATAAAGTTTGCAACTTTATGGCCTTAGGGGTCTTTTTGGTTTTAGATCTAAGTTTTTATTGTTGGGACTTAAGGCATTAAGACATATTTTGCATGGGTAGCATGAGGGGTGCATACGTCGTGCGTAACTCTCTGTACACCGTGTATACTGTATCCCACCCGTGATACTCCCACTTTGGTCGAGTACATTGCATGTACCAGTTTGTACGTCGAGCGTACATCCCAGTCCAGTTTTGGGTATGTTGTGGTCCTTAATCATTGATCTTGGTAGTTGGGTTGGGTCATTAACCTTCTTACTGTTGGGCCAATTCAGATGATGGGTTAATTTTGGATCTTGGTTGATCCTTGGGTTTGGGCCTATGATTTTATTGGGCTTAAAAGACTAGCTTGGCCCATTTTACCTTGGACATAAGGCAAGCGTTGTAGGTTCTTAGTTTTAGGTTATGTCTTAATTATTAATTGGGACACAATTATTTAGTTTGCCCGAGGATTTCTCCAGTCCAACAACCCGAGTGTTTTTTTGGGATTTTCAACAGTTGAGGTGAGTTTCCTCACTAGATCCATGGGTCGAAGGCACCATTGTTGGCCCATTATTTGTTGTGTAGAATTTTGGATGTGTCTGTGATGCTTACATAAAAGACCAGGATCTGGCTTCTGGCATTTTCATGAAAGACCAGTATCTGGCTCCTGGCTGTTATATGAAAGACCAGGATCCAGCCCCTGGCATTATTATGAAAGACTGGGATTTGTCCCTCGGTACTGAACGAAAAGATTATGATTTCGCCCATAATTTATCTTCTTTCCTGTTTGGTTTTTGGTACATGGGGAACTCATTAAGCATTATTCTTACAGGTTTTGTTTATGGTTTCAGGTATTCCTAGTTCCAAAGGGAAGGGTGTGGCATGATAGCACAACATCCTTCCCTCACGGTTTCCGCATATGAAATAATTTTTACTCTGATGATTTAATACTATGATTTTTATGGGTTCCGAACAACTAACAAATGTATTGAATGCCTTTTAAATGGAAATTTTTTATTTCTATCTTCGAAGGTTACAGAAGAATAACGTGATTTTTTTCAATTGCAGTCCCACTGAACCTACCCATCATCCAGAATAGATCACTCATATTGTTTCTTAAGAGGCATCTTCTTTCTCTTTCTCACTCTCTCTTCTCTCTCTCTATATATATATATACACACACACACACACACATATATATATATATATATACATATATATATATATATATATATATATATATATATATATATATATATATATATATATATATATATATATATAGGGTAAAGTGAATATACCTAACAACCTTATATAAGCTTAGGTACCTAACCTCATCAAACTACATCATTTTGCATTAAATTTTCATTGCAATCATCCAAGTTCTTAAACTTCATCCCTAAACTTGATTTACTTCAAAAAAATTTGGAAATTCATCATTATATTTCTCCTACATCCTATCATTTGTAGCGGTAGGATATGAAGTCCATCAGGTGGTATTCGATAGAAAGATGTGATGTAAAGGAAAGATATTGGTGAAAGTCCAAAGATTTTGAAAGTAATCAAGTTATGGGGTTGAAGTTGAAGAACCTTAGACAATTACAATGTAAATATGATACAAACCGATATAGTATTATGGAGTTAGGTACCTAAGCTTATATAAGGTTGTTAGGTATATTCACTTTACCCATATATATATATATATATATATATATATATATATATATATATATATATATATATATATATATATATATATTCCTTCCATCTTCTCCACGAACCCTAGATCAAAAGTGTTAAGAAGGGCATAAAAGAAAAGGAAAGGTGTTTCAATGAATACACATAGAAACAAACGATGAGGGATTTTAACCCTTAACATCATTATTTTTCAATTTTCTATTTCAATTGAGTGACCACATGAGAGGAATTGGGCGTGAGGGTAGTTTGACTCTTTGTTTCACATGTAAAATTCTGTTTTGGATCATCCGTGATTAGCGTTTGTGGGCTGCAAATTGGGCATGAGGAGGTCTCGGGGTTGCGACAAGTTACTAGAAGCATAGGTCATCTTGTTACCTTTCCGTAGGTATGAGGTTCATGGAATCAAGGTTATATCGAGGAAGCGATGGAAGTTTAAAGTTGTGGCAGGATAAGTCCCTTATTTGAGAAAGGTGGCAGTTGAGTACGCTTGACGTATATATGTGTACGCTTAGCGTACTCATGTGCATGATTTTTAAGAGAAGCCACCTAGTACGGTAGTCGTACCATAGGGTACGTTGGGCGTACTAGGCATAGAGTGGAAACACTAACTTTAGGTGTGTCCCTATATAAAGAATGAGATGGCCTCATTCATGGCCACCGTCCTCAGTCAATAAACCCTCTAAAACCCAAACCTTTGTTCTTGGAGCTTGTGAGTGCATCTGAGAGCCTTAAGTGATTTTGTGTGATCTTGGAGTAAAGAAGGAGCCTTAGAGAAGAAGGAGTGATAAGTCCAAGCCTTGGATCTGAGCATATCTGATTTAGAAGCTTCATATAGAGGTATAGAGCTTCAAACTTTCTCACTATTTTGTTTTGAACATCATATTAGAGTATTTTAGGGTTTTGTCCCAAAAGGTGGAGACTTTATGAGTTATTAAGCTCCAGAGACCTTGATCAACACCCTTTGAGTGTATTTAGTGGAGTATTGTCATAAAAATCAAATCTTGGACGATAGAATTGATTCATGCATGACATATGATCTTTATGAGAAAAGAGGATGAGTGTTTTGAGCAATTGTGACCAAATCAGCCATGCAAAGGCTTAAAGTCTTTGACTTTATGGAGTAAGAGATGTTAGGGAGTCCAGATCTGAGAAATGAGGTAAGTTCTTAATGGGTTAAGACCAAGGGAATGGACTAAAGCAAAACTGAGCGTATGCCCAGCATAAGAGCCAGTACGCCCCGCATACTGGGTTGGTGTCCCCGATCAGTTTCATGCATGCGTGAGTACGGTGAGCGTACCAAGGGAAGTACGCCACGCGTAACCTCACTACGGACTTTTGGGCTAAGTCTCATTTTGGGCCTTGACTGTTGGGCCTGGATTTTGGGCTTGTTACAATAGAGTATTGGACCAGAGGAATATATATATATATATATATATATATATATATATATATATATATATATATATATATATATATATATATATATATATATATATATATATATATTCGTGCTTGGACCCTTGGGTTGGGCTTGCCATTTAGTTTTAAGAGTGGGTCTCGGGTGAGCCCATTTAGTATTGGGCCATGTGGGCCCAATGGGTTTTAGGTTAATAATGGGTTGGTTAGTAGTCTTCTTTTAGACCTAATAAGTGAGAGTCTAGACTTAGTTCCTAATTGGGTTAATTGTGATTTTGGTTAAGAGGTTAGAGGCTAGTGCGTAGCAACAACGTTTATAAGGGTTATTCATCATCCGAGGGGATTCCTCCTACTATACTTTACCTAGAGTGGTACTTATGCATGACCGGAGGCTCTTATGTGCTTACATTGAGTATTATGTTATCCTGCTTTATGTTGTATGATGTGCATTATCTCTTTGTGATTTATGCTATGCGGAGCTTTACACATCGTACCAGAGGGTCCAACGAGCCATGGGACCGGAGGTTCCTCACCGAGACTGGACGAGAGGGTCCAATGAGCGATGAGACCGGACCAGAGGGTCCAACAAGCCATGGGACTGGAGGGTCCCACTGAGACACATAGACCGAATGGTCTTTCAAAGTTATAGCCTCGATTGGCTAATGTGTTGTTTATGGTATTTTGGGAACTCACTAAGCTTCGTGCTTACCGTGTTATGTGCTATGTGTTTCTGGTTTTTCTCAAGATTGCAGAAAGGCACCGGCTTGATTGTACACACTGGGGAAGGAGTTATGTTTTGAGGATCCTGGATTATTATTAAATAATTATGGGGTTGTGTTTTGTAAATTCAACAAATGGGATTTTTCTGGAATGTGTTATGAGAACTATGTGATTTTTAAATGAAAAAATTGTGTTAAAATTTACAGTGTTACAAGTTGGTATCAAAGCCTTGGTTTGAGAGATTCAGATGCACCTTCGGGTATATCTGGACTCAAACTGAGGATTGGAGAATAAAAATTTCAAAATAAATGATTTTTCTAAGAACGAGTGAGAGTTTCTAAGAGAAAAAACAAGAAGGAGCAGTATGTACACTCAGCCAGAGCCCGAGCGGTGATTTCCCAAAATAACCTTACTTATTTATGGTATAAGTTATTATTGAGATATTAGTGACGCATGCTAGAAGATAGGCTAGGTATTTCATATTTTAGGGATAGAGTTTCTTGATTTGTGATGCCATAGCCTAGGAATTTTGCTATTTGTGATGAGATGTGAGTATGTGCAGGGTAAGATTATCCAGCAAAGATGGAAGAAACCCATGAAGGTGCCTTTCTGAGTGTGGCATGCTATTAGCATCAGTTTCAGGTGGTTAAGAGGAACATATCGATGCAGTGGCCCTTGTTATGTTATGTATCGGTTGTGAGTGTGGGGTATTGTGTTTTGATGATAATCCCCACGTTGGGAGGCTGGTAGATGAATCAGAGATAAGGTGTGTGATAGTGCATTATTTCCAGACTAAGGGTCAGGGTTATTTCGAAACATTTGAGGTAACCGACGGTGTGTTAGTCTGAGGTTTCAAGATAACCTTAAGCATTTAAGTTGTGTGGATTATGAGGTTCTTGTCTGAGTTACGAGATATTTGGAGTCAATTGGTTTCCATCGGGAAGATCATTAAGTAGTTGTGCCGTACGTTCCAAGAGTCAAGTGTGATGTACCTAGTGGTAGTTCGAACCCTGAGTACGGTAGAACTGGGTATGCAATTACGGAGATCAGCAATTCGTTCAAGTGCAACCGATTATGGAAATCTACGGTGCGGACACATAAAACCTGGGATATTAGTGGATGCAGCGAGGTGCGAGGCGGGATGATGTATGAGTATGTGCTTACGGAAGGATGAGTGAATCCACGGTAGGTGGCTGTTGGTCAGGAAACTTGCTATGGCTAGAGATTTTCGGGTTTGCAATTGTTGAGTTCAAGGTGGATAAGTCGCTGAGTTCAGGGTGCAATAGCTGAGATTTGCTGGTATGGGTATAGATTGTAATCTATACTCTAGAAGAGGGTAGCAGTTGGTTTGTCGAGCAATTTTAGAGTCAGTATGAGTGGTTTGTATGGGCGGTGATCAGTAGAGGGTGGAGCTTCGGATTTTTATCAACAGGTATTTAGTCGTTGATGATTCCTCTGTGTTTCAATTTGGGAAATGGGAGTATTTCAAGGTTTTACGTTGTGTAAGTGGAAGATCATTGGTAAATCCAAGACCGCGTGAGACGTTGTGATGGTGTACCGAGGCACCTAAGTTTGATGTCCTAATTTTTTGGTCATGTTAGGACTTGAGTTGTGAGATGGCGAGTGGAATACATAGTGGTTTTGTTCCAGTGGGGACCCATCAGCTAATTGTCGCCGAAGTGAGACTGTCTAAGGGCGTATTTATGTTGAGGCTAGCATCTTGCCTGCGAGAACTTGCATCAGGAGTGGTGATACGTAACCTGGGTGGGTGGAAACACCTATCTATGTGGAACCGCGGAGCATGAGTTGGTGAACTCAGAGTGGTGATGACTTAAGGATGAGATTATGATTCGCTTGGGATTATCAGGAGAAACCGTGGAGTGAGCCCATGGTGAGGCAGTGAGTGAGAGATTGTTGTAAGACTACGGGGAGCTGTTGCCTCCATGAGTCAGTGGAAGGGAGTTTCATGATACTACGGTGAGTCATAGTATTCACTAAATAGTGGGTAAGGGTTGTGATACTGCGGGGATCCGTGGTATTCTCTAGTTAGAGAGAGAGTGGCGTGATGTTGCGGGGAGCCGTAGTATTCACTGGATAGAGAGAGTATGTTGTGATACTGCAGGGAGCCGTAGCATTCACAAGTCAGTAAGAGAGAGTATCGCAAGACTACAGGAGAGGTCGTAGCACCCAGTAATCGATAAGGGTGAATATTGCTCTGCCGGGAGCGGTAGTATTCACTAATAAGAGTATGGTGTAGAGAAATTCTTAGGCTTGGGTAGCCTTACCACTTGAGTCTTCGGGAGCCTGGTTGCCGAACCAGGGGTGAGACGGGGGTCTCCGTGTCGGTTGGGAATCCTTATATCCTTGGGATGAGGAGGTATTAGCATAATCGAAAGGAACTGAAGAGATTGTGTGTGCATAAATCCGCGAATATTGGGTCATAAGTTGAGTACCAGATTGGAATTGAGTGGTTCCAATTCTACTATTGAATCAGACTCTCGAGCTCGAGTCTGGAATTCGTTCGTGTGTTGAGTAGGCGATATGAGGTTTCGAATTCGTAGATAGGTTCATATTGAGGGGTATTGTTCTTCATCAGATGTCTTAGTCCAGAGTGATTCAGTTTCGTCGGTAGGGGAAAAACCGCAAGACACATGGAATCAGTGGGTGGTAAATGACAGAGGTCGGAGGTAAGACGATTTCAGATGAGCTGTAGCATTCACTTGGGATAAAGCAAACTTCGTGACTTGTGTGTCATGATGATCCGAGATAGTTATCATGAAAAGGAAGTCGGTGAAACGTTTTTGGTTTGCACTGAGTAACCTTTTGAGGATCATCTTTTGGGTCGGGAGTTGACCTGATGCTCAGTGTTGAAGGGGATAACTGATAGGAAGCTAGGGCTAGTGTCTATAGATATCATAGGATACTTCCAAGTGAGAATAATCTTTTCTTGGGTTGAGTTTGGGGTTCTTTCCTTCTGATTAGTTCTAATAGCTTTTCAGGCGGTGGGTCCTCAGGGGATTATGACCTTTCCGTTCCTTTTGAGAATGCGATCGGGATCGATTAGAGAATTAGAGTTGGGAGTGTGTTCTGAGATTTTGTTAGTGAATGGGCGATTAGCAGGTTGATGTTCTGTGAAGGTGGTCCGGCAAAGAGAAAGACAACTAGATTTTCAAGTTCTGGAGAGTCAGATCGAGTATTTTAGTGGCATTTGGATTTGTCCTTCTTCGAGGTCGGAAGTCCCTGTTGGGTTCAGGTGCTTTTGGATGAGATTTTTGTAGTATGTAGGGTCTTTTCGGTGGTGCTTCTTGGGTTTGGTTTCGATCTATGTGTTGATAAGGAGCGATTTCGAGGGCGAAATCTAATTCAAGTGGGGGAGAATTGTAACACCCTTTTTCGGATCGTCCGTGATTAGGGTTCGTGGGCTACAAACCGGATATGAGGAGGTCTTAGGGTTGTGAAGAGTTTCTAGAAGCGTAGGGCATCTCGTCACCTTTCTATAGGTATGAGATTTATGGGAATCGAGGTTATATCGAGGAAGCGATGGAAGTTTGAAGTTGTGGCAGGATAAGTCCCTTATTTGAGAAAGGTGGCAGCTAAGTATGTTGGGCATACATATGTGTACGCTTAGCATACAAATGTACATGATTTTTAAGTGGAGCCACCTAGTACGGTGGTCATACTAGGCACAAAGTGGAAACCCTATCTTTGGATTTGTCCCTATATAAAGAATGAGATGGCCTCATTCCTGGCCACTATCATCAGTCAATAAACCCTCTAAAACCCTAATCCTTCGTTCATGGAGCTTGTGAGTTCATTTGAGAGCCTTAAGTGATTTTGTGTGATCTTGGAGTAAAGAAAGAGCCTTGGAGAAGAAGGAGTGAGAAGTCCAGGCCTTGGATCTAAGCAAATCTGAGTTGGAAGCTTCATATGGAGGTATAAAGCTTCAAACTTTCTCACTCTTTGGTTTTTTTTTTTGGTTTTGAACATCATATTAGAGTATTTTAGGGGTTTTTCCCAAAAGGTGGATACTTTATGAGTTATTGATCTCTATAGACCTTGATCAACACCCTTTGAGTGTATTTAGTGGAGTAAAGTCATAAAAATCCAATCGTAGACATTATAATCGATTCATGCATGAGATATGAGCTTTATGAGAAAATAGGATGAGTGTTTTGAGAAGTTTTGACCAAATCAGCCATGTAAAGGCATAAAGACTTTGACTTTATGGAGTAAGAGATGTTTGGGAGTCCAGATCTGAGAAATTAGCTAAGGTCTTAATGGGTTAAGACCAAGGGAATGGACTAAAGCAAAACTGAGTTTACGCCCATCGTAAGAGCCAATACACCCCGTGTACTTGGTTGGTGTCCCCGATCAGTTTCATGAATGCGTGAGTATGTTGAGCATACCAAGGGAGGTACACCCCGCGTAACCTCACTATGAACTTTTGGGCTAAGACTCATTTTGGACCTTGAGTGTTGAGCCTGGAGTTTGGGCTTGTTACAATAGAGTATTGGACCAGAGAAATATATATATATATATATATATATATATATATATATATATATATATATATATTCATGCTTGGTCCCTTGGGTTGGGCTTGCTATTTAGTTTTGAGAGTGGGCCTCGGGTGAACCCATTTATTATTGGCCATGTGGGCCCAATGGGTTTTAGGCTAATAATGGGCTGGTTAGTGGTCTTGCTTTAGACCTAATAAGTGGGAGTTTGGACTTAGTTTCTACTTGGCTGGTGTGTAGTAACAACGTTTATAAGGGTTGTTCATCATTCGAGGTGACTCCTGTCACTATACTTTACATAGAGTGGTACTTATGCATGACCGGAAGGTCTTATGTGCTTACATTGAGTATTATGTTATCCTGCTTTATGTTGTATGTTGTGCATTATGTCTTTGTGATTTATGCTATGCTGAGCTTTACAGACCGAACCATAGGGTCCAACGAGCCATGGGACCGGAGGGTCCTCAACGATATCGGACTGGAGGGTCCAACGAGCAATGAGACCGGAGGGTCCTCACTAAGACCAGACCAGAGGGTCCGACGAGCCATGGGACTGGAGGGTCCCACTAAGACACATAGACCGGAGGGTCTTTTAGATTTATAGCCTTAAGTGGCTAATGTGTTGTTTGTGGTAATTGGGGAACTCACTATGCTGCGTGCTTACCGTGTTATGTGTTATGTGTTTCAGGTTTTTCTCAGGATCGCGGGAAGGTACCGGCTTGATTGTACACACCAGAGAAGGAGTTATGTTTTGACAATCTTGCATTATTATTAAATAATTATGGGGTTGTGTTTTGTAAATTAAATAAATGGGATTTTTGTGAAATGTGTTATGAGAACTATGTGTTTTTTAAATGATAATTTTGTTTGAAAATTTATGGTGTTACATCACAGGTTCGATTTTTTATTTTTGTTACCACCATTTCTATTTTAGATATCTTTATGATTCCTCTATTTTTCTTTAACATATATCTTTTAGATCTTTTAAAAGAAGGTGATTTATGATTTTTTTAACCGTATTCCTTTTGTGTATCATCCAATCTCTCTCAAGCTATGAAGAAAACAATAAAAACACCACCACTTCAAGATTTGTTCTCCTTAATTTTCTCTTTCTCTCTCTGGATTTCCTCGTATTCTCTGTAATTTTTTTGTCTCCTTTTTTAGCTACGATGTCTATAAAGGTTAAGGTTGGATTTTGATTCTTTTGTCATGTGTTTCTCCTCTGTGGCTTGAGTGGGAAAAATCTTGGGTACTTTGTTCAGAGCTAAAATCATAAATGGAAACATCTAGATCCAAGTTCTGATTTGATCTGATGAGTCTCTTGTGATGTAGGGATTTATGACTATTGTTTAATTATCTTTTACTAATCATTATGGTTTATGTAATTTGGTACAAAATACAGGTTCAAGTGGTTTGATTAAGTGTAACGTGTGTCTTATCTAGCTCCGGAAGTAGCCCCTTCACATGAGCATGATGAAACTCCTCGATTTGTAGTTGTGAGTGCATGAAGTCTTTATTATTTTTGCATATTCCAACATCTGGAAAGTGGTGTGATTCAGGTAAGGTTAACCTTATTGGTGAGGCTTTGTATCATTAAATTATTTCAATTAAATGAATCATTATCTTATTCATTCATAATACATTCTTTTTCATGTGTTAATTCGGTGTGGGTAGGTGTTAGGAGCTTCTGTATTACTCGAAGAAATGTAAGATCAAGATATGTCTCTTCCTCTCTCGATCTACATAAGTAAGAGACCGATATTTTTTGTTTTTTTTTCTTCCGTACTGAAGACAGATCTGGTGTAGGGTTTTATGTTTTTTCTCATTTGTTGACAAGAATGTATGTTTAATGTGTTTGCTCTCGATCTCTATAATTTTCTTTATAAAGATAAGAGGATAAAAGTTTCTTATAAAAAAGATAAGAGGTGAAGATGTAGTGATAAACATTATGGTAGTGTTTGTTTTTTGTCTGCAGATCTGCGAGACGTCTTCTGTCTGCGCCGCGCAGACCACGCGCAGACATTAGTCTTCGCAGACTGTTTGTTTTTTTGAAGACTGCAGACCTAAAAATGTCTGCGCGCCCTCTTCTTGGCGCAGATGTGGACCAGAGTCTTCTAACATCTTCAGACATCTTCTAGCTTAAAAAAACATATATATCTTTATTTTTTTTAAGTTTTTTTTTAATTTATATTTTTTCCAACTTTATTAATGATAAACAATATGAAAAAAAAATTACAAAACTTAAAAAAAAAAACATTTGACGATACAAACATGATATTTTTAACAAACTTATAAATAAAAATTTATTATAATAATAGTCGTTGAAATTGTTTATATAAATATGAAAAAAAAAAAAATCAAAATATATTCTTATATTTTTTTGCCAAAATTTTGTAAAACTTTATTTAATAGAGTATCATCAATTTCTCGAGAAAATATTTATCGTACATTTTTAATAGATTTATTTGAAAAAATCGAAGTTTATTTCCATCTATTTATGTACAAATTCTTTGATCACTAATTATAATGTTTAGTTATAACTTTGCAATCAAAGTTGTTGGTTTTTATCAAATATGTATATGAATTAATACCATTTTTATTTTTATTTTTTATATAATAATACATAAAAGTTGATCTAGATTCGTTATATATTTATAATAAAGTCGTAAAAATATATAAAAAATTCGCTTTGAAGTTTTAAAAAATCAGTTTATTTAGATTTCAGTTTATTTTAATAGCCCGCAGATGTTAAAAAAACAAACAGTCTTCTTTTTTCAGACTGCAGACGTTTGGTCCAGCTCTTCTACTGCAGAGGTCTACAGATGTGATCCGCAGACTGCAGACATTTTGCCTCAGAAAAAACAAACAGCACCTATGATTGCAGAGATACCATCAAATACTTTAACGCTTTCTTCACATTTGAGAACTATCAACAAGAATATTTGTGTTTTTCTTCTGGTTAGTTTTCTCCCTCTTCATATATTCAATCTCTTGGAAAATGATTTTTTTTCTAATACACTTGATTATTATTTTGTACTTAATGAATCTTATGGTCTCTGATTTGATTGGACTTTTACTTTGTCCAGGTCCTACAAACCTCTGGGATGCAACATCAAAAGATAGGCTCGGAAACGAGCTCGGCGATTTCCAATACGAGATTTAAGCTACATTGTTGTATTGGAAAATAAAAGGTTATTCCTTTGTCTATGTGTATCATTTGATCTTTATTGAATAAAGATGTTAATCAGTTTTACATGTTTTTTTTGTAGGAATTTACACATAGAATACATAGATTATGTATCTTAATCTATTTTTAGTTTTTTCTAAATGATTTTTGCTTTTTGATTTTTTTTTTTGTGTAATTAGTCCAACATAAAAATGGCAATTTAACAAGCTACTAGAAAAGACATTTTGTGGTGACTTAGTCCAACTTATATATTCACTGTGAGATTTCGCGACATCGGTAGCAAAGCATTATTTTCATTAGTAGACTCAGGTGAGTCTTCTTACTATGTCAATGGGTCGAAGGCATCAATGCCGCCCCATTATTTGATATGTGGATTGTTATTTGTTATGCACTGGCTGTATGAAGACCCCAGGGGTAGCCCGTGGCACTTATGTGAAGACCATGGGGGTAGCCTATGGGACCATGATATTAAACTATGGGGGTAGCCCATGGCCTTTTAAGTAAAGACCATGTGGGTAGCCCATGACACTTGGATATCAGACTATGGGGGTAGCCCATGGCCTTTCAAGTAAAGACCATGTGGGTAGCCCATGACACTTGGATATCAGACTATGGGGGTAACCCACAGAATTCCAGATAAAGACCATGGGGGTAGCCCATGGCAGCTTATGTATGTTGCATGGTATTCTGTGGTTGTATGTTATGATATTTTGGGAACTTACTAAGCTTTTTCTTATAGTTTATTGGGTGTTTCGGGTACTTGCGGTACAAAAGGGAAGGGTCTGGCTTGATGGCGCATCATTACTATCCAACACTTTCGCATTTATCTGTTTTGATACTCTAATATTTGACACTATATGATGTAATGGATTTTTAGGAATAAATTATTAATGTACTTCTATTTTCAAAAATGAAAATTTTTACCGGGATTTTTGGCTATTAAAAGTTAGTATCAGAGCCTTGGTTTAAAGTATTCGGGCACACTCTCGGGTGTGTTAGAACTAAAACCGAGGACATTGTAAACCTTTTCAAAAGAAATAAAAGCAAGTTTTTCTGAAAATGGTTTTCTTATGTAAAAAGGAGAGTGTAATGCGTGAAATCGGTCGAGCTCAAGTAAGTGTTTCCAATGTATTAACCATGCTAGAAATATATTTCTTGGGATTGATGTTGACACTATTATTTGCTAAGTGTATGCTTTCAAAGTTGTATATGCTTAGGATTGCATGGCCTTAGAATGATGGATTTTGTTTTATTACCTATTCCTTGTTTGTTGTGGTCTTAGGGTAAGAGTTTATTTGATAGACTATGTGAATCTATTTATGTATAACTTGCATGCATAAGGAAACCTACGGTGTTGATCATGGTTTCTGGTTCTTTAAGGATGCAGAAATCATAGAAGAGTCTAGGATATGCGTATGTATTGTATGTTGTAGGTCATGATTTATTTATATTTGGGTGAATTAGAGATATCCGGTATGGCCTTGAGGAAGGTACAGGTAGGTGTGGAAGGTAGTATTAGACCCATGCTACTAGAAGCACAGGACCTGTACCCGAGACAGGGACAAACTTAAAAGCTCTAAGGAGTCTGGTTTGGACGATTCCCTTCAAACTTCCTTATCAATTGGTTTCTATGTTGCATTTTCAGGTGAGGATGGTGATGGTTATGCGAGGAGGTTCATGTTCGGTATCAGGATCAGGATCAAGTTTAGGCTCTAGTGCAGAGCCGGTTGATGAGAGGTCGCACGAGCTTATCGTAGCTGAGGTTGCTCGCGCCAAGCTTGACGCTACCCCGGTGATTTTTTTCAACTTGGGACTCAAACTCCCTCGTTCCGGGAGTTCAAGGCATATGGAGTACCTAAGTTCTTTGGGGTGAAGGACCCCATTGCTAGTCGCCGCTGGATTGCTGACGTGAAGAATGCTCAGTGCACAAGCTTTTGTCCTGAGGCAGCAAAGGTGGGATTTGTGTCCTGTATGCTAAGGGATTAAGCGCGAGACTGGTGGGAGGAGGTTACCCGCGAGGTAGGATCGGTGGGTGTGGCAGAGATGACATGTGAAGAATTTATGTGAAGGTTTGAATAGGAGGTTGCACCATCCATTAAGGTGCAACGGTTGGTGTGGGAGTTCCAAGACCTTCACCAGACCAAGGAGACTGTAGTGGAGATCACCACTAGGTTTAGAGAGAGAGCACTGTTGGTACTGCAGTACGCTGCGGATGAGGAGATGAAGAAGACGAGGTATCATGCCATGCTGAGGGATGATATTCGGGAGTTTGTGAGCTTTTAGGGTGAAAAACACTTAATGATATGGTTGAGAAGGCCCACGAACAAGTAATTGAGTTGGAGCTCCGGACAAAGCTGAAGCTGGAGCAGGTTCAGACGGCAGTGGGTTAGGCTAAAAAGCCTAAGACCTCTGATCCTCCCAACAGAGGCCAGCAGGCCTGAGGTCTTTGTGCCAAGTGCAGAAAGCAGCATAGTGGAGCCTATTGGGTAACAGTCTCGGTATGTTATGGTTATGGCCAGCCGGGCTACATGAGAAGGGAGTGCCCCAAGAAGGGCTTGATTTTCTTTCACTGCAACCAAACCAGCCATAAAAAGGCCGATTGTCCAAAGTTGTCTGGAGGAGCAGTGGCAACACCTACAACCACCACAATAAGGATCACATATGGCCGTTAGGTCAAGGCAGAGGCTCCTGTGGTGAAGAGCAGAGCATTTCAGCTGACAACAGATGAGGCCCGATCAGCGTCAGACGTCATGACTGGTATGCTACTTATTCGTATCTTGTTTGTTTTATTATTATGCTTATGCTGTTATAATATTGTATAGGGATCTTTTTGGTCAACTGATTGACGAATCATGTTCTTTTTTATTCGGGGGCTACCCAATCATTTGTATCTCTTGAGCTTAGAAAGAAGTTTTGAGATACTCTGGGTACTTTGTATTCCCCTCTTGAGGTGGAGATCACGGATGACCGTACTATGAGTGTTGCGAGGGTATTTCAGAGGTGTATTATGAACATGTTTGGTGAGAAGTTTTCTATCGACTTCGTATTGATTCCTTTGAGGGGATTGAAAGTAATCATCGGGATGGATTGGTTGGGATCCAATGGATTCATGATTGACTGTGAGTGACAGTTAGTGAGGGTTCGAACCCCAAGTGGGGGAGAATTGGTCGTTCATGGTGAGAGAGCCTTGCATGGGACAACACTCTGTTCGGTTGCAAGGGCTAGAAGACTTCTTCAGCAGGGTTGTTTTGGGTTCATGGATTATGTTTTGAATTCGAGGGTAGAGACCAAGACATATTTGAGTTAGGTACCTATTGTGCAGGAGTTTCTCTAATTTTTTTCCAGAGGAGCTACCGAGAGTGCCTCCTGAGAGGCAAGTTGAGTTTTGGATTGATTTGATGCCTGGTACGGCTCCGATAGCCAATGCGTCGTATCGCGTAGCTCCGCCTGAGATACAGGAGTTATCTACGCAGCTGCAGGAGCTGTTAGACAAGGGTTTTATTCGTCCGAGCCTTTCTCCGCAGGGAGCACCGATCATGTTTTGTGAAAAAGAAGGATGGATCATACAGGATGTGTATTGATTATCTAGAAACGAACAAGCTGAGGGTGAAGAACCGTTACCGGCTTCCGAAGATCGACAATTTATTTGATCAGCTTTAGGGTGCATCTTGGTTTTCCAAGATTGATCTACGGTAGGGATATCATCAGCTGAGGATCAAGGATGATGATATACAGAATACAACCTTTCGAACTTGTTATGGTCGTTACAAGTTCGTGGTGATGCCATTTAGGCTCACCAATGCTCCAACAGCATTCATGGATCTCATGAATCGGGTGTACAGACCGATGTTGGATAGGTTTGTGATTATTTTTATTAATGACGTCTTGGTCTAATCTAAGACCAAGGAGCTGCATGAGTAACATTTGTGGTAGGTATTAGAGACCTTGACGAGGGAGAAGCTTTTTTCCAAGTTCTCCAAATGCGAGTTTTGGTTGTGTGAGGTGCAATTTTGGGGGCACATCATCAACCAATGGGGTATCTTGGTGGACCAGGCCAAAATTGAGGTTGTGATGTGTTGGGACCTTCCTAAGAATGCATCAGAGATTCGGAGTTTCTTGGGTCTTTCGGGGTATTATTGGAGGTTTATCCCAGACTTTTCCAAAATTCCAGTGCCTTTGACTCGTATGACCAGGAAGAATGTGACCTTTCGGTGGGGTCCAGATCAACTGTTGGCCTTTGAGACTTTGAGACAGAAATTGTGTAAGGTCCTGATTCTTGCATTACTCAAGGGATTGGATGATTTTATGGTATGTTGTGACGCTTCTATTTCAGGTTCGGAAGTCTTCCTTATACAAAGGGTGTAACATCCCCCTCTGGCACGTATCACAATATTGTCCGCTTTGGGCCACTCGGCACGAGGACTTCCTAGGGGGTCACCCATCCTGGTACTACTCCCGCCCGAGCACGCTTAACTGCAGAGTTCTTATGGGATCTACTGCCCTCACGGCTTTAAAACGCGTTGTGATAGGGAAGGTATCCACACCCATTATAAGGAATGGTTAGTTCTCCTTCCCAGCCGATGTGGGATCAGATCTAACCCACTTTCACCCCCCTACAACTCCCAAATTTGTAGAGTTCTCTGATACCAAGTTGTAACGACCCGTCTCTGGTATGTTGTTTTTAGTATTTATTTTTGAAGTTTGTAGAGGAACTCGGCGAGTCTATGTCCTGACTCGTCGAGTAGGGTCGGGTTGTTGATCAGCTTATAGATCGGCGACTCGGCGAGTCCATATTTGGGACTCGGCGAGTCGGCCTGCCAGGTTGAAACCCTAAATCTCCGGGTTTGCACCCTATTTAAACCACCTTATCAGCCCCAAACTCGCCTCCTTCACCTCAGAGAGCTGTAAGAAACCCTAAACCCATCCCTTGATTGATTGAAGTGTCTTTGTGTGGATTCTTGAAGGCTTGAAGAAGAAGAAGAAGAAGAAAGGAACAAAGAGAAGAGGTGTAGAGCAAAGATCCAAGGTCAAAATCAGAGTTCTTTGAGGTACTTCTCGGAATCCTCCTGTTTTATGCTTAAAATCTCCATTAGAACATTTCTAGGGTTAGTTTGATGTATTTTTCCAACCTTATAGTTGATTGGATGCCTTATAGGTCGAGATATCCTTAGATCTGTTCATTTGGGAGTTGTAGAGCCCAGATCTATTACCTTTTTGAAGTTGCTTTGTATGAGAACCCTAGATCTAGCCTTTATCAAGCTTTTTGAACCTTATTATCTTCTTGGATGCTTATGTACACGTAAAGATAGAATCTTTACATGTTAATCAAACTAAGGAAGCCCAAATCTATAAGTTTTAGACGCTGGATTCAAGCATAATCGAGTTTTGAGTAGCTGCATGGATGCGACTCGGCGAGTCGGAAGAACGACTCGGCGAGTCAAGCCGCGAGTCCCGATTTTTCCCCTTTTTGCGTGATGTCGAGTGGGAACCTGTGAGTGGGAGAGTGGACTCAGTGAGTTGGAGGGCAGACTCAGTGATGGAGGGACTCGACGAATTGTTCATACAACTCGGCGAGTCCAAGGCAATCTTCTTATGATTCAAGAACAACTCGTCGAGTTGTTCATACGACTCGGCGAGTCGGATGCAGATGACCTGAGTGTTGATATAGAGCGGGAACTCATCGAGTGTATGCCATACTCGACGAGTAGCAGCGAGTAGGGTTGAGAAATGAGAGTAGGCACTCGGCGAGTTGGCGGCCTAACTCGGCGAGTTAGGTCAACTGTAAAGTTGACTTTGACCAAGAGAGTTGACTTTAGCCAGGGGTAAAAGAGTCATTTACCCCAATGCAGTTATTAGTAATTTGATTGAGTGTATTTGTGGATTTGTAGCCGGGGAGATACCGGAGCAGCAGCAGATAGTTCCCGGAACCATACACTCAGCAGCCAGATCACGAGGTGAGTTTCCTTTCAGTAGGAACGGGTCTAAGTCCACAATGTCGGCTCGTTTAGCTAGCAGTAGTATCCGGACTTCGGTCCGATGCAGATTCTAGTATGTTTGATGCCTTCGTGGCTCAGACAGTATTTTGTGTTATGTGTTCCGGGTTACATCCCGATGTAGTATGCTATTTATGTACTCATGTTAGTTCATATGCTTATGTGATGCTATGTTCAGTATGTTCCGGACTTCTGTCCGATGTAGTCAGTTCCGGACTTCGGTCCGATGCAGTTAGTTCTGGACTTTGGTCCGATGCAGGAGGCAAGGCCTCAGTAGTTCTGGATCCCGATCCGATGTAGAGGGCAAGACCCTGGTTAGTTCCGGACTTTGGTCCGATGCAGTTTCCGGACTTCGGTCCGATGCAGTGGGCAAGGCCCAATATGTGTTTTTATGTATTATATGGTATGTGGTAGTTTAGGGGAGCTCACTAAGCTTCGTGCTTACAGTTTCAGTTTTGGTTTCAGGTACTTCCGCAAGCAAAGGGAAGAGCTCGGGTTGATGGCATCGCACACACACACCACAGCTTCAGCCGTCCTGGGAGTTGTTTTGATTTTCATAGATGTGATTGATATATTCTTGATACAGTTTACTCATAACACTTTACTTTTGTATGTGAGATATTGACGTACGAGTTTACCTTATGATTTTATTATGGTGTTTTAGTAATTATTCAACAAAATTTTTGGGTCGTATTTTGGGATGTTAGAAATGGTATCAGAGCCAGGGCACGGGTCGATGTGTTCGACGGGGACATCAAACCCTATAATGGGGGGTGAAAGTGGGTTAGATCTGATCCCACATCGGCTGGGAAGGAGAACTAAGCATTCCTTATAAGGGGTGTGGTTACCTTCCCTATCACAACGTGTTTTAAAGCCGTGAGGGAAACAAATCCCAAAAGAACTCTGCAGTTAAGCGTGCTCAGGCGAGAGTAGTACCAGGATGGGTGACCCCCTGGGAAGTCCTCGTGCCGAGTGGCCCAAAGCGGACAATATTGTGATACGTGCCAGAGGGGGATGTTATAAATGGTATCAGAGCCTTGGTTTGAGCGATTTGGGCACACTTTCGGGTGTGTCTGAACTCAAACTAAGGAAGTGGTATAAAGTTTTCAAGAGAAAAACCATGTTTAGAAAAAATATTTTGAGAAAAGAAAACAATTTTAGAAAAAGTGAAAACCAAAAAAAAAAAAAAAAAAAAAAAAAAAAAAAAAAAAGAGAGAGAGAGAGAGAAAAGGGTGTGGTGCATGCAATCGGCCGAGCTCAAGTAAGTACTCCCAAACTACCCATACATGCTACTTTATGTTATTCAGTTTTAGTTTTAGTAGAACAGCATGCTAGAATAGGACTAAGGATCTAGTAGGATGCCTTATGTGCCTGCTTTATGTGTTTCAGCTTCACGAGATCTGCATGCTAGTATTGAAGTAGACAGTAGTAGTATAGCCTGATAGGTTATCCCTGGTAGTATGAGCTTAGCATTGTATGCTAGAACAATATCTCGTTATGAGAATAGATTTGCTTGAGTAAATTCCTGTATCCGAATGCTGCTTGCTTCGTGCTTTGTGGGACTCCGAGTGACGGGAGTTAGTCATTAGGTGAATACGGCACATCGCATCTGACAAGGGTTGAATAATCTCAGAGTGTTGGATTTGGCTTTATTGCGCAACTCTTGTTTGAGTCTAACCGTGGTAGGGACGAGTCCTTTACTCGAAGGATTATCTGAGCCTCATCACATGTGATGGTATTCAAGTGATGACTAATTATTGACACGAGGAGGTCTTCAGCAGCTGAGGACTGTTTTGAATAGAGTCAGAGATTTCCCTAGGGCAAGCCTAGGATAAGAGTAGCAGAGATCAGTAATAGTAGAAGTGACTTGGTGGAGTCAAGGGAGTTCTTGAGGAAAGTACGGATAGATGTGGAAGGTAGTATGGGCCCGTACTACTAAAAGCAGAGGATCCGTACTCAAATCAAGGAAGGCTGAGACAAGACCAGGAAACTAGTATTGGTATCAGTGATCCCTTGAGATATTTCAGTTTTCTGATGTTGCTATGATTTGTTTCAGAATGGTAGTTTTGCGTTCGAGATCAGCAGTCGGCAGTTCAGATGCCGGAGGGGGATCAGGACCAGGATCAGGCCCGGAGGCCGGGCATATGGATGAGCAGACCAGAGAGTTTCTTTCTTCTGAGGTTACCCGCATCATACTGGAGCAGGCTCCTGTGATCTTCGGTTCGATCAAGGAGGGTATTCTAGAGCTGATGGATGAGAGATTGGGCACTTTCCGTGCCGAGATGGCGGCCATGATGGGGTCGCGCACACTTACGTTTAGGGAGTTCAGGGCATGTGGAGCTCCATACTACCATGGGATGCGGGACCCCATAGCGAGTACGAGATGGTTGGCAGATGTGACCAACGCTTTTCGCACAAGCAGGTGTCCCGAGGGGGACAAGGTTAGATTAGCGTCCTGTCTCCTGAAGGACAAGGCACATGATTGGTGGGAGGAGGTCGGACATACTATTGGAGATGATGCAGCGTTAGATGCCATGACCTGGACCGATTTCTCTACCAGGTTCAGGGCGGAGTTTGCACCGGTTATCGAGGTGCAGCAGTTAGCCAGGGAGTTTCAGGACCTCACCCAGACTACAGAGACAGTGGCGGAGATCACCGCCAAGTTCAGGGAGAGGGCTCTTCTCATTCCTCAGTATGCAGCTAATGAGGAGATGAAGAAAGCCCGTTATCATGAGATGCTGCAGAGCGATATCCGCCAGTTTGTGAGCCGGTCCAGCTGTAAAACGCTGGATGACATGATTGCTAGGGCTCGGGAGAGGGAGATTGACCTTGAGATGGAGAAGAAGAGGAAACCGGAGGCGGTTCCGGGTATAGGCAGTTCGGGAAAAAAGCCCAAGGTTTCAGATCACAGATCCAGGAGTCAGCAGAGCCACGGTCGATGTGGCAAGTGTGGAAGATTGCACGACGGGATGTGCAAGGCAGGGAGTTCGGGCTGCTACAAGTGCGGTCGAACTGAGCATTTGAGTAGGGATTGTACGGCTCCTGCTACCGCTGTTGCAGCATCAGATCTGATTTGCTTTCAGTGCAATCAGAGGGGACATAAAAAGTCCCAGTGTCCAAGTTTAGCTGCAGCAGGGAAGGTGGTTGCACCTGCCCCTGCTACCTTGAGGATTACAGATGGCCGTCAGGGCCGAGTAGAGACACCAGTGGCTAGGAGTCGAGCTTTTCAGATGACAGCAGAGGAGGCGCGAGCGACTCCTGATGTGGTGACAGGTATGTATTTTCCCTTCATCTCTATATTATTGTTATTATTATTGAGTATTGCTTATGGTTATATGTTTTGTATAGGGTCGTTCTCTGTGAACGGCATCTCTGCTACAGTATTATTTGATTCGGGAGCTACCCGATCGTTTGTATCGCTAGCGCTTAGCAAGAGATTTAGTAGAGCTCCTGGGGAGCTGGATTGTCCACTAGAGGTCGAGATAGCAGATGATAGGACCGTGAGGGTCACCAGAGTACATCGAGGATGTTCTCTTCAGTTGTTCGAGGAGCAGTTTTTGGTGGATTTGGTCCCTATTCCCCTGCGAGGGAATAAGGTTATAGTGGGCATGGATTGGTTGAGTCCCAACGGGGCCGTGATTGATTGCGAGTTACAGCTAGTGAGGGTTCGCACTCCCAGTGGGGGAGAGTTAGTGATTCAGGGCGAGAGGCCACAGCGTGGACCAGTTCTTTGTTCAGCCGCGAGGGCGAGACGCTATTTTCAGCAGAGTTGTGCAGGCTATGTAGCCTACGTTATGGAGGCCCGGGATAAGGGCAAGTCGACAGTGGACGATGTTCCGGTAGTACGAGACTTTCCGGATGTATTCCCGAAGGATTTACCAGGAATACCTCCCAAGAGACAGGTCGAGTTTGGGATCGACCTAATTCCTGGTGCGGCTCCGATAGCCAAGGCACCGTATCGGTTAGCTCCCCCTGAGATGCAGGAGTTGTCTACGCAGCTGCAGGAGTTGCTAGACAAGGGTCTTATACGGTCGGGTAGTTCACCCTGGGGAGCGCCGATCTTGTTTGTGAAGAAGAAGGATGGGTCGCACCGTATGTGCATTAACTACCGGGAGCTGAATAAGGTAACGGTGAAGAACCGTTACCCCCTCCCGAGGATAGATGATTTGTTTGATTAGCTTCAGGGAGCGTCTTGGTTCTCCAAGATCGATTTACGCTCCGGATATCACCAGATGCGAGTTAGAGGCGAAGATGTGCAGAATACTGCTTTCAGGACCCGATATGGTCATTATGAGTTTGTAGTGATACCTTTTGGGCTCACTAATTCTCCAGCCGCATTCATGGACCTCATGAATCGCGTACGCAGACCGATGCTGGATCGGTCTATGATAGTATTCATAGATGATATCTTGGTGTTCTCCAAGACTCAGGAGCAGCATGAGGAGCACCTGAGGGAGGTGCTAGAAGTGTTGAGAAGGGAGAGGCTTTTCGCGAAGTTCTCCAAGTGCGAGTTTTGGTTGCGTGAGGTGCAGTTCCTTGGTCACCTCATCAACCAGAAGGGTATATTGGTAGATCCGGCCAAGATAGAGGTCGTGATGCAGTGGGAAGTCCCGAGGTCTCCATCCAAGATTCTGAGTTTCCTGGGGTTGGCAGGGTATTACCGGAGGTTCATTCAAGATTTCTCCAAGATAGCAGTACCGCTCACCCGACTGACTAGGAAGTCGGTGGTGTTTTGTTGGGGGCCTGAGCAGCAGACGACATTCGAGACCCTCAGGCAGAGGTTATGCGAGGCTCCGATTCTTTCCCTGTCCGAGGGGATAGAGGATTTTGTAGTCTACTGTGATGCCTCAATCACAGGTATGGGAGCAGTGTTGATGCAGCGGGGGCATGTGATAGCTTACACCTCGAGACAGTTGAAGCCTCACGAGGCTAACTATCCTACGCACGACTTGGAGCTGGGGGAAGTGGTGTTTGCCCTCAAGATTTGGAGACATTATCTTTATGGGGTCCGTTGTACCATCTACACGGATCACAAGAGTTTGAGATACCTTATGGATCAACGGATTCTAAACATGAGGCAGAGGAGATGGTTGGATGTGCTGAAGGATTATGATTGTGAAATTCTTTACCATCCAGGGAAGGCCAACGTAGTGGCCAATGCCTTGAGTCGGAAGGTGACAGCAGCCCCTATCAGAGATTTGTGTTTGAGGATGACAATGATTACTCGGTTGTTGGAACGGATCAGGGAAGTTCAGGTTGAGGGCCTCAAGGAAGAGAAGCAGAAATGTGAGAGGATTGTGGCCGAGCAGCTGCGTACGATTATGATAGTCGGGGGTTGTTGACCCTTCATGGGAGAGTGTGGGTACCGTACGGAGGCGGAGTACGGCAGGTGTTGATGGACGAGGCTCATAAGTCACGATTTTCTATCCATCCAGGGGCAACGAAGATGTATAGAGATCTTCGACCCGATTATTGGTGGCCCTGCATGAAGCGGGATGTTGCTTGGTATGTGGAGAAGTGTCTGACCTGCAGGAAGGTCAAGGCAGAACATCAGAGGCCTCACGGCAAGATGCAGCCATTAGACATTCCCATGTGGAAATGGGAGGACATCACCATGGATTTTATCACTAAGCTTCCCAGGACCGCACGAGGGGTAGATTCGATTTGGGTGGTAGTGGATCGGTTGACGAAGAGTGCTCATTTCATACCGATCCAGGAGAGCATATCAGCGGAAAAGTTAGTCGATATTTATGTGCGGGAAATAGTTGCACGTCATGGAGTGCCAGTATCAGTGGTGTCAGACCGAGACGTCCGTTTTACATCTAGATTCTGGAAGCGGTTCCATGACGAGATGGGTACTCGCCTTCATTTCATCCCGCTTTCCACCCTCAGACGGACGGGCAGAGTGAGAGGATTATTCAGACTCTCGAGGACATGCTCCGAGCATGTGTTCTAGACTTCGGGGGCAGTTGGGATACGTATCTTCCGTTAGCGGAATTTTCGTATAACAACAGTTATCATGCGAGCATTGATCGACCTCCCTTTGAGATGCTTTATGGGAGGAAGTGCAGGACCCCGATTTGCTGGGGAGAGGTCGGTCAGCGGGTTATTGGGAGCACGGAAGTGGTGCTCAAGACGACCGAGTTGATTCAGCAGGTTCGTGGTAGACTGCAGACTGCGCCAAGTCGGCAGAAGAGCTACGCCGATAGGAGGCGTTCAGATTTGGAGTTCCGGGTAGGCGACATGGTCCTTCTGAAAGTCTCACCTTGGAAAGGTGTCATCAGGTTTCGGAAGAGGGGAAAGCTGGGCCCCAGGTTCATTGGTCCTTTCAGGGTTTTGGATTGATTTGATGCCTGGTACAGCTCCGATAGCCAATGCATCGTATCGCGTAGCTCCGCCTGAGATACAGGAGTTATCTACACAACTGCAGGAGCTGTTAGACAAGGGTTTTATTCGTCCGAGCCTTTCTCCGCAGGGAGCACCGATCATGTTTTGTGAAAAAGAAGGATGGATCATACAGGATGTGTATTGATTATCTAGAAATGAACAAGCTGAGGGTGAAGAACCGTTACCCGCTTCCGAAGATCGACAATTTATTTGATCAGCTTTAGGGTGCATCTTGGTTTTCCAAGATTGATCTACGGTAGGGATATCATCAGCTGAGGATCAAGGATGATGATATACAGAATACAACCTTTCGAACTTGTTATGGTCGTTACAAGTTCGTGGTGATGCCATTTAGGCTCACCAATGCTCCAACAGCATTCATGGATCTCATGAATCGGGTGTACAGACCGATGTTGGATAGGTTTGTGATTATTTTTATTAATGACGTCTTGGTCTAATCTAAGACCAAGGAGCTGCATGAGTAACATTTGTGGTAGGTATTAGAGACCTTGACGAGGGAGAAGCTTTTTTCCAAGTTCTCCAAATGTGAGTTTTGGTGTGTGAGGTGCAATTTTGGGGGCACATCATCAACCAATGGGGTATCTTGGTGGACCAGGCCAAAATTGAGGTTGTGATGCGTTGGGAGCTTCCTAAGAATGCATCAGAGATTCGGAGTTTCTTGGGTCTTTCGGGGTATTATTGGAGGTTTATCCAAGACTTTTCCAAAATTCCAGTGCCTTTGACTCGTATGACCAGGAAGAATGTGACCTTTCGGTGGGGTCCAGATCAACTGTTGGCCTTTGAGACTTTGAGACAGAAATTGTGTAAGGTCCCGATTCTTGCATTACTCAAGGGATTGGATGATTTTATGGTATGTTGTGACGCTTCTATTTCAGGTTCGGAAGTCTTCCTTATACAAAGGGTGTAACATCCCCCTCTGGCACGTATCACAATATTGTCCGCTTTGGGCCACTCGGCACGAGGACTTCCTAGGGGGTCACCCATCCTGGTACTACTCCCGCCCGAGCACGCTTAACTGCAGAGTTCTTATGGGATCTACTGCCCTCACGGCTTTAAAACGCGTTGTGATAGGGAAGGTATCCACACCCATTATAAGGAATGGTTAGTTCTCCTTCCCAGCCGATGTGGGATCAGATCTAACCCACTTTCACCCCCCTACAACTCCCAAATTTGTAGAGTTCTCTGATACCAAGTTGTAACGACCCGTCTCTGGTATGTTGTTTTTAGTATTTATTTTTGAAGTTTGTAGAGGAACTCGGCGAGTCTATGTCCTGACTCGTCGAGTAGGGTCGGGTTGTTGATCAGCTTATAGATCGGCGACTCGGCGAGTCCATATTTGGGACTCGGCGAGTCGGCCTGCCAGGTTGAAACCCTAAATCTCCGGGTTTGCACCCTATTTAAACCACCTTATCAGCCCCAAACTCGCCTCCTTCACCTCAGAGAGCTGTAAGAAACCCTAAACCCATCCCTTGATTGATTGAAGTGTCTTTGTGTGGATTCTTGAAGGCTTGAAGAAGAAGAAGAAGAAGAAAGGAACAAAGAGAAGAGGTGTAGAGCAAAGATCCAAGGTCAAAATCAGAGTTCTTTGAGGTACTTCTCGGAATCCTCCTGTTTTATGCTTAAAATCTCCATTAGAACATTTCTAGGGTTAGTTTGATGTATTTTTCCAACCTTATAGTTGATTGGATGCCTTATAGGTCGAGATATCCTTAGATCTGTTCATTTGGGAGTTGTAGAGCCCAGATCTATTACCTTTTTGAAGTTGCTTTGTATGAGAACCCTAGATCTAGCCTTTATCAAGCTTTTTGAACCTTATTATCTTCTTGGATGCTTATGTACACGTAAAGATAGAATCTTTACATGTTAATCAAACTAAGGAAGCCCAAATCTATAAGTTTTAGACGCTGGATTCAAGCATAATCGAGTTTTGAGTAGCTGCATGGATGCGACTCGGCGAGTCGGAAGAACGACTCGGCGAGTCAAGCCGCGAGTCCCGATTTTTCCCCTTTTTGCGTGATGTCGAGTGGGAACCTGTGAGTGGGAGAGTGGACTCAGTGAGTTGGAGGGCAGACTCAGTGATGGAGGGACTCGACGAATTGTTCATACAACTCGGCGAGTCCAAGGCAATCTTCTTATGATTCAAGAACAACTCGTCGAGTTGTTCATACGACTCGGCGAGTCGGATGCAGATGACCTGAGTGTTGATATAGAGCGGGAACTCATCGAGTGTATGCCATACTCGACGAGTAGCAGCGAGTAGGGTTGAGAAATGAGAGTAGGCACTCGGCGAGTTGGCGGCCTAACTCGGCGAGTTAGGTCAACTGTAAAGTTGACTTTGACCAAGAGAGTTGACTTTAGCCAGGGGTAAAAGAGTCATTTACCCCAATGCAGTTATTAGTAATTTGATTGAGTGTATTTGTGGATTTGTAGCCGGGGAGATACCGGAGCAGCAGCAGATAGTTCCCGGAACCATACACTCAGCAGCCAGATCACGAGGTGAGTTTCCTTTCAGTAGGAACGGGTCTAAGTCCACAATGTCGGCTCGTTTAGCTAGCAGTAGTATCCGGACTTCGGTCCGATGCAGATTCTAGTATGTTTGATGCCTTCGTGGCTCAGACAGTATTTTGTGTTATGTGTTCCGGGTTACATCCCGATGTAGTATGCTATTTATGTACTCATGTTAGTTCATATGCTTATGTGATGCTATGTTCAGTATGTTCCGGACTTCTGTCCGATGTAGTCAGTTCCGGACTTCGGTCCGATGCAGTTAGTTCTGGACTTTGGTCCGATGCAGGAGGCAAGGCCTCAGTAGTTCTGGATCCCGATCCGATGTAGAGGGCAAGACCCTGGTTAGTTCCGGACTTTGGTCCGATGCAGTTTCCGGACTTCGGTCCGATGCAGTGGGCAAGGCCCAATATGTGTTTTTATGTATTATATGGTATGTGGTAGTTTAGGGGAGCTCACTAAGCTTCGTGCTTACAGTTTCAGTTTTGGTTTCAGGTACTTCCGCAAGCAAAGGGAAGAGCTCGGGTTGATGGCATCGCACACACACACCACAGCTTCAGCCGTCCTGGGAGTTGTTTTGATTTTCATAGATGTGATTGATATATTCTTGATACAGTTTACTCATAACACTTTACTTTTGTATGTGAGATATTGACGTACGAGTTTACCTTATGATTTTATTATGGTGTTTTAGTAATTATTCAACAAAATTTTTGGGTCGTATTTTGGGATGTTAGAAATGGTATCAGAGCCAGGGCACGGGTCGATGTGTTCGACGGGGACGTCAAACCCTATAATGGGGGGTGAAAGTGGGTTAGATCTGATCCCACATCGGCTGGGAAGGAGAACTAAGCATTCCTTATAAGGGGTGTGGTTACCTTCCCTATCACAACGTGTTTTAAAGCCGTGAGGGAAACAAATCCCAAAAGAACTCTGCAGTTAAGCGTGCTCAGGCGAGAGTAGTACCAGGATGGGTGACCCCCTGGGAAGTCCTCGTGCCGAGTGGCCCAAAGCGGACAATATTGTGATACGTGCCAGAGGGGGATGTTATAAATGGTATCAGAGCCTTGGTTTGAGCGATTTGGGCACACTTTCGGGTGTGTCTGAACTCAAACTAAGGAAGTGGTATAAAGTTTTCAAGAGAAAAACCATGTTTAGAAAAAATATTTTGAGAAAAGAAAACAATTTTAGAAAAAGTGAAAACCAAAAAAAAAAAAAAAAAAAAAAAAAAAAAAAAAAAAAAAAGAGAGAGAGAGAGAGAAAAGGGTGTGGTGCATGCAATCGGCCGAGCTCAAGTAAGTACTCCCAAACTACCCATACATGCTACTTTATGTTATTCAGTTTTAGTTTTAGTAGAACAGCATGCTAGAATAGGACTAAGGATCTAGTAGGATGCCTTATGTGCCTGCTTTATGTGTTTCAGCTTCACGAGATCTGCATGCTAGTATTGAAGTAGACAGTAGTAGTATAGCCTGATAGGTTATCCCTGGTAGTATGAGCTTAGCATTGTATGCTAGAACAATATCTCGTTATGAGAATAGATTTGCTTGAGTAAATTCCTGTATCCGAATGCTGCTTGCTTCGTGCTTTGTGGGACTCCGAGTGACGGGAGTTAGTCATTAGGTGAATACGGCACATCGCATCTGACAAGGGTTGAATAATCTCAGAGTGTTGGATTTGGCTTTATTGCGCAACTCTTGTTTGAGTCTAACCGTGGTAGGGACGAGTCCTTTACTCGAAGGATTATCTGAGCCTCATCACATGTGATGGTATTCAAGTGATGACTAATTATTGACACGAGGAGGTCTTCAGCAGCTGAGGACTGTTTTGAATAGAGTCAGAGATTTCCCTAGGGCAAGCCTAGGATAAGAGTAGCAGAGATCAGTAATAGTAGAAGTGACTTGGTGGAGTCAAGGGAGTTCTTGAGGAAAGTACGGATAGATGTGGAAGGTAGTATGGGCCCGTACTACTAAAAGCAAAGGATCCGTACTCAAATCAAGGAAGGCTGAGACAAGACCAGGAAACTAGTATTGGTATCAGTGATCCCTTGAGATATTTCAGTTTTCTGATGTTGCTATGATTTGTTTCAGAATGGTAGTTTTGCGTTCGAGATCAGCAGTCGGCAGTTCAGATGCCGGAGGGGGATCAGGACCAGGATCAGGCCCGGAGGCTGGGCATATGGATGAGCAGACCAGAGAGTTTCTTTCTTCTGAGGTTACCCGCATCATACTGGAGCAGACTCCTGTGATCTTTGGTTCGATCAAGGAGGGTATTCTAGAGCTGATGGATGAGAGATTGGGCACTTTCCGTGCCGAGATGGCGGCCATGATGGGGTCGCGCACACTTACGTTTAGGGAGTTCAGGGCATGTGGAGCTCCAGACTACCATGGGGCGCGGGACCCCATAGCGAGTACGAGATGTTTGGCAGATGTGACCAACGCTTTTCGCACAAGCAGGTGTCCCGAGGGGGACAAGGTTAGATTAGCGTCCTGTCTCCTGAAGGACAGGGCACATGATTGGTGGGAGGAGGTAGGACATACTATTGGAGATGATGCAGCGTTAGATGCCATGACCTGGACCGATTTCTCCACCAGGTTCAGGGCGGAGTTTGCACCGGTTATCGAGGTGCAGCAGTTAGCCAGGGAGTTTCAGGACCTCACCCAGACTACAGAGACAGTGGCGGAGATCACCGCCAAGTTCAGGGAGAGGGCTCTTCTCATTCCTCAGTATGCAGCTAATGAGGAGATGAAGAAAGCCCGTTATCATGAGATGCTGCGGAGCGATATCCGCCAGTTTGTGAGCCGGTCCAGCTGTAAAACGCTGGATGACATGATTGCTAGGGCTCGGGAGAGGGAGATTGACCTTGAGATGGAGAAGAAGAGGAAACCGGAGGCGGTTCTGGGTATAGGCAGTTCGGGCAAAAAGCCCAAGGTTTCAGATCACAGATCCAGGAGTCAGCAGAGCCACGGTCGATGTGGCAAGTGTGGAAGATTGCACGACGGGGTGTGAAAGGCAGGGAGTTCGGGCTGCTACAAGTGCGGTCGAACTGAGCATTTGAGTAGGGATTGTACGGCTCCTGCTACCGCTGTTGCAGCATCAGATCTGATTTGCTTTCAGTGCAATCAGAGGGGACATAAAAAGTCCCAGTGTCCAAGTTTAGCTGCAGCAGGGAAGGTGGTTGCACCTGCCCCTGCTACCTTGAGGATTACAGATGGCCGTCAGGGCCGAGTAGAGACACCAGTGGCTAGGAGTCGAGCTTTTCAGATGACAGCAGAGGAGGCGCGAGCGACTCCTGATGTGGTGACAGGTATGTATTTTCCCTTCATCTCTATATTATTGTTATTATTATTGAGTATTGCTTATGGTTATATGTTTTGTATAGGGTCGTTCTCTGTGAACGGCATCTCTGCTACAGTATTATTTGATTCGGGAGCTACCCGATCGTTTGTATCGCTAGCGCTTAGCAAGAGATTTAGTAGAGCTCATGGGGAGATGGATTATCCACTAGAGGTCGAGATAGCATATGATAGGACCATGAGGGTCACCAGAGTACATCGAGGATGTTCTCTTCAGTTGTTCGACGAGCAGTTTTTGGTGGATTTGGTCCCTATTCCCCTGCGAGGGAATAAGGTTATAGTGGGCATGGATTGGTTGAGTCCCAACGGGGCCGTGATTGATTGCGAGTTACAGCTAGTGAGGGTTCGCACTCCCAGTGGGGGAGAGTTAGTGATTCAGGGCGAGAGGCCACAGCGTGGACCAGTTCTTTGTTCAGCCGCGAGGGCGAGACGCTATTTTCAGCAGGGTTGTGCAGGCTATGTAGCCTACGTTATGGAGGCATGGGAAAAGGGCAAGTCGACAGTGGACGATGTTCCGGTAGTACGAGACTTTCCGGATGTATTCCCGAAGGATTTACCAGGAATACCTCCCGAGAGACAGGTCGAGTTTGGGATCGACCTAATTCCTGGTGCGGCTCCGATAGCCAAGGCACCGTATCGGTTAGCTCCCCCTGAGATGCAGGAGTTGTCTACGCAGCTGCAGGAGTTGCTAGACAAGGGTCTTATACGGCCGAGTAGTTCACCCTGGGGAGCGCCGATCTTGTTTGTGAAGAAGAAGGATGGGTCGCACCGTATGTGCATTGACTACCGGGAGCTGAATAAGGTAACGGTGAAGAACCGTTACCCCCTCCCGAGGATAGATGATTTGTTTGATTAGCTTCAGGGAGCGTCTTGGTTCTCCAAGATCGATTTACGCTCCGGATATCACCAGATGCGAGTTAGAGGCGAAGATGTGCAGAATACTGCTTTCAGGACCCGATATGGTCATTATGAGTTTGTAGTGATGCCTTTTGGGCTCACTAATGCTCTAGCCGCATTCATGGACCTCATGAATCGCGTACGCAGACCGATGCTGGATCGGTCTATGATAGTATTCATAGATGATATCTTGGTGTTCTCCAAGACTAAGGAGCAGCATGAGGAGCACCTGAGGGAGGTGCTAGAAGTGTTGAGAAGGGAGAGGCTTTTCGCGAAGTTCTCCAAGTGCGAGTTTTGGTTGCGTGAGGTGCAGTTCCTTGGTCACCTCATCAACCAGAAGGGTATATTGGTAGATCCGGCCAAGATAGAGGTCGTGATGCAGTGGGAAGTCCCGAGGTCTCCATCCGAGATTCGGAGTTTCCTGGGGTTGGCAGGGTATTACTGGAGGTTCATTCAAGATTTCTCCAAGATAGCAGTACCGCTCACCCGACTGACTAGGAAGTCGGTGGTGTTTTGTTGGGGGCCTGAGCAGCAGACGACATTCGAGACCCTCAGGCAGAGGTTATGCGAGGCTCCGATTCTTTCCCTGTCCGAGGGGATAGAGGATTTTGTAGTCTACTGTGATGCCTCAATCACAGGTATGGGAGCAGTGTTGATGCAGCGGGGGCATGTGATAGCTTACGCCTCGAGACAGTTGAAGCCTCACGAGGCTAACTATCCTACGCACGACTTGGAGCTGGGGGAAGTGGTGTTTGCCCTCAAGATTTGGAGACATTATCTTTATGGGGTCCGTTGTACCATCTACACGGATCACAAGAGTTTGAGATACCTTATGGATCAACGGATTCTAAACATGAGGCAGAGGAGATGGTTGGATGTGCTGAAGGATTATGATTGTGAAATTCTTTACCATCCAGGGAAGGCCAACGTAGTGGCCGATGCCTTGAGTCGGAAGGTGACAGCAGCCCCTATCAGAGATTTATGTTTGAGGATGACAATGATTACTCCATTGTTGGAACGGATCAGGGAAGTTCAGGTTGAGGGCCTCAAGGAAGAGAAGCAGAAATGTGAGAGGATTGTGGCCGAGCAGCTGCGTACGATTATGATAGTCGGGGGTTGTTGACCCTTCATGGGAGAGTGTGGGTACCGTACGGAGGCGGAGTACGGCAGGTGTTGATGGACGAGGCTCATAAGTCACGATTTTCTATCCATCCAGGGGCCACGAAGATGTATAGAGATCTTCGACCCGATTATTGGTGGCCCTGCATGAAGCGGGATGTTGCTTGGTATGTGGAGAGGTGTCTGACCTGCAGGAAGGTCAAGGCAGAACATCAGAGGCCTCACGGCAACATGCAGCCATTAGACATTCCCATGTGGAAATGGGAGGACATCACCATGGATTTTATCACTAAGCTTCCCAGGATCGCACGAGGGGTAGATTCGATTTGGGTGGTAGTGGATCGGTTGACGAAGAGTGCTCATTTCATACCGATCCAGGAGAGCATATCAGCGGAAAAGTTAGTCGATATTTATGTGCGGGAAATAGTTGCACGTCATGGAGTGCCAGTATCAGTGGTGTCAGACCGAGACGTCCGTTTTACATCTAGATTCTGGAAGCGGTTCCATGACGAGATGGGTACTCGCCTTCATTTCATCACCGCTTTCCACCCTCAGACGGACGGGCAGAGTGAGAGGATTATTCAGACTCTCGAGGACATGCTCCGAGCATGTGTTCTAGACTTCGGGGGCAGTTGGGATACGTATCTTCCGTTAGCGGAATTTTCGTATAACAACAGTTATCATGCGAGCATTGATCGACCTCCCTTTGAGATGCTTTATGGGAGGAAGTGCAGGACCCCGATTTGCTGGGGAGAGGTCGGTCAGCGGGTTATTGGGAGCACGGAAGTGGTGCTCAAGACGACCGAGTTGATTCAGCAGGTTCGTGGTAGACTGCAGACTGCGCCAAGTCGGCAGAAGAGCTACGCCGATAGGAGGCGTTCAGATTTGGAGTTCCGGGTAGGCGACATGGTCCTTCTGAAAGTCTCACCTTGGAAAGGTGTCATCACGTTTCGGAAGAGGGGAAAGCTGGGCCCCAGGTTCATTGGTCCTTTCAGGGTTTTGGATTGATTTGATGCCTGGTACAGCTCCGATAGCCAATGCATCGTATCGCGTAGCTCCGCCTGAGATACAGGAGTTATCTACACAACTGCAGGAGCTGTTAGACAAGGGTTTTATTCGTCCGAGCCTTTCTCCGCAGGGAGCACCGATCATGTTTTGTGAAAAAGAAGGATGGATCATACAGGATGTGTATTGATTATCTAGAAATGAACAAGCTGAGGGTGAAGAACCGTTACCCGCTTCCGAAGATCGACAATTTATTTGATCAGCTTTAGGGTGCATCTTGGTTTTCCAAGATTGATCTACGGTAGGGATATCATCAGCTGAGGATCAAGGATGATGATATACAGAATACAACCTTTCGAACTCGTTATGGTCGTTACAAGTTCGTGGTGATGCCAGTTAGGCTCACCAATGCTCCAACAGCATTCATGGATCTCATGAATCGGGTGTACAGACCGATGTTGGATAGGTTTGTGATTATTTTTATTAATGACGTCTTGGTCTAATCTAAGACCAAGGAGCTGCATGAGTAACATTTGTGGTAGGTATTAGAGACCTTGACGAGGGAGAAGCTTTTTTCCAAGTTCTCCAAATGCGAGTTTTGGTTGTGTGAGGTGCAATTTTGGGGGCACATCATCAACCAATGGGGTATCTTGGTGGACCAGGCCAAAATTGAGGTTGTGATGCGTTGGGAGCTTCCTAAGAATGCATCAGAGATTCGGAGTTTCTTGGGTCTTTCGGGGTATTATTGGAGGTTTATCCAAGACTTTTCCAAAATTCCAGTGCCTTTGACTCGTATGACCAGGAAGAATGTGACCTTTCGGTGGGGTCCAGATCAACTGTTGGCCTTTGAGACTTTGAGACAGAAATTGTGTAAGGTCCTGATTCTTGCATTACTCAAGGGATTGGATGATTTTATGGTATGTTGTGACGCTTCTATTTCAGGTTCGGAAGTCTTCCTTATACAAAGGGTGTAACATCCCCCTCTGGCACGTATCACAATATTGTCCGCTTTGGGCCACTCGGCACGAGGACTTCCTAGGGGGTTACCCATCCTGGTACTACTCCCGCCCGAGCACGCTTAACTGCAGAGTTCTTATGGGATCTACTGCCCTCACGGCTTTAAAACGCGTTGTGATAGGGAAGGTATCCACACCCATTATAAGGAATGGTTAGTTCTCCTTCCCAGCCGATGTGGGATCAGATCTAACCCACTTTCACCCCCCTACAACTCCCAAATTTGTAGAGTTCTCTGATACCAAGTTGTAACGACCCGTCTCTGGTATGTTGTTTTTAGTATTTATTTTTGAAGTTTGTAGAGGAACTCGGCGAGTCTATGTCCTGACTCGTCGAGTAGGGTCGGGTTGTTGATCAGCTTATAGATCGGCGACTCGGCGAGTCCATATTTGGGACTCGGCGAGTCGGCCTGCCAGGTTGAAACCCTAAATCTCCGGGTTTGCACCCTATTTAAACCACCTTATCAGCCCCAAACTCGCCTCCTTCACCTCAGAGAGCTGTAAGAAACCCTAAACCCATCCCTTGATTGATTGAAGTGTCTTTGTGTGGATTCTTGAAGGCTTGAAGAAGAAGAAGAAGAAAGGAACAAAGAGAAGAGGTGTAGAGCAAAGATCCAAGGTCAAAATCAGAGTTCTTTGAGGTACTTCTCGGAATCCTCCTGTTTTATGCTTAAAATCTCCATTAGAACATTTCTAGGGTTAGTTTGATGTATTTTTCCAACCTTATAGTTGATTGGATGCCTTATAGGTCGAGATATCCTTAGATCTGTTCATTTGGGAGTTGTAGAGCCCAGATCTATTACCTTTTTGAAGTTGCTTTGTATGAGAACCCTAGATCTAGCCTTTATCAAGCTTTTTGAACCTTATTATCTTCTTGGATGCTTATGTACACGTAAAGATAGAATCTTTACATGTTAATCAAACTAAGGAAGCCCAAATCTATAAGTTTTAGACGCTGGATTCAAGCATAATAGAGTTTTGAGTAGCTGCATGGATGCGACTCGGCGAGTCGGAAGAACGACTCGGCGAGTCAAGCCGCGAGTCCCGATTTTTCCCCTTTTTGCGTGATGTCGAGTGGGAACCTGTGAGTGGGAGAGTGGACTCAGTGAGTTGGAGGGCAGACTCAGTGATGGAGGGACTCGACGAATTGTTCATACAACTCGGCGAGTCCAAGGCAATCTTCTTATGATTCAAGAACAACTCGTCGAGTTGTTCATACGACTCGGCGAGTCGGATGCAGATGACCTGAGTGTTGATATAGAGCGGGAACTCATCGAGTGTATGCCATACTCGACGAGTAGCAGCGAGTAGGGTTGAGAAATGAGAGTAGGCACTCGGCGAGTTGGCGGCCTAACTCGGCGAGTTAGGTCAACTGTAAAGTTGACTTTGACCAAGAGAGTTGACTTTAGCCAGGGGTAAAAGAGTCATTTACCCCAATGCAGTTATTAATAATTTGATTGAGTGTATTTGTGGATTTGTAGCCGGGGAGATACCGGAGCAGCAGCAGATAGTTCCCGGAACCATACACTCAGCAGCCAGATCACGAGGTGAGTTTCCTTTCAGTAGGAACGGGTCTAAGTCCACAATGTCGGCCCGTTTAGCTAGCAGTAGTATCCGGACTTCGGTCCGATGCAGATTCTAGTATGTTTGATGCCTTCGTGGCTCAGACAGTATTTTGTGTTATGTGTTCCGGGTTACATCCCGATGTAGTATGCTATTTATGTACTCATGTTAGTTCATATGCTTATGTGATGCTATGTTCAGTATGTTCCGGACTTCTGTCCGATGTAGTCAGTTCCGGACTTCGGTCCGATGCAGTTAGTTCTGGACTTTGGTCCGATGCAGGAGGCAAGGCCTCAGTAGTTCTGGATCCCGATCCGATGTAGAGGGCAAGACCCTGATTAGTTCCGGACTTTGGTCCGATGCAGTTTCCGGACTTCGGTCCGATGCAGTGGGCAAGGCCCAATATGTGTTTTTATGTATTATATGGTATGTGGTAGTTTAGGGGAGCTCACTAAGCTTCGTGCTTACAGTTTCAGTTTTGGTTTCAGGTACTTCCGCAAGCAAAGGGAAGAGCTCGGGTTGATGGCATCGCACACACACACCACAGCTTCAGCCGTCGTGGGAGTTGTTTTTATTTTCATAGATGTGATTGATATATTCTTGATACAGTTTACTCATAACACTTTACTTTTGTATGTGAGATATTGACGTACGAGTTTACCTTATGATTTTATTATGGTGTTTTAGTAATTATTCAACAAAATTTTTGGGTCGTATTTTGGGATGTTAGAAATGGTATCAGAGCCAGGGCACGGGTCGATGTGTTCGACGGGGACGTCAAACCTTATAATGGGGGGTGAAATTGGGTTAGATCTGATCCCACATCGGCTGGGAAGGAGAACTAAGCATTCCTTATAAGGGGTGTGGTTACCTTCCCTATCACAACGTGTTTTAAAGCCGTGAGGGCAACAAATCCCAAAAGAACTCTGCAGTTAAGCGTGCTCAGGCGGGAGTAGTACCAGGATGGGTGACCCCCTGGGAAGTCCTCGTGCCGAGTGGCCCAAAGCGGACAATATTGTGATACGTGCCAGAGGGGGATGTTATAAATGGTATCAGAGCCTTGGTTTGAGCGATTTGGGCACACTTTCGGGTGTGTCTGAACTCAAACTAAGGAAGTGGTATAAAGTTTTCAAGAGAAAAACCATGTTTAGAAAAAATATTTTGAGAAAAGAAAACAATTTTAGAAAAAGTGAAAACCAAAAAAAAAAAAAAAAAAAAAAGAGAGAGAGAGAGAGAGAGAGAGAAAAGGGTGTGGTGCATGCAATCGGCCGAGCTCAAGTAAGTACTCCCAAACTACCCATACATGCTACTTTATGTTATTCAGTTTTAGTTTTAGTAGAACAGCATGCTAGAATAGGACTAAGGATCTAGTAGGATGCCTTATGTGCCTGCTTTATGTGTTTCAGCTTCACGAGATCTGCATGCTAGTATTGAAGTAGACAGTAGTAGTATAGCCTGATAGGTTATCCCTGGTAGTATGAGCTTAGCATTGTATGCTAGAACAATATCTCGTTATGAGAATAGATTTGCTTGAGTAAATTCCTGTATCCGAATGCTGCTTGCTTCGTGCTTTGTGGGACTCCGAGTGACGGGAGTTAGTCATTAGGTGAATACGGCACATCGCATCTGACAAGGGTTGAATAATCTCAGAGTGTTGGATTTGGCTTTATTGCGCAACTCTTGTTTGAGTCTAATCGTGGTAGGGACAAGTCCTTTACTCGAAGGATTATCTGAGCCTCATCACATGTGATGGTATTCAAGTGATGACTAATTATTGACACGAGGAGGTCTTCAGCAGCTGAGGACTGTTTTGAATAGAGTCAGAGATTTCCCTAGGGCAAGCCTAGGATAAGAGTAGCAGAGATCAGTAATAGTAGAAGTGACTTGGTGGAGTCAAGGCAGTTCTTGAGGAAAGTACGGATAGATGTGGAAGGTAGTATGGGCCCGTACTACTAAAAGCAGAGGATCCGTACTCAAATCAAGGAAGGCTGAGACAAGACCAGGAAACTAGTATTGGTATCAGTGATCCCTTGAGATATTTCAGTTTTCTGATGTTGCTATGATTTGTTTCAGAATGGTAGTTTTGCGTTCGAGATCAGCAGTCGGCAGTTCAGATGCCGGAGGGGGATCAGGACCAGGATCAGGCCCGGAGGCCGGGCATATGGATGAGCAGACCAGAGAGTTTCTTTCTTCTGAGGTTACCCGCATCATACTGGAGCAGACTCCTGTGATCTTCGGTTCGATCAAGGAGGGTATTCTAGAGCTGATGGATGAGAGATTGGGCACTTTCCGTGCCGAGATGGCGGCCATGATGGGGTCGCGCACACTTACATTTAGGGAGTTCAGGGCATGTGGAGCTCCAGACTACCATGGGGCGCGGGACCCCATAGCGAGTATGAGATGGTTGGCAGATGTGACCAACGCTTTTCGCACAAGCAGGTGTCCCGAGGGGGACAAGGTTAGATTAGCGTCCTGTCTCCTGAAGGACAGGGCACATGATTGGTGGGAGGAGGTCGGACATACTATTGGAGATGATGCAGCGTTAGATGCCATGACCTGGACCGATTTCTCCACCAGGTTCAGGGCGGAGTTTGCACCGGTTATCGAGGTGCAGCAGTTAGCCAGGGAGTTTCAGGACCTCACCCAGACTACAGAGACAGTGGCGGAGATCACCGCCAAGTTCAGGGAAAGGGCTCTTCTCATTCCTCAGTATGCAGCTAATGAGGAGATGAAGAAAGCCCGTTATCATGAGATGCTGCGGAGCGATATCCGCCAGTTTGTGAGCCGGTCCAGCTGTAAAACGCTGGATGACATGATTACTAGGGCTCGGGAGAGGGAGATTGACCTTGAGATGGAGAAGAAGAGGAAACCGGAGGCGGTTCTGGGTATAGGCAGTTCGGGCAAAAAGCCCAAGGTTTCAGATCACAGATCCAGGAGTCAGCAGAGCCACGGTCGATGTGGCAAGTGTGGAAGATTGCACGACGGGGTGTGAAAGGCAGGGAGTTCGGGCTGCTACAAGTGCGGTCGAACTGAGCATTTGAGTAGGGATTGTACGGCTCCTGCTACCGCTGTTGCAGCATCAGATCTGATTTGCTTTCAGTGCAATCAGAGGGGACATAAAAAGTCCCAGTGTCCAAGTTTAGCTGCAGCAGGGAAGGTGGTTGCACCTGCCCCTGCTACCTTGAGGATTACAGATGGCCGTCAGGGCCGAGTAGAGACACCAGTGGCTAGGAGTCGAGCTTTTCAGATGACAGCAGAGGAGGCGCGAGCGACTCCTGATGTGGTGACAGGTATGTATTTTCCCTTCATCTCTATATTATTGTTATTATTATTGAGTATTGCTTATGGTTATATGTTTTGTATAGGGTCGTTCTCTGTGAACGGCATCTCTGCTACAGTATTATTTGATTCGGGAGCTACCCGATCGTTTGTATCGCTAGCGCTTAGCAAGAGATTTAGTAGAGCTCCTGGGGAGCTGGATTGTCCACTAGAGGTCGAGATAGCAGATGATAGGACCGTGAGGGTCACCAGAGTACATCGAGGATGTTCTCTTCAGTTGTTCGAGGAGCAGTTTTTGGTGGATTTGGTCCCTATTCCCCTGCGAGGGAATAAGGTTATAGTGGGCATGGATTGGTTGAGTCCCAACGGGGCTGTGATTGATTGCGAGTTACAGCTAGTGAGGGTTCGCACTCCCAGTGGGGGAGAGTTAGTGATTCAGGGCGAGAGGCCACAGCGTGGACCAGTTCTTTGTTCAGCCGCGAGCGCGAGACGCTATTTTCAGCAGGGTTGTGCAGGCTATGAAGCCTACGTTATGGAGGCCCGGGAGAAGGGCAAGTCGACAGTGGACGATGTTCCGGTAGTACGAGACTTTCCGGATGTATTCCCGAAGGATTTACCAGGAATACCTCCCGAGAGACAGGTCGAGTTTGGGATCGACCTAATTCCTGGTGCGGCTCCGATAGCCAAGGCACCGTATCGGTTAGCTCCCCCTGAGATGCAGGAGTTGTCTACGCAGCTGCAGGAGTTGCTAGACAAGGGTCTTATACGGCCGAGTAGTTCACCCTGGGGAGCGCCGATCTTGTTTGTGAAGAAGAAGGATGGGTCGCACCGTATGTGCATTGACTACCGGGAGCTGAATAAGGTAACGGTGAAGAACCGTTACCCCCTCCCGAGGATAGATGATTTGTTTGATTAGCTTCAGGGAGCGTCTTGGTTCTCCAAGATCGATTTACGCTCCGGATATCACCAGATGCGAGTTAGAGGCGAAGATGTGCAGAATACTGCTTTCAGGGCCCGATATGGTCATTATGAGTTTGTAGTGATGCCTTTTGGGCTCACTAATGCTCCAGCCGCATTCATGGACCTCATGAATCGCGTACGCAGACCGATGCTGGATCGGTCTATGATAGTATTCATAGATGATATCTTGGTGTTCTCCAAGACTCAGGAGCAGCATGAGGAGCACCTGAGGGAGGTGCTAGAAGTGTTGAGAAGGGAGAGGCTTTTCGCGAAGTTCTCCAAGTGCGAGTTTTGGTTGCGTGAGGTGCAGTTCCTTGGTCACCTCATCAACCAGAAGGGTATATTGGTAGATCCGGCCAAGATAGAGGTCGTGATGCAGTGGGAAGTCCCGAGGTCTCCATCCGAGATTCGGAGTTTCCTGGGGTTGGCAGGGTATTACCGGAGGTTCATTCAAGATTTCTCCAAGATAGCAGTACCGCTCACCCGACTGACTAGGAAGTCGGTGGTGTTTTGTTGGGGGCCTGAGCAGCAGACGACATTCGAGACCCTCAGGCAGAGGTTATGCGAGGCTCCGATTCTTTCCCTGTCCGAGGGGATAGAGGATTTTGTAGTCTACTGTGATGCCTCAATCACAGGTATGGGAGCAGTGTTGATGCAGCGGGGGCATGTGATAGCTTACACCTCGAGACAGTTGAAGCCTCACGAGGCTAACTATCCTACGCACGACTTGGAGCTGGGGGAAGTGGTGTTTGCCCTCAAGATTTGTAGACATTATCTTTATGGGGTCCGTTGTACCATCTACACGGATCACAAGAGTTTGAGATACCTTATGGATCAACGGATTCTAAACATGAGGCAGAGGAGATGGTTGGATGTGCTGAAGGATTATGATTGTGAAATTCTTTACCATCCAGGGAAGGCCAACGTAGTGGCCGATGCCTTGAGTCGGAAGGTGACAGCAGCCCCTATCAGAGATTTGTGTTTGAGGATGACAATGATTACTCCGTTGTTGGAACGGATCAGGGAAGTTCAGGTTGAGGGCCTCAAGGAAGAGAAGCAGAAATGTGAGAGGATTGTGGCCGAGCAGCTGCGTACGATTATGATAGTCGGGGGTTGTTGACCCTTCATGGGAGAGTGTGGGTACCGTACGGAAGGTGTTGATGGACGAGGCTCATAAGTCACGATTTTCTATCCATCCAGGGGCAACGAAGATGTATAGAGATCTTCGACCCGATTATTGGTGGCCCTGCATGAAGCGGGATGTTGCTTGGTATGTGGAGAGGTGTCTGACCTGCAGGAAGGTCAAGGCAGAACATCAGAGGCCTCACGGCAACATGCAGCCATTAGACATTCCCATGTGGAAATGGGAGGACATCACCATGGATTTTATCACTAAGCTTCCCAGGATCGCACGAGGGGTAGATTCGATTTGGGTGGTAGTGGATCGGTTGACGAAGAGTGCTCATTTCATACCGATCCAGGAGAGCATATCAGCGGAAAAGTTAGTCGATATTTATGTGCGGGAAATAGTTGCACGTCATGGAGTGCCAGTATCAGTGGTGTCAGACCGAGACGTCCGTTTTACATCTAGATTCTGGAAGCGGTTCCATGACGAGATGGGTACTCGCCTTCATTTCATCACCGCTTTCCACCCTCAGACGGACGGGCAGAGTGAGAGGATTATTCAGACTCTCGAGGACATGCTCCGAGCATGTGTTCTAGACTTCGGGGGCAGTTGGGATACGTATCTTCCGTTAGCGGAATTTTCGTATAACAACAGTTATCATGCGAGCATTGATCGACCTCCCTTTGAGATGCTTTATGGGAGGAAGTGCAGGACCCCGATTTGCTGGGGAGAGGTCGGTCAGCGGGTTATTGGGAGCACGGAAGTGGTGCTCAAGACGACCGAGTTGATTCAGCAGGTTCGTGGTAGACTGCAGACTGCGCCAAGTCGGCAGAAGAGCTACGCCGATAGGAGGCGTTCAGATTTGGAGTTTCGGGTAGGCGACATGGTCCTTCTGAAAGTCTCACCTTGGAAAGGTGTCATCACGTTTCGGAAGAGGGGAAAGCTGAGCCCCAGGTTCATTGGTCCTTTCAGGGTTTTGGATTGATTTGATGCCTGGTACAGCTCCGATAGCCAATGCATCGTATCGCGTAGCTCCGCCTGAGATACAGGAGTTATCTACACAACTGCAGGAGCTGTTAGACAAGGGTTTTATTCGTCCGAGCCTTTCTCCGCAGGGAGCACCGATCATGTTTTGTGAAAAAGAAGGATGGATCATATAGGATGTGTATTGATTATCTAGAAATGAACAAGCTGAGGGTGAAGAACCGTTACCCGCTTCCGAAGATCGACAATTTATTTGATCAGCTTTAGGGTGCATCTTGGTTTTCCAAGATTGATCTACGGTAGGGATATCATCAGCTGAGGATCAAGGATGATGATATACAGAATACAACCTTTCGAACTTGTTATGGTCGTTACAAGTTCGTGGTGATGCCATTTAGGCTCACTAATGCTCTAACAGCATTCATGGATCTCATGAATCGGGTGTACAGACCGATGTTGGATAGGTTTGTGATTATTTTTATTAATGACGTCTTGGTCTAATCTAAGACCAAGGAGCTGCATGAGTAACATTTTGGTAGGTATTAGAGACCTTGACGAGGGAGAAGCTTTTTTCCAAGTTCTCCAAATGCGAGTTTTGGTTGTGTGAGGTGCAATTTTGGGGGCACATCATCAACCAATGGGGTATCTTGGTGGACCAGGCCAAAATTGAGGTTGTGATGCGTTGGGAGCTTCCTAAGAATGCATCAGAGATTCGGAGTTTCTTGGGTCTTTCGGGGTATGATTGGAGGTTTATCCAAGACTTTTCCAAAATTCCAGTGCCTTTGACTCGTATGACCAGGAAGAATGTGACCTTTCGGTGGGGTCCAGATCAACTGTTGGCCTTTGAGACTTTGAGACAGAAATTGTGTAAGGTCCCGATTCTTGCATTACTCAAGGGATTGGATGATTTTATGGTATGTTGTGACGCTTCTATTTCAGGTTCGGAAGTCTTCCTTATACAAAGGGTGTAACATCCCCCTCTGGCACGTATCACAATATTGTCCGCTTTGGGCCACTCGGCACGAGGACTTCCTAGGGGGTCACCCATCCTGGTACTACTCCCGCCCGAGCACGCTTAACTGCAGAGTTCTTATGGGATCTACTGCCCTCACGGCTTTAAAACGCGTTGTGATAGGGAAGGTATCCACACCCATTATAAGGAATGCTTAGTTCTCCTTGCCAGCCGATGTGGGATCAGATCTAACCCACTTTCACCCCCCTACAACTCCCAAATTTGTAGAGTTCTCTGATACCAAGTTGTAACGACCCGTCTCTGGTATGTTGTTTTTAGTATTTATTTTTGAAGTTTGTAGAGGAACTCGGCGAGTCTATGTCCTGACTCGTCGAGTAGGGTCGCGTTGTTGATCAGCTTATAGATCGGCGACTCGGCGAGTCCATATTCGGGACTCGGCGAGTCGGCCTGCCAGGTTGAAACCCTAAATCTCCGGGTTTGCACCCTATTTAAACCACCTTATCAGCCCCAAACTCGCCTCCTTCACCTCAGAGAGCTGTAAGAAACCCTAAACCCATCCCTTGATTGATTGAAGTGTCTTTGTGTGGATTCTTGAAGGCTTGAAGAAGAAGAAGAAGAAAGGAACAAAGAGAAGAGGTGTAGGCAAAGATCCAAGGTCAAAATCAGAGTTCTTTGAGGTACTTCTCGGAATCCTCCTGTTTTATGCTTAAAATCTCCATTAGAACATTTCTAGGGTTAGTTTGATGTATTTTTCCAACCTTATAGTTGATTGGATGCCTTATAGGTCGAGATATCCTTAGATCTGTTCATTTGGGAGTTGTAGAGCCCAGATCTATTACCTTTTTGAAGTTGCTTTGTATGAGAACCCTAGATCTAGCCTTTATCAAGCTTTTTGAACCTTATTATCTTCTTGGATGCTTATGTACACGTAAAGATAGAATCTTTACATGTTAATCAAACTAAGGAAGCCCAAATCTATAAGTTTTAGACGCTGGATTCAAGCATAATCGAGTTTTGAGTAGCTGCATGGATGCGACTCGGCGAGTCGGAAGAACGACTCGGCGAGTCAAGCCGCGAGTCCCGATTTTTCCCCTTTTTGCGTGATGTCGAGTGGGAACCTGTGAGTGGGAGAGTGGACTCAGTGAGTTGGAGGGCAGACTCAGTGATGGAGGGACTCGACGAATTGTTCATACAACTCGGCGAGTCCAAGGCAATCTTCTTATGATTCAAGAACAACTCGTCGAGTTGTTCATACGACTCGGCGAGTCGGATGCAGATGACCTGAGTGTTGATATAGAGCGGGAACTCATCGAGTGTATGCCATACTCGACGAGTAGCAGCGAGTAGGGTTGAGAAATGAGAGTAGGCACTCGGCGAGTTGGCGGCCTAACTCGGCGAGTTAGGTCAACTGTAAAGTTGACTTTGACCAAGAGAGTTGACTTTAGCCAGGGGTAAAAGAGTCATTTACCCCAATGCAGTTATTAATAATTTGATTGAGTGTATTTGTGGATTTGTAGCCGGGGAGATACCGGAGCAGCAGCAGATAGTTCCCGGAACCATACACTCAGCAGCCAGATCACGAGGTGAGTTTCCTTTCAGTAGGAACGGGTCTAAGTCCACAATGTCGGCCCGTTTAGCTAGCAGTAGTATCCGGACTTCGGTCCGATGCAGATTCTAGTATGTTTGATGCCTTCGTGGCTCAGACAGTATTTTGTGTTATGTGTTCCGGGTTACATCCCGATGTAGTATGCTATTTATGTACTCATGTTAGTTCATATGCTTATGTGATGCTATGTTCAATATGTTCCGGACTTCTGTCCGATGTAGTCAGTTCCGGACTTCGGTCCGATGCAGTTAGTTCTGGACTTTGGTCCGATGCAGGAGGCAAGGCCTCAGTAGTTCTGGATCCCGATCCGATGTAGAGGGCAAGACCCTGATTAGTTCCGGACTTTGGTCCGATGCAGTTTCCGGACTTCGGTCCGATGCAGTGGGCAAGGCCCAATATGTGTTTTTATGTATTATATGGTATGTGGTAGTTTAGGGGAGCTCACTAAGCTTCGTGCTTACAGTTTCAGTTTTGGTTTCAGGTACTTCCGCAAGCAAAGGGAAGAGCTCGGGTTGATGGCATCGCACACACACACCACAGCTTCAGCCGTCGTGGGAGTTGTTTTTATTTTCATAGATGTGATTGATATATTCTTGATACAGTTTACTCATAACACTTTACTTTTGTATGTGAGATATTGACGTACGAGTTTACCTTATGATTTTATTATGGTGTTTTAGTAATTATTCAACAAAATTTTTGGGTCGTATTTTGGGATGTTAGAAATGGTATCAGAGCCAGGGCACGGGTCGATGTGTTCGACGGGGACGTCAAACCTTATAATGGGGGGTGAAATTGGGTTAGATCTGATCCCACATCGGCTGGGAAGGAGAACTAAGCATTCCTTATAAGGGGTGTGGTTACCTTCCCTATCACAACGTGTTTTAAAGCCGTGAGGGCAACAAATCCCAAAAGAACTCTGCAGTTAAGCGTGCTCAGGCGGGAGTAGTACCAGGATGGGTGACCCCCTGGGAAGTCCTCGTGCCGAGTGGCCCAAAGCGGACAATATTGTGATACGTGCCAGAGGGGGATGTTATAAATGGTATCAGAGCCTTGGTTTGAGCGATTTGGGCACACTTTCGGGTGTGTCTGAATTCAAACTAAGGAAGTGGTATAAAGTTTTCAAGAGAAAAACCATGTTTAGAAAAAATATTTTGAGAAAAGAAAACAATTTTAGAAAAAGTGAAAACCAAAAAAAAAAAAAAAAAAAAAAGAGAGAGAGAGAGAGAGAGAGAGAGAGAGAGAGAAAGAGAGAAAAGGGTGTGGTTTATGCAATCGGCCGAGCTCAAGTAAGTACTCCCAAACTACCCATACATGCTACTTTATGTTATTCAGTTTTAGTTTTAGTAGAACAGCATGCTAGAATAGGACTAAGGATCTAGTAGGATGCCTTATGTGCCTGCTTTATGTGTTTCAGCTTCACGAGATCTGCATGCTAGTATTGAAGTAGACAGTAGTAGTATAGCCTGATAGGTTATCCCTGGTAGTATGAGCTTAGCATTGTATGCTAGAACAATATCTCGTTATGAGAATAGATTTGCTTTAGTAAATTCCTGTATCCGAATGCTGCTTGCTTCGTGCTTTGTGGGACTCCGAGTGACGGGAGTTAGTCATTAGGTGAATACGACACATCGCATCTGACAAGGGTTGAATAATCTCAGAGTGTTGGATTTGGCTTTATTGCGCAACTCTTGTTTGAGTCTAACCGTGGTAGGGACGAGTCCTTTACTCGAAGGATTATCTGAGCCTCATCACATGTGATGGTATTCAAGTGATGACTAATTATTGACACGAGGAGGTCTTCAGCAGCTGAGGACTGTTTTGAATAGAGTCAGAGATTTCCCTAGGGCAAGCCTAGGATAAGAGTAGCAGAGATCAGTAATAGTAGAAGTGACTTGGTGGAGTCAAGGCAGTTCTTGAGGAAAGTACGGATAGATGTGGAAGGTAGTATGGGCCCGTACTACTAAAAGCAGAGGATCCGTACTCAAATCAAGGAAGGCTGAGACAAGACCAGGAAACTAGTATTGGTATCAGTGATCCCTTGAGATATTTCAGTTTTCTGATGTTGCTATGATTTGTTTCAGAATGGTAGTTTTGCGTTCGAGATCAGCAGTCAGCAGTTCAGATGCCGGAGGGGGATCAGGACCAGGATCAGGCCCGGAGGCCGGGCATATGGATGAGCAGACCAGAGAGTTTCTTTCTTCTGAGGTTACCCGCATCATACTGGAGCAGACTCCTGTGATCTTCGGTTCGATCAAGGAGGGTATTCTAGAGCTGATGGATGAGAGATTGGGCACTTTCCGTGCCGAGATGGCGGCCATGATGGGGTCGCGCACACTTACGTTTAGGGAGTTCAGGGCATGTGGAGCTCCAGACTACCATGGGGCGCGGGACCCCATAGCGAGTACGATATGGTTGGCAGATGTGACCAACGCTTTTCGCACAAGCAGGTGTCCCGAGGGGGACAAGGTTAGATTAGCATCCTGTCTCCTGAAGGACAGGGCACATGATTGGTGGGAGGAGGTCGGACATACTATTGGAGATGATGCAGCGTTAGATGCCATGACCTGGACCGATTTCTCCACCAGGTTCAGGGCGGAGTTTGCACCGGTTATCGAGGTGCAGCAGTTAGCCAGGGAGTTTCAGGACCTCACCCAGACTACAGAGACAGTGGCGGAGATCACCGCCAAGTTCAGGGAGAGGGCTCTTCTCATTCCTCAGTATGCAGCTAATGAGGAGATGAAGAAAGCCCGTTATCATGAGATGCTGCGGAGCGATATCCGCCAGTTTGTGAGCCGGTCCAGCTGTAAAACGCTGGATGACATGATTGCTAGGGCTCGGGAGAGGGAGATTGACCTTGAGATGGAGAAGAAGAGGAAACCGGAGGCGGTTCTGGGTATAGGCAGTTCGGGCAAAAAGCCCAAGGTTTCAGATCACAGATCCAGGAGTCAGCAGAGCCACGGTCGATGTGGCAAGTGTGGAAGATTGCACGACGGGGTGTGAAAGGCAAGGAGTTCGGGCTGCTACAAGTGCGGTCGAACTGAGCATTTGAGTAGGGATTGTACGGCTCCTGCTACCGCTGTTGCAGCATCATATCTGATTTGCTTTCAGTGCAATCAGAGGGGACATAAAAAGTCCCAGTGTCCAAGTTTAGCTGCAGCAGGGAAGGTGGTTGCACCTGCCCCTGCTACCTTGAGGATTACAGATGGCCGTCAGGGCCGAGTAGAGACACCAGTGGCTAGGAGTCGAGCTTTTCAGATGACAGCAGAGGAGGCGCGAGCGACTCCTGATGTGGTGACAGGTATGTATTTTCCCTTCATCTCTATATTATTGTTATTATTATTGAGTATTGCTTATGGTTATATGTTTTGTATAGGGTCGTTCTCTGTGAACGGCATCTCTGCTACAGTATTATTTGATTCGGGAGCTACCCGATCGTTTGTATCGCTAGCGCTTAGCAAGAGATTTAGTAGAGCTCATGGGGAGCTGGATTATCCACTAGAGGTCGAGATAGCAAATGATAGGACCGTGAGGGTCACCAGAGTACATCGAGGATGTTCTCTTCAGTTGTTCGACGAGCAGTTTTTGGTGGATTTGGTCCCTATTCCCCTGCGAGGGAATAAGGTTATAGTGGGCATGGATTGGTTGAGTCCCAACGGGGCCGTGATTGATTGCGAGTTACAGCTAGTGAGGGTTCGCACTCCCAGTGGGGGAGAGTTAGTGATTCAGGGCGAGAGGCCACAGCGTGGACCAGTTCTTTGTTCAGCCGCGAGGGCGAGACGCTATTTTCAGCAGGGTTGTGCAGGCTATGTAGCCTACGTTATGGAGGCCCGGGAAAAGGGCAAGTCGACAGTGGACGATGTTCCGGTAGTACGAGACTTTCCGGATATATTCCCGAAGGATTTACCAGGAATACCTCCCGAGAGACAGGTCGAGTTTGGGATCGACCTAATTCCTGGTGCGGCTCCGATAGCCAAGGCACCGTATCGGTTAGCTCCCCCTGAGATGCAGGAGTTGTCTACGCAGCTGCAGGAGTTGCTAGACAAGGGTCTTATACGGCCGAGTAGTTCACCCTGGGGAGCGCCGATCTTGTTTGTGAAGAAGAAGGATGGGTCGCACCGTATGTGCATTGACTACCGGGAGCTGAATAAGGTAACGGTGAAGAACCGTTACCCCCTCCCGAGGATAGATGATTTGTTTGATTAGCTTCAGGGAGCGTCTTGGTTCTCCAAGATCGATTTACGCTCCGGATATCACCAGATGCGAGTTAGAGGCGAAGATGTGCAGAATACTGCTTTCAGGACCCGATATGGTCATTATGAGTTTGTAGTGATGCCTTTTGGGCTCACTAATGCTCTAGCCACATTCATGGACCTCATGAATCGCGTACGCAGACCGATGCTGGATCGGTCTATGATAGTATTCATAGATGATATCTTGGTGTTCTCCAAGACTCAGGAGCAGCATGAGGAGCACCTGAGGGAGGTGCTAGAAGTGTTGAGAAGGGAGAGGCTTTTCGCGAAGTTCTCCAAGTGCGAGTTTTGGTTGCGTGAGGTGCAGTTCCTTGGTCACCTCATCAACCAGAAGGGTATATTGGTAGATCCGGCCAAGATAGAGGTCGTGATGCAGTGGGAAGTCCCGAGGTCTCCATCCGAGATTCGGAGTTTCCTGGGGTTGGCAGGGTATTACCGGAGGTTCATTCAAGATTTCTCCAAGATAGCAGTACCGCTCACCCGACTGACTAGGAAGTCGGTGGTGTTTTGTTGGGGGCCTGAGCAGCAGACGACATTCGAGACCCTCAGGCAGAGGTTATGCGAGGCTCCGATTCTTTCCCTGTCCGAGGGGATAGAGGATTTTGTAGTCTACTGTGATGCCTCAATCACAGGTATGGGAGCAGTGTTGATGCAGCGGGGGCATGTGATAGCTTACACCTCGAGACAGTTGAAGCCTCACGAGGCTAACTATCCTACGCACGACTTGGAGCTGGGGGAAGTGGTGTTTGCCCTCAAGATTTGTAGACATTATCTTTATGGGGTCCGTTGTACCATCTACACGGATCACAAGAGTTTGAGATACCTTATGGATCAACGGATTCTAAACATGAGGCAGAGGAGATGGTTGGATGTGCTGAAGGATTATGATTGTGAAATTCTTTACCATCCAGGGAAGGCCAACGTAGTGGCCGATGCCTTGAGTCGGAAGGTGACAGCAGCCCCTATCAGAGATTTGTGTTTGAGGATGACAATGATTACTCCGTTGTTGGAACGGATCAGGGAAGTTCAGGTTGAGGGCCTCAAGGAAGAGAAGCAGAAATGTGAGAGGATTGTGGCCGAGCAGCTGCGTACGATTATGATAGTCGGGGGTTGTTGACCCTTCATGGGAGAGTGTGGGTACCGTACGGAAGGTGTTGATGGACGAGGCTCATAAGTCACGATTTTCTATCCATCCAGGGGCAACGAAGATGTATAGAGATCTTCGACCCGATTATTGGTGGCCCTGCATGAAGCGGGATGTTGCTTGGTATGTGGAGAGGTGTCTGACCTGCAGGAAGGTCAAGGCAGAACATCAGAGGCCTCACGGCAACATGCAGCCATTAGACATTCCCATGTGGAAATGGGAGGACATCACCATGGATTTTATCACTAAGCTTCCCAGGATCGCACGAGGGGTAGATTCGATTTGGGTGGTAGTGGATCGGTTGACGAAGAGTGCTCATTTCATACCGATCCAGGAGAGCATATCAGCGGAAAAGTTAGTCGATATTTATGTGCGGGAAATAGTTGCACGTCATGGAGTGCCAGTATCAGTGGTGTCAGACCGAGACGTCCGTTTTACATCTAGATTCTGGAAGCGGTTCCATGACGAGATGGGTACTCGCCTTCATTTCATCACCGCTTTCCACCCTCAGACGGACGGGCAGAGTGAGAGGATTATTCAGACTCTCGAGGACATGCTCCGAGCATGTGTTCTAGACTTCGGGGGCAGTTGGGATACGTATCTTCCGTTAGCGGAATTTTCGTATAACAACAGTTATCATGCGAGCATTGATCGACCTCCCTTTGAGATGCTTTATGGGAGGAAGTGCAGGACCCCGATTTGCTGGGGAGAGGTCGGTCAGCGGGTTATTGGGAGCACGGAAGTGGTGCTCAAGACGACCGAGTTGATTCAGCAGGTTCGTGGTAGACTGCAGACTGCGCCAAGTCGGCAGAAGAGCTACGCCGATAGGAGGCGTTCAGATTTGGAGTTTCGGGTAGGCGACATGGTCCTTCTGAAAGTCTCACCTTGGAAAGGTGTCATCACGTTTCGGAAGAGGGGAAAGCTGAGCCCCAGGTTCATTGGTCCTTTCAGGGTTTTGGATTGATTTGATGCCTGGTACAGCTCCGATAGCCAATGCATCGTATCGCGTAGCTCCGCCTGAGATACAGGAGTTATCTACACAACTGCAGGAGCTGTTAGACAAGGGTTTTATTCGTCCGAGCCTTTCTCCGCAGGGAGCACCGATCATGTTTTGTGAAAAAGAAGGATGGATCATATAGGATGTGTATTGATTATCTAGAAATGAACAAGCTGAGGGTGAAGAACCGTTACCCGCTTCCGAAGATCGACAATTTATTTGATCAGCTTTAGGGTGCATCTTGGTTTTCCAAGATTGATCTACGGTAGGGATATCATCAGCTGAGGATCAAGGATGATGATATACAGAATACAACCTTTCGAACTTGTTATGGTCGTTACAAGTTCGTGGTGATGCCATTTAGGCTCACTAATGCTCTAACAGCATTCATGGATCTCATGAATCGGGTGTACAGACCGATGTTGGATAGGTTTGTGATTATTTTTATTAATGACGTCTTGGTCTAATCTAAGACCAAGGAGCTGCATGAGTAACATTTTGGTAGGTATTAGAGACCTTGACGAGGGAGAAGCTTTTTTCCAAGTTCTCCAAATGCGAGTTTTGGTTGTGTGAGGTGCAATTTTGGGGGCACATCATCAACCAATGGGGTATCTTGGTGGACCAGGCCAAAATTGAGGTTGTGATGCGTTGGGAGCTTCCTAAGAATGCATCAGAGATTCGGAGTTTCTTGGGTCTTTCGGGGTATGATTGGAGGTTTATCCAAGACTTTTCCAAAATTCCAGTGCCTTTGACTCGTATGACCAGGAAGAATGTGACCTTTCGGTGGGGTCCAGATCAACTGTTGGCCTTTGAGACTTTGAGACAGAAATTGTGTAAGGTCCCGATTCTTGCATTACTCAAGGGATTGGATGATTTTATGGTATGTTGTGACGCTTCTATTTCAGGTTCGGAAGTCTTCCTTATACAAAGGGTGTAACATCCCCCTCTGGCACGTATCACAATATTGTCCGCTTTGGGCCACTCGGCACGAGGACTTCCTAGGGGGTCACCCATCCTGGTACTACTCCCGCCCGAGCACGCTTAACTGCAGAGTTCTTATGGGATCTACTGCCCTCACGGCTTTAAAACGCGTTGTGATAGGGAAGGTATCCACACCCATTATAAGGAATGCTTAGTTCTCCTTGCCAGCCGATGTGGGATCAGATCTAACCCACTTTCACCCCCCTACAACTCCCAAATTTGTAGAGTTCTCTGATACCAAGTTGTAACGACCCGTCTCTGGTATGTTGTTTTTAGTATTTATTTTTGAAGTTTGTAGAGGAACTCGGCGAGTCTATGTCCTGACTCGTCGAGTAGGGTCGCGTTGTTGATCAGCTTATAGATCGGCGACTCGGCGAGTCCATATTCGGGACTCGGCGAGTCGGCCTGCCAGGTTGAAACCCTAAATCTCCGGGTTTGCACCCTATTTAAACCACCTTATCAGCCCCAAACTCGCCTCCTTCACCTCAGAGAGCTGTAAGAAACCCTAAACCCATCCCTTGATTGATTGAAGTGTCTTTGTGTGGATTCTTGAAGGCTTGAAGAAGAAGAAGAAGAAAGGAACAAAGAGAAGAGGTGTAGGCAAAGATCCAAGGTCAAAATCAGAGTTCTTTGAGGTACTTCTCGGAATCCTCCTGTTTTATGCTTAAAATCTCCATTAGAACATTTCTAGGGTTAGTTTGATGTATTTTTCCAACCTTATAGTTGATTGGATGCCTTATAGGTCGAGATATCCTTAGATCTGTTCATTTGGGAGTTGTAGAGCCCAGATCTATTACCTTTTTGAAGTTGCTTTGTATGAGAACCCTAGATCTAGCCTTTATCAAGCTTTTTGAACCTTATTATCTTCTTGGATGCTTATGTACACGTAAAGATAGAATCTTTACATGTTAATCAAACTAAGGAAGCCCAAATCTATAAGTTTTAGACGCTGGATTCAAGCATAATCGAGTTTTGAGTAGCTGCATGGATGCGACTCGGCGAGTCGGAAGAACGACTCGGCGAGTCAAGCCGCGAGTCCCGATTTTTCCCCTTTTTGCGTGATGTCGAGTGGGAACCTGTGAGTGGGAGAGTGGACTCAGTGAGTTGGAGGGCAGACTCAGTGATGGAGGGACTCGACGAATTGTTCATACAACTCGGCGAGTCCAAGGCAATCTTCTTATGATTCAAGAACAACTCGTCGAGTTGTTCATACGACTCGGCGAGTCGGATGCAGATGACCTGAGTGTTGATATAGAGCGGGAACTCATCGAGTGTATGCCATACTCGACGAGTAGCAGCGAGTAGGGTTGAGAAATGAGAGTAGGCACTCGGCGAGTTGGCGGCCTAACTCGGCGAGTTAGGTCAACTGTAAAGTTGACTTTGACCAAGAGAGTTGACTTTAGCCAGGGGTAAAAGAGTCATTTACCCCAATGCAGTTATTAATAATTTGATTGAGTGTATTTGTGGATTTGTAGCCGGGGAGATACCGGAGCAGCAGCAGATAGTTCCCGGAACCATACACTCAGCAGCCAGATCACGAGGTGAGTTTCCTTTCAGTAGGAACGGGTCTAAGTCCACAATGTCGGCCCGTTTAGCTAGCAGTAGTATCCGGACTTCGGTCCGATGCAGATTCTAGTATGTTTGATGCCTTCGTGGCTCAGACAGTATTTTGTGTTATGTGTTCCGGGTTACATCCCGATGTAGTATGCTATTTATGTACTCATGTTAGTTCATATGCTTATGTGATGCTATGTTCAATATGTTCCGGACTTCTGTCCGATGTAGTCAGTTCCGGACTTCGGTCCGATGCAGTTAGTTCTGGACTTTGGTCCGATGCAGGAGGCAAGGCCTCAGTAGTTCTGGATCCCGATCCGATGTAGAGGGCAAGACCCTGATTAGTTCCGGACTTTGGTCCGATGCAGTTTCCGGACTTCGGTCCGATGCAGTGGGCAAGGCCCAATATGTGTTTTTATGTATTATATGGTATGTGGTAGTTTAGGGGAGCTCACTAAGCTTCGTGCTTACAGTTTCAGTTTTGGTTTCAGGTACTTCCGCAAGCAAAGGGAAGAGCTCGGGTTGATGGCATCGCACACACACACCACAGCTTCAGCCGTCGTGGGAGTTGTTTTTATTTTCATAGATGTGATTGATATATTCTTGATACAGTTTACTCATAACACTTTACTTTTGTATGTGAGATATTGACGTACGAGTTTACCTTATGATTTTATTATGGTGTTTTAGTAATTATTCAACAAAATTTTTGGGTCGTATTTTGGGATGTTAGAAATGGTATCAGAGCCAGGGCACGGGTCGATGTGTTCGACGGGGACGTCAAACCTTATAATGGGGGGTGAAATTGGGTTAGATCTGATCCCACATCGGCTGGGAAGGAGAACTAAGCATTCCTTATAAGGGGTGTGGTTACCTTCCCTATCACAACGTGTTTTAAAGCCGTGAGGGCAACAAATCCCAAAAGAACTCTGCAGTTAAGCGTGCTCAGGCGGGAGTAGTACCAGGATGGGTGACCCCCTGGGAAGTCCTCGTGCCGAGTGGCCCAAAGCGGACAATATTGTGATACGTGCCAGAGGGGGATGTTATAAATGGTATCAGAGCCTTGGTTTGAGCGATTTGGGCACACTTTCGGGTGTGTCTGAATTCAAACTAAGGAAGTGGTATAAAGTTTTCAAGAGAAAAACCATGTTTAGAAAAAATATTTTGAGAAAAGAAAACAATTTTAGAAAAAGTGAAAACCAAAAAAAAAAAAAAAAAAAAAAAGAGAGAGAGAGAGAGAGAGAGAGAGAGAGAGAGAAAGAGAGAAAAGGGTGTGGTTTATGCAATCGGCCGAGCTCAAGTAAGTACTCCCAAACTACCCATACATGCTACTTTATGTTATTCAGTTTTAGTTTTAGTAGAACAGCATGCTAGAATAGGACTAAGGATCTAGTAGGATGCCTTATGTGCCTGCTTTATGTGTTTCAGCTTCACGAGATCTGCATGCTAGTATTGAAGTAGACAGTAGTAGTATAGCCTGATAGGTTATCCCTGGTAGTATGAGCTTAGCATTGTATGCTAGAACAATATCTCGTTATGAGAATAGATTTGCTTTAGTAAATTCCTGTATCCGAATGCTGCTTGCTTCGTGCTTTGTGGGACTCCGAGTGACGGGAGTTAGTCATTAGGTGAATACGACACATCGCATCTGACAAGGGTTGAATAATCTCAGAGTGTTGGATTTGGCTTTATTGCGCAACTCTTGTTTGAGTCTAACCGTGGTAGGGACGAGTCCTTTACTCGAAGGATTATCTGAGCCTCATCACATGTGATGGTATTCAAGTGATGACTAATTATTGACACGAGGAGGTCTTCAGCAGCTGAGGACTGTTTTGAATAGAGTCAGAGATTTCCCTAGGGCAAGCCTAGGATAAGAGTAGCAGAGATCAGTAATAGTAGAAGTGACTTGGTGGAGTCAAGGCAGTTCTTGAGGAAAGTACGGATAGATGTGGAAGGTAGTATGGGCCCGTACTACTAAAAGCAGAGGATCCGTACTCAAATCAAGGAAGGCTGAGACAAGACCAGGAAACTAGTATTGGTATCAGTGATCCCTTGAGATATTTCAGTTTTCTGATGTTGCTATGATTTGTTTCAGAATGGTAGTTTTGCGTTCGAGATCAGCAGTCAGCAGTTCAGATGCCGGAGGGGGATCAGGACCAGGATCAGGCCCGGAGGCCGGGCATATGGATGAGCAGACCAGAGAGTTTCTTTCTTCTGAGGTTACCCGCATCATACTGGAGCAGACTCCTGTGATCTTCGGTTCGATCAAGGAGGGTATTCTAGAGCTGATGGATGAGAGATTGGGCACTTTCCGTGCCGAGATGGCGGCCATGATGGGGTCGCGCACACTTACGTTTAGGGAGTTCAGGGCATGTGGAGCTCCAGACTACCATGGGGCGCGGGACCCCATAGCGAGTACGATATGGTTGGCAGATGTGACCAACGCTTTTCGCACAAGCAGGTGTCCCGAGGGGGACAAGGTTAGATTAGCATCCTGTCTCCTGAAGGACAGGGCACATGATTGGTGGGAGGAGGTCGGACATACTATTGGAGATGATGCAGCGTTAGATGCCATGACCTGGACCGATTTCTCCACCAGGTTCAGGGCGGAGTTTGCACCGGTTATCGAGGTGCAGCAGTTAGCCAGGGAGTTTCAGGACCTCACCCAGACTACAGAGACAGTGGCGGAGATCACCGCCAAGTTCAGGGAGAGGGCTCTTCTCATTCCTCAGTATGCAGCTAATGAGGAGATGAAGAAAGCCCGTTATCATGAGATGCTGCGGAGCGATATCCGCCAGTTTGTGAGCCGGTCCAGCTGTAAAACGCTGGATGACATGATTGCTAGGGCTCGGGAGAGGGAGATTGACCTTGAGATGGAGAAGAAGAGGAAACCGGAGGCGGTTCTGGGTATAGGCAGTTCGGGCAAAAAGCCCAAGGTTTCAGATCACAGATCCAGGAGTCAGCAGAGCCACGGTCGATGTGGCAAGTGTGGAAGATTGCACGACGGGGTGTGAAAGGCAAGGAGTTCGGGCTGCTACAAGTGCGGTCGAACTGAGCATTTGAGTAGGGATTGTACGGCTCCTGCTACCGCTGTTGCAGCATCATATCTGATTTGCTTTCAGTGCAATCAGAGGGGACATAAAAAGTCCCAGTGTCCAAGTTTAGCTGCAGCAGGGAAGGTGGTTGCACCTGCCCCTGCTACCTTGAGGATTACAGATGGCCGTCAGGGCCGAGTAGAGACACCAGTGGCTAGGAGTCGAGCTTTTCAGATGACAGCAGAGGAGGCGCGAGCGACTCCTGATGTGGTGACAGGTATGTATTTTCCCTTCATCTCTATATTATTGTTATTATTATTGAGTATTGCTTATGGTTATATGTTTTGTATAGGGTCGTTCTCTGTGAACGGCATCTCTGCTACAGTATTATTTGATTCGGGAGCTACCCGATCGTTTGTATCGCTAGCGCTTAGCAAGAGATTTAGTAGAGCTCATGGGGAGCTGGATTATCCACTAGAGGTCGAGATAGCAAATGATAGGACCGTGAGGGTCACCAGAGTACATCGAGGATGTTCTCTTCAGTTGTTCGACGAGCAGTTTTTGGTGGATTTGGTCCCTATTCCCCTGCGAGGGAATAAGGTTATAGTGGGCATGGATTGGTTGAGTCCCAACGGGGCCGTGATTGATTGCGAGTTACAGCTAGTGAGGGTTCGCACTCCCAGTGGGGGAGAGTTAGTGATTCAGGGCGAGAGGCCACAGCGTGGACCAGTTCTTTGTTCAGCCGCGAGGGCGAGACGCTATTTTCAGCAGGGTTGTGCAGGCTATGTAGCCTACGTTATGGAGGCCCGGGAAAAGGGCAAGTCGACAGTGGACGATGTTCCGGTAGTACGAGACTTTCCGGATATATTCCCGAAGGATTTACCAGGAATACCTCCCGAGAGACAGGTCGAGTTTGGGATCGACCTAATTCCTGGTGCGGCTCCGATAGCCAAGGCACCGTATCGGTTAGCTCCCCCTGAGATGCAGGAGTTGTCTACGCAGCTGCAGGAGTTGCTAGACAAGGGTCTTATACGGCCGAGTAGTTCACCCTGGGGAGCGCCGATCTTGTTTGTGAAGAAGAAGGATGGGTCGCACCGTATGTGCATTGACTACCGGGAGCTGAATAAGGTAACGGTGAAGAACCGTTACCCCCTCCCGAGGATAGATGATTTGTTTGATTAGCTTCAGGGAGCGTCTTGGTTCTCCAAGATCGATTTACGCTCCGGATATCACCAGATGCGAGTTAGAGGCGAAGATGTGCAGAATACTGCTTTCAGGACCCGATATGGTCATTATGAGTTTGTAGTGATGCCTTTTGGGCTCACTAATGCTCTAGCCACATTCATGGACCTCATGAATCGCGTACGCAGACCGATGCTGGATCGGTCTATGATAGTATTCATAGATGATATCTTGGTGTTCTCCAAGACTCAGGAGCAGCATGAGGAGCACCTGAGGGAGGTGCTAGAAGTGTTGAGAAGGGAGAGGCTTTTCGCGAAGTTCTCCAAGTGCGAGTTTTGGTTGCGTGAGGTGCAGTTCCTTGGTCACCTCATCAACCAGAAGGGTATATTGGTAGATCCGGCCAAGATAGAGGTCGTGATGCAGTGGGAAGTCCCGAGGTCTCCATCCGAGATTCGGAGTTTCCTGGGGTTGGCAGGGTATTACCGGAGGTTCATTCAAGATTTCTCCAAGATAGCAGTACCGCTCACCCGACTGACTAGGAAGTCGGTGGTGTTTTGTTGGGGGCCTGAGCAGCAGACGACATTCGAGACCCTCAGGCAGAGGTTATGCGAGGCTCCAATTCTTTCCCTGTCCGAGGGGATAGAGGATTTTGTAGTCTACTGTGATGCCTCAATCACAGGTATGGGAGCAGTGTTGATGCAGCGGGGGCATGTGATAGCTTACACCTCGAGACAGTTGAAGCCTCACGAGGCTAACTATCCTACGCACGACTTGGAGCTGGGGGAAGTGGTGTTTGCCCTCAAGATTTGTAGACATTATCTTTATGGGGTCCGTTGTACCATCTACACGGATCACAAGAGTTTGAGATACCTTATGGATCAACGGATTCTAAACATGAGGCAGAGGAGATGGTTGGATGTGCTGAAGGATTATGATTGTGAAATTCTTTACCATCCAGGGAAGGCCAACGTAGTGGCCGATGCCTTGAGTCGGAAGGTGACAGCAGCCCCTATCAGAGATTTGTGTTTGAGGATGACAATGATTACTCCGTTGTTGGAACGGATCAGGGAAGTTCAGGTTGAGGGCCTCAAGGAAGAGAAGCAGAAATGTGAGAGGATTGTGGCCGAGCAGCTGCGTACGATTATGATAGTCGGGGGTTGTTGACCCTTCATGGGAGAGTGTGGGTACCGTACGGAAGGTGTTGATGGACGAGGCTCATAAGTCACGATTTTCTATCCATCCAGGGGCAACGAAGATGTATAGAGATCTTCGACCCGATTATTGGTGGCCCTGCATGAAGCGGGATGTTGCTTGGTATGTGGAGAGGTGTCTGACCTGCAGGAAGGTCAAGGCAGAACATCAGAGGCCTCACGGCAACATGCAGCCATTAGACATTCCCATGTGGAAATGGGAGGACATCACCATGGATTTTATCACTAAGCTTCCCAGGATCGCACGAGGGGTAGATTCGATTTGGGTGGTAGTGGATCGGTTGACGAAGAGTGCTCATTTCATACCGATCCAGGAGAGCATATCAGCGGAAAAGTTAGTCGATATTTATGTGCGGGAAATAGTTGCACGTCATGGAGTGCCAGTATCAGTGGTGTCAGACCGAGACGTCCGTTTTACATCTAGATTCTGGAAGCGGTTCCATGACGAGATGGGTACTCGCCTTCATTTCATCACCGCTTTCCACCCTCAGACGGACGGGCAGAGTGAGAGGATTATTCAGACTCTCGAGGACATGCTCCGAGCATGTGTTCTAGACTTCGGGGGCAGTTGGGATACGTATCTTCCGTAGCGGAATTTTCGTATAACAACAGTTATCATGCGAGCATTGATCGACCTCCCTTTGAGATGCTTTATGGGAGGAAGTGCAGGACCCCGATTTGCTGGGGAGAGGTCGGTCAGCGGGTTATTGGGAGCACGGAAGTGGTGCTCAAGATGACCGAGTTGATTCAGCAGGTTCGTGGTAGACTGCAGACTGCGCCAAGTCGGCAGAAGAGCTACGCCGATAGGAGGCGTTCAGATTTGGAGTTCCGGGTAGGCGACATGGTCCTTCTGAAAGTCTCACCTTGGAAAGGTGTCATCACGTTTCGGAAGAGGGGAAAGCTGGGCCCCAGGTTCATTGGTCCTTTCAGGGTTTTGGATTGATCTGATGCCTGGTACAGCTCCGATAGCCAATGCATCGTATCGCGTAGCTCCGCCTGAGATACAGGAGTTATCTACACAACTGCAGGAGCTGTTAGACAAGGGTTTTATTCGTCCGAGCCTTTCTCCGCAGGGAGCACCGATCATGTTTTGTGAAAAAGAAGGATGGATCATACAGGATGTGTATTGATTATCTAGAAATGAACAAGCTGAGGGTGAAGAACCGTTACCCGCTTCCGAAGATCGACAATTTATTTGATCAGCTTTAGGGTGCATCTTGGTTTTCCAAGATTGATCTACGGTAGGGATATCATCAGCTGAGGATCAAGGATGATGATATACAGAATACAACCTTTCGAACTTGTTATGGTCGTTACAAGTTCGTGGTGATGCCATTTAGGCTCACCAATGCTCCAACAGCATTCATGGATCTCATGAATCGGGTGTACAGACCGATGTTGGATAGGTTTGTGATTATTTTTATTAATGACGTCTTGGTCTAATCTAAGACCAAAGAGCTGCATGAGTAACATTTGTGGTAGGTATTAGAGACCTTGATGAGGGAGAAGCTTTTTTCCAAGTTCTCCAAATGCGAGTTTTGGTTGTGTGAGGTGCAATTTTGGGGGCACATCATCAACCAATGGGGTATCTTGGTGGACCAGGCCAAAATTGAGGTTGTGATGCGTTGGGAGCTTCCTAAGAATGCATCAGAGATTCGGAGTTTCTTGGGTCTTTCTGGGTATTATTGGAGGTTTATCCAAGACTTTTCCAAAATTCCAGTGCCTTTGACTCGTATGACCAGGAAGAATGTGACCTTTCGGTGGGGTCCAGATCAACTGTTGGCCTTTGAGACTTTGAGACAGAAATTGTGTAAGGTCCCGATTCTTGCATTACTCAAGGGATTGGATGATTTTATGGTATGTTGTGACGCTTCTATTTCAGGTTCGGAAGTCTTCCTTATACAAAGGGTGTAACATCCCCCTCTGGCACGTATCACAATATTGTCCGCTTTGGGCCACTCGGCACGAGGACTTCCTAGGGGGTCACCCATCCTGGTACTACTCCCGCCCGAGCACGCTTAACTACAGAGTTCTTATGGGATCTACTGCCCTCACGGCTTTAAAACGCGTTGTGATAGGGAAGGTATCCACACCCATTATAAGGAATGCTTAGTTCTCCTTCCCAGCCGATGTGGGATCAGATCTAACCCACTTTCACCCCCCTACAACTCCCAAATTTGTAGAGTTCTCTGATACCAAGTTGTAACGACCCGTCTCTGGTATGTTGTTTTTAGTATTTATTTTTGAAGTTTGTAGAGGAACTCGGCGAGTCTATGTCCTGACTCGTCGAGTGGGGTCGCGTTGTTGATCAGCTTATAGATCGGCGACTCGGCGAGTCCATATTCGGGACTCGGCGAGTCGGCCTGCCAGGTTGAAACCCTAAATCTCCGGGTTTGCACCCTATTTAAACCACCTTATCAGCCCCAAACTCGCCTCCTTCACCTCAGAGAGCTGTAAGAAACCCTAAACCCATCCCTTGATTGATTGAAGTGTCTTTGTGTGGATTCTTGAAGGCTTGAAGAAGAAGAAGAAGAAAGGAACAAAGAGAAGAGGTGTAGAGCAAAGATCCAAGGTCAAAATCAGAGTTCTTTGAGGTACTTCTCGGAATCCTCCTGTTTAATGCTTAAAATCTCAATTAGAACATTTCTAGGGTTAGTTTGATGTATTTTTCCAACCTTATAGTTGATTGGATGCCTTATAGGTCGAGATATCCTTGGATCTGTTCATTTGGGAGTTGTAGAGCCCAGATCTATTACCTTTTTGAAGTTGCTTTGTATGAGAACCCTAGATCTAGCCTTTATCAAGCTTTTTGAACCTTATTATCTTCTTGGATGCTTATGTACACGTAAAGATAGAATCTTTACATGTTAATCAAACTAAGGAAGCCCAAATCTATAAGTTTTAGACGCTGGATTCAAGCATAATCGAGTTTTGAGTAGCTGCATGGATGCGACTCGGCGAGTCAAGCCGCGAGTCCCGATTTTTCCCCTTTTTGAGTGATGTCGAGTGCGAACCTGTGAGTGGGAGAGTGGACTCAGTGAGTTGGAGGGCAGACTCAGTGATGGAGGGACTCGACGAGTTGTTCATACAACTCAGCGAGTCCAAGGCAATCTTCTTATGATTCAAGAACAACTCGTCGAGTTGTTCATACGACTCGGCGAGTTGGATGCAGATGACCTGAGTATTGATATAGAGCGGGAACTCGTCGAGTGTATGCCATACTCGACGAGTAGCAGCGAGTAGGGTTGAGAAATGAGAGTAGGGACTCGGCGAATTAGGTCAACTGTAAAGTTGACTTTGACCAGGAGAGTTGACTTTAGCCAGGGGTAAAAGAGTCATTTACCCCAATGCAGTTATTAGTAATTTGATTGAGTGTATTTATGGATTTGTAGCCGGGGAGATACCGGAGCAGCAGCAGATAGTTCCCGGAGCCACACACTCAGCAGCCAGATCACGAGGTGAGTTTCCTTTCAGTAGGAACGGGTCTAAGGCCACAATGCCGGCCCGTTTAGCTAGCAGTAGTATCCGGACTTCGGTTATGTTTGATGCCTTCGTGGCTCAGACATTATTTTGTGTTATGTGTTCCGGGTTACATCCGGATGTAGTATGCTATCTATGTACTCATGTTAGTTCATATGCTTATGTGTTGCTATGTTCAGTATGTTCCGGACTTCTGTCCGATGCAGTCAGTTACGGACTTCGATCCGATGCAGTTAGTTCCGGACTTTGGTCCGATGCAGGAGGCAAGGCCTCAGTAGTTCCGGATCCCGATCTGATGCAGAGGGTAAGGCCCTGGTTAGTTCCGGACCTTGGTCCGATGCAGTTTCCGGACTTCGGTCCGATACAATGGGCAAGGATTAGTATGTGTTTTTATGTATTATATGGTATGTGGTAGTTTGGGGGAGCTCACTAAGCTTCATGCTTACAGTTTCAGTTTTGGTTTCATGTACTTCCGCAAGCAAAGGGAAGAGCTCGGGTTGATGGCATCGCACACACACACCACAGCTTTAGCCGTCCTGGGAGTTGTTTTGATTTTCATAGATGTGATTGATATATTCTTGATACAGTTTACTCATAACACTTTACTTTTGTTTGTGAGATATTGACGTACGAGTTTACCTTATGATTTTATTATCGTGTTTTAGTAATTATTCAACAAAATTTTTGGTTCGTATTTTGGGATGTTACAAAGGGGACATGTGATTGCTTATGCCTTGAGGCAGCTGAAGCCTCATGAGGCGAATTACCCCACTATCGACTTGGAATTGGGGGCAGTGGTTTTTGCCCTCAAGATTTGGAGACATTACTTATATGGGTTCTGATGCACCATTTACACTGATCATAAGATTTTGAAGTATTTGATGGATCAGCCGAACTTGAATATGCGACAGGGGAGATGGTTAGATGTGGTAAAAGACTATGATGCAAAATTTTGTACCACCCCGGGAAGGCCAATGTGGTGGACGATGCTTTGAGCCATAAGCGAGTGGTCTGATCCAATATGTTTGCTTGAGGATGACGGTTACCTCACCATTGATAAATATGATTAAGGGGAACAGGTAAAAGGATTGAAAAAGGAAAATTGGAAGACCGAGTGGATTATGGGTAGATCCCATTGTTTGTCAGAGACAACCGAGGATTATTGACTTAGTATCATAAGGTTTGGGTCCCGAAATTTGGAAAAGTGATGCAGAAGATTTCGGAGCAAGCACATAAGTCCAAGTTTTCTATCCATCCGTGGGATACAAAGATGTACCGAGACCTGAGATTGAGCTACTGGTGGCCCTACATGAAGCTAGAAGTTGTTTGGTTTGTTGAGCGGTGTTTGACCTGCAGGAAGGTCTAAGCCGAGCATCATATGCATCATGGAAAGGCTTGACCGTTACCCATAACCATGTAGAAATGGGAGGAGATCACAATGGATTTTATCACAAACTTACCCAAGACGGCACGAGGTGTTGATTCTATTTGGGTTATTGTGGATAGGTTGACCAAGAGTGATCATTTTATTCCAATTGTTGAGAGTATATCCACCAAGAAATTAGCAGAGATCTATGTGTAAGAAGTGGTAGTCAGGCATGGAGTGTTGGTATCTGTGGTCTTGGACCGTAATGTTCGGTTCACCTCCAGGATCTGGAGAAAGTTTTATGAGAAATTAGGCACTCAACTGCATTTTAGTATAGCTTACCACCCCCAAACTGATGGGCACAGTGAGTGGACGATCCAGACACTCGATAATATGCTTCGGGCATGCGTTCTAAACTTCTAAGGGAGTTGGGATACTTACCTTCTATTAGCAGAGTTCTCATACAACAATAGTTATCATGCTAGTATTGATTGACCCCCATTCGAGATGTTTTATGGATGGAAGTGTAGGACTCCAGTTTGTTGAGGGGAGGTTGGCCATCAAGTCATGGGAAGCACTGAAGTAGTGAGACCACTGAGTTGATTTATCAGGAGCACAATAGGCTGTGAGTCGCGTATAGTCGTCATAAAAGCTATGCTAACTGACATCGTTCGGATCTTGAGTTTTAGGTGGGGGATTTTGTTTTGCTGAAGGTGTCAGCTTGGAAAGGGGTCATCCAATTTCGGAAGAGGGGCAAGTTAGGACCCCGATTCATTAGTCCATTCAGGATCTCTGCCCAGAAAGGCAGGGTTTCGTATTGGTTGGATCTCCCTGATGAGCTCAGTCAGATCCATAACACCTTTCATGTGTCTCAGTTGCGGAATTGTGTATTTGATGAGGCTGTAGTTATCTCAATGGATGACATTCAGGTGGACGAGAGCTTGAACTATGTTGAGAAGCCTATTGCAGTTTTGGACAAGAAAACTAAATCCATTCCTAACAAAGTGATATAGCTGGTGAAAGTGCAATGGCAGCACCAGAGGGGATACGAGTGGACCGGGGAGCCGGAGGAAGAAATGATGGAGCATTATCAATGATTGTTTGAGGCATCATACTTCGGGGACGAAGTCTAATTCAAGTGGGGGAGATTTGTAACATCCAAAATGCTGGTAATTGCAATTTGACCCAAAGAATATTTTTTTAGCAAATAAAGTCCCTACATATGTTGGGTATACCTATGTGTATGCTTAGCGTCATAGGATTGCATGATTGCAGATTGGAACCACATACGTGGGGCGTAAGTGGAGCGTGCGTGGTTGGAGTTAAAACCCTGGTTTTTCGACCATGAACCACTATTTAAACTCACTTATGTCATTTGGACCAAACCCTAAACAACCTTTATTGCCTCTTTTCATCCTTAAACCCTATCTTTGTAAGAGAGTATGAGTTTTGATCTTAAAGGTGATTTTGGTGGCCATTTTAGTAGGTTTTCAAGAAGGAAGGTGTTTTCAAGCCTTCAACATGGGAAGATCTTTTCAATCCGGCATATAGAGCATCTTGGAGAGATTTTGAAGGTAAAAAGCTTACACCTTGATTATCCTTTTTGCTAGTTGAGTTAGGGTTTTGTAGAAGTCCACTTTTGAGTCCATGAATCCTCTCTTTTAAGTTGGAGTGAATCTAGAGGTCAGGAAGGTTATATCTGAGGTTCTTTGCTTTGGTTAAAGCATAAATGCTAACTTGATGTTTGTTCCCATATGACATGCAAAGGCATAAAGTTGCCACCTTATGCCCTAGGACCTTAGAAATGATCTAGACTTGGTCTTCCACGAAGTCTCTTAACGAATTAAGCACTTTTATGGCTTTTTTGCAAAATTGGTTGGTATGCTTGGTGTACTAGTGTGTACGTTGCTTGTACTGCCCAGAAGCGTAGTACACTAAGCGTACTTATAAGGTACGTGGGGCGTACGCACTCAGTAGGCATTGGGCTTCCGTTGGGAATTTGAGGCATATGGGCCCTAATAGACCTTGAGCCTAGACATATTAGATCAATTGGGCCCTGTAATTTATTATTGGATCATTTGTGGCATAGTTGGGACTTTTGGGCCTCGTGGACTATAAATGTTGTGGGCCTTGGATGTTAGGCCCATTAATGTAGAAAGAGTTTTGGGCCTTATTAAAGGATCTTGGACCTAGGATTTGGGCATCCGCCTTGAGTTGTGACCTAATTCTAATTAGGTTAAGTTGTGTATATTCAGTGTGAGATTTCCCCGGATCGGTAGTGGAGCAGTATTTTCATTAGCAGACTCAGGTGAGTTTTCTCACCATGTCAATGGGTCGAAGGCACCAATGTGGGCCCATTATCTTATATGTGGGTTGTTATTTGTTATGCATTGACTTTATGAAGACCCGGAGGTAGCCTGTGGAACTTATATGAAGACCATGGGAGTAGCCTATGGCACCTAGATATCAGACTATGGGGATAGCCCATGTCCTTTCAGGTAAAGACCATGGGGTAGCCTATGGCACTTGGATATCAGACTATGGGGATAACCCATGCCATTCCAGGTAAAGCCCATAAGGGTAGCCCATGGTAGCTTATCTATGTTGCATGGTATTCTGTGGTTTTATGTTATGTGATATTTTAGGAATTCACTAAGCTTTTGCTTATAGTTTATTGGGTGTTTTAGGTACTTTCGGTAAAAAAGGGAAGGGTCTGGCTTGATGGAGCAACATTCAATCTCCAACACTTTCAGCATTTATCTGTATTGATACTCCGATATTTGATATAATATGATGTAACATATTTTTGGTAATAAATTATAAATGTACTTCTATTTTCAAAAATGAAAATTTTTACCTGGTTTTTGGATTGTTACATATATTCATATATGATTATACATCTCTTCCATACAATCATTTATGATTAGGCATACCTCGCTGCTGCCTATACGCTGGAGTGTTAGAACGGAAAACGAAAAATATGTGATTGGGTTGAATCTCAAGATCTCTATTATTTTTTAATCTCAAGTGACTCGTCCCCAATATATATATATATATATATATATATATATATATATATATATATATATATATATATAATGGTCGATTTATGATGATTTATGATCAAGCCAACCTTGTGTTTAATATATATAACAGGAAGTAAGGCCAAATAAATCATTCTAAGGCTATTCAGTCCAACCATACACAACTAATCAATATACACGTAACTGTTGGATATAGTGTCTAATTCCATAACTTTATTTGGTATGTACTTGACCCGACCCGGCATGGTCCATTTGTGTTGCATGGCATTGCAATACGTGGACAGACAAAATGAGAGAAAGTACACTTGTGATTATTAATATATTATAAGTTCTAATATATTAATAATAGTATTATTTAATTAGTATTGATCAAGTATTAATCTAGTATTAATTTGGTGATCAAAGTGAGACTAATTAAATATATAGGGTTGATTATGACAATCATCAATTCTTTTATGGTGGATTAATTGTCCATGGTTTATGGGTTTTGTTATAACCATATAGAGCTCCATGGATAGTCCATGGGAGTTACAAACCCATGGGTCATGAGAAATGAAGAGTCATGACAATTATGGTTTACATTTGTAACTCCTAATTATGACACATTATAAAAGAAACCCTATAGCATGCAAAATCGGGGCTAGAGTGTTTCTAGAGAGGGCATAACTGATTTTCAAGTGTAAGAAGTATTTTCTCAAGTTATTCCAAGCTTTGTGGTGTTGTGTGAAGCATTTGAGGCACAACATTTGGGGTGCTAGGCTCACAAAGTCTCGAAGGAATCCAAGCAACAACAAGGTATGTATTTCTACTAGTTTTTATGTTTTATATATTCCCCATGCCATGCTAGTTAGGAATTAACCTTGAAAAAGAAATTTGCATGTATATAGAGAAAACATAGATTCAAGGTTATTAGGGTTGCATGTACACTTAGGAAGTGTTAGAATGTTCAAAACCCATAAGTGGTATCAGATCCATGTTTGTTTTCTGTATACTTGACGCAAAACTGCTTAAAAATCAAAAATTTTGCACTCTGACAACTGGACTTGCCTAGTTCATGGGGAGGACACGACGAGTCCATGAACAAATTCATCCTACTCGACGAGTAGAATCATGCACTCGACGACTAGGAGCATGCTGGGCAGTTTTTTCATGTTTTGTTGCTAGAAATGGATTAAAATCATTATCCCAATCTGTTTTGGACTTGTAAAATCTATTTTTCAAAATGATAATGATTATGTTAACCCATTTTACATGACTTTTATTAATTTTCAACTATTGTATATGTTTATATGATTTCTTGAAATTGTTTGACATGAATTTGTGTTCTTATGAGTTTTTAGAAAATCATAGGAATTATGTGTAACCTCCATGTGTGTTTAATTCATGATCTTAATGGCAATGATGGTATCCATAACTTGTCCTCAAGTTATGGATAACCAAAAGTCACTTCTATAAAAGTTGTCAGTAAAGAATAGTAGGTTTCATAAAATGAAGAGTCTTCAACTTTTTGAACCATTAAAACTCATAAGTTACAAATTTGAAGAGTCTTGAAATAGTTTCAAAACTTGCCCTCAAGTTTTGGAATTTGTAAAGTCTTACACAAATTAAACCCTATTTTTTTTTTTAAAAAAAAAAAAAAAAAGGTTAAAAATTCAAACTTTATGGACTTCATTAAATTAATTAAAGTGTTTAATTAAAAGAGTTAATAATTCCATAAAGAGATGGTTTAAGTTTAATTAAATTAAGAGTATAGTTTAGTTAATAGATTAAACCACCAAGTATTTTAAATGTTTAAAATACACACTTATACTATTATTATAATTTTATTATATAGATATGTATAAGAATATTTCATTCTTACCATTAGTAGGCCTCATTCACGAAGTCGGTCTATAAGGGGGGTATAAGGTTGTTGCCTATAAAATGGTGCCTTAATGGGTGTCCACTCTCACCCACCGCTTCCTTAATCGGTGGAGGGTCATTAGCTGAACGGGTATGATACGACTTTAAATACTCATTAAAAGTATAATGAATTATAAAGTAACTATACATTATAAATTCCCAATCTTAGTTATTTTAGGAAAATGTGAATTTGGTGCTAACCCATAAAATTACACTTTGTACCTTACCAAGTCGTTAGTGGAGCGTGTGCGGTTAACCGGCACATTAACATGGACTAGTAAGAGTGGAAAAGGGTAACTTGACTTTATTATAGATCGGTGGAGTGTGTGTGGTTAACCGGCACATCGATTAGGTAATATTGTTGAGGGTACCAAGTCAATTTGTATGGTTATTCACACCTTGTTTGTGATCCTCGGCATCCCAGTCACGAACTTGAGAGGGCACAATCGAGATTTAAACATGCCATTGAAAGTTCAATGTATCTCAAAAGATCTAAGAGTTTCAAATCCAATTAAAACTTAATTATATTTCATTTTTCATGGTGGAAATTGGTAAATCATCATTTACCTACCTTTAACTATTTTATAATTTGGATTACGGCATCCCTCTTCCAATTATAAATAGGTTATTGGGTCCTAGCCTTAATATTTCATATTGGGTGTTATATTAAGGACTTTAAATCAACTAACTTGAATTTCTCCCATTATAGATGTCTAGTTTAGACAGCTATGGTCTTCCTAAATCTTTAGGAAGAAGCTTCCTAATGAAGATGATATTCCAAATGGCAACCAAGGTGAAAGATCAATCCCTTTGTTGTGCATTAGTGGGACTGGAAATCATACTTCACTTCCTCCACCTCCTCCAATATATTTCCCTATCCCACAAGTTTCAAGACCTAAGTTCTAAGTCACTAAATCCCTATTGACAAATAAAGTCTATATGTGCTTAGGTCTTGGAGATTAAGTCACATATTGACAAGCCGGGAGAGTCGGGTGTCGAAGTCTCAAGGTAGCTGGTTGTTGGCTTGGTCACTCCCTGATGACAGATCACGACATGAACCTTAATGATCTTACATATTTGCTTAATGATGTTGAATCAACAATGATTTGGAGCATTGGTAAAGCAAATTTTGATTGGAAGATCAACTTCCCAAACTTCCATGGACATTGACAATGGTAACATTGGAAGTCCAGAAAACCTTTCTCTTCCCAATTGAAAGGGATTGGCCATAGTCAACTCAGTTGACCAAATGGTAAAGAAAAAGGCTAAGTCTGTTAATAGTAATATTTGAGTATCCTTACAATGGCATTTGTGAAAAAATTGTTGATTATATGTTTCCATTAATAGTAATATTTGAAAATGGATTTGATTCTTTCATTTGTGGTAGTATCATAATTTACCAAATAAGAAAAGATTCTCATCACCCAAGTTTCTGTTAGATTGAAACTTGGAATCATGCAACTTGTATTGTATGATGAATGAGAAGTTTTCATCTTTTGGAAATTAAAACTAATTCCTTGTTCACATGTACATGTGGGTCAAGTGAAGGACTAAAAGATTGGGTACACTTGGTTGTGTGCTGGTCAGGTCCACCACAAAGGTTGATAAGATTATTCATTATGATTTACTAAAGTTTAGTAAATATGGTTATACTTACAAGTTTAAGTATAATTATGGATCATTGAAGAGTTTTAATGATAGACAGAATGAGAAAGAAGGATCAAATAAGGCAGAAAGATAAAAGATTCTTCAATTTGAAGAGATGGGAGAGTACTTGAGTATTTTGTTTTATGATTATCTTAGTGATTATGAAACCATATCACAATTGATCCTCTAAGGACACCTTAGTTCATTTGTTTGGCTAAGGAGAGTAATTATGAGTTGTTGAAATAGTTAAATCAAAAGATAAATCATACATCAAAATAAAATCTTAGAGTCATACTCCAAGATTGAGCCATTGAGTGACATAATCTTTAGAAAGTTTATAACACTTATCAAATGTAGAGTAAGATGTTTCCTATTCTTGTACATTTGAGATTGGTAAGTTGTGATGTTTTGGATAAAACAAAGACCAGCTAAGACCAATAGTGAGAAGTGTTTAACTTGAAAAGATTCCGCACTATCTCTTGAATATTTGGCAAAAGAGTCTTATATGTCAAGAGGATAGTGGGAGTCTAAAATATTCTGAAATAATTTCAAGAACTAATCAAGAGTTTTGTTAATCGCTAGCCCACGAATTGAGGTTTGTAACCTATCGTGTTGGCATATTCTTATTTCTATGTCTATTCCAGTTAAAAGTTTATTATGCTTATGAGTTCTATGAATTCTCAATTGTTTGCATAACAACCCGGAAGCAATGGTGGGCATTGTGCTACCAGGTGGCAAGAAATTAAGATTGAACAAGTTCAGTCTATATGAATTTGGATTTGTCACTAACCTTGTCTTGTGATTTTGGTTATGAAAAATTCACATGGATAGGAACACATACATCATAAAAATCTAAGTGTCATAATGTTTCTCTTTGATTCATGAAAATGATGCTAAGGAAACTCTTTCACTAAGTAGATTTTGAGTAGATAGCAATTGTAAGAATGACAAAAAGGTCTAAACATTATGATTACGACATCCCTCTTTATAATTGTTTAGACACACAAGTGAGCTATTTAAGGAAAGGTGTATGATTTTGATAAAGTCTTATCAAAGCAATTGTGTATCAGATATCTGCACTTTGGTAAGAAAGTCAATAAAGTGTTGGTTTCTAAAAGTCCAACTGATCTCTGGATACATGTCAAAGCTAGTGGGAGCATAAATGTTATGCTAGTAAGATAATAATCATTATGCTAGTGGAAGCATGATTATTATGTAAAGTGTTGTAAGTCAGCAATATTAATTATAGAAAACAAAAGTTTCAATTTGCCTTGAAAAAAAAACTATTTTGCTATAATTAAGGGAAAGGATTTTATACTTCACTCCAATTCTACAAGCTTAGATTGATATTTTAATCTACTTTAGTCAAGGATATATATGAATGTTATGTTGGAATGGTTCAACATAAGGAAATTCTATATATGTTGCGTTCTCAAAATTCGATTATGATTACGGCATACCTCTTCATAGTTCAAATTGTGAGAACATGACAAATAAAAATTTTATATCATGAATCGTGTCCCATATGCTTCGGATATAGGATCGATTGCATGTACTATAATATTCATCCCTTCTAATTTTTCCTAATGCTTAGGGCATTAAGAAAGGAAAAGGGATTAGAACTGGATATGACTAAAACAATTAAGCAATTTTCGAGGACAGTTTGAGGTTTAACAAAGATTGGTTACTCATGGACAATTGGAAGTATAGAGTTAGGACCATATTGACATATTTTGAAAAGGAGGCAACTCTTGTTCAAAATTGATGGTCAAAATGGGAATATGGAATTGTTTCCATAGGTGGAAGTTACTCTTTGAACCTGTGTAAGATTAGAGAACTTAATGCAAGAAGGAATATGGAATTGTTTCCATAGGTGGAAGTTACTCTTTGAATCTGTGTAAGATTAGAGAACTTAATGCAAGAAGGATGTTCAAAGGAATGTACTTTGAATTTGAGACTTCATGGAATTTCTTTCCATTGAAATATCATGTAATTTCTGTTGTCAAGTCTTTGTGACTTTTGTGCATAGTCATTACAAGGGGATCATTGCATATAAGTTTAGATCTAACAGATTACAGTAAATGGCAAGAGTTTGGTATTCTTGAATTTACAACAAGGATTAGAATTGTGAAATGAGAATCATTGGAATATTTTCAATTGATTTATTTCACAAAGAGAGGACCATATGTAAACATAGTATGCATACTTCGAGTATGGCATAATTGTTGTTTTGGAAAAAACATAGTGTACATGCTTGGAGCATGGGACAAATAATGTTTTAATCCAAGCATAAAGTTGATTAATCGAAACATAAATAATGAGTAATCAATATGGTGCTTAAATAAAAGGTGTTTTTGTTTACACTCAAAGTGTTGGGGCCATATAAGATTAGTATTATTCTTGTGTTTCACTTTTGACTTCCAGAATAATTATGTTATGGTATATATCATATTATTCAAACCATCCACAGTCAGTCATATGTTGGAAGTAGATATGAATCAAGACTGTCATGAATTTGGCTTGTATGATTTGTCTAAAGTGCTTTAGACAATGCAATGGTTGCTACAACATTCATGAATACTCATAAGGGTTGAGTATTGGATTCAACCCACGCTCACTTGCATCACTTCACGGAATTTATCTCGAGTGATCGGGAGACGGTAATATCATATTAATCTTCAAACCTAGAGATATGAGTTGTTGACTATGAGTTGGTTATTCATTGATTGTACGAAAACGCATTGGTAACTCGATGTTATAAAACATGCCTTTGTGAATAATTCAACAAGTAGTTAGTACGAGCATATCGGTCGAAGTTTATCTGTTCCTTCTAGAAATAGAAGCGATATATGGGCCCCTCAATGATTTGGTTTTGACCTATGTACCAGGCCTGGTCAAAACCTAATTGATGTGTTCAATTTAGTTCTATGTCGAAACAAATCAGAGATCGAGAAACAAATGTTGGACAATAAGTAAGATCATGTTCCATGTGTTTGTTCAACTGATATCATGAGAACAGAGGATTATATGATCACTTATCTTAAATGGTGTATCATCATCGTCTCAGTTTCGAGAGACTTTGAAAGAGCTATGATTGCTAGTCAGATTCTGAAGTCATATTTGCAAATATAGTTATTAGACTTATCCAAGTGGGAGACTGTTGGATATAGTGTCTAAGTCCATAATTTTATTTGGGTACGTGACCCGACCCGGCATGGTCCATTTGGGTTGCATGGCATTGCAATACTTGGATAGACAAAATGAGAGAAAGTACACTTGTGATTATTAATATATTATAAGTTCTAATATATTAATAATAGTATTATTTAATTAGTATTGGTCAAGTATTAATCTAGTATTAATTTGGTGATCAAAGTGAGACTAATTAAATATATAGGGTTGATTATGACAATCATCAATTCTTTTATGGTGGATTAATGGTCTATGGTTTATGGGTTTGGTTATAACCATATGGAGCTCCATGGATAGTCCATAGGAGTTACAAACCCATGGGTCATGAGAAATGAAGAGTCATGACAATTATGGTTTACATTTGTAACTCCTAATTATGACACATTATAAAAGAAACCCTATAGCATGCAAAATCGAGGCTAGAGTGTTTCTAGAGAGGGCATAACCAATTTTCAAGTGTAAGAAGTATTCTCTCAAGTTATTCCAAGTTTTGTGGTGTTGTGTGAAGCATTTGAGGCACAACATTTGGGGTGCTAGGCTCACAAAGTCTCGAAGGAATCCAAGCAACAACAAGGTATGGATTTCTACTAGTTTTTATGTTTTATATATTCCCCATGCCATGCTAGTTAGGAAATAACCTTGAAAAAGAAATTTACATGTATATAGAGAAAACATAGATTCAAGGTTATTAGGGTTCCATGTACATTTAGGAAGTGTTAGAATGCTCAAAACCCATCAGTAACAATCTCACAATCAAGCAATATAAATCAGGCCAACAACTTCCTATATCATAAGGCATCACAGAATCAGGCATTTTAAACCAATAGTTTCTAAAAGAACCTTATCCACTAGCATGCTTTTTCTAACAATTCATATATAGAATTAATCAAAACTCAAAAAACATAATAAGTACGAGTACTTTAGGAACCAATCTCTTATTCGGGCTCTTGTTGATTGTACACACCGCATCTTCCTGAAAAAATCAAAGTTAAGTCAAGGACCATGTTCCCGATCCCATGCCAACAATCAAACAAGAACATAACAAGTGATCGACACCATGTCCCTAACCCAACCCTTTTTATTATGAATTATTTTTCAAAAACATTTTGAAAAAACTCTCGGATCCTAGTTTGAGACTGGATACACAAAAATGTTCCTCCAATTCACTTTAACCACGTCTCTGATACCAACTTGTAACATCCCATTTTTCAGAACCAAAATTTTCATTTTTACTAAGGTAATACTTCCCAATTTATGAATATACTATTAAGAAAACCGTTTATTCAAAATTATATTTATTAAAAATCAAAGTATCATAGAAAATGTGGAATCCTCAATGTTGCTGATGAGTGCATACAGTCCTGCCTTCGACTTCCCATAGCCACTGATGATACCTAAATTAGTAAACAACTGGGTAGGCATAAAACTTAGAGAGTTTCACCCAAATTATGGCCACACAAACAGATAACATATACAATCAAACAAGTCGAGTTCAATCAACCATCGGGTTGGAATGCCCTAGGCTCAGTTAACCTCCGGGTTCAGTCATCCATGGGATGGAATACCCTAGGTTGGAATGCCAATATATAATAGGTCCAGTCATATTCAGGATGGAATACCCTCAGGTCCAGTCAACCATCAGACTGGAATTCCCAACTATACCAGTTTTATTGGCCTTTATGCCTTAACCTAACCACTTATCCTGAGCCTCCATGCCTACGGCTTACAACCGACTCGCACCATGTTTCTTGGCTTACAACGCAACGCATGACCGCCTCAACCCAAACCAAACACAACATGTCGACATGCGAACAATCAAGGATCAAGTTGGTACATAATATAGGAAACATCAATCATATAACTCACTACTGCCTACTAGTCCTCTCACAAGATACAGTCCCACTACCAACTAAACTCCATGGAATGTGTAACCATAAGTAACCAGAGGTAAGATAGCCACCCGAATATATGATCCTAATTTAGAGCCAGGACCAAACAAGGAATAGGCAAGAAAGCCTAGACTAAGAGTTCTCAATCTATCCTACGTGACCACAAGCAGCCCTAAAGGTACTCCACAGATGACAACCAATACGCACCGATAACATAAAATTCTACTGATTATTACAACAAAGCAACATACTCAATACTAAGAGATAGATCTAACAAATCACTTGAGTATAACATTATACTCGACACCAGAACATAGATCTATCAGATCACTATAGTATAGTAGCATACTAAATATCAACAATCCAAGGAATGCCTAGCCGTATATACTTAGAGGTGAGATAGTCACCCGAACAGGTGATCCTACTGTAGAATCAAAACCAAACAAGGAATAGGTAAAAAAAAAGCTTAGATCAAGAGTCCTCATTCTATCCTACATGACTATATATAGTCCCTAAGGCATCCGTCTACTAACAAATAACCAAAACTAGTGAGCAGACATTATTGCCTTAGACCCATGGGTATAGTGAGGCGAAACTCACCTCGATATGTATGTAGGTAACCACCATAGTAATGAAGAGCTCTACCGGCTCCAATTCACTTCCAATCACCTATTTGAAGATACTAGAGTCAATCCTCGGTCACGGGTCATAGTCACTTGCAATAGTGACTATTTCACATGAAATGAAGATTACGGTTAAGTAAGGAAACTTAACTCATTAAGGACTTAATCACCTAAGGAAATGACTAATTAAGGTTTAACCTAGTCATTCTTAGGTATAATAATAATCCAACAATATCCCAAATACGTGCCACTATCATTGTCCAAAATAGTGCTCCTCGATTCTAGGGTTTTCCACATAAAATCATAACTAGGATTAGCATTCCACACTTAAACCCTTAAGGACTTATTTAATTAAGTCCAATACTACATTAAGTTAATCCTAGGGCATTGCTGAGTATAATTTAAAATTTAATTTACAGCCTTAATGCGGGTTTTCATGACATTAGGGTTTTCTAAACCCTAATTAGGGTTTCTAACCCAAACACATGCCACTCAGACAAAGGTTTAATGCTTGGGTACTTTAATGTTTAATAAGTCGAGAAACACCTATTGCCACCTCTGGCAGTGGTGGTCGCGGCAGTCCACAACGACAACCACCCACTCAAGGTCGTGCTGGTGGTTTCGAGTTAGAACTAGAACAAACAACCCCCACAAGAACGATCACATATAAAACACATGTACCAACAATATTAAATGCACACAACTATCTCACACAGTGGTTAGTGGTGGCAGAAATTGGAAACAAGCCGGTAGCCACCATGGTTGGCTGCCATGGTGGTTCTCTTTGATTTCCGGCCAACCAAAATGCACACACACATACATACACCACATGATTAGCAAGAGCAACACACACATATGTGAAACAAGAGCACCTACTGAAACATGCACATAACTCAGCCACCCTCCTAGTGGCAGGCAGTGTTCAGAGAGCAACATCAAAATGGGACAATCGCATAGGGAGACAATGACATGGCAACAGAAAAGAAACAAAGAAAGGTAAGGATTACATGACCCCTAACTGTAACATCCCAAGTCTAGGTATACTTCGAGAACCTTGATCTATTGAGTTATTGTCTATTTTAGCCCTTATTATAAATAGAGTGAAAAATGAGTACGCGGGGCGTACCTGAGGTGTACACTTAGCGTACTTGTCAGCGTACATGTGACGCAGAGACCACCTAGTACCCTATATAAGGGATATGATGGCCTTATTTCTGGCCACCATTCCCAGAGAGAAAACCCTAAGAGTGCCCTAACCCTCGTTCTAGAAATTATGTCTATGTGATTGAGCCTTGAGAGTGTTTGTATGATTTTGAAGAGAAGAGAAGGTCTTGGAGAAGAAGGAGTAGGAGTGCAAGCTTCTAGATCCGAGCAAATCTGAGTGGGAAGCTTCTTATTGAGGTATAAAGCTTTAGACTTTGCCTTTCCTTTGTCATGAGCATGTTGTTTGAGTATAATAGGGTTTTTTCCCAAAAGATGGAGACTTTATGAGATAATGAACTCCAAAGACCTTGATCTGACCCTTTTCAGTGTATTGTGTGTAGTAGAGTCATAAAAATCCAATCTTGGGAGTTAGGAGTGAGCCATTCATGAGTTATGAGCTTCATAAGGAAAGGGAATGGGTGTTTTGAGTGTTTGTGACCTAATCAGTCATGCAAAGGCTTAAAGTCACTGAGTTTATGGACTAAGAGACATTAGGGAATCCATATCTGAGATATGAGCCTATGTCTTAACTGGCTAAGACCATAAATGAGAAGAGTGTGAAACTGGGGAATACACTAGGCATAATCCCAGTATGCGCAGCATAGGGGTCGAGCATCCCCGATGTCTGCATGGCAACCGAGTACGCATATCATAGAGACCGAGTATGCGTGACGTACTCCCTTCCGTTGACTTTTGTTGAATTTTAGGGTTTGGTCAAATTGTGTACTATTAAGCCTATGGATAGGTAAAATGGTATTTTCACCCTTCTCTAAGTGTATAACGATTAGTCTAGTTCTTGGGAGCCAATATTATGTTGTGTTTCAGAGACATCATGGTGGGTACACACCACAACCCTAGAGGCAGTGGTAGTAGTGATGAGGAGATACGGAGGATGATCCACGAGAAGGTGGCTGCAGCTATCTGAGCAGAGATTCTAGAGATGTTTGGGTCCATCAAGACCACCTTGATATAGAAATTCGATAAGCGATACATTGCTATCACTGAGGCTGTTGCTGCTGCGGCTACTACAGCCGTCACCGCTGCTAGGCCTCAAGGAGGTGACTCGTTGTTGTTCCGAGAGTTCAGCCACATGAAGCCACCAAAGTTTGATGGGACACAGGATCTAATTGTTGCAATGAGGTAGATCTCTGATATTGAGGGGTGTTTTTACACGTGTTCATGCTCTGAACATTTGAGAGTTTGGTTTGCACTGAACCTGCTTCGCTTGGGAGCGAAGGACTGGTGGAAGTTTGTGACAGCTGGTTTTACCCCTGCAGCTCATGTTCAGATGTTCAGATGTTCCAAGACGAGTATATTCCCCCGGTGGAGAGGGAACGTTTGGCATAGGAGTTTCTATCTCTTAAGCAGAAGACAGAATCAGTGTCTGAGATTTCGATGATGTTCCATGAGAGGGTGATGTTTTTTCCTGAATACGTGTCCACTGAGCAGACACGTGTGAGCCGATATCTGAGCATACTAAGGAGGGACATATGAGATCTCTTGTCGAACTCGTCATATAGGACATTCGTCGAGCTTCAAACGAATGCCAGGAGGAGAGAGATTGAGCTCAAGTTGCAGAACATGGAGGAGGAGGACGAGGAGTCACGGGGAAGGGACCGGAGACCAGTGCAATCGTAGCCGGCGATGAAGCGGACCAAGCCCGCTGATTCCAGAGTTAGGGGGCTAGAAAGGTCGCACTTGTGGTAAGTGCGGCAAGAGTTACGAGGGTTCTTGCCGTATGGGGATCTGTTACAAATGCGGCAAGGAGGGGCACAAGGCGAAGGATTTCTCCAAGGGATTCTTGGTTTGCTTTCATTGCAACCAGAACAACCACTGGAAGGCTGAGTGCTCTCAGCTTGTGCAGGGATCAACCCAGGGATCTGCACCTACTTATGTGTGTGCTATTGAGGTTCGGCGAGCGAAGGTCGAGACACCGAGGGTTCATGGGAGAGCCTTTCAGCTGACAGCGGAGAAGGTCCGCACCACACTTGATGTTGTGGCTTGTACATGTTCTTATTGTATTCTTTTGAGATATTTTGTGCTTATATTGTGATTGTGTATAGGTACTTTTCTTGTGAGTTATGTGCCCGCCTTGGTGTTATTTGACTCGGGTGCGATTCGATCCTTTGTATCATTAGCATTTAGTCGTCACATCAGTATCCGATAAGAGGCGTTGAGTCGACCTCTGAGAGTCTCCATAGCCGATGAGCATGCGGTATTTGCGACCGACGTGATTCGTGGATGTGTACTCGAGAATTTCGGAGTTGAATTTCCGATAGATATGGTACCGATCACGATGAGGGATGTCTATGTCATCGTGGGCATAGACTGGTTGAGTCGATTTGGAGCTATGATCGACTGTGAGCGCCAACTGATGACCATACGAGACCCTAGTGCGGGAGTGCTTACGGTATATGATGAGGGTACCCGATCTGGGTCAGCATTTTTTTTGGCCACCAGAGCGAGACAAAGTCTACAGCAGGGTTGTATGGTATTTTTGGCGTATGTGATGGATACATGGACTACTGTAGAGATATTGAGTTCTATCTCCGAGGTTTCGATAGTGTGCGAGTTTCCAGATGTTTTTCCCAAGGAGTTGTCGAGAGTGCCTCCTAAGAGGCAGGTAGAGTTTCAGATCGATTTAGTGCTGGGAGCGGCGCCTATTGCCAAGGCACATTATCGCCTTGCGCCTCAGGAGATGCAGGAGTTATCCTCATAACTGCAGGAGCTGCTGGGGAAAAGGGTTTATTAGGCCGAGTAGCTCGCCGTGGGGAGCCTCGATTCTTTTTGTCAAGAAAAAGGATGGTTTACACTGGATATGCATTAATTACCGGGAGTTGAACAAGTTGACGGTTAAGAACCGTTACCCACTTTCGAGGATTGACGATTTGTTTGATCAGTTGTAGGGATCATCTTCCAAGATCGATCTGAGGTCTGGGTATCATCAGATGAGATTCCGCGAGGAGGATGTCCAGAAGACGGCCTTAAGGACACGTTATGGGCACTATGAGTTCGTGGTGATGCCTTTCGGGCTCACCAACGCACCGGCAACGTCCATGGACCTCATGAACCGGGTGTGTAGGCTCATGTTGGATCGTTCGGTGATTGTGTTCATCGATGATATTTTGGTGTATTCGAGGTCCGGAGAGCAACATAAGGATAACCTAAGAAAGATTTTGGGTGTACTGAGATCGAAGAGGCTCTATGCCAAGTTCTCCAAGTGTGATTTCTGGTTACGAGAGGTCCAGTTCCTGGGACACCTCGTTAACCAGAATGGTATTTTGGTCGATCCGGCCAAGATTAAGGCAGTTATGAGATGGGAGGTGCCGAGATCCCCCACCGAGATCAGGAATTTTTTGGGACTGTCCAGATACTATCGGAAATTTATCAGAGATTTTTCCAAGATTGCCGCCCCTTTCACCAGTTTGACCCAGAAGGGCATTATGTTTACTTGGGGTCCCGAGTAGCAGACCTCATTTGAGACCCTTCGCTAGAGATTGTGCGAGGCTCCTGTGTTGGCCTTTCTGGTAGGAATGGAGGATTTTGTGGTTTATTGCATTGCATCTATTACTGGCATGGGTGCGGTACTGATGCAGAGAGGGCATGTGATAACATACGCATTGAAGCAGTTGAAGCCTCATGAGACGAGATATCCCACCCACGATCTGGAGCTGGGGGCAGTGGTGTTTACCCTCAAGATATGGCGTCACTATCTATACGGGGTTCGGTGTACCATATACATGGACCATAAGAGTTTAAAGTATCTTATGGATCAGCCCAACCTTAACATGAGACAGATGAGATGGTTGGATGTGGTGAAAGATTATGATTGTGAGATCTTATATCATCCGAGCAAGGCTAATGTTGTAGCCGACACCCTGATCCGTAGAGCTAAGAGCACCCCGATCCGAGACGTGTGTATGAGGATGATAGTGATGACTTCAGTCTTAGATATCATTCGAGAAGCACAGGTGGAGGCCATGAGACCAGAGAACCGCAAGAGGGAGCGGGTGATTGGACAGATGTCCAAGTTTGTGACGAACATTAGAGGACTTATGAACTTTCAAGGAAGGATTTGGGTGCCCTATATGGGCGGAGCTTGACGCACACTGATGGAGGAGGCGCATAGATCGAGATTCTCAATCCACCCCGGGGCCACTAAGATGTATTTGGATCTGAAGAGAGATCATCAGTGGCCCTGTATGAAGAGAGACGTTGCGTGAGTAGTCGAGAGGTGCTTGACCTGTCGCCGAGTTAAGGTCGAGCACCAGCGACCTTATGGAAAGTTGCAGCCATTGGAGGTTCTCCAGTGGAAATGGGAACAAATTTCTATGGATTTTATCACCAAGTTGTCGAGGACGACGCGGGGTGTCGATGCGATTTGGGTGATTGTGGATCGGTTGACGAAGAGCGCTCACTTTCTTGCTATCAGTAAGAGCTCTTCTGCTCAAAGGCTGGTAGAGATATATGTGCGAGAGGTGATAGCTCGACATGGGGTGCCGACATCTATAGTGTCCGATCGGGATGTACATTTTACTTCCAGGTTCTGGAAGAAGTTCCACGAGGAGTTGGGAACGCGATTGCATTTTAACACAGCCTACCACCCACAGACAGACAGATAAAGTGAGTGGACGATTCAGACGCTCGAGGACATGCTTCGAGCATGTGTTATGGACTTCGGTGGAAATTGGGACACATACCTACCATTGGCTGAGTTTTCTTACAACAACAACCACCATCCCAGTATCGGCATGCCTCCTTTTGAGCTTCTTTATGGGAGGAGGTGTCGGGCCCCCATCTGTTGGAGAGAGGTAGGGCAGCGAGTGATGGGTGGCACTGAGATAGTGCTCAAGATGACTAAGCAAATTCAACAGGTCAGACAAAGATTACTGACGGCTCAGTCGCCAGAAGAGTTATACGGACAGGCGATGATCCGAACTTGAGTTTCAAGTTAGATATTTTGTTCTCCTAAGGTTATCCCCATGGAAAGGGGTAATACGGTTTAGGAAGAGGGGCACACTAGGTCTCCGATACACCGGTCCTTTCAAGGTGACTGCTAGAGTGGGTAAGGTAGCGTACCGCTTGGAGCTACCTGCAGAGTTGAGCCAGATCCATAACACCTTCCACTATTTAATTGCTCCTTTTTTGGTACTATGGTAATTGATAACTATTAAATTGATAGATCGATAGTTTGGTTTGTCTTGATAATATAATGCAATTAAATAGTTTGTTCGTTTGGTAATTGGTCGTTTCATAGTTACTTACATTTTGACAATTATTAGTTGGAAAATCTGTTGAAAAGTCTTATTATTTTATAAAAGTTTATGATTTAGTTTCAATTTTTTATTGTTTATTATTATAATAATAACTAGCGGAAAAACCCGGGCTTCGCCACGGGCCGTTTTTTGTGTTTTTTGTGAAAAAATGTAAAAGTTTTGACTGTAAGGACCAAAAGTGTCAAAATGGCTAAATAATTAAATGGATAGGAATTAGCAAGTTTTTAGAAAATGGACGAAAATTGTCAATTCCTTAAAGTTTTGTGACTAAACATTAAATATTAAAAGGTTCCTAAAAATATAAAAAAATTTATTGCAATGACCAAAAGTGTTAAAATATAAAAGTTTTGACTGTAAGGACCAAAAGTGTCAAAATGGCTAAAGAACTAAAGGGGTTGAAATTAACAAGTTTTTAGAAAATGGACAAAAGTTGTCAATTTTTTAAAGTTTTGTGGTCAAAATTTGAATATTAAAATGTTCTTAAAAATGAAAAAATATTGATTGTAATGACCAAAAGTATCGAAATAGCTAAAGTTGAGGGGCAAAGTTAACAAAAAAAAATGCAAAATTACTATTAATGTGCCAAATGCAAATAAACAAAAACAAGATGTCAAAGGTCTAAAGAAAAAAAAAAGTTTGGTGGTGAAAATTCGAAAAACCAAAAGTATAGTATTCCTAAAACTCTTTTTTAATATAATATATAATTATTAATGTTTAACTTTGTTTTCATATTTATTTATAAGATTAATATGCTTAGGGGTAAATGAAACAAATACATATATTTTGGTATTTTGAATAAACTCAAAAATTATTTTTATAAATATTAATTATTGTATATTCGTATTTGATTGTCGTTATCAATTAGTATTAGAAACAAATTTCAAGGGTTATCATCATGCTTGTTAAAATAAAAATTCTATTGTTTAACCATAAAAAAATAAATACATATATAAAATAGAACGGTCAAGATCATGCCATGATCGATTTAAGGACAAGATCCGGCGAGAATGAAGGTCATAAAATATCGTATGATCGTTAATAGGCACGTTTTTGAGTTGCTATCTTACATCCTTACTTTTTGATCTAAAAGGTTGTTTGTGTTACTTCTATTTTGATCGCCATAGATTTTGGTTATAAGATAAAGTGTCAAATTTTGCTTTCTTCGTAGAAGTGGAAGAGATTGAGGAGAAGAATCTAATATTAATTTAAAAAGAGAAATGATATCGATACAACTTTTATAATGTTAGATTTAATAGTTTATTTATATTTTAAATTTTATCTTTTAAGTTTATTATAATGGTTGTTAAAATAATAATCCTGATCAAAACGACGATCCTAAGTATAAAAAACGAGCTACATCGTATTTGAGGTATGATTGGGATCTAATCCCATCCTACCTTCCTTTGATTTTTTTTTTCCAAATCACTTTTTTTTTATCACTTTATATCTTTTACTCTATACCAATATACAACTTATCATTCTGTGTTGTGACTTAAGCCGGAAGGTATAGAGCTGAAAAGGGGAGCGGGAGGGCTTCCCTCTCACTGGAACATCGCCCCCTGGTTGAGGGAAGCAAACCGTGGGAAAAAGGCGGGGGAGGGGTGCCGCACTCTCTCTTCTCGTTCTATTGTGCGCTTTTTTAAATCTTTTTTAATATTTATAAAATTATATACCTACTAAAAAATATAAAAAATATATATCAAAATTTATGGATTTTAATTCCCGACAAAATAAGTATAATGTATAATATATATATATATATATATATATATATATATATATATATATATATATATATATATATATATATATATATATATATATATATATATATATATATTAAATATATTTTTTTAAAAAAATAAAAAAAATAATGGGAGTTTTACCCCTCCCATGCTCTCAAGTCATATGATTAATATTTTGAAATTTTTATAATTTTTGAATGAAAACTTAAATGTTTGAAATATTTTTTATGTTTTAAAATTATTTTTTATTTTGTGTAATCTTAGGATTCTGATCTCGAACTTGCAAACTCAAAAACTATTCTACATAGGATTCCGTTCTTAACAACCTTGATTATTACTCCTATTTTAAATATTTTATATAATTGATAGATGGATATAGTTAGAAACTCGTATCTTTGGTTTTGTATATTAATTTTGAAATTAAACACAAAAACCATAGAATGGTCTTTATCACATGTAATTTTTCTTTGATATGGTCCAAAGATATTCATATCTGCTATTTGAATTTTAGAAAAGAAAATAACGTCGTAGAGAAGACCACGATATTAATAATATATTAATTATCATTTAAGAAAAGAAACATTCTCTAAAATCTTAAGAAAATGTGTTCCAAATTATTATATTAGAAAATGGGGGGTCACGAGTATATGTATAATTTTTAACAATATAGATTACTCAATGATCGTATCAATTTATATATAATTTTGATATTTTTTTTCTGTCTCGATCCTAGCCGTGAGCTTTGTCCCTTGGACTCCGTTAGAGGCTGCCGCCCCTTGGTCTCCGCTCCCACCCGAACCCCCGTTTGTTTAGTGGTGTTGTCCCTAAATGACAGTGTACTTTGAAACTTGATTAAACTTAAACAAATATATACTTCATACATTCCTTACTTGTTTAATGTTTATGAAGCTCACTTTTAGTCAACAAAGTAATCTCATTACAATTAAATAATAGTAATGATAACAAATCACCAACAATATGTACTCATAAATCCGAAAATAGATAAGATTGATGAAATTTGTAGATTTTGTTATTGATAATGTTATTCTTTGGAAACAATAGTCGGGAGTTCAAGCTGCATGACAAAACTAACGAGACAGACAGTTTGGGGGTGTCATACAACTTGGCTTTCAAGGAACATGAGTTGTCCTCAGATAAACCTAAACCCCACATGTTTTTTTATATATTATTAGTGACGGATCTTGAAGGTTTGATTGTGTGTGTGTGTGGGGAGAGAGAGAGAGAGAGAGAGAGAGGATATGTATAAAAATTAAAGAGCAGGGGGGGGGCCAAAATCAAAATTTATAGTTTTGGATATAATATGTAACTTTTTTAATAGTTGTGGACTAAATATTAAAAAAATTGGGTGGGTGTGTGTGTGTGTGTGGGGGGGGGGGGGGGGGGGAAGGGGGGAGGATAGCCCCCCGACCCTATATAAGCTCCGTCAATGTATATTACCAAAATTTGATTGAAATATATAACAAAATTTGATAATGTAAATACATAAAACCTAAAATACACACAATTTTCCCAATTCGTGAATAATTAATGAAAATTATATATATATATATATATATATATATATATATATATATATATATATATATATATATATATATATATATATATATTAATAATCACTTGTATGTGTTAAATAATAAATCATTAACTATATTATACATATTAATCTTGAAATTCTTGATTTTTTTTCTCTTTTTATGACAATTTTGACCGTTTGACAAAGTTCTACTGAGTAGGCCCGAATAAGATCGATTTGGCCCGAGTTAGAGAGATATTGACCGAGTTTTGACCGAGGTTGACCGGTTTTTGACCGAGTTTGACTTAATCCAAGTTTTTTTACTGAGTTCACAAAACTCGCCTTGGTGGAGGGTCGATTCTGAATACTCGGCCTAGTAGGCCGAGTTTTACAATACTGTATATTACTCCACTCTAATCAAGTTTTTCCATTGCATTCTATGTCCAAAATTATATAGAGATTTTGAAGCATTGCCCCAAAACCCATAGGGGTGCGGCCCCTTTAACCCCTACAATTCGTGATATTTGGGATCAAGGTCACCTTATATACAAACGTTCATTCCATACCATCTAAACTATATTATATCATTAGTTTAGTCTTACTGTCACTTGTGTTAATTCCAATTAACAAGATCTTTAGCACTAAAATCAACACATATTAAATGTTGTGCTCTTTAAATGTTTGAAAAATGGATAATGACTTAGGAGGGTAACTATCTCTTATCTGTGTTCACATATTGACAACTTCTTCTTTTTTGTACATAATAAAGCAACTAACTTGTTTTAACTGTTTAAATTATACCAATATTACCGGCTAATACATGTTTTAACCGGTAACTCAAAGGGAAAATAACTACGGAGGGTAACTACCTCTTATCCGTGTTCACATATTGGCAACTTCTTATTTTTTGTACGTAAGAAAGAAACTAACTTGTTTTAACTGTGTATGTGTGATACGTGTATGTGCCTGGTAAAGAGGTGAGTGTGGGTGAGCTCCCGTATCTCATCACTAGTTGAGTACGAACGATGTTCTGTATCTTATTATTACCAGAGTATGTTTCTTAGGACAAAGATACAGTAGAGTATGTTTCTTTATGTGTTAGCATGTTATATGATTGTATATGTTTAGCGGGCGGAGCCTAAGAGAGACATATTTGTATACCGAGTGGGGCCCGATGCCAGAGTATTAAATTAATGGTTTGATAATTATGGTTTTAGTATTAAATTAAAAAGGAATTTTTTGGTCAAAATTTTTGGGATGTTACACAGTTAAAACAAGTTAGTTGCTTTCTTATGTACAAAAAATAAGAAGTTGTCAATATGTGAACACGGATAAGAGATAGTTACCCTCGTAAGTCATTTTCCCTTTGAGTTACCGGTTAAAATAGATATTAGCCGGTAATATTGGTTTAATTTAAACAGTTAAAACAAGTTAGTTGCTTTATTATGTACAAAAAATAAAAAGTTATTAATATGTGAACACGGATAAGAGGTAGTTACCCTCTTAAATCATTTTCCCTTTGAAAAAAATAGAAACGTAACAAATCAAACACTATAAATAATAATAGAAAGTAAACTCTTTCAATGGTAGATATCATAACAAACCAACACCATATAAGAAACAAATGGTGGCGGTGAAGATGACGCTTGGTGGACCTCTTAACAATTGTATCTTGTTATACATAAATCGTTTTAATATAGAATGTAGTTCAGAAAATACTTTCATCAACATTCGAAAAGCTTACAACATTTTTTTTTTATTATGATAAATAATATAAATATACATCACAATCAAACGTATTATATGTTACGTGGTTACTGGACTTATACGTAACTTTTAAAAGAAAAAAAAAACTTTTAATCCACATAGTGTATTTACTAGAGTAAGGTTATTAAGGATGTGTTTGGATGAGTTTTTTTTACTTCAAAAGTTTTTTTTCATAAAAATTGTTATTAACTTATTACTTTTGCCAAAAGAAGTTTTAAAAATATGTTGGAATAGTTTTTAGCTTTTTATCTTCTAAAAACTCAAAAGTCATAAAAAACAGTATTTTCTGACTATGTAAAAGGATGTGTTTTCTTCTTTTAAAAAAATATAAAATAACTTTTAGAGTTCCTAAATATTTTATTAAACTTTTTGACATTTTCAAAAAGAAACGTCAAAAAATCATTTTAAAAGTAATGCCAACACCTTCTATGTTTGAGATTTTAAGTAAAATAATTTTAAATTTTAAAAGATCGTGATCATATAATTAGATAGTGTTTGGAAGATACTAAAATGTATTGGTCTCCAAATTTGTTTGCATTATATTTGTGAAATACTCATTAAAAGTTATATTGATAAAGACACGGATGATGGAATTAGCTTCTAACTTTTTAAGGATGAAATATAATTCTTGTTGCTGCAACCCGTAGAAATTAGGAAGTAAACATGAAAAATAAAAAATAAAAATAAAAAATGATGAACGTGATTATATACAACTAGATCATAAAAAAAATATAAGTGTCATGATACTTTGCTTAATTCAAGATAATAAACACTAAAAATGTTGGATCAGATTGAGATTTTAAGATCTTGATATAGATTTTATTTCGAATGGATTATAGTATGGTCAGGATCATTTTTGGTTTGTAGAATCTTAAATTTGTAATATTTTAAGATCAAGATCAAGATCTTAACAAAGATGCTATAGAAAAATATAAGATAAATAGTTAGTTTGATAATATCTTTAAAAAATCATTTTAACATAAATGCAAATAAGATCGCATAACATATAGGGTCGAACAGTTACTATTTTCGAAAATCATCTAATGGGTGTTTGACAAAACTTAAAAAATGAATTTTTTGACTTATTACCGATATAAATAAAAAAAATGTTTGAATAAAAAACAACTTATAGCTGTTGATAACCTCTAATAAGCCAAAAAGTGATAAGTAACCTACCCTTTACTTAGGCCGTACGCTATACATATCACGAACAACAGAACCACGAGACCATCACCAGCCATGAACTATTGCTGGTGTACCCTTCACGACCACGAAGAAGAGAGAGAGAAAAGAAGAAGAAGGCTGCTCTGAGAAAGAAGAAGGTTGTGGTCCTTCGTGCTGCCCACCACAAATCACCACGAACACGCCCAACGACGAATGGTCGGGGTAGTGTGCACGGGCGTTTTCCGTGGCCACGTAGACCACGGGACGGTTCGTGTAGTGTATACCAGAAGGCCTTATTAAAAACTAATTATTTCACCAAATAAGTTATAAGTCAAAAGGTCATAAGTTTTTTCAAATATGTTTTGCCAAACACCCTCTAAATGAATAACATGTTAATACAATTATGAAATTATATTTTTGAGTAATAAAACACTATTTTATTTTTAAAATTAGATAAAATTGCAAAAATGGTTCCCGTAGTATGCATTTTTTTGGGGTTTTAGTCCAAACCTCGACTTTTTTGGATTGGTGGTACTTTTGAGCTACTTTGCTTGCAGTTTTGGTCCCTGACCAAACTAAAAAGACTATTATACCCTTAATGAATGTATATTTTCATTTTTATTTCACTTTTTAATAATAATATTATTATTAAATATAAAAGTGGGCCCACTTATCCACCCTACCTCTCTCTCTCTATCTATCTATCTATCTATCTATTTCCAAACCATTAATGTCTTTTTCTAAACCTCTCATGTCCATCTTCTTCCTCCCACGATATGCCTTAAGTCTTTCGTTCCTTCTTCTTCTTTCTCACCCTTGCCATCACCTACGCTTTACTCGATGATGGAGATGATAATAAAGAAATAAATCAGGGATTCCCATATCAACCCACCTCCAACTGCATCGATTTTTCTATATTAACAGGTTTTGTAGAAACAATATCTCAATCAACATAAACCTCCATTCCTAAGTCAACCCACCTCCGATCCATTCCATTCTGATGATGAAATTGACAACAAATCAACCCTAAAATTACTAATCTTCCTCCATACCTATTTTCCTTTCACCTAAATCGCAACCAACACCAGTAGCAACCGATGACCCCTCCAATGAAACCCACATCTTCTCCGTTAACATTCTTCTCTCCCCGGATACCAGATCTTTTACTTTAAACTTCAAGAGCAAAAAAACCCAGATGCCTCACTACAGAGGAGGTATTAATCGAGTCATCCGAGACAAACATAAGATAATCATGGTTCGATTTCACCCATAAAATTGATTTCAGATACAAAATTGATTTAATATTTCATTAGGGTTTACCGGGTTTGAATCTTGAGAGATCGACGATGGTTGAATCTTGACATATTTGAAATCACTTTCGTCCCTCAATATGTCTTCAACTTCTCAACCGATTTCAGAAAGTATGTGGGTGTGTAAATCCTTCCTAAATCGTTGATGAGGTAAGAAAAGATTGCATATAAATTCAGAGAAGAAATCATCACCTCTGTTGGATGTATGTTTCTTGGAATTCACTTTCTTGTCAATATGTCTTGTTACCACAGATTCTAGCTTCGATCGACGATAAGGAGAGAAGAGAACATATGAGGAAATGCAGAAGTAGAAGTGTAGGGGTGTGTGTGTGTGTGAATTTGCAGAGAGAGAGAGAGAGAGAGAGAGAGAGAGGGTAGGGTGGATAAGTGGGCTCACTTATATATTTAATAATAATAATATTATTAAAAAGTGAAAGAAAAATGAAAATAAATTCATTAAGGGTATAATAGTTTTTTTAGTTTGGATAGAGACCAAAACTGCAACCAAGTAGCTCAAAAGGACCACCAATCCAAAAAAATCGAAGTTTGAACTAAAACCCAAAAAAATGTATACCACAGGGACCATTTTTGCAATTTAGTCTAAAAATTATAATGCTAAAGATAAAATATAATTTATTATATTTAAGTAAAAACAATGAAATTTACCGGGGAAAATTTTAAAGTATCACTTATTTTTACCATAAATTATATTTCCATATTTAGATAATAATATTGCATCGATTTTAAATTATTCTTTTCTTCATTTAATTTATTTTTCGATAAATTAAAAAATTAAATTTGGTCTGCACACAAATATTAATTGAACTTTCCGCCTATAGTGCGTGTTCTCGAAAGGCTCCAGGCATCTTCTCTTTCATGCTGTTTTTGTGTTAGCGTTTATCAACCCCTCACCCCACCCCACCTCCCTCTGTTTTCTTTATGTTGTTATAATCGATAACAATGGCTGTTCAAGCTCAATACCCATCAAATGTTCTTCTTCTCAACAGGTTTTTGTATTCTTCATTTTTTTTTTCTCCAGAAGCTGCTTTTTATTTATGATTCTGTTTTCTCAAATGGACGTGTTTCGATTGAATTACAGAGGTGTAGGAGAAGGGAAGAACGAAGATTGTTCATTGCAGTTACAATCACAACCAGGTGGAACAACTGCGACTTCTTCGAGATTTGTTGAAGATCCATCCGCTAATCACATATTTTTCAGCGATTTCCCAGGTGGGTGTTTGAATTGTTCATCGATTTCTTCATGTGTATTTGGATTTTTAACAGAATAGTTATGTTGGATTGTGTAGGTGAGAGTGGTGGTGTTAATCCAAGGAAAAGAAGAAGAGACTTTGATATGAATCAATTGATGTCTATTATTCATCAACAACAGTTTCATAATCAACTGGTGGATGTTACACAGCTCCGTTCGAGAAACGTCGACGTTTCCACTGGTCTCCGATTAGCTTTTAACGATCAACAACATTCTCTTTCTTCTCAGTCCTCTGTTTTACCATTATTCACGGAAGATTTGACAACACAAATCAACCGACAACGTGATGAAATCGAGCATTTTCTTCAAGCTCAGGTAAAACCCTTTCGCCGGAATACCAAAATACTTTTATGGGGTTGATTTGTTTTTCGCAAAAAACAGATGCTGAAGATTGAGTTTTATATTAGGGAGAAGAGCTACGGCGTACGTTAGCAAACAAGAGGCAGATGCACTATAGTGCACTACTCCGGGCGGCGGAGGAATCGGTTTCGCGGAAAATGAAGGACAAAGACGTCGAGGCGGAGAAAGCCGCGCGACGTAACGCTGAGCTGGAGGCTCGGGCGGCGCATCTCAGCGCGGAGGCACAGGTGTGGCAGGCGAGGGCAAGGGCACAGGAGGCGGAGGCGGCGGCGTTACAGTCGCAGCTGCAACAGGCTATCGTGAGCGGGAGGCGAGGAGGGTGTTGTGCAGGGGAAGGAGAGGAGGTCGGGCAACGATTCGCCGACGGTGAAGCGGAGGACGCCGAATCGGCGTATATTGACCCGGAACGAGTCGTGTTAGCGAGTGGACCCGGTTGTAAAGCGTGTGGAAAACGAGTCGCATCAGTTGTATTGCTGCCGTGTCGACATCTGTGCGTTTGTACAGAATGCGACGGTGTCGTTTCGGCCTGCCCGTTATGTCTTACTTTCAGAAGCTCTAGCATTGAAGTCTACATGTCATGATGTGGGCCCTTAATAAGCCCAATATTGAACAAGCCCAATCACATGATAAGAAAAGGGTAAATGTGGAATTTGACAGAAATAAAAAGAAAAAAAAAACAAATATGTTTAGAAGAATATTCAATAAAAAACAAAAAAGATAAAGCATAACTCCTTAGATCATTTTCTTTCTTTAATGTTATTTTTCTTACATTGTCTTTGGGCTATGAATCTGTTAATTCCCATTTTACCCCCCAAAAAAAACTGTTTTTTTGCCTTGTAGGTGTAGATGGCCAAAATGTCAAATGTTATTATGTAATTTTTTATTTTCTTTTTTGTAATTTTAAATTTATATTTTATTCTTTTATTTTAAATTTTTTCTTCAAATGAGCATTTGGATATTACTTTTGTAGTGGGAATTTAAGCCAAATTGAACATTTGAATATTTTTTTTTGGAATAGATTCTTTATAGTGAAATTTTGATTTTTAAGTAGCCAAAAGATAGAGAAATACTTTAGAACACATAAATTTTGGAAATTTTAGTTGATATGAGAAGACAAGTATTTTCTTTAACGAAAAACGATGGCATTTTTTTTATTGTTTGTGTGAGTTGGAAATTATATAAAATAGAACCTTCTTCATCTCCTCATCCGTGTCTTACAACTGGTCCTACTCACAAATTCTCTGATGTCGTCTCTCAGCATATCGTGATATCGAACCTTCTTCATCTCCTCATCCGCGACATACTACGAAATAAGAAGAGTCCTCTCCTTGAACTTGGCGGTGATCTCCGCCACCGTCTCGGTCGTCTGCTGTAGATCCTGGAACTCCCGGGCTAACTATTGCACCTTAATAATCGATGCAAACTCGGCCTTGAACCTGGCCGAGAAATCACTCCATGTCATTGCATCCAACGCGACATCATCCCCGATGGCAAGACCAACCTCCTCCCACCAATCCCGTGCTCTGTCCTTCAGAAAACAAGAGGCGAGTCGAACCTTGTCCCACTCAGGACATCGGCTACAATGAAAACTGTTGGTGACATTAGCCAACCATCTGCCACTAGCAATGGGGTCCCTAGCCCCATGATAATCTGGAGCTCCACAAGCCCTGAACTCCCGGAAAGTCAAAGTACGCGCTCCCAACATAGCCATTAACTTTGTGCGAAAGGCTCCAAGCCTCTCATCCAAAATCTACAGGATGTCCTCCTTGACCGTGCCAAGGCCAAAAGCGGAAGAACAAAAGCGTATGTGTGATATGCTGCTACCGCGCCGGCTCCTTCCCCTTAGCTGAAGAGGTACCTGAAACCAAAACTGTAAACTGCAAGCACAAAGCTTAGTGAGTTCCCCCATAGTACCTCATACCATGCAAGCATATAACAAACAACATTCAACTAGGAGTTACGGGCCTCGCCCACACTCGAGAAGATACGGGCCCTGCCTACACTTCTCTAGCCGGGAGATACGGGCCTCGCCCACCTCGTGAAGATACGGGCCTTGCCCACACTTCGCTATCTGGGAGATACGGGCCTAGCCCACACTCCACTCTTGGAGAGATACAGGCCCTGCCCATACTCAACCGCCAACTCATATTATACAAGTATCACACAGACAACAAGTACATACAACTCTATCATACCGTCACATATATCATACTCGACTAAAACAATTGATACGGGCTCGGCCCACACTCTAGTACTAACATCTCGTCTACACGGGTCGACTTTGGTGCCTTAGACCCGTTCCTACTGGAAAGGAAACTCACCTCGAAATAGCTGCTGATCTGTGTGGGAATCGACTGTCTGCTGCTGTTGCTGCTCCGGAAATCCTCTGGATGTAATTCCTACAACATACTCAATCAATCACTGCTAACTGTCCTTTGGTTAAAATGACCATTTTACCCCTGATCATGTCATAAGACAAGGTTAAAGTCAACTTTCAGTTGACCCGACTCGCCGAGTTGGCTCGCCAACTCACCGAGTCCCTATTCAATCGACTGCCCTGGATCCCGTCCCTACTCGTCGAGTTAGACGTTGACTCGACGAGTTCTCCTTCTAAACTGAGGTTCAAGTCCTTCATCCTACTCGCCGAGTTGTATGAACAGCTCGACGAGTTCATCTTCATCCGATGAACACTTATGCTGAGACTCGCCGAGTTGTATGAACAACTCGCCGAGTCAGGGCAATGACTCGCCGAGTCCCTTTATGGATGAGTTCGGCTTCCAACTCACTGAGTCACGCCCCGTGACCCGCTACTCTACTCGACACAATGAAAAGGGGACAAACTCGGAGACTTGCGAGCAGACTCGCCGAGTCAGATAAACGACTCGCCGAGTCGTTACTATGCACTCACTATATACGTGATGTTGCTTGATTCCAGTCCATGCCATTCACAGATCTGGGTTCCTAGAGCATGAATAACACGTAAAGTTTCCAACTTTACGTGTAAATATTCCTCAATGAGAGTTTTAGGGTTCAAAATGCACCAAAATAGTAGATCTAGGGTGTACAAGCAACATGGGTCCATAAAGGCAGTTGATCCAAGCTCCTGGAGCTCGATTCCACCTAGATCTAGAGGCTAATCAGCCTAAAACGAACCCTCCACATACACAAGCTTGGAAAATGGGTCAAGAAGGACTTTAATGGGGCCATAAGCATGAAAACATGGGGGAAGACGAGCCATACCTTAGTGAACACTCTGAGATAGCTCAAGGATGCTTGACCTCCTCTTCTTCTTCTTGATCTCCTTTCCTACTCACTCCAAGCTTCAATAGGACACACCAATGGCTTCAAATCCACAAAAACGAGGCTTAGAACGAGGTGTAGGGCTTTGAGGGTGAATGGGGGCTGGCTTGGGGCGGAAAGAGTGATTAAATAGGGTGCAAACCCCTGAAACTTAGGGTTTCATCCAACAACGGTGACTCACCGAGTCCAGGATATGGACTCGTCGAGTCGCCAACTTATAACGTGTCCCGGGTCCCGTCTCTACTCGGCGAGTCGGACTTATGACTCGCCGAGTCCAAGGCAAAAAAAAATGGAAAATACTCAAATAAGATTTATGTACCAGGAACCAGGTGCTACACAATGAGTCCACTAGCCGACTCGCCGAGTCGGTCACTTATTCCATGCCCTGGATCCTGCTCCGACTCGTCGAGTTCCTCCATGGACTTGACGAGTTGACTCTTGACATACAACTTATCCTTTTATTTTCTTGGTCTTTCTGATTCTGGGTGTTACATATGGCTACCCCCGTAGTCTTAAAAAACTTTCCATACTATTTAATCGCTAGTGAATGCTACGGCTACCCCCGCAGTCTTACAACACTTTCCATACTATCTGATCGCTAGTGAATGTTGCGGCTACCCCTGCAGTCTTACAACACTTTCCATACTATCTTATCTCTAGTGAATGCTACGGCTACTCTCGCAGTCTTACAACATTTTCCATACTATCTAATCGCTAGTGAATGATACGGCTACCCCCATAGTCTTACAACACTTTCGATACTATCTGATCGCTAGTGAATGCTACGGCTACCCCCGTAGTCTTACAACACTTTCCATACTATCTGATCACTAGTGAATGCTACGGCTACCCCCGTAGTATTAAAACACTTTCCATACTATATGATCGCTAGTGAATGCTACGACTACCCCTGCAGTCTTACAACATTTTCCATACTATCTGATCGCTAGTGAATGCTATGGCTACCCCCGTAGTCTTACAACACTTTACATAATATCTGATTGCTAGTGAATGCTACGGCTAGCCCCCTAGTCTTACAACACTTTCCATACTATTTGATCGCCAGTGAATGCTACAGCTACCCCCGCAGTCTTACAACACTTTCCATACTATCTGATCGTTAGTGAATGCTACGGCTACCCATGTAGTCTTACAACACTTTCCATACTGGTCGAACACGCACTTGACCGAACACACAACTAAACTTGAGTCCTAACTGGAGCTCTAACCTAGTTCCTGAAACCTGCTATCTGAGAGTCTCGAAGGCTGTCTACTGCTCAGGCCCTCGGCGAAAGGCCACCGACTTCTTGGTCAGTGGGGTCAAAGGAACTGCAATCTCGGAGAAGTCCCGTATAAATCTTCGATAATAACCTCCTAGACCCAGGAAACTCCGAACCTCAGTTGGAAACCTCATAATCTTCCACTGCATCATGGCCTCTATCTTAGTCGGATCGACCAGAATACCTTTCTGGTTGACAAGGTGCCTAAGAGATTGCACCTCGTGCAACCAGAATTCACATTTGGAGAACTTTATAAAAAGTCTCTCCTCCACTTAGATTGTAATGTCCCAAAAATCCGTACCAAATATTTTTCTATAAATCATTATCAAAGCCATATTAATAAAAACATATCATAAGTCATAACATAAACTCAGAGTATTAATTCCAAAACATAATTCATTATCAGAGTAAAACATCCCAGGCTGACTAATCAATGGTGTATGCCATGCGATCACCCCGAGCTCTTCCTTCCGCTACCGGAAGTACCTGAAACCAAAATTGAAAACCGTAAGCATGAAGCTTAGTGAGTTCCCCAACCTACCACATACCCTACACAAACACATACAACATATACTGGGCCACGCCCGTTATTTCGAGCCTTGCCCCTAACTCGGTCCCCGCCCACTACAACGGCCCCACCGTTCCAGGCCCCACCTGGCTTCGAGCCCCGCTCGGATACATATTTGTTTCTTTTATGCCCCGCCTGTCTCTAGGTCCCGCCCGCTAACCACATATAGTACAAAATAGCATATAACACATAACTAAACATACCCTACTGCATTCTTGTCCTCAGGCATCGCCTGTCTTGGGCCTCGCCCCTGTCCCGTCACTAGTGAGTCATGGAACCCCGTCCAAGCTCCTACGGTAAGTAAGATACGGGCCCACGCCCACTCTCACTCCATGCCTATCTCGGGACTCGCCCATGCTCTGCTACTAATGAGATATGGAACACCGTCCATACTCTGATATTGGAGAGATGCGGGACCTCGCCTACACTCACCTTCCTACCAGGCACATACATGCATCACACAAACAACAAATATAATCTATCATTTAAACCATTCCTTGGGCAACCGCCCGACATCGGACCTTGGTCCGGAATATCATACTAGCAAACAGTGCCTAGGGCTAACCCTCGGATCTTCCTACTCATAACTACATGGGTCGGCATTGTGGCCGTAGACCCATTCACACAAAGGGAAACTCACCTGCACTGCTGAACTTGCTGATAACCCTCTTGCTGTTGACCGACAATTCTCTGAACCGCTACTCCACTAGATACGAATATAAATACATATATCACTTAGTTCCAACTGAACTCTAGAAGCCAAACTAAGTCAACTCTGGTCAAAGTCAATATTTCTAGCTGACTCTACTCGCCAAGTCAATCCATTGACTCGTTGAGTACATGTACTCAGAACCCTCATAATGCGACCCAACTCGCCGAGTCACCCAAGACTCGTCGAGTTCAACGATCTCTGAGTCCCATCCTGTCCAACTCACCGGGTCACCATTCAACTCACTGATCTGAGCCTTAACCAGAAGGGGTTAGTGTTTCGCGACCTGACTCGCCGAGTCCATGAACAAACTCGCCGATTCCATGATAATCTTCAACAGACTCGCCGAGTTGTTCTTCCAACTCGTCGATTCCATTCCCACCTTCATCTTACTCGCTAAGTTCACCCATGAGACTCGCTGAGTCACTTCAGTTCTTAATCCATATAGTGGCTTTTCGAGCCATGCAGGGGTTCCAACTCATAGATCCACTCTTCCCAAGTCTATTCCTCACTTAAAGTTGCAAACTTTACATCAAACCAAAGAGATATGGGCTTAAAACACTCTAGGGCTAGGATTTGTGGTAAACATGCTTAACCAACACATCAAAAACTGATACTTTATGGATCTCTGGGCGAAGACACACCTAGATCTGAAGTAGCAACCTCAGATATGGACTTCTAACTCAAAAACGCTCCTTATCATACCAAAATGGCCCCAAAACATTATCCATGAGAAGATCTAGAAGCAACAAAGGCAAAGTGACAGATTGTTACCTTCAAACTGATGCTCACAACAAAAGGGTTGGATCCTCCAGCTGATTAGTGGTCAAATCCTCCAAACCTTCCTCTTGCAAAAACCCCAAACGCACTTCCTTCCTTCTCTCACTCAACTAGGGTTTGGAATAGTGTATAGTAGCTTCTGGCTGACAATGGGACTAAGGAGAGGACTTAAGGTCCTTTAAATAGGGCACCAAGTCCCGAACATAGGGTTTCCCAATCCAGATTGGACTCGTCGAATCCACTTTCCGACTCGTCGATTCGGTCACTTACTCTTCGACCCCGATCCCGCTTGGACTCGTTGAGTTCCACCTTGGACTCGACGAGTTGACCGCTTTGACTTAGTGTTTTCCTTTCCTTTCTTAGTCATTCTGATTATGGGTGTTACAACTCTCCCCCACTTAAACTAAACTTCGTCCTCGAAGTTTCTCTACGGCCAATCGCCCTACAATCAACACTCTGCTTGAGAAAACCTAACACCCGCTCACTACCTCCGCTGGCCATCCGCCCGGTCATTCTAACTAACATTAATCCTTGCGGATAATATTCTCGGGTTAACCCTAACCCTGACCACCCTGGGAACACAACTTACTTAACTGACAAACCTTCTGGCCTCCCAAGGCAATGTTCCATAACCAACTACTTCCTCTGTCACTGTAAAGGTCCTATCCTTCACCAACTCCATTACTCCCGCTACTTCCAATACGGGTCATTACCGCCAGTATCCACTGGACACTTCTTACTACTATAACTTAGTGTTGAGCACCCCTCCCAGCGAATGGTTCGGATAATCCTTCGAGTAAAAGATTCATCCTCGCAAAGGTTAGAGTTAGAGGAGAGCTGCGCAACATCTCAAACCCTTTCCTCTGAGATTATCCAACCTGCTATGATGTGCATAGCACCCATCGATCAGCTAACTGTATTCCACCATAGTCTGCTTACCATCACTGCCACTGACTGAAAATTTTTGTTGTCCCTTATCTGCCTTCCGGATGAACCGAGACCACCCTGGTCCCTACTGATCTACCACTATCTGGATTACCGGCTCCCACCGGTCGCTAGCCCCAACACAAACTTCTAGTCGCTCCCAGTGACCTCCGAGGAAACATAGGCTACCTAATACTGCCCCCTCAACTCTTCCACTCTGGCACTACAAGTCCTGGGATCCTCGATCCCCCTAACTCGAACTTAAGGTCCTTACCAGGTCCCACCTGTGTTACTAAAACTCACGGGTCTTGCCCACGGGTCTCACCCGACTATGCTACTGAGCAACCCTACTCTCATGTCTCACCTATACTGCTACTCTCATACGGGCCTTGCCCACGGGTCTTACCCAACTACATCCTGGAGCGGCCTCTCCCAAGGACTCACCTCTCTAGGGTTATGTAGGCAAGCTCCATATTATTCTCATCCACTACTTATTCATGATTCCTACCTGGATCACTAGGAGGTAAGAGCCTCGCCCTAACTCCGCTAACTAGGAGATACAGGCCTCCGCCCTCACTCTGGTAACTAAGCTGCTAGGGAATGCTACGACTTACCCATAGTCTTACAATACCTTCCATACTCAGTGACTGCTAGTGAGTGCTATGGCTACCTGATGTGTGTAAATTCAACTAGTTTTATCCCTACTTTTTATTAATAATTTGAGCACACAAAGGCAGTGAACCTGTCTTTAAGTGGTATAGATTGATAAGTAAGGTATCGAACTCAGGGAACGGAAATTAAACTAATAGCTAATTTTAACTAAAACAAATAATAAAAGTAAATGGTTTTTCTCTAGTTTTGCAAGACTAGAAACTTAAGCAAACTAAATTTAACTAATTAACTAAAGCAACAACTATTCACCAAATTTGATAAAGATGTTTCTATTTAGGTTCAACCAATTCACTCCTATGGTTATTTAAGTTAAGGTAGATTAATTGCTATTGGTTACCAATAATAGTAGTTAGGTTCATGTTCATTACTCCTAACCCTTAGACAATTAACTAATTTAAGCGTTGATCAAGTGTTTAAACTAATTAATTCCCTAGATTAATTATTTGGATTAAATAAGATTTGTAATGGTCAATTAAGTTATTAATTCAATTAACCTCTTGTTGATGGTTTCTCAAACAAGCTCACACATTAATCTTCCTATTTTCTTATTAATCTTAGTTTCATACTCATTACTTCCAAGCATATGTTTTAGCATTCACATAGACATATGAGGTTAACAATTAAGTGATGTTCATGCAACCTAATTGCCTTCCAATTAACAGAAAATAGTAGTGATTAACACATAAGGTTCTTTAACAAACTTAATTTAATAAATCACCAATAGACAATTAAACAAAATTCAATAATTAAACCATAGGAGTTCTTTGGTATTCCCCAAACAGAAAAAAAAACGAGTTTAGCTCATAGTTGCAGTAGAAACAAGCATAAAAACAAAGTTTATGGAAGCAAACATGTTTAATTCCTAAGTCTAAGTGGTAGAATTAACCTAATTGCTTGAATTCTTCCAACTCTTGAAGCTTAGGGTTCTTCAGCGCCTTCTGAACCTTTTAGTCGCAGCTAATCCTTCAAAATTCGCCAGGGGTTCTCTCCCACGTGATAAGGATTCGTCTTCTAAAGATATCCCAAAACAGAGGGTACTCGGCGAGTAGCAGAATCAACTCGCCGAGTAGGTCAATACTTATCCATCTTTAGATCAGCAGTCGTATATATCTTCTGGCACCTCATCGTGTACTCGCCGAGTAATGTCGATCTACTCGCCGAGTAAGTCTCTCTTTTCATTCTTTAACCTTCACTTGCTTTCCCTTTTCTCCTTTTTGCCTCCAAGCATATCTTTTGGACTGAAAACACACTTCAAAGCATTTTAAGTATCTTTTGTCCATATTATTCTCATAACTAACCAAAAATAACCAAGAATATATGTTAAATAATTAACTAATTATGCACATATCAAAATACCCCACACTTGACTTTTGCTTGCCTCCAAGCAAAACTAAATTTTAAACACATTAAAATCACATTAATAACTCCAATCCTGCCTAGCCATTATGCCAAGACCGCAACTCATGCATTTGTGTCTAATTCCTAAAAACCCCCCATACTTCAAATACTCACAATCCTCATAAACATTCTCCCACTCACCCCGAACTATGCTCATTTTATGCAACCCTCCGAATCCATCCTCAGAAAACCTCTTTACCCTCAAGGTATTTTTAATTGAGCAACCCAAGCATACATAATCTAGACAATTACAATTTATGATACCACATTGGAGCTCTTTGGAATTCTTCACTTCTTTGATTTTTGATCTTGGATAACTTTGAATTCACCACCTTTGTTGTTTGATTTTTGGTATCTTCAACTTTTTGAATTTCTTCGGAATTTTCGATCTTCATATTTGATATTTGACTTTGATGCTCCAAAAATTCTTCAAACTTTTTCTTGTAATTCTCTCTCTCTTTTTTTTAACATATACCTCACTTTTTTTTTCACTCAAAACCTACATGCTTAAGCAGGGGCGCTCAATCTCAACCTTTATTGGCTAATGATAAAAATCTTCCTGGATACATTTCAGGTTTAGGCTGCTAAACATATTGCATCCCTCAGGCTGAGCAAGGTCGTGTTTTTGTCTCATGATTTCACTGAAATAAGGAAGCCACAAATGCACTAGAACGTATATAGGCTCAACTAAACATTTGGGTTTTCATGCAATTATCAACATAATTCTAACATGGAATCCTAATTTTTTACCAAAATTTTCTAATTTAAGACCTAAGCATTTTGAATATTCAACAAATTTAAAAATTAGCCTAAATTAAGATTCTAAGTGTTCTAAGATGTGACTAACCCCCTACCCCACACTTATTTTATGCAATGCCCTCATTGCATATTATAACAACTAAAAAGAATGCAAATAGAGAGAAAGTTGGAACAAACTCCTCTGGGGTAGCAGTCGCTAGGTTGATACCCTCGTCTTCAACTCCTTCTTCTAGTGACTTTAACCATGGGAACAGCTCATCCATGGCACGGGTGTCATAAGTCTCGTGTGGTTGATAGCTCGAAAACTCCAAGGAAAAATGGTTGTTGCACAAGCCTCAGTAATAGTGCATAAAGAATGTATGAATGGCGCATAAACAGTAGCCAGAACAAATCAATTAACTCCTCCTGCAGCAGGCTACTCGGCGAGTAGGCGAATAAACTCGGCGAGTAGAAGGTGTCGGACAAGCAGATCGTGCAGAAGCAGATGTACTCGCCGAGTAGTATTAGTGCACTCGGCGAGTAGAGCATATAATTCCAGAAATTTTCTAAACGCTGGCTCTCTTTATTCTAGTGTTGACATGCAAATGTAAATGCACTCTCCAAGAAACTTTCTAAACAGCAACACTTTAATAAACTCTCGATTCGTACGGACTCGATCCTAGGAACAAAACTCCATAAGCACTCCTAAAGGCCGTCATTCCTCGCTTAACCATTCCTAAACAGCATGCATCCTAGCTTCAATACCTGAAAAGAAAACTAAAAGTAACACTAAAATTCAAACCACTTAACCAAGTTTACATGTCCACAATTGTCTTTAAAACAAACATCATAATCAAACAAAATAAAATCTTCATTCTTCCTCGTCCATCCCGGCTCCTCCAGCTCCACTACCTCCTTCTCCACCCCTTCTTCGCATCCTCTCATCCCAATCCATAATATACGGGTAGCCGGGTCCAGGCCTCGGGGTAATGTGCATTTGTTGGAAAAGATAATCGAAGGATTGATTGGTGTAATTAACCCCTCGGCCAATATCATCCAAGTATTGTCGATACTCCACTTGGTTCCAACTCTCGTTATCCTCCACCGGAATAACCGGTGGGTCGTCCCGCACCCGCTCACTCCTTTGCCTAACCTGCCTTCCCGGCTCCTCGGGAACCGCCGGCTCATCCTCATTTGGGATAGTAAAGGAATCACCAAATTTCTCCACTATCTGAGCCCTCCTATAAAGTGCAGTGTTAAATGGAGGAGGGTGGATAATCGTCAACGCTTGAGCTTGCGACAAATCCAAGATCCCAAACGATTTCGCAAGCCGAGTAATGAACATGCCCCCATTTATCTTCGAGTTTATCTTCTCCTTAACTGCCCCCTCCGCAAGAAATTTGGCAATGCAATACGGGAGGTTGCAGAAGACGTCGGGAGTGATGATACTCCACAAGTAAAAAATATCAAGGGTGGGAACTTTGTCCCCATCCTTCCGCATGTTGATCGTGCTTGCAATAAACCAGTGAAGAAGTCGGTGGATCGGAGAACGGATATGACCTTCTTGAGCAGTAGAAGGTATGTAGACTCGGTTAGCAATTGTACTCAACCATGTCGATGCCACCACTTCCTCGGGAAGTTCTTTGTAGGTATTCTCCAAGAAGGCTTCAAAGTAATCCATCATCACCATGTCTTGATCGTAGATGCCCAACCGCCAAGAGAACTCAACCATGCTGCATTGACGCAGCTCCCCACCCAAAGAAAACGAGATCGTGTTTGGATTGTAAAACTCACTACCACCTCGGAATGAGATGGTAGCGAAGAACTCCCAGCACAACTCTGCGTATACTGGCTCTTGAATCTTGAACAATTACAACCAACCATCACAAGTGATGTTGGCATAACCCAAGTTACAATCTTTCACCAAATATGGGGTGAGTTCCTCTTCCAAGCCAACATTGCCCAACCATCCCCAATCCACTGCATTCGGTAGGTGGATTTCTTTCTGTCGAAGTGCTTCCAACCTGTTTAGCGCTCGAGTTTTGGAAGATTTGGAGGTAATTTGTTGAAAGGCTAACCATGGCATATCACCATGGCCTCCCCCACGTGATGACTGACCTCTTCTTGCCATTCTAACTGCATGCGCATATCAAAAACACAACAACAAATATCACCCAACAATTAAAACAGAAAAATTTATGGTCTGATTGTGACCTACTCGCCGAGTACGCGAGCATACTCGCCGAGTAAGATGAACACTCGGACAGATCGAAACCGGATCTGTGTAATTAGTGTAATAGTCCAATTTATTCATAGGGGTTTGTGGTAATTGTGTATCTAGCCATATATCTTGGAGAATTTTTACCAAATAACATCTAATTCATGAGTAAATCAAAGCCCTAAAAATTGGGGAAAACTCTCCAAATCCGAAAATATATACCAAATATGGGGAGATATGTGATAAAGATTGGACCTTTCATAAAATTAAAGAGCAAAGATGTTACCTTGGTGGTTGAATTAAGAGAAAGAGAAAGGAAATTGACTAGATCCTGAAGAACTCTTGAGAGGTGACTGAGAGAAGATGCTCGGCGAGTGTGGGGGTGAAATGTTGAATAAAAGTAGTTTTTACAGATTTTAATTTACTGGGTTTTAACCGTCTACTCGCCGAGTATAATGGATCTACTCGCCGAGTAGACACGCGTGTCATGCAGTTTTGGCTGTATACGAACATTTACTCGCCGAGTATAGCCGATATACTCGCCGAGTAGATGTCTCAGGTTGAAAAATTTTAAGTTTTTGCCAATTTTACTTTGTGAATTCCTTTATTTTAGCCTGCCCACCCCACACTTTCAGTAGAGCTTGTCCTCAAGCACTTAGAGAAGTAGAATGAATGAAGAGAAATGAAAAAATAATACGAAAAATAAAGAAAGGGAAAGAAAATGCAAACGTGAAACTCGGGTTGCCTCCCGAGAAGCGCTTCTTTTGATGGAGTCATTAGCTGGACTCCGCCCCTTCTATGTTTTTGCGATTCCGCATAGCAGGAGCTCTTCCATTCCTTCATTGCGGGGGACTCCTTCTTCATATTTCTTCACTCGATGGCCATTGACTTTAAATGGCGTGCCATCTCTTGAGATCAATTCAATAGCCCCATGAGGAAACACCGTCTTAACCACAAATGGACCATCCCACCTTGATTTGAGTTTGCCCGAGAAAAGTTTTAGGCGGGAATTGAAGAGTAGTACTTTTTGGCCTTCATGGATGTCTTTGCTTTTGATTCTTTGGTCATGCCATCTCTTGGTCTTTTCTTTATAGAGCCACGAACTAGAATAGGCCTCATTTCGGAGTTCTTCAAGGGCATTCATTTGCATTAAACGATTGGTCTTCAATTCTTCCATGTCAAAGTTGCATCTCTTTAGCGCCCAATATGCCTTGTGCTCGATTTCAACCGGTAAATGGCATTGCTTTCCATAAACTAACCTATATGGTGTAGTACCAATAGGTGTTTTGAAAGCGGTACGAAACGCCCATAGCGGGTCATCCAATTTATCCGACCATTCCTTGCGATTGCTTCCCACCGACTTCTCCAAGATACGCTTCAAAGCTCGATTGGTAACTTCCGTTTGCCCACTCGTTTGCGGGTGGTATGATGTGGAGAACTTATGGGTCACCCCATATTTCTTGAGCACTTTGTCCAATTGATCATTGGCAAAGTGTGTGCCACGGTCACTAATTAGGGCCTTTGGAACACCAAACCGGGAGAATAGTTTTTTCAAGAACCGAACCACTACCCGTCCGTCATTTGTAGGTAAAGCCTGCGCCTTCGCCCATTTTGACACATAATCCACCGCCACGAGGATGTACTTGTTTCCTTTGGATGTGGGGAATGGCCCCATGAAGTCTATGCCCCACACGTCGAACACCTCGCACACTTGAATGCTATGTTGTGGCATTTCATTACGGGAGGAAATGTTTCCCACCCTTTGGCAAGCATCTCATTCTTTGACATATTGGGCTGCATCTTTGAAGATTGTAGGCCAATAGAACCCAATGTCAAAGATCTTCTTCGCGGTATAGTGTGCTCCATGATGTCCTCCCGTGGGCCCGCTATGGCAGTGCTCTAGTATTTTTCGACTCTCCTTTCCGAACACACATCTTCTTATAATTCCATCCGCGCAGCTTCGGAAGAGGTATGGATCGTCCCAAAAGTAATATTTGATCTCCGAAAAGAATTTCTTCTTTTGCTGACTACTATAATCCTTCGGGACGTAATTGGTAGCTAAATAGTTAGCTATATCCGCGAACCATGGCTCCTCTCCCACGGACACCATAATGTATTCATTCGGAAAGTCGTCTCCATCCTTATCTTCTTGCAATGCCGGGTTCTCGAGTCTAGATAAATGATCGGCCGCTACGTTCTCCATTCCTTTCTTATCTCGTATCTCTATATCAAATTCTTGAAGAAGCAGCACCCATCGTATTAGTCTTGGCTTGGCATCCTGTTTGGAAAACAAATACTTGATAGCCGAGTGGTCAGTAAAAACAGTGGTTTTAGATAAAACCAAATAAGGGCGAAATTTATCAAAAGCGTAAACTACGGCTAACAGTTCTTTTTCAGTAGTGGTATAATTCTCTTGGGCAGGATTCAAGGTCTTGCTTGCATAATAAATGGGTTGAAAATGCTTATAAACCCTTTGTCCAAGGACCGCTCCTAGTGCATAGTCACTAGCATCACACATGATCTCGAAGGGTAAGTTCCAATTTGGTGCTATAATGATTGGGGCATTAGTTAATTTTTCTTTTAAAAAGTCAAATGCCTCTAAACACTCTTTAGTGAAATTAAAGGGTGCATCTTTTAATAATAATTGTGTTAGAGGTTTCGTAATTTTGGAAAAATCTTTAATAAAACGCCGGTAAAAACCTGCGTGTCCCAAAAAACTTCTAATGCCCTTCACATTAGTTGGTGGGGGTAATTTAGCAATGGTGTCTATCTTTGCCCGATCCACCTCAATTCCTTTTTTAGAAACTTTATGTCCCAATACTATACCCTCTTTGACCATGAAATGACACTTTTCCCAATTTAGGACCAAGTCGGTTTTCTCACATCTAGCAAGCATCAAGTCAAGATTTGTGAGGCAGTCATTGAAAGAAGATCCGAATACAGAAAAGTCATCCATAAAGACCTCCATGAATTTTTCCACCATATCATGGAATATGGCGGTCATGCACCTTTGAAATGTCGCAGGTGCATTGCATAGTCCAAATGGCATGCGTCTATAGGCGAAGGTCCCACTGGGGCATGTAAAGGTGGTCTTTTCTTGGTCCATTGGGTCTATAGGTATTTGGAAATACCCGGAAAAACCATCTAAGAAGCAATAGTAGCTATGGCCCGATAGTCTCTCTAACATTTGGTCTATGAAAGGAAGGGGAAAATGGTCTTTGCGAGTGGCATCGTTTAGCTTGCGATAATCGATGCACACTCGCCAACCGGTTACCGTTCGCGTTGGAATTAACTCGTTCTTCTCGTTGGTAATGACCGTCATTCCTCCTTTCTTGGGCACCACCTGGACCGGACTCACCCATGGGCTATCGGAGATGGAGTAGATGATTCCTGCATCCAAAAGCTTGACTACCTCCTTCTTGACAACTTCTTGCATGTTCGGGTTTAATCTTCTTTGATGTTGCACCACCGGCCTGGCTCCTTCTTTTAAGTTGATTTTGTGAGAGCAGTAGGATGGACTTATTCCCTTTATGTCGGAGACGCTCCATGCGATGGCTCTTTTCCTTTTCTTCAACACCCGTACAAGCTCTTCCTTTTCCGTCTTGGAGAGATCTGAGGCTATAATCACTGGCTTCTGATTTCCTTCTTCCAGGAAGGCGTATTCCAGATGGTCAGGCAGTGTTTTGAGCTCCAATTTATTGTGCATAGTGGCGGACTCGCTGAGTGCAGGTATGGTACTCGGCGAGTTGATGGCGGCATTTGCGACTGCTGACTTTTCTTCAGGTGTACTCGGCGAGTAGATCGGGTCTACTCGGCGAGTAGGGCTTTCAGCTTGGTTTTTTAGTTCTTCATACTCTGCTTCCTCCAACAGTCTTTTAATCTCTAATAAGTCTTTTTTCTGGATCAAATACTTCTTCCAAAGCTGCAAACTTGCTGGAATCTTCAGGTATGTCTTCTTCCAATAACTCGTCAAGCATGTCGATTGAGAATGCCGTGTCGTCACTACTCCTTGAGTACTTCATGGCTTGGTCTACCCCGAATGTTACTGAGTCGTCCCCAACTCGCAATGTGAGCTTTGAATCTCTCATATCTACGATGGCGCTAGCGGTGTTGAGGAAGGGTCTTCCAAGGATGATTGGTACTTGCGGGTCCGCCTCCATGTCGAGAATGATGAAGTCAGCCGGGAAGACAAATTTGTCTACTTTCACTAATAAATCTTCACATATGCCTCTTGGGAAAGTAACCGTCTTGTTTGCCAAATGAATTTCCATCTGAATTGGCCTTGGCTCCGGGAGGTCCAGCTTTTTGAAGAACGAGTACGGCATAAGGTTCACACTCGCTCCAGAATCAGCTAAAGCATGAATTGCTGCCAAGTTGCCAAATTGGCAAGGTAGAGTTAAGCTCCCCGGATCACCCTTCTTCTTTGGTAATTTGTTTAGCATGGCAGCGGAGCAATTCTCATTCAATACTACTTTCTGCACTTCTTCCATCTTTCTTCTATTAGTGAGGAGTTCCTTAAGGAACTTTGCATACTTGGGCATTTGCATAACGGTTTCAATGAAAGGAATGTTTATTTGAAGAGTTTTAATATGATCAAGGAACTTCTGATATTCCTCTTCCTGCTTCTCCTTCTTGGCTCGGGCTGGGTATGGCATTGGAGGCTGGTATGGTTTCAAGGGTGGTTGATCATTAGTTTTTTCAGATGTACTCGCCGAGTCCATCGGTCCTACTCGGCGAGTAGGGCTCTCAGATTGTGAATGTTGGTTTTCAACTTGTACTTCCATTTCTTCCTTCCGTGAGTCCTTGTTCGCTTCAGTTCGAATGGGGGCCAGGGGAGTAATAATCTTCCCACTTCTTGTGGTAACAATATTCACTTGCGCGCCTCGTGGGTTGTTCTCGGTTTTGCTAGGAAGCTCACCCGATGACCTTTGGTTTAGTTGTTGAGCGAGTTGCCCAAGCTGAGTTTCTATGTTATGGATGGATGCTTGCTGGTTCCTGAGCATTGTTCTTGTTTCTTGGATAGCAGCATCGTGGTCACTGTGTCTTTTCTCGGAAGCAGCCACAAATTTAGTTAGCATCTCTTCCAAGCTTGGCTTCTTCTCTTGCACCGGATCCTCCTTTTGGTAAAAGCCTCTCCCTTTTTGTCTATACTTCTCCTCCTTGGCCTTCTTGTACTCTTCGTAAGGCAGCCACTCCTTCTTTTGTTTTCGCCAGTCTTCATCATACCGGTCACCGCTCGAATAGCATACTTGTGCCTTTTGTTTCCGTGCTCATCCAAATCACAATCTCTAGTGAGGTGAGGTCCATTGCAATTCTCGCAACCCACCCGTATGGCATGGATAGTTTGATCCATTTTGTCCATTCTTCTATCCATGGTTTTTAACATGGCCATAACCGCGGACAAATCTTCAGTAGCAGCGTATGCGGCTCCCCTCGTGACATCATTCCTAGGGTTGTGGTATTCTCTAGAGTGTTTAGAGAATTCTTCAATTAATTCTTTGATCACCGGGGGTGGCTTCTTTGTAAGTCGGCCTTGTGAGTCTAGCAGCTGCCGGGTCGTGACATTGACTCCATCATAAAAGATGGAAACTTCTTGTTGGCTATTTAGATCATGGTGTGGGCAATTTCGTAGCAGACTTTTGTACCTTTCCCATGCTTCATATAACGACTCTCCAGCTTGTTGTTCAAAATTTGCAATGGCCTTCTTGAGCTTGGCTATCTTGGACGGTGGGCAAAAGTGATCAATAAACTCTTCCTTGATTCTGGCCCAAGTAGTGACTGACCCGGGAGGAAGTGATTTGAGCCAGTCTTTAGCAGCACCCTTGAAGGTTACCGGAAGCATCCGAAGCAGTTGAGTTTCGCGGGTGACATTTGGAATGTTGAAGTAATCAGCAACATCATTTACTTCATCCAAATGTTTGTAGGCATCTTCATGATCTTTCCCGTAGAAAGGTATTTCCTTGAGTGAAGCTAGGATATGACCTTTTAACTCAAAGGTGGCAGTTGCGGGAATTGCGGGTTGCACAAGTCCCGGGCCATGGTCGTCGCGCATCCTCTTCTTCCATTCTCCCATGGGAATTTCATCAATGTTAGCCATAGTGAATGCTAACTCTTCCTCCGATTCGGTGTCTTGTTCGTAAGTTGCCTCATCTTCTTCCTCGGTTTCGTATCTAATCTCTTCTTGAATTGGCTCTTCAATTATTAAGGAAGCGATTGAAGCTCCTGATTTGCTGCTCTTCTTTTTCCCGAAAACAGTCTTCAAGTTGGACAATGGTGATTTCTTTGGTGTGCTTGAACTCTCCACGTCCTTCCCTTTGTTTCTTTTCAATTCGGATTCGGGGTCTTCAAACGGGGGTACCAGTGGTGTGTTTGCTCCTCTGGTCATGAAAGTCCTGAAATTAATCAAATAAAAGCGTAAAAAGAACAAAAAGATTGTAAACAAATAAAAGGAAAAATTTCTAAATAAGCTGTTACTCGCCGAGTAGGTGCGAGTGCACTCGGCGAGTATCAGTGATTTTTTCAAAAAAAATTCTAAGTTTTTAACCTAACTAAAACAGATACTAAAACCTAATTACTAGTTACTAAATTGCAGTAAATGAACTTTATGCAAGTAAACTCACACAAAGGATCGAAAAAATTAGGAATTAGCTTAATTATTTAGAACCGTTCCCCGGCAACGGCGCCAAAAACTTGATGTGTGTAAATTCAACTAGTTTTATCCCTACTTTTTATTAATAATTTGAGCACACAAAGACAGTGAACCTGTCTTTAAGTGGTATAGATTGATAAGTAAGGTATCGAACTCAGGGAACGGAAATTAAACTAATAGCTAATTTTAACTAAAACAAATAATAAAAGTAAATGGTTTTTCTCTAGTTTTGCAAGACTAGAAACTTAAGCAAACTAAATTTAACTAATTAACTAAAGCAACAACTATTCACCAAATTTGATAAAGATGTTTCTATTTAGGTTCAACCAATTCACTCCTATGGTTATTTAAGTTAAGGTAGATTAATTGCTATTGGTTACCAATAATAGTAGTTAGGTTCATGTTCATTACTCCTAACCCTTAGACAATTAACTAATTTAAGCGTTGATCAAGTGTTTAAACTAATTAATTCCCTAGATTAATTATTTGGATTAAATAAGATTTGTAATGGCCAATTAAGTTATTAATTCAATTAACCTCTTGTTGATGGTTTCTCAAACAAGCTCACACATTAATCTTCCTATTTTCTTATTAATCTTAGTTTCATACTCATTACTTCCAAGCATATGTTTTAGCATTCACATAGACATATGAGGTTAACAATTAAGTGATGTTCATGCAACCTAATTGCCTTCCAATTAACAGAAAATAGTAGTGATTAACACATAAGGTTCTTTAACAAACTTAATTTAATAAATCACCAATAGACAATTAAACAAAATTCAATAATTAAACCATAGGAGTTCTTTGGTATTCCCCAAACAGAAACAAAAACGAGTTTAGCTCATAGTTGCAGTAGAAACAAGCATAAAAACAAAGTTTATGGAAGCAAACATGTTTAATTCCTAAGTCTAAGTGGTAGAATTAACCTAATTGCTTGAATTCTTCCAACTCTTGAAGCTTAGGGTTCTTCAGCGCCTTCTGAACCTTTTAGTCGCAGCTAATCCTTCAAAATTCGCCAGGGGTTCTCTCCCATGTGATAAGGATTCGTCTTCTAAAGATATCCCAAAACAGAGGGTACTCGGCGAGTAGCAGAATCAACTCGCCGAGTAGGTCAATACTTATCCGTCTTTAGATCAGCAGTTGTATATATCTTCTGGCACCTCATCGTGTACTCGCCGAGTAATGTCGATCTACTCACCGAGTAAGTCTCTCTTTTCATTCTTTAACCTTCACTTGCTTTCCCTTTTCTCCTTTTTGCCTCCAAGCATATCTTTTGGACTGAAAACACAATTCAAAGCATTTTAAGTACCTTTTGTCCATATTATTCTCATAACTAACCAAAAATAACCAAGAATATATGTTAAATAATTAACTAATTATGCACATATCACTACCCCATAGTCTTACAACACTTTCCACCTCTAACTGCTGCTGAAGAAAGTTGCGGCTCTCCCGCCGCTCTACCATGCTCTACATGTTGTCTCTGCCACTGACTACTAAAATGAAAGCATCCCATGCTAATCATTCTTGAAATCCTCCTTCCAACTTTCTCGAGCCCTACAGGCGACCCTCCAACCCGAATTCCCAACCGGATACTAACCATCTCGAATACATGAACTAACTGTTGGGAAGTCTCCCAAACTCCTAACGTTGAACTCCTCAACCCATCAATCATTGTGCTACTTCTTTTCCTTCTCAGAGGTCGTGTACTCATTCTGGATCTGCGTGCTCTTACCCTTGTACACTCGGAGGGTTCTCTTCCACTTTGATCCTGCTTATACCTCACTGCTCAATGCTTGAGAAGAATTCCCAATCTTCTCTGCTATACCACAATCAATCTGCTGAAGAACCAAGCTTGCCATAGCTATGGGTCTAGCCGATCCATTACTCGATGACACCTTCCTGAATCTAGCAGGACACTACTGAGTCTCACATAAGCATGCTATAGTTACTGCATCCTCAGTAACCTGCTTCCATAGGGCATGACCCCTAACTCCCATTTTAATACCCAAGCTATGCAGGTGGCATATAACTAAATCAAAAGCAAGCCACACAATTCTAAAATATTTATACCAATAATGATGCAGAACCTTAACAATATAATCATGAACAAAGTTAACATAGAAGCGAAAGACACACACGTGCTACGTCCGACGTTGCTTGCGTCTCCATGGTAGTCATCTGAAAATCCCTGCCTCCTACCGCATGCGCCTTTGCTCAGCCCTGACGGTCGTCTGTGATCCTCAGATTTGCCGGGGCAGGTGCTATCATCTGTCCTGCCAAAAACAAAATGGGCACTGGGCCTTCTAGTGGCCCCGCTGACTGCAGTGGAAACATATCAAGTCTGATCCCTATGTGGTGGTAGCAGTATAATCCCTGCTAAGATGACTAGTCCGGTCGCACTTGAAGCATCCCAAATCTCCACCACTACCATCCTACATGTACCCTCGTGCATCCTGCTGCACCTACCGCATCGACCGTGGCTCTGGTAATCCCTCGATCTCGAATCTGACCCCTTGGTCCTTTTGCCCGAACCTGTGGCTACCTAAACCTCATCCAACTTCCTCTTCTGGATCTGCTCCAAATCAATCTCCCTCTCTCTAGCTCGAGAAATCATATCTTCCAAGTCTTACAGCCGGATCTGCTCACGAACTCCCTGATGTCATCCCTCAACATCTCGTGATATCGGGACTTCTTCATCTCCTCGTCCACGACATACTGCGGAACAAGGAGGGCCCTCTCCCTAAACTTGGCGGTGATCTCCGCCATAGTCTCAGTAGTTTGCGTCAAATCCTGAAACTCCCGTGCCAACTGATGCACCTCAATAATCGGTGAAAACTCAGCCCTAAACCTAGCCGAGAAATCGCTCCATATCATCGCGTCCAACGCGGCATCATCACCAATGGCATGACCAACCTCCTCCCACCAACCCCTCGCTCTTTCCTTCAGAAGACAGGAGGCGATTCTGACCTTGTCCCCCTCGGGACACCTACTCGTACGGAATGTGTTGGCAACATCGGCCAACCACCTGCTGCTAGCGATGGGGTCCCTAGCCCCATGATAATATAGCGCTCCGCAAGCTCTAAACTCTCGGAATGTCATAGTACGCACTCCCATCAAAGCCATTATCTTGGTACGAAAGGCTCCCAACCTCTCATCCAAGATCTCCAGTATACCCTCCTTGACCGTGCCATAGATCACAGGAGTCTGATCTAGGATACTGCGCGTAACCTCTGCTAATATCAACTCCCTCATCCGCTCCTCAAGCTGCTCGACGCCTAAACCCAAGTCCGATCCCTCTCCGGCACCTGATTCACCCACTGGTCTCTCTCGCAATGTCACCATGCTGAAAACATATCGCAATAACTATCAGAATACTCATCACTGCTAAGGGATCATACGCACACACTGCAAGTTTCGCGGTCTCATCTCGGCCTTTCTCGAATCGAGTACGGATCCTCTACTTTCAGTAGTACGGGCCCATACTACCTTCCATATCTATCTGTACTCTCCTCAAGAACTGCTTCGACTCCACCAGGTCTCTTTTTCTGCTAGTACTGCTCCTAGCACTATCTCATCCTAGGCTTACCCCTGGGAACCTCCGACTCAACTCAAACTAGTCCTCAGCTGCTGAAGGCCTCCTTGTGATGCCAATTAGCCATCACATGAATACCATCACATGTGACGAGGCTCAGATAATCCTTCAAGTAGAAGACTCGTCCCTACAACGGTTGGACTCAGGCAAGAGCTGCGCAATAGGGCCAAATCTAGCACTCTGAGATTATTCAACCTTGATCACATGTGACGTGACGTATTCACCTAATGGATAACTCCCATCACTTAGAATCCCACAATGTACAAAGCAAGCAACATTCGGACAAGGGGAAAAAAATCTAACCATAACATACTCAACAATCATAATCTCATATCAAGAATCTGCACTAGCATGCGACATAAGCTCATAAACTTAGGCATAACCTAAACAGGCTATCCTACTACTGTCTAATCAGCACTATCATGCAGCTCAAAGCACATATAACAGGCACATAAGGCATCCTCCCTAGATCCTTAGTCCTAATCTAGCATGCTACTTTACTAACTGATAAACATAACATAAAGTTGTATGGGTATTTTGGGGTACTTACTTGAGCTCGGCTGATTTCATGCACCACACCCTTTTCACTTATCAAAGTTCTTTTTCTTTCTTTTTCTTTTTGCTTTTCTAAAACTTTTTCCTTTCTAAAAACTCTTTTTACAAAAATGTCTTTTCATTTTGAAAACTTTTAGACCGATCCCTTAGTTTGAGCTCAGACACAACCGAGGGTATGTCCGAATCCCTCAAACCAAGGCTCTGATACCAACTTGTAACATCCCAAAAATCCGTACCAAAATTTTTTCTTTAAATCATTATCAAAGCCATATTCATAAAAACATATCATAATTCATAACATAAATTCAGAGTATTAATTCTAAAACATAATTCATTATCAGAGTAAAACATCCCAGGCTGACTAATCAATGGTGTGTGCCATGCGATCACCCCGAGTTCTTCCCTCCGCTACCGGAAGTACCTGAAACAAAAACTGAAAACCCTAAGCACGAAGCTTAGTGAGTTCCCTAACCTACCACATACCCTGCAAATATACATACAACATATACTAGGCCACGCCCATTATTTCGGGCCTCACCCCTACCTCGGTCCCCGCCCGCTACAACGGCCCCACCGCTCCAGGCCTCGCCTGGCTTCGAGCCCCGCTCGAATACATATCTGTTTCTCTTAGGCCCCGCCTGTCTCTGGGCCCCGCCCACTAACCACATACAATACAAAATAGCATATAACACATAACTGAACATACCCTACTGTATTCTTGTCCTTAAGCCTCGCCTGTCTTGGGCCTCGCCCTTGTCCTGTCACTAGTGAGTCATGGAACCCCGTCCAAGCTCCTACGGTAAGTGAGATATGGGCCCACACCCACTCTCACTCCATGCCTATCTTGGGCCTCGTCCACGCTCTACTAATAATGAGATATGGAACACCGTCCATACTGTACTATTGGTGAGATACGGGACCTCGCTCACACTCACCTTCCTACCAGGCACATACATGCATCACACAGACAACAAGTATAATCTATCATTTAAACCATTCCATGGGCACCCGCCCAACATCAGACTTTGGTCCAGAATATCATACTAGCAAAAAATGCCTAGGGCTATTCCCGGGTCTTCATACTCATAACTACATGGGCCAGCATTGTGGCCGTAGACCCATTCACACAAAGGGAAACTCACCTGCACTGCTGAACTTGCTGATAACCCTCTTGCTGTTGACCGACAATTCTCTGAACCGCTACTCCACTAGATACGAATATCAATACATATATCACTTAGTTCCAACTGAACTCTAGAAGCCAAACTAAGTCAACTCTGGTCAAATTCAATCTTTCTAGCTCACTCTACACGCCGAGTCAGTCCATTGACTCATTGAGTACATGTACTCAGAACTCTCATAATGCGACCCAACTCGCCGAGTCACCCCAGGACTCGTCGAGTTCAACGATCTCTGAGTCCCATCCTTTCCAACTCACTAGGTCACCATTCAACTCACTGATCTGAGCCTTAACCAGAATGGGTTAGTGTTTCGCGACCTGACTCGCCGCATCCATGAACAAACTTGCCGAGTCCATGATAATCTTCAACAGACTCGTCGAGTTGTTCTTCCAACTCTTTGAGTCCATGCCCACCTTCATCTTACTCATTGAGTTCACCCATGTGACTCGCCGAGTCACTTCAGTTCTTAATCCATACAGTGGCTTTTCGAGCCATGCAGGGGCTCCAACTCATAGATCCACTCTTCCCAAGTCTATTGCTCACGTAAAGTTGCAAACTTTACGTGAAACCAAAGAGATATGGGATTAAAACACTTTTGGCTAGGGTTTGTGGCAAACATGCTTAACCAACACACCAAAAACTGATAATTTATGGATCTCAGGGCCAAGACACACCTAGATCTGAAGTAGCAACCTCAGATCTGGACTTCTAACTCAAAAAGGCTCCTTATTATACCAAAATGGCCACAAAACATCATCCATGAGAAGATCTAGAAGCAACAAAGTCAATGTGACAGATTGTTACCTTCAAACTGACGCTCACAACAAAAGGGTTGGATCCTCCGGCTCCTTAGTGGTCAAATCCTCCAAACCTTCCTCTTGCAAAAGCACCAAACCCACTTCCTTCCTTCTCTCACTCAACTAGGGTTTGGAATTGTGTATAGCAGCTTTTGTCCGACAAGGGGAATAAGGAGACGACTTAAGGTCCTTTAAATAGGGCACCAAGTCCTGAACTTAGGGTTTCCAAACCCAGACCGGACTCGCCAAGTCCACTTTCCGACTCCTCGAGTCGGTCACTTACTCTTTGACCCGGATCCCGCTCGGACTCGTCGAGTTCCACCCTGGACTCGACAAGTTGACCCTTTTGACTTAGGGTTTTCCTTTCCTTTCCTAGTCTTTCTTATTATGGGTGTTACATAGATTCGACTAAGTCTTCATGGCACGCGAGAATTGAAGGATTCCCAATCCTTCTCACTTTCTAATATCCCACTGATGACAACCTATGCTTACTAACTCTAACGATCAATTCCCATTCAAAGTTTAAGATCGTCCCTCCTCTGAAATCGTGAAGAGTACTCTTGAAATCTATTCTAGCCTGACACCTGAATCCATCTTCCATTCTGACAACTAGAGGCCTTAATCTTCACTTTGGCTGACGAATCCTCATTCCCACTTCCAATCTCGCAGCACCACTGAACTCTAACCGAACACAACCCATGCAAAAATATAATTCTCTTGAACATCCAATAGCCAACCACTTATGCATCTAACACCTGCAATTGACACTACCCTCTTCATGTTATCAGTCCTGTCCTAACAAGAGTAGTGCCTTGAACTCCAAGGTTCATCCATAGATAATTGTCGACCACCCCTGATCCATGATAGAGCAACTGAACGTTGACTTCACTGTAGAACTATTTCTCTAACCCTGACCTAGTATCCTCTAAATAATACTCCTGCACAGATCTTGAAGAAGATCCGGAATGATAACGGTCCATGCGGAATCCACTCCGCATGACGCGTCCCCCTGTAGGTTCATCAAGGACTTTTCGGCATGCAGGATGGCATATATGATCCTTGATAACCCAAAAAATAGTAGAGAACTGACCCGAGATCTCACTTGTCCAAACTCATTTAGAATTCCAAAGTGGTACATATTCCTAACATCCATCTAGTAGCAGTGGAAAATGACATACCCGCAACATCTGGAGGAATCCTAATCACCTTTTGCTGACATGACCAACCTCGCTACCCTGTACTAACCTAAACCCTTGGAGTGAAAGACTCCCTTGTACACTTTCCCATATGTGTTGCACTAACTCCATCCCTGCTGGCCTTTCACCCGATGATCAGAAGTCATGGGTCTCTTCTCGAGACCCTCTACTATACACACCTAGCACAAACTTCTCTTTTCAAAGTGATCCAAATCGATATCACATCTGCAACCTCTTAGTAATCATATCTTTCAGGGTCTGACACCCTACCATGCCCACTAGCTCACAGGCCAATGGCTAAGCTGCAACAACTGGAACATCCTCTGTCCCTCAAACCGGGTCACATACTTTCCCCCGAAGCTTATGAATATAGCTAGCTCACATTACCAAGAGTCCCATAAAGCACTAATCAAGCAGCATTCAGACAATGGAAAGTCTAACCATCATATTCCAATCAAACCATTCTATCGTCTACTCAGGAATCTATACATGCAATTCAAAGACTCATACAATCAAACATAACCTAAAAAGGCTATCCTATCATGGACTGATTAGTACTATCACGCAACTTATTAAGCACATACAACAGACATATAAGGCATCTTCCTAGATCCTTAGCCCTAATCTAGCATGCAGTTATCATACACATACAGTAATCATATAAGGCATCTTTCCTAGATCCTTATCCCTAATCTAACATTCAGTTCTCATAATCATATCATATCATAACTTGTATGGGTATCTTGGGGAAAACTTACTTGAGCTCGGTTGATTTCACGCATCACACACCTTGTTTTTTCAAAGTTCTTTTCTCTTTTCAAATTCCTTTCTAACTCCTTTTTAATAAATGATTTTTTTTCTTTTCTTTTGAAAATTTTCATACCAAGTCCTTAGTTTGAGTCCAGACACATCCGAGAGTGTACCTGAATCCCTCAAACCGAGGCTCTGATACCAACTTGTAACATCCCAAAATTCAAGTCCAAAAATTTCATTTTTAAATAAGCTATTTTAAAACCATATGTATAAAAACATCCATAATAACCTCTTCTGTAAAAAAAGTGTCAATAGTCAAACATGTTATAATAAAATAATATCACAGTGTAATCCCAAATATCTCTTATACGAAAACATGGTGTGATGCGCTACGATCGCCGACTCCTTTCCTTTGAAAACAAAGTACCTGAAACCAAAACTGAAAACCGTAAGCACAAAGATTAGTGAGTTCCCCCATCATACCACATACCACATAATGCATATCCCTCAGTATCTTTCAACCGGTATCTGTCTAGCATATCTGGGAGCTGGGCTCCCCTTCGGTATCTTTCAACTGGTAGTCGAGAACTAACCTCCCCTTTAGTGTTTTTCAATCGGTAACCGGGATCTAACCACCCCTTTGGTATCTTTCAACAGGTATCCAGGGACCATTTCACTCCTACCACTATCACATAATAACATGTCATAAACATATTGATTCCATGATAACATAACATACACATATTGATCACATAATAGCATATCATAACCATATTGGTCACATAATAACATATTATAAACATACTGCTAGGCATGCATGGGTTCAGTCTACCCCTTCAGTATCTTTCAACCGGTAACTGTCTTCGGTATCTTTCAACCGGTAACCGGGGACTATTTCACCCTTACTACAACTAACACATATCTCATAGCATCCCAGCACATAAAGCATATCAAATAACGGCAAGACATATAATTATCCCAAAGACAATCATCTCAAACATAATCACCTACTGGTGGGCCGACATTGGTGCCTTAGACCCACACCTACTAGAAGGTAACTCACCTCACACTGCTGAAGTCCCGTAGACGCAATCCCAACTACTGGTTGACAGATTCTCGAACTATCAATATCAAACATCACCCAATTAATAATTGGGTCCCAACACAAAATCATAACTCCATGCTTAGTCTAAAAGACTACTTTACCCCCATCTTAGATTGATTCAAGCTTAAGGCCCAATCCAAAGGCCCAAAGGTCAAACTGTGAATCAAAGCCCCACATATGGTACAATTTTCCAAATTGGGCCTAAAACATTACATGGTCTCACTCTAAGGCCCAACCATTTAGTACATTCCAAACATTTGGCATTTCTAATGGGCCAACATCTCATAATCATGAAGGTCCAAACTATGGCCCATCTATAGCCCAATTTTCCAAATTAGGCCCAAACCCCTTACATGGGCCTTACCCTAAAGGCCCTTAAATTATTCTAGCTCATTTTATTGTTCTTGGATGGCCCATTATTGGACCAATCACCAAAGCCTAATAGAAGACCCAACATATAGCCCAACTGAAATTAGAGTTTCACATAAAATGACAATTAGGGTTAAGTGTTTCTCACTTAACCCATTAAGGACTTAATCCATTAACTCCATCACTCTTCTAAATAAATCATGTGGTGTGATTAGGCTTAATACACAATTCCATTCCAATGTGGGTCCTAATAAGTCCAAGCCAATAAATCTAATATTAGGGTTTTCTAAACCCTCATTAGGGTTTCCAACCCCATCTTAGCGAAATAGGCCCAATAGTTGGGTCTTTTTGATCAGTTAGGGTTTGTTAGGCCCATGAGGGTTTTAGTCCCTTTTCCAAACATCCGAAATGAGTCACAATGCAAACAAGGCACATCGCCACCTGACACGGTGGCCGGTGGCGGCAGGAGGCGGTAGCCACCACCTCACGGTGGGGCTTAGGGTTTCTTTTTTCATTATTCAACTTTCTAATACTTTTTAAAAGGCTTTAATCCCAAAATAAACACCCAAAACAACTAAGCTAAACACACACACACATAGATAACCACCTTATGGTGGCCGACGGTGGCAAGTGGCGATAGCCACCACCTCATGGTGGTGGTGATGCCTTTTCTGAGAATTTCGGCCAAACACACATGCTAACAAACTAAAACACACACACCTACACATCTTTTTCTCAGAAAGAGAAGCCAACCACCCATTTGATGGCGTATGGCAGCGATAGTGGTGATTTAACGATGGCAGCCACCACTTCACGGTCGTGGCGGTGGTTTTTGTTGGTTGCTAGTTAAACAGCCACACACACACGAATATTGAAGCATAATCACACCCATACGAACTCATGATCATCTCCCATGGTGGCTAGTGGTGACGAGATAAGACAGTGACATAGGAAAGTAGAAGGAACGGCGACGATGACACAAACTACGACGACAGCAGCAATGACACAATGGAGAGAAGGTGCCTGTTTGCATCCTTTTCGGCAACTGGAGCAACAACGGCTTTGATAACATCTTGGATGTCGGCGGTCGCTCGAAGATTTAACATATTGGAGAACGAGGGAGAGTCGGGTGGTGGTAGCGCTTCATGTATGGCGGTTCTCTCTCAACGTCTGGCGACATTTCAATAGCGAAGAGGAACGCAGGCGGCGGTTGGAGTTCTCACATGGCGGCTGGAGAGGTTTCCTTAGGTTTAGGGTTTGGCATGGAGAAGGTAACAGGTTTAATACCCGTGTTCCATACAAACTTATGAGGATTGACACCTCCAGCCCCTCCTATCTCTAACCTTTACAAAAGAAGTCTACAAATCACCATTTAAACCCTGCCCCTTGAATTCCTTTACAAAACAAGTCTGGATTTTACTAAACAACCCCTATCTTCTAAAATCTTTACAAAACAAAACCAAAATCTACCTTTTTAACCCCAACACTCAATTATGACATATTCAGCCTTCCCTTCTCTTTTCCTCCGAATTAAGTCCCAATAATTAGCACGGAGCCCCTGCCTTCATAAATATTTACAAAATAAGTCTCGAATTTACACTTTAGCCCACGAATAATCCAAATAATAACTTTTGGCTCCCAAAATCAACGCCCGGCTAAATATTATGGATTTTAAGGCCAGGGTTCATTTATTAATCTTTATCTATTTATTTACATAATAAACGGGGTATTACAAAAACCATGCAATTTTTTAATGGAAATATACTTTGATAATTTGAATATAATACTTCATCAACTATTTATAGTTACTTTTGTAGATGGTAATGCATCAATTTCTTTGTACTAGTATGTATTATCATTCTTATAACATCATTAATATGTTTAACTCATAAATCCAAGATATGAACTCATAATTTCCAAGTATAGTTTTCCTAAACCTTAGAGTAAACCTCTAAGATTCATGTTCACCACTGATTTGCAATTAGGAGGAATGTATATAACTTTAAAATAGTAATTAAATCTTATTAACATCCTTCAAGTTCTAAATCATGGAAAATTGAGGATATGATCTATGAATACATATATAAATCAAAATTGTTGGGAAATTAGAAGAAAAAGGTTTCAGATATTCCAATTTAGAGTAAAAATATTATACCTACATGAATGAAACTATTCAACTAGATAAAAACACATCATTGGCCTGAAATCTTCTAAATGCCAATGAAAATAAAAGCTAAAGAAAGTAAACAAAGAAAAAGGGTGCAAAAACATAAATATATATATCTTAAGTCTAGTTAGTTTAAAAACATAAAGGATAAACACGTTTTAAAAATAGATTCAAACCCTAAGCCTAACCGGATTCAAAAGATAATAAAAATAAGAAGTTATGTTTGAGACAACTAGGACAACACCGGTGGAGGAGAGATGATATTGGACAGAAAAAAGACAAGATGAATAAGAGACATACATGTCTAGGTGCGAAAAAAACATGTGGAGGAGTGGGCGGTGGAAAAATACACAATGGTCGTGCAAGAGTGGGGAGTGTGAACTATTGCTAGAGGGGTGACCGATGTGAAGATGAGCTCTCGTGATGGTGGTGGGTGTGATATAGCCTTATATATATATATATATATATATATATATATATATATATATATATATATATATATATATATATATATATATATATATATATATATATATATATATATATATATATATATATATATAACATATGATATTGATAATGTTTTGAATCCGATAAATATATATAAAATAATAGTTAGGTAGTAAAAGGAACGGATTGGAGCTGAACAGAGTTGATAAGGATAAAAAATAAAAACTTGCCTAATTTTACAAAGATGCGATCCAACACATCACAAGACACACCTCGACTAAAACTAAGAAGTCTAGCACAATGAGAACATATTAGAAGTCATGAGACAAACAATGACGTGTCGTTACGTGAATTTGAGGTTTTTCAAAATCTTATTAATACACTTCCTCCTCTTTCCAAATAACTATGCTTTTATATACCAACTTGGGAAACAAGTAATATTACAAAAATTGGAGTTCATAATGGAATTCAAAGACCGAAGTCTAGGAACACGATTAGAGTGTAATTTTGAAGATCAAATCATGGATTCAACATTTAATCACTTAGCAACACTCTTATGATTACTTTCTATTTATTATCTATGGTTAACGACTAATAACCTTTGATTATGATTAGATGTATATGAAACCTTAATACTATGGTTTGATTTTTTCAGTTTGGATTTATAAAGTTTATTATTTATTATGTTAGTTTGTTCATAAATTCTTGTGTATTAAAGTTTCAATTTTATTACCTGCAACAAAGTGTTATATAGTCTAGAGGACAAATCTGATTATATGTTCTTGCATTTTAACTGTTGAATGAGTAAGAAATTGTTAAGACTAAACATAGGCCAAACCATATGGTTAGGTAACATAATTAAGAACTTTAATGTTTAAAATAACATTACATGACCATTCTATGCTTAGATTGATTTTCATGACCATTGAGAGTAATCACTAGATCAATTGTTTCACAATTTGAACATTTAATTGTTTATTTAAATAGCTAATTTCATGATCACTGTGTTAATTGTTTTCATAATTAATAGTATGAGTTAATCGGACCAAGATAGCTAATAGTTATTGTTTTGGTCGAAAAATGATCAAGGAAATATCAACCAAATTGTATGAGAGACTGTGGTATTGCAATCAATATGAATGTGAAAATGAAATAAAAGTGGCACAAGTGATCTTACAAGGAAATCCCTTGATCCATGCTAGGAAGAGAAAATTTTCGAGATCTCGGATCTGAGTCTGGAGGGCCTAGAGAAGAGGAGGCTATGAAGAAGCTGATCTCCTTCTCATAGATCATAAGCATTTTTCAGTTCTTTTTCTATTGATTTCATTTTAGTAATTATGATCATTCTTATGATTCAGATCATGTTCCCCGATCTATTGAGGGTGTGAGGCTTAGGGTTGACGAGGCGAAGCGTACCTTGAAGGAGTAGGAGAAGGTCTTGAAGATGACCAACAAGGATCTGTTGATGAGGGTGCAGAAGCTGAGAAACGAGAAGGCGAAGAAGGAAAAGGAGAATACCCAGGAGATCGAGTACGTGATCACTAAGCTTAAGAGCATCACCATCGAATCTGTTTGGGATGCGAAGATCAAGATGGCAGAGGACATGGAGAAAGGAAATGCAGGATCTTGGAATGTGGTAGGTTGGTATGATGGCTTGACCAAGTTAACTGGAAAGCAAGTTAAAGTCGTTAGGGGATCACATGGGGTTAGTTGAGAAAAAGGAGGGAGGAGAGGAGAGAAGAAGGAGGAGGCATAGGTGACTCCAGCAGGTGATGATCAAATCAGGGGGTAGCCTTTAGGTTTGATAAAAAACAATTTTTAAATTTGGGCTGTAAACAATTTAATTTTTTGATGGGTTGGTGGGCAACCCAATTTTTATGCCTTAGGTTTTATTATTTTATATGTGTGAATTGTTTGATTGTAGAAATATCTAGGGTCAAAGTAGACAGAAATTATTAGGATCTTAAAATCTAAGATAGACAGTCTTGAGATCACGATCTTGAAATAGTTAGGATCCTAAGTTTGAGAGAGAAACTTTAGTTAAAATTCTTAAGAGTTGTAGGAGAATCCTTAGGAGAAAACAACAGTTAAAGATTACATTCTCTTATTTTAGGCAAGGTTGTAAAACTCGTTACTCGGTACCTGTTCGGACGACTACCGAGTAGCGAGTACTCGGGAGTACCCAGGAGTACTCGAGGACTACTCGGATTCGGTAATTCATGTAGAAATACTTTTAGGGAAATTATATATGTCGAAATCATAAGTTAAAAATCAAAAGTTGATTGAAATATATAAAAAAATTAAGTTAAATAATAAATCATTAAGTATATTATACATATTAATCACCAAGTTGATCGGGTTTTACAACATTACTTAGTTCAGTAAGAAGATGATCGAGGAGTACTCGGGATTCTGCAACTCGCCTCAGTAAGGGGCCGAGTAGCAAGTACTCGGAGGAGTAATCGGACAAATCGGTGAGTTTTACAACACTGATTTTAGGGATAACTTTAGGCATAGTTTTATAGTAAACATAGATTAGAAGATAAAGGTAGATAAAACCTGATAATAGCTTTTGAATGCCCTTCCTCAAATTTCAACCAGAGTTTTAGTTTTCTTTTTGAACTCTTCTTCGGGATCCTGACTTTGGAGAAGTTTTATGTTGAAAGGTCTTTGTATTTCAGAATATTGAGATTTCATCTAGGAGGATCCCTTTAAATATATTCTTGGGGAAAATCCCAACTTAGATTATATTGGGTAATATCTCAACATAGAATACTAGATAAAATCCCAACTTGGATTATCCAAGGGAACTTCCAAACATGGAATACTGGGGAAAATCCAAACATATGTTCAAATCCAAAGAGGGTTTCCAAGTTACTAAAGCATGAAATGATCCTCTTATCCATATTCCACAATTAGATATCGTGCGTCCAAGTGGGGAGTGGAAACCCAAACACAGATGTAAGAGGTCATTAACTCTTTAAACCTTAGAGGTGATTAGGTACCCTTAATTGTAGTAGAAATGACCAGACTCCATTCATGGTTGTCAATATCTTTAAGTCTCTTCATATTGAAAACTTTTGCTTAGGTGGGCGTTATCTTTGCTAACGACCCTCTCATGCTTAAGTTAGTAATGATCTTCAGAAAAAAGTAATTAATGGGAAAAGTGAGGATAAGGAGTAGTGTGTACCTTTAATTTGTCGTAATGAAGTATTGTGAACCCGACTTACATGAAGCATGCATTGAACTGTATAACATTCCACGATGTTGGCAAGATACTTCCTTTTAGAGTAGCCAACCAATATCCCCCTTTCATGCTTCTGAATCAATAAGATAGGGTCCTTCCCAATTAGGTGCTAGTTTACCTTCTTTAGGTGTCACACCCCAAAACCAAGAACAGCGGAAAACTTCTGGGGCGGAGGACGTCATGTAAAGTATCATAACAATGCAAAGTAGTAAACAAACAACAACATCATCCATTGCATTAATAGTAAAGTTTTAATACATATGTGTTCTTTGAAATGTAATAGACACCAAAAATGAATGATCAAAATAAAAGACGAGTCTTGTCTGTGCTCCGTCTTCTCAAAACCTATCACCGGTACCTGTCTACTAATGACCTGAGAATACAAGCTATTTTGAAAGCGTAGATCAGCATTTAAGCTGGTAAATTCATAAGTATTTTAGTGTCTTTGATTTGTAAAACTATAAAGAAAAGACTTGAAAATGTTTGATCAAAAAGTTTGTATAAGTATGAAAACCCTAGAAAATCCCATATTTCCTACTATTATAAAATATAGTATCTACCAAGACCCGACAGTTTTGTTTGGAGGTTTGCTTCTCCGTATGAATGAAGGTTTTTCTCCATGTACAACTATTATTTTCAAAATATGGTCTACCTCATCGTTTATGTGAATGTGTCACAAGATAAAAGTAAAAGGGAAAATTATATTATCATTGAAATCGTATCCTTTTGTCTTAGAATAAACATGGTGTGGTAACTCGCCGAACAGTACAACCGTAGATATCCGTCGATGTGCAGTTTCCCACTGTAGCTAACAGCCGGGTGTGGAATGGTCAGTCCGGTATAGTATGTAATAGTATCTCTTCATATAGTATGTAATAGTATCTCTTCATATAGTATGTATTAGTATATTTGAATAGACTCATGAATGAACTGACTATTGTATGTTCCAATTGTACTAGGAATATCAAGTAGTATCTCCGAAACCATACCTATTATAGTTTACTAGTAATGTAGTTTGAAGTGCCCATGTATGTTTGTACACTTTTGCTACATACAGTGTTGGAGCTGAAGTTACAACTATCTTATCAATACATATATATATATATATATATATATATATATATATATATATATATATATATATATATATATATATACTTACTACATAAGTGTATAGATATGGTTTTTAAGAATACATAAGTGGAAAAGAGGTTTTTCTAATACATTTAAAGGGTTTGAAACAATAAATAATCATGACTTGATGTCAGTTTATAAAACGATTTAAAAGTAGTTTGATTGATAAGACAGTTTGAAAGCATAGCAATTCCATATGTTTAATAGTTATAAATCACTATGATATTTAACTTGTATTCCCCCCATAAAAGCTTTTAAAATTCCGCAAAAGCATTTAAATGTTGGTTAAGCGGTATGAACTCACATGTAGTGAGTGGATTGTACGGAAGTGTTGGACAAGGTGTTAGGTGTCAACTGAAGACTTGAAAACACACAATGATCCTATATACATATAATAACATATATATATATATATATATATATGTATGTATCCAATTAGTCATTTAACAACTAATTAACTAAGTTAAGACACCCTAGGACATGAAAACATTTTGATTCAAGTGTTATAGGTACCAAAGGGTTGCATCCAAAGGTTGCATGGAATGGCATTGGAGTTTACGGCCTAAGGACCATTTCCTTATGATTTTATGGACGTAAAATCTATGTGGACTTGGTTTCTTTGATGTTTAAGGTCTTAAACACTTCAAGGAAGTGATCTAGACTAGTATCCAAGGCCAAGGAAGGGACTAGGGTGCACTTTGCCCCACTTATAAGGGTTTACGGCCCAAGAACATTCCTTGGCCGTAAACACCTTTGATCTTATGTTTTCTTGGTGTTTTCTAAGTGTAAACAAGTTCATTCAAGTACATAGCAATCTAGGACAGGTACTTTCAAGATAGAAGCTTGAACGGGTGTTTAAGGTCCAAGAACACTAGTGTGTGTTCTTGGTGTTTTGAAAAATGCTTGAAGATCTAAACAAATGGAATGATTTCTTGGATGAAATAATGTGTAATCACTAGACGATGAAGTATATCAACTAATCAAGGAGGAAAACACTAACTAAGTTGAAGATCATGAAGGAAAATCGGATGCTACTTGAGAGAGAATGGCTTCTATGATTGAAAATGGTAAAAAGTGATAAAAATGACTAAGTGTCACTTATATAGTCCTTAGGGTTTACGCCCCCATACCATTTGGGCCGTAATCTCCAAACTTTTGGAGTTTTGGAAATTAAATGTTGCACACTTTACCCTAAAGCATCCTCTCTCCAGTTATCTCTTGCATTACTAGGCTTTAGAACACACAAACTGACTCCAAAAAAATGCTAAAATTTAGCAATTGAAAGTTTGAATTTGATTGAATGCAGGGTTTGTTATAAGATAGAAATTTCTAGTTGTCACATCATCCCCCCGTTAGAGGGAATTTCGTCCTGAAAATAGAGTTTAAGTAAATAAGTAGTTACAAATAACTAAGCAAAAAGATGAGGATATTTCAATTTCTTTTGATCCTCGCACTCCCATGTGAATTCAGGTCCTCACTTGGCGTTCCAACGAACCTTTACAATTGGGATACGACTTTGTTTCGTTTGCTTGACGTCTTGGTCCATGATCCCTACAGGTTTTTCCACGAAGTTGAGGCTCTCGTTGATCTCGATCTCGTCGAGTGGGATTACCAGAGTGTCGTCGGATAGACACTTTTTCAAGTTTGAGACGTGGAAAGTAGAATGTATGTTACTGAGTTCACGCGGTAGATTGAGTTTGTAAGCTATAGGGCCGATCGTAGCAAGAATCTCGAAAGGCCCTATGTATCTTGGATTTAGCTTTCCACGCTTACCAAAGCGTATCAAGCCCTTCCAGGGTGAGACTTTCAGAAGGAATCGATCTCCCACCTGGAATTCCAAAGGTTTCTTCGCTTGTCTGGGTAGCTTTCCTGAAGGTCTCTAAAGGCTTTCAATCGTTCATAGATCTGAACAATATTCTCTGTCATTTCCCGTATGATTTCCGGACCTGTGAGAGTGCTGTCAGGAACTTGTACTCTAGCTAACTGGGTGTCACCCACTTCAGCCCAACAAAAAGGGGATCTGCACTTTCGGCCATAGAGGGCTTCAAATGGAGCAACCTTTATGCTCGTGTGGTAACTGTTGTTGTAGGAAAATTCGACAAGGGGTAAATGAGTATCCCATGCCTTCCCAAAGTTGATCACACAGGCTCTGATCATATCTTCCAAGGTTTGGATAGTCCTCTCACTCTGATCGTCGGTCTATGGATGGTAGGTTGTACTCATGTCCAGCCTCGTTCCTAGGGAACATTGTAGTGACTACCAGAACCTCGAAGTGAATCTGATATTTCTATCGGAGATAATGGATATGGGAACACCATGCAGTCGTACAATCTCCCTAACATATGTTCTTGTTAGTTTCTCCATTTTGTCAGTCTCTTTGATTGGTTGGAAATGCACATATTTGGTCAATCTGTCGATGATGACCCAAATGGAATCAAGTCCACCCGTTGTCTTGGGCAACTTGGTTATAAAGTCCATAGTAATCTGCTCTCATTTCCATTCAGGTATCTCCGGTTGCTGAAGTAAATCTTATGGTTTCTTGTATTTGACCTTAACCTTTGCGCAAGTAAGGTATTTACTCACAAAGGTAGCAATCTTTGCTTTCATGTTAGGCCACCAGTATAACCTTTTAAGATCCAGATACATCTTATCTAAACCCGAGTGAATGGAATACGGAGTGTTGTGCACCTCGGTCATGACCACGTCTCTGAAGCCACCGTGTATCGGTGTCCATATTCGGTCCATGAAATATAACGCTCTGCCACCCTTTCTTTCTAAGTTCTTATCCATTCCTCTCAGGGATTCGATTGCCACATTTTCAGGTTTCAAAGCGTCGAGTTGAGCCTCCTTAATTTGTGTGGACAAGTGTGAATGCATAGTCATAGTCAATGATTTGACTCTACGACCAGAGTATTCTTTCCGACTTAGGGCATCAGCTACTACGTTGTCCTTGCCGGGATGATAACGGATTTTGCATTCGTAGTAATTGAGTAGCTCGACCCACCGTCGTTGTCTCATGTTGAGCTCCTTCTGGTCGAAGAAGTGTTGGAGGCTTTTGTTGTCTGTAAAGATAGTGCTTTTTGTACCGTACAAATAGTGTCTCCAGATCTTCAGAGCAAAAACAGATACTCCTACCTCAAGATCATGTGTGGTGTAATTGACCTCGTGTGTCTTCAACTGTCTTGAGGCATAAGCAATGACCTTACCTCATTGCATCAGAACACATCTGAGCCCTTGGTTGGATGCATCGTAATAGACCATGGAGTCTTCTATTCCTTCTGGGAAGGATAGTATTGGTGCAGTGCATAAGGCTCGTTTCAGTGTTTGGAATGCCTTCTCTTGTTTCTCTTCCCAGTCAAAGGCCACACATTTCTGGGTCAGTGTGGTAACTGGTTTCACAATACTGGAGAAGTTCTGTATGGACCTGCGATAGTAGCCAGCGAGACCTAGAAATTAACGAATTTATGTAGGTGTCTTCGGTGTTGACCAGTTCTCAATAGCCTTAATTTTGGAAGGGTCCACATGTATTCCCTTTTTCACTAACCACGTAGCCCAAGAATTCGACTCTACGAATCCAAAACTCGCACTTGGAGAACTTTGTAAAGAGCTTCTTCGATCGTAATGTTTCTAAATTTTTTTGTAGGTGTTGACTATGCTCCTCCTTACTCCAGGAGTAGATAAGTATGTCAACGATGAAGACAATAACGAACTGATCCATGTAAGGATGGCACACCCTATTCATAAGGTCCATGAATACAGTTGGTGCGTTGGTTAATCCGTATGGAATCACTACAAACTCGTAGTGTCCATAACGAGTTCAGAAGGTTGTCTTGGGGACATCTTCCTCTAGCACTCGCAACTGGTGATACCCGGATCATAGATCTATCTTCGAGAAGAACCTTTCTCCTTGAATTTGATCAAATAAGTCATCAATTCGGGGTAAAGGATAACGATTTTTAATGGTAAGCTTGTTGAGTTCCCTGTATTCGATGCACATACAAAATGATCCGTCTTTCTTCTTGATGAACAAGACTGGTGCTCCCCATGGTGAGAAGCTTGGCCTAATGAATCCCTTCTTGAGAAGTTCGTTAAGCTAACAGGAAATTTCCTGCATCTCCGCTGGTGTCAGACAGTAAGAAGATTTGGCTACTGGCGTAGCCCCTGACACTAAGTCGATTCTGAACTCGACTTGGCGTTGCAGTGGTAATCCCGGTAGTTCTTCTGGAAAGATGTCGGGAAAGTCGTGTACTTCAGGAATTTTCTAAATTTCCTTTACTTCTTCACTCGTATCTACGATGTGTGCAAGGAATGCATAATTTTCCTTTTGTAAGTACTTTTGAGCTTGAATACTCGAAATGATGCGAAGGTTTGTACTAGATTTGTTGCTGTAGATAACTAGGGTTTTGTTGTCAGGGAGGTTAAGATGAACCGCTTTGTCAAAGCACATCATGTCGGTGCGAAGACGACATAACCAATCCATACCGATTATGACATCGAAACTTTTAATTGAGACCTGCATGAGGTCTATTTGGAAAGAATGACCATCTAGAGTTAGAGTACAACCTACGTATATGCAGTTAGTACTTTCCGTTTTCCTGTTTGCCATTTCTACAGTGAATGATTCCCCTAGTGTACATGGTTTTTGTTTAAGCATGTGAACAATATTCTGGCTTACGAAGCTTTTCTCTGCTCCGCTATCGAATAATATGCATGCCTATGAATTATCGAGGAGAAACATACAAGTAACTATCGTAGGATCAGCTACGGCTTACTCGTTGCCCATAGCCAAAACTTGTCCCAGTCCGCCAGTATCTATTGACTTCGGGCAATTTATTTTGAAGTGACCCACCTTGCCACAACCATAGCAAGTTTGGCCCACACCAACATTGGGAACATGAGTGCTCGGCTTTGCGGAAGCCTTGCAAAAATGGGCAGTATACCCCTTTCTGTTCCAGTTAGAGCATTGCATTTTCCGACAAGGTACATTGTGGTGGAAGCTGCATTTTTTGCACTTCGGAAGGTTACCCACATAAGGCTTTGCTGGGAATGGGTTAGTAGGAACAGCAGTAGGTACAATAGCAGCATTTACTGTAACTAGTTGTTACTTTGAGGATTCTTGTGAAGACCCTCCTTTCCTCTTGTTCCAACCTTTCTTCCTGTTGTTGTCGATTCCCTTTTGTTGATCGGGTGAAGCAATTGTTGCGTTATAGTAGTTTCCGTGATCGATAATAGATTATGCCAGTTCTTTAGCGCTGTCAAAAGTAGCAGGCCTTGAAGCTAGCACACTTGACTGTATCTGAGGCGACAGTCCCCCAATAAATCGCTCTATTTTCTTGCTCTCAGGAGAAACCATATCCGGGAAAAGAATTGCCACATCATAGAATCTATTAGAATAAGTTGATACATCAGAATCAACCATCTTATGACCCCAGAGTTCTTGCTCGAGTTTTTGAATTTCCCCTCGAGGACAATGCTCTCTCATCAGCATGGCTTTCAAGTTATCCCAACTTATCGAATTTGCCACAATTAGAGTCAGTGACTTAACGTGGTCATTCCACCAAGTTAAAGCCCTGTCAGAAAAGGTACAAGTAGCAAACTTGATGCTGTTGTTCTCTAGGCAGGCACAAATTTCAAAGACTACTTCTGTCATTTCTATCCACTGTCTTAAAATCATCACCCCTCCGGTTCCATTGAAATTCCGGGGTTTGGCATTCGTAAAATCCTTGTAGGTGCACATGAATCTCGCCATGGTTAAAAAGAGGTGTACCAATTCCTGATCCACTGGGATAGGAGTATTGATGTGTGACATGGCAGCCGCTACTGCCGCCGTGACAGCTGCTTGGAACATAGCAACGTCGAACTGAGGAGGTGGTGGCAGTGGTATCGGTCGTTATTATTGTTACGTCTTGGATTTCTGAGAGGATGCATCTTTTAACTTCAGGTTTAAAAGATAGAAACAATAATAAGAATCCAATAGTATAGACATTGAAAGTGTCTTGTGAACTAAGTCACCATAGTTCGATATCAAATGAGAGCATGAATTTCTGAATAGATTAGACAACATGCCAAAATTACTGGTATATAAGTTCAGTAAAATGACCTAACTAAAGGTCTTACATCATACCATAGGGGAAAATGTTGGCAGTTTAGAAGTCTAATAAAGTACTTGAAAGACAGGAATAATTTACAGACAAGTGCTACTTAGAGCATAAGAAAGCCATTCCTTGAATCAGAACAAAAGATGTACTAAACATCTTCTAACTGCGATGGGAATTCCTCGTGCGAAACCTCATATCTGCCAGTTGACGAACCACTTCTTGAAGGGGTCGCTCATGAGCCCTCTGACGAACTCGAAGTTCTATGACTTCGGCTCGGGAAGCAGCTAGCTGTTGTTGCAGAGTCTCATTGGTTCTCCTGGTCCTTTCCATATCTTCTTCAAGACAGAGAATGCGGACCGTGTTGACACTAAAGTTGGCATCAATTTCCATGATTCGGTTGAGGGCTGCTCGACCATGCTCGACATTCCGGGTAATCCTGTGGACAACAATGGGCAGGACTCAGTTACCCGAGCCTCCTTCGATGAGGTTGTAAAAGCTTCAGTCTCCATTGAAGGGTAATGGTTGACCTTATTCATCACTCCAACGATTCAAGTTTGTTGCCCACAATGATGTGGGACCTTGAAACGGGGGTCGGGGGTTGAGATTTGGAGCTTGTCCCTCTTGGGGTAGGTTGTTGACTTCTGGCTTGGAGTCAGAACCATACGAAAAGCCTTCTGTGAGGTGATCATCCAAAGGGATTGGATGGTCATCTTCTGGCTCTCCATCTAGCCATCCAGCATCTCCCTTATTTGGGAAGTACGGGTCTCCAGGGATATGAAATCAAGCCATGTTATCTATACGAGAAGTAGGGGTAAAAGAATCAGTTTAAGAGACGTACTAACTAAGATAATTATAGTAACACGAAATACTCCTATAGTATTTTAAGATATGTTTTGTTCTAAATTTCTCATTATAGTTGTGTTGGTAAGTTTTTAGACTTGTTATCATACCACAACCATTCCTGGGCATATGCTAATCACTTCTTGGACCAGCATAGTTGATCAGGATATGCCACTCCCAGAACTGACCATACATCCCCAAGCCTATTTGTGATATTCAACAATCATAATACTTTTGTTCTGTCCTAGTGACACTGATTTTAGTATGAATGCAAGTATGTGTACTTAGTTAAATATTTTATTATTTAAAAGTATAAACTCTTGGTCAGAGTGTTTTAATCACATTGTGTTTATAGTTAGTATATCTTTTATGGGTTGATATACTCAATTCACTATAAACAATGCTCTGATACTAATCTGTTAGACCCCAAAACCAAGAACAACTGAATTTCTGGAGCGTAGGACGTCATCTAAAGTGTCATAACAATGCAAAGTAGTAAACAAGCAACAACATCATCCATTGAATTAATAGTAAAGTTTTAATAGATATGTGTTCTTTGTAATGTAATAGAAACCAAAAACGAATGATCAAAATAAAAGATGAGTCTTGTTTGTGCTCCGTCTTCTCAAAACCTATCACCGGTACCTGTCTACTAATGACCTGAGAATACAAGTTATTTTGAAAGCGTAGATTAGCATTTAAGCTGGTGAATTCATAAGTATTTTGGTGTCTTTGGTTTGTAAAACTGTAAAGAAAAGACTTGTAAATATTTGATCAAACAGTTCGTATAGGTATGAAAACCCTAGAAAATCCCATATTTCCTACTAGTATAAAATGTAGTCTTCTACCAAGACCCGACAATTTTGGAGGTTTGCTTCTCCATACGAAAGAAGGTTTTTCCCCATGTACAACTATTATTTTCAAAATATAGTCTACCTCATCATTTATGTGAATGTATCACAAGATAAAAGTAAAAGGGAAATTATATAATCATTGAAATCGTATCCTTTTGTCTTAGGATAAACACGACGTTGTATCTCGCCGAACAGTACAACCGTAGATATCCATCGATGTGCAGTTTCCCACTGTAGCTAACAGCCGAGTGTGGAATTGTCAGTCCCGTATAGTATGTAATAGTATCTCTTCATATAGTATGTAATAGTATCTCTTAATATAGTATGTAATAGTATCTCTTCATATAGTATGTAATAGTATCTCTTCATATAGTATGTAATAGTATCTCTTCATATAGTATGTAATAGTATATTTGTATAGACTCATGAATGAACTGACTCTTGTATGTTCCAATTGTACTAGGAATAGCAAGTAGTATCTCCTAAACTATACCTATTATAGTTTACTAGTAATGTAGTTTCAAGTGTCCATGTATATTTTTACACTTTTGCTACACAAAGTCTTGGAGCTGAAGGCACAACTATCTTATATATATATATATATATATATATATATATATATATATATATATATATATATATATACTTACTACATAAGTGTATAGATATGGTTTTTAAGAATACATAAGTGGAAAAGAGGTTTTTATAATACATTTAAAGGGTTTGAAACAATAAATAATCATGACTTGATGTCAGTTTATAAAACGATTTAAAAGTAGTTTGATTGATAAGACAGTTTGAAAGCACAGCAATTCCATATGTTTAATAGTTATAAATCACGTGTGATTGATATAATAACTATGATATTTAACTTGTATTCCCCCCCCCCCCCCATAAAAGCTTTTAAAAGCCTGCAAAAGCATTTAAATGTTGGTTAAGCGGTATGAACTCACATGTAGTGAGTGGATTGTACGGAAGTGTTGGACAAGGTGTTAGGTGTCAGCTGAAGACTTGAACACACGCAATGATCCAATATACATATAATAACATATATATATATATATATATATATATATATATATATATATATATATCCAATTAGTCATTTAATAACTAATTAACTAAGTTAAAACACCCTAGGACATGAAAACACTTTTATTCAAGTGCTATAGGTACCAAAGGGTTGCATCTAAAGGTTGCATGGCATGGTATTGTAGTTTACGGCCTACGGACCATTTCCTTATGAGTTTACAGCTATAAACTCTATATGGACTTGGTTTCTTTGATGTCGAATGTCCTAAACACTTTGAGGAAATGATCTAGACTAGTATCCAAGGTTAAGGAAGGGACTAGGGTGCACTTTTCCCCACTTATAAGGGTTTACGGCCCAAGAACATACCTTGGCTGTAAACACCTTTGATCTTATGTTTTCTAAGTGTAAAAAGGTTCATTCAAGTACATAACAATCTAGAACGAGTGTACTTACAAGATAAAAGCTTGAACGGGTGTTTAAGGTCGAAGAACACTAGTGTGTGTTCTTGGTGTTCTTCGTGTTTTGAAGACTGCTTGAAGATCTAAACAAATGGAATGATTTCTTGGATGAAATGATGTGTAATCACTAGATGATGAAGTATATCAACTAATCAAGGAGGAAAACACTTACTAAGTTGAATTTCAAGAAGGAAAATCGGATGCTACTTGAGAGAGAATGGCTTCTTGGTTTGAAAATAGTAAAAAGTAATAAAAATGACTAAGTGTCACTTATATAGTCCTTAGGGTTTACGGCCCCTATACCATTTGGGCCGTAATCTCCAAAATTTTGGAGTTTTGGAACTTAAATGTTGCACACTTTACCCTAAAGCGTCCTCTCTCCAGTTTCTCTTGCAGTACTTGGCTTTAGAACACTCAAACTGACTCCAAAAACTGCTAAAATTTAGCAATTGAAAGTTTGACTTTGATTGAATGCAGGGTTTGTTTTAAGATAGAAATTTTGAGTTGTCACATTAAGATCCTTTGTATTTTGAAACACCTTTCTAAGTATCAAGTGGCATACTTGGAATCTTTTAACCTTTATTGTTTTATTGTAAGCTTTGGCAATCCTTTGTTGATGGGCAGCAATACGGATCTTGGTGAGATCCCTTAGTTCATCAATCATGTCAAGATCCTGAGCCAATATCTTGTTGTTATCATCTTGAGTCCAGAGTTGGTATCTTGTAGTTGGAATCACCACTTCAGTTGGGATCACGACTTCTGCTCCAAATACAAAGGAATATGGTGTTTGTCCTGTTGTCGTCTTTGTTGTAGTTCGATATGCCCAAAGAACGAAAGGAAGTTCTTTAAACTAATTTCTCTTCTTTTCATCTAGCTCTTCTTTAGGATGTTGATTATGATATTGCTACTGGATTATGCATATCTGTTCGCTTAAGATTATCATCTTGATTCCCAAACTAGTGCAAAACCCTTGTGTTCTTTTACTAATGAACTCATATCCGTTGCTACATATGATTTCTATCGGAATCCCGAATCTAGTCAAGATATTGGGTTGTATGAATGAGACTAATTCTTTATCCCTAACATGAACAAAATCTTCAGCTTCGATCTAATTTGAGAAGTAATATGTCATTGCTAGCATGAAGAATTTTCCAAGTGGTGCCCTAGGAAATTTGATGACTATGTCGATCGCCCATTTCATGAATGGCCAAGGGGAAATGGTGGGTTTTAGAGGTTTTAATTTTTGATGAAGGATATTATTATGTCTTTAGCAAGCATCACACTTTTGAGCTTGTAAGAAGGCATCTTTCTTCATGGTTGGCTAGTAGTATCATGTTTTCAATACTTTGGAACATTAAGATTTTCCCTCGATGTGGTTGCCACATTCCTTTCATGTATATCTTTTAATACTATCATAGCTTCATGAGCATCTAAGCACCTTAGATATGGCCCTACTATAGACTTCTTGTATAATACTCCTAGGATCATCACAGAGCATAAGACCCTCATTTTGAATGATTTGTCACTCTTTTCTTCTATTGAGATTGTACCATTCTAAATGTATTCTATGATGGGTTAGATCCAGGATCTTATATGTTGTTGTGGATCATGAATGTTTGGACCAAGATTTTGAACATTAGGATCCATGTGAGGGGATTGGAGAATTAATCTTCGATTGTTGCAATGTGAGTTGCTTGATGGGTGGTGAGATTTTCGGGCATCGTGGTCGGCTATTTTATTGCTCGGATCTGTAATGCCCCAAAGTATGAAGGAAAAAATTACATTTTTAAAATAGCCAAAACACCCATTTATCATTTACTAAAACACTAAAACGTATTTCATAATTAAAACACTTATCAGAGTACAATCCCAAAATCTCAATGTTGTGGAAAATATCAATGTATGCGCTGTGATCAAGTCAGTCCCTTCCCTTTCAAACCAAAACTAACTAAAACCATAAACAACAACTGTAAGCACAAAGCTTAGTGAGTTCTCCAAATACGACATACCATACCTAACATACGAGTCATACATATAAAACATGCAATAAGATGTGCTATGTTCCAATCATAGTCTTGCGATTGTTCCACGAGCCATATCATGTTCTTTACTTGCCAAGCTTGTGCCAAAACCCTGGGTATTACAGACAAGTGCCAGGAGCCACCTCCTAGTCTTTCATGCAATCATCACAAACACAACTAGCATACAATCTACCACTATTTATCTACTTAATTACCAGAGTGCAAACTTTGGTATTGCATACAGATTTTCCAGGTGCCACCTCCAGGTCTTTCTTACAAATGCCAAGGGCCACTCCTCGTCTTATTATAATACATAAACCAATGGACTGGCATTGGTGCTTTTGACCCATAGTATAGTGAGGAGACTCACCTCAGATAGTTGAAACTCACGGATTAAAATCTGTCTGTAGATCCACCAAAATACACATGCTATCAAATACCAAAATGATAACCCATCAATAACTAGATCCTGACTCACACTAAGATTCCAAATCAGGGTAAAATATCTTTTTTACCCTTCCTCTAACTAAGCCCAAGGCCAAGGCCCAATCAAGGTGATCCAAAAGCCTAAAATCTAACACAAGCACTTAAGGCCCAAATATGGCCCAATTTTCCAAATTGGGTCCAATACCTTTCATGGGCCTTCACCTAAGACAATCCAATAAGGTCTCAATAGTCCAACCATAAAATCTGAGTAGCCTAGCATGGCCCAAGACAACGAAGCCCATCCTAGCCCAACGTCGAAACCCAAAACAATGAAACTAAGCATGCCGAGTACGTGGGGCGTTTTCAGCCTGTACGCTCAGTGTACTACATGTAAGGCTTATATGCGCAACGAACAAACTGGTAAGCCCAACATACTCACAAATCATGGCCAAATTTTCCAATTTAGTTCTTAATCCATTAAGACTTTGATCCAAACTCAGATCTGACATCCCCAAGGTGCCTAATCACATACACTTGCCACCTTCATTTGCATGCATGGCTTAATGGGGCTCCAGAGCTCAAAGGAGCTTAATAAACAATTTAAAACTTTTCTAGAGACCAAAACCACCATAATGTTTTCACCTTTATGCACAAGGAACCCTTAACATGTCCAAATCTGTAAGGCTATGCTCCAAAAACGTCCTTAATTCTCAATCATCAACCAAAAAGGAACAAAATGACTAAAAAAATTCCACGGAGAATATCTAAGAAATGAAATGGCAAGGTTTGAACTTTATACGTCACGAGCCAACAAAAGAGTATGATAAAGCTGGATCTCAAAGCCCTCATCCAAAGAACAAGTCTTCAAGCTTCTTTTTCTTCTTCTTCTAGATACACAAAACTTCACAAGAGCTCAAGATCACCAAACATGGACTATAGAACGAATTAGTGTTTTTGGGATACGAAGGTTGGCTAGGAAATGATCAAAAGAGGTAAACATATGGTTTATATAGGGTACAACCTGAAAAATTAGGGTTTCCTTACTTCCCGCTTGTACGCCCAGCGTACAAGGCTACGGACCTGCGACCAACATCCACTGGTACACTTAGCCTTTCAGCTAGTATGCCAAGCATAACCTATTGTACTCCCTGCGTAATACTTACAAGGGCCAAAACGTAATTCTTTCAATTCTAAAGGGAAACAAGGCATCTACATTTGCAAGAGTTACAACTCTCCCCCACTTAAATTAGATTCCTTCCTGGAAATGATTCCTTATCACTCCCGACACACCAAACAACTTGAACAACACAATCAAAACCACACGCGTACTACAGACTTCCCAAAGGCGACCAAACCCAACCCTAGAATAAACTCTCCAACCTACTAAAGAACGAATCCTTAATACCATGAAGATAACCTCATCTACTTTCCAAAAACCTAAAATCTCGAATTGGTATGACTCCCCAACAGACCTCCCACACGGAACCACTACCATGCCAAATCCTCATCGAAGTCCAACCTGAACAAACGCTTCCAACCCTCGATTGACTTGATGCTTATATTGGGAACAACATTAGTGGCCATTTATCGCTGCAGAACACTTATATTTGATAGAAGAATCAGACAATCCTTTGAGTAGAAGACTCAGCTATGCAACGGTTAGAATCATACGAGAGATGCGCAACAAGGTCAAATCAATTACTCTGAGGTTATTTAATCCAAGCTACGAGCGACTAGCATATTCCGCGAATAACAAGAGACTCTACACACGAATTCCAAATCACTAATATTTCCTCAACTCATCTTGAAGCCCCATCCCCCCCCCCCCCCCAACAACTGCTTCCCAAAGGCAGCTGAGCCTCCCTAGTCCCAACTTACCTGCCAACTAACCGCTTCACCGGATTCCCACCCGGTTTCCGTGGAAATTAGAATTACACGGTCGCACCACACGACATTCGAACGAAAGCCTCATCTGGCACTAATTTCCCTAGCTATCTCGTCACTTGTGGCTCTAACAATCTTTCTAATCCAATCGATCATAATAGCCCGATCCACATGGTACCACCAAAACCGATGCTAAAAATGAATGCTACATGACCAACTATAGTCTTATATCATTACTGGGTCCAACAAACTACCACTTTCTACTTCCATGAATGTTATGGCCTTGCCACAACCTTACAATCTGACCTACTCTGGTCTAATCCATCTCAAGAAATCCATGACCAGTCATGGATTTGCCACACCCTCACCACTACACAGGGACATATGAATGCTATGTGCCATCCCACAGTCTTACATTACTCCCACACTAAGTGCCAATCTAGTGAATGCTATAGGCTGCCTTGCAGTCTTACAACACTCCTACACTAACTGCCCACCTAGTGAAAGCCACGGGCCATCCCGTGGTCTTACAACACTCATATCTTGTCATGGCCACTGCTCATGGTCAACTGCTCATCTAATTTTTCCTCACACTCCCAGTGGCTAACCAAGCTCACGCGACTGCCACCACCATCTTCTTTCCACTTCTCCTTCCCTAGAAACGGTAGTGATTGAACCCAAAAGTTCTTCCACATGTGACTGCCAACCCCACTACATCAAATGATAGAACCACTAAATACCGGTTTTACTAGAGAACCAACCCACTGATCTTGACCATATAACTTCAAAACGATACCCCTAGATTGATCCCGACAAAGAACCAGAACGAAAATTGAGCACACTAAAACCAGTCAACAAGATACAACCCCTTAGTGGCCCACTAATGACTCATGGCATGCCATATGGCATATAACAATTCTTGATGATACTACCCAAAAAATTAATAGAGAATTAAACCAAAGATAAAGCATACCAAAACCGATACAAAATTCCAAGCAACATAAATACTGACAACAACCTAAGAGAAAGAAAAAGATAACATACCCATAATATCACCTGCTGGAGTCCTGACCTCCCTTGTCTGACACTGTAATGCTTGGCTCCTCCATGCTAGGGCTCCTACCCTACCCTCACGACCATCAATGATCGTCAAAGTAATCGGAGCACGTGCACTCATTCCTCCTCCCCTCATCAGCAGACAGTTAGCCTTCTTGTGGCCCATTTGGTTGTAGTGAAAACATAACAAGCTTGCCCCCTGAGGATAATCCATGTGGACATGACCAACCCTACCACACTTGTAGCAGCCTAAACCCCTAGAACGACGATCCCATCATGTAGTTTCCCGCATGTCTTGCACTGACCCCAGCCCTGCTGGCCCCTCAATCACTGATCTGAAGTCTTAGGTCTCTTCCAATAACCCTCCACTACCTGCGCATAATCTGGCCCCCTCTTCCTAAGGTGCTCCAAATCGATCTCCTGCTCTCGGGATTTAGAAATCATATCATTCATGGTCTTGCACCCTAATATACTCACAAACTATCTGGTGTCATCCCTCATCATATCATGACACCTTACCTTCTTCATTTCCTAATCTGATACATACTGTCAAACCAATAAAACCCTCTCTTGGAACTTGTCAGTGATATCTGCCACAATCTCAGTAGTCTGGTGGAGTTCTTGAAACTCTCGCGCCAACTACTGCACCTCAATCAAAGGTGCAAACTCAGCATGGAACTTGGTCACAAAATCGTCCCACATCATTACATCAATAGCATCATCACCCACCTCACGTCCTACCTCCTCCCACTAGTCCCATGCCTGTCCTTCAAAAAAGGTAGGAAGCAAATCTGACCTTCGACTCCTTGGGATGGAAACTCGTCCTGAACGCGTTAGCCATATCTGCTAACCATATCCTATTGGGAATGGGGTCCTCCTCCCCAAGGAACATGGGAGCTCCACAAGAACGAAAGTCAAGGAAAGAAAGAGTGCAAGCTCCAACGATAGCAATAACCTCAAAACGGAACACACCCAAAAGGTCATCCAAAATCTCTAGAATCCCCTCCTTGACCACACCAAAAATCACAGGAGTCTGCTCCAAACTACCGCGGTAATATTCGACGAGATGAATTCTTGCATTTGCTCGATAATCGGCTCAGTACCAGTACCTGATTCGGTACTAGAACCAGAACCTCCTTCCCAAGTGCTCATCATCAAACTGAAACAAAAAATGCAAAAGGTCGAAACACACTCAAGAATCCTCATCCCACATGCTTCCTAGATTCCCCAAGACTCTCACCGATTCGGTTATGGATCTGGTACTTTCTGTAGTACGGGCCCAATAATACCTTCCACACCTATCCATAACTTCCTCAAGCATCATCCTAAATCCTCTAGGTCACCTTCTCAAATGAATGCACCAAATGATTGCCAAACAGTGAAACTAAATCCACTGAATCACTTCCTAGGCTCTCCTAGGTTCCTAACCTTACCTTTGCATCAGCTGATGAAAGACTCCCACCAATGTTAGCTAACTACCTCATGAACATAGTAACATGCAACAGATATCAGATAATCCTTCGAATAAAAGACTCAACCCTAGAACAGTTGGAATCAGACAAGAGCTGTGCAATAGGGCTAAATCCATCACTCTTAGATTATATAACATGTGCAACATGTGACTTAACATATTCACTTTGTAGTTATCCACATCACTAAGAGTCCCCCAAAGCACAAAGCAAGAAGCATTAGGGCATGGAAAATCTAACCCACACATCCCTACACAAGCCATTCTATCCATTGATCTGAAAAATCATACTAGCATGCAATTCTAAAATATCATATAATCAGACATATAAAGGCATCTCTCATATCATAAAATATGGAGCATATCCTTATCCCTAATCTAGCATGAAATTCTCATAATCATATCATATATGATAATAAACATGTGTTGGTATTCTAGGAACCACTTACTTGAGCTCGGCCAATTGCACACATCACACCCCTTTCTTTGATTAGAAATGCCTTTAATAATAAATTTATTATATGAAACTTTTCCCTAAACCCTCAGTTTGAGTTAAGGCATACGCGAGAATATACCCAAGCCCCATAAACGAAGGCTCTGATACCAACTTATAACACCCCACAACATGAAGGTAAAAATTACATATTCAAATAGCCAAAACACCCATTTATCATTTACTAAAACACTTAAAGGTATTTTATAATAAAAAAAATTATCATAGTAGAATCCCAAAATCTTAAGGTTGTGGAAAATATGGGTGTAAGCGTTAAGATCAAGTCGGGCACATCCCTTTCGAACCAGAAGTACCTGAAACCATAAACAACAACTATAAGCACATAACTTAGTGAGTTCCTTAAATACCACATACCATACATAACATACGAGTCATACATATCAAACATGCAATAGGAGGTGATATGTTCCAACCATAGTCTTGCCATTGTGCTACGGGCCATATCATGGTATTTCCTTGCCATTCCAGGGCCAAAACCCTAGGTCTTACAAACAAGTTCCTGGAGCCACCTCCTAGTCTTCCCTGCTAGCATCACAAAGACAACTAGCATACAGTCTACAACTATTTATCTACTTAACTGATAGAGTCCGAACTCTGGTCTTGCATACAGATTTTCCAGGAGCCATCTACTGGTCTTTCGTACAAATGTCAAGGGTTACCTCTAGTCTTCCAATAATACATAAGCCAATGGGCTGACATTGGTGCCTTCGAACCATAATATAGTGAGGAGACTCATCTCAGACAGCTGAATCTCATGGATAAAAATATGACTGTATATCCGCCAAAATCCACACGCTATCAAATACCTAAATTACAACCCATCAATAACTAGATCCTGACTCACACTAGAGTCCAAATCGGGGTAAAATATCTTTTTACCCTTCCTCTAACTTGGCCCAAGAAAAGGCCCAATCTAGAAGACCCAAAAGCCTAAAATCTAACACAAGCACTTAAGGCCCAAATATGGCCCAATTTTCCAAATTGTCCCCAATCTCTTTCATGCGCCTTCACCTAAGATATTTCAATAAGGTCTGAATAGTCCAACCATAAAATCCAAGTAGCCAAACATGGCCCAAGACAACCAAGCCCATCGTAGCCCAAAGTTGAAGCCCAAAACAATGAAATCCAAGCCTGCTGAGTATGCGAGGCGTACTCAGCCTGTACGCTCAGCGTACTGCATGAAAGGCTTATACGCATGACTTATAAACATGTATGCCCAACATACTCACCAATCATGGGCAACTTTTCCAATTCAGCTCTTAATCTATTAAGACTTTGATCCAAACTCAGATTTGACTTCCCCAAGGTGGTTAATCACCTAAAGTTGCCAACTTTATAAGCATGCATGGCTTAAAGGAGGCTCTAGAGCTCAAAGGAGATCAATAAATTACTTAATACTTTGCATTAGACCAAAACCACCATAAAGTTTGCACCTTTACGTACAAGGAACCTTTAACATGTCAAGATCTATAAGGCTAAGCTCCAAAAATATCCTGAATTCCCAATCACCAACAAAAAAGGACCAAAAAGACCAAAAAAAATGCCATGGAGAAGATCTAAGAAACGAAATGGCATGTTTTGAAATTATACCTCACGAGCCACAAAAAGAGGATGATAAGGATGGATCTTAGAGCCCTCCTCCAAAGAAGAAGTCTTCAAGCTTCTTCTTCTTCTGGATACACAAAACCCTCCACAAAAATTCACAAGAGCTCAAGATCACCACACACGGGCTATGGAACGAATTAGGGTTTTTAGGATATGGAGGGTGGCTAGGAAATGATCAAAAAAGGCTAACATATGGTTTATATAGGGTACAACTTGAAAAATTAGGGTACAACTTAAAATTTTAAATTCGGAGGCTAACGTTTTGAGTATTTGAAGGTATAATGTTAATCTTTCACCTTTGACTACATAGGATCCATTGAAATGGTTAGTTATTAATAGTGGATCGATATATACTTGGAGATCCTTGATCTGAAGATCCTTAGCTAGTTGTAACCCCATGATTAATGCTTCATATTCTGCTTCATTGTTAGTTGCATCGAATTCATATTAACTGTCTGGGGTAGGATGTACATGTGGCAATTTTAATATCATCCCAAGGATTTTTGCTCTGAATTTGGATGCTCCATCTGTGTCACACCCCTGGTCGGCAGTGGAAGTGTCAGGATGTGTGATGTTAGGATGTTGGAATTCAGGCCAAAGATATACATTGAGTAATACAATTTATATATTAAACAACATTATTATTATTTTATTAAATAAAATATGTTACATAATTGTTTGCGGTACCTGTAGGTCACAAAATCAAACTACAAAAGTAAAGGACACAGACGTCGGGTTGCATCACCGGGGTTATCTCCTCCTTCATTCGGGTTAATTCTCCTGAGAAAACATGTTGTTTTCAGAGGTCAACATAATATTGTTGTGTCCTAATGTTTATGCTTATAAAGCATTGTGTAGGTATTTTAGTTTATCTTGTTTATCCTAAAATCACTTCCTCGCGTTTATGTGTACTATCACTACTTTCTTAGGTTGGTTCCTAGTAGTAGTCTAAGATAGTTTTAGTTTAACAAAGTTATGATGAGTTAACACTAGGTACTAAGGGTGGCTATAATAACGAGTTTCAGTGTTTCCTGGAAATTGGTCAGCGTGACGACCAGGTATGATCTTATCTATCATTGTGATTTAGTGTAAAAACTAGGATAACATTAGCTAAAGTGTTTTGGGCAGACTATCTACCGGACATAATATCATCATGAGCATAATTAGCTAATGAAAAATAGTAATAACCATGTACAGCTGCATTTTAAACATGTATGCCCCCCCCCCCCACCCGGAAAAGGTTTGGAAAATGGGGCCGTGAACTCACCTACGAGTTATGAAAACATTGTTGTAGTGTAGAAACCACAAGTCAGCACATCGAGAGGCGCTCGGGTCAGTGGCATGCAAACTCACTGATGAGGAACTGATCCGTCGAAGCTTGTATTTATAGCAAGTTTTAGAGTGTATGCCACACATTGCGCATGAACCGTAGGATGATGTCACGTTTTGTCCTCTCGGCATGCCATGCCATTCCGTATCCAAACGTATCGGCTGACAGAATGCACACGACGCACTGGGTGCGAGTGCGCATGATGGTAAAAAATCAACTTTGAAATTCCATAACTCTCGCATACAAACTTCATTTTGAACGACTCTTATATATCCGTGCAAGTCTCGTTGTTCTCTACAACTTTCCTTTTGGTCGTTTTGTCTAGTTTTAACTTTAATTTTTAGACTCGTTTTAATTACCGTTATGATTTTATAAAAATCATAACTCTCTCATAACAGTTCCGTATTAGGCGTTTGTCGCCTCTTAATTCCTACTTTAAGTAGTAATACGATTGCCTAGTTGGTAACTTTTTTCATAAGTCAACCATTCTCCTTGTAGTTATTGTCATTACAAATTTGTAAGTATGGTAGATATTTATTTACTAAAAATAGTATCTCTCACACATACAAAGTCAAATTCTTGCAAAATTTATATTGGTGGAATCGTAGTGGCTTAAGGAGTCTAAATATGCTAACCTGCTCTCAAAGTGACACGAAGTTTTGCAAACTTATTTTTAAGCATAAAGGTTGGCGTAATTAAGGACGAGAAATTTCATATTAAAATATATTGTATGGTTACAAGGTTGTACTTATTACATTTTTATGTCCAAGGTGGTTGTTGACGTATTTCCTAGGCTCTCAAAATCTATTAATAGTATCCATTCCCCCATGCTTTCTTTTTTCTAAAGCCGTTGAATTTCTATTTTCTACCGCAAGTTTTAGGTCCTCAGTAAAATCTGTCACAAACTCTGCTAATACTTATGACTTTATTGCTAATCTTGTCTTGTATTTGATATCATACGTGATGAGCATCACTGAACACTTAGCCATTCTACCTGACATGCATTTCTAGTTTTCTCATGACATTTTTGATAGGATAGTTAGTTTTGATGTGTATAGTATGAATTTCAAGATAATGTCTTGGTTTGGTAGAAACGACATTGGATGAAATTGAAAGATAAAGGAGTGGTTCCTCATCTAGTGGTTTCACCAATAGCAAGGCTAAACTTATATATTTTTTAAGTTCTTGGAAGGCGTCTTTATATTCTTTTTTCCACTCAATCTTCTTGTTTTTCTTGAAGATATCATATAAATGTTTACTGATCTTTGAGGATCTTAAGCTTAATCTATTCAAAGCTGCCATTCTTCCTGTCAATCTTTGGATATCCTTGGTTGAGGTTGGGGATTTTAGATCGAATATGGAATTGATCTACTCTGGACTTGCTTATATTCCCCTCTTATTGACCATGTAACCAAGGAACATGCATGCCTTCATTCCAAAGTGGCACTTGGAGAGATTTAGCTTTATGTTGTATTCATCCAGTATGACGAAAACTTCTTCAAGATCTATAAGATGATCTTCATCTTTTTTCATATTTAATCAGCATATCATCAACGTATACCTGCATGGTGTCCCCCAGTTTTTATTTGAACATACAAAGTACTAATCTTTGATATGTTGCACCTGCATTCTTTAAACCAAAAGGAATAGCGATATAACAATATATACATCTGGGGGTTATGAAGGCAGTATCTGTTGGAATAGTGTCTAAGGTTGCAACTATATTAGGCAAGTATTTGACCTGATTGTGCATGGTCCTTTTAGGTTGCCTTCACCATAGCAACTTCATAGGATGATTTATTAAGAGAGAGTAAATATTATTAGTATATTATGAGAATGATATAAAGAATAATATATAGTTATTTGATTAATATAAGTCATAGATTAATTAGTATTAATTTGGTGACTTAAAGAGATTAATTAAATAAGAGGGTATAAACTGTCAATTGCTTGATAGTTAAACTTTAGACTGTAAATCCTTATTGGATAAAGGGTTGGACGAATTCTAGGCTAGGATAAGTCCTAAATTCGTCCAAGGCATTATCTTGGAAGGATTTGGATTGCTTTGAGTAATAGTTATCCAACTAGGGTTTAAGCTATAACCCTTAAGGAGTCTACAAGTATAAATAGACCCTATGGGGTAGAGAATTCGACACATCTTCAAAAGCAAGGATACTCTGGTCGAATTCCATCCCCTCTCCTCTCTCTCAAATCATCCTCTTTGCTAGTTGGTGTTTGTAAGCCATTAGAGGATTGACAATTGTGACTCTAGAGCTCCAAGACAACAAGATCAAACAAGAGAATCAAAAGTATGTTTCTAGATCTGTTTTTGTGTTGTTTTTACACCTAATAAATCATTAGAAGCCTTGGATTCAAAGCATGTTTAATAGAGAAACCTAGATCCAAGCATTAGGGTTTGTATGCGCACTTAGGAATGTTCTTATGTACAAAACCCATCAGTGGTATCAGAGCCTAGCTTGGTTTTCATTGAATTGTTGCTTGATTATATGAAACTAAACTGAAAAATTCGATTTTCATGTTTCTGAGTCATGGACTCGGCGATTTCCAAAGTGGACTCGGCGAGTAGGCCTGACTCGGCGAGTCCCTTTGTGTACTCGGCGAGTCTGAGCGTCAGGATTAGCCAAAAACGGGATTTTTTCATATTCATCTTATGGAAACTTACCTTAATCATATTAGATCAACCCTAATCCGATTTTGTGATATATATGACTATATTTTTGATCTAATTGAAGATAATTATCAATTAATAAAATATTTGATTTCCTTATATGATAATTATTAATAAAATATGGATAATTATGTGATTAGATTATTTGTTATTTGATCCTTTATGTTTTAAATGTTTAAAACTTGTCCTCAAGTTTTGAAATTTATGTTTTGTGATTAAAAGTTTAATTTAGACAATTTAAATTTCAAACCCTAGAATTTTACAAGTTTAAAATACAACCCTATACTAGTATAATATTACAAGATTAATATATATATATATATATATATATATATATATATATATATATATATATATATATATATATATATATATATGTATAACTTAAATGCTAGTTTTACCGTTAGTAGGCCTCATTCACGAAGCCGGTCTATAAGGTGGGTATAAGGTTGCGGCCTATAAAATGGCGCTTAATGGGTGTACACTCACACCCACCGCTCGCTTGATTGGTGGAGGGTCGTTAGCCGAACGGGTAGGATAGGGCAACCTCATCCTCTCATTAAAAGTATAATAACAAATACAAAGTAACTAAATGTTTTCTAAAAATTTCCCAATCTTAGTTACTTTAGGAAAAGTGAATTGATGTAATCCCATGAAATTACACTTTGCACCTTGCTAGGAAGTTAGTGGAGCGTGTGTGGTTTACCGGTACACTAATTGGTTCTAAGCGAAGGTGGCAAAGGGTGATCCATTGTTTATCATAGTTCGATGGAGCGTGCGTGGTTTACCGGCACATCGAATAGGTGATCGTTACAATGAAGGCACCATGTTAATTTGCTTGGTAATTCACACCCGCTTTGTGATCCTCGGTATCCCAATCACAAACGAGAGGGGTATATCGAGATTTAAACATGCCATTGAAAAGTTTCAATGAATCTCATCCGAACCTAGGAATTCTCAATACATTTAGGACTTAAAGTTATGTTTTTCATGGTAGAGAATTAGTGAATCGTCATTCACTTACCTTCAAAATGTTTGCCTATTAGATTACGGCATCCCTTTTCTAATGTGTAAATATTGCTGTTGGATCCTAGCCCTAATTTCTTATTGGGTGAATATTAGGGATTCATATTCTAATCTATCTTTGTCCTTTCTATTTGTAGATGTTGAACGCTAACAATGCTGCTGCGAGTTCTTTCACTTTGATGAGCCTTTGTCAAAAGGTCACCTTTGATGGAACGAACTTTAGCGAATGGATAAGATACATTCGCACGATTGCTCGCTATGAGGATAAGGACTATGTCCTCGATGAGAAGCTCGAGAAAATCAACCCCGAAATCGCTACTCCCGCCGAAATCACCGCTTTCGAAACTCACGAGCGTGATGCAACGAAAGTGCATTGCATCATGATCGCGACTATGAACTCCGAATTCCAAAAGTCCTACGAGGACATGTATCCGTACGAAATGCATCAAGACTTATTGGAGCGATACCATCAAAACGCGAGACAAGTGCGTTATGAGATTTTCACGAACATGATTTCCGCTAAGATGGGTCATGGAGAATCTCTTACCGTGCACTTGCAAAAGATGTAAAGGTATGTCGACCGCCTTCGCAAGTTAAATGTTGACTTTGGGGAAGACTTGGCGATCGAAATGGTGCTTCACTCTTTGCCTCCGAGCTACAATCAATTTAGGATGACCTATCAAATGAACAAAGAAGAGGTCACCCTAAGCAAACTCCAAGGTCTCCTGAGGGTCGCTGAAAGCAACTTCAAGGACAAGTCTGTTGCACCAACTCCCAATCCGCCCGCTGCTCCTCTCTTAGCAATTGGACAAGGAAAAGGAAAGAAGAGGAAGGCTTCTTCAAAGAACCATCGCAAGGTGAAAGCCCGAGATGGTGCCTCTTCTAGTGGGACCAAAGTTGATCCCGCTAAGCCCTGCTCTAATCCGAAGGAGGCAGAGTGCCACCACTTCCACAAGATACAATTAAATCTAATGATTCCCACAATACTTCTTGGGTTCTTGATACCGGTTGTGGTTATCACATTTGTTCTAATGTGCAGGGACTAAGAAGAAGTAGAGACGTGGAGCATGGAAGAATAAATCTAATCATGGGGAACAGAAGATCGTCGCCTGTGACCAAGATTGGAGTGTATTCTTTAGTGCTTAGGAATAGTTTATCTTTAGATTTGAACAATTGTTGCTATTCGCCAGAAATGGCTAGAAACATCATTTCTTTTCATGGTTTGTTTAGACAAGGTTTTAGATTTTCTTTTAATAATGAGAATGATTCTATTTTAGCTTATCTAAATGGTGTCTTTTACTTTGAAGCTATACCATGTAATGGAATTTATGAAACTGTTATGATTGTTGATAACTTAGGAAATGATGTTTTGTACTTGGATTCGTCCAATAGTATGGATAAAGCATCCTTATGGCATTGTCGTCTTGGACATGTCAACAAGAAACGCATAGCCCAACTTCAAAAGGATGGAGTGTTGGAGTCATTCGACCTTAGGGAAGATGACACATGCGAGTCTTGTTTACTTGGAAAGATGACTAAGTCACCCTTCGCTGGTACGTGCGAAAGGGGTGAGGGTCTATTAGATCTCATACATACCGATGTGTGTGGACCGTTTAGTTCTACCATGAAGGATGGTAACCTCTTCTACGTGACTTTTACCAATGACTATAGTAGATATGGGTATATCTACTTAATCAAGAAAAAGTTAGAAACTTTTGAAAAGTTCAAAGAGTTCAAGAATGAAGTGGAGAATCAATTGGGCAGGAAGATCAAGATGCTTCGATCCGATCGAGGAGGAGAGTACCTAAGTCTTGAATTCCACAATTATCTCAAGGAGTGTGGAATAGTTTCACAATTGACGCCACATAGGACACCACAATTGAATGGTGTGGCAGAAAGGCGTAATCGAACCTTGTTAGACATGGTTTGCTCTATGATGAGTCATGCTTCACTATCTATCTCCTTTTGGGGGTATGCCTTAGAGACTGCCGCCCATATCCTTTACCGAGTCCATACTAAGAAGGTTACCAAAACACCTCACGAGATGTGGACGGGGAAATCTCCTTCATTAGCACATATCAAGGTTTGGGGTTGCGAGGCTTTCGTAAGACGAGATACTCACGACAAGATCGAACCTCGTAGTGAGCGATGTATTTTCATCGGCTACCCGCAAAAATCCTTTGGATATCTCTTCTATAGACCGAAGGACAATGTTTTCTTTGTTGCGAGGAGAGGAGTTTTCCGAGAGCGAGAACTCATAGGCCAAGGAGACAGTGGGAGGCAAATCGATCTTGAAGAGATTCAAGAGTCGATGGATGAAGGAACCTCAACCGCTGGCACTCAACCCGAGGAGGAAACTCCGGTTGAACCGATTAACATATCATTACCTCTTAGACGTTCCGAGAGAGTTAGGTTTCAACCCTAGTTGTATGGTTTTCATATTACTACCGAAGGGGACACGTATATTAGTGATAGTACACTAATAAATCTTGATGAACCTAATAGCTATAAGGAAGCCATGGCAGGCCCGGAGTCTGCGAAATGGAAAGAGGCAATGGATAGCGAGATCCAATACATGTATGATAACCAAGTTTGGAATTTGGTTGATAATGTGCCTGGATGTAAGACTGTTGGGTGCAAATGGATCTTCAAGAAGAAGACCGACGTGGATGGAAAAGTACACACGTTTAAAGCGCGACTAGTTGCGAAGGGCTTTGCTCAAACTCCCGGAGTTGAATATGAACAGACCTTCTCACCAATTGCGAAGATAAAATCTATTAGAGTGATGCTAGCTATTGCCGCATTTCATGATTATGAGATTTGGCAAATGGATGTCAAGACCGCTTTCCTTAACGGGAAGTTGGCTGAGGATGTTTACATGGCTCAGCCATAAGGGTTTGTGCATCCGAAGCATCCGAATAGAGTGTGTAAGCTTGAGAAGTCCATTTATGGACTAAAGCAAGCATCTCGCAGATGGAATCTTTGCTTCGATAAGAAAGTCAAAGAGTTTGGATTTGTACGAAGCGAAGATGAGTCGTGTGTATATGTCAAAGCCAGTGGGAGTGTAGTAAGCTTTCTCGTTCTATATGTCGATGGCATATTACTCATAGGAAACGACATCCCAACTCTGCAGGAAGTTAAGTCCTGGCTTGGGAAGTGCTTCGCTATGATGGACCTCGGAGAGGCTTCCTATATTTTGGGAATAAGGATAGTAAGAGAAAGAAGTAAGAGACTAATAGGACTTAGTCATAACACTTACTTAGAGAAAGTACTAAAACGTTTTAGTATGGAAAACTCGAAGAAGGGAGAATTACCGATACAAAGCAATGCCAAGTTGAGTAAGACTCAAAGTCCGAGTACCGAAGCCGAGATAGCTAAAATGAGCCGAGTACCATACGCTTCCGCAGTTGGCTCAATCATGTACGCTATGACTTGTACTCGCCCAGATGTAGCCTTTACTTTGAGCATGGTTAGTAGATATCAAGGGAATCCTGGCAGATCCCATTGGGTTGCGGTGAAGAATATACTTAAGTACCTTCAGAGGACGAAGGAATGGTTCTTAGTCCTTGGAGGGAGTGATGACTTGAAGGTGCGAGGGTATAGTGACGCCAGTTTTTAGACCGACAGGGACAACTACCGTTCGCATTCGGGTTGGGTCTTTACCCTTAATGGAGGAGCAGTAACTTGGAAGAGTTCCAAGCAAGAAACCGTAGCTGATTCAACGTGCGAATTAGAGTACATCGCAGCGAGCGAAGCGTCAAAGGAGGCAATATGGCTGAAGAACTTCATTGGAGATCTTGGAGTTGTACCTGCCATAAAGGAGCCCATGGAGATTTTCTGTGATAATGAAGGAGCGGTTGCCTTGACCAAGGAACTGAGAGAACATGGTAGATCACGACATATCGACAGAAAATATCACTTCATTAGACATCGTGTAGAAGAAGGACAACTCATAGTGAAGAGAATATCATCGGAAGATAACCCAGCAGATCCGCTTACGAAGGGACTGAGTAGGGTTAAGCATTTGCAGCATGCTAGGAGTATTGGGTTGAAGGATGATATTAGTATAGATTAGATAGTATTAGAAACGTGTAATAGATAAATGTAATTAACATTTGATGATTAAATAAAGAAGTTTTTATTTATAAGTAATGTTACTGTCTTATGTTAATTGTTTAACTATTGTTTCACTTTGCATGTTTTGACTTCCAGAATAATTGAGTTTATTAAGAATAATCGAATTGTTCAAATAGTCCACAATCGTTCATATGTCGGAAGTAGATATGAATGAAGATTGTCATGAATAGGTGTGTAGAGTGTCTAAATGGTGTTAGACATAGCAAAAGATTGTTGCAACGTTCATGAGTGCTTATGAACTAGGTTTAAGCATTGGAACAAACCCGCGCTTGCTGGAATCACCTTATGGAATGTGATAGTAATTGGGTGATCGCGAGACGATAATATCATATAGTCTTAAAACCTAGATATATGGTTTGTTATTGGTTAATTGATTGTACATTGATAATGCGAAAACGCATTGGTAACTCGATGTTATAAAACGCATTGTTGTGTGTAGTTGGTTAATGAATAAGTAAATGCATATAAGTCGAAGTTTATCTGTAACTTTTATCCTAAGAAGGAAAAAGCGATATCTCGGCCGCTCGATGATTTGATTTGACTTATGTGTCGGGCCCGGTCAGAACTGAATTGATGTGTTTGATTAAGTTCTATGTCAAATAAATCGGAGATCGAGAAACCAAATGCTAGACTAACTATTCCATAGTATTGTCAGCATGATATCTAACAGAGGACTGTACGATCCCTTATCTAAAGGACAAGATTGATTAGATCAGAGTTTGACAGCGTTTTTGAGAGCTACGATTGCAAATCGAAATGTACCTGCGCATATAGTTACTAGACTTATCCAAGTGGGAGACTGCTGGAATAGTGTCTAAGGCTGCAACTATATTAGGCAAGTATTTGACCAATTGTGCATGGTCCTTTTGGGTTGCCTTCACCATAGCAACTTGATAGGATGATTTATTAAGAGAGAGTAAATATTATTAGTATATTATGAGAATAATATATAGTTATTTGATTAATATAAGTCATAGATTAATTAGTATTAATTTGGTGACTTAAAGAGATTAATTAAATAAGAGGGTATAAACTGTCAATTTCTTGATAGTTAAACTTTAGACTGTAAATCTTTATTGGATAAAGGGTTGGACGAATTCTAGGCTAGGATAAGTCCTAAATTCGTCCAAGGCATTATCTTGGAAGGATTTGGATTGCTTTCAGTAATAGTTATCCAACTAGGGTTTAAGCTATAACCCTTAAGGAGTCTACAAGTATAAATAGACCCTATGGGGTAGAGAATTCGACACATCTTCAAAAGCAAGGATACTCTAGTCGAATTCCATCCCCTCTCCTCTCTCTCAAATCATCCTCTTTGTTAGTTGGTGTTTGTAAGCCATTAGAGGAGTGACAACTGTGACTCTAGAGCTCCAAGACAACAATATCAAACAACAGAATCAAAGGTATGGTTCTAGATCTATTTTTGTGTTGTTTTTACACCTAATAAGTCATTAGAAGCCTTAGATTCAAAGCATGTTTAATAGAGAAACCTAGATCCAAGCATTAGGGTTTGTATGCGCACTTAGGAATGTTCTTATGTACAAAACCCATCAGTATCTTCTTCATTATATGTTCTATTTGTATTTGTTAGAACCCAGCTGAGGCATCCATTAATGTTATAAATTCATGACATGTTGTGGTGTCTATCATATAGTCGATGTGTGTCAATGGTAAAGGATCCTTAGCACTAGCCTTATTAAGATCTGTGTTGAAACAACCCAAAAATACGACCCAAAAATTTTGTTTTTCAATGTAATCAAAACCATAATCTGAGTATCATAACATAAAAACATACTCGATGTATCCCAAATCATAATAAAATACTGTGCGGAAAAACTGTATCATGCTATATCAAATCAAGACAACTAAAACCATCCCCAGGATAAAAGCTAAGCTGTGGTGTGTGCGATGCTATCACCCCGAGCTCTTCCCTTTGCTTGCGGAAGTACCTGAAACCAAAACTGAAACTGTAAGCACGAAGCTTAGTGAGCTCCCCCAAACTACCACATACCATACAGTATCATATAAACACATATTGGGCCTGGCCCACTGCATCGGGCCGAAGCCCGGAAACTGCATCGGACCGAAGTCCGGAACTGACTGGGACCTTGTCCCCTGCATCGGATCGAAGTCCGGAACTAACTGCATCGGACCAAAGTCCGGAACTAACTGCATCGGACCGAAGTCTGAAACTATCTGCATCGGACCGAAGTCCGGAACCGACTGGGATCTTGTCCCCTGCATCAGACCGAAGTCCGGAACTGACTGACTGAACATGGCATAGCATAACACATCATCTAGCATGAACACATATACTGCATACTACATCGGGCCGTAGCCCGGAACACATAACACTTAACACATAAAACATAGCATACAAATCCTGTCTGAGCCACGAAGGCATCAAACATACTAGCTATTGCATCGGACCAAAGTCCGGGAACTACTGCTAACTGAACGGGCCGGCATTGTGGCCTTAGACCCGTCCCTACTGGAAGGAAACTCACCTCGTAAACTGGCTGCTGAGTGTGTGGCTCTAGAAGCTAACGGCTGCTGCTCCTGTATCTCCCCGGCTACAAGTCCATAAACACACTCAATCAAATACTAAACACTGCACTTGGGTAAAATGACTCTTTTACCCTTGGTCAAAGTCACCCTCACTTGGACTGACTCGCCGAGTTGGGCCACCCAACTCGCCGAGTCCTACTCTCACTTTTCAATCCTACTCGCTGCTACTCGTCGAGTATGGCATCGACTCGACGAGTACCCTCTTGATCCAAGAACTCAGACAATCTTCATCCGACTCGCCGATCCGTATGAACAAACTCGACGAGTTGTTCTTGATCTTAAGAAGATTGCCTTGGACTCGCTGAGTTGTATGAACAACTCGCCGAGTCCCTCCATTACTGAGTCTACCTTCAACTCGCAGAGTCCACTCTCTAACTCACTGGTTCCACTCAACACTGCTAAAAATGAAGGAATCGGGGACTCGCGACTCAACTCGCCGAGTCGTTCTTCCCGACTCGCCGAGTTGCCGCCATGCAACTGTTTTTCACCCGATTTTGCTTGAATCCAACACATACAAATGATAGATCTGAGTCCAATAAGCTGGTTTACCACGTAAAGTTTCCAACTTTACGTGTACAACACATGAATAAGGGAAAATAAGGCTAAAAGATGCATAAAAGGGATAGATCTAGGGTTAATATGCATAGTATCCTCATAAAGGCAATAGATCTGGACTATGGGACTTTTCAATGAATAGATCCAAGGTTATCTCGGCTTATTAGGGCGTTCATGAAAGCACAAGGCTTGGAATAAGCATCAACTAGTTCTTAGAAGAGTTCTAATGGAGGTTTAAAGCATAAAACAAGAGGGGAATTCCGAAAATACCTCAAATAACTCAGATTTGCCCTTGGATCTTGGCACTCCACCTCTTCTCCTTGCTCCTTTCTTCTTCTCCTTCTTCAAGCCTTCACAAAATCACACAAAATCACTTACAAACTCTCAAGGATGAACTAGGGTTTTTCTCACAGTGTTCTCAGGGTGAAGGAGGCAAGAATGGGGCTATAAGGTGACTTAAATAGTGGGCAACCCGGGGATTTAGGGTTTCACCCAGACGGATGGACTCGCCGAGTCCGGGATATGGACTCGCCGAGTCTCCAGCTAACACGTGCTCGGAGTCGCGACCCTACTCGGCGAGTCAGGCTATGAACTCGCCGAGTCCCTCTTGCAAAACTTTAAAACAATTACTAATGAATTAACATACCGGGAATGGGTCGTTACAATTCTCCCCCACTTATCTCAGACTTCGTCCTCGAAGTCTGCTACGGCTGGATCTGTAAATATCTCCGGGTAGTGCGTTCTCATCTCCTCCTCAGCCTCCCACGTCCATTCAGACCCCTTTCGGTGCTACCACTGTACCTTCACTAGCTGGATTACCTTGTTCTTCAAGGTCTTGGTCTTCCGATCCAGAATCGCGACCGGCCTCTCAATATAATTCAGGCTGCTATCAACCTGAATATCCTCTAGGGGAACGACTGCTGACTCATCCACCAAACACTTCCTCAACTGCGACACGTGGAAGGTGTTGTGGATCTGACTAAGCTCCTCAGGAAGATCTAACCGATAAGCAACCCGACCCACCCGGGCCAAAACCCTGAAAGGACCAATAAATCTGGGGCCCAATTTGCCCCTCTTCCGGAACCTGATGACACCCTTCCAAGGTGAGACCTTCAGAAGGACCATATCTCCCACCTGAAACTCCAAGTACGAACGCCTCCTGTCAGCGTAGCTCTTCTGCCGACTCTGCGCAGTCTGCAGCCTACTACGGACCTGCTGGATCAACTCAGTCGTCTTGAGCACCACTTCTGTGCTCCCGATGACTCGCTGACCGACCTCGCCCCAACAAATCGGGGTCCTACACTTCCTCCCATACAGCATCTCAAAAGGAGGTCGATCAATACTCGCATGATAACTGTTGTTATATACGAGAATTCCGCTAACGGAAGATACGTATCCCAACTGCCCCCAAAATCTAGAACACATGCCCTAAGCATGTCCTCAAGAGTCTGAATCGTCCTTTCGCTCTGAAATGAAGACGAGTACCCATCTCGTCGTGGAACCGCTTCCAGAATCTGGATGTGAAACGGACATCTCGGTCTGACACCACCGATACCGGCACTCCATGACGTGCCACAATCTCTTGCACATAGATATCGGCTAACTTTTCTGCCGATATACTCTCCTGAATCGGAATAAAATGGTCACTCTTCGTCAACCGATCCACTACTACCCATATCGAATCCACTCCGCGTGCGGTCCTGGGAAGCTTGGTGACAAAATCCATGGTGATGTCCTCCCATTTCCACACGGGAATGTCTAACGGCTGCATCTTGCCGTGAGGTCTCTGGTGTTCCGCCTTGACCTTCCGGCAGGTCAAGCATCTCTCAACATACAAAGCGACGTCCCGCTTCATGCAGGGCCACCAATAATCAGGTCGAAGATCTCGATACATTTTCGTCGCCCCTGGGTGGATAGAAAACCGAGACTTATGAGCCTCGTCCATCAATACCTGCCGCACTCCACCCCAGTACGGTACCCATACCCTCCCATGAAGCATCAGCAAACCCCGACTGTCATAATCGAACAAAGCTACTCGGCCCACTATCCTCTCACACTTCTGCCTCTCCTCCTTGAGGCCCTCCATCTGAGCCTCCTTGATCCGCTCCAACAACAGAGTGATCACTGTCATCCTCATACACAGATCTCTAATAGGGGCCGCCGACACTTTGCGGCTTAGGGCGTCGGCCACCACGTTAGCCTTCCCTAGATGATAAAGGATCTCACAATCATAATCCTTCAGCACGTCCAACCACCTCCTCTGCCTCATGTTCAGACTCGGCTGGTCCATAAGATATTGCAAGCTCTTGTGATCCGTGTATATAGTACAATGGACCCCATAAAGGTAATGTCTCCAAATCTTGAGGGCAAACACAACTGCCCCCAGCTCCAAATCGTGGGTAGGATAATTAGCCTCGTGAGGCTTCAACTGTCTCGAGGCATAAGCTACCACATGGCCTCGCTGCATCAATACTGCTCCCATACCTGTGATCGAAGCATCACAATAGACTACGAAGTCCTCTACTCCCTCTGGCAAGGTAAGGATCGGAGCCTCGCACAATTTCTGTCTGAGAGTCTCGAACGCCGCCTGCTGCTCAGGCCCCCAACGAAATACCACCGACTTCTTGGTTAGTCGGGTGAGCGGCACTGCTATCTTGGAGAAGTCCTGAATAAATCTCTGATAATACCCTGCCAACCCTAGGAAGCTCCGAATCTCAGATGGAGACCTCGGGACCTCCCACTGCATCACGGCCTCTATCTTGGCCGGATCTACCAAAATACCCTTCTGGTTGACGAGATGACCAAGAAACTGCACCTCGCGCAACCAGAACTCACACTTGGAGAACTTCGTGAAAAGTCTCTCCCTCCTCAAAGTCTCCAACACCTCCCGCAGGTGCTCCTCGTGCTGCCCTTGTGTCTTGGAATATACCAAGATATCGTCTATGAATATTATCACTGACCGATCCAGCATCGGCCTGCACACGTGGTTCATGAGGTCCATGAACGCGGCTGGGGAATTGGTGAGCCCAAATGGCATCACCACGAACTCATAATGACCATACCGGGTCCTGAAAGTAGTCTTCTGTACATCCTCATCTCTAACCCTCATCTGATGATAACCGGAGCGTAGATCGATCTTGGAGAACCAAGACGCTCCCTGAAGCTGATCAAACAAGTCATCTATCCTCGGAAGTGGGTAACGGTTCTTCACCGTTACCTTGTTCAACTCCCGATAATCAATGCACATACGATGCGACCCATCCTTCTTCCTCACAAACAGGATCGACGCTCCCCAAGGCGAACTGCTCGGCCGAATGAAACCCTTGTCTAACAGCTCTTGCAGCTGTGTAAACAACTCCTGCATCTCAGGGGAGCTAGTCGATACGGTGCTTTGGCTATCGGAGCCGCACCAGGAACTAGGTCGATCCTGAACTCAACCTGCCTCTCTGGAGGTATCCCCGGCAAATCCTCGGAAAACACATCCGGGTAGTCTTGAACAATAGGAACATCATCAATCGTCATCTTGCCCTTCTCCCGGGCATCCAAGACGTAAGCTACAAAACCGGCGTAACCCTGCTGAACATAGCGCCTCGCCCTAGCGGCGGAACAAAAGATCGGTCCACGCTATGGCCTCTCGCCCTGAATCACTAACTCTCCCCCACTGGGAGTGCGAACCCTCACTAGCTGAAGCTCACAATCAATCACCGCCCCATTGGGGCTCAGCCAATCCATGCCCACAATAACTTTATTCCCTCTCAGGGGAATAGGTACCTGCTCCACTGAAAACTGCTCATCAAATATCTGAAGAGTACACTCCTTATGTACTTTGCCGACCCTCACGGTCCTATCATCTGCTATCTCAACCTCTAATGGACAATCCAGCTCCCCTGGAGCTCTGCTAAATCTCTTGCTAAGCGCAAGCGATACGAATGATCGGGTAGCCCCCGAATCGAACAATACCAAAGCAGAGATGCCGTTCACCGAGAACGACCCTAAATAAAACATATCATCAAGTAATATTCAAACGATAATAATAATTAAAAGATGAAGGAAAGATACCTACCCATCACCACATCAGGAGTCGCTCGCGCCTCCTCTGCTGTCATCTGAAACGCCCTGCTCTTCGCCACTGGCGCATCAGATCGGCCCTGCCGGCCATCCGTAATCCTCAAGGTGGCAGGGGCAGGTGCAACCACCTTCCCTGCTGCAGCTAAACTGGGACACTGGGACTTTTTATGTCCCCTCTGATTGCACTGAAAGCAAATCAGATCTGATGCTGTAACCGTAGTAGCAGGGGCCGTACAATCCCTGCTCAAATGCCCAATCCAACCGCACTTTTAGCAGCCGGAACTCCCTGCCTTGCACGCCCCCTCGTGCAATCTCCCACACTTGCCACACTGACCGTGGCTCTGCTGACTCCTGGACCTGTGATCTGAAACCTTGGGCTTTTTGCCCATACTGCCTGAACCCGAAACCGCCTCCGGTTTCCTCTTCTTCTCCATCTCGAGATCAATCTCCCTCTCCCTAGCTCTAGCAATCATGCCTTCCAGCGTTTTACAACTGGACCGGCTCACAAACATGCGGATATCACTCCGCAACATCTCATGATAACGGGCCTTCTTCATCTCCTCATCGGCTGCATACTGAGGAACAAGAAGAGCCCTCTCCCTGAACTTGGCGGTGATCTCCGCCACCGTCTCTGTAGTCTGGGTAAGGTCCTGAAACTCCCTAGCCAGCTGCTGCACCTCAATGACCGGTGCAAACTCCGCCCTGAACCTAGTAGAGAAATCAGCCCAGGTCATGGCATCCAATGCCGCATCATCCCCGATGGCATGTCCAACCTCCTCCCACCAATCCCGTGCCCTGTCCTTCAGAAGACAGGACGCCAATCTGACCTTGTCCCCCTCGGGACACCTGCTAGTGTGGAAAGCGTTGGCCACATCCGCCAACCATCTGGTACTCGCTATGGGGTCCCGCGCCCCATGATAGTCTGGAGCTCCGCATGCCCTGAACTCCCTGAACGTAAGTGTGCGCGACCCCATCATGGCTGCCATCTCAGCACGAAAACCACCCAATATCTCATCCATTAGCTCTAAAATACCCTCCTTGATCGAACCGAAGATCACAGGAGTCTGCTCCAGTATGATGCGGGTAACCTCAGAAGAAAGGAACTCTCTGGTCTGCTCATCCATCTGCCCGACCTCCGGGCCTGATCCCGATCCTGATCCCCCTCCGGCATCTGAGCTACCGACTGCTGGTCTCGGGCGCAAAACTACCATTCTGAAACGTATCATAACAACATCAAAACACTGAAATATCACAAGGGATCGTGATTCTACTACTAGCTTCCTGGTCTTGTCTTGGCCTTCCTTGATTCGAGTACGGATCCTCTGCTTTCAGTAGTACGGGCCCATACTACCTTCCACATCTATCCGTACTTTCCTCAAGGACTGCCTTGACTCCACCAAGTCACTTCTACTATTGCTATTCTCTGCTACTCTCATCCTAGGCTTGCCCTAGGGAAACCTCAGACTTAACACAACTGGTCCTCAGTTGTTGAAGGTCTCCTCATAATGTCAATTAGCCACTACCTAAACACCATCACATGTGATGAGGATCAGATAATCCTTCAAGTAAAAGACCCGTCCCTATAACGGTTGGACTCAAACGAGAGCTGCGCAATAGGGCCAGTTCCAACACTCTGGGATTATTCAACCGTGACCACATGTGGTGTGACGTGTTCACCTAATGGCTAACTCCCATCACTCAGATTCCCACAAAGCACGAAGCAAGCAACATTCGGACAAGGGAAACAGATTCAAGCAAAACTATTCTCGTAACAAGAAACTGCACGAGCATAGGATGCTAAGCTCCCACTATCAGGCATAACCTAATCAGGCTATCCTACTGCTTTCTACTCAATTCTAGCATGCAATACTCATAAAGCTGTAATACATAAAGCAGGCACATAAGGCATTCTCCTAGATCCTTAGTCCTATATTAGCATGTTGTTCTACTGAAACTGAAACTGAACAAATAACTTGTATGGGTAATTTGGGAGTACTTACTTGAGCTCGGCTGATCGCATGCACACACCTCTATCTCGTTAAAAAAAACGATTTCTTTCCTCCTAAGTGCTTTCAAAATTCTTTTCGTAAAACGTTTTTATTTATTTTTTTTTCTTTTTTTTTTAAATAAAATCTTTTATTTCCCTTAGTTTGAGTTCAGATACACCCGAAAGTGTATCCGAATCCCTCAAACCAGGGCTCTGATACCAACTTGAAACAACCCAAAAATACGACCCAAAATTTTTTTTTTTCAATGTAATCAAAACCATAATCTGAGTATCATAACATAAAAACATACTCGATGTATCCCAAATCATAATAAAATACTGTGCGGAAAAACTGTATCATGCTATATCAAATCAAGACAACTAAAACCATCCCCAGGATAAAAGCTAAGCTGTGGTGTGTGCGATGCTATCACCCCGAGCTCTTCCCTTTGCTTGCGGAAATACCTGAAACCAAAACTGAAACTGTAAGCATGAAGCGTAGTGAGCTCCCCCAAACTACCACATACCATACAGTATCATATAAACACATATTGGGCCTGGCCCACTGCATCGGGCCGAAGCCCGGAAACTGCATCGGACCGAAGTCCGGAACTGACTGGGACCTTGTCCCCTGCATCGGATCGAAGTCCGGAACTAACTGCATCGGACCAAAGTCCGGAACTAACTGCATCGGACCGAAGTCCGAAACTATCTGCATCGGACCGAAGTCCGGAACCGACTGGGATCTTGTCCCCTGCATCGGACCGAAGTCCGGAATTGACTGACTGAACATGGCATAGCATAACACATCATCTAGCATGAACACATATACTGCATACTACATCAGGCCGTAGCCCGGAACACATAACACTTAACACATAAAACATAGCATACAAATCCTGTCTGAGCCACGAAGGCATCAAACATACTAGCTACTGCATCGGACCAAAGTCCGGGAACTACTGCTAACTGAACGGGCCGGTATTGTGGCCTTAGACCCGTCCCTACTGGAAGGAAACTCACCTCGTAAAATGGCTGCTGAGTGTGTGGCTCTGGAAGCTAACGGTTGCTGCTCCTGTATCTCCCCGGCTACAAGTCCATAAACACACTCAATCAAATACTAAACACTGCACTTGGGTAAAATGACTCTTTTACCCTTGGTCAAAGTCACCCTCACTTGGACTGACTCGCCGAGTTGGGCCACCCAACTCGCCGAGTCCTACTCTCACTTTTCAATCCTACTCGCTGCTACTCGTCGAGTATGGCATCGACTCGACGAGTACCCTCTTGATCCAAGAACTCAGACAATCTTCATCCGACTCGCCGAGCCGTATGAACAAACTCGACGAGTTGTTCTTGATCATAAGAAGATTGCCTTGGACTCGCCGAGTTGTATGAACAACTCGCCGAGTCCCTCCATTACTGAGTCTACCTTCAACTCGCAGAGTCCACTCTCTAACTCACTGGTTCCACTCAACACTGCTAAAAATGAAGGAATCGGGGACTCGCGACTCAACTCGCCGAGTTGCCGCCATGCAACTGTTTTTCACCCGATTTTGCTTGAATCCAACACATACAAATGATAGATCTGAGTCCAATAAGCTAGTTTACCACGTAAAGTTTCCAACTTTATGTGTACAACACATGAATAAGGGAAAATAAGGCTAAAAGATGCATAAAAGGGATAGATCTAGGGTTAATATGCATAGTATCCTCATAAAGGCAATAGATCTGGACTATGGGACTTCTCAATGAATAGATCCAAGGTTATCTCGGCTTATTAGGGCGTTCATGAAAGCACAAGGCTTGGAACAAGCATCAACTAGTTCTTAGAAGAGTTCTAATGGAGGTTTAAAGCATAAAACAAGAGATGAATTCCGAAAATACCTCAAATAACTCAGATTTGCCCTTGGATCTTGGCACTCCACCTCTTCTCCTTGCTCCTTTCTTCTTCTCCTTCTTCAAGCCTTCACAAAATCACACAAAATCACTTACAAACTCTCAAGGATGAACTAGGGTTTTTCTCACAGTGTTCTCAGGGTGAAGGAGGCAAGAATGGGGCTATAAGGTGACTTAAATAGTGGGCAACCCGGGGATTTAGGGTTTCACCCAGACGGATGGACTCGCCGAGTCCGGGATATGGACTCGCCGAGTCTCCAGCTAACACGTGCTCGGAGTCGCGACCCTACTCGGCGAGTCAGGCTATGAACTCGCCGAGTCCCTCTTGCAAAACTTTAAAACAATTACTAATGAATTAACATACCGGGAACGGGTCGTTACATGTGTAGTCCACACATACCTGCCATTTTCCGTTCTTCATTTCTACTACCACCATGTTGGCTAACCACGTTGGGAATTCGACATCTTTAATCATTCCTGTCATAAGAAGTTTTTCAACTTCCTCTTAGATGATTTGATTCCTTTTAGGTGTGAAATTCCTTCTCTTTTGATGTATAGGTCTGACAGAAGGGTCTATGTTAAGCTTGTGAATTATAATTTATTTGCTTATACATGTCATATATTTGTTTTTCAATGTGAAGGTCTTTCTTCAGTTGTGACATCCACAAATTCACGGTCATTTTAAAAAATTTATTTATACTTATTTGAAAACCAGAGTATTCATTTTAAAAAATAGTATAGCGGAATTTGTTCGCAAGAAACATGATAAATCTATTATCAAATCATTTCCGAAGAAATGAATTTGTTTATATTAAAACTTTGGGATGTCATTATCAATACAGAAACATAAGCATAAACAGACCTTACATTCATTCACACTAGTGATTTAAATCTCATTTAATCTCTCAGTGTAATGTAGCTTCATATCGGCACCTGTGATACAAATATACTAAATGGATCAGGTTAGGACCTGGTGAGTACATAGGGTTTTCAACCCACAATAATATACTTAATTTTTTTCTTTGCATAATTCATGTCAAGCAATTATCCCGATTACCTATTCCCATTTTCTTCAGTTAATCTTCCCTAAAGATTTATCCCAAGGGTCATCTCTTATATTATATTTACCTCTGATCTCCTAACATCTCATTTACTTATATGTTTGTTCCTAAGGATCATCGCCTACATCACATAGAAAGTATTTATTCAAGGGTCACTCCCTTAGTACATGTCTAGTAAGGGTTAGAGTATCATCGCATGAATACGTAGTTACAACATCGCCTGAACTCATAATTCAGGGTTAGAGTATCATGGCATGAATACGTAGTTATAACATCACCTGAAATCGTAATTCATAGTAAGGGTTAGAGTATCATCACATGAATACGTACTTACAACATCGCTTGAACTAGTAATTCATCACCTACAGGTTATGAGCCTACTGGTGTTTCCACATGATTGTCTAGAATAGTCTGTGGTCGCCATCTATACACTGGTAGATGACTACATCGCCACATTGCCACATCGCCGGTTAAGGTTATGGCATCTCCTCTCATATGACATCGCCAATTTATGACCACATATCTATCATCACCTAGTTATACCCTATCTCACATCACCCGTCACTACCCAATATATATTTATAAGTATAAAAATACGTATACAATTTAAATTACGTAAACATGTATAAATCGTTCATCTAGCATATATATCAGGAACACAGATAATATGCACACATAATAATGTAATTTATATTAAATACGCAATATCTATCTGTAAGATGAAAGTAACTATGCACTCACTTGTTAAAGTCATGATTCCAAACTCGGGCAGCGCTTCACTTCTAACAATTCTATTTTCCTTCGGCAAAACCTATATCATTATCGCTATATTTTAGTCTAATATTTATAGCAACCATTTACGAGAGATATTATTTTATAAGTTTTAAACAATACTTTTCAACCATTATGTACAGACAGGGGGCAGGCATGAAACACCGAAGGGCGGCACCATTTTGGCATTTAAACACTTCTGAAATCCAACAACCTTATGCAGCCCTTCAAACCAGATTCACCATACCACAAGTAGTTAAAAGATGTTATAATAACACTTTGTATATTATATTTTATAATATATATTGTTTATAAGTTCATAATAACGATATTGAACTTAAATCTAAGCTATACTTAAAGTAGGGTAAGCATAACTCACTTATTCGGAGGTTTGGCTAGGAACCGGGCTCTACATGGGTAAAACATCTGATCCAAAATCTCTTCTTCTCACAGCCTTCTAGTGCTCCGGGACTCACTCCTAACTCCTAAGAAGGACTAGGGAAAAGCCTTGAGGCTTTGGGAGTGTTTGGGAGAAGAGAAGTGGAAATGTGTGAGGAAATGGGATGATTTTCGCATGTATTTATAGTCTATAAATGGCTCATCATGTCGTGTTACTGAGCCCAACACGTTGTGTTGGTGTGTCAGGTGTCACCATATTGTGGCAAGGCGTGGTGAGGAAGTAGTGGCTCAGATCGCGCCACGTGCCACTCGCAGATTATTCCAAAAACTAATTATGTTCTAACATCCGTAACTTTCGTATATGAGATTTTTTTTGACGTTCTTTATATCTACGCGTAGGTATCGACAGGATCTACAACTTTCATTTAGACTATGTCGGCTAATTTTGACTTTATTTTTAAAGTTATACTTTAACAGGCTTAAACAGGTAATGTTCGTTAAAAACTCATAACTTTGTCATCCGACATCTGTTTTCGTCTGTCTTTATATCTTTGAGTTCCTATTAATGAGATCTTCAATTCTTATTTAGGTTTTGTTTGCTAGAAATCGATCGTTCTAAAATTCAATTTCCGTGTTGTGTACTACTATACTAAATCATAGAAAAATCATAAATTCCTAATACAAAGTCAGATTTGGATGTTCTTTTTATGTACATACTCGGTTTAACATATACTACGACTTTTTTTAGATTCCTAAGGCTAAAAAGTAATTTATCAAAAAATCACTTTTTACGTTACGCGGTGTTGTGTCGGTTTAGCCGTAAAACTTTGATAGGTCATAACTTCTTCATTATAAATCGGATTTCAACATTCTATATATGTACGGAGCCCTTGTGACATATACTATGCTTTGGTTAAGATTATTTATTCTAAATAACCTTCTATCAAAAATTCATTTTATTACCCTCATTGTCTCAAATTTGAGTAGCCCGAATCTACGGGCTTTACAATTATCTGCCCATTAGGATGATTACGTCCCGGAATCATGAACAAAACATGGCTTGTATAATGACTCCATACATTATCTTTTCATCCGATATAATAATCATAACTCTTATTTCCTTTCAAATGAGTATCTAACTCTTGGATTTCTTGACTGTTGGCGGTGCTCAATCTTACACCCGTTCTTTATCCTATGTTAAACTTTTAATTGTAACCTTTGAGTTACAAAATCAATCATTTTTGGAGACTCCTTCTTCATCTTAACAAACTTAAGATAAGTTTTTTCCCTCGATTACCATAATAGACCGATGGGTCATATTCTAATGACCTCTCATCATATGATGCAATGCTTAGACTTAGGTTTTTTAGAGTTAAATTCCTGAGAGGAATATACATTCCTTCATTTTCTAATGTGATATAATTACATCCTAGTATGTAGTCCTTCTATCTAGAAGCTTCTTCCTTTAACAACGATCGCTATACTTCTACAGATCTCTTTGATTGCCTTTCACTTCAATCTTTCGGCTTAAGTCAGATGCTACATCGAACTTGGTTCTCTGAACCATGTAACATACTCATCTTTATCGGACTCCATTTGATATGACCACTAGGGTCAAAATAACAATCATCTTCTTAGTCATTACCGAAACGATGGTAACGACAGACATGAACACAATGGAATCAATTGCTAGAGCCTTGGTAACCTTGTGACTTTCCCTGATCCAATTGTGAGTCATGTGCTTCCGGTAGTATAGGCCTCTAATACCTTTCACACCTACTCATACTCATCCCAAGTATTTTCTTGCAGTTCTCCAAGTCACCACACAAGAAAAATCATAAACCAACTTAACACATCAGATAACATAACCACTGTTTATATTATTTCTTGAAATGGTTACATAGATGTTCAAGTTCACCCTACACTAGGCTTGTTATAATAGGCTACACCACGTGATACTATCTACATGGCTACTTTATATCTTAATCTTCGGATATATAGATCCTTACTCCTAGTCCCTTGCATCCTCGCCAGCTTCATTAAGGATCACCTGGAATGCTCTTGCCTTTGGCTTCGGTAGTGCATTTGGTCATTCTGCTTCATTTTTCTTCGGGTAATCTTTTTGACATATGTTCCTTGTCTCTAAATTTGTATCATACATTATCATTAAGCTTACAGTTCTTTGAATAATGATCGATCCTCCCACACTAATAACAAGTCATTTCTCTGTAGCATCTCCTATAGTGCTTCTTTTTGTACTTCTCACACCACTTTTCTTCATTGCTATCCCCATACCTCTTGTTGTTAGGGTCATACTTCGGGAACCTATTTTTCTTGTCGGATCTTGAAGACCCCTCAAACTAACTTTTCTCGCCAACTTTAACCTTGTTTGTAGTTCTACCTTTGATCATCTCTTCAACAGACTTAGCAACCCATATGGCTGCCTCAAGAGTAGGTGCCTGGCGTATTGGCACAGTGTACTCCCATGGTAGTCCCTTTGTATACTTATTAATTTTTGTTCGCTCATCAGGGACGATTCGCAATGCAAACTCCATCTTGTCTATGAAGGAATTGGTATACTCATCAATGGACATGTTTCCCTTTTTCAATGTTAGAAACTCGTTCTCCAAATCTAGCATGTTTTAGGTTGAGCAGAACTTGAGTTTAAAGTGTACCAAGAATTTTTCCCATGTCAGCTGTAGTGGCTCATTGGGGCTTATGATCTTTCCCAAATTGTTGCACCAACGAACAACTCCATCCCTAAACTGATGCACAACATAAGTGGTGTGTAGCTTGCCCTTGCAACCACATGTTATTAAGCTAGCTCCATTTCATAGATCCAGTCCATAACTCCGATTGGATCTTCTTTCTTAGTAAAATTTGATGGTTTGTAAGTTGTGAAGCCTTTATACTTGCATCCATTTCTTTCGATTCCTTCATCTTGGTTATTTCTTCTAACCACTGGCGGTTCATCTTGACTAACGGTTCTACTGTAATTTCCTTCTTTTGACTGTCCTTCATTTAGTTCAGGTTGTATAATGGGTACAATAGGTTCATTCCTATCGAGCAACATGTGTCTCATCTCCTCCTTTTGTTCGGCCATCATAGCCCAAATCATCGCTTGGACTCCTATCATCGTGATTGGCTTGGGTTCAAATGCTAACTCTGGTGCACACTTAATCACTCGTGGCTCAAGCTGTTGGTTACCTTTTCCCAATCTGCTTTGATTTCTCACCATGCCGATCTATACACCAAATCAGGTCTTCGGTGTGCAGTGATGAGAATTAAGATAGGAAAGCTTTATTTATGTTAGACGTATAAATCTCTTTATCATTCCAAAAAGTTGCATGTCAGTTCTAATACATAATTAAATGTTTAGAAATCTGAACACATAAAGTTTCCAAATCTGGTTGGCAACATACCATAGGAGGCAAAAAAAATTGGCAAAGGATTGCGTAGGTCTATAGAGGATATGGTGGTATGTGGAGGACCTTTCTTCGGAGACATCTAGTGGCGTCTGGCTTCCTTACCTATTCGTTTCGGTGGTTGAAGTTTATACTCGACATACAAGTTTTCCTCCTTTTTTGTAGCCTCGAGGGCCCAATCGTGGGCATTACAAGACAACATCTTACGTGATAGTGGCATATGTGGTATGGACTCTGATTACCTATGTGTTATGACTCGTCTTCACAATATGATTCCAAGATTAGACTGTAGTGGTTTCACTAAAATGGACACCCCCCCAATCCCAAAAAGCATTGACATATGACCTTTTTAGCAAAATCGTCAAAGATATGGAAGTTGACTTCGACATGACTGTTAGAAAAAAAGTAGTTTTTGAGTGTCTTCGGTCATCTCATGCTCAGGATTTTCTGCTAAATATCCCTATTGAGGGCCTCGGCCAGCATTTGTCTCCTGTAGAATATCGAACCATCCTCCGTTACCGCCTCATGATTCCTTTATTTCCAACTGACGAGATATGTCCAGGTTGCCATAAGGCATATTTATACACTTTTGGGGAACATGTGGTTCATTGTAGAGAGCTCCCTAGTTTAAGTACCAACATGATGTGGTTAGGGATGTTCTCTTTGATGTTTTTCAGTGTGTTGGTATCTCTGCGAAGAAAGAATCTCCTATGAACTTTTTGACAGGCCCGTAGGATGGAAGATCTACCCTCAAGCCGGCTGACATTTTGGTCTTTGGATGGATAGGAGGGAAGCATGCATGTGGATCTTACGGGGGTCTATAACATCTGGACTTCCAGGTATATTGTTTATTTATGTTTTTGGGAAGGACTATTGAGCGACTCGACGAGTTGGTGCTACAACTCGTCGAGGAGGGTCGAGATATGTCACATGGATTAATGATCTACACGACGAGTCCAAAGAGCCGGCTCGTCGAGTAGATGCTGTGAAGAGATACCCTAAATCCCTGGGTTTGGGGCCTATTTAAGGGCACATATAGCCTTATTTGCAGCTCACCAGCTATTACCTTCACTTAAAGTAAACCTTAATCGGCCTTTGAGCTTAGAGAGAGTATTTTGAGCTAACTTTGAGTGTTTGGTGCATCTTTTGAAGAGAATGGAAGGATTCCAAGCCAAGGGGCAAGAAGGAGCTGTTAGATCTGTGGTTATTTCACCCTAGAGCTTCTGGGAAAGGTATAAACCTTGCACCTTTCTCATTTTGTTGAGTAGATCTCATGATTTTGGGAGTTTAGGGCTTTTTCCATATAATATGATGACCTTGAGTGTTTTGAGTTCATATAGAGGTTTGGACTTCAGATCTACACCATGTGAGGTCCCTAGAGTGTAAAAGTCGCTACTTTATTTAGCCATAATAATGCTCTTGAGTGAAAAAAAAACCCTTATTAAAGTATGCTTTTGGCATTTCAAGCCCTAAGTGCCATGCATGGACGTAAAGCTTGTGGTTTTCCGTGATAAACGATCCTTAAGAGTGTAGATCTAGTGTTCCAGAGGGTTTTCTGCCTTGAAATCGTTTGAATGAGAAAAGAGACTGAATGGACTCACCGAGTCGAGGAACCGACTCGACAAGTCGGTTAGGGTATGTCCTGATGAGTTGTCCATGCTATAACACGGAGACTTAGGGGTTAACTTGACAAGCTCGACCTTCACGAAGACTCCCAATGGACGACTAGACTCGACGAGTCAGTTCAAACTAGGACTGTTAACTCGAGTTTGAATTCTTTTGACTTTAGGGTTGGCCAACATGAGTAATGGGGACCATGGAGGGGTAAAATCGGTTGGGTTTTAAGCATTCTAACACTCCTAAGTGTACATGCAACCCTAAATACCTTGGATCTATGTTTTCTCTATTATACATGCAAATATGAACTTTCCAAGGTATTCATCCTAACTAGCATAATAACATCGATTCATATGAATATATCAAGTTAGAATTACATACCTCTTTGATGTAGAATGTCTTCATGAAGCTTGACTGCCTAGTGCCCCAAGTGTGACACCTCAAATGGTTCACACGACACCAAATACACATGGAATTACTTGAGAGAAATTGGAACACTTCATAAAATCGGCTAGCCCTTTTCCTCACACAAAGTAGCTGATTTTCCCTAGAATATGATCTTTATACAATGTCACAATTAGGGTAAACCCTAATTGTCATGGCTTTACATTTCCTTGGATCCATGGGTTCAAATACACCAAGGAGCATCCTATGGGTTTTAGCCCAACTTGATAATCCATGGAGTCTTAGCCCACTATAAAAGTATGGATGATTTACACAATTAACCCATATATTTAATTAGTCATCTTTTGATCACTTAATTAATTCTAGATTAATTCTTTATCAATACTAATTAAATAATCTTATTAATATATTAGAACTTATAATATATTAAACAACCTTAAGTGTTATTTCTCTCATTTTAGTCTATCCAAATGCATGATGACATGCAACCCAAATGGACCATGCCAGGTCGGGTCAGGTCTTACTAATTATAGTTATGGACTTAGACATTAATCCAACAAAATGGTCTTTTACCCATTCCAAGAATTTGAGAGAAAGAGAGAACAACATTGGTGTAATTGAGTACGAATAGATTATTGATTAGAGATGCTTATCCTATGTATTAGGCGGAGGCTAGTTTGAGATTTCCGAGCATGAGACTTATACTTACTAGCTTACGAGGTGAGTCTTCTCACTATACTTACCATCAGTGGTATCCTTGTGTGACTGAGATGTCTTACGTGCTTATTTGTGTTATTATGCTACTTTTCATGTTGTTCTTGTGATGTATGCTTATTGTTGTGAACTTCTTGAGTTAGGGCCGGAGGGTCCTACCAAGTGGTGGGACTGGAGGATCTCCACTGGAACATATTGACCTGAGGGTCGTATTGAGTTAGCCTCGAGTGGATAATGCGAGATGTGTGGTATTTTGGGGAACTCACTAAGCTTTGTGCTTACCGTGTTATGTGTTATGTGTTTCAGGCACTTCTACGGATCACGGGAAGGCACTGGCCTGATTGCAGACACATTAACATTTGAGTTATGATTTAGAGGATCCGGGAGTTTTGAAATATGAACAATTTTTGATATGGGATTTGATGATTTGACATTGTGACATTTTGTATTTATTGAGACAAATGTGTTTTTAAAATTGAAAAATTTTGGTTTGAAATTTCACGTTGTTACAGGGTCTCCTCTCGTCGGTTTAAGGAGTGGGGGTTTCATAGTAGGGCACGCCGCTTTGAAAACCGATGCATGCAAAGTGGCAAAGCACAAGAATGCATGTATAGAAAATCAACATGTATTTGTACCTTTTGCATTTGATACATTTGGTTTTCTCGCAGCAGAGGTCGTGGAGCTCCTCAACAAAGTCCAACAGGTCATGCATTCTAATGTCATATCCCATAGATCCATAGATGTTTTTTTTTCAAAAGAATTAGTTTTGCCATCCAGAAAGGGCTAGTGGCGTAGCATGTTGCCCGTTTGCCTTGTTGGATTAGTGTCTGAGTCCATAACTATTTTGGTATGTACTTGACCCGATTATGAGCATGGTCCTTTTGGGTTGCCTTCACCATAGCAATATGTAGGATGAATTAAGGAGACAAAGGATTAATTATGATTTATTAATATATTATAAGAATAATATATTAAAGGAGAAATCATGATGTTTAATTAATATTAGTCAAGAATTAATTAAGAATTAATTTTGTGGCTAAAAGAGATTAATTAAACTTAAGGGACTGGAATTGTAATTATAAGATAATTGCAATTGGGCTATGGATCACCTTGGAATAATAGGTTGGACGAATTCTATGGGGAAGCCCATTAGAAATCTTCCAAGGCTTCTAAAGAAGGAGTCCATGGGCTGCTTAGGGATTAAGCAATCAGATCAGGGTTTCCTAGCCGTAAACCCTAATAGCCTACATGTATATAAAGGGCCCCTATGGCCCAAAAACGTGGCTAAGAGTTCCTTTAGGGTTTCCAGCCGTTTTTGGTGCTCCCTTCTCTTCCCTCTTCATCCAAGTTGCTTAGTGGTGTTTGTGACTCCATTAGAGGTGCAGCACTTGAGGCACTAAGCTTTCTGAAACCAAGGAATTGATTGTTATTGCTACATAACAATCAAGGTAAGATCTAAACCCTAATTCATATGTTAATTTGATTACTAGTATACTAATTCTAGGGTTTGTAAGTCTTGGAAGTTTATTGCATGTTCAAAGTAGAAACACTAGATCCAAGCAATTAGGGTTGCATGAACACCATAGGATTGATGTTATGCTCAAAACACATCAGTGGTATCAGAGCCTAGGTTGTTTTTCTATTGAATAGATGCATAATTAGACTGCCAAAAATCAGAAAAATCGAAAGTTTTGCTGTCTGGAGCATGAACTCAATGAGTTCATACTGAACTCGACGAGTTTGGCATGAACTCGACAAGTTCTAGACCCAACTCGACGAGTTTGCGTGTTAGTTGCCAAGATTTTCGATTTTTTGAGCAGATTTTGCTAAGATAATTACCAAAACTCGTTTTTATTGCCTAAAATCGATTTTTTATGTTTGGAATGTTTATCCTTATCAAAATTAATGGATTTGGTTAAATATGGATAATATAGGATTATTATTAGATAAATATTTGACCTAGTAATTTTGAAAAGTTTCAATTTGTACCCTTTTAGGTTTCATAGTTTAAATTTGAACTTAAAAGTTTTTGTTTTTGAAATTTAAATGGTTAAACCTTAATGTTTTGAAAGGTTTCAAAATTTGTCCTCAAGTTTTGGAATTTAAATTTTGATTAAAAGGTTAACTTTGAAATATTTGAATTCTAAACCCTAAGTTTGAAAAAAGTTTCAAAACTTGCCCTCAAGTTTTGGATTTTAAATTTTAATTAAAAGTTTTAATTTGAAATCTTAAGGTCTAAAAACCTTGTACTTTGAAAAGTTCAAATTGCACCCTTATGATTTTATTAATTAATTAAAGTGTATAATTAAAAGAGAGTTAATAATTCCATAAAGTTTTGGTTTACATTTAATAAAATTAAAAGTATAATACACCTTATACTATATATATGTAACATTAAAAGTTTAATATTTTATATATATATATATATATATATATATATATATATATATATATATATATATATATATATATATATATATGAGTAAAGAGTCAATCTTACCGTTACTAGGTCTCATTCATGAAGCTGATCTATAAGGGGTGTTTAAGTAAATTGCCTATAAAATGGCGATTGAATGGGTATCCACTCTTACCCACTGCACTTTTGACTAGTGGATGGTCGTTAGCCGTACGGGTAGGATAGGACCATAAACCTTCCATTATAAGTATAATGAAGTACAAAGTAACTACATGATTTTACAAATTCCCAAATCATAGTTACTTTAGGAAAAATGTGAAATTGTATGCTAATCCATGGAATTACACTTCGTACCCTTGTCAAACGTTAGTGGAGCGTGTGTGGTTAACCGTCACACTAATTTAGGTTTGGCGTTGGTGGAGAAGGGTGACTCGATGTTTGTTATAGATCAATGGAGCGTGTGTGGCTAACCGTCACATTGATTAGGTGATAGTAGCATTGGGTGCACCACATGATTCGTATGGTTATGCACACCTTATTTGTGATCCCGGCATCCCAGTCACAAATAGAAGCGCATAATCGAGATTAAACATGCCATTGAAAAGTTCAATGAATCTCAAAAGATCTAGGAGTTTTAATTTATTTAAAACTTAAATTTATTTTTTGTTTTTTGTAGTGGAAATTGGCAAATCGTCATTTACCTACCTTCAAATATTATGCAACTAGATTACGGCATCCCTCTTCTAGGTTGTAGAGTATTGTGTTGGATCCTAGCCTTGATATTTCAGTTGGGTGTTACATCAAGGATTCTAATCAAATTAAATTGAATTTTCTCCCGTTTTGTAGATGTCTGAATCTAACAATGGTCTTCCTAAATCCCTTGGAACAAGTTTTCCAAACGAATATGATATTCCACGATATGATCGAGAAATTAGAGATCATGCTTCACTTCCTCCACCTCCTCTAATTGTTATCCCTAACCCACAAGTTCGAAGGCTTGAAAAGTTCAAGATCACTTAAGCCCTTTTGGCAATTAAGCACGAAGATGGAAAGTCTGTGTGTGCACACGTCTTATAGATGAAGTCACACATTGACAGGTTGGGTATGTTGGGTGTTGTCATCCCCAAGGAGTTGGTTGTTGACTGGGTTCTTCAGTCACTTCCTGAATCATATAGTGAATCCGTTAGAGAGTACTATATGATGGATCACGACGTGGCCCTCATTGATCTCACCTATTTTCTTATAGCTGCTGAATCAGCAATGAGTTCGCGTGTTGTCAAGCATATTTTTCTGGTGAATCAAACTCCCAAACTTCAATGGACATTGAAAATGGTGACATTGGAAATCTAGAAAAAGTAAGTTCTGAGATAGTTCCTTGTGCCATTCCAAAAGAGTCCATTTGCTTTTATTGCCAAAAGAAGGGGCATTGGAGACGAAGCTGCCCTATTTACCTAAGAGATCTAAGAGATGGGAGAGTCAAGACATATGGCTCTACTTCAGGTAAAATCCAATAACTAACTCTTTTAAGTTCCTATTCTAGATTCTTAATAAATGTTATGATAAGATTACATTTTGATGTTTTGTAGGATCAAAGAAAAGAGAGGAAGCTTAAGGGAAGAAGTGAGCTAAATCTAATCGTAAAGAAATGGATATGGATCGCATTGCTTGAAGATTAGATTCTTGAGCTACTACTTGGAGTTAGAATAGATTGCTAATAAATATGTAATAACATAGTTTTTCAATTGAATTGCATTGTAAGGACAAATCTTTCCACAATAAAATAAATTTTGATTTTATCTTATTTATTTATCCTTGCAATGGAGTGTATGAAAGAATTGATGTTTGAAGGTTTCTATTATTACCAATAATAGATTTGATTCTTAATTATGTTATTTGTGGAGATGTCAAGAATTTATCAAATAGGGAGAGTTTCTCCTCGCTCAAGTTTCAATTGGACAGAAACTTGGAATCATACAACTTGGTTGTGTGATGAAAGCGAAACTTTATAATTTGAAATTCAAGACTAATTAATTGACAAAGAGTCAAGTGAAGGACTAGGAGATCGAGTTCACAATGTTGTGCATCAATCAAGTCCACCACAAGAGAGATAATATATTCGTCATGATTTACTAAAAGGTGTAACAGCCCGGAATTTCAGGTATTACTTTAAATTAATTTGGGGAATATTTAAAGGGTAGACTCGGCGAGTTGATGCCTGACTCGTCGAGTAGGACCACGGTCTTGGTCACAGATTCGCGACTGGACTCGACGAGTCCGTTAGGGACTCGGCGAGTCGACGCTGTTCAGCTGAAACCCTAGCCGTTTTGATTCTGAATCGTATATAATGTCTTTAGGGCCGTCATGTCTCGTCTTTTGGCCGATTGAAGATAACTTAAGAGTCTGTGGGCATCTGGAGCAAGGGTGAGGGCTAGTGGAAGCTTGAAGAGGTTGTTAGACAAGGAGAGGCAAGGTGGTGATCAAAGGAGGATCAAGGGGTCGAGCTCTGAAGGTTGGGGACACAGGGAACACGTTTTCCAGGTAATCCTCGGATCATTTCTGTAGTTTTGGCGTTGTACACGAATCTAGGGTTTAGGAAACCCATTTAAGGATTTGATAGATTATAGTGTTGTTACAAGTGTTTAAATCCCTGTAATAGTATGTGTAAAGGTCCAGGAAGCCCCATATATATATATTACGGAATCATGCGAATTACAGGAGGCAGTTGATTGACTGCATGGCGAGGACTCGCCGAGTCCAATGATCAGACTCGGCGAGTAGCTTGAAGATTCACTAGGACTCGCCGAGTTGTTCTTCAGACTCGGCGAGTAGCTTGAAGACCTACTGGGACTCGTCGAGTCGTTCTTTAGACTCGGCGAGTGGAGTCGGGGTGTCTAGACTCGCCGAGTTGCCTTTGCACTCGACGAGTCCGGTCAAGTTGACCGTTGACCTGTATGTAATTTCGTAGAGTCAGTTGTCTTGTTTGATAAGATCATTAATAAAGGTATGTAGTATTATAGGGAGTCTACAGATTAGCGGATCGAGTGCGAGTAGCTTGAAGGGTTTATAGCTTGCATACTACGAGGTGAGTCTCCTCACTATACTTCACCCGGAAGGGTTTGACTGTGTGACCGGAAGGTCGTAGGTGATATATGTGATTTATGTTCTAACTGGAAAGGTAGATGCTATATATGTTACATATGTTTATACGGGCCGGAAGGCGATATGTTATGTGATAGAAAGAACAGGTATGATGTATGACTTATGTGTTATGTGTGTTATGTTATATGTGTTATGTTTTATAAATGTTATGGGCCGGAAGGCAAAATACTATGGGCCGGAAGGCAATATAATACGGGCCGGAAGGCGATTATGTTACGAGCCGGAAGGCAATGTTATGTGGACCGGAAGGTCCGGGCCGGAAGGCGTATGTGGGTAAGTCGTATACTGGGGAACTCACTAAGCATTTATGCTTACCAGTTGTGTTTATGTGTTTCAGGTACTAGTGATGACCGTGGGAAGGCGCCGGCGTGACACGTACACACTGCCATTGTTGGAGATCTTGGGGATTCATTATTTGTATTTTTGAAATGAACTTGGAATAAATACTTTTGTTGAATAATGTTGTTTTATTTTAAATGAAAAATTTATTTGAAAATTTGAACTGTTTCAATTGGTATCAGAGCCTTGGTTTGAGGGATTCGGGTGTACTTTCGGGTGCAACTGAACTCAGACCGAGGATTTGAGGAAAAACCTTTTAAAAATAATAAGGACACAATATTTCATAAATGGTAAGGCGGTAAAACAAGAATGGAGCAGTGTGTACGGTCAGCCAGCGCTCGAACGGTAAAGATCCCCAGAATACCTTACAATGTTATGTTATGCACTGAATTATGAATTGTTATGCATGCTAGAAGACTAGGTATACATGATAGGACTAGAATTGCCTGTTTTGTGATGCCTTAGTCTACGGAGATTGCTTATATGAGATATTTGGTAGCGTGCAAGTAGATAGTGCATACTAGAGGTAGAGTACTCATTATTCGGGATTTGGGGAGGAAGATTTGGGACGAATACTGATACGGTGTGGTCGGTAGTATTGGGCCCGTACTACCGAAGACACCGGATCGGTGGAAGACCCAAGTAAGAACCCCTGGAAATCGGAGACTGAGTAGGGCGCGTATCGAGTACAATTGTACTTGGTGGAGTCTCTGATGATTTTATGTTGTATTTCAGAGACATCATGGTCATCACACGCAATGGGGCGAGTTCGAGCGGTGCGAGTGACGAGGAGATTCGTCAGATGATTCAGGAGGAGGTAGCTGCGGCGGTTCGGGCTGAGATCCCGGAGATGTTTGGGTCTATTAAGACCACCCTGATGGAGGAGTTTGAGGAGCGGTACGCCGCACTTACTGAAGCTGCAGTCGCTGCCGCTACCGCAGTTGTGGCTGCTGCTAGGCCGCAAGGGGGTGATTCGTTGCTATTCAGGGAATTCAGCAACACGAAACCCCCTGAGTTCGATGGGACGCAGGATCCGATTGCGGCTATGAGGTGGATCGCCGACATTGAGGGGTGCTTCTATACTTGCTCATGCCCGGAGCACTTGAGGGTACGGTTCGCCTTGAACCAGCTCCGTCTGGGAGCGAAGGATTGGTGGAAGTTCGTGACGGCGAACTTCACTCAGGCGGAGATTTCAGCGGTAACATGGGAGAGGTTTACGGAGATGTTCAGGGACGAGTACGTTCCCCCGGTGGAGAGGGAGCGATTGATTCAGGAGTTCTTGACCCTTAAGCAAGGTACTGATTCCGTGGCAGTGATCACGCGGAAGTTTCATGAGAGGGCAATGTTCTGCCCCGAGCTGGTATCTACGGAGCAGTCGCGGATGAGCCGGTATTTGGGCGTTTTGAAGAGGGAGATCCGGGAGTTTGTGTCAAACTCCACCTATCGTACTTTCACTGAGCTTCAGGCGAACGCCAGGAAGCGCGAGATCGAGTTGGAGACTCAGGCGAGGGAGGAGGCCGAGTCTCGGCAGGTGGATCGGCGGCCGGCTCAGTCTCAGCCGGCAGCCAAGCGGACTAAGTTCGCTGATTCGAGGATGGGAGGTCCGAAGGGCCGCACTTGCACGAAGTGCGGCAAGAGTCACGAGGGGGTGTGTCGAGCTGGTGGTTGCTACAAGTGTGGCAAGGAGGGACATATTGCCAGGGATTGCCCTAAGGGGTTTATGGTTTGCTTTCACTGCAACCAGACAGGCCATCGGAAGGCCGAGTGTCCGCAGCTTCGTCAGGGAGCTACACCTACTACCAGGACTACTGAGACCCGACCGGCGAAGGTCGAGGCCCCGAGGGCTCGCGGGAGAGCCTTTCAGCTGACTGCGGAGGAGGTCCGCGCTGCACCCGATGTTGTGGCAGGTATGTTATCATTCACGTATTTACTTAAAGGTCGAAATGTTATGCTTATGTTAATGTATGTGTAGGTACTTTTCTTGTGAACTCTATGCCTGCTCTAGTGCTATTTGATTCGGGTGCGAGTAGATCGTTTGTATCGTTAGCCTTTAGTCAGCATATCGGCATTAGTCGTGAGCCGTTAAGTCGGCCTTTGAGCGTTTCCATTGCGGCCGAGAGGGTGGTTTGTGCTACGGAGGTTCTTCGGGGATGTGTGCTAGAGATCTTCGGGGTTGCGTTCCCGATTGACCTAATTCCTATTGCGATGGGGGATGTATGTGTCATCGTAGGCATGGACTGGTTGAGCCGATTCAGCGCTGTCATCGACTGCGAGCGTCAGCTGGTGACTATACGAGACCCTAGTGGGGGAGTTCTTACGGTATACGGCGAGGGTACCCGTTCGGGATCAGCTTTTTGTTCGGCCGCTAGGGCGAGGCAATGCATACATCAGGGATGTAACGGTTTTGTGGCGTATGTGATGGATACGCGGGAGACTTCCGAGAGACCGAAGACAGTGGAGGAGGTTCCAGTAGTGCGCGAGTTTCCAGATGTTTTTCCTGAGGATTTTCCGGGAGTACCTCCTGCGAGGCAAGTAGAGTTTGGTATCGATCTAGTTCCAGGGGCTGCGCCTATTGCGAAGGTGCCTTATCGTCTTGCACCTCCAGAGATGCAAGAGTTGTCCTCGCAACTCCAGGAATTATTGGGAAAGGGATTTATTCGGCCAAGTAGCTCGCCGTGGGGAGCACCGATTCTGTTCGTCAAGAAGAAGGATGGTTCACACCGGATGTGTATCGATTACCGGGAGCTGAACAAGGTGACGGTCAAGAACCGCTATCCGTTACCGAGGATCGATGATCTATTCGATCAGTTGCAAGGGGCATCTTGGTTTTCCAAGATCGATTTGAGATCAGGGTACCATCAAGTAAGAGTGCAGGATGAGGACGTCCAGAAGACAGCATTCAGGATGCGGTATGGGCATTACGAGTTCGTGGTGATGCCTTTTGGGCTCACCAATGCCCCAGCAGTGTTCATGGACCTCATGAACAGGGTATGCAGGCCGATGCTGGATCGGTCTGTGATTGTATTTATCGACGATATTCTGGTGTATTCGCAGTCTAGAGAGCAGCATGAGGGGCATTTGAGGGAGGTCCTTGAGGTACTGAGGTCGGAGAAGCTATATGCAAAATTCTCCAAATGTGACTTCTGGTTACGGGAGGTCCAATTTCTGGGACACGTTGTTAATCGGACAGGAATATTGGTTGATCCGGCCAAGGTGGAAGCAGTGATGAGTTGGGAGGCACCGAAGTCACCTTCTGAGATCAGGAGTTTCCTTGGGTTGGCGGGGTACTATCGGAGGTTTATTAGGGACTTCTCCAAGATCGCGGTGCCGCTCACCAGATTGACTCGGAAGGGTGTTACATTTTCATGCGGACCCGAGCAACAGACTTCCTTCGAGACACTTCGTCAGAGACTGTGCGAAGCCCCAGTATTAGCTCTCCCGGAAGGGATGGAGGACTTTGTCGTATATTGCGACGCATCGATTTCGGGACTGGGTGCAGTGTTGATGCAGAGGGGCCATGTGATAGCCTATGCATCGAGGCAGCTGAAGCCTCACGAAGCGAGGTATCCCACGCATGACTTAGAGTTGGGGGCAGTAGTGTTCGCCCTCAAAATTTGGCGTCACTATCTGTACGGGGTTCGTTGTACCATATACACGGACCATAAGAGTTTGAAGTATTTGATGGATCAACCCAACCTAAATATGCGTCAGAGGAGATGGTTAGATGTGGTTAAGGATTATGACTGTGAGATCCTATACCACCCAGGCAAGGCTAATGTGGTAGCCGATGCATTGAGTCGTAGGGCGGAGTGCACTACATTGCGGGATGTATGTTTGAGATTAACGGTGATGACTCCGGTATTAGATGCTATTCGTGGGGCACAGGCCGAAGTTGTGAAATCCGGGATGCAGAAGAAGGAGCGGGTCGTCGGGTTGATTTCAGAGTTCGTTATGGATGGACGGGGACTCCTAACGTTTCAGGGTCGGATTTTGGTACCATTCGTGGGCGGTACGCGTGTTACGTTGATGGAGGAGGCTCACAGATCGAAATTCTCGATCCATCCCGGTGCTACGAAGATGTATTTGGATTTGAGAAAGGAGTATTGGTGGCCTTGTATGAAGAGAGACGTCGCTTGGTTCGTTGAGAGGTGTTTGACCTGCCGTAGGGTTAAGGCCGAGCATCAGAGACCGCATGGTAAGTTGCAGCCCTTGGAGATTCCTGAGTGGAAGTGGGAACAGATCACGATGGATTTCATCACCAAATTGCCGAGAACCGCCAGAGGAGTCGATGCAATTTGGGTGATTGTGGATAGTTTGACAAAGAGTGCATACTTCCTTGCCATTAGCGAAAGTTCATCAGCAGAGAAGTTGGCAGAGTTATACGTGAGAGAGATAGTATCTCGGCATGGGGTACCGATTTCGATTGTTTCGGATCGCGACGTACGTTTCACTTCCAGGTTCTGGAAGAAATTTCATGAGGAGTTGGGTACTAAACTGCATTTTAGTACCGCATACCATCCCCAGACCGACGGTCAGAGCGAGCGGACGATTCAGACATTGGAAGACATGCTTAGAGCATGTGCGTTGGACTTCGGGGGTAGCTGGGATGCGCACCTGCCGTTGGATGAGTTTTCCTACAACAACAGCCATCATTTGAGCATTGGTATGCCACCTTTTGAGTTGTTGTATGGTAGGAGGTGTCGGACTCCCATTTGCTGGGGAGAAGTGGGACAGAGAGTGATGGGCAGTACAGAGATCGTGCTTCAGACGACCGAACAGATTCAACAGGTGAGGCAGAGGTTAGTGACCGCCCAGAGCCGACAGAAGAGTTACGCGGACAGACGCCGGTCCGAGCTTGAATTCCAGGTTGGCGACTTCGTTCTCCTAAAGGTTTCTCCTTGGAAAGGAGTGATTCGGTTCAGAAAGAGGGGCAAATTGGGGCCCCGGTTCATAGGTCCATTTCGTGTAGTTGCGAGGGTAGGTCGGGTAGCTTATCGGTTGGAGTTGCCAGCAGAGCTGAGTCAGATTCACAATACCTTTCACGTATCACAGTTGAGGAAGTGTATAGCCGATGAATCGGCAGTGGTTCCGTTAGGAGATATTCAGGTGGATGCGAGCCTGAATTACGCCGAGAGACCAGTAGCTATCAGGGATCGGAAGATCAAGGTTCTACGGAACAAGGAGATACCTCTGGTGTTGGTTCAGTGGCAACATCGGAAGGGATCGGAGATGACGTGGGAGCCGGAGAGTGAAATGCGGGAGCAACATCCGGAGTTATTCGCGGAATGAGACTTCGAGGGCGAAGTCTAGTTCTAGTGGGGGAGAGTTGTAACAGCCCGGAATTTCAGGTATTACTTTAAATTAATTTGGGGAATATTTAAAGGGTAGACTCGGCGAGTTGATGCCTGACTCGCCGAGTAGGACCACGGTCTTGGTCACAGATTCGCGACTGGACTCGACGAGTCCGTTAGGGACTCAGCGAGTCGACGCTGTTCAGCTGAAACCCTAGCCGTTTTGATTCTGAATCGTATATAATGTCTTTAGGGCCGTCATGTCTCGTCTTTTGGCCGATTGAAGATAACTTAAGAGTCTGTGGGCATCTGGAGCAAGGGTGAGGGCTAGTGGAAGCTTGAAGAGGTTGTTAGACAAGGAGAGGCAAGGTGGTGATCAAAGGAGGATCAAGGGGTCGAGCTCTGAAGGTTGGGGACACAGGGAACACGTTTTCCAGGTAATCCTCGGATCATTTCTGTAGTTTTGGCGTTGTACACGAATCTAGGGTTTAGGAAACCCATTTAAGGATTTGATAGATTATAGTGTTGTTACAAGTGTTTAAATCCCTGTAATAGTATGTGTAAAGGTCCAGGAAGCCCCATATATATATATTACAGAATCATGCGAATTACAGGAGGCAGTTGATTGACTGCATGGCGAGGACTCGCCGAGTCCAATGATCAGACTCGGCGAGTAGCTTGAAGATTCACTAGGACTCGCCGAGTTGTTCTTCAGACTCGGCGAGTAGCTTGAAGACCTACTGGGACTCGTCGAGTCGTTCTTTAGACTCGGCGAGTGGAGTCGGGGTGTCTAGACTCGCCGAGTTGCCTTTGCACTCGACGAGTCCGGTCAAGTTGACCGTTGACCTGTATGTAATTTCGTAGAGTCAGTTGTCTTGTTTGATAAGATCATTAATAAAGGTATGTGGTATTATAGGGAGTCTACAGATTAGCGGATCGAGTGCGAGTAGCTTGAAGGGTTTATAGCTTGCATACTACGAGGTGAGTCTCCTCACTATACTTCACCCGGAAGGGTTTGACTGTGTGACCGGAAGGTCGTAGGTGATATATGTGATTTATGTTCTAACTGGAAAGGTAGATGCTATATATGTTACATATGTTTATACGGGCCGGAAGGCGATATGTTATGTGATAGAAAGAACAGGTATGATGTATGACTTATGTGCTATGTGTGTTATGTTATATGTGTTATGTTTTATAAATGTTATGGGCTGGAAGGCAAAATACTATGGGCCGGAAGGCAATATAATACGGGCCGGAAGGCGATTATGTTACGGGCCGGAAGGCAATGTTATGTGGACCGGAAGGTCTGGGCCGGAAGGCGTATGTGGGTAAGTCGTATACTGGCGAACTCACTAAGCATTTATGCTTACCAGTTGTGTTTATGTGTTTCAGGTACTAGTGATGACCGTGGGAAGGCGCCGGCGTGACACGTACACACTGCCATTGTTGGAGATCTTGGGGATTCATTATTTGTATTTTTGAAATGAACTTGGAATAAATACTTTTGTTGAATAATGTTGTTTTATTTTAAATGAAAATTTTATTTGAAAATTTGAACTGTTTCAAAAGGTTTAGTAAATATGAATATACTTATAAGATTAAGTGTAATTCTGAGTTAATTGAAAGAGTTTCAATGAATAGCAGAACGAATAAAGAAGAATCAAGTAGGCAGAAAGATAAAAGTTTCTCTCTTCTAAGAAGAAGGGAGAGTACCTTTTATTGTGTTTTATGATAAGTCTTAATGATTAAAAACCATATCTCAGTTGGTACTCTAAGTAAGTCTTAGTACATTTGTATGTCTAAGAAGAGGAATCGAGAATTGTGGAAATGGTTAAATCAAGAAATCAGTCATACTTCATTCCAATATCGAATCTTAGAGACATACTCCAAGATTGCAAATTGGGTGACAAGTCTTAAGTAGGTTTATAACACTCATCAAATGTGGAATTTGGAAAAGTTTTTCTTATTCTTGAACATTTGAAATTGGTAAGTTGTGATGTCTTGGATAAGACAAAGATCAACTAGGACCAATTTGTGAAGTGTTTTGTCTTGATAATAACTGCACTAACTCTAGAATATTTGTTTGTCAAGAAATGTTTCTTTACAAAAAGAATCATATATGTCAAGAGGTCAGTAGGAGTTTTAATGATCTTGAAAAAGTTTAAAGAACAAATCAAGAATAAACCTTATTAATCATCACTAGCACATGACTTCAGGTTAACAACCTATCGTGTTGACATTATTTTGTTTCTGTGCCATTCCAATTTAGTTAATTATGCAAGTGAGTTCTATGAGTTCTCATTTGCATGCATAAAGACAAAGTGCTTTGATCGATGAAAAGCACATTTATATGTAAGGACAAGTTGTTAAACTACTTGGAAAACATGGTGGGCACTTGTCTTACCATAAGGCTAGAAATCAAGAAAGTTCAGTCCATAAGAGTTTGGATTTGTCACAAATAGGGGTGTAAGTGAGCCGAGCTACTCATGAGCTACTCGGGATCGACTCGTTAAAAGCTCGACTCAAGATCGAATTAAACGAGCCCGAGCCGAGCTTGAGCCTAAATATGAGGCTCGTTTATTAAATGAGCTCGAGCCGAGCTTCAATTAATGGGCTCGCGAGCCTAAACGAGCTTAAACGAGCCTCTATATATATATATATATATACACACACACACACACATACATACATACATACATACACACACACACACACACACACATATATATATATATATATATATATATATATATATATATATATATAGGCTCGTTTAGGCTCGATTAGGCTCGCGAGCCCACTAAATTATTCATGAGCCGAGCTCGAGCTTCATTTTAAGGCTCGAATCGAGCTCGAGCTCGAGCTCGAGCTTCCTCAAATTAAACGAGCCGAGCTCGAGCTTTGTCAGGCTCGGGCTCGGCTCGGCTCGTTTACACCCCTAGTCACAAACTTGGTTTTAGCAAATTCACATGGATAGAAACACATACACCATAAAATCTAAGTGTCATAATATTCCCTCCTTCATGAAAATTTTTGTGAGGAAATGCTTTCACGAAGAGAGATTTTAAGAAGATAGCAATTGTGAAAATTGTATTCTCAAATTCGATTATGGTTACGACATCCCTTTCCATAGTTCGAATTGTGAGATTTGGCAATTAGTCTAACATTTGGGACTTATTGATATAAGTTCTGAATTGTTTAGACACACGTATGAGCTATCTAAGGCAAACGTGTATAAGTTTAAGAAGCTTAGATAAAGGCTTATCGAAGTATCTGGTATTAGAAATATGAACTTCAAAAATTCAATAGGCATTGTTTTCTGGAAGTTCAGCTGTTTTCTGAATACATGTCAAAGCTAGTGAGAGCATAAGTGTTATGCTTATATGATAATAATCATCATGATAGTGGGAGCATAAGTGTTATGCTTGTATGATTATTATGGCAAGTATTGCAAGTTAGTATTACTAATTATAGAGAAACAAAGATTCAATTTACAAAGTTGGATGGGTTGAAAAGTTGTTTTGCTATAATTAAGGGAGAGAATATTATACTTCGTTTCAAAATCTAAAGCTTAGATTGAGAAATTTTAATAAATATAGTCAAAGGATACATGGTGTGTTCTCAAATTTCGATTATGATTACGACATCCCTCTTCATAGTTCGGATTGTGAGAACGTGACACATAAAATATTATGACAGAAGATTGATAAAGTATCATATCTTTATGTAAGACATTATGCATCGTGTCCCATACGCTTCAGGTATAGGATCGATTGCAAATGCAATAATATTTGACCATTCTAAAATTTTCCAAATGTCTAGCGCATTAAAAGGGAAAAGGGACTAGAATCGGTTTTGACTAAAATAATTAAACAACTATCAAAGGACGATCCAAAGTTCGCTGAGTATTGGTCACTTGTGAGTAGTTGGCAGTATGGTACTGGATGGACCATATCGACATTATTATGAATAGATAAGATTATATTAAGAATGAGTTTTCATATGAAAAATATGGAAATGTTTCCATATTAGGAGTTAGATATTGAAAGTTTATGTCTAGATTAGAAAATTTTATGCAAGAAGGATGTTCAAAGGAATGTACTTTGAATGTGAGACTTCACGTCTATGGAATTGTCTTGTAACAATTTCCGATAGAGTACTTTGTAATTTCATTGGCCAAGTCTTGGTGACTTTTGTGCTATAACTATGCGAAAGGATCGTTGCATAAAATGTTAAAATCTAGCATATTCTAGTAGTAGCAAGAACCTTGTGTTCTAACACTAATGATAAGGATTAGGAATTGTAAAATGAGCATCATTGGAAAAGTTTTTCAATTGATCTATTTCACAAAGTAAGGACCATAGGAAACATAGTGTGCATGATTTGTGCATGGGACAGCTATTGCTGTAATTTGAGTAATAAGTTGATTTTCTGAAACAGTAAACGATGAATAATAAGTAATCAATATGGTGTTTAAACAAAATTGTTTTATTTACTCCCACAAGTTTGGGGCCATATAGGATTAAGTATTATTTTTGTGTTTCAGTTTGCATTGTTTGACTTCCAGAATAACTGGGTTATTCGAACCACCACAGTCGGTCATACATTGGAAGTAGGTATGAAGGAAGACTGTCATGAAGAGTATGTAGATTGTCTGAAGAGTTTAGACATAGCACAAGTTTGCTACATGGTTCATGAGTGGTTTGATGAGATTAGAGTATTGGATTAAACCCATGCTCACAAGAATCACTTCATGGATTTTATCACGAGTGATTGTGAGTCGATAATATTGTATATTTTTTAAACCAAGACGTGTGAGTTGTTATTTGCTGGTCAGTTGCACATTGATGAAAAGTAAATGCACCAGTAACTTGGTGATATAAAACTTATTGTTGTGTGTGATTCGATGAGTGAATGCAAGCAAGCATATGAGTCGAAGTTTATCCATTCCTTTTACCCAAAGTGGGATAAAAGCGATATATGTGGGCCCCTCGATGATTTAGTGATGACACCTAAGTGCTTGGCCAAGATGGGACTAAGTTAATGTGTTCAATTTTAGTATGTTTCCAGTCGTCATAAATCAGAAGTCGGGAAACAGTATAGAGAGAATGATTGAAATTCATGTCTTGTGTCTATACGATATATTGAGAATTGAGGAATATATGATCCCTTATCTAAACGACACGTGTATCTGATTAGATCATAGTTGATAGCGGCTTATGAAAGCTACGATTGCTTATCAGGTTCTGAAGTCATACAGAAAATAGTTATTAGACTTATCCAAGTGGGAGACTGTTGGATTAGTGTCTGAGTCCATAACTATTTTGGTATGTACTTGACAAAGGATTAATTATGATTTATTAATATATTATAAGAATAATATATTAAAGGAGAAATCATGATGTTTAATTAATATTAGTCAAGAATTAATTAAGAATTAATTTTGTGGCTAAAAGAGATTAATTAAACTTAGGGGACTGGAATTGTAATTATAAGATAATTGCAATTGGGCTATGGATCACCTTGGAATAATAGGTTGGACGAATTCTATGGGGAAGCCCATTAGAAATCTTCCAAGGCTTCTAAAGAAGGAGTCCATGGGCTGCTTAGGGATTAAGCAATCAGATCAGGGTTTCCTAGCCGTAAACCCTAATAGCCTACATGTATATAAAGGGCCCCTATGCCCCAAAAACGTGGCCAAGAGTTCCTTTAGGGTTTCCAGCCGTTTTTGGTGCCTCCCGTCTCTTCCTTCTTCATCCAAGTTGCTTAGTGGTGTTTGTGACTCCATTAGAGGTGCATCACTTGAGGCACTAAGCTTTCTGAAGCCAAGGAATTGATTGTTATTACTACATAACAATCAAGGTATGATCTAAACCCTAATTCATATGTTAATTTGATTACTAGTATACTAATTCTAGGGTTTGTAAGTCTTGGAAGTTTATTGCATGTTCAAAGTAGAAAAACTAGATCCAAGCAATTAGGGTTGCATGAACACCATAGGATTGATGTTATGCTCAAAACCCATCATGCCTTCTGTCGATATGTATTGAACTTTATTTAGTTAAATTATATGAGAAAAAGTTAAATTATAAGCTAGTTCTCGTGTCTATTCAGGCATTCATCATAAATATAGCAGACACCCATCTCACAATCATCGCTTAGCATTCTATGTTTAAGTCTAGAAATTTCCTACAATTCCTAGTTCGCTTAAACTAATGCTCTGATACCAACTGTCACATCCACAAATTCACGGTCATAATAAAAATTTTATTTATGCTTATTTGAAAATCAGAGTATTCATTTTAAAGAGTAATATTATGGAATTTGTTCCCAAAAAACATGATGAAAATATTATCAAAGCATTTTTAAAGAAATGTGTTATGTGTATATTAAAACTTTGGGATGTCATTCTCAATATATAAACATAAGCATAAACAAACCTTACATTCATTTACGCTATTCATTTACATCTCCTTTAATCTCTCATTGTAATGTAGCTTCATATCGACACCTGTGATACAAATAAACTGAATGAGTTAGGTTGGGAAACCTAGTGAGTACATAGGATTTTCAACCCACAATAATATAGTTAATTTGTTTAATTCATGTCAAGCAATGAACCTGATTACCCATCCTTATTTTATTCATTTAATCTTCCCTAAAGATTTATCCAAAGAGTCATCTCTTATATCGTATTTACCTCTCATCTCCTTACATCACATTTCCTTATATGTTTGTTCCTAAGGACTTTTCCTAAGGATCATCACATACATCGCATAGATAGTACTGATTCGGGGGGTTACTCCCTCTATACATTTCTACTAAGGGTTAGAGTTTCGCCTAAACTCGTACTTAATAGTGAGGGTTAGAGTATCATCGCATGAATACGTAGTTACAACATCACCTGAACTCGTAATTCAGAGTAAGGGTTAGAGTATCATCACATGAATACATAGTTACAACATTTCCTGAACTCGTAATTCATCAACTACAGGTTAGGGATGAGTGTGGGACGGAACCGGTACCGACCCGTCCCGTTCCCGATTTCCCGAATACCGAATTTGATTAAAAGTTAATCCCGAGTACCGAACCGAATTAACATCACCGGTACCGGTACCAGGAATGGTACCGGTACTCGGTACTAGTACCGGTACCGGCAGTACCGATTCCCGAATTTCATGTATTTGGAGTACCAAGTACCGTCCCGTATTGTTAAAATCGGTACGGTTCAGTACCGGTTCCAGTACGGTACCGATACGGGATCAGGATTTGGGACAAACTACTCACCCCTACTACAGGTAATGAGCCTGCTGGTGTTTCCACATGACTATCTAGAATAGACTGTGGATGCCATCTATACTTTGGTAGATGACTACATCGCCAGTCAAGGTTATGGCATCTCTTATCATCTCAAATCGCCTATTCATGACCACCTATCTATCATCACCTAGTTATCAGCACCTTTCTATCATCACCTATCTCTCATCACCCATCACTACCCAATATATATTTATAAGTATAAAAATACATATACAGTTTAAATTATGTAAATATGTATAAATCGTTCATCTAGGATAGATATTAGGAACACAGATAATATGCACACATAGCACGTAATTTATATTAAATACTTCATATCTATGTGTAAGATGAAAGTTACTATGCACTCACTTGTTAAAGTGATGATTCCAAACTCGGTCAGCGCTTCGCTTCTAACAATTCTATTTTCCTTCGACGAAACCTAGTATCATTACCGTTAGATTTTAGTCTAATATTTATAAATAACATTTACGAGTGATATTGTTTTATAAGTGTTACACAATACTTTTCAACCACTATGTACAGATAGGGGCCAAACACAAAACACCGGAGGGAATGACCATTTTGGTATTTAAGCACTTCTGAAATCCAACAACCCTATGCGACCCTTCAAACCAGATTCTCCGTACCGCTAGTAGTTAAAAAATATTATAATAACACTTTGTATATTATATTTTATAATATATATTGTTTATAAGTTAATAATAATGATATTGAACTTAAACATAAGCTATACTTAAAGTAGTGTAAGCATAACTCGCTTACTAGGAGGTTTGGCTTTGAATCGGGCTCTGCGGGAGCAGAACTTCTGAGCCAAAAAATCTTATTCTCGGAGTCTTCTGGCGCTCCAGGAATCACTATTAACTCCTAAGAAGGACTAAGGAAATTTCTTGAGGCTTTGGGAGTGTTTGGGAGACGAGAATTGGAAAGGTGTGAGGAAATGGGATGATTTGCTCCTCTATTTATAGGTTGGAAATAGCTCAACACATCGTGGATACCTTAGCGTGTCTTTTCACTACAGATTAAGAAGTCCCAAGAATATCAGAACCCCAGAAATAACATTAATTAACTTTGCATTCAAATGAGGGGATGCTTGGTTTTCCAGAATCTTCACAGGATCTTTCTCCTTATCTATGAAACTTTCTTTCCTTCTTCCTAGGATTTCTTTAAGATATGCTTTGCTTTGGAGATAACTAATTTCTTTCCTAAGGGATATACAGTCCTCAGTGATGTGGCCAAAATCTTTGTGGTATGTGCCCCATATAGATTTGTCTTTCTAGTCACTTGATTTTTCTCCTTTCCTTGGCCACCCTGCTTTCTTACCAAGATCCTGCATAGCGAAGATCAGACCTATAACATCCATAGAAAAACAATAGTCCAAGATCCTAGGGAATTCATCTTCCTCCCCTTCATTATCAAAGACATTAACACTATGATGATCAGTTTTTCAATATGGTTTTGGTTTATAGAGTATTTAGGCCGAGGAATCAGCCTTCCTGTTGGGATTTTCATGTGAATTTGTAGTGCTAGTCCTCTTCTGAATTTCCTTTTCTTCTTCTAGTCTCATGAATTTTAATGCTCGACTTCTGACTTCATCCATTATCTTGCATGGGATCATTGTAACAACCGGTTCCTGGTATGTATTTAAATTCAAGTAACTCCATGTTTTGCTATGGGACTCGGCAAGTTGGAGGCCTAACTCGTTGAGTATACTTGACTTTTGATCGAGGGATTAAGTGACCTACTTATCGAGTCGGGAGATCGACTCGGTGAGTAGGACTGTCTAGATGAAACCCTAATATTTGGGTTTGCACTCTATTTAAACAACTTATAACACCACAAACCAGCCTCCATTGTCCCTCCCAACCCAGAGAAAACCCTAACTCGAAACCCTAGCCATTATTATGTGTTCTTGAGCTTCTTGGTACCTTTTTGTGTGTTTTTGAAGGTACAAAGGAGGAGGTAAGCTTGGGAGTTCAAGTAGAAGCAAGAAGATCCAGAGGTTTTACTCCATTCTCAGCTCATTCAAGGTAAAAAGCTGGAACCTTGACCATCTATTTTTTAAATTTTAATTTGGGGCTATTTCTACCCCTTTTATGAGCATAGTGAAGCCATAATCGGATTTTGTGTGTGTGCTTGGTGTTGAACGTTAGATTTGGAACTACTGGGGGTCCATATGGCATAAAGGTGTCAACTTTGTTGACATAAGCACCCCATGCATCTTGTAGACTTCTTTTATGGTCTTTTGAGTCAAAAACCCCATGCATGGACGTAAAGATTGCGATTTTACGGATGAAATGGAAATTAGGAGGTCATATCTATGGTTTTGATGCATTAAGACTCGTTATAATTAACTGGATATTTTTTTTATCATAGAGGTACTCGAAGAGTCTCTTGGGAGACTCGAGGAGTCGAGTCTCTTTTTCCCCCAATGTCTTCTGGAAGTGGTTTTGGTTGAGTGGAGGGGACACTCAACCTGTTAGCGGGTTTGTGTTGGACTTAAAGATCAAAGGACTCGGCGAGTTCCAGATAATGTCCCAACCACATGAATATGGACTCGATGAATTCAAGGAGAACTCAGCGAGTCATAGACTGAACACCTTTATATGGATGAAGATGAAATCAACGAGTTCATGGACTAACTCGGTGAGTCGTTCGAAGATAGTTTCATGTGTTGTTGAAGGCGAACTCATCGAACTCTTGTTAGACTCGAAGACTAGGGACGGGATTATGGAATTTTGTGGATATAGGGACTTGGAAAGTTGGTGAACCAACTTGGAGAGTCGAGTCAACCAGATGTTGATTTTTACTAGATGATTGACCATTGACCAAGGTGTTGACCTTGACCTTGTCTTGGACTGAAGTTGAACCGTGTAAGGGTTACGAGTATGAATTGATAAGTTAGAAAAGTTGTTGTGTAGGGATTGAGGATTCGAGGAGAGTTGGTTTTCATACTGAGATCAGTGTAGACACTACTCGACTTTGAGGTGAGTTTTCTCCTAGTAGAAGTGGGTCTACGACCACAATGTCGGCCCACAAGTAAGAGTATTGGATAGATGATTGTCTTTGTGATAATTATCTAGTGTTGATATGAGATATGATTATTGTGCCTGATATGATTATTGTGCTTGATATGTTTTATGTGTTTGATATGTGTTAGTAGTACTAGGGGTGAAATAGTCCCCGGTTATCGGTTGAAAGATACCGAAGGGGAGGGTAGCTCCTAGTTACCGGTTGAAAGATACTGAAAGGGAGGTTAGTTCACGGTTACCGGTTGAAAGATACCGAGGAGGAGCCAAGCTCGTGGCTATGCCCGATAGTTACCGGTTGAAAGATACCGAAGATTATGCATTATTTGGTATGGGTATGATGAGGGAATTCACTAAGCTTTGTGCTTAGAGTTTTTAGTTTTGGTTTCAGGTACCCCTTCATCTAAGGGGAAGGAGCCGGCGGGGTAGCAGCGCATCACACATTCACACATGATATTCCGCATTTGAGAAACCTGGGATTATACTCTGATATTATACTATATACTAATATGGTTTTGAGACTTGTGATTTGTGACTTTATGTTTGAAAGGATTTCGATGCTGTTTTCCGTTAACTATTTTTCAAGTAATATACGTTAAAAAAAAATTCTTGGGTCTCAATTTTGGGATGTTACAATAATCACAAGATCTTTATAGAAAGGAGAATCTTTCTTTAGACCCATCTTGAACGCTTATACGGAAGTGGCCATGTCAATTTTGGGAATGTTCAGTACTTCAAGGGCGGCTAAACCAATTTAGGGGATCTAAGAAAACAACAAAATGGCCTGGGCCCCTCGGTTTTATAACTTAAACCAAAATCCCAAACTATTTCTTAATGTATCTCATCTAATCACTGGTATAAACATGATGTTTGTTGAAGTTTTTATCTCCCTGCCAATGTGGGACTCAAAGATAGATTTAATATGATGCACGAGGATGGTCGAGCCTATATAAGAGAGGAGAGTTGGCTATTTCATCCATGAGCCGATGTGGGACTCAAAGGTAGAGTTAATATGAAGCACGAGGATGGTCGAGCTTATATAAGAGAGGAGAGTTGGTTGTTTCATCTATGAGAGAAGTTGGATATGTTTAAGTACGTAGCTTCCAAAATAAAATGAATGAAAGGTAAGAAAACAGATTTGAACCTGAGACCCTTAGTTTGATAAACCAATGCGTTTACCATTTGACCAAGCTCCAACTTCTCTTTGTAACCCTAGAAATATGTATATATACATATGTAGTTAACAGAATAAGCTTTAAAATCAGGGGCTCTAATCCCTTGCTTAAATTTGCAAATGGTAGAGCCGACATTGAGTACTTCTTTACCAAACCTGCTTACAAAATATCTAAAGGATTCCTTATGATCCTAGAATACTTGATAAGGATCACTAATGATCATCTCGAATGTCCTGCTACAAGAGAATTGATTATTAAAAAGGTTAACTAATTGAACAAAAGAAGCAATAGAATAAGGAGGAACATTGAGAAGCCATTTCAAGGTTGATCCTGTAAGATTGAACCAAAACTCCTGCATAAACAAGCCTCGTTTAGGTGCATGGAATGAGGATGATTTCTATCCTTTCTCTATATTATGTTATGTGCTCTTTGGATCCATAGTTTAATCATAGAGTTTCATGCCAGGAATTTGGAAGTGTTTGGAACTTCAGTGTCAGCTATTGAGGGAGAAAATTTTAAGATTATGTGGCTAGCGGGGGATACATTGGGTATAGGTTGAACTAGTCCTGGTACACTCGAGATCATCTACCTTAGTTGCTGAAGTTCCCTAGTCATTACTCGACTCGTCCATGCATCAAGATCCACATAATTAGTATTAAGGGTATTATTCTCCAACAAGTTACCAACATCCTTGTTTTTAGGAGTAATCAAAGTTTTGTCAAGATCCTGGATCAAAGGAGTTAGATTGTTTGAGATTACACCCCAAGTTAGAATCACGGAAGATGCTGGAGCTACAATCTCCTGACGATTCCCTAAGGATCCTGTGCTATCAAAAATTAGGATCTTGGGTTACAAGATCGAGGGTGCTACTTTATGAGGTTTGTGGATCTTTGCTTTCATTCTTTCCATTTCATTAAGCAATATCCTGTTTTCCTCCTGTTGTTGACTCACTTGTTGCTTCAATATCATCATCATGGAGAAGAGTTCGTTGTTGGAAATCAAAACGGGAGGATCCTGAAGTCTCCCGGATCCTATACTTCCATGGCTAGTGATCAGAGAGGCGTTTTTCTCAAAGTTATCTGAAGTTTTCTTTTGATTAGGAGGTATGCTTGGAGGTGGTGGGAGACTCCTGGAAGGATTAGAGAAAGAAGATCAGTTGCCTTGTTTAATCTTATTAATCGAAATGTAAATCATAGAAATGTATTTGAGAGTATGATTACAAGTGATTCAAATGTTCTAAGTGTCCGTTGTGTGATTTATAAATGTGTATTTATAGCCTAGGTTGACTAACTAGATATCTGATATTCTTGGGATCCTGTTGAACAAACCTTTGCACGTTGCTTTGACTTTGTGAGTCTAGATTTTAAGCTTTAACTGGAGCGACTCTTCAATGTAGACGCGCCTTGTGTTTACTATTTCTACACATGTGAATAATAAAAAAGGAAATATAATCATTAATTTTTTTAGGAAATAATATTGATAATATTTAGGATCTTGACTCATTAAAAGATTTGTTTCACGATCCTAGCTCTACTTTAAGATTGAGATCCTGGACATGTTTCGAGATCATAACCCCTAACCGTTATAAAAATTAATAATTAACAATACAAATTTGTTACACATCTAATAAATCAATCATATACAAGGTTGTCAAAATCGCGATCTTGATCGTAGGATTGTACGATCCTACGATCCTAAGTATGAAAAACGAGTTGGATCATATACAAATCTTATTTGGGGTAGGATCGCAGGTAAGATCATATGATCGTAGAATCGAGATCCGATCCAATACTACATTTCCTTTATTTATTTATTTATTTTTGAAAAAAAATGAATTTACCACTTTATATCTTTTACCTTTTACCAATTTATCATTTATCATTTTTTGTTGTAAGTTGTGACTAAAGTTTTGAAGTTTTTGTAGTTTTTGAACGGAAAACTGAATGTTTGAGATATTTTTCATACGACAAAAGAAAGATTTGAGATCTAACCGGAAGTACTTTAAAACATTACTTTAATCAAGTTCTTAATTTTTTTGTTAGTTAAATTCAAGTTTAATTTAGTTCATAATTTAAAATTTAATTTAGTTTACTTTTCTATCGGTAGTTTAATTAATAGCTTAACTCTCTAAAATCAAAGCATACTCATTCTTTTATGTTGGACACATGTTTTTACCACAACTATATTGCTTCATGATTAGGTACAATTGTGTGATAAATGTTAGAGTCAAGTTAATTAAAATCAATGTTATAAATTTAAAATTATATATATATATATATATATATATATATATATATATATATATATATATATATATATATGGGAAAAGTGAATATACCCTTAAGGGTATGTAAGCTTAGGTACTCAAACTAATCATAATACATCGTTTTGTATCATATATATACACTGTAATTGTCCAATATTCTTATAATTCAACTTCTAACTTGATTTACTTCCAATATTTTTATAAATTTCATATTTATCTTCGTATTACATAATTTCATTTTGAACTATAATATATATACCCTATAAGGTGTTCGGCAAAAAGATATGATGTAAAAGGAATATAATAATGAAATTTTAAAAATCTTGAAAGTAAATCTAGTTAGGGATTAATGTTTAAGAACAATATAATGAATATATCAAACAAAACCATGTATTATAGTAGATTTGGGTACCTAAGCTTATATACCCTTAAGGGTATATTCACTTTTTCGTGTATATATATATATATATATATATATATATATATATATATATATATATATATATATATATATATATATATATATAACCCATCAGGATGTAAAAAATGGGAGACGAGAATAATTAGAGTTAGAATTTTGAAGTCGCTTGCCGAATAATAAAAATTAATTTTTTTGTCTTTTGGATAAAAAAGGTTAAAAAAATCTTTTTATGTATGTAGTCATCTAAAAAATAAATGCTTAAAATGATATTTTTCAAATAATAATAATAATAATAATAATAATAATAATAATAATAATAAAATAACTCGTAATATGAACTTGAAATTTATATTTGTGACAAAAACATAATATTTTGCACTAAACTTCAAAGAAATACGTGATATTTGAATTTAGAGAGATTTCTAGATACTGGAAGACTAAATGACAAAGGCAAAGTTAGATCAACTATCTCCCAAATGACTTCAAACTAAAACTAGTCTTGTAACTTCTATGTTAACCCCGGGTTGTTAGTATTTTAACAAATTTGATTTAAATTCTAGTTAACTTTATTAAGCCATAATCTCACTAAATTAATATTAATTATTTATTTTTTAAATAAAACATTTTATTTCAAATAAAATTTTAATTTACCCCAAGAAACAATGTGTTACAAAGATCGTTTGTCTTGTTCAAACATTTGGTACTGTTATGTATTTTCAAGCATTTATATAGTAAGAAATTTTCAAATATTTAATATTGTAATGTATTTTGCATATTTAATATCCAAACTTTTACTTAGATTTGGCAATTAAATATTATCATTACAATAGTATTAATTATTTATTATTAAATTAGATTATTTACTTTTAAATAATTTTTAATTTATCCAAAGCAACAGGATGTTATAAAGAGGTTTGGTTTATTCAACATTTGGTACCTTTGATATCATAAGGTGTTTTCAAGCATTTGATATCATAAGAAATTTTGAAGTATTTAATAATTTAAGGTATTAATAGGCACATCTAATATCATACTTATTTTGGCACATTTGATACCTTAAGGTATTTTGGTGCATTTAATATCTTAAGGTATTTTGGTACATGTGATGCTTAAGGTATTTTGGTGCATTTGATATAATAAGGTATTTGGATATTCACGTTAAGTTTAAGTTCTTAGCGATTTTTTGCTGTTACAAATTTTCTAATTTTTAAATTGTTTGAAGGTTATTTTTGTTGAATTTTTTGGTTCATCGTAAGGTAGAGTTTGATGATGATGTTCTAAAATCCTAATCATGCATGACAATGTGTTTTTACGATAATGTAACACTTTTTGGAAGTGTTGCATTTGATAGTGTTGTATTACCATGCTTATTTCTTTTTAAGTCGGGGTTTTATTTGTTGTTGTAGGTTTATTATTGTTATGAGGGAGCCAAATATAGTCCTTATTGAGGTTGGTTACCTGGTTACCAAGTTAGCTTATTAGATATTAAAGTTTCCATATTACTAGGGTTTAAAAGTTTGTTTAGAAACTTTATAAGAATTTATATAAAGTATTAGATGTTATATTCTTGTTCATTTCTTCATTATTATTTTTCTCTCCTACCCCTCTGGAAGTTTCCTTCCTAGTGCAACCTTCTCTTATTATCAAAATAAATATAATGTCTTTATAGTTTTCCCGTTTTAGGTTTCCACTCAAATTTGTTGGTTCTTCATAAGTGTATGTGTTCCAAACAACTGCAGTTTTTAAACAAGCACATATCTTCATTTGGATCTTGACATTTGACCACCACTTTGAATTGGCGAAAGGAGTTGTCTTCGTGTAAATGGAACATCAAGTTATCCTCACATCTTTAAAGATTTATCATGTTGGGAGAGGGTGGTTTAACGACCCAAAACTTCAAGTACTTGACTATGCCATATACGGTGGGGTGGGTAGAGCTAGTCTTGATGAGCATGTTAAAGTAGATTGTTATTTGAGAAAGGCAACCTGCTTTAGTTGAATGTGAGATAAAAGGGAAAACGCAACGTGTTGGGTTTATGAATGTAATGTAAGGAAAGGTATTGATGACATGGGACATGTATCACTAGAATGTGACATGTGACAAACCAATGGGTACATGGCAAGTTCTAGAAGCCACATATAGATGTGACTCGACAATAAGAAATGTGACACGAACCAAGTGTCAGATACGTGAACAAGAGAGGACTGTGGCATGATATGGTGGCACACATGGATGCGACACGACGCATATTAGGATGCGACTCGTTCTTAACATACTTTTATATATATATATATATATATATATGTGTGTGTGTGTGTGTGTGTGTGTGTGTGTGTGTGTGTGTGTGTGTGCGTGTGTGTGTGTCTTGTGTGTGTGAAAAGGAGATTTTTCTGGGAATAGAAAAAGAGAGTGTTATAATGACAAGTATTAGGATGCATATTTAGTAGATAGTAGTTTTGTGGGTATGAATTCCCCACATCGTTAAAGGTTTTTTTCAGGAAACATCAATAAATGTTAATTTCCTTCATGAAACATCCTTAAAGGTTCCTTGAGTGGAACATTGTTAAAGGTTTCCTTTAGGAAACATCGCTAAAAGGTTTCCTTTAGGAAACATTGTTAAAGGTTCCATAAATGGAACATCATTAAGGGTTTCCTTCAGGAAACATCGTTAAAGGTTCTCTGAGTGGAACATCATTAAAAGGTTTCCTATGAGAAACACAGTTATAAATTTCCGCATATGCAGTCTATCAGCAAAGCTTATGTTGGGAAACAGAGTCCCCGTGTTTGACCTTTCTGACTTGTTGGAGTCTTAAAGATTGAAAGTGGTTTTCGTGATAATGAAATCTTGAAAGTTTAAAAGGACAGTGATGGATATGGAAGACTTGGAATGTATTGAAGTGACACTAATAAGTTGTAAACTCTAATAAAGTTTATAAAGGTTTTTGAAAAATCTTATTTTATCATGGATTCTTGTCATGATACTTGCTCAACCATAGTGAATTATGGTTGGGAAAAGTACAGGCGTTACAGATGGTCAATGGAGAAATGAAGGATTGTTGGCCGATATGTACATAAGTTCTTAATTTTGTTTTTCATCGATGTTTTATGTTGGTCATTTTGAGACTCATGTCATTTGAAGCTCGGCCTAAATCACTATTTTAAAAACCGGACCGGACCAGCCGGTTCAACCGGGAACCAGTGCTGGTTTCGGTTCTTTAGCCTCTGAAAACTGATAGTGAGCCAAACCGTAAGAAACCGGCGGTTTTTTATGAACCACGGTCGGACCATGCTGGTTGAACCAACTTCTGAACCGGTTTTTACTTTTTTTTTGTTTTCTTTAAACTAATATCAGACAAATCAGAAACCATTCCCAGATCCCAAATCCCAAATTGCTAAACGGCACAGACGCACAGTCGCACACCCAAACTCCAAACTCAAGGCGATAGATCACTCCATAGTCTGCGATTACAATCACAACTCTCCAGCTTCACATTCAACCTGCGATCAGGCGATCATTCCATTCCGATTTCTTCTTCACCTTCGTTCTCCGATCAATCCAATTCTGATTTCTGCTACACCACTGACGAGGCGACGAGCAATCCACCGAGTAGAGAAATTAGAAGCTTGAATTTCTTGGTTAGTTGATTCCATTCTTTGTTTTCTAGGATTTTATTTATTGTTTCTTACTTTCTTACCCTTTATGAAACTTAGCATCTGAATGTGGAAATTCTACAACAACAAGAGACATTCTTATATATTACATGTAATTTCTTTTAGGATTTTTAGATTGTTCGTATTACATTGCCATCGCATTGTTTGTTTCTTAATGTTAGATTGTTATTCATTGTTGTATACTTATCAGACTGTAGATCAGATTTTTGATTGTCTGTTTCTTAATGTTAGATTATTAGTATTACATTGCCATTGCATTGTTTCTTAATGTTAGTATCACTCTAGCATTCCATTTAAGATTTTTTAGATTGTGCACTTATCAGATTTTAGATTAGATTTTTTATTAGCATGCTCTCAACTATAACATTGTTAGTGTTTTAGATTATGAGTACTCCTGGTCAAGTTCCAATCCAAGTTGTAATCAATCTGGAGCACAATAGAATACTATACCATCTGGTTCAGAAGCTTCTACTCAACCAAATCTTCAATCAAAAAAGGATCCAGCTTGGAGGCATATTACTGAACTACGAGATGGAGCTGGAAAAAAGTCATATTTTTGTACCTTTTGTAAAAAAAAACATACAATGGTGGAGGTATCAATAGAATGAAACAACACCTTGCTGGAGTGCCCGGTAGTATTGCAGCATGTCCGAGTTGTCCCGGAGATATAAAGTTTCTCATGAAAAGTTCATTGGATGAAAATACCAAAAAATCAAAAGAGAAACATGTCGGTGTGCTCGGTGATACTTCGGGGATGAATAACTTGTATGATGTTGATGATTATGATGATGAGGTTCAAGCACTCACCCAATAAACAACTCAAAAAAAAAGATGGAAAAAGAAAAGCTCCTACCTCCCAAACACAAACTGTGCAACCTTTTTTTCAAACGGGGTATGCATAATCCATCTCAACCGTCAATTAAAGCAGCATTGCAAAGTAAGGAAAGATGGCATGAAACAAATTTAGCTCTTTTTATGTGGTTTTATGATTCTTGCATACCTATGAATGTTGTGAATTCTCCGCTTTTTCAAATAGCAATGTGTAAAGTCGCTAGTATGGGTCATGGATACATAGGGCCTTCATATCATGCGATGTGTGTGACGTTGTTGAAAGATGCGAAACAATTTATACAACTTATAGTTGATTCTTATAGACGTTATTGGTCAGAAAATGGTTGTACAATTATGGGAGATGGGTGGCGTGATACAAGACAAAGACCCCTTATCAATTTTATGGTGTATTGTGCAAAAGGGATTTCCTTCATCAAATCAGTTGATGCATCGAATATAGAGAGTAATGACCAAACTCTATGCAGCTTATTTAGTGAGATTGTTGAGATTGTTGGTCGTCAGAATGTACTTCATTCAGTCATTGATAATGTTGCAAACTATAAGGTTGCAGGAAGATTGTTATGTGAGAAATATTCGTCTATTGTATGGTCTCCTTATGCATCTCATTGTATGAACTTGATTATGAAGGATATGTCAGAGATGCCTCAAGTTGCTGATTTGGTTACACTTGCATCGAGGGTTACAGTTTTTGTTTATAACCACAAATGGCCATTAAATTGGTTAAGAAAAAGACCAGGTTGGACTGAGATTATTCGTCCGGGTGCCACTCGTTTTGGTACTGCATTTATCGCATTGAAGAGTTTGTGTGATCACAAACATGATTTGCAAGCTATGGTCACCTCGTCGGATCATAAAAAAGTGATTATATTGGAAAAAGCAAAAGAAGTTAAGCTTATCATATTGAATGAAAACTTTTGGAATAATTATGGTATCATAGTAAACGGGATGACTCCAATGTTGAGACTTTTATGGATTTGTGATTTGGATGAGAAGCCGACTTTAGATATAATTTTTTTATATTCTTTAATGATGTTTACAAATATATTATCATTTTTATTATTTTTAATGATGTTTTTTATAGATTATGTATACGAAGGGACGTATAGGGCAAAAAAAGGAATTAAGAAACTTTTCGCAACAACAAAGAGTTGTACCATCCTTACACTAACATCATTAAAAATCGTTGGGATAGGATGTTGCGTAAGAGTCTTCATGTTGCGGCTTATTGGTTGAATCCGGTCTTTCAATATGATCAAGAAAGTTTTTGTAAGAAACCAGAGGTGGTTGCGGGGGTTATGGATATGATTGAGGGTTACAGTAGTGATGGTACTATCAATGGTCTAACTCTTATGGACCAACTAAAGTTGTTTCGTGAGCATGAAGGTAGGTTTGGCAGAATACTTGCTTTTGCTTCTCGTAATTCTACTTGCCCAGGTAACATTTTTTAAAATTTTTATTAATGGCGAATTTTAGTAAAAAGATTATTATATTATTTTATTATTTTTCAATTAGATGAATGGTGGAAATTACATGGTAGAGATGCTCCGGAATTGCAAAAATTTGCAATTCGAATTTTAAGCCAAACAGCTTCTTTTTCCGGGTGTGGGCGGAATTGAAGTGTCTTTGAGAGAATCCACACTAAAAGAAGGAATCAGTTAGAGCATCAAAGGTTTAATGACCATGTTTATGTTCATTATAACTTGCGTCTACAAAATAGGTAACTTATACTTTCAAACCTTTTTCCCTTTCTTTATTTATGTTTAAAAGTATATTAATATTTTTTTTTTCTAGGGTCAAGGATCACAAAAAATCTTATGACCCGATTGATTATGAAAGCATTGATAAAATTGAGTTTTGGGTGGTTGATGAAATACCGGAAGGTGAATTAAGTTATACCGAATTGGAGAATATGGTTGAAGATGAGCCACCAAACTACAATGAATCGACAATGTTTGAATCTCAAGTTTCTCAAGGTTATTATTTTTTTTATTCTATCGATATTATTGTTATTCTTGTTTTTTTATTTGAGTTTAAGTTTTTCTAAAATTGAATTTCTATTTGATATTAAAGATGACGATGGAGTTGCTTTAGAACAAATTGATATGGATTCCTTGAAGATTAGAAAGTGATTGAAGTTTGGATTTTGATACAATTTATGTTATTTTGATGTTGTGAACTTTGTTTTTTCAATTTATGTAAAACTGACGTCTTCCGGTACGTCCGGTTTTCCGAACCGGTCCGTCCGGTTGAACCGATTGACCCATCGAACCGGTATGGCAGCCAATTCGATGTCCGGTCCGGTTTTCAAAACATTAGCCTAAATGTTGCAATTATGGTGTGTCAATGGATTTTTTTGCATAAATTCTTAATTTCCACATCTCTTCAAAATAGAGCTTGAAATTGAAAATGTACAGGTCATAGCACAACTGTTATTCATCTCAACTAGATGCTACGTGAAGGCATCAAAATGTGAGAATTAAACATTGGATATTAAACAACGAAAGAGGATTAGGATTTTGAGGTGTTCGAGTAATATTGCTATTGAAATTTCCAAATGGTCCCCAAGATTTTTCAGGTCAACAAGGTCAAGGTGAGGAAGACGACAGGAGTGGAGGTATTGCGGCGGTGTTCATCGATGAGGATAAAGTCGGTGGGAAGAGTTGTTTACTTGGTTGTATTAGGAAAACGATAACAAAATAATATCAACGTAAAATTGTCTTTTTCATAATGATTTTAACAGAAAAATTGATGGCATTAAGCTCAATGACCATTTCAAAAACAAAATTCAAACTTAGGCACGTATGGTAAAAAAAAGATTGGACCCCAAATACAATTTTTCAACAACCATATAAATCACTTCCTTAAAGAAAAAACAACATTTTAAAGTCAAAAAAGTTAATTTAGAGTAGAGCATTTATATTGTCTTATATAATAAGAGAAACGGTTGAGATATATGTTACAAAAGGCTATCGTTATTAAAGTCGTTTGGCAAACCGCTCAATTATATATTAAAGCAAAAGTTGCGTCTATTTATGAAATGAAAGTGTAAATGTTATACTTATCTTAAATAAAAAGCATGTATTACGTTCAAATACGACATGAAAATGTCGTAGTCTAATACGTTAAAAGCATGTATGTACGTCGGGCATAAATGATAGTACATTTGAAACACGACATTATTTGGGGTACAATATTGACAATGAGCGGTGTGGCATGTTCTTTTCTTTGAAATAATATGCTCAAAACAATATGTTTCTGATCTATTAAAATGTTTTTGACTGTTATTTTGTACTAATAATATTTATTGTACTCTTAATAATTATGACAATAACAAAGCTGGGTTGTACTTATGTGAGACGTTACTCAATTGATTCTAAAATAATATTTTTATTATTTAAAGTAAATGATATATAAAAAACTTTGTAAATTACATAGAAATTCAATCTTAACATTGTGTTTTTTCTTCTTAAATTAGACACTTTTTTACCAATTTGTTACAATGACTGGTCAATTAACAAATTGAATTAGGTTATCCTAATTACGTGACACTATTTAGTGACAGGTGGCAAATATATAAATTTTGTTTGAAAATTGTAAAAAATCAATAAATATTTAATTTAAAAAATGTTTATGTCTAATATAATTGGATGATACGATAGAGTAAACATTTTCATTGTTAATATAATCATTTTTAAATTTCAACTAATATAGACATAGTAAATATGTATAAAATGATGAAAAATGTATTAAAATATAATTAATTATATATTAAACATAAATATTTTTTAAACTAAATATTTATTGAATTTTTAAGTTGTTAAATAAAACACAAATAAATTAAAACATAATTAATTTATCAAAATGACCATCCATAAAAATTTATAAAAATAATTATATTTGAATAACTATCACAGAATTATTATATTTTGGAAACTTCACAAAAATCATTATATTTTGCAAAACTATCACAAAAATCATTACATTTTTAACTTTTTTTTCAACTTTGACATCCAAAATATAATATCACTAAATAGTATCACATCATAATATCATCTTATCAATCAACACACATCCCGATTAACCGATGGTGATATCTACTATAATAAATAAAGGTTTTTTTTTTATACATGTCATCTTCTCATTTATTTGGACACATTATATTTTCTAAAATTTTTAAATTTTCTATTTTCCACTTGTTATTTTATTGTATTTTTCATTTTATTAAATTAAAATTCCACATTTAATGTGTAAGGTAATATATATGTAAAATATTTATTAGAAAGAGTTTATATATGTAATGTATTCAATACATTAAAGTCTCATTAATTTTAATAATTCAATTTTTTTCATTTTTCTTATAAATTCAAACTTTTCAAATTGTTAAAATTTTATATTTTTTTTAATTAAATTGATGTAATACATGGGTCTTACACCTAGTTTATAATAAATTAGTTAAACGAGTGTCTAGTTTGAGATAAAGAAATAAATGCAATGTTAAAATTGAGTTTTGTTGAAAACTTGTGTTTTTGTAGAATTTTCAAAAAACGTTGTATTTAACATTTAACTAATTGGTTCATTAAACTTTATCCATCATTAAGCATAACTAGTGAAGAGGTCCGTGCGTTGCACGGGTCGGATTTTTTTGTTGATGTATGTTGGGTCATGAAAGGACGTTATAAATGGATGACACTGAAAGTACGATGCTTAAAAACGAAAAAAGTAGGAATAGACGTTGGAATCATTAGCAATTTATATTAGGTGCGAATAAATGAAAGTACAATACTATCATTGATGATACATTGCTGGTTTGGTAAGTTCACGAAGTCAGCATACACTACAATAAAAAATAAAAATAAAAAAAAACGAAAGCCTACTGGTATGCCTTTAAGGAATTTGTAAACAAAAACCACAAAGGGTGAGTAAAGTAGGCCAAGACATTAGACAGCTCGTGATCCGGAATAAGGGAGGCCACATAGTTTCTTTTCCTGCATAAATGCTAATCAACACCTGTAGCATTAAAATATTGAGTTGAATCCAATAACATACAACCTACTGTTATTATTAGTCTATTGACTTAACAATAAAAGTGTTTTATCCCTTAATTGAAACAGAAAACACCACGTAGTTTCACCCTTTTATCGATCTAGGCACCTTAACTATTTACTTTCCCGAAAGAAATGGTTCTTAAAGAGAATCCTGATCACATACAAATATAGGGGTCATTTTTCTTTGAAAGAAATTTGTTGGAGTGCGAGTGATGGTTAACTATCTAGCATACTTCCACCGATCACTAAAAGCGAAGGATATATAAATAAAAAATAAAATCATGGAGATGTAAAAAATTGGTTTAATGGAGGAAGGCTCTCTTATGGTTGGCCAACATCCAAGATGGTGAGCCTCTCTTTTTATGTATGTGCGTCCATCGCCCTTACCCTGGGCTTTTCAGGTTTCAGGTTTTTTTCAATGAAATAATGTTGTTTACCATCTCAAGATCTTCGTTCATCATCTTGCCATGGTAATTTATAATCCGTCATAGTTGTTATAATTCCACCCACCATACCATGTTCACCATCTGTATTATCAAGTGAAATCCTTTAAAATAAATAAAATGAAAGTAAGATACTCTAATTAGTAAATTTTAATAGCTATGTACTTTAAAAAGAAGTGAAAATTGTAGATTTTCAAGCCAATGTTTAAATAAATCAATACTTGCTACATGTCAACATTAGGATAGAATTTTTAAATTACTTGAGAGGTTAAACATGTGAATCCGTGAAACTAATTAATGCAGAAAAAAGTAATCAGTTTAGTATAATATATACTTCCTTATAAGTTAACCAAATACATTTTCCAACATGAAAAAAAAAAAATCAGAAGCCACTCAATGAGTTTCAGAGAAAAAATTCCATAAATCAAACAAATTAAAGTTCATATAAATGAAAAAAAGGCAAAAAGATAGAACTTAAACCATAAACTTTTGTGGTATTCAATTGTTAATCAACTTTATTTGCTTTAGGTTCCGCCTTTACTACTCAATCAACTTTAACTGCTAGCAAACATTTACACTGTTAAGAAAATTCGATTTTTTTTTTAAATTAGTAAATTTCATTCAAGGATAAGAAATTAAAAATCATAAGAAAACACAAATGTTGTGTCAGAAATTAAGAAATTGTAAAAATTAGTCTCACATTTCTCAAATTCACTCAACTCCTCATTTCATGTTTGCCATGTCTTGAATCAGTAAACCTTAATATACAATTTATATATACTTACAAATATTGATTGAATTGTGTCACAACTCTCCCTCCTCTGTTGGATGTTTTGAGTACATCAGTCTGAGAGTACCAGCCTGAGAGAATTAGACACAGACGGAACACATATAATTAAAAACACTACTTCTTTTATTCGTTTAATCTCATGTGGATGTAATTCTAGGTTAATAATTAAAAACACTAAACAAACATAAAAATATTATATATATATATATATATATATATATATATATATATATATATATATATATATATAAAGAAATGTTACCTAATTTTCAAAATTTGAAGGGACAGAATGGTGCGTAAGGTTGACCAAGACGAACACGGGCAACAAACATATTCTGAAATCATATATATGTTGATAAATATTCTCTAATGCAACAAAAATGAAGCAAGTTGTGAGAAAGTATGACCCTGCAAGAAAGGTGAGGTCAAACTTACTTTCACTACTTCTCTTGAATGATATCTTTTGCAAAAGATAATCAGCACGATCGTCAATTGTACCAAACCGATCACCGAACAAATGACAAGAATTAGAATCCATAAAACTTTACCCCAGTTTCAATCAAATATGGCTGATGACCTGATTGGAGAAAAAAATTAGGAATTACTTGTGTACATACCTTCAAAATCGAAGCCAAGCAGGAATTCACCTTCGATTTCTTCCTGTTTTTGATTGAAAGTCTTTGGGGAGAAGTGAAATCAATTTAGGGCTTTTGTTGGCCACCAGTAGGAACAACAGCAAAATAGAAATTTCAAGCACAGATGATCGTTTTGTGATTTAGAGGATTTAAAACAGACGTCAGTGCCATCTATAGGTGAGAAAACGTTGTTGGAAGCCACCGATCGGAGGTAGAGAAGATGTGGAAGTGAGATAACTATGGAGGGTTGATTCGAATCAGATGAAGCAGATAGGCGGTTGAGTGGTGGGGGTTAAAAGATGAGAGTCATTGACAAAACGGTAAAAAGAAAATTGACTGCATGCACTGTTCATAAGAAACGTTGTGCTTTAATTATATATATAATATATAGTCCTTTTATAAAAATGATTAATTTCTTAATCATTAAATAAACAAAGGTATTGTTTTTATGATTTCATGTAAAATTTAATCAATTAGTGTAATAAACTTCCTTATTTTTTACTATTATTAACATAAATTAGTAAATTGTATACATTACATAGTTGAAAGAATATGTTGTGTTGATTTCCATAATTGTGAAATTATTTTTGATTGTTTTTTATAATAACCTTTCATAAATTGGAATAGCATACCATAAATAGTGGTGGAGCCAGATTCAAAGCAAAGGGGTATCCTAATTTTTTTTCCGGGTATCACCGCAACGGCTGAGCATGGGGCGGGTCGGGTCAGTTTTGACATAAAATCGAACCCAAAACTGATAGCCACAGTTTTGAAACTTTTAAAGCCAAACCAAACTCAAACCCATCAATTCGGTGTTATGGTTTTCAGCTTTTACATGGGTTTCCTCGTTTGGTTTTGGTATTAAACTCAAACCTTAATAGAAACGTTAGCTAACTTTAAGTCTTGTTATATAAACATAAAGTTGAAGTATTTTTTGATATTTGAATCAATGTGGGACTCAAAGTTGATATAAAATGAATCATGATGATAACAAGTTTTTATAATAGATGAAAACAATTGAGTGTACATGTGTTTTGCGATGTGGGATAGAATAGCTTAGAAATTAAAAGAGAATACAATAGTTGGAAAAATAAAAGAAATATATACAAAGAATTTATAAGGAGCAAGAATTGATCTTGAAACCTTTGTTTCAATAACCCAACACCTTAACCAGTAAACTAGCTATATGTTTGTGTTTATAAGTGAAAGGATGCATATATATACACTAAAAAAACGAAAATTTTCTAAAAAAATTACATTACCGAAATTTTTTTGAAGGGTACCCCAGGATACCCCTTGGATCCGCCTATGACCATAATCAATGATATATACCAAATTATAAACCTTGCGATTTTCAAAATCAACTAATATATTTTATATTTTTATCTTTAATATGTTAAAACAACGTAATTCGTAAGTTCGAAGTAAATAACCACAAAAACATTGATGTTTTGGTCAAACATATACATAATGTAACACCCGATTTCATGTATGAAATTATTTCCAATTATGTCTGATTTCTTTTTTTGGCCATGACGTAGTGAAGCCTCACCACGACGTGGCGATAACTTTTGGGCCGCAGAAGTTTAATGAACCAACACGACGTGGTGATTTTGTCACGACGTGGTGGCGGTTGTTGGAGAAAACCCTAAAGTTTAGGGTCTGAGCCCTATTAAAATTTCTGAACCTCCTATCAGCCTCTATCTCTCCAAATTGTCCATTGCAAACCCTAGATTCCTTGTGTGAGTTTTTAACATATAAGTGTGTGTGTGTGTGTGTGTTTGGTGCTTGTGAAGGAGAAAGGTGGTGGAAGATCATATTGGGAGTCCAAAGCAACGTAGGTCCAGGAGTTTATCTTCCTCAAGCATCTCTAGGAGGTATAAAGCATTCATCTTGATGAGTTAGTTGATAGATCTATGGATTTTGTCCACTTTTCTCTATGGCTTGTTGCTTAGGAAGGTTGAATCTCATAAATCTTGCAACTTTATGAATCTCCAGGCCATTTGGAGCATTTGGCTCTTTGGATCTGATTTAGATTTGAGTTTTGAGGCCATGCATAGAATCTTGGCCCTTTTGACGTAATTTGACCTAATAAGAGTTCAAGACATGCATTGGACATGTATGTATGAAAAGCACTGAATTTTATGATGTGTTGGGTGTTAGAAACTCTTTTGGAGCCTTTCGATAAGTAACCTTAAGGATTGAGTGAATATTGATTAAGCAATGTAGTGTTTTGGACCTTAAAGTTGAGATCTATACACTCTGGAGGGTTCTATTGGATAAATTTGGAAACTTTATCCATCTAGACCCTATTATGGACCAGATCTGAGTTGGATACCCTTTAGGATCAAAGAAAATGGTTGAATACATTAAGCTGCTAATAATTCAGTTACCACGACATGGTGGCGGGGCTGGTTGTGACTATTTTGTCGTATTCGAAGCCACAACGTGGTAAAGGGCCACCATGACGTAACGGTCAACTAAGTTGACTCTTCTTCCCTTTTGATCGTTTAACCCAAGGGAGTATTTTGGGTATTGTGGATTATGTTTGTGGATTGGTCTTTTAATGATTAGTTGTCGATTAGAGTTGAGATTCAGAGTCGGGGCCTCATCAGCTATTATTTAGATACATAGGTGAGTTTCCTCACTGTGATTGGTGGGTTGAAGCTACCAATGACGGCCCATGGTTTGATATGTTAGTATGCTAGTTGTTCACTTTGATGTGTAAGCCTAGATATGATAATCATTCATGTATATAACTGAGATTATTATCATTGATGTCAGTTTATAATTCAAGTCTTGCATAATTCGAACTTAATATTGATTTATATGATTGTTTGTTCACCAGATCACTAGCTGAGTAGTTATGTTATATCAAAGGATTGGTAATATGATCATTATTAATCGCCATAATAGGAATCGGCAATCAATGAAATTTGATTCATTGCACTATCATTAGAACCAACCATAGGGGTTTAGCTAATTAAACCTAAACATAAGTTATTTTTAATTATTGTCTTCAAAATCGTTTTTCTGCTCTTGTTAGTTTGAGTATTAATCTCGTAAGAATTTGAATGTTATTAAGTTTTATGAACTTGCAAAATCACAACTAACCCCTAAGTTGCTTGTATAATTAGTTAGTGTTTAGTAGATTTTTTAATCTATAATCATTCATGTTCCCCAAGTGTTTGACAACCCGTACTTACCATTCCTATATTGCCATACGAATAGGTACACTGGTCTAATTGTGTAGTGATTCTAGTGGATAATAAGTGCAAGTTATAAATATAAAATGAGTATAATAAATACACATCACTAAATCTATAGATTTCAACATTATATTCTTTTGACCGTTATACTAGAAATTTGGGGCCTTATCTTGATCGTTATGCTAGAACTCCGAGATTACGAGGTCTTCTATTGTGTGCTTCTTTAGGAAATAACGATTTGACTTGGTCTTGATTGATGTTTTAGCACCTAAATCATACAGGAAAATAAAAGATAAAATAATAAACTAATTTAGTATACTTCATAATCTTGACCAAGATCGTATCCAAGATCTTAATCAAGATCTTATCCAATATCTTAAGCAGCATGTTTACTTCAAATCATGCAAAAGATGTTAGCCATAAATGTTCACCTATAACAATTGACATCGTTTGGTTCAATTTAAACAAAAATTATTTTATTATAACTTGTTCTCCAATTCATGTTATCTGGTTATTTTCAAATTGTTTGTAGGTTAGTTAAAAGGGATGTGATTTTTCATATTAAGAAATTGATTCATCAACATAAAACACAACACTTTTTCAGCTATTATATAAAACAGTGAAACATATATTTCATATTTCGGAAATCCCCAAAAATGTCTAAATACTTTGCATCAATTTACGAAATAGTTTCAATTTTTTTTTTACAAAAAGACCTAAAAACTAGTAAAAGGTTGCCTTCTAAACATTTTTTCTACGTTCAGCTAGTAACAAATTAATTTTGGACTATTTCGTAAACTATCCCAAAATATTGAAACTTTTCTGAAAAAACCTTTATTTTTATTTTTATTTTTACTATTTTATTGAAACTCGAGTAAATATATTATTTTTTAAATTTGTTATTGTTAATGTTATTAAATAAATTCATTTATAAATATATTTTAAATACATATTTATACATATAAAAACGTATTCATACATAAAAATACTTATAAATATAATAAATACACATGAAAAACATATTTATATATTTTTATACATTAAAAACATTTTAAAGTTCTTGTTTCATTTAAACATCTTAATACGTTGTTGAGAAAGGAGTTGGATGATGATAGAATATAGCGATATCGCGATACAACGAACAGGCCAAACCATGCTTAAGTATGGTGGAATAGAAATGTATGGTGGACAGACGACCATACTCAGACCAGGCCATGCTTAACAGACGGTCATACTCAACATACCTAACTGACATGATCTATATAAAAGATTTGATTAGATAAAGTAGCCAATAGTACGTCTCTTTGTTAAAGAGAATACAGAGATCAATCTTCAAAACACTTAAGGTCAAGAGTGTCTTCACATCAATCTTCATCACCATCTTCACATAAGCCCAAACAATCTTCTTATCATCTTTTTTGGTCAAAATATGAACAAACAAAGATCGACCAAAGTGTATGAGAGGTTGTGATGTTTAAAAAAAATGCAAGTATAAAATGTTGATCAAAGTGACACAAGTTGTTTACAAGGAAATCCCTTAATCATTGTTAGGATCTCTGACATAAAACCTTTTAATGTGATAATGATCACCTGCATTGATGATTTTATTGATTGAAAATGTTGATTACAGAGAAAATGTAAAGGGTACAAGTACAAGTGTTGCCGCTCTGCTAAGTCTCGTGTGTAGTATGATGAATACAAGTGATTTTTATAGTCTAAAGCTAAGCAACAAGAACTCCGAAAATTTTGGGATCCTATGAGATCAACTTATATATGTTTCTTGACTTGGTCTTCTTGGTCGTTTGCATGGTCATGACGACTGTTTGTTGAGAATAAGTCTTTGGCTGATCATTTCTGCACATGTGAGAAATATAGTAGACTATATAACCGTTATAAATATTTAAAAAATAATAGTTAGGATCCATATGTATGCTAGGGATCATGAGGCTTGAGGATCCTGAGGTTTGATGATCTTGATTGTAATTTTGAGATCCTAGTCATAACAATATCCCCCAAGTTATCCCTAAAAATAAGTGAATTAGTTCAGGATATATTGAAGGGATAAATTTAAATAAAATAAAGAATAGAGATGAGGATAAAAAAGATAAGATTTTTGAATTTAAAATCTCCAACAGCTAGCTTTCTACCCGTTTAAGAGATGTTTATAAGGCAGTCAAATCATATGCCTCTCTCTTCAGATGGCATAGGAGCGAATGGTAAATTTTTGTTTACTCTTTCTTAGTCCCTCTTGATAATTATCGGCTAACTTCGAAGATAAATTTATCCTTCTCTTTTTTCATAAACTTCTTCATCATGGGCAAAAAGATGACTCTCTCACACAAAAAAAAAGTTCTCGGTCTTCTATAAGATGACTTTATTGATCAAAAGTTATTATCTTATGACGAAACATGCTATTTTGATGATGGAGACATCCAGTCTCTAAAAGCTAGTGAAGCTTTTCCCCCTAGAAGTGTGTTTAGGCCATATGACCCTTTAATCCAACTGGATTTCATTTATTCTTCATGGGTGTGCTTTTAGGAGTACACTTTTTCTTTAGGCCTAAAATTCCCTTTCTCTGGTGTAATTTCTAAATTTTTTGAGGTTACGAAGCTCCTTTACATCCAAGTGATGCCTATCATTGGGAGAATCCTCTACTAGGTCAAGCATTTGAATCAAACTCGTGATATTGACATGGGTTTGGCTGAACTGTCCCGTGTATATGATCTTTCGACTTTCGGCAATTCTCGTTTCCTATTCAAAGTCAAAAACAAGTCTCTTCTTATGTTGAAAACAAAACACAAGGATGGGGCTTGGAATAAGAGATACTTCTTCATCAGGCATGACTACATTCACGGTGGGGATCTTTTGCCCAATGAATGGATTAAGAAGGGTAGGATTTCAAAATTATCTTAAAAGATCCTGAAATTTACTTTCTTATTTTGTTTGTTTTGTTATAGGTTTCAAGCTTGGAGAAGTTATTTCTATTGTCGAGGATACAGAGGAAAAGGTCATTAAGTTTCTTGCACTCCCTGAGGCAGATAGATTCTTTAAGCCTAACCAACCCAGTCTCCAAGAGGATTCCTCCAACACCGTTTCCATGGCTACAGGTATAATTCCACATCTTTTCTTCTGGTTGGTTTTATGATCTTCGATCATATAAGGATCTTTAAATTTATGTAGATTCCAAGACCACTCGATCCAACAGTCGTTTTGCTTTGGTAGACCTTGAAGATGACATGACCAGCAGCTTGATTACAGACAATAAGGAAAAGGTTTCTATTCTCCCTCCTTCAAATAATACTCCACTTGATTTGATTGTGAAGTGTCTAGGATCTTCAAAAGAGTAAGACGTCCAAGGCTACAGATCTGTGCCTTGAGAACCTCAACATTGAGGATTCTCTTAGGAAATTGACTTCCTTTTCTTAGGATGTAAGTTAATTTATTTATATAGTTAGCTTTTTATATGTTCTTCCCCTTACCTTTACTGATGTTGTGCTTCTTTCAGGTCTTTGTTCATATCCCTCAGCTCGCCACTGATGTCAGGATCCGTGCTGAAAGAGCTGAATATGCTCTAAGTGTTGATGGTTCTTATTAAGATGGTGTTAAATCATTGAAGAACACGAAGAACGAGTAGTACAAGACGCGTCATGAGTGGTACAATGTTCAAATTGGTGATTTTCTTGTTCCAACAAAGGAACCAAGATCTTTAAATTTTGATTCGTTTGTTGCAAATGGAACTCGTATTATCAAAAAAGTATCTCAAATTCTCAAATGGATTCCAAAACGTTCATGATTACGATTAGTGCTTTGCATTTTTCATTTTTGATCATCTTGACACATTAGATCTAATCTGTTTCAACATCATTGTTGATCCAATTGGTTTTTTTTTGTTTAGATCAATCCAATAAAATCAAAATCATATTCTCATTTTTTTAATCAATTTTTTTAGCCAAGTATTTCGAAACTCACTGTTCGTACAATTTTTTGATAAGCCCAACAATTTCAAATATTTTTCATATCATGAGCCCAATTCGATTTCTATTATTTTTGTTTACCCCAATGTCATAACAAATTTGTTTATGACTTAAAGTCAAAGTCAAAGCATAAAGTCAAAATTTCAATTTCGAACATACTAGGCTGATGAATCGAAATCAAAATGACCATTGCTTGAAGTTGAACACATATTCGATTGTTGCAACTACTTGTTCGCATACCTGAACAAATTAAGGGAGGATGCAAGTCGAACACAATTTCGATTTTCTTTTAATCGGAATAGAATCATGTTGTTTAGACCTACGATATTTTTCTAATATTTATAACGGTTATATGCTCTATTATCTTTCTCACATTTGCAGAAATAACCAGTCAAAGTCTCATTTCAACGAATAGTCGTCACAACCATGCAAAAGACCCCGAGGACCAAGTCAAGCAATGTCTATAAGTTGATCTCAGAGGATCCTTAAATTTTCGAAGTTCTTGTTGCTTAGATTTAGACTATATAAATCACTTGTATTCATCACGTTACACACGATACTTGGTAGAACAATAGCACTTGTACTCGTACTCTTTACACTTTCTCTATAATCAATCATTTCAATCAATAAAATCACCAAGGCAAGTGATCATTATTACCTCCGAAGGTTTTATGCCGGAGATTATAGCAAGGATCAAGGGCTTTCTTTAGAAACAACTTGTGTTACTTTGATTTACATTTCGTACTTGCATTATTTTGAACATCACTGCCTCTCATACACATTGGTCGATCTTAGTTTCTGTATCTTTTAACCAAAACACTTTGGTGCCCACTGTGGGGCCGTGGTGTTCAAAATCCTTCAAAAATTATGTCTACACAATCAACTCTCTCCTCTTCCTTCATTCCTCCAATTTTCTCTAAAAACCTCCTACCTCCTCCAGCCGGAGCTCCCAAGAAAGCCTCAGAAACACCAAAGAAAAGTACCTCTTTGGTCGTTACCTCAGGACACCAAGATCTTCCTGTGATGATTTCCAACAATAAGATCTTCACAATGATGAAGAGACTAGAATGACAAGTCACCCAGCAGCAGGAGGACAATAGGAAAATTCTCAAGGAAGTGGAAAGAATGAGGACAGAAATCACAAGCCTTAGGAAGTAGCACCGTCGATCTTGCAGCCCAAGATCCTGAACTTCAACAACACATGATCCTCAGCGATTTGCCACGAGATAGGATCCTCGATACCGATCTCTGTTCCCACCTGGGGCATGACTCTAAGAGAACAAACTCATACGATCCAGGATCCCAACGAAACCTTTGTTACACTCAATAACAAGGATCCTGGTAACCTTGTCAATAAGAATATCTTTCCCACGAACTCTATGGATCTTGAAGCAGGTTTAAACCCGATCATGGCTAAGGAGCTACAACAACTAAGATAAATGATCTCAAGAGTACCCGGTGTAGTTCAACATGTGTGATAAGTATCCCTAACAAGTCATAGGATCTCCAGATTCATTCCAGAGATAGTTGATATTGAAGTTCTGATGCACTTCCAGACCCCCGAAATGAAGGCTTACGATGGAACTACGGATCCTGAGGAGCATGTGGCACAATATAGGTAGAGGACGAAGATCATCCCATCCCTACTCACTTAAAAAAAGCTTAGCTTTGCAAGGGTTTTGGTTCCACCCTCATGAGATCAACTCTAAAATGGCTCCTTAACGTTCCTCCTTATTCGATTACATCATTTGGTTATTTGATTAATTTATTTAACAATCAATTTTCTTTTAGCAGAACATTCGAAGAGATCATTAGTGATCTCTATCGGGTAGTTCAGGATCCTAAGGAATCCCTTAGAACTTTTGTGAACAGGTTTGACAGGGAAGCTCTAAGTATCCCCAACATCGACATGGAAAATGAAGGTGAAGCCTTTAAAATGGGCTTAAAGAATCATTCTCCCTTCTATGAAGATCTCGTGATGATTCCATGCAAGAGGATGGACGAAGTCCGAAGCAGAGCATTGAGGTTCATCAAGCTCGAAGAAGATAAAGAAATCCAAAAAAGGAGCAACCCACCAAGCTCTTATGATCACCCCAATAGGAAGGCCGACTCCTCGTCCGAAAGATCCTATAAATCGAAACCTTCTTCCAAACCTAATCATCACATGGTTAATAACCATTGAAATGAAGGGGGGGGGGGGGGAGAAGATTTTCCAAAGATTATAGACTATTGTTTTTCTATGGATATCTCAGGTGTCATCTTAGTTATGCATGATCTTGGTGACAAAGGAAAATGGCCAAGAAAAGGAGAAAAATCCAACACCTGGAAAGACAAGTCCAAATGGTGCGCATACCATGAAGAATTTGTCCACATCATAGAGGATCGCATAGCTCTCAGGAAGGAATCAGTTATCTCCTAGTCAAAGGATACCTTAAAGAAATCCTTGAAAGAAGAAAGGAGAGATCCAAAGAAAAAGACTAGGATCCTCAGAAGATCCTTGAAAGACCAGGATCCCCCTTGCTGATGCCAAGGTAATCAATGTGATCTCTGGAGGATCTGACATTTGTGGTTCCTCTTACTCTACAACAAAGAGGCACGCCAAGGTATCCAAAACGGGGAAGGAAAAAGGACCACAGAAGAACACATTGATCACAAACAAAAAGGAGATCACCTTCAACGAAGCAGATACACAAGACATCCAGGATCCTCACAATGACGGATTGGTGATCACTCTCTACGTTGCCAATCATTTCATCAGAAGGATCCTCATAAATGGAAGATCCTCGGTTAACATCATACTCCTAGATGCATTGAAGAGAATGAACATCCCACAGTCTGAGATAGTTACAAGATCCTCAGTGCTGATCGGATTTAGTGGTGAAACCAAGCATACCATCAGCAAGATAAAGCTACCAATCAACATAGAGGGAGTAAAATCTGTACAATGTCTTTGTGTAATTAATACATTACCGTCTTATAATGTCATACTAGGTAGACCATAAATCCACAAAATGAAGGTCGTTCCAACAACATATTATCAATGCGTAAAGATACCCACCCCATGGGGGACAATGAAGATCATAGGAGACCAACAACAGTCCAAGGAATGCTACAAGACTTCGATGAAATCTTTGATAGTACCATGACAAGAATAGCAATTACGGTAGAGAGCACGAGACATGCTAGAAGGAAGAGAGCAAGATATAAAAGAAGTGCCCCTGAATCTTGTGGATCCTAAAGCTAAAGTTTTTATTGGATCCTCAATGCCTGAACAAGTTGAACATGACCTCATAAAGTTCCTCAAGGATAGAATCAAGATGTTTGCATCGAATTATGAAGACATAACAGGTATTGATAAAAGCATAATAACCCATAAACTTAACATTGATCCATCTTTCAGGCTAATACACCAAAAGAGAAGGAAATTTGCATGAGATAGAAACCAAGTTATACAAGAAGAAGTAGAAAAACTTCTCAAAACTAGTATGATTAGGGAGGTGAAATTCCCAAGATGGATAGCTAATGTGGTCGTGGTACAAAAAAAGAACGGTAAATGGAGAGTGTGTATGGATTACACAAATCTTAACATGGCTTGCCCCAAGGATCCTTTCCCTCTACCACACATACACTCCATGATAGATGCAACAGCGGGTCATGAATTACTAACGTTCATGGATGCATCAGTAGGATTCCATCAGCTCCAGATGGAACCCTCTCACTAAGAGGACAAGGTGTTTATAACTCCAAAAAGTATCTACTGTCACACTACTATGCCATTTTGTCTTAAAAATACAGGTGCAACCTACCAAAGACTGGTCAACAAAATATTCAAAGAGAAACTGGGGGACATCATGGAAGTCTACATCGATGACATGGTGGTCAAGTCCAAAAAAGTTGAGGATCACCTCAAGGACCTCGAAGAAGCCTTTAACATACTGGACCAATATAATATGAAGCTGAATCCCTCTAAGTGACACCTTGGGATGAGATCAGGTAAATTCGTGGGATACATGGTCACCAAAAGTGGAATCAAACCAAGCCCAGAGAAAATCAAGGCCATCCTTGATCTAAAATCACCATCCTCGACAAAAGATATTATGAGACTAACAGGAAGAGTGGAAACCCTAAATAGGTCATCTCAAGATCCTCAGAAATATGCTAACCTTTTTACGATATCTTGAAGAAGAACAAAAGATTCGAATGGACCCCTGAAACAGGAAAATGCTTTCAGGAACTTAAAAGATATTTGATTTCACCCCCCTTATTGGTAAAACTATTAGACACGGAAGTGTAGTATTAGCTAAGGATCTCGGGAAGGGGATCAGCTATCTCCTAGGCAAAGGATACCTCAATGTAATACTTCGAAGAAGAAATGAGAAATCTGAAGAAAAAGACCAGGATCCTCAGAAGATCCTTGAAAGACCAGGATCCCACCTGCCGACGCCAAGGTAATCAATGTGATCTCTGGAGGATCTGACATCTTTGGTACCTCTTAATCTGTAGCAAAGAGGCACGCCAAGGTATCTAAAATGGAGAAGGAAAAGGACCATAGAAGAATACATTGATCGCAAACGAAAAAGAGATCACCTTCAACGAAGTGGATAGACAAGATATCCAGGATCCTCACCATGATGGATTAGTGATGATTCTTTACATCACTAACCATTTCGTCAGAAGGATCCTCCTCGATGGAGGATCCTCAGTTAACATCATACTCCTGGAAGTATTGAAAAGAATGGATATCCTGGAGTTTGAGATAGTTACAAGATCCTCAGTGCTAATCAGATTTAGTGGCGAAACCAAGCATACCATCAGCAAGATAAAGCTACCAATCTACATAGAGGGGGTAAAATATGTACAACGTTTTTGCATAATTGATATGTTATCCTTTTATAATGTCATACTAGGTAGACCAAGGATCCATGAAATTAAGGTCGTTCCATCAATATATCCTTAATGCGTATAGATGCCCACCCCATGGGGGACATTGAAGATCATAGGATACCAACAAGAATCCAAGGAATGCTACAAGACTTCGATGAAATCCACAAAAATATCGTGACTAGAATAGCAATTAAGGCAGGGGGATGAGACATACTAAAAGCAAGAGAGTATGATATAAAAGAAGTTCCCCTAAACCTTGAGGATCTTGAAGCCAAAGTTCTCAATCGATCCTCAATGCCTGAATAAGTCAAACTTAATCTCATAAAGTTCATCAAGGCTAGAAGCAAGATGTTTTCATAGAAGCTTGGATTTGCCTTTTGGAGCTTGTAGGGCCATGCATGCACGTAAATTTTGCATCTTTACGTGATATGCATGCCTTAGGAACATAGATCTATGGTTTTGAAGCGTTGCATGTCTCAGATTTGGTCTATATGGGAAATGGGTCAAGGGACTCGGCGAGTCCCAAAGTGGAACTCGACGAGTTCTTTGAAGATGGCCTTAGACTCGGCGAGTAGGATGAACAACTCGGCGAGCCCTATGAAGATTGCCTGGTACTAAGTGAGTTGTTCTTCAAACTCGGCGAGTCAGATGAACAAATACTGAGTAAGAGGGATTTAGGTGTTGAAGGTCAAACCCTTCGTATCTGCACACGGAATTAGCAATCTACGTGTAACAATAGTCCCAGAAATCCAAATCCTCATAAAGGATGCTCTGGTGAGGATTTGGAAGCGAGTAGGAGATCTGCTCGTATGGACTCGGTGAGTTGTTCTTGGAGTCGGCGAGTCGGATCGCGAGCCAGTTCTATCATCCCAAGTAGTGAGTTAAGGGTGACTCAGTGAGTGGGAAAAGGGACTTGTAGAGTGGGACCGGGTTAGTGGGAGAAGGACTCGACGAGTCGGTGCCATGACTCGGCGAGCCCAGTCAACTAGAAGTTGACTTTGACAAAGGAGCTGACCTTTGACCAGGGGTGGGTCAGTCATCTGACCTAAGGGTGTGTATGAGTGGCTAATCTATGTTTATGATTTATAGCCGGAGGATTTCCGATTCAGCAGTCAGGCACTTAGCAAGCAAACTTTCAGCAGTTACTTTTCGAAGTGAGTTACCTTCCAGTAGTAATGGGTCTAAGGCCACAATTTCGGCCCACTAGTAGGAGTTGTATGTTTAGATGATTGTCTCTGTGATATTCATCTAGGAATGCTACTACATGTGTTATGTTTATGTGCTAGTATGATATGATGCTATATGCTAGTGACAGTAGGGGAGATAGTCCCCAGAATACCGGTCGATAGGACCGAAGGGTCAGATATGCCCAGCCATGCTAGATAGATTATGTGATACATGTTATGTGGTAGTGGTAGGGGTGAAATAGTCCCCAGTGTCCGGTCGAGAGGACCGAAGGGGAGACCAACACCTAGGTATGCTACTCAGTATCCGATCGAGAGGACTGAAGGGGAGACCAGCACCCAGATATGCTAGTCAATATCCGGTCGAGAGGACCGAAGGGGTAGGTCGGGCACCCAGATATGCCTGACAATATATCTATGTTATGTGGTTATTTGGTATGTGGTACGGTGGGGGAACTCACTAAGCTTCGAGCTTACGATTTTCAGTTGTTGTTTCAGGTGCCTCTTCAGCGAAGGGGAAGGAGCTGGCGCGGTAGCGGCATATCACACACACGCTCTTTGTTTTCCGCACTACGAGATATTCTGGGATTTGTACTCTGACATTATGGTTGTTTTTATGTTTTGGTTTCAGACACGAAATATGTTTTATGAGATAATATGATTGGATGATGTTTTACTATAAATATTTTACAAACCACTTATTTTAAATGAAATTTTTGGGCGTGAAAATTGGGTCGTTACATAAGGTTTATAATATATTTCATGTTATCTCAAGTTGGGATCTTCCCCAAATAATACACAGGACTCATAACATTTTCATGTTATCTCAAGTTGGGATTTTCCCCAGAAGATAAATAAAATTTACAACATTTGTATGTTATCACATGATTTGGGATCCTCCCAAAAAATCTACTAAGTTTGGGATTCTTCCAAAGTTCTTCAAGAGTTATGATACCAACGCATTGCTTGAAGACGGGATACTCCATAGAAAATATGTAACATATGCAACATCATTACTTTCCAAGATATTGTCATTTCTGGTCGATTCCTAAGGAGAGATCCTCCTTAAATATTATCGAGTTCAAGACGATCAAAGATCCTCTTTGACAGTCAAGGATCCTTCTATGCACAAACTCTATGATCGTATAGAAGTGTAATTTTGCACTTCTCCTAGAAGTAAGTCCCAAAGGTCACAAAGTCCAAAGATACTCATGTTGTATGTATCCTTACTTTTTAGTATTTCTCATTGAAGATTTATCCTAAGTAAATACCTACTATTTGGGGATCCTTATTGAAATACTAACTATTTTTAGAATATTGAAAATTCTTGTGAACCCTAAACTACTTGGGATCCTGATTGTAAAAATCCTTAAAAATCCTACTACTACAACCACACAAGTTAATCAAACATGCAAAATAAAGATATTTAAAAACCATACTATAAAGGTGATGTGTGTAAAACTCACTTAGTTTTAATCCTACTTTAATTATCAAATAACACACAAAAGGCAGTGAACCTATCAATTGTGGTATAGCTAAATAAGCAGGGTATCGAACACAGGAAACGGCAAATTAAATTAAAAACTAATTCTATCTAAATTAATTTAGCAAATAAAGGTTTTTTCTCTAGTTTTACAAGACTAGAAACTTACTGACTAAAACTAATGCAAGACTAGAAAAGAACAAATTAACTAGATTCAATAATGGGAAAGAAACTTCTGTTTAGTTCAACTCGGTTAACTTTATGGTTGATTTTAAGGTAATAGTGCAATGGATTAATTCTTTCGTTGGTTACCGATTCAAGTGATTAAGTCTATGTTCACTACCCTAATCCTTAGCAAATAAACTAATTCAAACAGTGGCCAATTGCTTAATTTAATTATATTTACTAGATTAATTATTCGGGTTAAGTTAGACTTGCAATAGCTAATTAATTCGTTATTCTTAACTAACCTCTTGTTCGATGGTCATCTTACAAGCTTGCACATGAGTTTACTTAATTTCCTTATTAATCCTAGTTTCATATTCATTAATCCTAGACATATGATACAGTGGTCACATATCATATGAGGTTGATAATCAATAGATGTTCATGCTAATCAATTATCTTCCTATTAACAGAAAAATAATTATCATTCATATACAAGGTTCTTTAGCAAGCTAAAATAACAATTAATCACCAACTTAGAATTAATCCTACCAATCAATCAAACCATATTGTCAACTTTGTATCCCCAAACAGAAGTCTAAAGAAATTAGTTCATAACTAAGGTAAATAACAGCAAACAAATAAGTTCAAGTTTCTTAATCATGTTGACAAAACAAAAGAATTAAGTAGAATGGTGAAATTACGCCTTAATTACTCCCAGGATTGGATTCTAGCTTCCTTGGTCGACTTCTAGGGTTCTTCTGGCTTCTTATTCGTAGCTAAGCACTTCTGAAACTTCCCAGAATTATCCCTTCTCGCATTGTAGAGTTATCTTTATATATGCGTTCCGACTCGTCGAGTCATATGGTGACTCGTCGAGTCTCTCTCACAATAGTCGTAATCCGATAACTATCTTGACTTCCGAATGCTTATCTTTCTGAATCCGCGACCAGACTTGTCGAGTCAAGGGGCAACTCGATGAGTAGAAGCCTTTTATGGGCGTTTTCTTTCTTCTTTCTACTCTTGAGCTCCTAACCGCTTCTCTTGCTTCCTTTCGCTTCCGAGCTTCGTCTTTGGACTGAAAAACATAATTTAACACTTTTAAGTACCTTTTGTCCATAATATGCAACAATTTAGCTAATATATGAATAATAAACTACACTTAATACACACTAAATATGCACATATCAAAATACCCCACACTTATCTTTTCCTTGCCCTCAAGCAAAACTAAATTTTAACACATTAGAATCACATATAATAACTCCAATCCAACCCAGCCATTATGCCAAGACCGCAATGCATGCATTTGTGTCTAAAATTCCTAAAAACCCCCCATACTTCAAATACTCACAATCCTCATAAACATTCGCCCACTCACCCCGAACTATGCTCATTTTATGCAACCCTCCGAATCCATCCTCAGAAAACCTCTTTACCCTCAAGGTATTTTTAATTGAGCAACCCAAGCATACATAATCTAGAATTACAACTTTTGATACCACATCGGAGCTCTTTGGAATTCTTCACTTGCTTGATAATTTGATCTTTAATTTCTTTGAATTCACCACCTTGTTGTTTGATTTTTGGTATCTTCAACTTTTTGAATTTCTTCATATTTCATACTTAACTTTGATGCTCCAAAAATTCTTCAAACTTTTTCTTATAATTCTCTTTTCTTTTTCATATGTATACCTCACTTTTTTTTTCACTCAAATCCCTACGTGCTTAAGCAGGGGCGCTCAATCTCAACCTTTATTGGCTAATGATAAAAATCTTCCTGGATACATTTCAGGTTTAGGCTGCTAAACATATTACATCCCTCAGGCTGAGCAAGGTCGTGTTTTTGTCTCATGATTTCACTGAAATAAGGAAGCCACAAATGCACTAGAACGTATATAGGCTCAACTAAACATTTGGGTTGTCATGCAATTATTAACACAATTCTAACATGGAATCCTAATTTTTTACCAAAATTTTCTAAATTAGTATCCTAAATAATCCTTTTGGTATGCAAATTTTTTTAAAATTGACTATTATGTAACCAACCCCCTACCCCACACTTATGTGATGCAATGCCCTCATTGCATATTATGCATAAAAACAGACAATGAAAGAGGGAATTGGAACAAACTCCCCTAGGATAGCAGTGGATAGGTTGATCACTCTCATTTAAGCTCCAACTTCAATAAACTTCATACATGGAAAAAATCTCATCCATGTCTCGTGTGGGTCGCTCTAAATATGCGAAAATCGGCGTAAGATCTTCAAGAATGGATATTGAATTAGAAGGATGCAAGTGGTATAAGTATTAGCATCAAATCAGCAGTCGTTCGGCTCAAAAAATGAATGACTCGTCGAGTCTGATGATAGACTCGCCGAGTAGCAGCGCGCCTTCTAAAAATTTCTGGAAATACAAAGCGACTCGTCGAGTCAGCTTAGTGCACTCGACGAGTTGGCCACTGAATGAAAAATCTTGGTATGTGGCAACTGTTTTAGCATCTAACAACTTCGTTAACCCTTCCTCACATGCAGACTCAATCGCTCATACCCCTAAGACCGGACTTGACACTTTGATGTTAAAAACTCGCTTCCTTGACTCGCTCTCACACGCAAAAACATCCATGCTCTACATCTCTATACCATCCTAAGCAAGCAATCAAAATGCAATCCTGAAAATAACTACAGCAAACAACTATTAAACATAATAATATCTCAAAGCATACACACCAAAAACAAAACAAAATAAAAATTGAAATTGTTTGATTAAAAACACAAAAACACGAATATCAATCTTCATCTTCCTCCTCATCATCATTGGCTCCACTTCCCCCAGCTCTGCTTTGTCGTGCACCAATCCTCTCGTCCCACGATGGAATGTATGGATAATTCCCACCATCAATATGTGGAATATTGAAGTGGTCAAAAAGTCGTATGTGGGATTGGTTGCTAAAATTTAGCCCCCTAGCCATTTGGTCTTGCATCCGCCTCATCTCTACATTGTACCAATCCATTGGTACGTCTTCAGTCTCTACCGGAATCACTGGCGGCTCATCCTCCACATCCCTTTCCCTTCGCGATCTCACCCTCCTTCCCTGTGCTTCGGGACCTACAATTGGGTCATCATTTGGGATGGCATAATGGCCACCACCATAGTCTTCAATGATTCGTGCTCTGCGGAAAAGAATGGGATTAAATGGGGGTGTCGGGATCAATGTTAGGAGGTTCCAGGCACCACGTTTCATCAACCCGAATGAATTAGCCAATCGAGTGACAAACATTCCTCCATTGATACGAGATGTTTTGCGATCTTTGACCGCACCCGCTGAGAGGTATGAAGCAATGCACCACGGGATGTTGCAAAAGACGTCGGGCGTGATAATGCTCCATAGGTAGAAAACATCAAGGTTGGAAACCTTGTCATCGTCCTTCCTTTGGTTGATGGTGGAGGAAATAAGGCGGTGAATGAGGCGGTGGGTCGGGGATCGGATGCTCCCTTCCTGCGCGGACTTCGGGATATAAACTTTATTCCCTATAGTATTCCACCAACCCGTGCTAGTAACCCCATCGGGAAACACCATGTGAGTGGTTGCCAAAAAGGCCCGAAAGAGGTTCGTTGAAACCAAAGGTTGATCATAAATCCTAGCCGGAAAGCAAGATCCACCACCAAGCATTGATGATACTCGCCCCCAAGACAAAAAGTGAAACTCGCCGGATGATATAAATCCACTCCACCGGTAAAAGATACCGTGGAGAAAAACTCCAAGCAAAGCTCCAAATATACCGGCTCTTGTATGCGGAAGACCCGGCTCCAACCATCACATATCATCGACTCGCCGTCATGTTGAAACTTCTTTAAAAGGTACGGAGCTAATTCTTCTTCATATCGCACATTTTTCAACCACTCCCAATCAATTCTGTTCGGTACATAGACCTCCTTCTTTTTGATATCGGAAAGCTTCTTCTTCCACTTCCGCATTGTTGAAGCGGATTCGATTTGTGGGAAATTCAACCATGGAAATTCCCCTTGGATACCACTTGAAGATTGTCCTCTTCTAAACATGATTCCTGCAAAACATATAAACCAGACCCAGAAAACACAGAATGTAAAAAAAACGAACTGTTTCTGCAAATCGACTGGACTCGTCGAGTCCATGCCCGACTCGGCGAGTCGAGCGACCTGTACGAGTCGGTCGACGGGTCTCACAAAATTGAACCATGTAACCTTAAAATTCTTGCAAGGGTTTTGTTCAGGGACTTCCTACTAAGTAATAAGGCCACAATAAACGTTCAAAACAACAATATTCATGACAAAATCGAAAACCTAGAATTTAGTCACTTTTTCAAAAACGGGTTTTTTCATGAAATTGCAAGTATAGATGACCTTATAATCACATTCTATCTAGAAATCAAGAAGAAAGTTGTTACCTTTTGAGTTTAAATCTTGAGAATTTGGAAGAAAGGTTGAAGAACACTTGAATGCTTGAGAGAGAGTTGTATAGAGAGAGGCACCCGGCGAGTGTGGTGTGGAAACTGAATTTTTAGGGTTAAAACCCTATTAGATGTAAAAGTAATTTCGAAAATGTTTATTTTTTTCTGTAAATAAAATCGACTCGTTGAGTCAGGGTCAGACTCGGCGAGTCCAATCGCGCAGTCAAACTTTTTTTTTTTTTTCTGAAATCATTATATACTCGTCGAGTCAGGGTCAGACTCGGCGAGTCTCTTGTAAAACATTACTCATTTTTAAAATTTTGCTATTTATTCAAAATCTTTTCACCCCCACTCTTAAGCTAGGCGCTCCCTTAAGCAGACAAGTCCGATGATTTGGAAGATTAAAATTGAAACATAAAACAAAAATAATAAAAACTAAAGAGTAAAAGAAAGCAAACTCTAATGACGGGTTGCCTCCCGCCAAGCGCTTCTTTTTGAGGAGTCATTAGCTAGACTCCTTCCCATTTACGTTTTGTCGTCTTCAAGCATCGGGAATGTACGCCTCACTTTTTGTGGTTTATACTTAGTCTTGTAGGCGTGAATCTTTTTCTTGTAAGCCCTTTTTGATTCGTCTCTTCTCTTTTTCGCTGTATCATCCTCAGCTGGTTGGGCCTCTCTTTTCCTCTTCTTCTTTTTCAACCCATGCTTTTTCACCAATTTTTGAACCTCCTTTTCTTTAAATTTGATAACTTCATATTTCATAGTGGTCCGTGCTCTAGGTTTAGTAGTGAATTGGTGATCAGCTTCCGCTCTGCTTCCATTTATGTCCTCATCCTCTTTTGTGCTCGACTCTTCTCCAAATGGCATCGTATCAAGGCATGCCACATCGGCGTGTTGGACCTCCATTCCTTTTACTTCTTCTTGCTTGACCTCTGGATTAGCTTTAAACATCATCGACTCATCACCCACTCTTAATGTCAAAGTAGACTCACATATGTCAATTAGGGCACCTGCGGTGTTTAAGAATGTTCTTCCCAAAACAATTGGTATTTCGGGGTCTTCTTTCATCTCCACCACCACGAAGTCTACTGGGAAAATAAACTTGTCCACCTTGATAAGGAGATTTTCACATATGCCTTGTGGATGAATTATTGTTTTATTTGCCAAATGGATTCTCATATTTACCGGCTTTGGTGCTGGTAAATTCAGCTTCTTAAAGAATGAATAGGGCATCAAATTAATGCTTGCCCCTGAATCAGCCAATGCTTGTGTAGAAACTTCATTACCAAATTGGCACGGAATTACTATGTTACCCGGATCACCCTTCTTCTCAGGCAGCTCACTCATCAATATCTCCGCGACTTCAGCAAGATCTTTCCTAGCAGCAAACAAGCCTTTAAGCAAGTTAAAATATTTAGGAGTTTGGAGCATTGTGTCCACGAATGGAATATTGACTTGTAAAGCTTTAACATGCTCCATGAAGGTTCTATAGGCTTGAACTTTTTCTGACGGCATGGCTCTGGATGGGTATAGCAAAGGAGGATTGTATGGCTTCAGAAAACTGACATTTTCTTCATTCCCGACTGGACTCGTCGAGTCCGTTTTGGTGACTCGGCGAGTCGGATCGAGTTTTTCTTGTTCTGATTTTTCTTCCTTTTCTGCCTTCTCCTTGGAAACTCTTAGTGTTTCTGCCAATTCTTCTTCACCGCTGGAGGTTATTACGCTCACGTTCTCGTTTCTTGGATTGGGTTGGGTGTCGCTCGGAAGTTGGCCCGGTCTTCTTTCGTTTACTTGATGTGCAAGTTGGCCCAGCTGTTTCTCTATGTTGAGAATAGAAGCTTGCTGATTCCTCAACATGTTTCTGGTTTCTTGCATTGCCACATCATGATCATTATGTCTTTTCTCGGACGCGGTTATGAATTTTGTAAGTATTTCTTCTAAATTCGTCTTCTTGTCCGTCACCGGTTCTTCCTTTTGATAATATCCCCTCTCCCTCTGTTTATATTTCTCTTCCTTAGCTTTTCTGTACTCTTCGTATGGGAGCCATTCCTTCTTCGGTTTCCTCCAGTCTTCATCGTATCTATCGCCGCTGGAGTAGAATACTTGAGCCTTTTTATTTCCATTCTCGTCTCGATCACATTCCTTGGTAAGATGGGGACCGCCACAATTTTCACATCCAACTCTAATAGCATGGATCGTTTGATCCATTTTTGTCATTCTTCGGTCTAGGCTATCGAGTTTAGCTATCACCGCCGCCATACCATCGTTTACCGAATTTACTGCTCTGCGACTCACTTCATTCCTCGGGTTGTGATATTCTCTAGAGTGCCTGGAGAATTCTTCAATTAACTCCTTTATTTCCGGAGGTGGCTTTCGGGTGAGTGGGCCTTGTGAATCGAGTAGTTGCCTCGTGGTGATATTTACTCCATCATAAAAGATAGAGACCTCTTGTTGGCTATTGAGATCGTGGTGGGGGCAATTTCGAAGTAGGCTCTTGTATCTTTCCCAAGCTTCATAAAGGGATTCACCGGGTTGTTGCTCGAAGTTGGCAATGGCTTTCTTTAGCTTGGCTATCTTGGAAGGTGGGCAGAAGTGATCTATGAACTCTTCTTTCATTTTGGCCCATGTGGTAACTGATCCGGGAGGGAGTGACTTCAACCAATCCTTTGCAGCTCCTTTAAATGTGACAGGAAGCATGCGTAGTAGCTGGATCTCGCGGGGCACATTAGGTACATTGAAGTAATCCGCCACATCATTCACTTCATCTAAGTGTTTATAGGCGTCTTCATGATCTCTCCCGTGAAAGGGTATCTCCTTGAGTTGAGTGAGAATATGGCCCTTTAGTTCAAACGTAGCGGTAGCGGGGATTGCGGGTTGCACAAGTCCCGGGCCGGTGTCATCACGCATCCTTTTCTTCCACTCCCCCATGGGGATTTCGTCAATATTAGCCATAGTGGTGGCTAAGTCGTCTTCAAACTCGGATGTGTGCTCGCTTTCTTCTTCGGTCTCGTAATCGGTGTCTTTTGGGATCGGATCTTCGGTTGTCAACGACGCACTGGATGCTCCTGCTTTGCTGCTCCTCTTCTTGCTAAAAACGGATTTGAGGTTTTTGAGTGGTGAGTTCTTTGAAGAAGCGGTTTCTCCAACGGTTTTGCCCTTGTTTCTTCTTAGTGTGGTTTCCGGATATTCAAGAGGGGGAACTAGAGGCGTAGCAGATCCTCGGGTCATGAACCAACTGCAGACTAAAACAAAACAAAACGCGTAAAAAAGAACAAAAATTAAATCTGATTCAGCGTCAGACTCGCCGAGTCGGGGCGAATGCACTCGGCGAGTTCAAGTTAAAATCAGCGATTAAATTATTATTATTTTTTTTTTAACTAAAACTTAAACAAAAAATGAACAGAAATTAACTTTGTGTAAGATGAATCTTACACAAAGGATCGATTGAATTAGAATTTTAATGCTAATTTTAGAACCGTTCCCCGGCAACGGCGCCAAAAACTTGATGTGTGTAAAAATCACTTAGTTTTAATCCTACTTTAATTATCAAATAACACACAAAAGGCAGTGAACCTATCAATTGTGGTATAGCTAAATAAGCAGGGTATCGAACACAGGAAACGGCAAATTAAATTAAAAACTAATTCTATCTAAATTAATTTAGCAAATAAAGGTTTTTTCTCTAGTTTTACAAGACTAGAAACTTACTGACTAAAACTAATGCAAGACTAGAAAAGAACAAATTAACTAGATTCAATAATGGGAAAGAAACTTCTGTTTAGTTCAACTCGGTTAACTTTATGGTTGATTTTAAGGTAATAGTGCAATGGATTAATTCTTTCGTTGGTTACCGATTCAAGTGATTAAGTTTATGTTCACTACCCTAATCCTTAGCAAATAAACTAATTCAAACAGTGGCCAATTGCTTAATTTAATTATATTTACTAGATTAATTATTCGGGTTAAGTTAGACTTGCAATAGCTAATTAATTCGTTATTCTTAATTAACCTCTTGTTCGATGGTCATCTTACAAGCTTGCACATGAGTTTACTTAATTTCCTTATTAATCCTAGTTTCATATTCATTAATCCTAGACATATGATACAGTGGTCACATATCATATGAGGTTGATAATCAATAGATGTTCATGCTAATCAATTATCTTCCTATTAACAGAAAAATAATTATCATTCATATACAAGGTTCTTTAGCAAGCTAAAATAACAATTAATCACCAACTTAGAATTAATCCTACCAATCAATCAAACCATATTGTCAACTTTGTATCCCCAAACAGAAGTCTAAAGAAATTAGTTCATAACTAAGGTAAATAATAGCAAACAAATAAGTTCAAGTTTCTTAATCATGTTGACAAAACAAAAGAATTAAGTAGAATGGTGAAATTGCGCCTTAATTACTCCCAAGATTGGATTCTAGCTTCCTTGGTCGACTTCTAGGGTTCTTCTGGCTTCTTATTCGCAGCTAAGCACTTCTGAAACTTCCCAGAATTCTCCCTTCTCGCATTGTAGAGTTATCTTTATATATGCGTTCCGACTCGTCGAGTCATATGGTGACTCGTCGAGTCTCTCTCACAATAGTCGTAATCCGATAACTATCTTGACTTCCGAATGCTTATCTTTCTGAATCCGCGACCAGACTCGTCGAGTCAAGGGGCAACTCGACGAGTAGAAGCCTTTTATGGTCGTTTTCTTTCTTCTTTCTACTCTTGAGCTCCTAACCGCTTCTCTTGCTTCCTTTCGCTTCCGAGCTTCGTCTTTGGACTGAAAAACATAATTTAACACTTTTAAGTACCTTTTGTCCATAATATGCAACAATTTAGCTAATATATGAATAATAAACTACACTTAATACACACTAAATATGCACATATCAAAAGGATTGTCATCCAACCCATAATAAGTTAATTGTTTTACATTTCAAATGAAACCATAAACTACTTAAACCAAGTTTTTGCAAGCCTAAACCATCAGCTGGTTCTTATCGCATGCGTTCTTCTTTTCCACCTAACCCTGCTTCGACCGCTGCCCTTCGGTAGTCACAAGCTTACAAGTTAACTTGGCCAGAGCTTCACACCACCTAGTCAAATCCTAGGATCCTGCATTGGTGAGATCCTCAGCTAACCTAATATGGTTTCCCAAACAGCTATGGCAACATTGGACTCCACATCCGCAATCACCTTCTCCATATCAACAACACGCTCTTCCTCTTTCTCAGCTTTTTCTTTGATCAACACTTCGACCCTCTTGAGGAGATCTTCATTGGTCACCTTCCAATCCTTCTTTCACTCCTTCAGAACTCGCTCAGCCTCCTCAGTCTGGATCCTTAGATCAACTACTGATTGGGAAACATGAGTAGACACCTGAAATAAGCATGGAGTTAGTAAAAACAAGAAGGTATCAGAGATTAATGTCTTATAAACACTTACGTCTTGAGAATGGAAAGAAGCTTTTGAAGCGCCTCTTCAGCCCCGAGATTCTCTAGGTTTAGATCTGTGGCTTTTGAGGTCTTACTCTTATCCGATCTTGGGGTCTTTACGGTAAGATCAATGTGAGATTTCTTAAGAGTAAGAGGCAAGGCAGTTTTCTCCCTCTTGACTACGATGAGGCCGATGTACGTAGTGTCTTCGAGAGCAGACAGAGCAAATCGGGCATTAGGGCGAATAATTTTGGATCCTACACATCGCACAAGATCCTCGTTAGTTCAGGACCCTCATTAACTCAGGATCCTCATTGATTCTAATCCATCACAGGAAAGACAAGGATTCTTACCAGTAGCCATTGACGTAGTGGTGGAGGAACCTTCTTGGAGGCTAGAGCAGTCGAAATTGAAAGACCTATCAGCTGCAGAAACAACGAGAAGCTTCTCTATCTTCTCTTCGGTATCCTTGGAGACAGGGATGAGTTCTTCAAAATTGAAAGCTACAAAACACCAAACAAAATAATGAAATGTGAAATCCATGATTCTCAGTACAAGGAAAAATTATTCCTACACTTTTTAACCCAGGTCTTTGGCAGGGAATCCCCACTAAGGATCGAATCACGTCTCACAAAGAAGTATTTATCCTTCCAAGCACCGTTGTTATGTTTTGTTTTCAAAAAGAAAGGGGATTTTTGGGGTTTTATCCTAAGAAGAAAACGGGAAGTTCTAAAGGTGGTGAGATCATATACATGAGCCAGCATAGCTAAACCTATATCTAGATCTTTGGACTGGTTCAGTTTGTCAATTCAGAATAATATCCTCCAAACAATAGGCATGGCTTGGATGTAAGATATTTGGGTAACTTCAAAGAACTTGGAGATGATCCCGGAAAAGGAGTATTCCAGACCCAAACCAAAGGGGTATTCAGGAAAGCAAACCCAATAGGAGGAAGCAAAATCAGGTTGATGTTTTGGATCAAAGGGTTTGAAAATAGCTTCAATGGAGAAAGAGTTGGCTGTCTTCAATGACTCAATATCGTCCTCATCAAAAGAACAGATCTCGTCGTGTGATAAGATCTTTTAGTCGATAAAATCATCCTCAGAGGGAGCGATGATGTTCTTACGAGATACAATCATTTTCTTGCCCATTGTTAGTGAAAGAAAAGTTAAGGTGAAGAAGAAATAAGTGTACCTTCAAAGACGACTAGTAAACTCGTAGATGAAAGCTGAAAGGCGCGAGGAGGAATAGGCATACCGATTGCCTCTATTTATGCTAATGGAAGAAGAAAGAGAAAGATCGATTTGACCAATTCTTGAACGGATAAATTCTATCTGTTAGGATTTAAAATTCAAAACCCCTTATCATATTTGTTTCTTTTTAAATTATCCCTTTGAATTTTGGCAAACTAACTGCAAAATATTTCGCAAGAATAATTTGGGGGCAATTGTTAGGGCTAGGATCTCTAAACTACGATAAGGATCCTCAAACTTCAGGATCCCAAGCATAATTAGAGATCCTGACCGATATTTTTCTAATATTTATAACGATTATATGCTCTATTATCTTTCTCACATGTGCAGAAATAGCCAATTAAAGTCTCATTCTCAACGAATAGTCGTCACAGCCATGCAAAAGACACGGAGGACCAAGTCAAGCAACGTCTATAAATTGATCTCTGAGGATCCAAAATTTTTTGGAGTTCTTGTTGCTTAGCTTTAGACTATATAAATCACTTGTATTCATCATATTACACACGATACTTGGCAGAACAATAGCACTTGTACTTGTACTCTTTACACTTTCTCTATAATCAATCATTTTAATCAATAAAATCATCAAGACATGTGATCATTATCACCTCCCAAGGTTTTATGATGGAGATCCTAGCTAGGGATGAGTGTGGGACGGAACAAGTACCAACCCGTCCCGTTCTCGATTTCCTGAATACCGAATTTGATCAAAATTTAATCCCGAGTACCGAACCGAATTTACATCACCGGTACCGGTACCGGAATGGTATCGGTACTCGGTACTAGTACCGGTACCGGTGGTACCGATTCCCGAATTTCATGTATTTGGAGTACCAAGTACCGTCCCGTATTTTTAAATTCGGTACGGTTCGGTACCGGTTCGGGATCGGGATTTGGGACAAACTGCTCATCCCTAATCCTATTAATGATCAAGGATTTTTCTTGTAAACAACTTGTGTTACTTTGATTTACATTTCATACTTGTATTGTTCTGAACATGACATCCTCTCATACACTTTGGTCGATCTTAGTTTGTTCCTTTTTTGATCAAAACATAAAAATATATAAATATGTTTTTCATATGCATTTGTTATATTTATACGTATTTTTTATGTGTGTGTGTGTGTATATATATATATATATATATATAATATTAATATATATGTATTTATTTAATAATAATAATAATAATAAATTTAAAAAATAATATATTTATTTGAGTTTTATATAAAATAATAAAAATAAAAATAAAGGTTTTTGTAGAAAAGTTAAAATATTTTCGATCGATTTACGAAATAGTTCCAATATTTTGGATCATTTTACGAAATAATCTCAATTTAATGTGTTACAGGCTGAACCGGAAAAAATAAAAGTTAGAATGCAATCTTTTACCAGTTTTAGAACTTTTTTGTAAAATAATAATATTAATAATAATAATTTTAAACTATTTCATAAACTTAACCAAAATATTAAAATTTTTCTGAAAATTTCGGTTTATATTTATATTTTTATATGGTTAATTCAATTTCTTAAATGAAGAAACCTAAATTGGTTCTGTACTTAACTGAAAATAAGGAAAAACTTAAGGGGGTTAGATGGGAATTCTAAATTGTTGTGGGGAAATAATGGAGAGAAGACAAGACAAGACGATGCATGAAAGAAAATTAGTTTAAATTGCAAGCCATGCCAAACCACATGACAAGTATTACAAGTCTTTCTGGAAATCAGGCCCATGTTACAGGGGTTGTACGGTACAACACCTGCTCCTTATTATTGTTTTTTCAACTACCCTTTTAAATTTATGCCATTATTATTATTATTATTATTATTATTATTATTATTATTATTATTGATAAATTAAATAAAGACATTAGAACCCTAATTTAAGCACGATTTTGGAAGCTTCCCACCAATAATTTTGAAAGTAACATTTGCTTTAATAGTTAGTGTTTGTATCTTTTATGTCTCAAGGGTACGACTGTAACATTTTATCAACAAAATGAACCAACTAATTAGGTTGGCTGGATATGTAATCAAAATAAAGTTAGGTATCAATATATTTTGGTTGATATTTTTTAAACAGTACAATTTATAAATGTATATAATGTAATCACAATAAACATATAAAAATTTTGTTTTACACGTTACAACTAACTGGTAAACTTTAAACAAACTACTTTTTAAAAAGCTAATTAGATTAGTTTAAATAAAAATAAAAATAAAAATTATAAATTATAAATATATATTTAATTAATTATATATAAAAAACATATTATTCTGAATGTCATGTTATGTCTTCAAGCTAATTTATTGACTAGTTATTACCAAACAATTATTTTTATCAGCTAGCTTATATGCTAGCAGTTAGCTTTTTAACTAACAATTAATTTTTCAGTTATCAGCTAATTTTTCAGTTAATACGATAAATATAACCTAAAACAAAAATTTTAATTTTATTGTAAAAGTTTCTTTCAATTGATAATGCTTCCTATTTTTTTATGTCTGGTTATGACTTTGAAACTTCTTATCTGTACATGCAACTGTTTCGTTGTTATTTATTCGTGTGTGTCTTCTTTTGTTTGTATGCTTTGTCTATTTTTACTTATCATTTTTCTATTTATAATATTACTCAACATAGATACATAAATGGTTTTAGAGAGAAATAATTAAAAATGTCTTTTTAGTGTATAAGGATTTTTATTTGTAGGCAATTGTAACTTATATTCTGTATTTAAAGTCTAGATTCATTATTTACTCTCTTTATTTGAAAATAAAATAAAATATGTAGTTTAATGAAAATTATATAATAGTTGCTTAAAAGATGTTATGATTGAACTTTTGTCATGTCAAATATTATTAAAGTTTAAAACGTGAACTATAATTTACCTAGAATTCACTATTTACTCTCTCTTTTGTCCTTTACTTCATTAACTTTAGTACAATAAGAAAATAATTATTAATAAAAGTAACTAATTTTTAATAGTAAACATATCATACGTATGTTAGAATATTGTTTTTTACTGTAAAGTTGTTTTTTTCTAGGATATTTAAGCAGTTGTGCATGGAAATTTTATAAAAATCTCAGCAATATAAACTCAATAGAAAATTATTGCCAATGATTATTTGTTTTTTAAATATTATTTATTTCATATTTTGAAATTCATAAACACAAACCCCAATCATTTCAATTAGAAATTTTAAAATATATGTTTTTAAAGAAGAAAATAATGTAGAATAATTATTTGTAATTATCATGATACTGGAATTTTGGATATCGACAAGATTTAGGAGAAATTCATAGGTGAAAAATGTCACAAGATATCATCATATCATTAAACTTTGCCTACTTCACTTTAATTATGTCTACAAAATTTATTTTTTTCATTTATTTATAGAAATTACAATATGCAGTTGTTCTCTTGAATATTTGTAATCAATAAAATTATTTCAAATAGTCGGATAAAACAAAATTTTATCTGAAAAAAAATTTTACAAATTCTTATTATTATTTTTTTAAGAGTAAATTACACAAATGGTTCCTATGGTTTGGGGTAATTTGCACGTTTAGTCCCTAACTTATTTTTTTAACTCGGAAGGTCCCTACTGTTTGTTTTTGTTACGCGTTTGGTCCCTACTGTTTGTTTTTGTTACACGTTTAGTCTCTATCTTACATAAAAAGACTATTATTTAAATAAGGAAAAATGGTGGGATAGGTAAGGTAAGGTGAATGAGGTGGGATTGGGGGTGTGTTTATTTAAATAAGTCAAAAAATCAAGAGAAAAATAGTATTTTTAGGTTCGTCAGGGACCAAGCGCGTAACAAAAACAAACAGTAGAGACCTTCCGAGTTAAAAAAAAAAGTTAGGAACCAAACACGCAAATTATCTTAAACCATAAGAACAATTCGTGTAATTTACTTTTTTTTAATATTTTCTGATCACTTAAAACACAAATTATCATTTTACACATAATTTTCAACTCTTTTTTTTTTTTTTTTTGACAAATGTATCATGAAATTTGTTAAATGCAAGTTGGCGATTATTCAAATTATTTTTTTTGGGAAAATAAAACATGAAATGAAATATCAAATACTTAAGTGAATGCTTCTAGCTCAAATCATGTGAGTCTGTCTTGTCATCCTTTTTCTCTTTTTATCATTGAGATCCATAAAAGATGAAAAACAACAAATTCAATTTAATTTTCATTAGCTATCTATTTTAATTTTGATTAAAAATAATCTTTTTTTTCGAAGTAAATCAGTTGTATTTGGTTCCTGTTGTAACTTTTAGTATATGAATGGTTCTCACACTTAAGTCTATAACAAGTTGAGAGTTAGGTACATAACTACCATAATATTTGGTTTACTTAACGTCTTAACCTTTGTCTTATGTATAGGACAAAATTGCAAAAATGGTCCTGTCATGGTGGATTTAGGGGCTGATCAGTGGTATAGGCAATCCTAACTTTTCCGATCGCAGTGGAAAAAATTTTAAAATTTTTATTTTTTCTACTATTGTGCAATCCCTAACTTTTCCGTTCAACGCCTACTGTGAAATCATGTGTTCGCCCCTGATCCCCATGATATGTAATTTGTTGGGGTTTTCATCCAAATCTCAATGTTTTTGATTTCATAGTTCTTTTGATCATGTTTCTATCGTTAAACTTAAAATTAGTAATATGTCCTTTTAATTTGTTTTTTTTTCTTAAACATTTTATTCTTTAATTTAATATATATTTAATAAAAAAAAGTAGGACCCACACCACCTCTCTCTAATTTGTTTTTTTTTTTTTTAATTTTCTTAAACATTTTATTCTTTAATTTAATATATATTTAATAAAAAAAGTAAGGCTCTCTCTCTCTCTTTCTCTCTCTCTCTCTCTCTCTCTCTCTCTCTCTCTCTCTCTCTCTCTCTCTCTCTCTCTCTCTCTCTCTCTCTCTCTCTCTCTCTCTCTCTCTCTCTCTCTCTCTCTCTCCAAATCATTTGCAAGGCCTATCTTCATCTTCTTCACACTTCTTTATCCAAAATTATTCTTTTCAAAAAATGGAATTAGATGATCCAATGATATGTTGGGCTCAGCTTTTTTACTTCAAAAATCCTTTTCATAAAAGGCCTCGTTGACTTGTTACTTTTGCCAAAAGATGTTTACATTTTAAAAACTCAAAAGTTATCAAAAGACAAACTTTTATAACTTTTAAAAATGGTGTGTTTTCTTCTTATCAAAAAGCTATTTTAAAAGAACTTCTAGAATTCCCAAACATCTTATTAAACTTTTTGACTTTTTCAAAAAGAAAAAGACAAAAAGTTATTTTAAAAGGAATACCAAACACCCTCAAATGAAGAAATGAATCACAAGATGATCATGTTCATGTACAAACAAGCATCTTTCTATGTTTTCATGATTGATCCGAACCGAAATTACTTTTAATTAAGCAACCCAACGATTCCTTCAAGCAATGAGTCAAATCACCACAATCATCTCCTGGATAATCACATTCCACCATTAGGATGTTCCTTATTCGCCCACCGATCGCAACCATTTCCATTCTTGAAGGACTCAGTTGGAGTGATTTTAGGGTTTGAAGAATGTCACTAGGAAGATCTGATCAGTCATCACAACATATTGATGCCTTGATTACTATTCTTCCATCACTTTGATTATATTCAACGAGATTACTATTCTTCCATCGCTTTGACCTATCTTCATCTTCTTCATATTTCTTCATCCAAAACTATTCTTTTTAAAAAAAATGGAATTAGAATACCTGCAGAAAAGGGCAGAAGTTCATTCAGATTATAACTGCGTTATGACAGTGGAGCTTGGGAAGAACATGGGGATCAATCCGAAGGATGAAATGGAAACATGTGATAACTATCCCATTGTTTCATAAATTAAAACCATGTATGAAATCTTTCCTTTGCCATTATTGTTTATTCGAAGCCTCCATATGAAGTCGATTTCTAAAGATGACCATTGAGTTTGGGTTTGAAATTGAAGCTTGGGTTTGGGTTTAGTTAACCTCAAAATCGGACCTTTTACATCTAGATGGAATCGATTTCATTGCCTCTCGTCCTCCTTCCTCCAAGTTCAGAATATAAATATGGTGTGTCTATGTGTTTATGTGTTCATGTGTTTGAAGAACAAACCCTAGTAAATTAGCTCTAAATTTCACGTGCAAATTACTCTAACCCATAGGGACCATTCGTATAATTTACTCTATAAAAAACATAATAAATTAGTAAAATCGTACTTGTGGTTTGTAAAATTACATGTTTGATCCCTAACTTTTTTTTTTTTTTTTTGCATTCGAACTGTCCCTAGGTTTTGATTTTTTTACTGTGTAAGTCATTGTCTAATATGAAATTACTAAAAAGTGATCATGTGGTTGAGCTGTTACACGATAAACTTTATTGATTTTAAAACATGATAATTAGATATAAATAGAACAATGTATTTTTGTTTTACAAAATTTGGTCCCAACAAAAGTATTTTCGACATTAAGTTCATAAGATGCGTGTTGCAAACCAATATACATAACCACAGGAAAAAATAAAAAAATTATTACAACATTCACATTTTAAAAGTAACATTTTTTATGAGTTATACTTCTAAATATCAATACACATAACCGTTAGGCTAAAGACTCTTTTGTTTTAGAAGTAACTAAAACATGATTTCCACAATCTATTTTTCGAAACTAGGTCTTTTACAACCCCAAAAGTCCATGCTAGTGTTCTATGTCACTTCTAACTATCTTCGGTACCTGGATATATACCATTTAAAATAAAATAAAATATGTACGACTTTTGTCTCGTGATATACTTTTGTCTCATTTTTATATGAAATCATGGCATATATAAAAACCATCAATGATTTGTATATATACATTCAAAGTCATTTACATATGAAGTCATAACATTTCACAAAACTCCTTCTTCAAAAAATGTTTTTTAACTTAAAAGACTTTGACAATAATTCTAGTTTTTTTATACTAATAACAAAAATATCTCTACAATAAAAAATTAATAAAATTCATAGAATTCAACAATTTCAACATTATCTAGTGAAAACTTCTACTTTTTTTTATTGAAATAAAGATATGATAATTGAATTTTATTTTTCAAGATTCATACATTCAATGTAACATTCATGAAATTTCCAAAAAAATTTAAACTTTTTCAAACCAACCGAAATCATAATTATTTACATTGTAGTTTTCAAAACATGTTCATCATCAGAGTTATTCCTAAAATCACAAAACATACCATTAGGAGATGCACGATCAAGTCTTTGCCTTCCCACAATCATCTAAGATACCTGAAACATAATCTAAAACTATAAGTCCAACGCTTAGTGAGTTTCCCCAAAGTACCACCACAAAAAATAATCATAGATATCACAACAACATGTATATAGAGCCTTTAACATGTCTGGACCGCCGTACCGGGCCTTCGACCTGTCTAGACCATTCTCCAGGCCTTCGGCTTGATTGGTCCGCCTCACAAGCCTTCAGTCTATCCGGGTTGCCCTGGGTCTGTTGGCCTTCTGCACACAGCAGGACCGCCTCAACCCAACCATTCACCACATATAATATAACCAAACATAGCTAGCATATACAGACAATCATACAAGTCTAACATATCACTATAGCATAACACATCCTAACTACCAGGATGTCAATCTAACAGATCACTATAGTATAGAAAGCATACAATAACCAGGATAACAATCCAAAAGGACGGCCTTGGTGCCTTCAACCCGAGAGTACATTGAGGAAAACTTACCTCACACTGACGAACCGCACATAAAACCTCCGGCTGATGGACCACTAAAATCTCAAACTATCACAACAAGTAAACATTCGATTAATAATTGGATTACCATCCCTGAAAAATAGCCCAAACTTAAGGTAAATGGTCACTTTACCCTATCCATAATCAGGCCAAGACCCAGGCCCAATTCTTGATCCAAAAAGCCCAAATTTATACAAGGCTCATCATTGGCCCAATTTTCTAAATTGGGCCCAAACTCCTTATTGGGCCTTAGACTTGGCCCAAAACACTCCTATTCAAATAGGCGAATAAGGGCCCAAGCAATTAAGCCCATAAGGTGGCCCAAAACTCGAAACCTAAATTCTAAAATCCAACAGAAGGCGTACACGGGGCATACTCCTTCGGTACGCAGGGCATACACCGAACCTCGCATTGACCCGCATTGGGGTGGCTGACCGAGTACGCGGGGCGTACTCCTTCTTACGCGGGGCATATCCTCACATATCCAAAAGTCCCATTTTGTGCTTTATGGCTTAAGCACTTAAGCCCAAACTTCAGATCCATGGTCCAAATGCGCCTTAGAGTTATAAAGTCTCAAACTTTATGAATTTACACATCCAAAAGTTCTTAATACAAGGTATTAATCCATTAATACCCTTCTATCAAATGCATGGGACACTTCTAGCTATTGGGACCTCATTTTTATGATTAAGGACCCCTCCAAGGGTCTGAAAGGACAACTCAAAACATCTAGAACATGTCATGCTTAAGATTGAGCATTTAGGACAAAAAAATAAGCATAAAAAGAACCAAACAAGAGATCTATAAATTAAACCATAAAGGTATGAACTTTAGAACTTTATATGATGGAGAAGGAAGAAAAACTCTTAGATCCAAACTTTTCTTCAAGCTTCCAAGCTTCTTGATGCACTTCCTTTGCCTCTAAATCACCAAGAATACAATTTATGGCTCTCACTCTCACTCAAGGGGGCTAGGGTTTTGCAAGGACAACACAAGGACTTGGAGGCTGAAAGGATAAGGGCAAATGGTCCATAAATATGTTTAAATTCTCTTCAAACCTTAAAATTTAGGGTTTCACCCGTACACTAGTACGCCCAACGTACTCACATGTATGCTCAGCGTACACCTCCTACCCCAAAATTTACCATTTTTCCACTAGGGCTTCTTAGGTCTAATTTTGACCAAATCCAAGGACCAAAACAACATAAATAAAAACCAACGGAAGGATTTGAAAATACCTAAAATTCAGGATGTTACATCTCTACCCCACTTGAACTAGACATCGTCCTTAAAGTCTGCTGGAGCAAATAAATCTGGGTAATGCTCTTGCATCTCAGCCTTCGGCTCCTAGGTTCACTTGGAGCCCCTTTGATGTTGCCATCATAGCTTTTCCAAAGGTACTTCCTTACTGCACAAAACCATCACCTTTCTTTCCAAAATAGCTATGGACCTCTCAACATAGTCCAGACGCTCATCAACTTGAATGTCATCCAATGACACAATTGAATCCTCATCGAATACGCACATTCGCAGCTGTGAAAATGGAAAGTGCTATGGATGTGACTAAGCTCCTCAGGAAGATCCAATCTGTAGGCGACCTTGCCAAACCTAGAAATAACCGAAAATGACCCAATATATCGAGGACACAATTTACCCCTCTTCCTAAAGCGAATCATATCCTTCCAAGGTGAGACCTTTAGTAACACCATGCCACCGACCTGAAACTCCAACTCGGATCGCCGTTAGTCGACATAACTCTTATGCCGACTCTGAGCAATCCGCAATCTCTGACTAATCTGCTAAATCATCTTTGTAGTTTGAAGGACCACCTCGGTACTTCCCATAACCATGTGAACAACCTCACCCCAACAGACTGGGGTACGACACCTCCGCCCATACAAGAGCTCAAAAGGCGGAGCACCAATGCTAGAGTGAAAATTGTTGTTATAGGATAACTCTGCAACAGGTAGGTAGGAGTCCCAACTCCCACCAAAATCAATGATACATGATCATAACATATCCTCAAGATTCATATATCGTTCACTCACTCTGGCCATCAGTTTATGGATGATAAGTTATGCTGAAGGGCAACCTAGTGCCCAGTTCTTCATGGAGCTTCTAATAAAAACGGGAGGTGAACCGAACATCACGGTCTGAAACAATGGAGACCGGAACCCCATGGCGAGCAATGATCCCACAAATATACACATCGGCCAACTTCTCAGCCAAGGAACTCTTTCGAATCACCAGGAAATGGGCACTCTTGGTTAATCGATCCACGATGAACCAAATAACATCAAACCCTTTGCCATCTTCGGCAACTTGGTGATGAAGTCCATCAAAATCTGCTTCTATATTAGAACGCCCAACGTACATATGTGTACGCCCAACGTACTAGGGTGTGCCCTAGTACGCTTAGTGTACTCACATGTACGCTTTGCGTACACCTCCTGCCCCAAATTTATCATTTTGCCACTAGGGCTTCTTAGGGCTAATTCTGACCAAATCCAAGGACCAAAATGGCATAAATAAAACCAAGGGACGATTTGAAAATACCTAAAATCTGGGATGTTACATTCAAAGTCTTTCAACATTCACACATGATGACATAAGGAAAATAGGGAAATAGACATGATTTCCATTTTGTCTATTTTTTCCTCAACTTGGAGTACTAATGCCACCCTCCTGATGTGATGCACATGCTTAACCATGATAGGTTCCATTCCCCATTTGTTCAACTTCAATTGCATGTCATTGCCATGAACTAGCCAAATATTTTGTGAGTTACATGAAATCCCACAGTTTCACTACAATAATGAATCCATAAACACACATAAAACAACATAACTTCACAACAAAAGAAAAGACTGACTTGTAGAAGAAGAAGATGTAAAAGGTGTTTGGTTATTGGTTGCTAATTGCTTTCCAATTTATATGGAAATATGTTGTATGCTACCTGATTTTCCCAAAGAGTTCACAACATCAACTAATCACGACTAAAGAGAATAATGTAACATAGCCATTATTTTGAAACCCAAATATTTTAGTAACCCAACTAAAAACACAACTTATATTTCATTAAACCCTAATCAATTCAGATCTTGAAACAAATCAATGGTGAATTCGAGTATAAATCGGTGGTAATTACAACTAAGATATGGGATTTTTGTGTAATTACAAGTAAATTATAAATTATCGTGTTAACTAAACGAGTTATGTTTACCTGTGGTCGGCAATGAGGAGATGGAGAAGCGCTGGTTGTGGTTGTGGAGCGGTACCGATGGTGGTCGTGAAGTATTGAAGTTAGTGGATGAAGCATTGGTGGTCGACTGGTAGGGCGATTATCGATGAAGCATGGATGGATCACCGATGGAGAGGAGGAGCGCCGGTAGAAGGTTCGCAGCCTGAGATGGAGTAGCGACGGCAAAAGCTTGCCTCGCATAAGATGGAGCAGCATCGACGATGGAAAGAAGCAAGGGAATAGAGATGGATTTGAAGCAAGGAACGAAGATGGTGGCTTCAAGAAAACGAGACTTTTTTTTAGATCAGACGTGAAGGATGAAAGCGTGTTTTTTTTGGGTTTTGAATAAAATGTGCAGACCTTAGAAGACTCAAGGCCAAGTCTATGCTATGAAGACCTCACACAGATGTTTTTATGTCTGCAAACTTCTGGAAAACAAACACACTACAAGCCCTTATGCATGTGTGTGGTCTGCTATACAAAAGAGATCACACAGTTTTGCAGATAAAAATAAACAACCTCTAAATTTAGATAGGGATTTCCAGTGGGTCGTGGGTTGCAAAATGTTGTAATGTACTTTTTAGGAGACATGCGATCCTTTTTTAGTTAAAGATATAATATGAACTCACTTAAACCATAACACATCTATTACTTATATAATTTATCATTTATTCACTTTGAATACCAAATTAGGGTTCCTTACCCCTTTTTAGTCAAAAATTAAAGATTTAAGTTCTAATTGATAGGTTTTATGCATACTAACACAAGTTCATAAGCATCGAAATCATATAATAATTTCTATGTATTTCAAGCAACATATAAGGATACAAATTCATTATATTATTGCAACCATAAAAGTAATAAGATTTGCATACCACTTTTGAATCTAGAGATATCCTTGCTTGAGATGAAGTTATTTATATCTTTCTTGGATGTAAGGACCTAAAGTAGAAATCCTCTAATTGTATCACACCCAAGAACACCAAAAGAGCAAACCAACAAAACCCTACGAGATGGGATATGAAATCGAAAATTATAAACCCTAAAGGGTTTATTTTCGTCCAACGAGAGGCTAGATGGAGGATTTTGAATTTTCAATGAAGGAATGAACATCTAGGGTTTAATCACTAGCTCTATATTTAATCCCAAAGCAACTCAAAACCATGATATCGCTTAATTCATCCCTTATCCCTTGACTCCAAAACAATGATATGGCTTATCTTGAAATTCTTCCCTTATCCCTTGACTTTTAGAATGTTTCATTTAATTGAACCTTTTTAATTAATTAACCTTTAGTCTCTTTAATTAATTAATTCCAAAATAGTTTCTAATTAATTTATCATAACATGACAAATTAATAAACTAATTTTTCCTAAATCTTTTTGTTTGTTGATTGCTCAAATAGATCTTAAGGGCAATCAAAATAGACTTTGTTATTATTAGAAATATCACAACGAGTTATGACATTAGATACTATTTCCAACACTAATAAAATCATCTAAGCTTAACTGTGAGATAATCATGTTTAAGCGTTTAGTATTTCACCTTATTTCATATATGCAAGATCATTAATGAATTTAAGGTTCATTAGATAAAGCTAAACCTTGAAATATTTAGCAAAGAAAGGAAGGTAGCGGGTCAATACCTCAAATCTTAAACTTGATGGTGAAAGCCTATTGATTTCCTTTTTATCTTCTCTTTGTGTTTTCATACAATAATCTCACCCTGATTTCCTTTTTATCTTCTCTTGGTTGTGTTTTCATACAATAATCTCACCTTGATCACCCATACTTAATGTTCCTAAGTAGTTGTAGTTTCCCGAATCATTTTTTTGGAAAGTGGTAAGCATCTTTGTGACTTGTGAGTTTGGTTTAGAACAAACTACATAACTAACAAAATGAGATTACATACAAAACTTACTTGGTGTGATGTGATTATTTTTAACAAACCTCGATTTGAGGTATCCTCATTTTACCGAGATAAGTTCAAAAATAAGAGTTTGAAGATTAATTTTGAACTTAAATAGAGGTTATTTTAACACCCGTGAATAGTCGAGAAGAGATACTAGTCGAGAAGAGATAGTACTTAGTTGAGCTTGGAAGAAGGTAAATTTATTTACTCACGAGCATTTAATACAAACCACAACTTTTTAGTAATGTCTAGCTACGTGAACATCAAACTTGCATTGGATAATGGAATTAATAAAACCTCGCATAAGAGACATGATATCCACGAAAAGTTTCTAGACGACTTTTTTCATAGAATCAGTAACGCAATATTAGCGACGCAAACTTGGCGACCTTCACGATTATGTTCTTATCTTTCTAAAAAAAAATTCTTAATATATCTACAAATCATCTTAGGCGGTGTTTGGTTTGCAGAATGTTTTCGAAGGAATTGAAATTTGTTAAGGAATTGGAATTTGTCTTGAATTGGAATCCAATTCAATATTTGTTTGGTTAACAGTAAATGGAATTTGAATCTAATTTTATATTTTGTTTGGTTGGCGGAAAATGGAATTGGAATAGTGTAAGATGACAGAACTACCCTTGTTGGTTTTTGCTTACTTTTACTTTGTTTTATAATTATATGTAAATATATATTATATAAATTATAAAAATAGTAAATGGTGGTGGTGGCATCGGCGATGGTGGTAGAAGCGACGATGGTGGTGATGGCGGCAGTGTGTGGTGGTGACAAAGGTGGAGATGGTGGTAGTAGTGGCATCATTAGTGTTAATGGTAGAGGTAGTGGTGGTTGTAGCGGTGGGTTTACTGGTGTCGGTGGTGGTGGTGGGTACGGGTGGTGGCGACGGTGGTGGTGGTGATGATAGATTTAGTAGTAACAACGACAGTGGTAGGATGGTGGTGTAGGTGGTAATAGAGGTTATGAGTGGTGGTGGTGGTGGTGGTGACGGTGGTGGTGGTAGTGGTGTTGGCGATGGTGATGGTGATGGTGGTGGTGGTGGTAACAGAAGTTGTGGTAGTGGTGGGTGGAAGTGGCGACGGCATCAGTGGTGATGGTTAATGATGTTGGTGGTGGAGGTGGGTGGGTGGCCGAGGTGGTGGTGGTAGGTGGTAGTGGAGGTGGTGGATGGTAGTAGAGATGGTGGGTAGTGGTGAAGATGGTCAAGAGTAGTGACGAATTTTTTTCATATTTAATGTTAAAAATGAAAAAGGTAATATGATAATCTTCAACATTTCCACTTGAAGGAATTTGAATTTCCTCATATTTTAGATTAAATTTATTTTCCCTCATTGGAAGGAAAGTTGGAGACATGTAGGAATCCAATTCATTCTCAAAACTTGAACCAAACAAAAGAAAGTGATGGAATTAAATTTCAATTCCTTCCGATTCCTTCCAATTCCAACGAACCAAACGACCCCTTAATATATTACTATTTTAATCAATAAACCTAATTCATAACTAAAAAATAAACAATACTAAAATAATAATAATCTTGTTATACTAATAAAAAAATAATTTTAATTTTATTTTATCATGTGTCACTCACTCTAATAGAATTCATCATTAATATTGTATCACATGTCAGGAATATATATTAGTGAAACCACTACCACAATTAATGGTGTTAAGGTTTTAAATAATAAGTTTTAAACTTTTTATAGAAATATTTATTTTTTGTAATTATATGTTAAAATTGAAGTTATAACTAACTTTAACTTTTTGTTATATTTCTTAATTAATAAATTATTTAAAATTTTTATTTCAAATAATTGATTAATAATTATAAATTTTTATTATAAACCGGTAAATAAATAAATTCACATAACCCTAATCAGAAAGATATCTTAATTAAGATTAACATTAACCAACTTTTGCTAACATATTCTTGAAAATGAGACCCCCTAACGGATTAACGTACATAGAAAAACCCATGACTTAAAGAAGGCCCATTTATGGCCCGTCTAAATGGCCTTTTGAGTTGGGGACTTCATCATTTTGGGGACTTCATCATTTCCTTCCTGCGTCACATTTTCTTTGATGATATTTTTTTCTTAAAAAATTAGCATTAGTTCTCATCATAATAATTTTGGGATGCAAATAAACTTATGTTGTTTTTTATTTGAAATATAGTCATTTTTATGCCATTTAAAAGGGGAACCCTATTTTAATTACGGTTACCAGTTACCGCAACTAAATGTGTCAATGTCAAAGTAAAACTTGAAAAATTAGAACAAAATTTAAGATATGAAATCTTTATTAAAAAGTTTAAACTTAAATATACAATATAAAGTTTGGTTACTGTTTAATACATTAATACATTATAGAATCTATAAGTTTAACCTTGCAAGTTAGATTAGAGGTGCAAATCAAGAATTGTTTTTTTAACCGAAAAAGGATCGGTTTTATTTTTAAAAAAAATCGAAACGTTTTTTTTTTCTCAATTTTTTAGAAAACCCCAACTTGAATTGTTTTTTTTTTTTTTTTAACAAAAACCCAAGTTTTTTTAAGGCAAGTTTACAAAACCATTTCGGTATCAAGACAGAAAATGAAAAAAAAATTTAAAAAAAATTTAAAAAAAAAAAATCACAACTTACAGTTTGATATCTGAATACTCACCATTGTTAAACAATTAGAACATTGGAATTAAGTGTATTATAGTCTAAAACGAGTTTTCAAGATTTTATAAATTGTTTGACATTCTAAATTCATTAACAAATATCAAGAACTATTTTCTTCAAGAGCAAATTTTTTAGAATATAAACGAATTAGCCAAAAATAAATTGTAATTCGGAAAAGGTTGCACTTGGCCCTTAAAAAGTCAGTCAAGTGTCAAGTTAGATGTAGCAAAAATAAAGCCCATTAGTAAATTGAGCTTCAATCAAAACAAAAATAAGCCCGGAATTTATAACATAACGAGCTGAAGTTTATAAGATTTGTGCTCAAAATTATCGAGCTGAAGTTTATATTTTTTGGTTGGATTCGGACCAATATTCATATTGACATTCACGATACTTGTTACCAGGGTTCTAAATAATGTTAGGTGTGGACTTGGTGATAATTTCAAACCTTAAGCTTTTACGAACCGTGACAAACCACATCGTTTGTAAGGTGTGATTTAAAACATCAATTTTTTTATATAATTCACAATTAGTATATTTTTCAAACTTTTTAGGTTGTATAAAAACGAAAAAAATAGCTTATAAGCTTAACTTTTGTTTAAAAAAAATATTCAGACTAACGTTTTAACTACCTTACTGAACTTTTTTAAAATTCTCCCAACACTACATTAATTATAAAAATCTCGAACTTATACATATTATTTTATATATTTAAGCTATTTTTATCAAACATCATTCTTTTATTGATTAGCAGCTAACAATTAGTTTTTCAAATATAAGTTAGATTTTTAGTTAGAAGCTAGCTTTTCAGCTAGTCCGTCGGACATAAACTTAATGTATAAATGATGTCTTAACTAATGACCTTGTTTATTCTAAATTTACCCTTATTTTCTCTCAATTTTATCCATCCACATTCTCATCTCACCCAATGCAATTACTATATTTATTTTTCATTTTATGCCATGGTTTCATAAAACTCTTATTGTTAGTTTATTTTTATGTATGCGATCTTAATAATAAAACTAGAGGTATCAATTGATGACACGACACGACAAAAATACATGACACGTAATTAAATTTGGACAAAATCTAAATTCGAACTCGTATGCATGTTAAGTGTAAAAAAAGTGCCGTGACGTTTCATTTTGGTGTTCAAAAATTGACACAAAATCAACATGATTTTAATATGTGTTTGCCGTGTTATATATGATTATGTATGAATTAAATAAAGTAATAATTGTATTATGTTATATTTGTTGTGTCGTGCCGTGTTTTAGTTGTTTTAATCGACTCGTTTTCGTGTTAATGAAAATAAACACGACATCGTACCATGTCGTGTTCATGTTATATAAAATATTGTTGTATTCTTTTATGTGAGACAAAAAATACACAATGATCCAATTTGACACCCCAAAATAAAACTAATTGTAGATAATTGTTGTGGTAGTCCCCAACTTTATTTTATTTATCACATATTGATTTCCTTGGAATGAAAGTCAGATCAATGCTTCCTCACTGATTTTAAAATATCAAATGATGCAGCCTATTACTTGTTTTGTTTTAATAATATTTAATGGTATATTGTAGCAATTCATTATTCGATTGAATCATATATCAATTTTCTTTTGGAATGGAAGATTCGAATCTCGAGTTATTGCTTTTTTTAATAAAGTTATTAAAGAATTACTTACAATTTCGATTTTTTTCTCTTTTTTTTAAATTAGGTAAAATTGTTGTTTACTCTAACTGAAACAGTTAATTTAGTCAAGAAAAGAATAAGTCTTGTTAGTACTTGTTTAATTTATCCATTTTGTATTTACTTGTCAAGACAACTTTTAAGTTTGCGCATGTGACAAACTAATGAATAGTTTGGTAATCTCTGAATAATTACGTCGAACTATTCAAACGTCTAAATGAATGATATTAATGTTTGAATGATTCAAAAGCTCTTAATAAAAACATATTGCTATGTTGAATGAAATTACTATTTTACCCTTCTATTTAGAATAAAAATACATATATCTTCTTGTGAACCAAGAAATCAAAACGTTTTGGTAAACAAATATCATCTTGCTGATACCATTAACCGTGTATGTCGTAGTTAATATGTGTTGGTTATTTGTGTAAATTATTTGATAACCCCAATTAAGATCACATTATAAACCACCATAAACAAATTACAAACAACTCAAAACCATAGTAAACAACGGAAAAACAAAGCATTATCAACCTTCCTTATATAACAGGTTGACTATTCTACCAAATTTTAATGAGATAGTGATTTCATACATCACATTTATATGAATGCCATGAAAGGATTATCATCCACAACCCCAATAGAATCAGTTTCATTTGCGAGAAACTAAATATATACTTTTATTCCTGCAAATCCTTCTAACCAATTAAATGATAAGATGTGTCATATTAATATACTAAAATTTCCTTATATGAACACATGTCATTGTTTAATTAGTTAGAATGATTTGTAGGAATAAAAAATAGAAAGATATTTAACTTTTTGGGTCAAATTTGTTTTCTCACTCATTAAAGAAACAATTACTATTTGGTTTCCCTTGAATTTAAAAGAATGGACACACAATCAAAATAATGCAAAATAATCGATTTCATCGGCCAATAATCATATTCTTATTGCTAGTAAATAGTGTATCTATATATAAATTTGATTTTAAATTTCTTTCTTAGAGGATTCACAATAGGAATAGGAGATTTTTTTAATTTTTTTTCAATTTGAAAAAGCTTTCTACTTATCGTGGGTGTTGTTTTAGTAAAAGTTTTGAAGAAAACTTGATTATTAATTTAATAACAAGCTGTTACATAGAGCTTTTTCAACTGAAGTGATGAGGTCCATATATATATATATATATATATATATATATATATATATATATATATATATATATATATATATATATATATATATATATATATATATATATATATATATATATTCAACCCATTATATGTGATTCATAAAGCATTATAATAATATAAATCTATTTGACAAGTCATATGTAAAAAGTAAATGAAAAAGTTCTTCTACTGTGGGTCTTAGTTAAGTTTTTTAGATTGATGGCATCGCTATTTCATAGAATCAAAAAACTTGTTGAAAAAGCTCTTAAAATAATAGGGAGACATGTATGACCGTTTTCCTAAAGATTGAATTACTATCTCATATGATAATCGTGGTGCAATTTTGAACTAAATTTCTTTTAATTTTATAATCGTACGTGTGTTGAATCGTTAATGTGAAATATAAAACAAGAATCACATCCAACCATACAAATTGGAGATTAAGAACTTAAAAAGTCTATATCATAGTTGAATTTTAGAAGGATTAGGTTTGAAATCCTTAAATCGGAAAGTAATAAACTCTTCTTTCAATAAATCATTGGTGGTTCTATGAACCACCATAGTTTCAGGACAAAAGTAGGGATCACAAAGACGACAATGATGTTTTTGGAGGCAACCTCCTTATCTATGAAAACTTTTTTTTAAACGATAAATATACTGAATTACTCCTAAAATATTTCAACTATACTGAATTACTCATAAATTATTTCACTTATATTCACTGTGAGACTTGAACACTCGATTTAAGGAAGGAGAACAACATCAAATACCACTAAACTAGAAAACCCTTGGTATAGAAAACTTTTTTTCTTAAAGCAATTGGAGGTGACATCCTTGTAAAAAAGAATATGGGAGGGTAGTGGTGGAATTTTTCAAGAAATGAATGGTTATTTTATTTTTATTTTTTTTCCTATGAATGGTTTAGAGTCAATATAATTGATCTAGAGGTAAAATGTTTTAACCAAACACTAAGACTGAACTATTAGGATGTTGCCTCGTAATAGTTCTATTGAAAGACTTACCAAACAGACACTAAAGCCTTGGGTTTAACTTGAAAATTGATAATGTCTTGGATGGGTTGTTACTAATTGCAATAAACTTTAAAGATTAAATGAATTTATGACAATATGACACAAAAAACATGTTTTATTTCATATCGAAAAGTAAATCATGTTGGTGACACCTTTAAATCTTTAATACTTTTAATATAACTTTAAACAAGTAAACAGCCAAATCCATATTATTACATATGCATTTTTATAAATCTTAAAGCATTGAATCAAATTTGTGTTCCCACTTTATATGGAACCTTGAAATTCACATCTAGAAGACCTTTATTTTGAGAATCTTTTCACATGCTTTGCCTTTTAAATATTCAATTATTATATTAATTAAGAGAATAAAATTTATAATATGCATATGTCGTATATTTATAGTAGATTTCACCACAAGCAATTTTGACACACCCCACGGATCACGTAACGCGTGCGTCTTTCTCATCCATACGTGTATCAATCGAGGCAGGGAATATATTTGTTCTTCGTATTTTTATATTTTATTCCATGCAATTTTGTGTATTCATTTTTTAATCAATTTCTTTGACACTTGAGAAAAAAAAAACAATTATGTATTTCTGTTGTATAATGATGATTGGTATTTTGTCGTATATAATAAGGGTATTTTTTAGCTGCTAATTGCACCTTCTTATTATTATTATTATTATTATTATTATTATTATTATTATTATTAGATTTTGTTGTATTTTTTATTATTACTATTAGAGGAAATTACATAAATGGTCAATATGATTTGTGGTAGTCTACGAGCTTGATCTCTAATTTTTTAAACTCGGATCATCTCCATGCAATGATTATGTTGTGGTATGTTAAATAAACAGACAACCATACACCATTTATTAATGGGTCGGCAAAGAACAGACCAATCCACCATCTACAACCTATTTCGTTGTCTATATCTCTCAAGTTCGGCTATGAAACTCTTGTTAATCTTGGTGACAATTATAAACAATAAACACCACGGAACTATAATCAATCTTCAATCGAGATTGAATCGAGGATCACAATCTTACAACTATAAACAACAAAAATATTAATTGAGAAAAATGATTTATCTCTTGTAGATTAGAGAGGGGTATCTTCAACAACCCCTACCCCTAGATCTAGTTGCTATGAAAGAAACTAATAAAAACAATTCTCACCAAAAACCTTTGTCTGCTTAGGAATAACAATATAATAACCACTATGAGCAATGGAGATAGCGATAACTACATGATTTGGGATGTCTTGCGGACTAACACTGAAAAATACGTTGAAACATTGCCTGCTTAACACCATTTTGTGTTTGCAATAAGACACAATGTCTGACATAATAAACTAATATCCAACTACCACAAAATATGATCCAACATAATTCAATGAATAACTTATATTGTTGAATCAGTCTTCATAAATTAACGAGTACTCTTTGATATGCGGTAATAACTCGTTGTATAGATGTAACCAAAGTGTGCCCTAATCATTTTCACAAAAACTGAGGAAAACAAAGATTTTCAGGAATCCATAATTTAATGGATTTGAATTGACAAGGTTAATATTAGACACCATAACCCACAACTTTTGAAACTAAAAGGGACGGGTTATGTTAAAAGTTTAAGGTTGTACAAAAACTACGAAAGAATGTAAACTACATTGACCAAAATTACACTCTACCATAACAATAACAACTATAATAATAATAATTATTATTATCATATTATTATTATTATTATTATTATTATTATTATTATTATTTAATAATAATAATAGAAAACCCTATGAAAAAACAAAAAATACAACAAAATGACAAAAAAAAATCAAACAAGGTGATTGTAATAAGTAATATGGTGTATAATATGTAAAATTAAATATAAAAATAAAAAATGTTGATTTGATGAAACTTTAAGCTGATATTTGTTTTTGAAGAGGTAAAATGTTTTTGGTCTCTTTCCATGTAAACTAAATAAAATTTAGACAAAATTTTTTTTTCCTTTTTTCCATTTCTTTACTTTTCATTAAAAAATTGTTTGTTTTTTGGAGTCTTGATAAAAAAGACCGGTGATGTTAGTGTTGATTATGGCGGTGATGTTGGTGTTGGTGGTTGTGGTGGCAGATGTGGGGCTGGTGGGGGTGGTTGAAGAATAGAAATAGGAAGAAAATGGAAAGCGAACCAAAGAGAGAATCAGATGGTGTAATGTTCGTTTTCCTGGATGAATCGATTTAGGGTTTCAATAAGTCAAAAGGTTGGATTTTTTAAGAACAGGAGCCTCACAACGTGAGACATGAAGGCTCGCTCACTATGTGAGAATGGGCTAGGTGAAACGTTTGTTTGGGACTGAGCTCACGACGTGAGACATAGGGGTCTCACGAGGTAAGAGTTGACGCAACCCAAACCCATGATATTTTAGGGTTTCCTTTGTATTTAAGCACATCTAAACTCATTTTAGGGTTCTTATAAGCATTCAAACCCTTTTCACCTCAGAAAAACCCTAGTCTTCATCCTTGCTTGATCTTTGGTCATTTTGGAGCTTTTCTCAGTTTGGAAGAAGGAGAAAAGAAGAAGAAGAAGGTGATAGTGTGTTGAGGCTTCTAAGGAATTATCATCATCATCTTACATTGTTTTTGAACCATTGTAAGTATTAAAGTTTACACCTTTATTGTTATATGAGGCTAGATCTAAGTTCTGTCCCACTTTTCTTCTTGGTTGTGCAAGTTTGAGGGATGAAAACCATAAACTTGGAAACTTTATGAATTATTAGGGTCTTAAGAGTGATATGGAGTTCAGATCTAGTGAATGGTTGAGTTTTGGAACCTTGCATGAAAGTTGGATGTCTTTTCTTCAACTATTGACCCAAATGAGATCTAGACATGTAGTGGACATATATGTCTTAAAAGCATCGACTTTCCAGTGTATTATGGAGTTATAAGACCTTTTGGAAAGTTAGAGTTCAAGGCTTAATGGATTAAGGACTTAAAAGTTGGACTTTTGGCTTCAGGCTATTCTCACGACGTGATACATGGGGGTCTCACGACGTGAGTAATGAGTGATCATGTTTCTAATGAGCTTCTTGGAGCTCGCAATCTGAGAGGAGGCTTTTCACGACGTGAGGTTAGCTCTAATGACTTTTCATGTCTGAGTTGACTGAGTTGAGTCGGGATGAGTTGGAATCGGACTGAGTGAGATCTCATGACGTGACCAAGGATTGGTCACGACATAAGGATAGATAAGTTGACATTGGGTTGTTAACGTTAACTTTGAACGTTGACTTTTGGCTTGGGTTGACTTTTGGTTAAATTTTGGTTTTAGAAGGTAGACTTAGGGTTTACCTTATGTGGATTAAAAGGAGGAGTTAAGCACCCCTCTTTTGACAGGAGAGCAGTTGGATGAGGTTGGCACGATTTTAAGCGGAGTGTTAGTCGGCGTTGTGATTCAGGTGAGTTTGCTCACTATACTATAGGACACTAGGATTATATGTGTTTGTAGTATTTGTGACTCCTATTATATGTATGTATGTATGTATGCCTATGTGGCTGTTTGCTATATATTGTTTGGGTGAAATAAAGCTAGGGGTGAAATAGACTTGGTACAGCCTTGTGTTGACATATGAGTTGAAATAGACTCGGGTGTGAAATAGACCCGGTACGACCTTGGGCCGGCACATAAGTTGAAATAGGCTCGGGGGTGAAATAGATCCGGGGGTGAAATAGACCCAACACAACATTGAGGTGACAAATATGTATGGTATGCGGTACTTTGGGGAACTCACTAAGATTCATGCTTACGCTTTATGCTTAAAATGTTTTTAGGCACTCCTGGTTCCAGACAGAAGGTCCTGGCCTGATCGCAGCACATCCACCCATGTTTCTGTACTTTATGATTTTAGGAATTGTACTCTGATAACTATGTTTAACCTGATATACTTTTGAATGTTTGAAATGATTATATGGTGTTTATGGTTTAACTAAAAAGGAAAATTTTACTTTATAACTTTTTGTATGTTACATATGGGATCATGGGATGAAATTGATATGAATTTCGGCTACTCGGCTTGAAACGATACATTCATAAGAATCAATTTAGGGCTTAAGGGGCAAAAAATGTAAAAATATATACACACAAAAATATTCGGGGTGGGGTGGTTGTAACTTCCCGAAAATCCAAGGTAAAATTTCATTTTTAAATCAGTATCTTATATAAAAAATTGCTCTAAAAACCATTCAAGATAAAAATATCATTTAAACATCATAGTAAAAAATTTCAATGGGGAATAAACTCTAGGGGATGCTATGTAGTCACGCCGGACCCTTCCTTTTCGAACCGGAAGTACCTAAAACCATAAATATAAACTGTAAGCATAAAGCTTAGTGAGTTCCCCAAAATACCCAATACTATACATAAAATGGGCCTTTACCAAAAACCATCGGGTCCAGCCCATCATCGAGCCTTGCCCGCAACAAATTTGTCAGTAACATGCGGTGGACCCTACCCAACACACTCATCAGGCCTTGCCTGGCATCAGGCCCTACATGGTATACATACAAACATATACAACACATGCAAAAGTCACACAGTCAGCTAGCATACAAACAACAATAATCCATGAGCCAACATTGGTGCCTTCGACCCACCAAACACTGTGAGAAGACTCACCTGAATCACAAAGCCGACTAACACTCAGCTCAAAGCCACACAACCGCTGCTACAACACCCCTATCACAACATGCAAGGTCCAACCGTAGACTGCATACGAAAATCATTAATATTGGCCCAAAGTCAACCCATGTCAAAAATCAATGATCAAAGTTAACAGTCAACGTTTACTTTAGTCAACCACCACGTCGTGGCCACCTATGGCCACGTCGTGGCCCTCCAGCAACAGTCCATCACGATATTCCTTATCACCATGCCATGGCAACCTGGTGCCACGTTGTGGGCACTGAGTCTTTAGTAGCTTAATTGATTAAGCTGCCTCCCTTGATCCTAAGGGCCCCAAAGTTCAGATCTGGTCCATACTATTGTCTAAATGGATAAAGTTTCCAACATTATCCATTAAGACACCCAAAGAGATCAAGGTCCCTTGGTCTAAATAAAGCTAAAATCCATAATGTCTTAATTATTAAGCCCTTAACCTAAAAAATTCCTTAACCTAACTACTCTATAAGGGTTTCTAATACCAGATCTATCATAAAGGTAGAAGCTTTATAGACATGTATGTCCAATACATATCTAAGGTCCATATTTTGTCAAAATATGAGCCCTAAAGGCCAAGACTTATGCAAATGATAAGATCTTCATCAAAGACTAGATCCTTAACATATACTATGTGACAATCGTCAATCTTGAGTCAAGTCAAGTCATCAAGTCAAACCGGTCAACTCGATTAAACCTTGTGTATTAGGGTTTGTGTTATGTACATATTGTATAACTTGCTATATTAATGGGAAAACATCACTTGGGAAAAGTCTTGTGCTAAAAATTTCCTAGGCCTTAGTGCTAATCAATGAACTAAACTGATAAAAACCATGTTGCATACTTATCGGGAGTGTGTAGGATCCTTAATCATGACTTAACGGGGCTCAAAAACCTTGCATTACGGGGCTAAACACTCACAATTGTCACACATGGAACCTCTCTCAATCGTTTTCACTCTATCTCTCTCTACGACAAATCTCTCCCAAATCTCTCTAAGTATGTGAAATCTCTCCCAAATCTCTCTCAAATATCTCTCTGTATGATAAATCACTCCAAGAATGTCAAATCTCTCCCAAATCTCTCCAAGTATGTGAAACCTCTCTCAAATATCTCTTTGTATGAGAAATCTCTCCAAGAATGTCAAATCTCTCCCAAATCTCTCCAAGTATGAGAAATCTCTCCCAAATCTCTCTCAAATATCTCTCTGTATGAGAAATCTCTCCAAGAATGTCAAATCTCTCCCAAATCTCTCCAAGTATGTGAAACCTCTCTCAAATATCTCTTTGTATGAGAAATCTCTCCAAGAATGTCAAATCTCTCCCAAATCTCTCCAAGTATGAGAAATCTCTCTCAAAAGTTCCCGTAACTTTTTAGAATCATTCGGGTAATTCCGACCCTTAACCAGGTCAAAAACGGCGTAAAACGGGGTAAAAACGAGAAAAATGGACCTTAAGAACCGAAACCCTTCTCAAGGAGCCAAAGCTCCTTAAGGTCGAGACCTAGGACCGAGAAGTACCAGACCGGACCGAGCCTCTGTTGGCTGAACCCGGAGGACCGAACCCCTGTAGAAGAGACCGAGTCTCGGTCTCTGTCGCCCCCTCTCTGTCGCTTCTCACACTCTCTATCGCTTCTCGCCCTCTCTGTTCGCCTTCCGCCTCTCTTCTATCTCTTCTCTTCTCTCGGTCTCTGCTCCTTCTCTCCTCTCTGTCTCTTCGCGCCTCTCTGTTCTCTTCTCCCATCTCGGTTGCTGCCCTCTCTCTTCTCCCCTCTCGGTTCCTGCCCTCTCTCTTCTCCCCTTCTTGGTTTCTGCCCTCTGTCCTCTCGGTTTCAGCATCAGAAGGCCGAACCTCGGCCAGATTTCGGAAATTTGTCACTTTTAGCCCCTTTTTGATATTTTTAACATTTTAAGCCTGTTTTTCGTGATTTTAAAGCGGGATTTTCTCCAGAAATTATATTTTAACTTAATAAACCCTAAATATTCATAATTTAAACATATTTTGATGAAAATCATTATCTAAATAATAAAGATCTAATGGGGGATTTATTTAAGGTGGAGTGTTGACTTTGCATTAACTTATGTCACAAGCAACCACCCCACACCCACTCTATGACCAGCCATACCTCCCCACCTTACCTAGGTCACTTCAATGTCCCTTACACTCAAATTACACTCATTCCCACGTTTTTTGAGCTGGAACAAACATCCCCTCTCCTCATCTTCTCTCATTTGCTCTCATTTCACTAAGTATCAAACACCACTTTTCTCTCAAACTTTTTCTACACAAATTTAGAGATTCAAGGCTGATTTTCAAGTGTTCTTCCACTCTTAGTAAGTAAAATTCATCCTCCTTATGATTATTTCACTTCATTCTACTCAAATTATTGATTTCTTACACAAACTCCATAACTATGATGTTAGATTCTCGAAAATCTTCAAGACAT